>NC_137785.1:37249034-38641600 GCF_963455305.1 Plecotus auritus | reverse complement strand
ACCAAGCATCTTCTTGGGTCACAATGGCATGAAGTTAGAAATAAACTATAATTAAAAAAACCCTCGCCAAAACCGGTTTGGCTCAGTGGATAGAGCGTCAGCCTGCGGACTGAAGGGTCCGGGTTCGATTCCGGTCAAGGGCATGTACCTTGGTTGCGGGCACACCCCCAGTGGGTGGTGTGCAGGAGGCAGCTGATCGATGTTTCTCTCTCATCGATGTTTCTAGCTCTCTATCCCTCTCCCTTCCTCTCTGTAAAATATCAATAAAATATATTTAAAACAAAACAAAACAAAACAAAAAAAACAAAAAACCCTCAAAAACACCCAAATACATGGAGGCTAAATAGCATGTTATTAAACAATGAATGGGTTACCAATTAGATCAAGCAAGAAATTAAAAACTTCCTGGAAACAAATTAAAATGAATACACAACCACCCCAAACCTATAGGACACATTAAAAACAGTCCTGAGAGGGAAGTTCACAGCACTAAGGCCTACCTCAAGAAATAAGAAAAAGGACTAATAAACTATCTAACCTTACAATTAAGTGACTTAGAAAGAGAACAACGAGAAAAGCCCAGAGAAAGTAGAAGGAAGTAAATAATAAAGATCAGAGCAGAAATAAATGATATGGAGGCTAAAAAAAAACCAGTACAAAAGATAAATCTAAGAGCTGGTTTTGAAAGGATAAACAAGATTGATGAACCCTAGCCTGACTCATCAAGAATCAAAGAGAGAGAACCAAAATACATAAAGTCAGAAATGAAAGAGGTGATATAACAACAGACACCACAGAAATACAAATGATTGTAAGCAAATACTATGAACAACTATATGCCAACAAACTGGGCACCTGGGTGAAATAGAAAAATTCCTAGAAACATACAATCTTCCAAATCTCATTCAGGAAGAATCAGAAAACCTGAGTAGGCTAATAACAACTGATGAAGTTGAAGCAGAGTTTAAAAACTTCCAGCAAACAAAAGTCCTGGACCAGATGGATTTACAGGTGAATTTTACCAAACATTCAAAGAAGAACTAACACCTATCCTCTTGAAACTATTTTTAAAAATTCAAGAGGAAGGGACACTTCTAAGCTCTTTTTACAAAACCATCATTATCCTAATTCCAAAACCAGATAAAGACACTACAAAAAAAAATTACAGGCCAATATTCCTGATGAACACAGATGCTAAAATCCTCAAAAAAATATTAGCAAATTGGATCCAGCAATATATTAAAAAGATCATATACCATGATCAAGTAAGATTTATTCCAGAGATGCAAAGCTGGTACAATATTCACAAATCAATAAATGTGATACATCACATAAACAAATGAAAGATAAAAACCACATGATCATATCAATACATGCAGAAAAAGCATTTGACAAAATCCAGCACCCTCTTTTGATAAAAACTCTCAGTAAAGTGGAATAGTGGGATCATACCTCAACATAATAAAAGCCATATATGACAAAGCCAATGTAATACCCAATGGGCAAAAACTAAAGTCATTTCCTTTAAGAACGTGAACAAGACAAGGATGTCCAGTTCCACCACTCTTATTCAACATAGTACCGGAAGTCCTAGCCACAGCAATCAGACAAGTAAAAGAGGTAAAAGGCAGCCAAATTTGAAAAGCAGTAAAACTGTCATTTTTCGCAGATGACATGATATTGTACATAGAAAACCCTAAGACTCCACCAATAAACTACTAGACTTAATAAGTGAATTTGGCAAGGTAGCAGGATACAAAATCAACATCCAGAAATTAATGGCCTTTTTTTTTTAGGGGATAGCATGAATGCAGTCCCCCACTACCACAAATTATGCAGTCGAGTTTCCCACATTTAGGGAAATCGTAGGGGTCAGCACATCATGAGGGCAATGGATATGCCTCATTCTGGGAAAACTACCTTCGTGATCATGGTCTCTCCCCTGCCAGGTAAGTATCAATGGCATTTTTATACACCAATAATGAACTCTCAGAAAGAGAAACTAAAAAAGCAATCCCATTGGAACAATAACAAAAAACATACCTAGGAATAAACTTAATCAAGGAGGTAAAAGATCTGAACCTGGAAAACTATAGGACATTACAAAAAGAAATAGAGGAAAATATAAAAAAATGGAAGCATATACCATGTTCATGGATTGGAAGAATTAACATCATTAAAATGTCTATATTATCCAAAGAAATCTAAAGATTCAATGCAATCCCTATTAAAATACCAATGGCCTACTTAACAAAGCCAGAAAAAATACTCCAAAAATTTATATGGAACCATAAAAGACCCTGAATAGCTGCAGCAATCTGGAGAAAGAAGAATGAAGTAAGAGGGATCACATTACTGGATATCAAACTATACTACAAAGCCATTATAACCAAAAACAGCCTGGTACTGGCACAAGAACAGGCATATAGACTAATGCAGTGGTCAGCAAACTGCGGCTCATGTGGCTCACGAGCCACGGTTTGCCGCTCTGTTGACTAATGAGTTTGCCAACCACTGGGATAGGGGCTTAATCACAAGGAACAACAACAACCTGCAATTATTGGAATTGAGAGTCTAGGTCAGTGGTCGGCAAACTCATTAGTCAACAGAGCAGCAAACCGCGGCTCGCGAGCCGCAGTTTGCCGACCACTGGACTAATGGATCAGAACAGAGACCCCAGAAATTGACCCACACCATTATGGTCAATTAATATTTGACAAAGGAGGCAAGAACTTATGATGGAGTAAAGACAGTCTCTTCAACAAATTGTGCTGTGAAAACTGGACAGACACATGCAAAAGGATGAAACTAAACCACCAACGTACACCACACACAAGAATAAACTCAAGATGGATAAAAGACTTAAATGTAAGGCATGAAACCATAAAAATCTTAGAGGAGAACATTGGCTGTAAAATCTCAGACATCTCACATAGCAATATGTTTATGGATACATCTCCTAAGGCAAGAGAAACTAAGGAGAAAATAAATAAATGGGACTACATCAAAATAAAAAGCTTCTGCACAGCAAAAGAAACCACCATCAAAATGAAAAGGGAACCCACTATATGAGAGAACATATTTGCCAATGACACGTCTGATAAGGGGCTAATAACAAAAAATATAAAGTACTCATACAACTAAACAAAAGGAAGACAAACAATCCAATTTAAAAATGGGCAGAAGACCTGAATAGACATTTCTCCAAAGAGGACATACAAATGGCCAAGAGATACATGAAAAAAATGCTCAAAGTCACTAATCATCAGAGAAATGCAAATTAAAACCACAATATCACCTCACACCTGTCAGAATGGCTATCATCAAAAAATTCATCAAACAAGTGCTGGTGAGGATGTGGAGAAAAAGGAACACTAGTTCACTGCTGGTGGGAATGCAGACTGGTACAGCCACTACGAAAAGCAGCATGGAGTTTCCTCAAAAAAATTAAAAATGGAACTTCTGTTTGACCTAGCAATCCCACTTCTGGGATTATATCCTAAAAACCCCAAAACACCAATCAGAAAGAATATATGCACCCATGTTCATAGCAGCGTTATTTACAATAGCTAAGATTGGGAAACAGCCAGAGTGCCCATCAGTAGATGAATGGATAAAAAAGTTGTGGTACAGTTACACTATGGAATACTATGCAGCTGTAAAAAAAGATGGATCTCTTACTCTTTGGGACAGCATGGATGGACCTGGAAAATATTATGCTAAGTGAAATAAGCCAATATGAGAAAGACAAATACCACATGATCTCACTTATTTGTGGAATCTAATGAACAAATGAATTGACCAACAAAATCAGACCTGAAGCATGGAGGCATGGAACAGACTGACATACCTCAATGTGGGGTTGGGAGGATGAGAAGAGATTAAACCAAAGAACTTATATACTTATATACATAGCCCATGGACATGGGCAATAGAGTAGTGAAGATCTGGGAGTGGGGGTAGGGACAGGGAGGAGGGGGATAAAGGGTTAGGGTTAGGGAGATATCAGTAATACTACCAACAATAAAAATATATTTAATAATAATAAAGTATAAGCATTTTGTCTTTCATTTTCCCACTGGACCAAGTTCACAATTTTAATTCAAGTAGCACTTCTGGGTGACTCTACATTTGATTTGGGTAGGAAAAAACTCTCAGTTCAGCCAAGCTACTACAAGTTTACCACATTGTTCAGTCAGGGAACGTCATGGCTTCTGCTCCTTGTCAATCAACAACTGCAACACCAGTTGGACCCCATCTGAACGCCGGCTTATCCAGACCAGCACCAGCACCCCAGCCTCTCCGGCTCATTCTGGCTTACACGTTTCCCCCACTAGCTGCAGCACTGGCTGCTTTGATGAAATGGGCCGTACACTCAGAGAGCGTCTCCGTGGGAGCTGATCCGTTTACAAGGCCATGGCCTCCTGCCTCTCAGGTGTGAGAGAAGAAAAGCTTCCTTCAATTCTCCAAATAGGGATATGCAAATAGCGGCTCTCCCTCACGCTCTGCGATGGAAGCGGCTCCCTGTGCGCCTCTGGCTGCCCTGATTTCCCGCGGTGCTTGCTGGGTGCTTGTCCTTTTCCTTTGGAACGGGGACAGTTTCTCGTTTGAGGCCGGGCACCCAGATGAGGAACCGCACCTTCCTCAGGTGTCACTTCCTGAGTGCCCAGAGGCTGAACTGAGACTCTGGTTTTGTTCATTCCATCTCACAGCTCTGGAGTTTAATGTTGCTGTCCCCTTTTCACCGACAAGGACGTTTGAATCCTGGGGCCAACACTTCCTTTGTGATGTTGGCCCAGTAAGTTCACCTCTCTGAGCCCGTGTGCCTGCAAACCACTCCGCATCTGTGGCTTCTCTCACTCGTTCATCCTCCTCTCTCCCTGGTCCTCCTTCCTGTGTACAGCTTGTGTGACCGCCTCTAAAGCTGAACCAATGTGGTTTCCATCAGGAACCTGCCCGAATATGGTTTTATTCTTTCTCCATGTTCTTTCAATACGACTTGTGAGATTCACTCAGTGAGAAA
The DNA here is from genome assembly GCF_963455305.1 of Plecotus auritus. NCBI lineage: Eukaryota > Metazoa > Chordata > Mammalia > Chiroptera > Vespertilionidae > Plecotus > Plecotus auritus. The sequence goes on along the minus strand of NC_137785.1, from coordinate 38,636,577 downwards.
AAAAAAGAAGTCCTACCATTGCATTTAAATACAGTCAGTCTTCGATATAACTGCTGAAGAATTTTCTTTAAACAAAATTTACTGTGCTTTTATTAGAAAGTTAAAATGAATGCTCAGCTTTTGAACTTGGGGGGAAAAACCAGAAAAGCAAATGTGGCCACTGTCCCACCACTCCAAGACAACCACTAAAGAGTCTGATATATTTTCTTTATTTTAAAATGCACTTGTAGTTTTTACGTTTTAGTTTTAGATAGTTGTGACTGCACTCCATACACAGTTCTGTATATTTCAAGCTAAAGAAATCCTTGATAAATCTTGTAATGCCCCTAGGAGCCTGCATTCCGTGAACAGCTATACTGTAGTCTGATTATTTTCTTACCGACTAGCAAGAAACCTTTCTGGGGCTGCCTCCGTGGCTGGTTTCTATCTCTGCCAGGAGTTTTCTTTGAGAAAAGCATGTGTGTTCTCACCCCGGTGGGTTTGCCCCAGATACTCTGCCTGTCTGGTATGAGGCCGGGCGAATCTCACTCGGGGAGGCCCGTTCAAGTCCCCGGGTGGGGAATGCTCGCTCCCTCTGGAACCAAGACAAGACAGGGCTGGAGCTTTGTGTCAGCAAAACAGAAGAAGGCTGAAAGCGAAAGGATCAAGCTGAACTCTGGGTCAGCCGGTCTTGCCAGGCTTGCGATCGTGTTCCTTGTTCTGCTGCTGAAGAGCCTCCTGGGAAGGTCTGAAGAAGTGCGTGGCCATGTTGGTGAAAACTCAGAATCCTCGGCCTGGTTTTCTGAGATGGGGCTCACCCTTAGCCGTGGTCCTGGGGAATTTTACCTGGCGTGGCCTAGAATTGAAGGACTTTATGATGAAGCCCTTGTTTTCACTTTTATTAGTGGCTGCCTTCAAATCCACTTCAGGGAGAGAGGTGGCCACTACATCTTAGATGATTTAGGAAAAAATTCAGATTACCCTCTTTCCTGAACAAGATTCCAGAACATTCTAGAAGCCTGCATAAATCTCCCATAAATATTCTGAAACCTTCACAGCTTAAACACTCTCAAAACATGGGGGGAAAAACACCCACACACATACACAGAGAAATATAGATATATATGTATCCTATATAAAAAAAGCCTATTATGCTACTAGTAAGTGTCCAACCATTTGTTCGACCGTTTGACCAGTTGCTATGACGTGCACATGCTCCAACTGGTAGGTTAGCTTGTTGCTGAGGTCCCGCCAATCAAGATTGGGCGAGACGGGCTGGACACACCGTGGAGCCCTCCCGCGGTCCCTCCCCAGCCCCAATAGTGCACTGATGGGGTCCCTTGGCCTGGTCTGTGCCCTCTCACAATCTGGAACCCCTCAGGGGATGTCGGAGGGCTGGTTTCAGTCCGATCCCTGCAGGCCTGGCCAAGGGACCCCACCAGTGCACGAACTCATGCACCGGGCCTCTAGTATATAGATAGCCATATATAGATATCCATATATTTATATCTCTCTCTATATATTTAACCTCATGGTAACAAAAGATATTATTAGCAGTAATAGGTACTATTTAAAATAAAATCACGATGAGCATTATTAATAAAGCAAACCAGACCCTTTGAAATTCAAGTTCTAAATATTAATTCAATCCCAGCCTGGACAGTTGATGAGAGATGGGGGCAGGGGAGAAGAAGGGGGGATAAAGAGATAGAGAGGGGGGGGGAGATGGGGAGAGAGTGCATGTGCTAGTATGTGTGTAAAGGCGTCAGGAGCTTTGGAATTCAAAGGCTGCATTAACATACTAATGAATCCAGGAAGTCCCATTATTAAAAACAAACTATTTAACTATGTTTAACCCAAACCCTTTGCACACAGGCCACTGTATTTAATTTTTTTCTTAAGATACCTGTTTGTTAATAGAAACAATACTGTTCTCTAGGACACAGAGAAATGTTTTTCTTAAGCAATAATTAATGATGATGAAAAACTGAGATCAATTTCAAAATTCAACAGTTGGGAGCAGGGCTCTAGAACTATTATTAACTGATACTGAGAAAGAAGTTTAACAGACTAAGATGATGTTTTCAACACATTATGTGAAACATGTAGGTTATAAAACAGTTTGTAAGGTATGAGCCCATTGTTGTTAAACAAATATGTATATTTGTGTTCCTGTACATATAAATGATGTATTAAGAGACAGAGAGATAGAGAGAGGACTGAACAGTGTTAATAATGGCTATCTCTGGAAAGAGGAAAAGTGGATTGCGTTTTTTCTTTATGCTTACCTAGGTTTCCCACATTTCCTACAATTCCCTGATGCCAGTTCTAAACCAAGGAACACCGGCTATGATTGTCAGCATGCCCACTGCTCTCCAGGCTTGATGGCAGAGCCGTGGCTGACTCCAGTCATTGACTGACCCTAAAGGCTGCTCTTGGGCTGACAGTTACACAGAGGCATCGGCTTTCAAGTTCCAAAGGAACAGGTGGGGAACGTGGTCTGCATCAGGCCCAGAGAAGAACATTTGGAAAAACAGAAGCAGGTAGAAGATTCTGGGTCACTTTATCTCTTTACCTAACCTGGAGGGCTGTCTGAATTATAGCTTTCCTGGCTGTGTGTGTCTAAACACCACTGCCTGTGGCCTGGCCAGGCGAGTATTTAGCAAGAGCTTTCCTCCGCTGGAGTCTGACCTCTGCCAAGGCTGAATGAGCTTCTCCAGTGGCTCAGCTCCTCACCTCTCCACCTCGGTGCACTCGTGTGAGCCCTGAGCGTCCACATCCAGCTTTTGAAGAACTTGGGTTGTTCATGTCCTTAGAGTCCTTTCCACTTTTTGCTTTATTATTGCTTACTAAAATATTTTTTTCAAGTATTTTTATTGATTTCAGAGAGGGAGAGGGAGAGAGAGATAGAAACATCAATGATGAGAGAGAATCATTGATCAGCTGCCTCCTCCACACCCCCCACTAGGGGCTGAGCCCGCAACCTGGGCATGTGCCCTGACGGGGAATTGAACCATGACCTCCTGGTTCATAGGTCGACACTCAACCGCTAAGCCACACCGGCTGGGCATTACTAAAAGTTTTTAACTAAAGGATAAGCTGACATACAGATTTTGTTTGTGCATTTGATCTCTGCTAATGTCAAGTTAAAGAAAACAAAACATGTTATTAGAAAAGTAAGTTATGTATCTTATGTGACTTTAAATACATATACTCATCACAAATCCTTGAAAGAGGTATTTAGACATAAAAATATCAGCAATGTTACTGTGACTTCTGACTGAGAGAAATGCAGGCCACTTCTTTCTTAGAATCTGGATGGTAACTTATTATTTTGGACTTAACATTTTCTCCCCGAGTTTTGTGACAAGGTATTTGGGAGGATAGGATTCAAAGTACGCCATCTAGAAAGAAAATAGGCATAACTGAGAAAAACAGCAAAATAATTTATCTGTCTAAATGAGAGTGAAATGAGATCAGTGTGATTCCCTGCTATCAGCACCCTGAGCTTCCTCAATCAAATAAAAGGGAATCGCTTCACCAGGTCCTGCTCTGACTTTTAATCCCAGGCAGGAAGGTGCCCTGATGATTCGCACAGCTTCGGAGAGCAAGCCTCACTGACCAGCCGGGTGCATTTCTGCGACCGCAGGTTCTCACAGATGGGTCTTCGTGATTCAGAGGCCTGGCCAGTGCTCCCTCAGGACTCGGGCCCTGTTCAGGGGTTGGCGGCATTGATCGCTAACATGTTGACAGAAACACGAAGGCAGATGTGAAAGGTGGGAGGAAGGGGCACTCTGCCCATATTCACTATGGTGGAAAATGCAAAAGTCTTCCTGGGGCTCCACTTGGGCCCCGGAGTTCTGAGGTCGTTTGATGGGGTGGGGGCGGTTGGAGATCCCTCTCCGGGCTTCCGCCAGGGTGCCCTTTCACAGAACTTGGAACAGGAGGATCATTTTCACAGACTCCAGGGAGAACGGCGCCCCCTGAAGTTGTGCAAAGTGGACCTGGTTTCTCCTTCCAGCAACACTGTGCTAGATCTGGGGTGGGGCATGGTGGGTAATGCCAGGGTGGGGTAACGGAAGGATCCAGAAGAACAGAAATGCTCTTGGAGAAAATATATGGCGCAGTAGGCAAAGCCCAGACAGGTCCCAGCCCCCCTTCCTTCCATCCAGCTGGGTGGTCCTGGTGCATCAACTACCCTCCCAGAGCTTCTTTCCTCCAAAGATACAGCTTCAGCATCAAGCATGTGGACGTGTGAGGCTAAAGGCTCCTCGGGACCTGGGCCATCGAGGAAGTGAAGTCTCTTTAATTTAAACCTCTCCCCTCTGGACTAGAATGACACCAGCCCCCTTGTAAACAGGGTTGGATGGGCCATGAAAACAACAGTGCTGGTAACTCAAATGTCAGGTGACCACCTTGCTGGTGCCCAACGTTCACCAAGAAGACAGGCATTTTTCAGGGCGTTTCCTTGATGGTCTATCAAGAGCTGCCACGGCCTATATCTGCAGTTAGAGCGCCCTCCCTGGTCTGTGGAGTTCACTCTGCACTTTGAGGGGGCTGCCTGCCCTGGCGCTGAGCTCAGGAGCCATAAAAGTGTCAGAAAATTATGAACAGCCCACAGTTGGGGCCTGTTGTTCTGCGCTGGGCAGTGAGGGGGTGGGGGTGGGGGGCGAATGGAGTGCAGCGTGCAGGCCGTTCGGAACTTCCATCCATCTGTGGAGAGGGAGTGAGGACAAGGCAATGAGACAGGGGAATGGGCTGCTTGCCGGGGCCCTGCGCTTGATAACGGAGCCACCCAGGAGCACGGCCGGTGGACCGGGGCTTGTCTCCAGGCAGAGGGTCTGATGAAGACATCTTGGGCTGGGACATCTTCTCTCCATTTCAAAGTGCAAGATGCTGAGTTTTGTCCTAACCTCGTGGTGAGACAGGTCCTGAATTCACTTTCTCTGTGGCTCTGAGCTCGCAGCAGCCTGGGTAGGAACTGAACTCCATTTTTATAGGCTTTTTACATGTGGTGTTCAGCATACATCTAATTAAAAGGGACTCATCAATTTGGAGAGAAAATTGTAATAAAAACTCTACACGGATGCCTCCATTCTGAAGAGGTAAACACCAATCACCCAGTGAGGGTATTAGCATTTAATCACATACTTGCTGAGTGAATCTGTAGAAAAGTCTTTGCTTTCAGAAACATCCCTTGTTCTTAGATAACTTTCTAGAATGAAATTGCACAGAGCCTTTCTGAGGAGTGGATACGGGAGGAGGTGAGGACAAGAGAAACTCTTTCCCACACCCTGGCCATGACTTCTGTCCTGTGGCCTGGCTAAGGTGGGCGTCTCTGGGTACCAATGGCAGGGGCAGAGGGAATGCACAGTGTGCCCGGCAGCTATGCCTGAGGAGGAAGGACTGTGGCTCAGAGCATGGGCCACCCCCTCCTGAGCACTAGCCTGGACATCAGGTATAGGGAGGCTAGCCCAGACCCGGTCCTTGCCTTCCTGGGTAGCTTTGAGCAAACTGGGCAATCCTTAGTTTTCTCACCTAAAAACAGCCCATTGATTTCAAAGATGCTCCAGCCTGGGACACCGCATGCAATGGAATAGGCACGGGTTAAATCCTGCTTCTACAGCTGAGACACTTCAGCAAGAAATGATGCCTCCCTGTGTCTGCAAAGCTGCCCTGAAAATGCCCACTCCATGTGGCTGCTTTTAAAGATGGAGGAAATCACATCTAGCCTGGGAAAGCAGTTGACACATTGGTTTGCAATGGGTATCAGTTTCCCATCAGGGGTAGCCTTTCCGAAGCTGCCATTCTAAGATTATGCACCCACTTCCCTGGACAAACTTGCACTTAACAGCAAGAAAGGTCCCTGGTATCCTTGGTTACCCTTCTGTTTGGGCTCGAAGTCAAGGGCACACATTTCACTGACCCCGCCTCCCCTCAACCATGTCTTTTTCTAGTGCTATGGCGTAGGGCTGCATTTCTGTAACATTTCTTTGCCCAAAATTTACAATCGTCACTTGTCTAAAACTGGCTGCAGTTTGTCAGGCTGGTCTGGTTCAAGTACCTATTTTTAAAAATCACCCCAAAAGCAAATTAAAATAAGAAACGTTATGTTCTTCTGTGTAGTCACATTATTTGGCTTCTGGAAAAAATGGGGGGAAAATAGCTTCCAGGCAGAATAGCAAGGAAAGCCAAGGCGCTGTGCCCACCTGGATGCCTCCGGGAGGGTGGGGCTCAGCTGGAGAGGCCCCCAGGCCTGCTCTTTGCCAGGGGCTCTTCTGGGACAGGATATCGAGGTCTCCAAAGCCAAGGCGGTTGGGGCGGACTGTTTAATGACCTGGGTGAGGGTGGCAGAGGGAGGTGCCACCGTTTTGGTATTCTGACCTGGTTTCTAGGGTACAACTGGACGCGAGTTCTTGCTGCATTTGATTTTTTAAGCTAAATCAGCTATGCACCTGCACCTACAGAAAGTCCTACAGGAGTGCAGTCTAGGTCCTGAAAGCTGATGGGAGTGGAAATTAACTGACAGTGTCTCAGTGCTGAGCACAGAGAGAAAACACTTCTCCATTTGGTTCAAGTGTGATTTTTATGTGTTTTCGCCTATCTAGTTATCAGGCCTCAGCCTGTTTATCTTTCTATCCATTGTCTCAGTCCAGCCCATTGATAAAAGGGGTACTCATATTGCAAAAAGAAGAAAACAGGAGAAAAAGTGTTATAAAGATGTTAACATTAACTATGTAGACAATCCTATCTAATAAAGAGGGAATATGCTAATTAACCATCACTCCATCACAAAGATGGCTGCACCCACAGCTGAGGCCAAGTTCCCATAAGGAGCCTTAACAAGCAATCAGCAGGGACCTGAGGCTATGCCCTCCCCGACCCCCATGGGGCTTGACAGGGGACCTCAGGCCATGCCTCCCGCCTTGGCACCGGGCTGGGGACCTCAGGCGACACCCCAACCCAGTGGGGCTTGATGGGGACCTCAGGCCTTGATCCCTGCCCCAGCGCCAGGCCAGGGGACCTAAGGCCATGCCCCCCGCCTGGCGGGGCTTGATGGGGGACCTCAAGGTGTGCTTTCCGTCCTGGTGCTGGCCTAGGGGACCTCAGGCTGCTCCCCCCGCCCCAGCGCCAGGCCGGGGGACCTCAGGCCATGCTCCCGACCAGGTAGGGCTTGACAGGGGACCTCAGGCCACACCCCCTGCCCCAGCTTTGGGCCAGGGGACCTGAGGCTGTGCCCTCCTGCCTGGCGGAGCTTGACGGGGAACCTCAGGCCATGCCCCCCATTCAGCAGGGCTTGATAGGGGATCTCAGGCCACATCCCACACCTGGCAGGGCTTGACAGGGGACCTCAGGCCATGTCCCCCATCCCAGCGCCGGGCCAGGGGACCTGAGGCTACGTCCCCTGCCCGGTGGGGCTTGACAAGGGTGGGAATGGCCGGGTCTGGATCTAGCCCAGCCTTGGGCAAACTACGGCCCGTGGGCCGGATCCGGCTGTTCTATCCGGTTCTCTTGCTCTCTCCTCCACTCCTTTACTTTGAATTTATATTAGTTCACACAAACACTCCATCCATGCTTTTGTTCCGGCCCTCCGGTCCAGTTTAAGAACCCATTGTGGCCCTCGAGTCAAAAAGTTTGCCCACCCCTGATCTAGCCCAATGTGGGGTGGGGGGGCAGCCGGGTCTGGATCTCACGCGATTTTGAGGTGCATGTGGGTGAGCAGGGACTTGACTCTGGGTCCCGTGGTGTGGCCCAGACTCTGACAGGAGGAAGGTTTTCATATACATTTTACTAATTTTCTTTCATCTCTGACACTTCTATTATAGAGAAAGAGCAAATAGCAATATTAAATTATTTCCTCTAATTAATCCCCTTTTAATGTGCACGAATTTCGTGCACCAGGCCACTAGTATACACATAAAAGAGACTTAAAATACACTGTGTTCTTTTAAAATGGCTCTGTTGGCAAGAGGTCAATGTGGAAAGATATGAATATAGGCATATTTCCTTCCTACCCTCATACTTATTTAAGACACTTCTATACTTTACAAACTTTGTACAAGAACATTTTCATGTTAATAACTCCACTTTGGGTAGCATCTATGTAATAGTCCAGAATTTAGACGTACTTCCAATTGACTTGACAATTTCCCTATTGTGTAAGAAAGTTGGAGCCCTGATACATTCTAATACTATAATCAACATCGTACAGAAGCGCACTGAGAAGGCTCTTAGAAACATAATCCATTAGACAAGGTTTGGGGCTTACGCCCTCCCTGCCTAGCACCCACGACACATGGACATTATGAGAGGTTTGGTTAAAGGACAGCCAGTTAAAAACCAAAGTGTCCAGATAAATGTATGTCTGAGTTATTTATTCTCTATGACAACCGATGATCACACAGCTGTGTTTTCCCTCCAAACTGTCCAATGTATTTGATAGGATTAGACAGAAGTTCCAGAAATAACACTCCAGTTCAATAACATTTGGGAAAGTATTACCATCAAGACAGGCCATTCTTAATGAACATCTACCCTGGCAGGTTTTTTCATGCAATGAAGAAGGATCTTTGCCTAAATAATGAGAAAGTCAATTTCTAGGATAGGTCACTTATTCACTCAACAAACAATTGCTAAGCACCTCCTAACACTGATGCTGATTAATAGCCTGAAATGCAGCATTGTGTTGGCTCAGACTGAGGACTGGATGCAGATCCATAAACTGACCATCGAGGGCCCCTTACCCAACTGCAGGGGGCAACATTACATTGGACTCTATGTGGTAGCCCTAGGGGTTCTGTTTATGAAGATCCAAGATGGATGTCTTCTCCCAAAGTTGTCACAACTGGGACAGTATGACTAAGGAAAAACGTACAACGATGAACGCTGTCATGGGTCAGCAGAGGGTGGAATCAGATAAAAGATGACCCAGCTCTGCCTCATTGGAAGAGGAAGGGATGCCAACAAAACTCCCCATAGAAGGTGACACTGACATTTGAAAAATGGTAGATAAGCAGATTCAAGAATAAGTACGTAGAACAGAATAGGATTGACTGCTAATTTTTGCTTTCATCAAATACTTCAAGAAATTGATCAGAGATCTGTCCATCTTCCAAAGACCTTCATGGGGAAGCAACCTTTTTCACTTCAAGGCCTTTTGGGTCTTCTCACACTGTCCTTGGCTGGAGCAGCATCGCCCTTCACACTTACGTGCCACACACAGTGTTTTCTGCAGGGGCTGAAAAGCATCATACTTGTGTGATGCTTACTTGCAAGCCACCGAACATCAGTAGTTCAGCACAGACCACACAATTAATTTTATTTTTGCCCTCAGCCAGATTTCAAACAAAGACCCCCAGAGATATCTAGAAAATTAATTTATTAAAAAGCAATGGCTTGATAACACACATGATGGCAGAAGAAATTAATATGTTCAGTATCGAATAAAACAGTTGGCAATCACATAATAAAGCATTCATGCTCAATTTCATAGCTTGTCTCATTATGCTCAGCAAAGAGTTGTAAAATAGTGTATTATTCATGAACCAACATGCGTTAATTACGTTTAGTGCATATTTATTTTTCAAACGCAATAAGAGTCAGATTCACCTATAAAAGCAACTTATTTGGCAAAATTCCAACTTGGGACTCTTTCACAGAAAGAACCACAAGTTGTATTTCTCAGATTGGAAAATACAAACTTGTAATTGTAAACTTCTTTGTTCCAACATAAGGCAGGTAGTGACAGCCCCTGACTTAGACTGTCCAGCAAAGGGCTCGCGGATACCATCCCCTGCGTGTAGACCCCACCCAGTGCCTGCACCAGTCATCGCTGAGGGTGGCAAGGGGTGATCCCGCCCCCTGTGTCTCTCGTGAGTTGGGCCATGTAACTTGCTTTGCAAATGGATATGAGTAGACACACAAGCAGGGGATTGGAACCTCTCGCATTGCTGGACGTGCCCTTTTACTCCCCTGTCATTCACCATAAGGAAATACTCCCAGGGGACCAGAGTAAGGAAAATGGGATCCGTATAAAACAGACATGAACCCAACCCACAGCCTGGACCCAGACCTAGCCTGGATCAACTGACCCTCAGCCTACAGACAGACATGTGAGCAATGATAATGACTGCTGCTTTCAGCCACTACATTTTGGGGGTGGTTTTGTTAGGCAGCAAAGCTAACTGATACATGTGGCATCTGCAAACTTTACTTTGGGATGTCCTGGGGCAGTGGTCGGCAAACTCATTAGTCAACAGAGCGGCAAACCACGGCTTATGAGTTGCAGTTTGCCGACCATTGTCCTGGGGGATTCCTCAAAGCAACTGGCGGTCCATTTACCTCTATTTCACTTGCTGTGGAGGAAGTTAGGCCCATAAGAATATAAGCCCAAGAAAGAAGCCACACATAGTCTATAGAGTAAACAAAGATTTTTTTTTTTTTTTTCAAACGTGAGCCTCATATTGAAAACCACTGGGGCAGATGCTCTAACTGTGGGTTTTGCATTGCATCAAGCTGCTGCTCGCTTGGGCAACTCCATGCATGTGCTCTTAGTAAGTAATAGGGGGATTAATCTAGTTATTGATGGCTAATACCCTTCACTGTAGTTCTGGGGGGAAGGCTGTCTCTAAATAGACCTGACCATGCAGGGTTGTTATAAATATTAAAAATAATGGAGAAAGATGCCTACCACCATAGGCACATTATAACTGGTAGTGGTAGCAATCACAGTCACAATAGCTCGAACTATTCACTGACAATGGGATTCAGCAGCAGAAGGGAGGACAAGAAGCCTTCTCTCCCATCCCTCACTGCCAGCCAAGCCTCCCAAGAATCCAGGGGTCCTTCTGCTTGTCTCCCAAGATTCCTTCCTCAGTAGTGCCAGTGCAGTTCTCCTGGAACTCCACGGAAAGCTCAGCCAAGTGCTGAACCCCTGACACATCCATAGTCCATACTAGCTGGCCCTTGGCTGGTGGGGCCCGAGAGTGGGCTTCAACAGGTGGAAGACCCTCCTTCTTCCAAGTTGAATTGCTTCCTGGCATCTCTCCCTGCCATAGCTGGCATGCCCAGCTGGCCCTCTTGATCCAGAGGAAGGCTTGAACATCATTGACTTCTGGTGAACCGTCCCACCTAATGCATGTGTTTTGGCACAAACTGTGTCCTCTACCTGGAGTCTCCTTTCCCTCCCTCTTCCTCCTCCAAGTCCATGTCCTTCAAGACCTACATCATGGGAAAGTCTAACAGTTGATGCAACAGGGAGAGTTGACCATTCTTGCCTTTTGGTTCCACTGACTCCTGCACACGCTTCTCTGATATTAAGCAACTGTGCTGTTTTGTTTTGCTTGTTTCATCTTGTTGGTTGCATTCATCCCTGTGATCTTGGAGAACACGGATGGCATCTCATTCACCTCTGGGTTCCCACAGCACAGCACTGAGACATAGAAAGTGCTCAGGGAATGTTCTGGATAAATGAGTGAATGTTCTTGCTGAGGCCAGCCTCTGTGGCCAGAGGAGAGGCCCTTGTCCCTGTCTTGCCATTAAGGCTTCCCTGGGCTCCTTCCTCTCTGGCCTCTGTCATCTGGATCCCCAGGAGTCCCCATTGAAGACATGGGAACAGTTCATAGCCCCTTCTTATTAGGAGTTTAAAAAAAAAAAAGAAAAAAAAGGACAGGCCATCTCCGATGATTCCAAGCCCTCCAGGGACAACCTCTGTGAGGTTACAGCAGCGGGGAGCACGTGAAGACATTTCTAATTAAATTTTTTAGTGCTTCCACTTGACCTCATTTCAACTATGCCATACATCTTTAAAAAAACACACCCTCAAATCCAAAATTTTAAATAATGCTCATGATTTGGTTTAAAACAGGGACTCTCCTTATGAATCCAATCGCAGAGCACACTAGGGCATATTTTATAACAGGGTCAGTGAAAGGTCACTGACCATTTCAATTAAAATGTTTTCAGCATTTCTAAATAGTCAAATGATCTTACCTGTAATTACAGATGAAATAATAATGAAAAAGCCCCTTGTAATACTGTGTGTAATGTTATGGACACCACTGGTGTCCATGTACCAAGACAAATACCCCGGCGAGACAGGGCGCCGTGGAAACAATTAAAGGAGAAACCCAGGGAACCCATTAATGCCAGGCTCTATTAGCTAACTGTCTCTGGTCACATTAGAGCCCCATAGAGTTTGTTGGCAGCTTGGGAGGGAATGGTGTTGGTCCCACTTAAAGGAAAATGTAATTCCACTCTGTAAATCTCTGCTGTAATTGGTTAATAAGCTTTCCCTTTGGCAAAATAACCACTGGGAATGATTGGTTGGAGGAGTTTCTCCCCTCATTTCTCACTTCCTGTGGTCCTTCTAGCTTAGGGGGTGGTTCTTATCACACCTCTCCTGGGCTCTCAGAGTGTAGGGATGCAGAAATTCCAGGCCACTCATGAGGAAGGATGTTGTTCTTCTTAAGCCTTTTCACCCATCCTGGGTGCCTCAGCCGCAGCCTCGGACTCTAGGCAGTTGGGGTTAATTATTTGTTGTACGGATAACATTTGGGGTTATCACAACAGGGTGGGGCGATGCTAGTGGCATCTACTGGCCTGGACCCAATAGATGCCTCTAGCATCGCCCCACCCTGTTGTGATAACCCCAAATGTTTCCAGACATTGTCACATGTCCCTGGGCACTTAGTGGGGGGCAGGGGGCACTAAGAACCCCTGGTCTGGTCAGATGTTCCTATGTGTGTGGTCTCAGACTCCTGTGGTGGGGATCCACGTTCCTCCTGACTTGATTCTCTGCGGCCCTGATCCGGATCAGCTTTTGCTCCACTTTGTATGCTCCTCCCATTCATTTCCTGCTCCTGCCTGTGTTGGATTTGACCCACAGTCATCACCAAAGGCCTCTGATTCTGACCCTGTCTGAACTCGTCCTCCCTGGAGGCACCTGTGACAGGTGACCTACAGGCTCAACCCTGCCTCTGGTCCTCATGGACCAAGTCCAGCCTCCACGGCCACCGCAGGCAGTTTCGTAGCTGCACGCCTGTTTCTCGCAGAATCCCAGCTGCCCCCGGTTGAAAGAGAGGTCACAAAGGAACCTTTATGCTTCTTCCCAGGCTCTTGGAAAGAGGCACCCCCTCTCTGTGATTTTTAGGTTCCCACTGCATCTAAGAGAGCCAGGACACCACAGTTCAGTCTGTCTTTTTGGTTTATTTTAAATGCTTCGTTTATTTTTTTTAAGAGTTTCTGGCCAGGCATTAGAAAAAATGTGATCTGGCCTATTCTGTGAACTTGAACTAAAATATAACACTTACTTAGTGTTGTCGCTGCCAAACTGCTATCATTATTGTATCGGAGGCCTGAGGCCTTCAGGGGGTGCCAGGTGCAAGGCAGAATGGTTCCCTGGAAATGGGAAATGGGGCTGCAGATGAAAATACAGGACATTCCATTTAATTTGAATTTCAGATAAGCAAGAAATGTATTTGTTTTTTGTATAAGTGTGTCCCATGCAATATGGGATACATTTCTGCTAAACAATCAGCCATTTACCTGAAATTTGAATTTAACTGGGTGTCTTTTGTTTTTATTTGCTAAATCTGGGCACTATAGGCAGGGAGGATCTCTTTCTTTCAGGGATGTAGGATCTGAACTTGACCTCATATTTCCACTGCACCCCTCTCCTCCCAGTTTCTCAGGCTCCTGGACCTGGCTTTGTTTTCTCTGAGCACGTGGCAGGTGGCCGCCAGGGGAAGTGAGGGAGGAAACCCAATAGAGATGCAATCTCCTTCTGTCACATCCTGTCACCCTGACCAGGCTGGCCACAGGCCAGGAGATCTGGACACCTTTCTAGGCCTGGCTTCTCACAGCCACTTCTTTGTCACAACCTCACTGTGGTTTGTCACTCTGGCCAAGGCTGTGTCCATATCCATTGCCCCATTGAAAAGTGAAAGGGCCAATCAGGCTAATTTGGTCTGCAGCTCCTGATGTGGTAATTCACAATTCTACTGGCTTCTCCCTCCATTGCCTCTGAGATTCTGCCAGCTGGGATATTTGCACAGACACCCAATGCTCCTATGTCACATGCAACAATTGAGAGATGTCTGGTCACTCTAAGCACCGTCAGCTGCCCTCTGGTTTCCTGCGGACTGAGCAGTCTCCTGGAACTCAGGATTGTCACCCTAAAACTTAAGTCCTGGACACACAAGGTGACTTAAGTCACCCTACTGTTGAGGCTGTTGGGAGAGTTGTCTGGGGACATGGTCTTCAGGAAGCAAACCTCTAAAATCCAAATTCCAGTCCATCACATGATACGGCCTCGCTCACCCAGTGTTGGGTAGATGAAAGTGAATTCTGCATTGAGTTATCCATCACCAAGAGGCCTCCCATTCTGTCTCCATAGCCCACCCCCTAGACCAGGGGTGGGCAAACTTTTTGACTCGAGGGCCACAATGGGTTCTTAAACTGGACCGGAGGGCCGGAACAAAAGCATGGATGGAGTGTTTGTGTGAACTAATATAAATTCAAAGTAAAGGAGCGGAGGGGAGAGCAAGAGAACCCTCCGTTCTTTTGGCTCCGCGGGCCGGATAGAACAGCCGAACGGGCCAGATCTGGCCCGCGGGCCGTAGTTTGCCCATGGCTGCCCTAGACACTGATCATGCCTTTCCTAGCATGTCTCACGATTGATAATCACATATTTGCTTTGGCTACTTGTTTGTGGCCCATCCTCCTTGATAGTGAGTCACTCTGTGAGGGCTGCCAATGTGTGTTTTGTTTATTGTTGAAATCTCCAGAACGTAGAAGAGTTCTGGCACATTGTAGGTGCTCCAAAAATATCTACTGACTGAGCACATGGCTGATGAGCGCCTTGCCAAGCCAGAGGCGAGGCGCTACGGAGACGGGCTGAAGAAGGACAGCCCTGCCCTTGTGAGGGAGCAAAGCTGGTGTTTCAACACATGATGGCAGCCAGGTGTGCAAGGTTCATAGCGGTGTGAGGCTCAGAGGTGGAGTGTGAAGCAATGCTGAAGGCTCAGCAAAGGATTTACCCAGACCACTGTTTTAAATGGATCCCAGAAGCATCTGAGCTCTCTGCTTGGCAAAGGGCACTGCAGGAGGGAGCTGGGGCAGTGGGCATGGCATGGTACTGGGCTCAGGGTCCCATATAATGGCTGTGGCTGAGGAAGACTATTATAAAGATTGGCCTGGGGAGGTTGGATAGACATTAAGGCCAAAGATACCCAGACCCAGCAATCCTACTTATAATGGAAAAAAAATAAATAAACAACTGGGAACATGGTTGTCCTGGTTACACATGTTCAGTCTTGTCAAAAGCCTTCTCCTGACTTCCTCCAACCCCCAACATCTCCTGTCCCTCTTCCCTGCTGTCTGTCATTCTCACCAACCTCCGCACCCCACACTGAAACCCCCCAAGACTCCATCTGCCATCAGGGCTTCTCTAGCCAACATCATCGTCCCCTCTTCCACCTGAATAAGAAACTCTTACCCCTCGGATTGCTGGGAAGCACTGGGGTAAGAGCCTTTTATACTAATTGGTGAATGACTGCTTTTGGCGATCTAACTTTTAAAGAGTTTTCTAATTTTTAGGAAAAAGTCATTTACCTATCCCATTGCCTGAAAGTATCTCATCCCACAGATTTTATCAAATCACCATCTGGCCTTCTCCCTTGATTCCAAAAATCCATGGCTCCATCATGTAGGTGCCCAACAAACAGGCCTGTCAAAAGTTTGAGTCTCCGAGGAGAACCAAGATGACTGTGCAGGTAAACGTCAGCAGCACTGCCTCCCACAACCACATCAACATTACACTAAAATACAGAACCACCATCATTCAGAACCGCCTGAAAGCTGGCTGAGTGGAAGCCCTACAACTAAAGAAAGCACACTGACACTGGTAGGAGGGACTGATGCAGGAATGGGCTGGTGGGGCACCCATGTGTGCCACTTTTTTAATCAGGAGGGAGATTATCTTTTTAGAGGCCGCCCTTGATGAGCAAGGAGCGCCAGCCGCACAGCAGCCCCCCAGCCCAGGGTTCCAGAGCTGGGAAGAGAAGGCCTCGCAACTACGGGTTGTAAAAACCAGCGGGATTGTGGCTGAGGGACACCCAGGCTTTCTTTTTAAGGGGCTGGCGCACAAACTTACTTGGACTCCATCCCTCTGAGCTCCAGCGCCTGGTGGCTTTGTGGGACCCAGACCATACAGGGACTGGATTGTCTGGCATGGGAACAGAAACTCGGGGGCAGCTTTTTTCCAGACCAGGGTGCTTTCAGGGGTCACTGTTGCTATGCTGGGACCTCTCCTGTCACAGAGCTGACCGGCAGCCATATGTGAGTCTCCATCAGCAGAGCACACACTGTTTGCTCTGCCCTAGTGATTCCCTGAGACCCCGCCCCATCCAATTTAGAGCCCCACCCTAGCTGTATGCAGTAGCTTTTCCAAATGAATAGCCTATCCTGGCTCAGGCTTCAGACTTTGCTAAAAGCTCTCTAACAGGATGCAGCTGGTGTCAGTGTGCCCCAAGCCTATCAATAAAAGGCCCAAGACCCAGCACAAGCACCAGCCTGCCTTGCCTCACAGCTGGGCCTCATCTGAGCTGACTTTGCACCTCCCTAGAAGCCCTAGAGCCAGTGCACCCGGTGGACAACTTCAGACCATAGCAGATAACAACTCTACACTTCCATAAGCAACACACTCAAGGGGCAGACTCAGTGAGCACCAAAGCCCCACTGAAGCAAGTCCTGCACCATAGGGGTGTCTCCTGCACAGCAGCTCTCTCACTGTAGTCACAGCTGGTCCTCACAGCCAATTGGCTGGAGGTCATTCCTCCCAGTGATGCCAACAGCAATCAAGTCTCAACTACAAGACTGTGCACACAACCCACACAGGGGTTCACCTAGAGTGCCCAGCTCTGTTGCCTGGGAAGGCTGAGCCACTGGGCCCTACAGGACACCTACTACACAAGGCCACTCTACCAATTCCAGGAGACATAGCAGCTCTGCCTAACACATACAAACAAGCACAGGGAAGCAACCAAAATGCAGAGACAAACATGTCACAAATGAAAGAAATGGAAGCAAGCAAACTACTAGATACAGAGTTCAAAATCATAGTTATAAGATTACTCAAGGATCTTCATGAGAACTTCAAGGGACTTATCAAGTTTTCCAAGGATCTTAGTGAGAATGTCAAAGACATGAAAAAGGACCATTCAGAAATTAAGTATACACTAACTGAAATATAGAATAATTTAAAGGGTCTCAACAGTAGAGGATTCCAAGAATCAAATCAATAATTTGGAATATGAGGGAGCAAAAAACACCCAATCAGAAGTGCAAAAAGAAAAAAATAATCCAAAAATATGAAGATAGTGTAAGGAGCCTCTGGGACAACTTCAAGCATACCAACATTTGCATTATGGAGGTGCCAGAAGGAGAAGAGAGAGAGAGAGCAAGATATTGAAAACTGCCCAGCCGGTGTGGCTCAATGGTTGAGCTTCGACCTATGAACCAGGAGATCACGGTTCAATTCCTGTTTAGGGCATATGCCTAGGTTGAGGGCTCAATCCCCAGTGTGGGGCGTGAAGGAGGCAGCTGATCAATAATTCTCTCTCATCATTGATGTTTCTAACTTTCTCTCCCTTTTCCCTTCCTCTCTGAAATCAATAAAAATATATTTTAAAAAGATATTGAAAACCTAGTTGAAGAAATAAAGACAGAAAACTTCCCCTACTTGGTGAAAGAAATAGACTTACAAGTTCAGGAAGTGCAGAGAGTCCCAAACAAAAGGAACCCAAAGAGGACCACACCAAGACACATCATAATTAAAATGCCAAGTGTTAAAGTCAAAGAGAAAAGCAGTTAGTTACCTACAAGGGAATGCCCCTACTACTTCCAGCTGATTTCTCAATCGAAACTATGCAGGCCAGAAGGGAGTGGCAGAAAATATTCAAAGTAATGAACAGCAAGGACCTACAACCAAGATTACTCTACCCAGCAAAGCTCTCATTTAGAATTGAAGGTCAGATAAAGAGCTTCACAGACAAAGAAAAGCTAATGGAGTTCATCACCACCAAACCAGTGTTACATGAAATGCTAAAGGGTATTCTTTAAGTAGAGGAAGAAGAGGAAGAAAAATAAATAAAAAATACGAATAAAAATAGCAATACATATCAATAATTGAATCTAAAAATCAAAATAAACGAACAAGAAATCTAATGAACAAAATAAACTAGTGAATAAAATAGAATCAGAGGCATGCAAACATGGAACAGACTGACGAATCTCAGAGGGAAGGGGTTGGGGGCGGGAAGAGATTAACCACAGATTTTACCTATGGACACAGATAATAGGGTGGTGAAGGCCTGGAACAGGGCAGGGTGGGAACCAGGTGAAGGTGGGGGGAGGCAGCAGGAGGAAAAGAGGGGACATCTGTAATACTCTCAACAACAAAGATTTTAAAAAAGTAACTAGTTAAAAAAGTTTGAATTCCCTTTGCCAGATTTGGTTTGGTTAGCCAGTTTGTTTTCTTTTGGCAGTATACTTAAATATTTCAGTATATTCTTCAGTTGCTGGTAGTGAAGAAACAGAGGTAAAAAGAAGCAGAACACCTCCAAATTGGATCTGAAATCCCATTTCTAACAAGACATGATTCATTTTTAAATGTATTTCAGTGGGTGTCTTGGTACACCAGCTGAGCCATTTGGCATGTGGAAAATATCCAATGGCAGATGCAATTGAGTCTAGGGGTCTAGGCATTCAATATCTGAACTTTAAGAAAAACACCAAAGAGTAGAGGTTATTCAAGTTGGAAATTTTTTATGTCCATCCATCCATCTATCCACCCACTCATCATCCATCTATTTATCCATCCATCTATCCATCCATCCATCATCCATCCATCTGCCCATCCATCCATCCACCTTTCAATAATTTTGACTCTGGACTCTGTGCCAGGAACTGTTTCAGTTTCCGAAATGACTCCTGTTCTAATGGAACCTGCATTCTATAGACAGGAGACAGAGCAAAAGAACAAAATCCACTGATAGAAAGGAAACATCAGCTAGTGATAAGTGCTATGAAGAAAATGAACCATGGTCATGGGATAGAGTGCAATGGAGTAGTGGGAAGTGGCAGGGGGGCTGCTTTAATACAGGTGGTCAGGGAAGGCCTCCCTGAGGTGGTGACATTTCAACTGAACCGCAAACTAAGATTCAAAAAGTGAGTCAAAAATGGAATAGCTTGAGAAGGAAAGCCATCTTGAAATTAATGTCATATCCATGGGGAAAGAAGCTGAAGCTGGGTTCTGTCTTTTTACACTAGCAGTGACCCCCATATCCACAGAGAAGCCACCCCAACTTCGCTTTGCCAATGCTACTGGCTTTGTGGGAACCACGGGAAATTAGCTTTTCTCTTGGCGGCTCACCTGATTGAATCCAGTCTGACTCAGTAGCTGTCACGATAACTGGCTCCTCTTTGCTGAGCGTTGTGGAATTAGGTACTTGGTGAACTGGCATTAGGGAGGAGGGATGAGGGTTTTTGTCGGAACAGCCCCAAACATTCAGTGCAAACGTTTCCCGAGGCACCACTTCCCCAGTGGAAGTAATGGGTGGCCATTTGCAAGCTGCTTAGCTGTCCTAACCACCAGCCCTCATTAGCCGCAGCTGAACAAAGACCCTCCCCGGATGGCTTTGCTGGTAAAAAAAAAAAAAAAAAAAAAAAAAGGTTTTATCTGGACGTTCCTGATGATCTCCCAGTTGTGTTTTGCATCAAAAATATGTAATTTTTAAAAAGTGGAAGACAGGGGAAGACTGTTTTAGCACACCCAAATCAAACATGTATTTGTTAAAACAATTATATTTAGAAAAAAGCCACAGCCTGGAAAATTCTGGAATGAGCAACAGCTTTTTATAATTTTCTTTCCTTCTAAGTATGCTTATAACAGTTGGTTATTTTAAGGACAACTTTCCCCAATCGTCCTTGCTTTACCCACCCAGCTCTGGAAGCATTTTTGCTAATTTCAATGTCTTCAAACACACAACTTTTCTTTTTGGATTGTTTTCATCTATGCCCAGTGAACCTCAAAGACAGTTCATGTGCCTGGATTACATTTCGTTATTGATTTATTTTATTTGGATAATAAAACAAGGGTACCATGTGCTCAATACATTGGGATTTCTTTTTAAAAGTGTAACTTCTGCTGGTTAAGACGGGAGAGTGCCATAGAAAGGGTTACGAGAGCCACTTAGAGTGAAATGATGCCACCTGACCATCGGTTTGCTTTTCCTAATAAAGTGATATTTTTCCTCATTGCCGTCTCACTAATGTGATACAGTGTCTGCAATAATAACTCCATTTCAACCAGCCAAGTTCCCCCACCTCTCCCAGCTCTCTAATTTCTTACATGATTCCCCTGGTTTAACGAGTATTTTTAATAGGGTGGATGTTCAGATTCTTCTACACAGGCAAATCCTTTCATAATCAGAGACTTGTTTTTCCATAGGAATTTAATTCGCTCTGCAGAATTGTAACACGGGCTGGACTGATCTGGTTTACATTTTCTGGCATGTTTTCCCTCCCCTGAAGATTAGCTTGACTATCGCTTGGCTCCTTCTCAATCCGTTTCATCTCATTTTCACTTGAAAAAAAAATTCTGATTTCACCATGCTCTGAAGGTAGGGATTTTAGCTCTGGGAACCTGGTTTCCTCCTGCCAGGTGTTTCTCCCTTGAATGTCAGATGATGCTCAGAGCCTTTGAAATTAACACGAGTCCCAGACTTTTTTTTTTTTTTTAATTCAGCTTGGTGAGTTGGATGTTTCTATTAAAAAGTGGTCAAGTTAATAAAATTTTACCTGAAAAATCAGTTGTATCAGTCATTTATTGTTAGGTACACAACACATTGAGTTTGGTAAGAAAAATTAAAAAAAATTGACTTACCCAGAATGCTCTGAGCTCCCTACTTTAGAAGACTAACTCTTTTTCATTCTTTAGGACTCAGCTAAAAATGTCTTTGGAGAAGTAGTCGGCCTCCTTATTCTCCCTCTTTCTTCCTCCCCCCCTTTCTTCCTTCCCACCTCCTCCTTCCTTCTTCCTCCCATCGCAGAGCTTGCAGCTGTTTTATTATTTTCTGTTTGTTTGGTCTTTCTTTGCCACTGTTTCATAGTCTGTGACTCCATACTGTTATGGTTATAAGGTTCACTGAACCTAACCCAGTGCCTGACACAGAGTAGTTGCTTAATAAATATTTAGTAAATGAGTAACAATGCGGGCCCCAGTGGGTGCAATTTTTCTCCTTAATTCTCGGATAGCCCTTCTACGTGAGCTGAATTAGCATGGCCTGGTGGGCATTTTATTGTCCCTTGGTGACGGACTGTGCTTGCTGTGCCGCTGCGGTTGTAAAGGTCGTGCTTTCACCTCTCTGGTCCGTGTGTCCACAGATGTGCCCTCAGGAGAGCTCCAGTGATCCCCTGGCTCCTGGGTCCCTCCTCCCTGGGGGTCAGGTTCCAGTGCCTGGCACCTTGAGCAAGTATTTCTCAGGACTATGCCATCCTGCGAAGGAGGCCAAAAAAAAAAAAAAAAAAAAAGGCGGGGGGGGGACTTCCGGTCACATCAGACTTGCGTGCCTACACATTAAAGGCGATCTGCAGAGAGCACAGATCAAATCGGCCACTCGACAGCTCAGCTGTCTCCAATTTGCTGGAACACATTGGAAAAGTCATCTCACCTCTTTAGCCCTCAGCCTTTTAATCACCAGAACGAGGGGAAATGACTAAATAAACTGTATACAGTGTCTCTAGAATGTTCTGGTGTTTTGTAATTGCCTACATTCTATCGAGGGCTGCGTTTCTTTCTTTCCCAGGTGGGACTCAGTGGTTATTCTGGTGCTCGGGGGAGACCATCGGGAGAGGTGGGAGCAGTTACAGCACATAATTCCAGGATGATGAGCACCGGGGCTGAGGTTCCTGAACAATCCATGTCTATTTATAGAGAATCTGGGATTCCATCCAGCAGTCCTGCCGATTGCACTAACCAAATATTAAACTTGTTCTATAAATTTTTTACATTCCGAGCTGAGGTTACCAGCTCACCTCTTACAGCTTGCTAGCTTGGCCTGGCTTTAAGAGGATGGCCCAACCATCCTGGTTTGCCCAGGACTGAGTAGGTTTCCCAAGACTCAGGATTGTCAGTGCTAAAACTGGCACAGTACTGAGGAAACTGGACCATTGGTGACCCTAACTCTATCTCTAATAATGCTATGATTATAACAGCAACACCGCCATCGCCATCATCGTCATTAGTGATTTATTAAGTGGTTACCATGTGTTATCATTTACTATGACTTTACCCGTATCGCCTGACCTTCACAACAATCCTCATGATTCATTCCACTTCACAGATGACAAGAATGAGACTCAGAAAGATTATATGTGTTTCTCAAGGTCACAAGGCTAGTGGGTAGCAGCATGGGAATTCCAAACCCTGGTCAGCTTGAACTTCCACGCTGTGTCAAAATTGGATATTTGAAAACTTCCTGGGTGTTTGACATTTATTGTTAACTGCTTTCTAGGTGTGATAATATTATTATGGTTGGTATTTTTTTAAGTCCTTATCTTTTAGAAATGTGTTTAGAAATATTTATTGATGGGGAAAAATCAAATAAAACCCATGTCATTAATTCTTATCAGGCTCAAATCCCCACTGACGTCTTTGAATGCAAGTTCCCAGGATCTCAACAGTGTAGGAAGTGCCAAGCCTGGGGGCCAGTGCTAGGACCTCCCCTAACAAGCCTAGTGACCTTGGGTGAGTCACTTTGCCTCCTCCTTCTTCTCTAAATGCAGAGGCTGAGCTCAGTGATTTCCACACCTCGTTCAGCTGTGTGGTTCTCAGGCTGAATGATACCAATGACCTGGGTCTGGTGGGACAAATTTTGGCACAAAACTTCTTTAATAGAGTGTAGACTGTGCCTGTTATGTATTCTCCAATTTGCCTGCGTGTAGACATAATCTTCATCATGGATATATGTTTTTTTTCTATGAGAAAAGTATTGATATTCAAACTTCAAGTTTGTTTGGCAGTGGAACCCTTTCTTCAAATGAAATATTCCCCAGATGCCAAAGTTTATAAAACCTTTAAAGAGAGCTGCGCTGGGCTAAAGGAGAGCCAAGAATCCCCAAAATAGCATCCTTTGGAAATGTACTGCTCTATGCCATCCTGGCCAGCACAAATCAAACAATATTAAAAGAAACATTCAGTAAGTGCAATAATTATGTTTCTATAAAGCAGGGTCAGAAAACTCTTTCTGGGAAGGGCACATAGTAAATGGTTTAGGCTTTGTAGGCCACAAGGAAGGACTCTGTTGCAATGGCTCAATTCTGCCCTCACAGTGTGAAAACAGCCATAGAAAATACACAAAAGCCCAGCCGGTGTTGCTCAGTGGTGAGCGTCAACCTATGAATCAGGAGGTCCAGGTTCGATTCCCTGTCAGGGTATATTCCCTGGGTTTCAGGCCGAACCCCAGTGTGGGGCGTGTAGGAGGCAGCCAATCAATGATTCTCTCTCATTGTTGATGTTTTTCTCTCTCTCTCCTTCTCCCTTCCTCTCTGAAATCAAGAAAAATATATTAAAAAAAAAAAAAGAAAATACACAAAAGAATAGATGTGGCCAAGTCCCCAAAAAACTTTACTTACAGACACAAATACTTTTTATGTGTCACAAAATATTATTTCCTCTCTCCCCCAACCATAAAAAATGTGACAGCTCTTCTTAGCTGGCAGGTCACGTAAAGGCAGGTGGCAGGCTCACTTTGGTCACGCAAACACGACAAGGTGTCAATAGCCTGGTTTCCTTTCTTGCCTCTAAGAGTTACTCTCCGCACATTTGTGGGAAAGTTTTCTTAGACATGAAAGGGGAATAAAAATAAAACCTATGAGGACAGGGGGTATATGGGAACTCTCTGTACTTTCCACTCAATTTTGCATTGAACCTAAAATTGGTCTAAAAAATGAAGTCTATTTTAAAGATAAGTAAAGCCTACTTGGTGAGTTTACTGTGAGGATTCAATAAGGTAAGACAATAAAACATGCAAAGCACATGGTGGACACTCTCAGCTGCTGCCCAACCCTGACGGAATCCAGGAGCCTTTCTTGGTTCTTCTGAATATCCTTCAAAGAGCTGTGCCCATTGGCTGGCAAGGCCTGAAGCAATGACTTAGAACTTGGCTCCTGGGCCCGTTTGGCCAGAATGAGCAGATCTAGAAGATCTAGAACCAGCGGGTGAAACTCTCACATTCACCTTGCCCCTCCCCTCAGGACTGCTGGTTCCCAGCTGACCTCCTGAGCCTGAGCTCTGGACAAAAGCATTGATTGCTTTTCTTCTGTAACTTTTTTGAAAGATCTGGGCAAGGTTCACTTCAGCATCTTAATCACTCTTACCTTCAACTCCTGCCCCCATTTCCCCATCTTGGCAGGCTGATCTTTATGTAATCAGTTGTCAATTCCTGTGACCTCCCCAGAAGGTTTTTTTTTTTGTGTGTGTGTGGGGGTCACATCCACATCTGATCTTATTTTTCTACCCCATTATTTTTCTACTCCTTCATCCTCAGCTCCGCTGAGCTATGTCTTCTTTCTGCCTGCAGCTCTGTGTCTTTGACTTTTTAAAAAGATATATTTTATTGATTTCAGAGAGGAAGGGAGAGGGAGAGAGACAGAAACATCAGTGAGAGAGAATCATTGATCAGCTACCTCTTGCACCCTCCTACTGTGGATCAAGCCCACAACTCAGGCATGTGCCTCGGCTGGGAATCGAACTGGTTCATAGGTCGATGCTCAACCATTGAGCTACACCGGGCGGGCTCTGTGTTTTTGACTTTGAAACTTGGAACACTTGCTAGTCCTGAGGGGGATGGGGGTGGGAAGGGGCAATTCTGGCCTGACCCTGTCCAGCTTGTCCTATCTGCAGAACCTGGGCTCTGGGCTATCACTTCTCATGCTCTGAGGCGTAGTGATCTCTTTATATTGTCACTGCAGAAAGAATCCCTGGATTTTTTTCTTCTTTCTTTTCTCCGCCAATCCCCCACCTTACTTAGTTTCAGAAGGGCTGGCTCTGTGCCTCCTGAATTCAGCGCACGTACCTATCCCCAGTCAAGTTCCCCCCATCCCTCCCATGTTGTGGGGGCATCTGTACGGTGCCTCAGCAAGCCTTTTAAAAATATCTCTCTACATGTTCTTTTTTGTTTTGTTGTAAAAATAAAGCATATCACGTATATTTACATTATAGAAGTAATCCATATGCCTTAGTGAAAGCACAGAAAAGTTGAACAAAGAAAAAAATATTCAACCATATCCTTACTCAACATTGTGGAATAATTTTCTACTGAGGGATTTATACATACTCCCGGGATTAGAGTATTGGATGCTGAGATGGTCATTTAACACAGTTGCACCAAAGTTTTTTCTCTGTTATCACTCTTTATTGAGCATCACTCTGTAACTTCATATATTCCAACCAGGGGCCACATTACATTTTATTTAATCATCTCCACTTTATTTGTTTCCAATTTTTATCATTTTATATACTAATCCAAACACATCTTTGTGCATAGGTGATTTTCACTGCAGTTTGAATTAAATTCCTAATTTATGGTTGCTTGCTACAGGTAGAATGACTGCATGAACATCTGAGAGGTAGTTATATATATGGAGAAGGTATTGTCAGGGTCTGCACTGAGTAACTCTCAGTTTCTGCTGCTTCTGACTTGTCTACAATCATGGTGTCTGGATGGCTTTCCCAGACAGAATAATCCTTCAGTGCCTTTCTGCTCAGCTCCTCATCTCTACACCAAGCCATGCTCTCACCTTCCTGTTAACTCACCTGGCTGCCAACTGCACCAGATCAAATACAGGGACCAGCTTCTGTTTTGGAACATAAATACCAACTCAACCATTGATCATCTGGCCTGAACTTCCTGAGTTCATTGACTTATATGTAGTAAAATTTAAACTTCTTTGCTTTAAGAAAACTTCTAGGAATGGAATCCCCAAATCCATTCATTCTCAAATGCGGTGCAGCCTTTAACATGGTAAGTGAAGCTTAAATGTTGCCCGGCTCAGGCCTTGGGGAGATCAAGCAGTCACATTGCACTGGCCTTTGTACCCCCGGTCACTGGTTTTACATGTTCTGAACATGTCTTCTTTCTGAACATACCAAGGGCCAAGTTGTTTCCTGGCTTTTGTACCCAAACAGGTAACTGCATATACCAGGTGTACCGGTTAATAATGCGGATTTTTTTCAATAGATGGAGTAACACATGTTTATATATATGCGATTTGATATGTATGCTAATTTGTTGTATTGACAAGCTTAAAAACTTCATATTTCAAATTTTCTGAAGGTGTTAGCATCATAGATATTTTTATGCTTAAAAATGTCGAATTTCATGCCAAAATAAAAAGCATTTGCGGAAAGTTTTAATTCATTACTTTATTTTGAAGAAAAGTGCTGCTGAAAGTTATGGTATACTTTCGGAAGCTTATGGTGAACATGCTCCATCTCAAGATACTTGTGAACTCTGATTTAAACGCTTTAGAAGTGATGATTTTGATGTGAAAGACAAAGAACATCCAGGGCAACCGAAAAAGTTTGAAGACCAACAATTACAAGCATTATTGGATGAAGATGCATATCAAACTCAAAAACAACTTGCAGAAAGATTAAACGTTGCTCAGCAAACAATTTCCGATCATTTACAAGCAATGGGAAAGATTTTAAAGGAAGGAAAATGGGTGCTACATCAACTGAAGGAAAGACAAATGGAAAACCGGAAAGTCATCAGTAAAATGTTGCTTCAACGGCACGAAAGAAAGTCTTTTTTGCACCAAATTGTGACTGGCGATGAAAAGTGGATTTATTGTGAGAATCCCAAATGCACAAAATCATGGGTTGATCCAGGTCAATCATCAACATCGACTGCAAGGCCAAGTCGCTTCGGAAAGAAGACAATGCTCTGCGTTGGGTGGGATCAGGAAGGTGTGGTGTATTATGAGCTTCTAAAACCAGGTGAAACCGTTAATACTGATTGCTACTGACTACAAATAATCAATTTGAACCACACTTTGATCATGAAACAACCAGAATGGGCCAGAAGACACAGCAAAGTAATTTTGCTTCATGATGACACACCATCACATCACACACTTCAAAACCAGTTAAAGACACATTAAAAGATCTTGCCTGGGGAGTATTAACCCACCCGCTGTATTCACCAGACCTCGCTCCTTCAGATTACCACTTGTTCTGATCGATGGCACACGCACTTTCTGAGCAGCACTTCAAAACGTACGAAGAAGTGGAAAATTTGGTCTCTGAATGGTTTGCCTCAAAACAAGAAAAGTTCTACTGGAACGGTATCCACAAATTACCTGAAAGATGGGGAAATGTGTAGCTAGCGATGGACATTACTTTGACTAAAGCACTTTGATGTTTCTCTTGAAATTATCATGTTTTCTTTGAGTACAAAATCCGCATTATTAAGCGGTACACATACAGCAGGAGATCCCCCACGTCTAGGGCATCTGAAAAGCACGGGTTGATCTACATCCAAGAATGGTTCTGCCTTTTCTGTTAAACAGCTCAGCCGGCTCTTTGACACCAAGCTGCAGTGTTCCCTCTGTGGGGACAGGTCCTCGGTCTAAGATTCTGGGGCACGATGGATATCAGAAGTGACTAGGATGCCCTCTTTTCTCGTCTTGGGAGACAGCTACCTCCTGTGTCAAGTGACAGCAGTGAAATTCACTACCTGCCTCCCTTTCAGAATGAATAAAAACCCAATCCATCCAGAAAATGCATTTGGAACTTATCTCGATGCTTTTATATTTAGGCAGCATTTACCTCACAGCAATATCAAATTTGCTTTACTGCCGCAAGGGGCCTTCCAGCTGATCTTGAGAGGTTGTTGGAGATTTTAGCTGGGAGTCATAGACAGCCACTTCTAAACTCTTCACTGATGGGCCGTCCTTGGTCTGGGGAAAACATCATCTTCAACTGTCTGCTCAGATTTGGGAGGGATGCACAGGGAGGTGAGGGAAGGACCCCTGCTCGGCCATTAGCGATGGACTCTGGGCCCACGATAAGCTGTGGCTCCATTTCCTCATCTGTGACCGGGAAGAGGAGAGCTTCCCTGGCACACTGCTTGAAGGAAGAGAGATACATATGGCGAGCCCTCTGCATGGTGCCTGGCATGAGAGATGATCAATACTGAGACTCCTCATCGGTAGCTAGATAGATCCCTTAATGAATTGCAGTAACTGAAAAAAGGGTAGAGCGTAGGCAGATCATCCTTCCAACTGAAAAACATTCATTTCTTATATTTTACAGGTGAGGAGCGTGAACTACTGGTGACTTGATGCTGATCTAAGGGCATATTAGGACTTAAACCACAGTCTAGTAGTCCCTCTGGTCAGGATGTCAGGTACCCTTCACTGCCTGACCAAATAAATAAATAAATAAATATCCAGCCACTGAGACCTTTGGACCAAGACACAGGAGGGTACTTGAGTTGACAGTGGGATGACAGACAAGGCATGACCCGGTGTGAGGTCTGAGCCATGGGCCTGGGTCTTAGACCAGGACAGTTGGGTTGCCCTGAGGCCTGACCACACTTTCTGAGTTCTAGACACTGTGTCCCTTGTCTGTTCACCAATGCCCAGTGGGCACAGCCATCTGATGGGTGATTCTTGGCAACCTATCCAGAGGAAATTTTGCCAATACACTTTCAAGACTTAACCACTCGGCTCTCTCCCCTCCCCATTGGTGCTTACACGAGTCTATAAATGGGATAAAATGTCATAGAACTACACACCAAACATAAAAAAAGAGAGTGCATGTAAAAACTGTAGCAATCCTAACAATGTCTGTAGTTCAGCTAATAGCAGCACACGCTGTCAGTTTCCTGGTTTGCTAGTGTACGTGGTTATGTAAGGTGTACCATTGCAGGGAACTGAGACCTTTCTGAACTATTTTTGCTACTTATTCAGAAATTATTTCAAAATAAAATAAAACAAAAACTACCAACCTCTATGCCTATGCCTTCTTCTTCCAGAAATCATCCTAGGGAAATAAAGATGCACAAAAACAGCCCTAACCTATGCCCTAGGGAGTTTCAACAGTAAACTCTCATCCAGCGATTGGATGGGGTGCTGAGCAGAAATCACCTGTGGTGAGGACAGTGGGGGTGAAGACCAGCCTGCATGGGGGACCCCCGCAATGCTGTTGGACCTCAGGCAAGCTGTTTAACACCTCTGTCCCTTGGGCGCCTCATCACATATATAATGAATATAATATCGTAAGGTCTACCTTGTAGCCTTGTCTGTGTTGACTCTATACATAATGCATGTACAGAGCCCGATCTGGCACCTTTTATGTGCTCAATAAATATGACCTATTATCATGTTAAAGAAGCACACTAATGATATGAGAAAATGTTGCTATTAGTGAAAATTGGAGACTATAAAACTACATTTACAATATTGATGCGATTTCACACAGATTTACTAGTGTTATGAGAGCGCATCTTTGTGTGGTACATTTTTGTTTTCCCCTTTAAGCTCTTCTGTGATTTCCCAAACTAATTCAATAGCAGGAGTATTTTGAAATTTTAAATGAGCATAGAAGGTGTCCCTCCATTACAATGAGTGGATGGATCGTGCCACCTCCCAGCTGTTCTGCCTGCCTCCGTGCGGCCCGCAGTTCTGTTCTGCTGTGAGCCGCAGTCGTCTGTCTCTGCGATCTCTGCCTTTCCCTGGGAAGGGAGAGTGGTTTGGACGGCTCTGGGTGCATGGTTATTTGCTGCTGTGAATCTCAGAGTTGGCTGTGCGCTCTGGGTCCCCAGTCTGCCCGCAGTCTGCCCACAAAACTTGTGCCAGGCCCCGGCCGGGTGGCGCAGTTGGTTGGAGTGTCATCCTGTCACCAAAAGGTTGTAAGTTCCATTCCCGGTCAGGACACATATCTGGGTGTCAGGTTCGATCCCCTGCTGGGGTGTATGCAGGAGGCAACTGATCGATGTTTGCCTCTCACATCGATGTTCTGTCTCTCTCTAAAAATCAATAAAAACATTATCCTCAGATGAGGATTTAAAAAAAGAACAGTTAAAAAAACGTGCCATGCTCCAGAAAGCGGTGAGGGCTGCTGTCCAGGGAGCTGGCCCTCGCAGGGTGGTCAGCCACCTGCTCTGTGGAGACCAGGGCCTGCCCCCAGCTCTCCCCTCCCACACCCAGCCCAGACAGAGGTCTCCATGGGCCACAGGCTGCTGCACACTGTGCTGCTCAAAGGGAGAGTTTTCTGGGACCCGGTCCCATCCTGACGTTCATGCTTCCCTCTTCCCTCCTGCAATGGAGCCAGCCCGCAGAGCCCGGACTGCTCTCCTCAGCCTGCCTGTTGTCCTGAAGGCCTCTGATGGGCACGCATGGGCACTGAAGCTGCCTATTCACTCTTGTCCATGGTTCTGGCTCCTCTAAGCTGTCTGTGACCCTTGGTGGGCTCTGGGGAAGGAACAAGGAGCCACTGGGCCCTGGGGAGTGCAGAGGAATTCAGGGATCAGGCTCCGCAGCACTGCAGTGGTCAGTTAGGCCCGCTGGAACACAAGGGCTTGTGTGATCTAAATAGACACCCCCTCTCCCTGCAAAGGCTGTCTGACCCTGCCAACAAGGAGCATGCTAACAAACCCTGCACCCCAAGGTCTCGGTCCAATGGGTTCTCAGCCGGTGGGAGACCCAGGTTTAGACTGCTAACTGCTGGTGCCACCTGGCAATGGGAGCGGAGAGCAGGTGGGGGGAACTTCTGGGAGGACCTCAGAGTCCACCACATCCAAGGTGAAAGGAAAGGCATGCTCCCAGGTGTCATGTTGGGAGGTTAAAAGTTCTCCCTGTGCCGTGAGCTCACAAGCATGGCCTCTCCCCCAGGAGAAGTGCCCACTGCTGGCACTTCTCCACGTCCAGCTCACCAATGGCTTTCGGGGGCATTTGGAATGAAAGCCAAGTCCTTACCAGGCCTCTCACTGCAACCTCCTCTTTCTTGATCAACTCAAGTCTCTTTGGCCTCCTTTCTGCGCCTAAATGTGCCAGGCTCTTCCCAGTGCAGGGCCTTTGCACATGATGTTCTATGCCTGGAAAACTTGTCTCCCACACCACCCTCCCCACCCACCACCTCGCAGGATACATTCCTCCTGTCATTCAGGTTTTATAAAATCAGAACTTGACAGAGGCCTCGTGAAGTCACCCCCCTTACTTCCTTTGTAGTCCCAATCACAGTAGGGAACTCCATGATGTATTTGTCTGTTTGATCAGTGACTACTTCCCCTTCACTAGAAGGTAGGCTCCATGACAGTGGAGCTTGTCTATCGTGTCCATACACATCTCCCCAGTGCTGAGAACAGTGCAGGGCATATAGTAGGTGCTCAGTAAATCACTATTGGATGAATGAAATGATGAAAGAAGGAGGTTTTTTCTTTTTAATAGCTGTCATCAACTAAAAGCCTGCTTGTGAAAACTTCCCTAGAGAAGGCGGTTGCTGTGTTGGAGTCTTGGGGTGGTGATGGGGGGACCCTGGCAGCACAGGCGGAGCATGTCTGGGGGACCGGATCACACTCATGTGGTGCATCCCCGTGGGCCTCCCACTCACTGTGTCACAGGGCATCTCAGGCTCAGGTGAGAGAAGGTGAGACTGGAGTCAGGGCAGGGACAGTACAAGGGGCAGAGGGGACTGCTTGGAGAAAGCATGAATGCCACTGGGAGTCAGGTGAATATGGCTGCATCCTGTGAACAATTTCACGGCGGGTGTGAAGGTCACGCCACCTTGAAAAGGCTGCATGTGTGGGTCAGGCTACCCACCCTTGTTGGAAGAGCAACTCCTCATTTTCTGCATGTTTTCATCTTTACCGGGGAAAAGGACTGGGGGAGGGCGTGTGCTTTCTAAATGACTTTTTTCTATAGAATTATTCATTTCTAACTTTTCAAGAGAGGTGACAGATGTCCAAAAGATGATAAGATGATAACAGGGAGGGGCCAGGCATCCTGCCCCCACCCCCACCCTTCAAGAGGCACCACCCATAAACACTGAGGTCTGGCCCAGAGCCTCCAAGTAGGACCACAAAGGCCCAGGCCGACTGCAGGGCCACAGGGAGGATGTGGCCCAGGCTCCCGGCCGGGCCCCAAGATAGTGGGCGGGGAGGTGAAACTAAAGGCATCATCACCCGGCCTAAAATGGCCCTGTGGGACTATGGATACAAGACAAAAAAACAGCCAATACTAGCCAAGAAGGGCTACTATAGAAATGGCCCCAGGTGCTCATAGGAGGATAGGTTTCATTTTAATGGGGATGGGGGAGCAGGCATATGGGAAGGTGATATTACCATGGACTTGAGACAAAAAATATAATGTGGGTGGAGGCACATGTGAGAAGGCTGGTCCTCACAGAAAAACCCTAACAAGTAAAAGCAGGGAAGTGGGCCACCACATGTGCATTGTGGGGAAATGTCCATGGCACATTGTGGGACCTACTAACACAGGCAATTGTGAGCACTATGACCACAGTGCATTGTGGGACCTATGGACGCAGTACATCATGGGAACTCTCTGCAGAGACCCTGAGATTAGAGGGAGGGCAGGCATATGTTTATTTATTACAATTAGATTTTTCCTTCCCCCTTTCCCTTATTTGTTTTGTCTTTGTAACTGTTGTCATCAACTAAAAGCCTGCACACACTTGACTCATTTATCTTATTTATTTAATTGTTCTACCACTAGAATAAAAACTGTAGGAGGGCAGGGGTTTTACCATTTTTAAACTATATTTCCAACATTGTCTGGGACATAGTAGGTGCTGGATCAAGAGCTTGTAAATAAATAAATAAATGCTGACAGCCTTCCTGGCCAGCCTTGTCCAGGGAAAGTACCTGATGGCCTTAGATGCCATGCAAACAAATGCTCTTCATTTTATTAGTTATTTTTAAAAACTCACACTGGTATAATGCTCAACTGACATCCATCGATGATGTTGCTTGGAGTAAAGCCAAGTTAAAAAAAAAAAAAGTGAGCACTTTTACAGAAAAGTATTCATATAACAGAGAATAAGGCCCAGGTGGAAAATAGCACTCCCATCGCTGACATGACCAGACTGGCCTTCTGGAAAGATGACTCAGGAGCAGTCAGGTGTGCCAGGACAAAGCAAACAGGCACAACAACTGTACAAATGGTCCGGGAGAGAGGGCATGGGGATGGGACTAAGGGCTGGGGTGGGTGGGCCGGGTGGGTGGGCCCCGAGCAGGTGAGGAAGCTGGGAGGGGGCAGGGTAGGAGGCACCATGGCTCCCACCTATCTGTCTGACCTTAAGGCTTAGGGAGAGTAGGTGCTCAGTGAATATTTAGTGAGGGGGTGAATGAGTAGATAAATGAGTAACTGTGAGTCTCTTCATGCATAGAATCTTCAGGGGCTTCTCATGCCCTCAGGGGACAATTAGAAGGGGGCAGGGGCCCCACAGAGGGCTGGCCGCTGGGCCGGTGGAGCCCACTTTGGGCCAGCCCTCGGGGACTTTGCAGAGTGGCAGGTTCACAAGATGAGAAGGCCCCTTAGCAGATGGGGAAGTGATGAGGGCAGGCCTAGCCTGGTGGACAGTTTTTTTGACATTCCTATTGGTCACCCTTGGCTTAGGGTCTGAGGGGGCGGGACTAATGCAGCCTCTTTCCTGGCAGTAAAGAGGGTCATTGAGGACTCTGCTTCTCCTTAAGTTGCTCATATGGATGTGTCAGGAGCCCTTCTGAATTGGCTGCAGGAAACACCCTGCACAAATGTGAGATTCAGCATTTCTCTTCCCTCACCCCCCACAACTCCCAGGAGGAGTGAGAACAGCACAGCTGACATGTCTTTAGAAGGAAACCTGTGTCCACGCTCCCCCCGCCCCTGCACCTCCACCTCCCAGTCACACACAGGGCAGATGGGCGGTACAAGGGGACTAACATCTGTGGAGTTCCTCCTATGAACCACATACTTAGCATGAGTTTTACGAATGTTATTTGATATCTTTGTCACGACAACCAGCAGGATGGGTGATTTTTTGCATCTGAGGTTTAAAGAGTTGAGCTTCGTAGCTAAGGCCCTACAACCAATAAGTATCAGAGCTGGAATTTGGAATAGGGCTCTTCCACATTTTAAAACTCGTGTTCTCTCTAATACTCACAGCCTATGCTCTGTCCAAAATAGTCCTCTGGGCTCCGTGCCCAAAGCAAGAGGAAATGTAGACCAAGGACATGAGACTTGAGATGGAAATATGCTGCGACATTTTGGTGGCTAAATGCTCTAGACCTGGGGAAAAAGCCTTAAAACAAAATCTGTTAGATCAAGGGCCTCAGGCCGCTATCTCCTCTGTTCATTCAAACCAGAAGGAAGAGTGTTCCAGGCAGAGGACAGGCCTGGCGACGTGAGAGTGGAAATGTGTTCATTGCTGCTGGGACAGCGCGTGCACATGAGAGTGTGGTCGGAGGCAGAGCCAGAGGGATGGCTGGACCCTTGCTATCATGCTCTTTCTGCCGAGTAGAATCTGCTCTGAATCAGGCAGCTGTCCCAGGTGCCCTGGGAAAGGATTCAATGACTACACTATCCTGAGCTCCCCCGATGGCAATGAGATATCTCAGCCCGAGACTACCTGAATGGGTGATATTCTCCCAAATATCAGCGAGTTGGCATACTTTCTCTATAAGCTGGTAGGTAGACGGCATTGAAGAGGAGAAAAGAAATAATTGTGGCAGTTTCTGAAGAACTTAGACATGGTATCCTGCTCTCTCATAATGTATGTTTCAAGCACAATAATGAGTTGAAAAATCGGATTCACATTTATGCTGCAGCTCGTGTCAAAGCAAAGGAGTGGGAATTGGAAAGCGGCCACCTCATCCTTAGGCTGTGTGATAGTGTGATTTATATTAAGAAATACATACTTGGTCTTTGCCCTCTTTTCTGGAACAGAGCTCCCGAAACCCTTGGATATTTGTTTCATCCTGGAAGGGCAAGCCTAGATATCAGCTTCTCATGTGGCAGAAATGGCTCCAAGCCCCCAGCAGGCAAACCAAACATGCCGCCACGCCTGTGGGTGAGACCAGAGGGGAGACTCACCTGGTCCACATACTGAGAGAGAGAGGGCAGAGGCTCAGAGCGGATGCAGGATGGAGAGGTGAGGGACTGGGCTGCGAGATCAGGATGTCTGCAAGAATATGAGTGTTTTCCTCAGTTCTCTACCAGTAGGACTCTGAATGGGAGAATCTTTGAGTAGGAAGAGATCCTAAGGAGCTCTTACTTCCTCATGCCCACTTGACAGAAAAGAAATTGGAGGTTTAAGAAGTGAGATCACATGGTAATAAACGGCAGAGCTGAGACTTGAAACCAGGTGTTCTGACTCCCAATCCAGACAGAGAACAAAGAAAACATCTGGGCCTGAAGCACTCAGGGGATTTGGCCAGCGTAGCTGCCTGCCCTTGAAAGTCACCATCGCCTCACACACTGTGCCACACACTTGCCTATGTCGTTTTAGTGAATCCATATCACCACCAAGCATTGTCACTGATGTCCATTTTATCGACGAGGTTAAATAAGGTGTTGCTTAAAAATGAAGGAAGAAAACCAGCACTGCCGGTCTCACCGAAAATAACTGGGAGAAATCAAGCTACACAAGAGCCATTACCACAGGGAGCCTGCCCAGGCTGTGCATCCATTTCAGACAAGGATGCCAATCCAGAGAAGTGAGTCCCTGGTGCACTGCCAGCTGCCTGGGGAAGCCAGGTTCCCACTCACCAGCTGTACGGTCAGATTGCTCTGGACTGGTTTCTTTCGAGGCCACGTACTAGCAGTGTAACCATGATCAAGTCACTTCACCCTTTTGAGCCTCTGTTTCTCTATCAGAAAACGGGAATAATAATCTTAAGAGTGTGAGAATTAAGGGAGGTAAAAACCCTGGACTGTGGCTCCTGGTAGAAGGTATCTGGTATTTCCTAGTTTTCATTCTTCCTGCCTTTTCTTGCCCAAGTTTTTGTGGAAAACAACTGTAATTTATTTAAACCCCAGGGTCTGTCTTCACCCCTACTGGGCAGAATGCTAGTTGAGCCTGCTTACCGCCCCAAGGCATCTTTGTGTTTGCCTTAAGGAACTGAAAATAGAGTCCAACACAGAATAGAAAACGCATCAGCCCCAGGGACTGTTCAGCCAAGAGGTCACCTTAACGTGGCCATGCTCTTCTGACCCTGGGATCTGCTGGCCCTGGAGGGGCCCCTGCCCCCAGTGGCTCAACCAGGGTTCAGCCTCCAGCCTCCAGGTCTGATGGGTTCCCATGGCCATGCCTTTTACACATCTTCCTCCACCCCAGCAAATGGGGGCACTGGTGGGGTGCTGTGGGGACCTGAATCACAGCTCCCATCCCACATGAGTCAACCCCGTTTGGTCTCTAGGCTATATATATTTTTATATAATTTAAGAACTAGTTGTGATTAATGACATCCTGATGTTCCTCGTGCAGAAATAAGGTCACGGTGAAGATACAGCCGTTCTGAAACCCCGGTGAACTTCAGGGGCCAGAACAGAGCAATAATCACTTTGGCTTTGGCTCATCTTCCTTCTCTGTGGCCTGTGACTTCAAGGCAGGGGGCTGTCCCTGCCTCTCAGACTTCCTCTCATGCAAATCACCCCGGTGGGGGTGGAGTGATGGTAAATGAGAAAAGGCAGCAGAGGGAAGTAGTGAACTCCGACCTCCCCAGACCTACTTTCCATTTCAGAGGCAAGTCTCTAAGAGGCAGGTGCCCCCTGAGCCCCATCACATCCCCACCTCACGAAGGACCTGCTGGCTTCCAGTAAAAACCCAAATCTGGAAGCAGGGGCTTGGGGGCAAACCTGGCCCACTATTTCTCAAGACACAGATGCAGTGGTTCCATTCAGAGGAAGATCACAGCTCTGAGGGGTGAATAGCCTTTCCCAAAATTCAGTCCTTTTGTCGTCCTGTACATTTGCAGAAGTACCAGTCTCAGAGCTCCCTCTGCTCAGATAGATGGGTCTGAGGAGGGCAAGGGCCTAAATGAGCGGCGGGCACAGAGATTAGGGGTCATGAAGCAGTTGGGACAGGAAGCCCTTAAATAGCAGGTCCCCCTCCCCATCAGCCCCCATAAAACACTCCAGAAAGAAGCACCCCAGTGTAGGAGTGCTGACCTGAGTGCCACAAGCGGCTTTTCTCTCTGCTGGCTTGAGTGAGTCGGTGGACATGTGTAACACATTTCTTGAGAGCCCCACACACCACAGCAGGCCTCACAGCTAAAGTGGCTAAGGGCAGAGAGGAGGACAAGCAGACCCAGGCTGGGAGTCCTGGCTCTGTTCTTAGTGTATGAGACCTCGAGGCACTCAACTAGTCTCAAGGCCTCAGTTGACAGCAAGAAAGCTGGAATACACCTTCTTTCCAGTCCTCTGTTTTTTTTTGGTTTGTTTGTTTTTTGTTTTTAATATATCTTATTTATTTTTTTACAGAGAGGAAGGGAGAGGGATAGAGAGTTAGAAATATCAGATAAGAAAGAAACATAGATCATGCTGCATCCTGCACACCCGCTACTGGAGGGATGTGCCCGCAACCAAGGTAACATGCCCTTGACCGGAATCAAACCTGGGACCCTTCAGTTCGCAGGCCGACGCTCTATCCACTGAGCCAAACCAGTTAGGGCCCAGTTCTCTGTTTTATAGGCAAGCCACTAAGAAGAGGTTTGTCTTAGTCCCATCCTTGCCTTAGGCAGCACTGGCTTGCTTCCAGTAAAATTTCAAATTTAGATGCTGTGGCTTTCCAGCTCAACCATTTCTGATGAAATAAATGCATTGGTGACCGTGGAGAAGAGAAGAAAGACAATATTCCCACTGGCCCTGGCTTGTGATGGTCAAGGGAGGACACCTCTATTCCTGCTGCAATTCGCTGAGTGACTCCACACAGCGAGGCCGCTGCCCACTCTGATGTGGGAAGAGAAGACATAGTCAAGACTTTAAGTGTGAACCAGGTCAGAGACCTAGGTCCCTGCTTCCCCATTTACAAAGGAGGACTGCTGACCTGAAATCGCCTAGAGCCTCCCTAGTCAAAATTGTCTAGTCTCTTAATGTATGCAAATCCCATAATACGAACAGTGCCCAGGGACCTCTGCCAAGCCACCTAAAACTTTTGGGATGGAATTCCTTAAGCTACCAAATAAAGAGGTCAGTTGACTTACCCACTCTCCAAAGTTCCCCTGACCTCTATCATTAGGTGCATTTGATAAATAGGCAAAGACACAGGCTCTGGCAATTAAATATTAAAAACATATATAAGCCCTCGACTGTTTATTTCCTCTCTCATACACAGGTCTGATGATCTGGCTATCGATCCCTTGTTGATATGAATAAAGGACTATCAGTAAGCATCTCTGAGGCTAAGGATCTATAACATAAAATGGAACAAGGCACGACGCCTCTCTGGGTTAGGAGTTGGAACACCAACCCAGCTTCCTCGCTCCTTTAGAAAATGGGACTAAATGTTTGCTTTCACATATGTTGTAAATGGGGGAATAAGGAGGTGGGTGGGAAACCCAGATAAACAAAGGCTGTCCAGCAGCAGGAAGTGTGATGAGGAGGGCTGTGGGATAAGGAAGAAAGGTCCACCCCACCTTCCCTCTGTTTTCACCACAGGCTCAGAGCGCAAAAGGGGGGTCCTCAGAGGATATGGGACCCTGTTCTCACCTCCAAATCTTCCAGAGAAGTTCCCACAGAGAAACCAGGATGGCTTGTTCTCCTGTTCTCCTAGAGAACAAGCACCTGTGAGCCATGAGGGGCAGGCAGGGAGGAGGAGGGAGGGCAGAGGATGGGGGTAAAAGAAAACCTTTGCAGAGTGAGCACCAGGTAGGGGCCCAGCCAGGGTGTCTCTGATGAAAACGTTCAGCTTGATGTGGCATCTCTGGGTTCCTCTGAACATGCTCAGGGACAGGCGCTGAGCAGTGCTGTGTTTGAAGGTATTTCTCTACAGCAAACACCAGGAGGGGAAGAGAAAAACCCAAACCACTTCAAGTGGATTTCAATTTTGAAAGTCGCCACATGAAAAGTGCAGAAACCTAAGCCCCCTTTAGTCCGGGCCCAAGAGTAACAGACTCGAGAAGGGGAGTGCCGCCTGACTTCTCAGACGCCCTCTCCCCGGAGGCCCCCTGTGTGCATCGCCAGTGCCAAATGCTTCAGCCAGGGGCACAAGGACCTTTCATCTCTGCACACAGATACGCTAAGAGCTAGACCACAGCATCAACCCATGCGGATGCCCAAAGTAGGACAGCTTTCATTCGTGACCCAGGGGCCCTAACCATCTGAACCCCTGGGGTTTGGGGTAGATCTGGGAAGGGTTTGGGCCTTCAAAGCACACCAGGAGCCAATACACTGAGTTAAAGACATATCATTCATTCATTCATTCATTCACTCATCTGCATGTATTCATTCTTCTCTCTCAACCATGTTCCTTTAACACTACAACCCACAATCCTATAGAGAAGTCTCGACTATTTTTTCACCATGCCCTGTGTCCTCTTTGCCTGCTCTCCTCCACCCAGACTCAGTTTCTTTTCTCTATGTTCAGAATTCTCATTTGTGTCCCTGGTTCTTTGGTCTTGGTGTTCCTTTGCCAGGTCCTGATAATTGACTTTTGTTGACTGACCCTCTGCCAAAGCCTGATCAGAGGCCCTAAACTTAGATGAGGTTATTTTGTTCCTCTCCTTCTTCTGCATTTCACGTAATCCAAAATGTTTCAAAGTACTAAAGCATCAAATACAAAAGGAAGGAGTATGTTGAAATCAAAATAGCATCTCTCTGGACTTACTGATAGTGCAAGCTGCAAAATTTCATCGATGTTGGAATTGTTTTCTTGTTTTGTTTTCTGGTGTCATGGTGTTACTGAGACATGTTTAGTGGGACCTTCAGGTAAGCCAGAACCCTCTTCATTACCCACTCCCAACCCCTTGAGAACCTCCTGGCCCTGACCCTGGCTGGGCATAATGTCACCCACTGGCTTCTGCAGAGGTCTGAGCATTTATCCAAGCTCTGGGCTCAGATAGTGCTGGGAAAGGAAATAGCTAAACCTCAGAAAGGGCATGTAGACTGGGCATTAGCCTTTTCATTGCAGCCACTCTCCATTTCATTCTGATGTATTAGATGCCTATGGCTGCTGTAATAAATTACCACAAACTTGGTGTCTTAATGCAACACAGATTCACTATCTTATAGTTCCAGAGGTCAGAAGTCCAAAATGGATCTCCCTGGACTAAAATCAAGGTGTCAGCTGGGCTGTGTTTCTTCTGGAGGCCCCAGCGGAGAATCTGGTTCTTTGCCTTTTCTAGCTTCTGAGGCTGCGTGCATCCCTTGGCTTGTGGCCCCTTCCTCCATCATGGAAGCCAGCCATGGTGGGTTGAATTCTTCTCACAATGTTACTCTGACTTCCTTCTCCGCCTCCTTCTTGCACTGTAAGTGACTATCATGATTATATTGGCCCCACCCAAATAATCCCTTTATTTTCAGATCAATAATTAGCAATCTCAATTCTACCTGAAACTTTAATACTCCTTTGCTATGTAATATAGCATATTCACAGGTTCTGGGGATTAGGACATGGGCATCTTTAGGCATTATTATTCTCTCTACTATACCTGGATGTCTATAGGATCTGGATGGGTTCCAGGTTCTTCCTCTGTTATGGTCTCAATGTCTGTGTCCCCTCAAAATTTATATGTGGAAATCCTAATCCCCATGTGATGGTATAAGGAGGTAGGGCCTTTGGGAGGTGATTAGGTTATGTAGGTGGAGCCTTCATGAATGGGATTGTGCCCTTATTACAGAGACTCCAGATTGCTCTCTAGCCCCTTCTACCATGAGAAGACTCAGCAAGAAGACAGTTGTCTATGAACCAGGAAGTGGGCTCTCACCAGATACTATATCTACCAGCTTCTTGATCTTGAACTTCCCAGTCTCCTGAACTATGAGAAAGCATGTCTGTTGTTTAAGCCACCCAGACTGTGATACTTTTGGTATAGCAGCCTGAATGGATTAAGACATCATCTCTGCTTTTTTATTTTCAGGTAAGTTCCCCCCTCTCTCACCCTTGGCTCTCTTTCATTGACAAGAAACAATAGGCTATGGCTTCATTTGTGGTTCACAGATATTTGGGAGCCCTGTAATCACTTGGCCTCTAGTTAATAATGCAGACATCTGGTTGTCCAGCAGAGATTCAGATTCAGCAAGTCTAGGAGAAGCTCAGAAATCTGTATTTTAATAAGCTTCTCAGGGGATTCAAATGCAAATGGTCTAAGAGCCACACCCTGGGAGTCACTGATCTTTAGGGAGCCCTGATGAATTTCAGGATCACAGTCCACCTCCAAGGCAGAAGCCTGGTTGTCCAGGACTGGGATAATGGCCCTGCTATAGGCTGGCAGTCACTGTAATCTGTAGTCACTGTAAACCACAGTCCAGCCTCACCTGGGTCAGTGCTGGAGCCTAGAGAAACAGAACTCAGGGCACTGCCCTTGAGCTGTAAGATCTTTCTTTGTGCCATCAGTGCTCCTACTCTCTGCCCAATCAAGGGAGTCAGAGGCCATACTCTTCTAAGGCTCAATGGGAAAGGTTAAGGGCATGGGTCATCTTCATATTCGAGGAACTTCGTTTTGAGTGAAAACATTTTGGACAGTCCAAAATTGTATAGAGCAGTGGTTGGCAAACTGCGGCTCGTGAGCCGCGGTTTGCCACTCTGTTGACTAATGAGTTTGCCGACCACTGACCTAGACTCTCGATTCCAATAATTACAGGCTGTTGTTGTTCCTTGTGATTAAGCCCCTATCCCAGTGGTCGGCAAACTCATTAGTCAACAGAGCGGCAAACCACGGCTCGCGAGCCTCATGTGGTTCGCGAGCCGCAGTTTGCCGACTACTGGTATAGAGGAAAGGAACTTAAATTCAACTCCAGGAGATGAGTAGCTATGTGACTTTGGGGATGCTGCTTAAACATCTGAGCTGCAAAATTACGCCTACTACAACCAATAGCAACTCTAACTGAGATGTGTGTATGCAAAGTAGAGGCCTGCTTCTGTACAGATAAAAACATAATAGTAATAGTTAATTATTGAGAACTCACATGACTGTTCCTCTGCCAACCTCTTTTTGTTCACTGGATACTCACAACTCTATAATGAGAGTGATATAATAGTATCGACTTCATAAAGATGAGTAAACTGAGACATACAGTGATTTGCCTGAATTCACAGATCTAATGAGATCTGAACTCAGAGACTGAGCCCAGAGGGTGCACTCATAAGCAGATTGGCTTGGACAATTCAGATTTTGAATTTTCACTATCAATCATGGCTTCTGTTTCTGCTTTTTTACTTGGAAAAATATGGCCATTGAACTGACAGAATTTACAGCACCATGATTTTTTGGTGAGAGAAGAGAGTAAGAGGGGAGGTACGGTGAAGAGTGTCTTCTGTCCCAAAATTGAAACATACATTACTGGAAACCTTGAGTTGATTGACAAATAAATTTGAAATGGGCCACAGACTCCTTTTTGGAATTTTTGTGCCAGCAAATTCTATCTGAGCAGTGTACATTAAGGGACTTTTTATACAGTAGGTCCTTGACCCTTTAGACTGATCCAAATATATGTTTGAAGTGGGCCCCTTTGGGACTTGGGAGCCCACCACAGATTTGTCATCCAAGAAAGGAAGGTTATGAAAGGAGCTAATGTTTACCCAGTGCTCTGTGGCTACCATTTTTCCGTCTTTCTGTCTCTTGAACATTTCCCTAGGGAGATATCTACATTACACCAGCAGGAGGGAGCTTGGGAAAGCATCAAAAAGTACAAATGTGTGTGTATCATAAAAGAATCTTTTTTTAATAATTTGGATGAAAATCAAAACAGTCTGTGTGGGTAAGTCCAAGCAGAGGACATAATGGAGACAGAGCAACTCCATCCTCACCCATCAGCACTAACTAGGGGCCACTGTCCTGTGATCTGAGTCCAGTGTAATACCTTGTGCTCCATGAAATGATGGTGATGATGGCAATAGTGGTGGGGATGGGGATGCAAAGAAGATGAGAGTTAAGGCTACCATACTGGTTTCCTAGGGCTGCTGTAATGAATTACCACAGCCTGGTGGCTTCAAACAACCAGAATTTATTCTCCCACCATTCTGGAGACCAGAAGTCCAAAATCATGGTGTTGGGAGGGACCTGCCCCTCCAAAGATTCCAAGAAGGACCATTTCTTGCCTATTACAGCTTCTGGTGGTTACTTGGCTTTCCTGGCTTGTCACTGGCTCACTCCACCATCTGTGGGGACTGGACCAAGAGCACAGCTGGAGTCTCAGTTTCTAATGGTTACAAATAAAAGTAACACACTGTTTTAAAAAAATGACACACCCTGGCTGGTGTGCTAAGTGGTTAGAGCACTCGCCCTCACACCAGAGTAGTTGGTTCAATTCCCGATCAAGGGCATGCACCTGGGCTGCAGGTTAGATCCCCAGCCCTGGTTGGGTGCATGCGGGAGGCAACTGATCCATGTGTCTCTCTCACATTGATATTTCTCTTTCTGTCCCTCCCTCGCTCCTCCCTTCCACTTTCTCTAAAAAAATCAATGTAAAAAATATCCTCGGGTGAGGATTAACAAACAAATGACTCTACCCTCCTCTCTTGGCAAATACATGTTCATAACAACATAGAGAGCCAGGTTCAAATGTAAGTTTCCAATTCCTGGAGTTCTACCAAAACTTGGAAGCATAGGGATCACTTTCTCTTCCTACCTAAGACTCATTCCCAACAGAGTGGGCCTCCTGCACAGATGTCATTTTGGTTCCTGTGGCTGCTGTAACAAAGTACCACAAACTGGGTGGCTTAAATAGCAATTTATTCTCTAAGCTTTTAGGAGGCCAGAAGTTGGAAATTAAGGTGTCAGCAGGACCATGCTCCCTCTCAAGTCTCCAGGGAGGACCCTTCCTTTCATCTTCCCACTTCAGGTGGTGGCCAGCAATCCTAGGTGTGCCGTGGATTACGGCTGCATCATTCAATCTCTGCTTCCGTCCTCACATGGTCTTCTCCCTGTGTCTCTCTTCCTATACAGACACCAGTCAATGGATTCAGGCCCACAGAATCCAGTGTTATCTCATATTAACTGATCACATCTGCAAAACTATCTCCAAGTAAGGCACATTATGGGTTTTCAGGTAGACATGAATTTGGGGGACACTTTTCAACCCATGTTCATACTGCACTCTGCATATCCAGCTGTCTGCAACATCAGCCCAGGGGTGCACACTCTGTTCGTGGATATCTGTCTGAGCTGGGGAAGAGGCCCAACAGGACCCAGAGGCAGGCCAGGTGTAATTCTAGCTT
The DNA here is from genome assembly GCF_963455305.1 of Plecotus auritus. NCBI lineage: Eukaryota > Metazoa > Chordata > Mammalia > Chiroptera > Vespertilionidae > Plecotus > Plecotus auritus. Next base: position 38,592,155 of record NC_137785.1, on the reverse strand, counting down.
CCTAGGTGTCTGGGTGGACCTGTCTCGGTGGTGCCATGGAGTTCTCACCTCATGGACAGGGGGATGGCAAGAGAAGGGTTAGAGAGAGGCCTCCCTGATAGCACCCAGCACAGGATGTCTTAGCCATGATGGCCAGGAAGCAGGGACAGTTGGAGGAAGGGTTAGTGCGATTGAGTAAGGCAGAGGTGAATTTTCAAATAAATGATCCTAACACACAGAAACAGAAATCATGAACAGGAAGTCCTATATTACCAATGAGCTTTGCATGTAGTTGCCTAAAGTAGCATTAAGGTTCCTGAGGCAGCCCTAGAAACCTCTGTGATTTGCAATGCAGCTGGGAAGAGTAGATGACTACAAGAGGAGTAATTAATGAAAATAAACACAATATGACTGAAATAAAAAAGAAAGAGGAGTTGTTAATTCTCTTGAATTAAGCAGTGCTTGAGGGAATACATATGTTTTACGGGGAAGATAAGGAGCCTGCTGACTCTTGAGGAGGGTTTGAAAGGGTGGGTGCTGCTATACTGTTGATATACCAGCACTCAACTCTTCTGAGTGCTCAAACACACCTTCTCCTGAGAATTGCCCTTGGCCATCAAAAGTCTCCACACCTAAACATGCCTGGAGGTATGACCTGCCCTTGGGGATAGCCTATAGTTATTGACTGACTGATTTGGGGGACCAACTCCAGAGCCCCCTGTGGGGTCAGGCCGAGGCTGGACTTTAGCTGAATCCACATCTCTGCCTAGCTCCTCACCCTGCTCGAATAAGGCAGAGGTGATTTATAGGTAATAACAGACCCCGCACGAACCACCATCTCACGCTCTACTCTAGGGAACTGGACCTAAAACAGGATGGGGCATTTTCAGGGATTCTGATGCTGATTCTTTATTGGGTATCAATGTACTCTGAGACATTTGATTTCTTTTTCCTTGATCTGTTGTCATGCCAGTACAACCATGACCACTCCTGGCTGTGAGAGTGAACTATGTCTCCCAAATCAGCATGAGAGGCAAGAAGCAAAGAGAAAGAAGGGTGAGAGAGGAGGAGGACAGTGGAAATAAGACAGAAAAGTAAAAAGCAGAGAGAGGGAGGAAGGGGGGGGGGATGGGGAGGATGAATGGGTAATCAGAGTTAATGAGAAGGAAGAATTGGGAGCAAGGAGATTGGACAAGTTAAGTGCATATTTAATAAATACTTGAATGCTTGAAAGAAATGGAGATAAGCAAATAGGGTTTAACGAGTGAGGGTGGTGGGTGAATGTTGCAGCTAATCCCAAAGTAAAGAACAGTGAGAGACTGAGGGAGGCAAGAGGAAGCCCTTAAAGAGAGTTTAAAAAAATACAATCTATGGTTTAATAAAAGAGATCAGAGGCTATAACAATATAAGAGAGAGTCACAGGGCACTAAAAACTGAATCTTTAAGATGACCCTTGCTTTATGCAGTTAGCTTTCTTGAAAATAGTTTGGTACATCAGTTGTTTGTCTATCAAATCCCATCTTAAGCACACTGTGAATAGTTCATTCTTAGAAGAATTTTTTTTTAAGGAAAAAGCATTACAATTCTTAACATCCAAGGCACACACTCTTCCCTAATGCATTAATCATAGAATCTTGCATTTTGTCTATGGACAGCAAGGACCACACTGAGGATGCTAATCTGCAGCCCCACACCAGGGCACTGTGATATGGAACAAGTCAACAGTGGTCCTGGTGTCTGGTGCCTCGTGATAAAAAAAGGCAAGAGAAAAAGATGGCAGACAGTCCTCTCTTGGAATACTGGGATAAAGGTAACTCCAGCAGCAAAGGGTGATGAATCCTGCTTCCAGGCAAAATCACTGCCCATTAAGGAGCAGAAAGTCTGTGCCTAAACTGGACACCAGTGTGGTCATCTGTGTGACCCTAAGTGGGGAAGAAATGAGGGTGGTATCTCATAAACAGTCATGGCCCAGGCCTTGAGAAAGTCACTCCAAATTCCTGGGGAGAAGGGATAATAATACTCATAAGTGTGGGAGATTAATTTCTCTTTTAACTTTGAATCATAGAAATAGCAGAATTGTGACAATCATGGATGTGACATCAGTCACTTGCCCCAGCCCCACCGCAACCCCCCAAAGCAAAATATTAATGGAATCACCAAGAGTGGGAGCCATTTGAGCTGAGAGAAGTCTTACAAGTTGGATGGTTGAGTGGATGGATGGTCAGATGGATAGGGTTTGTGTAAGATAATCACTAGAAAGACTAGTTCAACTAGTGAGCAAAGGAAACTACCTTTCTAGGGAAGTTTGTCATATTACATTAGTCATAAGAAACTTCCTCACAATTCACAATAAGTGTATTTCCGTGATACTTCAGCCTGAGCAAAAGTTTACAGCATCCTCTTTTCATGATTTTTGAAACTGGTAAAAATTCTCATTCTGGAGTAGTGTAAGCATAAATCTTTATGTTCTAGAAAGACCCCAAAGGCTTAAGTTATAGTCCCAAAGCTTTACATATATCTCCTTTAGTAAATCAATTTTTTTCCAATTACTAAGAGAAAGGGAAACAAACTTTTTTAAAAAGTGTTTTAAAATAACCTTTGAGAAAACATTTTGTAAGTCCTTGAAGTGATGTCACAAAAATCTTAGGTAGTTTCTGAAAATTGTCCAAATATGGCAGTGCACCATACCCAACTCCTCAGCCATCATTATCAACTCAGGGTTAGATATGACAAAGGAAATAATATTCTGAAAATGAAAGTGTTTCAGAACCAAACATAGGCCATGCCAAACCTCCCAACACTTGGCTGTGGGCCTTGGAAACCTTGGGCAACCACAGCTGAATTTTCATCAAGCTCTTTGACTCTGTGCTCAGACAGGAGAGCCAGTCATGCAGGTAGCTGGAGGCGCTCTCCCGTTTTGCCCACCTTCCATGTAAATGAAACAGTAATTTACCATGGAAAAGGTAATGATGGTGGAGGGAGGGTCTTTTCAGGAGCAATTTACATGAACTATGTTTCTCAATTATAAAAGTATATATATATATATATATATATATATATATATATATATATATATATTTCCTATCTAATAAAAGAGTAATATGCAAATTGACTATCACTCCAAGTCACAAGATGGCCACCCCCATGTGGTCAAAGATGGCTGCCCCCATGTGGACATAAGATGGCTGCCACAAGATGGCCTGCAGGGGAGGGCAGTTGTGGGCAGTTAGGGGTTACCAGGCCAGCAGAGGAGGGCAGTTGGGGGTGACCAGGCCAGGAGAGGAGGGCAGTTTGGGGAGACCAGGCCAGCAAGGGAGGGCAGTTGGGGGGGACCCAGGCCTGCAGGGGAGGGCAGTTGGAGGGGACCAGGCCTGCAGGGGAGGGCAGTTGGGGGGAATCAGATCTGCAGGAGAGGGCAGTTGGGGGCAACTAGGCCTGCAGGGGAGGACACTTAGGGGAGATCAGACTGGCAGGGAAGGGCAATTAGGGGTGACCAGGCCAGCAGGGGAGGGCAGTTAGGGGTAATCGGGCCAGCCAGGGAGAAGTTAGGCGTCGATCAGGCTGGCAGGGGAGTGGTTAGGGGGTGATCAGGCTGGCAGGCAGAAGTGGTTAGGGACAATTAGGCATAGGCAGGCGAGCAGTTGGGAGCCAGCAGTCCTGGATTGTGAGAGGGATGTCCCCCTGGGATCGGGCCTAAACGGGCAGTTGGACATCCCTCAAGGGGTCCCAGATTGGAGAGGGTGCAGGCTGGGCTGAGGGACACCCCTTCCCCCCATGCATGAATTTCATGCACTGGGCCTCTAGTATGTATGTGTTTGTGTTGACTTCAGAGAGGAAGGGAGAAGGCAAGAGGTAGAAACTCAATGATGAGTGAATCATTTATCAGCTGCCTCCTGCACACTTCATATTGAGGATTGAGCCCACAACCCAGGCATGTGCCCTGAACGGGAATTGAACCATGACCTCCTGGTTCATAGGTCGACACTCAACCACTGAGCCACTGAGCCATGTCGGCCGGGCTACAAATTATTTTAAGGACGTTAATTTCCTGATATGTATGGCAAACGACAGTTGGACATCACCGGCATCAGTGGCAACTGAACAGAGCCTCACTGGCCCTGCAGCCATCCCTGAACCTGGGAGCAGAACCAAACAAAAGATGGACCCCTCTCCCCCACCCTCCTCAGGACACAGGCAGTGCTTCCTGCCTTGTGCCATGTACACCCTTCTTCCCTCCACATGCATTCCTGCAGCAAGAAAAGGTGGAAACCCTGTTGTTCTCCAATGTGTAAGGATCCAAAGGGAAAGCCAAATTCACTGTGCAAAGTCACCACATCACTCGTTAGAGGGTCCCCCTGGGTAATTACAAAATATCTGAGTGGCAACTGCATGCTGAGTAGAAATTAAGGCATCCAGAGATTTGCCAGAAAACCTTCAATCTGGCTCATGACTGTTCTCTGGAAAATAAAAGGACGCCAGGGGAGAAGCAGGGAGCATTTTAAGTTCTGCAGATACAGGCGGAACTACCCACATTTTTACAATAGTCATAATAATCATGGTACTATAATAATCCCAGTGATATAATGATCATAATTCATGAGGGACAAAATGGGGTAAATTTTTAAGAAAGGCTGGGAAGTTGTTTTAAACCAGCCAGGCTGACGTCACAGCACAATGTCCAACTCCACTTTAACTTCCCTTTTCCAGGCACCAGTATTTTGCTTCGGGGGAGATCTGGGCACTACAAGGGCTCAACAAACTTCACACGGGTGCCTTCCCTCTTCTCTGCCCATCTCTCAACTCTCACCTGGGCTCGTTAAAATACAGAACTCCAGATCCAGTCAGAATGACAATCAGTGGTTCCCAGCCAACAGCCAGAGCCCGGATTTCCACCGAGGTGCATGGCTCTCTTTACAGATTGCACAGTTACGTGCTAAAAATAGAAACACAGGGCGTCACACGTATATGCAAATTGGCCAGCCAAACTCACTGCTGAAAATAGTTATTTACTACTTGGCTTGCATATTGGCCCAGAAAACTCTCTATACCTATTTCATGCTCATTTAAATTCTTTAAGAGTTCCTGACCCATTTAAATTCCTTGAGGAATGCTTGGCTTCCCGTGGGCATCCGTCTGCTCCTCTCCCCAGCTGCTTTTAAAGAAATACTGCCTGTCATTGCAGATTGGACTTTGGAGAAATTTACTGACCCCCATTTTTTAAGGCCCATTCTGGGCACTGCGCAGCCATGTGTGGCCTCTGACCTTAGAATCGTGGTTTCCTTCTAGAGAGCATCTCGGGTTAGGGAAGGTGGGTTTATGCTGCACACCTGGAAGATTTGGAGAGCAGTTTTTCTGAAAGAATGGGCCTTGGAAACCCACATCAAAGTCATGTGGAGGAGGGGGTTTGTGAAAAATGTAAGTTCCTGGTTCCTCCTCAGACTCACTGAATTCGAATTTCTGGGAGTAGGACCCTGGGTAGACACTATATCCTTAAGAAGCTCATTGGGGGGCTCTTGATGGCCCACAAGGGTTGGGGATCCCATTACTGAGAATCCAGCCAGAAATCAGGAAAAGATACTGCTGGGAGCTGAAGACCTGAAGTCCAGGCAAGCCAGAGGGCACCAGTGGCACTTATCACCAAGTGGGATTACTGACATCCTGAAAGGAGGTGACATGGGAGCAGAGGTGAGCTCCAAAGCCACCCACCTCTGTATCGCCACCGAGTGGTCCTGATGCTCACAGACTGAGCCCCTATTCCCTATAATTTGCAGTGAGGCAAGTTATAGTCACTACAACAATGGCTGGGTGATGGGGCATCTTCTCTGTCGCCATGCCTAGGCATGATAACTTGGAGAGTGTGGGGGTTTAATGCTGGATAGTATATGTCCAAATCCTGGCTCCACCATGTCCACCTACCTAACTCTACAGAGGAGACAGTAACAGTTCCTACCCAAGAAGGTTCTTGGGAGGATCAAATAAGATCCATATTGAGATGCAGCGGAGGCAATACCAGCCACAGAGTACCAGGGGTGGGCAAACTTTTTGACTCGAGGGCCACAATGGGTTCTTAAACTGGACCAGAGGGCCGGAACAAAAGCATGGATGGAGTGTTTGTGTAAACTAATATAAATTCAAAGTAAAGGAGCGGAGGGGAGAGCAAGAGAACCGGATAGAACAGCTGGATCTGGCCCGCGGGCCGTAGTTTGCCCAAGGCTGGAGTAAGCCCTTAATAAAAGTTAGCTGCTTTGTTAATGCATTTATATCCCTGTGGATTTTTGTAGCATTCCAAGAATTTCCCATAAAGTCCATCCAGGTGAACAAGCTGGGTTTGGAAAACAAGGTGTGACTCAAAGTGAAGCCTGGAGGCATCTCTGGAACCCCCATTTCATTGTCCTCTGCTGGAGCAGGAAGCCGAGTTTACCCAATTTTGCAAAGACACCTCCCCATCTATTGAAATATCTATTCAAGCAGACACCCTGGTCCCCCATATGGATGGGAACCTTGCTCATGACCATCCACAGACCCATTCCTGCATGTCTTTATGAAACAGCTCATGCCTACGTGAACACCCACATGCATATTCTCTTATCACTGAGTTATGTCCACATGCTCCAGTGCAACCCCCTATCACAACTTGGGCATTTGCACACACACACACACACACACACACACACACACACACCATTCCTAGGAACATGGCACAGGTTTGACGCTCTGGCAAAAACACGTACAAAACAAACAAATGAGAAACACTTTTGGAACCTCATGTAAACAGGAAGCCAGAGGTGAGCGTTCCCTTGGCGCTGGTAGCAGGCTGCTGATGGGAGAGCAGGGCCGCACACGAAGGAGCACTCCAGAAGCAGCTCTGTCGTCCTCCATGTCCTCTGCCTTCCGGTTTTGTTTTTTTCCCTTCAGCAACAACAGAAATCTGTGAACTGACTGAGGGTGCTTAATTAAGCATTGCAGCCCATATTCCACTGCAATTTCAATGGGATCTGGTGTTCTCTTTCACTTCCTGTTATGCAGGATTGCAGCGGGCTGTTAGACACCTGCCAGGCCCCAGCCCAGCTGCTGCTCTGTTCCCTGGGCTGGGAGGACACACTGGGCCCTCGGCCTTGACAGGGTCTCACTCTGCAATCCAGCCTCTTCCCCGTGAGGTGGTGGGGAGGGGGAGGGGTTGGGGATTGGAGACTATGGGGATGGAGTGGGAGGGTGGGGTGGACACAGCTGAGGTGAGTCCACGCTGGAGGCTTGAGGACCCGCAGCTGGCAGTGAAGACCTCCTCCGCCTATTGGGAAGGTTGTGGCAGGAGGCTGTTTGCCCCCAAGCTCCTAAGCCCCAAGTCCAGCCATGACCTATGTGTTATTATAGCTGGGGCATCCACACAAGCCAGAATGACATGTAATTCTTCCATTAGCCTGGGCCCCTTAACATCAGGAAGAGTACTGTGTGCTGTGTGCAGAGCATCTGTTTATTTGTTCATTGATTCATTCATTCGTCACCTTATGGAAACTTCCATGGGTTAGCTTCTATATGCTAGGCAGTGGAGAAAAACAAAAAGAGCACAGTTTTTATCTTAATAATATCAACACTCCTAATTTTAGCTGATTAATTGAGAACCCATTATATGCCAAATAATTGATCAATGAGATCCAGTCCTTTATTCAAGGAAATCACTCCCAGTTTGCACCATTTATAACTATTCATTTCTTAGCGTGAAGCAGAGAACTGGGCACCTGGAGGCAGAGAAAGGGTGAGGGAGAATCAAAGAAAGCTTGCTCAAGGACCCCCGAGGGCACCATGCTGGGAGGAAGCCGGTGCCGGCCACCTGGAGGGCCCAGTGGAGAGTCAGCCCCGCTCTTCTACCCCAGGCCCTGAAGTCATTGCAGTTTGCCCCAAACATCATTGAGCAAAGCTGAGCCATCCCTGTGTGAATTTCAGACCCATAGAATTTGAAGAAATAATAACAAATTGTTTTCAGCGATTAAGTTTGGGAGAGGGGCAGTTTGTTATGCAGAAATAGAGAATCAGAATAATGACTGAATAGTGGAATCTTGCAGGTGAGTGAAGTAGGTAAAGGTGAGGGAAGGGCATTCCAGGTGAAAGAGAATAAGCAAAATTGAGGGGAGGGGAGAATACGCAGATCTCTAAGTGGTTTGGTCTTACTGATGTATGGGGCAAGAAGAGGCTGTGGAAGGACTTGTATTCCAGCCTGAAGAAGTCTCACTCTGTTCTCGAGATCGTGGGAAACACTGGAGGAATTTAAGCAGAGAGAGACAAGCTGTGATCACTGGCAGCGGAGTGGTGGGGATAGAAAGCGCCATGCGGAGGTGGTCTGGGACAATGGTGGTCTGAGAGAGCCATGGCGGTGGGCTGGAGGAGAGAGAAGAGAATTCTCTATGAGGTTCAATTGGCAGGTCTCAGGGAATGGCTGGATGAGGCGGTACGAGAAAATACAGGAGAGTGAGGGTGACATCCAGGTGTCCAGCTTGAGTGACTGTTTTGCTTCTCACCATGAGAGAGAACCCAGAAGAAGCAGGTGTGTGAATTTGCAAGGAAATGCCGAGAGGGGCTCATTATACTGAACAACATTTCTAGGCCATTCTGGGACTGCTGACTAATACAAAGGTGCAGACAGTGTGTGATGGCCATGACTATCCTGTGGCCATCACAGGAGGCCCTACACGGTGGGCCTGTGGTTTTTCTAACAGCTTTGCAGAGCAGCCTAAGTGAGGCACCTGGTACCCATTTCAAGGACATGGAAACTGAGGCTTAGAGAAGCAAGCCATTCTTCCAAGGTGTCAGGGCTGGAGTCCATGTGCTCAGAGTCCAAAGCTCACTCCCTTAGGCAAGCTGCCCCACCATGGATGCGTAAATTGGGGGATAATTGGTTCTAAATCCTCTTAAAATCCCAAGCCTGAGACCCCATGTGGAGGAAAGCTACCTCCAATCAGATGAAAGAGTTGTCTCCCAGGCAGCTTAGAACAGAGGGCAGAGCAGGCAGGCAAGACCTGGCTCTTATCTGGTTAAGCGATACAGCCAACCTTTACATATTAATTTCCCTTAAATCATGAGGGCTCAGTTGTCCAATTATCTTTCCCCAGGACTAGTTACATGGGTCATTGAGTCAGTGCCTGGGATGGAGAAATCTCTTCTTTCTGAAGATCCTCTGGGTTACAAAAGGTAATGCCGGTCTGAGAGGCAGAGTGGACTTTTCAGAGAGAGCTTAGCCATGGAGAGCTGAGATTTAATCTGGGCGCAGCTGACTCAAGAGCTAGTGTGCTTAAGCTTTATGTGTGTGTATGCCGTTTCTCTAATCCAGAGTAAAACAAAGGAATCTTGGCGCAGGATTTGGGCTGCAGGGTAGGCCAAAGGGAGCAGATTGTCTTGTGGGTCTTACGGGTGAAAGAGGTATGCTTCCAGGCTCTGTTGTGGCCTTCCACTCCACACAACAGCTTCCAAAGGTGCCTCATTCCTTCCTTTGGAATCTAGCATATTGCCCAACTCCTGGAGCTCACTTCGTGTTTCTCAAATTATTGACCTTTAATCAGCATTGGAATCACCAGGGCTGGTCTTCCACGAGAGGGCAGCCTCTGTTAAAAATATAGGTTCCCAGGATCAACCCCAAGAGGATCCAGACCACATTTTCAGTGGTCGGGGCCTGGGAATCTGAATTGCACTTGCACGTGTTTCCTCCAGGTGCTTAGGCACAATGACAGCTGAGGGCCATTGTGAAGAAATGCTGATCGCCCATCAGAAATACTCGAGTCTGCACAGGTCTATCCAGAGACTGGTTTTCCCACATCTTCCATCAGGACCTCCACAAATTACAGGGCAATGCATGGGCACATCCACACTTGGGAAAGGGGCAGTCATCTGCTTATGCCCTAAGGTCTCTTCCCTGATCTCCCTTCCTTTGATCTGGATGGCAGAGCACTGACCACTGAGAATGACAATTCCCAGCCCTCCATGGCCAAATGGTACCCTAATAGAGTTGGGCAATGGGAGGTGCTGAGCAGTGAGAGGATTTCTCCCCTTCCTCCCCTTCAGGTGTCACATCACCTCGCTGGACCCAGTGCCCATTGCACAGCCTGCTCTCCACTCCCCAGCTCTTCACTGTCCAGCTCCCTCCTCTGGCCTCTGGTCCCAAAACAAAACACTCCCTGGGTGGCAGTGGCTTTCTGCATATCCTAATCTCTGGCCATGCTTCCTCCCCCGCCCCTCCCCGTTTTCCTTTATAGCTCTCCCAACACCTTGAGAACTAGTGTCTCCTATTAAATTTCCTCCTCTGAACCTACATGGGGTGAGTTCTGTTTTCCTGTGTCCTGACTGATGCAGGAACTAACTCAGCAGAAGTCACATCATACAAATGTCTAGCTGCTAGCCACTCGGGAGTGTGTTCCTCTGGAGGGCCAGGCACGGCGCTAAAAGCTTTATATACATGCTTTCTTCATTCACAAGTATTTATTGAGCACCTATTAGATGCAGGCACTGGGCTACCTGTTGGGGATATAATAGAAGCAAGAAGTGGTGGCCCTAGCCCTCATTTTGCACAGGGAATTGTGAATGTGATTTTCAGGTCCCTGCAGGGAGGTGCTCAGGGATAGGGAGGGTGCAACACAGGGTCTAGGAGGGTCTATTGAGCAAGTGGCATCGCCCTCCTTTCAAACAGATGAGGATACTAAGCCTCAGAAGGGAACTGATAACATCACGAAGGTGTATGAAGTCTTCGAACATACTCATCCCTTGAAAATCAAGTACTGGCAAAAAAAAAAAAAAAAAAGTACTGGCATAAGGTTTTGTAGGCAAATTCTACAGGTAGTATTGTGGGTTGAATGTGTCCCCCTAAATATACATTGAAGTCCTAACCCCAGGTACCTGTGAATGTGATCTTATTTGAAAATAGGGGTTTGAGATGAAATTAGTTAAGATGAGGTCATGCTGGATTAGGGTGGACCCTAAATTTGACTAGTGTCCTCATAAAATGAGAGACAGGAAATGGAGATGAAGACACAGAAGGAAGAATGCCTGGTGACAACAGAGGCAGAGATTGGGGTGATGTAGCTGCAAGACAGGGAACTGATGGTGACCACCAGAAGCTAGAAGCGGCAAGGGAGAATCAATTCTTGCCTAAAGCCTTCAGAGGGAGTGCAGCCCTGCCAGCACCTTCATTTCCAACCTCTAGTCTCCAGAAGTGTGAGAGGACCCCTTTGTGTTGTTTGGGTCCCTGTTGTGGCAGCCCTAGGGCCTGATGCAGGCAGAAGGAAAGAACTCGGAAGTCTGAACTGGCCAATACCACCTCCTGGGTGTTCCATGCCTGATGCTAAGCCATTCCAACAAGACCCCAATCACTAGGACACCCAAAATACACATCCGGCAAAAAGTGTCGATTCAACAGATATCCTTGAAAGATATTGCATTACCTTTTAGAAACCTAGAGAGAGGGTGGGAGAACAAAATTAGATTGTGGGGCTTTAGAACAAGCCACCCCAAGATGTGCCTCAGGAGTTTGCAGATTGTTTTGAGCTCAGGGCGATTTTAGATGTTAGCTTCAGGCTCAGAAGAAACTTCTGCCCCTCCCTTTAACTACTACTTCTTTTGACCTACACATAGGTCATGACAAACTTCTGTTTACTATACATCTGCTCTTCTCACCCCGAAATGATCCTTGGAAGCCACCATGGTGCAGGACCTCATCCCTTGCTCAGGATGTCTTATACACCTAGATCCCCCCTTCTGTCCCAGAACCTCTCCTGCATGTGGGGTCTCTGACTCTGTCATGTATGCGGAGTTCCCATACATAGGTATGTATTAAATTTGGTTATGTTTTCTTGCTAATTTGCCTCATGTCTATTTGATTATTAGACTAGCCGAAGTAACGTTGAGGTTCAAGTTTCTTTCTTCCCTCCCCCCAAGGTTATGGTTTTTTAAAAAATGGCTGCTGTGTGATACATCCTTTCAATACATTAACTACATTTTGCATATAATATGCAATATCCTATTTTTTTCCCTGTAAGAAAATGGAAGGTCTACATAAAGATTGCCATCAAATGAGCCATACAGGACTTACAGAGCTAGGGACTAGCTCAGGACATCTGATTCCACGACCTATGCCCTTTGCATCCTGGCCTGTTGCTCCTGGCTACCAGGTCGCAGATGACTACCCTTTTCTCATGCCCCTTGGACTAGCCTTGGTGTTCACCTAGTCCGAGCTACGTCCGGTATCTCTGGGAAGGAAAAGATCGCTTTATCAGAGCGTCCCATTGTTGGATCAAAGATGCTAGAACCACACCAGATTATATTATCTGGCTTCTCACTGCAGAGAAGTGATGGAGGAGAGGCGGGCTTTGTCTCTATCTGAGACCGGATCAGACAATTTCAGTCCCATGCCCTGCACAGCTGGTCGGTCACTGCCTGGATGGGGCCCAGTGGAGAGATTCTCCACACAGATTTTCTGTAATAAGGTAAGATATGGTGATTGTGCAAGAGGCAGTGGCCCCCAGGGTAATTGAGATGCCATCACAATCTACCTGGGGATCTATAGAACCTTCTATGGGAATGTTCTTAGGTAATTCTGAAGAGACTTGAATTCAGGGACAAAGCAACATTTCAGCTGCTTTGGAGATAATGTCAGAGTCATTCTTTGATGGCAAGAGCTCCTAATCATGCAATCATCACATGAACGGTTCTGGACCTCTCTAAAACTCTTGTATACTTGTCCTTTTTCCTTAGGCAAAGAAGAGCACTGGGGAAAGGTGACAATCACAGTCTTTAGCGATGAACTGTCACTAAAGGCTGTTTCTTTTTATCAGTGCAGCTTGTTTGTTATTCCTTTATGGTCAGAGAAGCTCTTTTCTAAATTAGATCTAGCCATTCCCTCCAGGTGAAGCCAGTGGCCTGGCCCAGGTGCAGTCCCCTGAGATCATGTGAGGGTCTGTGCTTCAGTGGCCACCACACTGCCATGCCCAGGAACTACTGAGGCAGGTGCAGTGTTGTCAAGAAGGGGTGTCATATTGGGTCCTCGCCTCAATGCTTCCAGGTAGATATTCTTCAGGGTTGCCAGAGGAAACCAGTCTCTGAGAGCTCAGGAACTTACTCCCTCTCAGCAGATAGTGGCAGGGGAGGAGTCAAATGTGGTTTATCTGGCTCCAAAGTCTACATTTGTCCTGCAGAGCCAACTCTCTATCCAGCACTGAGAAACCCTGACCTAGTCAGGGACTAAACCACATCCAAACTATAGCAACACAGCATCAATCCAGTTTAAAAATCAGCGGAAGCGGAAGCAGAAGCTGGCCCTTTTGCTTCTTTTAATCCTCCCAACAAACCCCGAGGCGGAGGCTACTGGCTTCCCCGTTTCACAGGTGAGAGTCTGAAGTCTCCTCGCGGAGGCCTTTAGGACACTAGCCAGCAATGTCTGTGTTGTGCTGCTGCAATCTTTGCTCTGTAGTTTTTTTAAAGCCAGGACATCACCTCCCTTGGGCTCTGTGCCAGGCTTTCCTTAAGACAGAGATAAATGGAGCCCACCCCCAGCCCTCCATTTATTCAGCCCCTCCACTGGCCGAGAAAGCTCTCCAAGTGGGTTGATGGCTTAGAGCTGATTCAAACATTGTCTACCTTGATCTTTTTTTGCCTCATCTGTAAAATGGGACAATAGCAAAACCTTCCTCTTAGCATTACTGTGGAATTAAGTAAGTTATTACACACAAAGTAAGCACCTAGTAAATACAGTTAATTTTATGAATGGGATCAGGAAGACAAGTGGCCAAGGAGGTAAGAAAAGCTTAAAAGTCCTACACACATTTAAGGATAAATCTATTGAAATATCAGCATCCCAGGGATCTCAGCAGCTTCCAGTCTCAGTATGCCTACTCCATGTTTTAACAACTCAGTCTTTCATTTCCAAGTCTGTAAGCGTTTTGGACTCCAATAAGGACTTGATCCAGCACTGCCTGGTGTTGCTGTGTGGTTAGAGCACTGGCCCACATGCAGAAGGGTCTTGGGTTCGACTCCCTGTCAAGGGCACATACCTGGATTGCAGGTTGGATCCCCACCACTCCCCTCTCTCTCTCCTATCTCTTTCCCTTCACTTTCTCTAAAAAAAAAAAAAAAAAAAAAAAAAAAAAAAAAAAATCAATAGAAAAAATATCCTTAGGTGAGGATCAACAACAACAAAACAACAAAGGACTTGATCTGTTTCCTCACCTGCCCCAGGGTCAAGGGAAGCAAACCCCCAGGACCCAGGCATGGCCCTGCCCAGCAAGCACCGAGATTAATGGGAAACATGCCACCCGTTTTCTCTCCAGCCCTACACGTTCACCCCGCAGGTTCAAGGCTACTGAGATGGTTCAGTTGCCCTTTCACATTTTCTGAGCTTGTGACTCTGCTTTCCATGCCCTGCTGGATGTACACTCCTCTGTGGGCACCCAACTTTGCCTTTTGGAAAAAGCAAAGCCCCTTTGCAGAATAGATTCACTGAAGTCTCCCCGTCTGTGGCCTTTGCCATTGTCTATGCTGCTGCATGATGCCCTGTCTCTGCTGAGTCTGCTTTGAACAGCTGCTTCATGTTCCCAGCCGGTCACTTTCCAGGATGACATTTGTGGGGATGAAGGCTGGAACATGTTAGTGTTCATGTCATGAGGTCCTGCTCCATAGGTTAGCTCAAGGCCATCATAATATTATGGGGTAGCAAAGGGGATCCAAGTAAGACAACATGGAAAATACATTTGAGGGGTTTTTCTTGGCAATTATTCTTGATAGTACTGAAAGCAATAAAAAGTTTCTTGCCCAAAGAAAATAACAAAACATGGCAAAGTCTTTTGTGGAAGAACTGATTCCACAGGCGTTTGCCGAGAACCTACTGCGTGCTGGGCATGATGTTGGGGAAACCGAGGAGGGCATCGCGATTTTGTAAGAATGTCGGACTGTAAACGGGGAGGAAGAACCCCAGTCAACACCCTCGATAGCTGTGCAAACCATTGACGCCCAGAGCTTCAGCTTCCCGTCTGTGCACAGGGACAATAACGTGACCCGCCTGACAGTTTGAGACTCCAATGCGATGATGCGGAACAGCACTTGGAAGAGTGCCTGGCTGAGAGTGAGCACCACTCAACAGCATCACCATCCTTCATGTTATCATGGCAATAAGGCGGGTTCACAGGGGCAAATCATTCCATGAAAAGGGAGCTGGCCTGCGGCTTTCTCAGGAGGAGTGTTGGGGCGGGGGGGCGGGGCATGTGCTCCCTCTGGGCTCCTTTATGCACAGATTTCTTTATAGAGCGCTGGGCCTTCACCTAATCTACCTGCTGGTGAAATCCAAAGGAACCTCCTGAATAGGGCCCATGCATGTTAGAGCCTTCACAGGAGATTGTAATGTGCAGCTGAGGTCATGACCTGCTCTGTAATTCGCAGGGTCCAGTGCATAATGAAAACCCAGGGCCCCTTGTTCACAGTTATTAGGCATATTCAAGACAATGAGAGCAGAGCGTTAAACCAGGAGCTGGGGCCCCTTTCTCTCTGAGGAGGTCAGCCTGGGCTGAGGTTTGCAGAATATTCCAGCCTCTCTCTGCCCATGGAGTCTCTTGTCCTCACAGAAGACCCAGTGCTTATCTGGTCAGTTAAATTTTGGGGAAGGAGCAGCCGTGCTGGGCCCACCCCTTCCCTCCTCTGTTCTGGGGACAGCCTGTCTGCTGGGTTTCTCTGCTCTAAAGCCTTACAGGCCACCTCTGCCTCCCAGGCCTCCCAGGTCCAGCACTTCCTCCCCGGGGTTTTGTCTCATCCTGGGATGGAGACTTTGCAAGTCTGAGGACGATCAGAATCAAACCTTTCCTTTGAAAGTGGTTCCCATACATCTATCTGGCCCAGTGGGAAGGGTCCAGGAGGATACTGCCTGGCTGTGGTTCAAAGGCTTCTAAAGACGCTCTCACTGCACTTTGGTTTTCTGACCCCAGGAAGCTACCAGCATGCAAAGACCCAGGGAGATTTTTCTCATCCTGGGAGAGAGCAATGCCAAGGCCACGGGCTGGCATGGAGCTGGACATGGCACAGGGGCTGGGAGTGGCAGGGTTGGGCAAACAGGGCAGTGCTATGAGAGCTTCAAGGGGACCCCCAAGGGACTGTGCAGGGGAGCAACCGAAACTGGAATATTATCAGAGACGCCCCCAGGGCCTGGGTCCAAAGGCAGGTGGACAAAGCCACTGTGTGGTGGGCTGAGCCCCTGAGCTCCTGAGCCCCTGCCCACAGTACTAGCTCCCAGAGCCTGGTCCTTTCCGGGGCATCCTTGGTGGGGCTGCCGGGAGGTGCCAATGGGCCCCGGCTCAGCTGCGACAGTCCCACCGCCCAGCAAATACGCTCCAGGTTTGCAGGCCGAGTGCTGCATCTATCATTGACTGCGCTTCTCCGAGTGCCATCTTGAGAACCTAACTGGAGAATTAAGAGCAAATATTTGACTTTTTCTCCCTTTCTCCCTCCCTCCCTGTCTTTTTACACAGTCCTGTTTAGACTGGATGCTGGTTAATGGGCGACCTTTGCCCTTTGGCTAAAAGCTGTGACCAGGAAATCCCACCTCCCATTAATGAGAGTTTTGTTCTGGAGCGCTGGGCACACAGCTTCTGCTCTGCAAGCGCATTGTCTGCCTGGCTTAGGCAAAGAAAATGGGAAAGAAAAACAAACAAAGGAAAAGAAAAAAAGCCTTCCACTGTTGAATTAAAGCAGCAAACTCCAGGCCCTAAGCAGGTCTCAGTCTCTATTAAGACAACAAAAGGTCCTACATGCCAGGCCCAGGCACAAAGAGTGGAGGGAGATGGGGGTGGGGGGAAGGGTTCGGGGGTGGGGGAGGGGGAGAGGGAAATAAGCAATTAACTGTTGTGGGTTTTTAGAGTTATCTCAGGGTGGTGAGCCTGCCTCCAGCCCGCAATGAGTTTTGTGCTCTGAGCATTTCAAATTTAAAGGAGGGCCCTGGGAGGACCTACCCTCAGACCAGGTGTCCTGCCCTGAGACATGGCATCCCATAGGTGCCTTGACCTTGATCCTTCTTATGCAATGCTTCTTGCCTCCTGGCTCCAAGTGGATGCCAGCACACTCCCATCACATGGCCCAAGTTGCTTGCTTCCTTATTTTCTCTCTCCTCTGTTGATGCTGAGTTTGACTTTTTAAAGGCTTTATCCTTTTGTTTTATGCTAAACCATTCTGGCCCATCGCCATAACTTTCACCCTAAAAATTATAACCCGTGAGAACCAGGCTTGGATTGTTCAGCTCTTAGGACTCCTGTGTGACCCTCAGCTATTGCTCTGGGCAGGGAGCAGGTCTGCCCTCTTGTCCACCCTGTTCCTCCTCCCCAGAACCCAGGGTAGCGTGCAGCATGGAATACCCACTACACCAACGTTTGATCGTGGAAGGCTTGCATATGAATAGATGCTGGTTATTGTTTGTATTATATCAGGCACCATGGCTAATGATTGTTCCTGAGCCAGATAGATGTATGGACGGAAATTTTTAGAACAGCCAGCATTTATTGACTCTTAACTATTTGCATGTTAGATTATCCTATGATTTCTACAAGTTTCTAAAATGAAATCCCATATTTTTTCAGAAGGGAGAGAACATGAGCAATGATTTAATAATTTCCATTTGTTTTTCTAAGAGATTGTTCAGAAGTCTATTGAATTATACTTGAATAAAAAGCTTACTTTCAAAAATAAACTAACGGGTCTATTGCAAGCTTTGATAGAATCAAAATGCTTGTATTTGGGTTTGTTTTTGATCAACACACGGATAGGAGAGGAAAGGAAAGAGGAGGTTTGGGGAGAGAGTAGAGGAAAGAGGGGAGGCACAAAGTAGGTCCCCTAACAAACAAAAAAGCTGAGGCTTGACAAGGGGGAGAGCTGCCCTCCCTACCTTCCCCATCCCTTCCTCACCTTCCCCACCTTCCCCTGCAGGTAGCTGATTTGTTAGGATCCTGTGTTTTCATCTGTGTGGGGGACACTCACACTTCAGGGGAAGATGGAAAAGGGGGGATTCCTAGGTGTCAATGCCCACTGGTCTACTGACCAGCCAGACTCAGGGAGTGACCTCTCCCTGGCCTTCCTCTCCTCCCCTGGGGAATGGGGACACTGGCTTGTGCTGGAGGCTAGTTTTGAGGATCACAGGTAACCCTCCAAGGCATGAGATTAGAACACTATTGCTATGAAATTTAAGGAAGTACATTTTTTTCAAGTTGGAAGGGCAGAACCATTATGGGACAAAGCTGGAGGCAGACGAGGACTTGTGCTATTTCTGCTTCGTGGGATGGGTGTTTTATATCTGTTTACTTAGTTATTATGTACATATTCCAACTTTAGACACTTATATATATCTATACATTTAATGTATATGCATTTCATCATGTATTATACCTGTGTGAATCCACACATATGTGCACACATAACACATTTTATTATTAGGTTAATAAAGTACATGTAAATTTTATGCACAGGTATATACACACACATATTAGCCATTATTGAGCACTGCTATGGGCTTTCCACACTTGATCTTTTTTTTTTTTATCCTCACCCCAGGATATATTTATTGATTTAAAACATTTTTCTTTTTTTTTTTTTTTCAGAGAGAGGAAAGAAGAGAAACAGAGAGGGAGAGAAACATTAATCACTTGCCTCTTGTACCAGAGATTAAACCTGCAACCTAGGCATGTGCCCTGAATGGGAATCGAACCCACAACCTTTTAGTGTATAGGATGATGTTCCAACCGACTGAGCCACCCATCAAGGGCTACAGTTGATCTTATTTAAGCCCCACAATAGTCCTGTGAAGTGTGAACTACATTATTGTCCTTATATGGTGGGTGAGAAAACTGGCTCAGAGAAGTTAGGTTACTTTCACAAGGTCTCACAGCCTTTCAGGGACAAAGTTGAGGAGAAGTGAACTGTGGTTTACCCCGTGCCAGTGCGCAACACTGCTAACCACTGAGCATTCCCGCCTCTCCCAGGACACCTGGGCCATGGCTGGACTTCACCCACGGTGCCCTCTTCACCTGCATCCCTCATGTGCCATCTGGGCCTGCCTTCTAGCCCTGGTGCCACAGTGATGGTGCCAACTGAGGACTCTGACCCGGTGGGCGGACCTCCGTTTTGAATGACAGAACTCCATTCTGGAGGAGCCGTGGCAGCTGGACAATGAGTTAGAGACCCAAAGATACCGGACTGAGTTCTGGTCGACTTTAAGTCAGGCTGTTAGCGTTCTAATTCCTAGTGAGAAATGGCCCTTCAGACTGTCTCCCTCTCAGAGAAAGCTTTTAATTAACCCACTGACCACAGGCTACGGAGAGAAGTGACCAGTGTGAGAGCGACTCTCCTTTCTGTCGCTGTGTATTAAGACCTTGTGCCAGAATCAGATCAATTGATATGGCCATCACCTTAATCAGATCGAGTCCTAATCTCAAGCTCCCTGGTCCCCGGCAGCACCTCCGATGAGAACGCTCCTTCCAAACACCTCCCTCCCTAACGTGGCCCGCGTTTGTGATTTCCTGCAGAAAGTTTGGTAATGAATGTGGCTTCTGTGTGTTCAGCTGTAAAGAGCAGACATCCCCCTTCAGGCGCTCTCTGAGACCTTTTATCCACACTCAGGAAAAAGAATTGATTGATTTTGAAGTTCAGTGTTGGCATCTGCTGTTATTCAAAACCAGGACCTTGGCTCCAGCCGTACACGGAGCTTTCAGCGCTGCCACCGTGTGCGGCAAATGAAGACAAGCTGTTGTCAAATGAGAAATGCAAAATAGTCAATCTGTTTGTCTGTTTAATGTAACTGGGAACATAAGCTGCTGAAAGTGGTACCATTCGGCACTGTCAGATGGGAGACACTCTCCAACAAACAAAAGCCTAATGACCCATTTTACTCGGCACTCCGGAGTTGCTCCTAATGGTACTTCCCATATGCACTCGAACATGCTTTTATCTGAAACTGCAAATGGTATGATTTTCCGTCCAACACAAGCGTGTAATCTCTCTCTCTCTCTCTGTGTGTGTGTGTGTGTGTGTGTGTGTGTGTGCGTGTGTGTGTGTGTGTGTGTGTGTAAAGAGAGAGAGCGAGGGGCGGGAGGTGTCCCTTGCTCCCGGCACCACGGAGGAGGCTGATTTTCTCCACATCTTAAAGCAGGAAGCATATTGCAGAAGCATCTGACTCTCATCTTCCCTTTCCACCTGTCATTGTACTGTATTAAAGGGAAAGAAATCAAGTCATTAACCATGATAGATATGTTTTTAATAAGTAAGTGTTGTGCCTCGCCAGGCGGATAAATAGTGGGGCTTAAGATAGCATCAGAGCCCGGCGTGGGATTACAGCGGGAGTTAAAGGCACTGCCTGCGTCTTCAAAGAGTGTGCAGTTGGGGACGCGTGCAGGGCTCTCTACATTGCCCAGGCTGAAACTTCAAGGAGGCTCCCTGCTGGGCGGGCTCTGACTGGCCTTTGACTATGGGAGCTGTCCACACTGTTGTTTCTGAAGACTTTCAGTGCCTGGAGAAAGGTGCTCTTCCCAAGCCCACTGCCTACGAATGCCTTTAGGAATGTGTCTCTCCAGAGGGAAGGCAGGGTGGGTGGGGGGAAGGGATCACACAGAGAACTTGTATGCATATATGCATAACCCATGGACACAGACAATAGAATGGTGAAGGCCTGGGGCGGGAGGGGGGCAGGGGCAGGCTAGAAGGGGTCAATGGGGAAAAAAGGGACATATGTAATACTTTCAACAATAAAGATTTTTTAAAGTATCTCTCATTGGCACGGTAAATAATGATGCCTATTGATTCGCATTGCCCACCAGGAGCACTGTGTTGAGAAGGATTCTGAGGTGCACTGTAGAAAAGAGTGTTGTAATTGGTTATTAGACCCTCATGCTATTTGTCTGCTGCAACAAACCAGTGTTTCTTTAAAAACAGCAACCAAAAAAAAAAAAAAAAAAGGATAATCAGAACCCAATTCTTCACACTCAGGGTCCAACAAAGATTCCTGTATTTATACCAGAAAGTCACATCCATTTGAGCCATGACAAAATGTGGAAAAAAGCGAGGTTAAGGGGGCTGACATACTCCACGATAAAGACTCATCGCGAAAGAACACGTCTGGCCGCAAACAGCGTGTGGATACATTCAGTGGAAATAAGGAGAAAGCATATGGTTTACATTTCCTCTATAAAGAAATATGGGTGGGAACCCTGTGGGACCCAAGATGCAATAACAAATACAGATACTTGACAAGGCTTGGCAGGCGAAGACAGAATATTTCTGTGTTTACCTGACAATGTGACTGGAGTCCAGCCCACTGGGGAGCAATCCATTTGGTTGTGACCGGTCGCACCCTGGCAGAATGTCCTTGCAGAGACATTAATGTCAGCCTGGGAAGCGTCGCTCCCTCCCGCTCCAGGCGGACAGCCCCCCCAGTGAGAACTGCTGATACCGTCACACCGGCTAATGATGCACAGTTACAGCGCCTGGACACCGGGCGATACTGCCGTGTTTAACTATGTAATAACATGTGGAAGGAAGTGTTGACTTTTTTCTTTTCAATCTTCCCATTCCAAAGCTTTAAAAAAATAATCTAACTCTGACTTCTCTTTTGGTATGTGATCATTTGAATGGCTTATTTTACTATTCATTTTTGTTTTGCCTTTTTTTTTCTGGTCTCACTCTCAGGACTAGCCTTTTCAATTCTATAAATTGGGGACAAAGGGAACAAGAGAGAAGTGGGTGAGACAAGGAAAAGAAAAGTGTTTTTCTGCACTCAGATTGTGAGAAATGGTAATAGGGGTTTGAAACATCAAGCTCACTGGGAATAAAAAAGAGAGATGCCTCCATTTCTAGCATATCTATTTTGTTTCAGGAAAAAAAGTGTCATTTGTAGACTATAGACTAAATGATTATTTTTGTGTCCATCACACCTTTTGCCAGGGGAGAAAAAAAAAGTTAATAAATGTGGGTCTCCCCCTTTCTTCCCATGACAGATCAAAAGTCACATGAGTGGTACTGCGATGCAGCTGCCTGGATTATCCTTGGCCTCTGAATAATAAATAGGGAGTTTCTAGAAGCACCGGCTCATTAATGAGCCCTAATTCAGAATGGATGGCACAATGTTCAGTAATTTAAGCAACGTGGACAATGAAGGTTCTCAACTCTGGTACAAAGAGCAGCCCACAGAATCATGTGGAATAAGTAATTACAGCTAATATCCATTTCAGCTTGTATTAGAACATCCAAAGAAAGGAGGTCGCAGCAGCGGGCTGGGAGCTGATCCCAGGAGCATGGTGGGGGCGGGAGGAGGCAGAGGAGTCAGCAGGGCAGGTGAACTGTTTCCATTACTTGGGCTCGCCCACGAATAAGCCCCTGACGGCTCCCGCCAGCATCTGGTGGCTGAGCTGCAACGGCTCAGGCACTAAGCATGTCCACTGCCCACTGCCGGCTGGAGCTTTCAGCAAAGGATGGCCCAGAGTGCAGGGGTGGCTCCAGGCCCCACCTACTTGCAGCCTCGATGTGCTGTTGGATCAGACGGGGAGCAAAGTTCTGGATGCTCTTCCTCCCTGGGGCCCGTAGGAAGTGTTTGTGCCACGGAGGAGTGCACCCTCTCAGAAGGTGCCCTGGTGTTCTCGGTGGTGGATGGCTGAGCATCTGCAAGGCGAAGGGCGAAGAGGTCATGGAACCTGCAGTCCCTGGGAAGGGCTGCATTGCAGTTGGGGAGTTTGGACCCTCCCGGCACGTGGGAGAGATAATAGAGACACTGGATACAATTTGAGGGTGGTTTTGAATCTGAACTGTAACAGGCAGGGTTCTGGTTGCAGGCACTAGAAATCAGCTCTGGAAGGTTTAAGCACAGAGGGACTCACTGGAAGGGAGCTCAGGAAAGCTGGAGGGTGATGCGCAGAAAACAGGGACGTGAGGTGGAAGGCGGCACCGTGCTCTCAGAGCAGTTCTGCAGCCTCGGCCTTCCTGACCCTGTCACTGCACTGCCATGGGGCACATCCTTGCTTCCCGTGTCATAGACCCTGATCCTGGTGCCAGCACGGACACCCTGTACTGTGGTGGGTCACTCCTGCCACTTCTTGGCAAGATTCTGTAAGTTGGGGACAAAGGGAACCAAAGAGAAGTGACAACTGATTCCAAGTCTAGGCTTCTTGCATCAGATTGGGTAAAACCAGGTCATGTGCCTGCAGCGCTCAAGGGACGCTTGGGAACACAGCATCGACCTTTCTGGCTTCCTACTGGGACTGGGTATCTGCCTCCTACGGAATCATAGGAGGTAAATTCCCTTTAAACTAGACTGGCTATTGAATGCAGGAGTATGGCAATGTGTCCAAAGTCTGCTTTCTCTGCTCTGTCTTATCTCTGAGTTTCCTACAAAAGCCACTTTCCCATCCTAAATCTCTGCTCCTGGTGGCAAAATGGAGCAAGAATGGTACCACCCTCACAGGCTGTTATGCTGACAACACCGGACACTTCATTAATTCCTTCCACACATCTATTGAGTGCCTGCCATGTGCAAAGTTCAGAGCAGCTTCATAGTGATGCAAACACAAGGGCAAGTCCCTTGCCTGGGGGACAGCCTTTGGCCTCCTAGTGGAGATGGAGAGAGGTAAGTAGTGTGCGAGGACTTGGGAGGTAGATTAAATAAAACGTGATAATGAATTGGATGTGTGGGGTAAAAGAGAGGAAGGAAGCAAAAGACATCTCCAGGTTCTGGGACATTTTACCAGGAAAGCCATTGGCTCAGTTCTTGGCATATAGTAAGTGATCAACAAACGTTCAGTGCCAACATGACTGGCAGCATGGCTATTATTATCATCATTGTTTTATTTTGTCCTCAGCTGGCCAGTGCTCACAGATAACCCCACTACCCAATACAACATAGGATCAAAGCCTGGACTCAGCCTATGTGGGTTCACATCTTGCCTCAGCCATTTGCTAGCTGTGTGACCTTGGGCAAACTACTTAACCTTTCTGTGCCTCAGCTTCCTCCTCTTCAAAAGGAAGCTGATAAAAGTAGCTTCGTTATAGAGGCTTGTTATGAGAATTGAATTGCTGTGTTAAGGGGAAGCCCCTAAGAACATGCCTGGAGCATAGTGCTCCATAGGTACCATCTTCTGTCCTTGTCATTGTTATTATTATTTCCTGTTTCTATTTGTGGTGCACACCCCATTCCTGCCATCCAAACGGCCTGTCTGCAAAATGGATTTCAGAAAATCTGACCCTCTTTTTCCACTTGAGAATCAAGGAGAGAAAGTAGACACCCACTGCCTATGAGGAGCTCATCTCCCATCCACCATAAACTGAGGGTGTGTGGGCAACCTGGATGCTTCTGCTATCCGGCCTTGGGTCACTCTGACTTCGGACCAGCTGACCACAGGCAGCTCCTTCCACAAACTCACAGCCCTGAGCCGGGAGCCGGGCCCTTCCTACCTGCTTCGGTTTGGAGGTGAGTACCGCGGGCTCTCAGACCCGAGGACGGCTGTCCCCAGGTTAAATGGGAGGCAGGGCCCAGGTTCCTGAGTGCAAGGACAGGAGCTGGGCTTCTACTTTCAAGCCTCGAAATAGCCCATCAGCCCCTTCCGATGTGGTCAGCGCTGCTCGCAGTTCCCGGGCCTGCTGGAAACAGGAAGTAAAGACACCCCGCCCTCGCGCAATCCCATCCCCCAAAACCAGAAGCGATGGCATTAAGAAATGGTAGAGTCCACTGCTACCGTTTACTTAAAAAATAGTAATGACAATACCGTCTAGCAAATGTTTAAGCAGAAAACAAAATGTGACCGACCACAAAACGGAAAATGTGCGGGGAGCCAGCGGGACTACATTAGACATCCCCCTCCTCCGCACTTGCTTTTCTGAATGGAGACCTCAAGCATGAGTGTGAACTAAGTAATTAGCCCTTGGGCTCTGCTAGGACGACCCTCACTGTGGGGTCTGAACTTTGCGAAGTGGGGCACCTCCTCTCAGCTTTGCATCTCTGGAGCTTGCATGCGATGTGGCATCGGATGAATGCACATTAAAATGAAAGCCCATGTGGACCTGTGGACTCAGCACTGTGGCCAACTGATTACTATTATGTCAGTGCATTGTCTAATTTACATGCATGAAAATGTAAGAAGAAGGCATGCTGCTGCTGAGCTGCCTCAGCTTCCCCATGCAACTAGAGCAGGGTGATCTGAGCTTAGCCAGACGGGTGTAAGCAGAAATTCTTTGGTTCCCTCCTGAGAATGCATGTGATCTTCACAGCAGGGACCCCACCAGGCTCACAGGTCCAGGCAGCCACTGCTCACGGAGGCTAAATGAAACCCCAGGAGACAAGAAACAGTGGCACCTGCTTCCTACGGGTCCCTGGATGGGTCAGAAGGGGAACACTTCTTACTGTTGTCTATCTACTTTGATGGGTGGAAAATACACGAACAGATAAGAGCATCGGCAACACGTCCAAGGTTGTTGGGGCAACGACCATAACACCAGTGATAGCGTGTGCTGAGCGCTGGTGTGTGCCAAGGGCCAGGTTGCATGGAGGGGGACCAGCTTCCCTAGTTTTAGCCCTGAAAGTCCTGCATCCCAGAAAACCCCTCAGTTTGGGCACACTTGAGGACCTTTTTTTTTTTTTTTTTTTTTAACCCAGTGTTTTCACACAGGGAAACAGCCTCAGTGGGTTATCTTGTCCCGAACTCACACCGCTAGGGAAGAATAGAGCAAAAAACCAAATCTGGGCTGTTGGAGTCCAGAGCTTATGTTCTAACTACTGATCTACGCGGCCTCATCAGGTCACACCCTAACAAAGCTGTGGAACTGGATGGAGAACCTTTCCTAAAATCAGACAAGCTCGCACGTCAGTTCCTCTGTGCCCTCCCCTTTGCCTCACTAACCCTTCACGACAGTACGTATGGGATTGGAATTTGCAAAAGTAGGACTACCTCCCTATCCTCAAAACCCTTTGGCCCGCAGACTGCCTGCCCCTGCCTCAGTTTCCCTTGTTTTAACGACAGTGGTGATATCTGACAGAGCGTTGGGAAGGGTCAGACCATGTCAGGTCTGTGGTGTCCCTGAAGACCCACGGCCCTCCTGACCCAATCGATGGGGCTGTCTAGACGATCAATACTGGTCACTGCAGCTGCATTGACCCAACACAGGTTCACATTGATCATTTAAGACACCTGGAAGGGTCGGGTCAGCTGCAGCACGGTTCAGGGACTTAGTGCACGAAGGCTCTGGTTAAATGAGGATCTTTTAAAAATATAAGGTGTGACTTAAAAAATCCCTTGGAATTCAGAATCCCTTGGATGAAGGAGTTGGGTTTCCAGGAGGAGGGTGAAAGGCAAGTCTTACCTCCTTCACATGAGGGCCCAGGTGACAGCAGGCAAGCTAACTAACCTCCCTGAACCTCAGTATACTTTTCAGGAAAATAGGGATGGAAGGTTATTTGCCTCATGAAACCACAGGGACCAGGCAATAAGAGGAGGTGGAAAAATGCTTAGCAGTGAGTCTGGAAACTTTGAAACGTGGCTGTTATTGGCATGACCTACTGTGAATAGAAACTTTATCGCGTGTAAAAGCACCTTGTCTGTTGGCATCTCAAAACACCAAAGCCCCATTAAACATCGCCTGAGTCTGTACTGATAGATGCTGGTCTTCATCCTCAGAGTAACGCTCGAGTTTTAAAAGTGACAATGAACAGCAACGTGCGGCCGGTTGCAGAGCTAGGAAGCAGCCGATGCAGATACAAAGCCAGATTCTCCTGACTCTGAAATCTGCTCCTTCCATGATCCAAGCTGCTTTCCTAAAGCCCAGCCCTGGGAATATGGGAGAGGAGAGAATACAGGAGTGCCCACCTCAAGAGGATAGGGGGCTACCCAAGTGATGAGCCATTTATGCAAATAACATAGTAAGAACACCACCACAACCTAAGTGTATGCCAGGTGTTCCAAAGGCGGCCAGGCTGAAATCTAGCCCTGAGCGAGACGGGTGGGTGGACTAGGCTTTAACACAAAGTTGGAGTTTGATCTGAGCACTGCATGATGAGAGGTGGATTATAAGAAATGATGATAAGTGAGGAAACTGAGGCCAGAAGAACAACAAGCGGCGTGGAGGTGGAAGAAAGTCGTCGGGCTAGTTCAGCGAGTGGCCTCGATCGGCTGAGGTTGAGTCATGGCCAGCTTCTCACAAGTGCCGTGTTACATAATCACCTTTATTGGCTATTTGTAGAAGCTCCACTTAAGGTTACCTTTTTGTTGGCTTTGCATTTCTCTCTCTCCCTCTGTTCCCTACATCTTTCACCATCTCCCCAGAAGTTCAGCTTCCCTTCTTTTCCGCTTACCAGTGAGCAACCTAAGTGAGGACTTATGTTTTCATATTCCAGTTGGTTTTTATATGTAAACTGCTTTGCCCTAGATTTTTGGTGCACTGCCTCGCATTATAGAGCGTGAATATTTTATCTGGACACATATTTCACTTTTAAAGGAGGCTCATAACACTTGTCCAAAGCTAAAATGCTTCCACTTGAATACACTCAATGGCAGTGAAACAATATCCTGGTCCCCACCCGCAGAGGGAATGGATGTCGAGTTTGGTTAGAAATGTGCTCCCTACACTAAACTTCTCCCATAAATTACAGCCCTTAGCATAGCTCCCTCCCAGTGAGGCAGGTGCCATGGACGATTCCCCTTTTCAACAAAACTCTATGCTGTGGAAAATTCATGCAACTCAATTCCCGGCTCCTGCAAAATGAATATTAAAAAAAATCCTCAGTGGCTGCTTTAAACTCCAAGGACTTAGGAAATTGACTAATAATGCAAATATCCAGAGGTTAATCGCCTGGTGACATTGCTGTAACTTACAAGGTGTCTTAAAGGACATTATCCATCATATGGCCAGCAGTGGTCAGTTAGCAGAACGGACAGATAAATATCAAAGAGGAATGAGCTCCCAGAATCAGGAATTAATAAAACCTGGTCATTTCCCCCCCTAATTTTTTCCTTTCATGGAAGCAGGCATCATGTAATCTTAGTCTCATTTGCACAAGGTTCAGCCATTTTTATTTATTTATTTATTTATTTATTTTGCATGTGAGGCCAATCCCTGACAGGGTATATGAATGGGAATTCGAAAAGCCCCTATGGTCTCATTTTGTATTTGTGGGGAGGGAAAGTCAGTGAGATCTGACCAAGGGCATAAAAGACCATGCGATGCTGTTGGCTATGGTGGTTTTGGACAAAAGGAAGCTAGCTAGCTAGAAGTCAGCTGGAAACGGCCCCTAATAAATTTGGTTCAGAACCAGGCCAGCTCCCCAGGCCCAGGTTGAATGCCCTTACTGACTTGTCACCCTCACATTTGGAGTTTGGAAGGCATGACTGCTGTCCCCAAGAGGTGGTTCATCTCACCGCTGAGTGGGTTGATGCAAAGGCACCTCCCTGTCCCCACTCAGGAACTGAGACCCTTCCATTGCCATGGGCTCTCCTGGGTGAACTTCTCTCCCTCCACTACCATTCTGGTCTTTCTGAGGGAAGGGTAGAGTGGTGTTATCTTTGGGAAATTGTAGATTCTCAGCTCCTGCTGTTAAAAGGAAAATTACTGCCCAGAGCAGTCCCTGGTCGGGTTCCAAAGGAGTCTTGTCGCATTATTTAAATTCTGAATTGCGATATGATTGAAGTTGGTACCAAGTTGCTCTTGGCAAAGCCTGGCGGCTGGCAGGTGCTGAGTGGAAGGGCTGTGTTGCTTCAGTTAACTGCTTTGGCTTGGCTGCTCCTGGGAGTGCCTGCCACGACCCAAGCTGCTGCCGCTGCTTTTTTCCCTGCAAAATGCACAGAATCCAAACACCCACCACCCACCCCGGCTGCTCCGCAGGTAGTGTCTTGTGGGCTCCTTAACCCAGTTTCTCTCTGGATGCCTTCAGCTTGCCAGGCTGTCTGTCCATCAGCCCTTTCTCGGCTCTAATCTGCATTGAGCACAAGAGGAGGAAGATGTCCAAAGAATGCCGTTAAATCCGTTTTTTCTTACATATATATTTTTTCTCCTAACCAGCTTGTGTTGGCACCTTTTGACCCCAAGAATGGCACGCAAGCATTGGCCTCTTCCTGCTTCTTTTTGGAAATGGAAAGCATGCATCAAGCAGTCTCTTCAGTGATCCTTGGGGGCTAATGTGCGTTTTCCCAGAACTGTTTGGGATGTCCAGGATTTAGTGTGCCACAGTTTCTCCAAAGCTATGTGGGGTGTGTGTGTGTGTTACTTTTAAATTTATTTTCTTTTAAAAATTATATGGAACAGCGTTGTGTCTGGCCTCGGGGTTTCCCCGGACTCTGGGGTGGGGTAGGGTGCTGGGAAAGGGGCCTTCTGCTAAGAGAGGGGGGCTGCTGAGCCCAGGTGGGCAAGAAGACCCTCCCTCAGCAGTTGGTTCTCAGCCCAGAAACTTCTGCCGTTTCACTCCAGGGACTCAATTTCACAGCTTGCAAGATTTTTTCCGCAAGCCCTTCAGCCCACTCCTGCGTCGCCTGATGCCACCCCAGTGTGTCCAGGTTCACTGAACTACAACAGCTCCCTGGAAGGGTCCGGGCTCTGCGGGCACGAAGGAGGCAAAAACACACCGCTGCCACCTCAACGGCCTGGGACTGCTGCAGAGTCCTCCGTCATCTCCGAGCACTCGGCTCCCCGTGGGAAAATGCGGCGTGGCCAGAGGGAGCAGGAGGGCTCAGAGGGAAGGTTGCTGATTGGAGCCCAACTTCCCCCTGGGCTGATGAGCTTGAGTAGCTTAGAAAATGTATCTGAATCTCAGTGTTTCAACTCCGTTTGCTTTCCCTTCCTCTCTCTCCTCCTTCTCTCCTTCCATCTCCTCCTTTTCTTCCTTCTCCCCCTTCTTCATTATTATTATGATCATTACAAAAGTAATAATTGTTTCTGGTACAAAATAAAAGGAACATAAACATGTAATGTAAAACCTGACATTCTGTGCTCGTCCATGCAACAGTCCCCAGTGTACACTCATTGTTGACTTCAGTACACCCCCTTCTAGGCTTTTTGCACCTGCAACCACAAAGCCACACACTTGCAAGACAGAGCTAATTGGACTGTGCCCAAGAGTCCTGGTGAGCACTGAGTAGGAAAATGGATGTGAAATAGTAATGTTAATAACTACCTGCTTCAGTGTCTGATTTGATTTTGCTAACTTCTACGTACGCCTTTCACCTGGGCTGGCTGAGTGTGCATGTTCAACATGCACACTTCCCTCCTCATTGGCTTCCCTGCCATAGCCCAACCCAATTCCAGAATGATCACTTGCTATTTTGTTTGAATTTCCGCAAGCCACGGGAGAGAGACAGAAATCCCTTCCTCGCAGGCGCGGGCCTGTTCGGGATCCAGAGGCCAGTCTCTGAAAGAAACATCTTAGCCATCAAGGTCAGGAGAACACGGCAGTTCTTCTGTAACCCAATGAGCCGCTACCTGCACATCTAATCTCAGCCCTGTCTTCGTGCCTGTCTCCCCGGGAAGAAAACATACCTTTCCTTGTCTCCCGCTGCATCTGTGATAAGGGTATTTGATGAGTCAGACTTTCTGGGCTGCACACAAGACAGGCACCTTTGCAAGTTTACATATTCTGCAACTGGGCAATAGTCTATTTTATGTTTCATAACTGATCATCTGATTAGTATGGGATGAAATGGGGTGCGGAGGGTGGAGATAAAGGAGTTGCATGCAGTCAAAAACAACCTTGGAGCCCTAGCCAGTTTAGTTCAGTGGATAGAGCATCGGCCCGCGGACTGAAGAGTCTCAGGTTTGATTCCAGGCAAGGGCACGTACCTCAGTTGCAGGCTCAATTTCCGGCCCCAGGTCGGGGCATGTGCAGGAGGCAACTATTTGATGTGTCTCTCTCACATCAATGTTTCTCTCTCTCTGTGTCCTTATCCCTCCTTTCCACTCTCTCTAAAAATCAATGGAAAAATATCCTCAAGTGAGAATAAATAAATAAATAAATCTATATATATAAAAGCCTGAAAGACTGAACCACCAGTCAACTGATCGCTATGATGTGCACTGACCACCAGGGGACAGTCGCTCAATGCAGGAGCTGCCCCTGGTGGTCAGTGCGCTCCCACAGCGGGAGCGCCACCCAGCTAATCAGTGGGCGCCAGACACCAGGCTCATGGCAGCGCTACCAAGCGGCGGCAGTGCTACTAAGTGGCGGCTGTGGCAGGCACAGCAGGGTGGGGATGAGCAGGAGCGGCAAGGTGCCCACCCAGATTCGGGCTCCTTCCCAGCCACCAGCCGCTTCGAATACTACTATATCCCTCGGGGGATGTCGGATTGCAGGTGCAGGTTTCCAGTGAAAGGCCTGCAGGATAGGGCCAAAACCAGCAGTACAACATCCCCCAAGGGATCCCGGATTGCGAGAGGGCGCAGCCCAGGCTGAGGGACCCCACCGGTGTACAAATCATGAATCTGTGCACCAGGCCTCTAGTCTATAATAATAAAAATCTTGGAGCCTGAGAGAGGTAGACGGGTTATACAGAGCTAAGTGACCCTGGGCAGAGATGAACTGCTGAGCCTCAGTTTCTTCACCTGTAGTGGGGAAGAACACCCATTGCACATATTTGTTATGAAGGCTGACTACAATAATACTTGGAAAGTGGTTAGCCTAGTGCCTGGCACATGGGCACAGGGTAATGGTTCGATAGATTAATGCTTAAAAAAAAGAGGAGAGGGCAAGATTTTTAGTCCACTACAATGATTACTTTTCCCTGAACAGCAGGAAGGGGAAGAAAAGGGTTTTGCAGAATGGAAAGCAGAAGAACTGGTATTTTTTCTGAGGCTCTCTGATGAGAAGGCGCAGTAGAAAGGAAGTAGCGGTCAAGACTGAAAAACCCTGACTTCTCTGCCGAAATGGCCCCATTGTTACCCTCCATGATGCCAAGATCTCCAAGCATCACCTCCCACTGCAAAACTTATTAAACACACCTGTAAAAATGGATTCCAAGTTTCAGCGGCTGCCCATGGTCTTGGATGAGAACTTTGCCCTTTTCTCCAATACCCTCTGTTATTTTTATCTTGTTCTCATTTACTTGAAATCCCAGGAACCAGATCCCTGTCTCTACCTTCCTTGGTGGGGGCCACATTTTAGGCCATCTTGATTTTCTGTTTTTCTGGTTCCTTGGCTTTAAGCATCTCTTAATGCCTTGGGTGAGGAAACGCAGTGTCAGCCTTGCTTCTGCAGAACTCTAAGGCCCCTATCTCATTCAGCTCCCCAACGGGGAAGACCAGACCCTGAAGACTTCAGTGCAGGTTTCCAGTGAAAGGCAAAGGCCCAGGCTGGGAGTCAGGCAGACATGGGTGCAAGCCTCAGGACCCCCCAGTCTAGTCTGGGAAAGTCAGAGAGTCTCTCTGAGCCCACATGTCCACAGAGACATTTAGCATCATGTCACCTACGTTCTCAGGGCTCCTGTGCCGAGTTGGCTGTGCAGGGAGAACTCCACAGTTGGAATAGAGCAGCCTTCCATGCCTGGTGACTATTGTTTCCAGACTTTTTTGGTTCCAGACATGGGCACTGCATATTTTCACGTTTCTCACACAGTGATGCATGTGAAAGTGGCTGCGAGTGTTTCACTTGCTGGAGCCCCTGCTTCCTGTTTGCCCCTGGAAAGCTGTGACTAAATCCACGGCATGTCATATGGCCAACAGCATCTTCGAACTGAGAAATAGGGAGCCTTATGGCCACACACCTGCAGGGCCTTCAGCTGTCCTGGAGGAGCAGCACATTTTGGGGGACTTTCTCAGGGTGGCCGCCACTCTCCTGATGGCCACTTTTCTTTGTGTGCCCCTCCCCCCCCAACACACACACACAGGGCTCTTTGAAGGCTGGATGAATTGGCTAAAAGACTTAGGCTGCAAAATGTCGTGGGAACATTGGGCCTGATCAAAATATGCCAGGCTTCCCATCCAAAATCAGGCTCCACTGTTCTCCAAGGAGATGGTGGGGAGTGTGGGGAGATGGGAGGATGGACTTCTGAAGGTGATAGTAGTCCCTGAAATTTGCCTACCAAGGTGGTTCCTGTTTGGCAAATTAAGCAGGAGCTGATTCCCCATTTTAAAGCTGGGGAAGCTGAGGCAGGCCTTGGTTAAGCAGCTTTCCCCAGTTCACAATACTGAGTGATTGAATCTGGCTTTCACCACCTGTTCTGTCTGACTCTGTCCAGGGGTCCTCAAACTACGGCCCTCGGGCCACATGCGGCCCGCCAAGGACATTTATCCGGCCCGCCGGGTGCCGCTGCCTGTCCTGCTTAGCAGCCGACTCGTCCCGGGCCCGCAGTGCGCATAGGAATTTGTTCATAGTTTTTTTTTTAAACTATAGTCCGGCCCTCCAACGGTCTGAGGGACAGTGAACTGGCCCCCTGTTTAAAAAGTTTGAGGACCCCTGCGTAAACTGTATTTTAATCAAGCTGCTATAGCAACCGTAGGTGGCTGGGATTTTACTCACATAGATGAAGAAGCTGAGGGTCAGAGAGGTCATAAACTAGTGAGGGCAGAATTGAAATCCAGAGCTATTATACTTCAAAGCCCAAGTTATTTTCTCTCTACCACACCCCTTCTCATTGATTAAGGGAACCTTAAATGACCAAGATAGCGGCTGGCAGTGAAACTTCCCAGTAGGACCTAGAAATGCAAGCCCAGTGCTCCCCATCACCTGCTCCTGGGAGGGTCCCTCTGTATATGCAGGTCCTATGGTGGCCCCAGGAACAGCACCTGCTGCTCTGAAAACCTTGGCGAGTTGTTGGTCCTTGCAAGGTGAACTGGCTCATGATCATGACTGAGAATCATTGTCATTTTCACCAATATGCATAAACTCAATATGCAAAACATGGGCTTTATTTTGGTGAAAACAGTGCAACTCAACCCCAGGATGGGTGCATGTCAGAACCTGACTCACCCCATCTTGAGCTTTTTCCACTCCCGATTTGATGATGGGGATGGCTTTGAAGCTGTTGGTGACCTTACATAGCAAATGACCGAAACAATAAAGACCGTACTGACAAGCTCACCACACTCCATTTCTAGAGAACTCTGAGCCTGTGCAATGTTCTAGATGCATCTCTCCACAGAGACATGTTCACCCATCAATGGAGGAGGCAGCTGCCCACACAGCATAGTCTGCAGGACACCAAGAGAGCCCTCCTACCTCCCCAGGCCGCCTCCTCCCTGACACCATGCTCCTGCTCCAGTGCCCACAACTGCACCACTCATGATGCCATTTTCATTTCTCCAAGCCTCAGTTTTCTATTCTTCTAAATGAGATAAATGGTACTTTCTTTGAGTTGCTAAAGCATCTTCTTTCCGAATGCCATTGTCCCAAGGACCACCTGAAGCTACTATCAGTCACTGCTACCTAAGCCTCAGGCTACTTGTCATCTTACAGCTTGCCAAAAATCGCCATCGTAGGAAAGAGAAATGTTGCCAGGGTGGAAAATGAGGGGCGGGGTCCAAGAGAATATTCAATGGGCATAGTAGAGGACCCCAAAGATGGTGACAGAGGAGAAGTACCCATAGGAAGACCCAAAACAAATAGCATCCACTTTATCTTCCCTCTCTAGGCTGGTTGGCAATACCAAGAGGTTAGACTAAAGGAAGGGGTGGGGTTAGAGAAGCCAACGTTTGTTGAGCACCAACAATGTGGCAGTCACTTGAAATAAGCCATTTCATGAATTCCCATACCCTTATTTAGCAAAAGAGGAAAACGAGGGCTCTGAGAAATGAAAATGCATTATAT
Organism: Plecotus auritus; assembly: GCF_963455305.1. Lineage (NCBI taxonomy): Eukaryota > Metazoa > Chordata > Mammalia > Chiroptera > Vespertilionidae > Plecotus > Plecotus auritus. The sequence goes on along the minus strand of NC_137785.1, from coordinate 38,557,420 downwards.
TACAGCAAGAAAGGGATCGACGATCAGTTACCTAGCCCTTTACTAGGGACCTGGGATCCTTAATCCCTCCTTCCCTCCCTCCCTCCCTCCCTCTTTCCTTGTTTTCTTCTCTCCTACTTTCCCCATTCCTTACACAAATTCTTATTCATTCCCAGCACAAGAACTACAACAGTGAGTAAAACCAACACTATTCCTGACCTCCCAGAGGTAACAGCCCAGGGCTGCAGGCAGACACTGTTTTTCACCTTTCTTATCCATCATCGACCCACATTCCTTATACCTAGGTTGCTGACATCGCTCTGGGCTCCAACTGACTCGTATCTCACTAGACACATGACATTGTCTACATATTTCATGTGACAGTTCCGGGCAGACTGCACTTTCTACTCACCTGCTCCGTTTAGAGAGAACTTATAATCTGCGGGTAGCAGTCATTCACTCACTATTATCTTCCTGTAACATGGGCACAGCCTGTACATGATAGTGTCATGTAGTTCTCTTTTCAGGGCTTAAGGTATGAGTATGCTCTATAATTCATTCATTCATTCATTCATTCATTTTCATTCTTCAAATATATTTTGAGCATTTATAATGTGCCAGAAATCACACTGTTGCGGACACTGGGGCTATGGAGGTGAGCAGGACTGACATGGTCCCTGTCCTTTGGGGTCCTCGGGCCAGGGAGAAAGCTGACGTTTATTAAGTGATGGCCCACCTGAGTACATCTGTTCCCAGGTTGCACCTATGGCAGGACACAGCTCTGTTGGAGAGCACATCATGTCGATGCAAAACGGTAAGGAGCAAATTGGATATGGGGCATAGCATGGTCATCAGGAAAAACTTCCTGGAGGAGAGGAATCTGACCCCTCTTAACTAGCACAGGAGAATTTCTAGAGTGTCTGCCATGCTCACCCTTCGAAGTCCCCAGGGCCATAAAGATGCAGATAGGTAGCAGCCCCCAAAGCTGCCCTACAAATAGACAGGCTGATTCATCAGCTGGGACCTGCACCCAAAGGAAAGAGGCACCGACACGCCATCACGGGGTGTCATATAAGTCATGGGATGACCTAACTGCCGACAGCCTGTCACACCATCACCGCTTCTCAGGAGGAATACGTTAAACACTCCTTTTTGTTGCTCACATCCATTTCATGACTCCTTTTAAAATTATCTCTGTGACATATTATATCGCTTAACAGTGTGTGCACCCCTTCCCTAAGTATCAAAGATTAGACCATAAAATACTCAAGAGGCTAGACGAGACACAGGGAAAGGGCGTTTTGGGACATCAGAACACAGGGCCGCTGCTGGAAGACTCCCCTACTTTCCTGAGTCCAAGGCTATGATTTGGAAGAGAAAAGCTGTAGATGCATCCCCACAGCAAAGCTGCTTGTCCAAATCTCCAGAGCCAGACTAGCAATTAACGCGCATCCTCCAATCAGAACCATTAAGCCTCAATGAAACTCACAAAGAAAAACTGTAAGGGGCTAAAATAAAACAGGAAATATAAAATAGCTAGGAAAATTGGAAAGCCCACATCTGTGATGGAACTGTAGATTTTCACTGCCATAGATTCGCCCTGTTAGCAGGCTCATTTTCACTAACTGCCCCCACACTGTGAAAACCCAGGCGGGGAACCTGGGGCGGTGTCAGGTGCCAAAGCCTATCTTCGGGGAGGGGGCCCTTCTAATTCTTCTGTGTCCAGGTTGAAACCCAGCCAATTACTAAGCCATCGAGAAAGAAACAATAGCTAATTAAGATGAACTTTAAGGGGGGAGAACTTAATTAATTTGATCTTTATCTGAAACTCTTTCTAATTGAAGTAAACTTTAGAAGTTGTATGGATCAATGCCTCAGACTATTTGGAAAAAGGTTCATACAGAGCTTCTTTATAAAGCAGAAGGTTGAAAAACTGGATGCTGGCGCATGTATTAAATTAACATTGACCTTCAGCCCCCTTTGCCATGCATAACAGCTTGTGAAAACGCTAATATATACACATAAAGAGAAAATTATGGCTCTAACAGATAGGAAATAGGTGTAAGGGGTCTGAGGCAACAATAATGGATTTTATAACAAACAGGTGGGATGCCTGTCATATCACTTATATTATTAAAATACAATTCAACTATTTGTCCATTAATTTATGCATTTATGTATTTATTCCTCCAATAACTGATTATTAAGCAATTATGACATGCTAGGGCTGTTTGGGAAGTTTTGAGTATAGAGTGAAGAAGCATCAGGAGAATTCTCTGCTCTCCTGGAGTTTACAGTCTAATGAGGGAGGGAAGCAACGATGATGGAGATACAGATATTTCTGTATTTCTGTGGCTCAGTCTATGGTACACCATACTTCATGAGGACGATTGAGGATTTAAGCTGAAGCTTGACTATGGAGAAGATGTTTAAAATATGCAGCTGCCAGAAGAGTTGAAGGTATAGCCAAGGGTGACACCCATGGCTTAGTGCAAGGGTATGAGTCCAACCAGGTGTGGGTTGTGCAGCCAGTGGAAGGAAGTCCAGTGTCAAGGTCTAGGGGAAGCCAGGTACAAAGTGAAGCCTGGGGCAGAGCAGGAGCCAGGGCCAGGAGGGCCCGCTGGACCATGGATTTTATTTAGGTTCAATGGAAGTCATTGAAGGGGTTTTGCTGAGCAGTGACCTTGATCTAATTTATATTTTTAAGATTGTAGGGAAATAAGACCAAAGGGGAGTGCTGGTGTTTTTCTGCTAAACACAAAACAAAGGAGACCCTGGGACTCTGTAAAAGGGATGACTGTCATGGTGTTTGTGTATGTAAAGGTGTTCACATGTGTAAAGGTGTTCTAAGAATGGCACTGTCATAATCGGCCACTTTGAAGGTCCCCAGGAGACTAGGTGGAAAATAACTGAGTGACTCTATATTAGATCAAGGAAGTCTGTTTTTCTAGATCATGCTTGAGACCAGAGGAGAACAAGAGATTTGCTGCAGAGAAAGGCAATAGAGAGACCTCCAATAATTCTTTGCAAAAGATGAAAAGAAAATGAACAACAATATATTAGCTATCTCCCATGAGCCAGGAATTGTGCTGGGTGCCAGGAATAACATGGTGAGCAGAAAGAGACCTTCCTGTTTTCTAGAGGAGGCAGGCAAAGAATTGAACAAATAAATGTAAGATTGCATGTTGTTAAGGTATTCCAGCGGGAACCAAGTTTATGGGTATCTTGAGGAGATTGATCTAGTCAGGTTCAAGGTCATGACTGAGGGTGCACACCTGAGGTGAGAGGCCATGGAAGGAAGCAGAAGGAATGTGGTCTCACTCCAGCTCACAGGACCCCCTTCCCCAGCCCTGTAAGCAGTTCTAGTTTTGACTTAAGTAGGGGGCTGCTAGAAATGCCCCCAGGGGATACCAGGAGGCCTTGGCTAGGTCAGGGGTTGGATTGGAGGGAAGCAGTTGGAAATACGCATGTTTGTAAAAAGTATACCTGTGTTATTTTCTACAAATATGGATCTCTTATGCAATTAAAAAAGAATAAGTAAAAATAGTAATAAAAGGGAGAGACAGGAATAAACTTGAGGCTGCAAGATCCATGGAGAAAACGGGAGTGAAGGTGAAAGGAGGGAGAAGAAGAAATGCCCAACATTGGACATTCACTTGTTCCAGTGGGTATCATGGGAGAAGGGGGCTCTAGGTGAGGGGACCATACTTTGCATTGGGCCACTGGCACCAAGGTGCAGTGAGGGATCCTGGGAGAGTTCCAAACCCCCTGTGCAGCTCCTTGGAGATCTCCTCCTGGCACACTGGGGCACCTGAGAGCTGCACCTGCGCCCATACAGGGTAAGGTGGTGACAAGGGGAAGTGTGGGCCCAAGTGGAGGAACGACTGGTTAAGTAGAAGTGACACAGCCTTGGGAGAAAGTGACTGACTATGAGGATCTAGCTTCTAAATTTTTCCCCTTCATTTCCAGAGTGTGGTCAGAACGCCGTGGGTAAACATACTCATTGAATGATTACAACAGTCCTGTGGAATGAGCAGGACTTTTCAAAATGTATGTCTCCCCACTTAGAACATAAGCCCTGCTGAGGGAGGGAGATAGTCTTCTTTGCCCCGGTATTCAGTGCATAATGCTGAGTATTTGTTGCTTAAACCATGAATGCATGAATTATCCATTTACATGACTTTGACAAGTTACTTTAAACCTTATGCTTCCGTTTCCTCATATATAAAATTAGGGCAATAGTAGTGCCCACTCATAGGGTTTTTGTGAGGATTAAACAAAATTCTGCATTTTGAAGATTGTGTGGCCATTGTCAGAGCTCAATAAATGACAGCTATTGATATTGCTGTTATTATGACCTTATGAGCAATCATTATTATTCATGCTATTAAACTAAGAAATGGGATCGCAGGAAGGCAAAGTAATTGGACCAGAAATGCCCAGGTAACAAACAGCAAGTCCAGATGCAGAGAAGATGCAAAGCTCCCTGTAGGACACTCAGCCACCTCCGGAGAAACTGGCAGGTGCACTGAGAGTGGTCTGATGTGCATCAACAAAAGAGGATATGAAGGAAAGGTGGAAATACAGGAGGAGTGTTCATTTCCTAGGCTGCTGTAATAAACTACCACACCCTTGGTGGCTTAAAACAACAGAAATGTATTCTCCCACAGTGCTGGAGGCCACAAGTCCAAGGTCAAGGTGTTGGCAGGGCCATGCTCCGCTCAAAGCTCCAGGGTAGGATCATTCCGTGGCTCTTCCAGATTCTGGTGGCTGCTGCAAACCTTTTTGGTTCCTTGGTGTGTAGACACATCTCTGCCATCTGCTTCCATCTTTCTATCACCTTCTCTTCTGGGCCCTCTTCCCTTCTCTTATAAGGACACTTGTCATCCTAATTCAGGACAACCTCATCTCAAGATCCTTAATTTAATTACAACTGTAAAAGACCCCACATTCTGGGGGACAAATCTCATTGGGAGGGGGGGGGGTCACTACTCAATGCTCTATGGTGAAAATACCCTCAAAAGTAAAACAAAGAAACCTGATCTCTGGGAAGACAGAAGCCTGGAATCAACTCTAAACAACAACCACCAATGCCGCTGGCATTATCACATGCTTCAGGCATGGCAAGCACAGTGCTAAAGCCATTGCCTTCAGACGCTATCTCTTTGAACCTTTACCACAGCCATGTGACTCAGGTACTATCCCAGTCCTCTTGTTACAGAGGAGGCAACTGAGGCTAGAGAGAGGAAGTAACTGGCCCAGGCCCACATCTAACAAGTGGAAGCAGGGATTTCAAGGTAGACCGGCTGTCTCCAGAGCCCACACATACACACACACACTCAAACACCTTTTGAGGTCTGATAAGAACCAGAACAAAGCAAGATATAACTACACAGCTGGAGGCTGATGTATAAAGTGAAAAGATGACAGTGAGAAGGCAGGAAGACTCAACTCTTCATTTTCTTTGTCTTATTCATCAAAGGGAATGAGCTTAAACCCAAAAGAGTAGAATCAACATGGTCAAGAAGGGAACCAAAGCCCAAGACATGTGAAATAATAGAGCCAGCTCCAGTCTAGGCCAAATGCATTCAAGTCTTCAAGGAGGAAATCTTCCCAGGACCCTCCCTCTCCATGTTGTTGAATGCGGAGAAGCAACTGAGCTGAAAGGTTAGACCTGCAAGCATGGGGTTCTGACAGCCAGCCTGACCCTGGATCCATCACTTAACCTGTTGTGCAACTTTTGACAACCACTTTGTCAATTTCAACCAGCAAAATGGAACTTTGTCCATAAAGTCTGAAGACATAGATACTTTGTGTGTATAGACTGAAGATTTTCTTGGTGACATTATGTACATTCCCTTTTTTCAGAGTTCATGACCTCCTGTAGAAATAATATTTTCAACCTCATAGGGTTGTTGTGAAGGTTATGTTAATATCTGTAAAATTAGTTATTATGGTGCCTGGCATACGAGGTGTTCAACAAATTTTATTTAAGATGTTTTGCCCAATTCACTATCCAAAAAAAGTTGATGGACAGGGTTTTTTTCCCCTCCCAGTTTAAAAATTTTCCATCCCAAATTGCAGCTTTTTAAAATCTGCACTATAAATATCTAATTTAGCACAGCATCTATATTTAATGAATTTCTGTTACATATAGTAACATTTTATATATTTCAACAGAAATGATTATGACATTGGATTTTTCTACACCTTAAATTAGTTTCAGAGACACTGAACTAGGCCAGAGGTTGGCAAGCTGCTTCTGTAAAGGGCCAGAATGTAAATATTTTAGGCTTGCGGATCACATGGTGTCTGTTGTAAATGCTCAACTATGCAGTTTTATTAGCAAAGCAGCCGCAGAGAATATGTAAATGAAGGGGTGTGGCTGTGTTTCCCTCAAACTTTCCAGAACCAGGTGGAGGCTGAATTTGACCATAGTTTCATGACCTCTAAATTCGGGTGCTCAGAAATTTTGCAGATGTCCTCAGTAATGTCTGAGGCAACCAGGGAAACAAGGTCGTGTCAGGCCCGTTCTAGACAGGAAGAGAGAAGATTTTCAAAAGAAAGAAAAGCAGATGAAAGATTCCAGATGGGATAAGTTTGATCTGGGTCTTGAGGTACAGAATAACTTGCCCAAGGCAACTCTCATTGACAGTAGCCTCCGCGGGGTTTGAACCTGGACATTCTGTGCCTTGACCGGCTCCCAGAGAGGACAGGAGATGATGTAAATGTAGGGGAAGCTGCTGCCAGTGTTCAGTGGGAGGCAATTGCATTTTTAGTTTTTAAAATGTTTTTAAAAGCCCACTTTCTGGAGAAGGGCTTGGGATGGGAACCCTGGGGAGAGCGGGAGGCCTTTTTGATGATGCCTGAAGTGTCACCAAAACTAGCTCCCATGTTGGTTTCTCACAATGACATTTATTTTCTTATGACATTTATTATTAGAGAATGTGTTTTATATTCTTAGAACACTTTTACTCACTTATGTCTCTATTTTCCCAGCGATGGCCCTCTTGGAGGCAAATGGGTTGGGACAGCTGTGACCATGTCCAGATAAAGCCCTGGTTACTCTTTGACAGGAGATAAAGCTGAGAGGCATGGATCTGACAAGGTCACATGGCCTTTCCAGCTTTGGGAAAACCTGCTGGAGGTGAGTCAGCTCCACCTGGGGTGGCCCATAGGTAACTAAGGAGGAAATAGTGTTTTCCCAGTTCAGACTGAGTTCTCTCTCTTTCTATCCAATGATACCCATTCTTGTCCATTGTAAGAAGTGATGGATTGAGCCTGGCAGTGTGTCAGGGACCGGGCCATGAGGAGTCTCGACTGATTAACTCTTTTATTCTCACAAGTCCATGCAGAGAGCACTCTTAGACTCCATGGTATAGAGGAGGAAACTAAAGCCCAGTCCTAAAAACATGAGCACTTGCAGAACCTTAACGCACACGTAGGCAGCCTCTCCATCATGGTTTGATCGTCATAAAATCCCAGACTTAGGTGCAAAGCTTAGCTGTGCTGTTTCCTTAAGATATGAGAATCTGAGCAAACCCATTAAACCCTCCAAGCCTCAGTTTCCTTCTCTGTGCAGTAGGAATAAGAATGCCCTCCTCTGCCAGGCCAGTGTGGCTCAGTGGTTGAGCATCAACCTATGAACCAAGAGATCACGGTTCAATTCCTGGTCAGGGCACATGCCTGGGTTATGGGCTTGATCCCCAGTGTGGGGCATGCAGGAGGCAGTTGATCAATGATTCTCTCTCATCATTGATGTTTCTCTCTCTCCCCCTCTCCCTTCCTCTCTGTAATCAATAAAAAAGTATATATATATATATATATATATATATATATATATATATATATGAATGTGTTCTTCTGAGTTGTAAAGATTAAGTGAAATAGTCAAGTTGCCAGGTGCCCTTATTCTTTCATCCCGACAATCATTCCATCAACAGGCATGCATTAATTGAGTGCCTCTGGAGGTGGTGAGCACCTGGCATACAGCAGGTACCCAATACATACTGCCTCCCTGAGCGTCTGTCACATTTTCCTCACTGGTTTTCAGAGAGCCCTGCCTGGCCAAGACCATCTTCATCAAATACAAATTCAAATGGTTATAAATCAGAGGCTCCAATTTTTTAAAAAATCATATTTTGGACCATCCTGCAGACCAGGACATGCAATGTGAAACATTTAGGCAACTGTACTTTTTAGGAGAGGAAAACAGAAGGTAAGGGGGATTTCACATCCGTGTGGACTCCTGGGGGACAGTGAGAATCATGGGTGAGGAGCCCTGTATGAGAATTTTTTTTTGATCTCTTGACAATTTCTTAATGAAATAGGAGGACAAGAAGGAGCTAACTCTCGGCAGGGTCTAAATCCCTGGAGCTGAGCCGGCACTTGTATGGAGACAAAGTGCAGGCAGGTTGGGGAGGGAAGGTGGCACTGCGATTTGGAAGCCTTTCCCTCAGCCAATATAACTCCATTAGGTTTTGGAAGTGAACCCAGGTAGCAAGGCTGGGAAGGTGGAGGGTCCTGAGAGTAATAATCTCCAGCCAGTGTGTAATGAAAATGGAGCCCTTTGCAGACTCACTGCCATTGGTCCCTCCAGCCCAGCCGTGGGCAAACTACGGCCCGTGGGCCGGATCCGGCCCGTTCGGCTGTTCTATCCGGCCTGCGGAGCCGAAAGAGTGGAGGGTTCTCTTGCTCTCCCCTCTGCTCCTTTACTTTGAATTTATATTAGTTCACACAAACACTCCATCCATGCTTTTGTTCCGGCCCTCCGGTCCAGTTTAAGAACCCATTGTGGCCCTCGAGTCAAAAAGTTTGCCCACCCCTGCTCCAGCCACTCTATCTGATCGAATGTCAGGAAGTGCTGCCCTGAGCTCTGGCTAGTTTTCTGCCAAGCCCTTTAACTATCAGTTCTGTGTGGCCTAAACTATGTTTAACGCTAAGGACATAGCTGGGTGCGGAATCAGGCACACCTTCCTGGTGTCTGTCTTTAGCTCTTCACAGGAACCCCAGCTCTGAAACCCAGAAGGGCCACTTGGCAAGCCTCATCTCTCCCTTTCTCCCAATCTGCCTCCTTCCTGCTGTGATTATTTGTTAAACTCACGTTTCACTTCCCACATTCTGGTTCTTATTCTTTCTGGAGACCCGGACCAGGCAGAGAACGCCAGGGCACATTAGGTTAAAGCAGTGATCGGCAAACTCATTAGTCAACAGAGCCAAATATCAACAGTACAAGGATTGAAATTTCTTTTGAGAGCCGAAAACCGACTTCTGCACATGGGCCACGAAGTTTCAATCGCACTGTACATGCGCGCCCGCACGTGGTATTTTGTGGAAGAGCCACACTCAAGGGGCCAAAGAGCCATATGTGGCTTGTGAGCCGCAGTTTGCCGACCACTGGGTTAAAGGAAACCTTATTTCCCCCTCTCTGCTGGAAAAGCTGATGGTTTCAGAGCTGACCCATCTCCCCAACCCAGTTCCTCATAAAACGGGGGTGGTCAGCGAGTGACTGAGAAATGGGTTGTAACAATCTGACTCTGGCCTGACCAAACTGGGCTTTTAGAGAAGCGAGAGTTTGCATCAGATGCTTGGCTTCCAAAAAAAAAAAAACTTTATATAGGAAGAAAACGCCATGCAAATGAACTTTCACGCCATAGGTACCTGGGAATGACTGTACCATTTCTTTTGGGTCCATGGTGGAACTCATAAAGAAAAAATACAGGAGATAAATTATTGCATTAAAAATGTTTGCTTTCCCAAATCTCCATTTAGGGTCTTGAAAACTCAAAAACTATATGATAAGCAACGAAATGGGAGAAATACATTACCCCAAAATGTGATGGAAGTGATTCACATCGGTGGGGCCTCCCCCAAACTCATATCCTCCCCAACATTGCATCCCTGCGCTCTGATGTGAACACAAGATATTTGCTCATCTTTTGTAAAACGAAAATTAAAGCCACTTTAGAAAACTGCACTATTTTTATTGACCTATGGTATATAATCTAAGTAAAAATGCTGTTTTTCATTTAAATGCAGTTTCAAAACAATTTCAAAATTGCCTTCTTCCAACTTGATCATCTTTCCTCATTCCTTCCTACATGGAAATGTTGGTTATGTATTGAATAGCCTTCCTGAATAAAGAGCAAATACACAAATTAAATAAACACGAACTCACCATGGAAAAAGAGTAAAGATTATAGATTAGGCTATGTTGACCAGCCAACAAATCAATCAGCAAAAGTTTAATCTTACTAATAATCAAAGCTATCTCAATTAAAATACACTTGCATCATTTTTTACTAATCAAGTTAGCAAATCTATTTTGTCATTGACTCGATGCAGGTAAAAGTGTGGGTTAATAGGCAATCACTCCACTGTTGTACTCAAAGAGGGCAAAGGTCACCTATAAATGCGGCATGGCAATCCAATTTTATGGTTCAATCCCCTTTGTGGCCAGATCATTCCAAGCATAATTTGATGCTAGCATGCATTTAATTTTTGAGAATAATGTGCTGTAAGAGGTGGATTTGTGAAGGAAACTAAAGTTCCAGGGCCTCCCATGGTACAGACTGCTCCCCAGATGCCAGGAAAGGCCCTAGCAATTTTGTAGTTATAATTTTGTAAGTGATGCAACATTTTTATAAGCTCTGGGTCTCATAAACTGGGCCCACCTTTGAATAGACTTGGAGCAAAGGTGAGAGCTATAAGAGGAATGTCCAGGCCATGGGCAAGGCAGGTGCCTTGGTTCAAATACTAGTAAGCTAGAAGGAATCTAGGAAATGGGACTCTGGTCCACTCACGGGGGAGGGGGTGAAGAGAAGTGCTGTGACCAGGACAGAGGTCCCCCCAAAACAGCCTGTGATGAGGATGCTCTGTTCGTGATGAAAGTGAGAGACGCCCAGACAAAACAGCTCAGGGTCACTGGGCAGGGGGAAGAAGCCAGGTGTGGTGCTGGCAAATTGGAGGCATGCGCTTGGACACCTGCCCTCCTGGGTGTACCAATGAGGAACGTGGGACCTGGAGCGAGAAGGAGTCTTGCTCATGGTCACAGAGTGAGTAAGTGGCTGATGAGGAGTTAATCCCAGTGAGGGCTGCCTGACTCCAAAGTCCCCTCCCTATACAAAGCCACTCTTCTTATCTTGCCAAGCATCATAAACCCTGCACGTGGAGGCCAACCCCATGAGAGACAGAGAAGGGCAGGAAACCATGTAAAGTTGTAGAACGAGAACAAAAAGTAACCTCTGGGCTCGCATGGGAAATTGCCTCAGATATTTCAAGAAACAAAGTTGAGTCGTTGGAGGAATGAAGCACCTCCCATTTATTCAATTGATCCACAGTGAAATCAAGTCCCTTAACAAATAAAGAGCTAATGGGGGCCTAATCCCAGGTGGAAGATGAAAAATATGTCTGAATGTCTTGTCTGGCCTGGAAAGCGAGGCTCCACGTGTGTGAGGTTGCCCCTCCCACAGGCAGGGTTATGGGCTGCGAGTCTTCCACCAGGGAAGGGTGGTGTCGCATAAAGTGGCTTCAGTTAAATTTAAATGCTGGCTGACAGCACTGGGGGCTTCACAGTAGTGCTGGGTGAACTGATAGAAGTATGTGTATATTCCCCCACCCAACACGGTTCTGCTCTCCAACAACTTGCTTTGAAATTTGGTTTTCTTTCTTGATGCTGCAGGCTTGGTTTGCTCACCTGCAACCTGGGACAGTAATTGGGGTGGGCCTCTCAGAACTGTTGTGAGAAGTGAGTGAGAAAACATTTGTCGAGATGCCAGCCCAGTATTAGCCCATGGCAAGGATCCTTTGACACTGCCTGCTTCCGCTGTGCTCCCACTGTCTTCATGGATTATTATAAAAACATCGGGCTACTCACTTTCCTGTTATCTCCCTACGAGGTTTTGTGGTTCCAGCGGGATCAGACCACGTCCCTTGATGGGCCCTCCAGGAACCAAACCATCATGATTTGGTCAGTTCTCAGTAGTTCTAACTAAAGGTCAGTCCTGAGGAAGTCTAAGTAATGGTCCATTATGATAACTTCCATTAGTTCTTAGTTCTAAGACCTTCTTTCCCCCATATCCCTGGCCAAGTTGACAGTGTCACTTTAAGGGAAATATAAGCTCCAGGTTTGTCTACTATGATTATCAATGGATCAGCTAGCACAGAGTAGTGGTTATGAGCTTGGATACTAAAGCCAAATATCTAGAGTGTTAGTTCTCCCATTGACTAGCTGGGTTCTACCGTAATCTCACTCCTTGTTTTTAAAAGAAAGGATGATAACAGTAACCACTTCATAGGGTTGCTGGAGATTAAATGAGACAGTACCCATAAAGGATTTAGCATGGTGCCTGCTGTAATGTAAGTATTCCAAAAATGCTCACCAGCCCTAGCTGGTTTGACTCGGTGGATAGAGCGTTGGCCTTCCAACTGAAGGGTCCCAGGTTCGATTCCAATCAAGGGCACATGCCCGGGTTGTGGGCCCGATCCCCAATGTGGGCCTGATCCCCAGTGGGGGGTGGATAGGAGGCAGCCGATTGATGATTCTCTCTCATCATTGATGTTTCTATCTCTCTCCCTCCCTCTCCTTCCTCTCTGAAATCAATAAAAATATATTTAAAAACAAAACAAACAAAAACGCTCTCCAGTCCAAATGTTAGGGCATTTCCTGTTTCAGTGAAATAGGTGTGAGGTCTCCCCTGTGCAGATGAGATGAGGAAACATCACCCTGTGGTTTCTCTGCCTCCACATTTGTCTTCATTAATATCATCATAACTTGGCTCTGTCCCTGATCAGTAGTTCCCCAAGCTAGTTTTACAGGCCGTGGTGGGGGGCACCATTTCTACGTCTTGGGTGAGCATCCTGCCCTTGTCTTCCCTTCTGGGCTTGCTCCATAATTGCTTTTAGAATCCCCAAGGGCCTACGGTTGGTGCCAGGGCCGGTGTTTCTGCACATTGGGCTTTCTGGACCCAGTGATACTATTTACTTGGCACAGAACTGACATGTTATTTATTCATTCCCCTGTGCATATCATCTCATCTAATCCTTACGACAACCCTCTTAGCTAAGAGTGAAAAGTAACCACAGTAACAGTTCTGACAGCTAATATTTATCAGGCATTCACTCCATGCCAGACAGCATCTCCATGAGGCCAGAACTGTTATAAGCCCCATTTCACAGATGAGTATATTGAGACACAGTTTGATGAAATAACCAGATCACACAATCAGCAAAGCGTAAAGTCGGGCTCTAAAGCCAGTACTCTTCTCTGTGATGACAGGATGAGAACTTTCATCAGGGGCAGAGTTTTCAAAGCTGGGTTCACATCCAGGTGCTGCTGGCCTCAAAGCCCAGGTGCTCTTTGCATTTGGTTGCCCAGCTCACGCCCTGCAGCCCCAGCCCTGGTAGAGGTCCTGACACACACACAGTGGGTGAGTCGGGGATGTGCTGAAGAGGATCGGGGCCTGGATGGAAGGTGCAATCCTCACTTCTCATCCAGTAGGAGATGGTGGTCCAGGACCCTGGTCTGCATTGTCCCGGCGGCTCCCTCGACCAGAACTCCGATGCGTCACTTAGGACTCAGCTGTGAGTCCCTCTGAACCAGACCTTGTTTTCTTTGCTGACCTTACCCCACATGATCTCAGACCTCAGGGGCTGGTTAATGTGAACATACCAGATAGGTACTTGTTTCTAAGTTAGTGCCCACACTCCCTGCCCATCACAAGCATCAGGAGACTAGGAGGGACTTCAACGGTGGCAAGTCTATAAAAAACCAGAGGGGCTTGCCAAACAGAACATGCCACCAGGCCAAAGCAACCCAGCAGCCCCTGAGATGGACAGATGTGCCAGCAGGACTGGTGAAGACCCCAGGAGGCATTTATGTCCATCTGGCTTCCACTGGTTAGATGGGGAGAAGAGGCAGAACATTTTATCTCATCCCAATGTCCAGTTATATTTTTTTATAATTTTAACATGTTTTTACTTATTTTTAGAGAGAGGGAGGGAGAGGGATAGAGAGATAGAAACATCAATGAGAGAAGAATATCATCAATTGGCTGACTCCTGCACAGCCTCCATTGGGGATTGAACCTGCACCTGAGGTACATGCCCTTGATCAGAATCAAACCTGGGATCCTTCAGTCCATAGGCCAATGCTCTATCTACTGTGCCAAACCAGTAGGGCCAGTTACATTTTTTAGAAATGCCAGTTTTTATGCATAGAGGCCGGAACAAGAAAATAAGATGGTCTAATGCTGGATCCCAACATCTCAGTAAGCTGGTGACATCACCATTTCCAGAAACCTGCCTGATAGCTTCATGAGGGATATGTCTTCCCATCAGAGATCATGCCTTCTAAGTGACACATCCCTATTCCACATGAAACCAACACAGGTAGGACTAATGCTCTAAACACAAGACTAATCTCTGACACAGCAGAGCATCCAAGAGAAATCAATGCATGTGTCCACCAAAAGACACATCGAAGAGTATTCATAGCAGCTTTACTCACAAACCAAGATGGGAAAACAACCCAAGTCTCCACCATCAAGAGGTGAACAGATACACAATTCGGGGTAGAAAGGTGAAATGGGCTACTACAGACCAATACCAAAGCAAGGTTGCTGTGGGAATGTGGTGGAAGAGCTTCTGTTGCCGTGAGAATGTGGAGGAAGAATCCAGACACAAGCAAAAGGATCCACACTATACCATCCTCTCTGTATGCTGTTCAAGGACAGCAGCAGTGACCTCAGTCACCACTAGGGGGCACTGACTGGGAAGGGGCAGGAGGGAGCTTCCCTGGGCTGCAAATGTTCTAAGTCTCGATCAAAGAGGTGGTTACATGGGTGTAGACATGTAGGACAATTCATTGATCTCACCACTGGTGATGTCATTTGCAACACCCAATGCAAGATGAAAAGCAGGGGTCTCGTTAAAAAAATGGACAGCAGCGACAGAGCAGTAAGCCAAGTGCAGGCCCTTCTAGCATGGGGCGCTATGAGTCTGGACACGAAGCTGCCCTGGCTAAGCTGTACATGAGATCAGTACACTTTACGCACTTCAGCTGCACTTCAATCAAAAGGCAAAAGCAAAACACACAGAATTTGAGGAAAAGAAGTCTTGATTTGGGGGGCTGTGGAGGAAGGGGTGATTTTAAGAAAAGATGTCGCTCCAAATCATTCCTTTAGGTACTCCTATTCGACTTGGCAGTGCTCACTTCCTGGGTGCCATGGTCAGAAGCCTCTTTTGAGAGCTTCCCAAACTCCTTGGCTTATTCTAAGAAGAGCTAAATGAGGCCGAAATGTGCATTTGAGATTTATTGTATTCAACTCAATTGGGCTTCAGAAGGACCAGGGAAGACAGGAAGAACCCTCTCCTGATATTGTCCCAGATATTGGTGGGGGTCCATGGAGGGTGACATCTCAGTCCAGCTGGACCTTCCAGAGATGTCTGGGCAGCCACAGGTGGAGTGATGTGTCCCAGGCAGGGAGTTCCCACAGGCGGTGAAGCCAGTGGCCAGCACGTCACTCAGGCGCAGGGGGCTGCTGGGGCTGGGAACTCTCACTGCAGAGGCACAATGGCACTTGGGGCAGAAGTTGGGGCTATGGAGCTTTAGAACTAGACTCACATGTCATGTCCCTCCGCCATTAGTTACCCCTTCCCCCAAGGTAGCAAGCAACATAACCTCAGGCATGGTGTTTAAGCCCTAAGACTCAGTCTTCTCATTCCAAAAAGGGAATCATAGCAACAAAAAATATTTACACCATTGTCACGTAGTCACATTACATAAATGCATTATTTACATGATCTCATTTGGAGGTCTGCTATTATCATCTTCATTTTGTAAGTAAAGTTATCTGAGGCACAGAAAGGCTAAGCAACTTGCCCCAGGTCACACAGCCAGTCAAGAGCTGAGCTGATTTTCAACTCAGGTAGCTTGACTGCAGCATCAGTGTCCCTCACCACTCCACTCTCAAACACTGAGAAATCCGAAGTCAAATTGCCTACAATGTCATTGATACTCATGGAATTTAACCCCATCCTATTTTTTTCCATTTCTCATTTTTCTGAAGCTCAATGGTGCTGTGGCATAATTTAACCTTTCCAACTGAGTATTTCATTAAAAAGGACACCAGAAAGGTTAAGTCATTGGCCTACAGTCACACAGCATCTCTATACTGAAGGTGAGAACATAATTGAGAATTTAATATTTTACTCCAGGGAGCTTCAGGACTCTCTACTTAGGCCCATGTGTTACTTATTTTGCATTTTCTTTTCTTCTGTAACTTGGTGA
This sequence comes from Plecotus auritus, assembly GCF_963455305.1. Classification (NCBI taxonomy): domain Eukaryota; kingdom Metazoa; phylum Chordata; class Mammalia; order Chiroptera; family Vespertilionidae; genus Plecotus; species Plecotus auritus. The sequence continues at coordinate 38,541,153 of NC_137785.1, read as the reverse complement.
GGATTTTCCTCTTTCTCAAGTTTGAAAATGAGGGCTGCTGCTGGAGCTACAAACTAATGAACACAGACATAATCTTGGTTTGGATTTATTTACATCTTCCATAAATCATATTTATTGAGTGCCTGGGGTGTACAAGGCATTGTGAGAGGTCCCACACATTAAAGCAAGGAAAAAATAAACATTACAGACACTTGGTGTATACTGCAGACTACTTAAATATCCAAAGGCATCAAATAAATCATCAGACTGTTTAGAAATCAGCTCTGGCACGCTCCCTGCAAACCTTCATACAGAACCCTGTGATTATGCAATGTGGGCTGAGGGCTGGTCTCTGCACGGCACTGGGGATATTTGTTAACACGAGGGAGTGGGTCATAGGTCCCTGCAGTCATCCATGGGAGGGAGTTTGGAAATACTGCAGCCTCCTTTGCACCTCCCTTCTCACACTAACATCTTCTTCAAACCAGCAATAACAAGAAGGGAACCGTAAAACTTGATAGCACCCCATCTGCAATGAAGCTGACCCAAGCCAGGAATGATCTCCACCATCTTTAAAGGTGCTGCAACCAGGATTTTTAGAGGTGACAGCTATTGAGGAGCAGGTGTACACACACACACACACACACACACATGTACACACACATGTACACATACACATACATACGAGCGTAAGGGCCACCACTTTCCCCCTGCTCAGCATGTGAGGAGAGTCATGAATGATCTGTGTGAGACCTCGCTGTAAACTACACAACCTTTCTACACACACACACACACACACACACACACACACACAACCCTACTCCCTGCCTAGAGCGTGGCTGACCCACAGTGTAAGTTCACACCGAAGGACACCTCTGCTTTCCCTCAGTTTAAAAACCCGGTGGCATAAAACCACTACTCCCTCTGCATATCTTGTAGCTCAGCAGCAGATTATTTTTTCTTTCATGTAATCAAGATGAATGAGCACCAACTTTACATCAGGCTCTGTGCTAGGCATTGGGGAGAGGAAAACAAATAGGAGGTGTCTGTCCTCAAGGAGCCCACAGTCGAATGGGGAAAGCACACAAGTAAGTCATCAGCCACAATCCAGTGCTGGAGTCTTCAGCCAGGTCTGCCTGGTGCTCTGATAACACGGAGGCGGGAGCCCTGCTGCAGAGCGATTCCCAGCAGCGGGAATGGAGGAGAATTTTGAAGGCGGAACTAGTCTTAACTCAATGAAGACAGACAAAGCAAACACGTTCCAGATAGAGCAGTGGTCGGCAAACTCATTAGTCAACAGAGCAGCAAACCGTGGCTTGCGAGCCGCATGTGGCTTGCGAGCAGCAGTTTGCCGACCACTGAGATAGAGGAACAAGCGCATGGAGACAGGAGCCGGCCAGCCAGGGGATTAAATGATATGCGTGGAAGACTTTGAGGTTGGCCAAGAGGCTGCCAGAGGTCTGTGTGCAGGCCCCAGGGCCTTTGGGGGATAGATGGGAGACGCCTCTGCATGCTAAGCTGTGGAGAGTGAACTCGCTCCCGAAAACGAGAGGGAGGCATCGGGATTATTACATAAGGGAGCAACAATCTCAGATTTGCCTTTAGAAACATCACTTTTCTTTCATTTTCCTTTTTAGGCTGCCTATGCTTTTGAGAGCAAAATGAATGCTTGAGCAGCGATCTAGTATGCTTCAGACGCATCTCTTCTAGGTTAAAGGCAATTCAGTGGGGATAATTTTTTGAGCCTAAAAGAACAATCTTGTGGAAAACATACAAAGTTTACAGAAGCACAATGTTTGCGCTTTAGAAATTGTTGAGGTTTAGGAGGAATGAAGGGAAGAAGTAAAAGAAAGAAGAGAGGGAGAGCAAGGAGGGGGGGGAGAGGCAGAGAGAAAGGAGGGAGGCCAGGAGAGAGTGAGAGGGAAAGGAAGAGAGGAAAGATACAAGTTTGTAATCAGTCTAGATGCAAATCTCAGTTCTGCCCCAGGCCAACTGCAGACTCCTGGGCCGATTGCTTAACTCCTCCGAGCTTTAGGTTCCTTATTTAGAAAAAGGGGAACTCCTGACCGTTTCTCAGAGGCTTGGTATGTATCCGTTTGTGGCCGAGATGGGTAGCTGTCCATCAAGGCCCAGGCTCTCCTCCACAAGATGTGTTACCACTGGGAAGGAAGGCCTCTCTTCCAGCCAGGCACGACTATGTGACTAACTCTTAGCAGGGGGACGTGAGCGGAAGTGTTAAGTGTCACGTCTGAGCCCAGGTTTTAAACCTTGAGGCCTGCTCTGTGCCCTCCTTCCCCTGCTGTTGGCTGGAAGCAGATGACATTGAGACCATAGGGCAGTGGTCGGCAAACTGCGGCTCGCGAGCTGCAATTTGCCACTCTGTTGACTAATGAGTTTGCTGACCACTGACCTAGACTCTCGATTCCAATAATTACAGGCTGTGTTGTTCCTTGTGATTAAACCCCTATTGGATGCCAGTGGTCGGCAAACTCATTAGTCAACAGGGCGGCAAACCGTGGCTCGAGAGCCGCATGTGGCTCGCGAGCCGCAGTTTGCCGACCACTACCATAGGAGATAAGGGAATCATAGACAAAAGGAGCCTTAGTCCCCGCGTCACTGAATGGAAGAGAGGCACGCGCAACTGGGAACTCGACTGGACTGTCATGGTAGTAAGAAATCAGGTGCAAGCCAGGAAAACTGTAAGGTTTGTTTATTACAGCACCTAACACTATCCTAACTGATCCAATATGCTAATATCAGGCATATACAGCAATTAACACCTGTTTAATAAGCACCAGATAAAGGGAAAACACAGTACACCTGCTGCGCATGTTCTTTTTTAAGAATAAGAAACTTAGTACAATTTGGAGATGACTGTTTTCCATCAGTATCTTTGGAAGAACCTTTTAAACAAGCATCCCCCTAACGAGATTATCTCTTTGGAGGAAAACAAATCCAATACCGGGTTCCTTTCTCCCCTCTCCCCCTCGAAAGCATCATGCCAAGTTCAAACTGCCGTTATTTAGCAAGTTCTTCAATTTAAAAAGTTACCATCTACTCACCACCCTGGCAAAGCTGTCAGTTGCTGAGAAATGGAACTCGGCCAGCTGATTAGTTTTGATGGACTGCGGTGTGGAAATCCAGTCTCTGTCAGTAAAGTGCCTGTTCATCCAATTAACCAAATTACTACGGGGAACTCGAGCCAAGTGCAACACTTAGTGGACGGCTGCTCGGGAGGTCAGGGATGGGCGAGGAGGGACTTTATGAAATGCCTGCTCCTCCTTCCCTGTCCTCAGGCCAAAAAGAGGGCTAAGCAGAAAGAAAAGGAGAGGAGCACCCACCCCTCTCCTCCCCTGCCTGGACGAACACTTAGGTGTGACTCTCTCAAGGGAGGTCTCAGTGCCGTTGTTATTGTTATTATCAGCAGTGTTGTTGTTTTTACTTAGTCATTGAACACCTACATCCAAGGCACCTACTGTGTGCTTGGGACTGAGAAGAGAGCAGAGAACAAAGCGGTCAAGTCTATGCCTTTCTGGAATGTGTATGCTAGCAGGGCCAGAGAGTCACCAGCACAATTTATAACCTTGGCAGTACTGGCATGTGGGACCAGCTCATTCTTTGTGGCAGGGCCTTCCTGGGCATTGTAGGATACTCAGCAGCATCCCTGGTCTCAACCTGCTAGACGCCAGCAGTACCCCTGAGTTGTACAACTAAAAATGTCTTAAGACATTACCAACTGTCCCCTTGGGACAAAAACACCCCCTATGTCCCCATCCCCCATTGAGACCACACCTCAACAGTTGGAAATAAAAGATAAATACTGGTTGCAATAGAGACTGGAAAGGATAGAAACAGCGCAGGGAGATAGAGGTGGTCAGGGAAGGTTCTCCGGGGAAGTGACATTTAAGCTGGGACTAAAGATGAGGAGGAATAGGTGACATGAAGAGCTGGGGAAGAGCCTTCCAGGCAGAGGGGCAAAGGGACAGTGGCCTGCCTCATGGGTGAGGGGAGCAAGATCCAGGAAGAGCCGTGTTTGAATGAATGGGCAGAGTGCAGCAGCAGGTGTGAGGCACACCATGGAGTTGGCGAGAACGCCGGTTCAGATCCTGCCTCTTGTCGCCAAGGTAAAGAGTTTAGATTTTGTCTTAAGCACAATGAAAGGAGGCAGTACACTGTGGTCAGGTGCTGGAGCCAGACTGCCTGTGCCTCGGTCTCCCCATCTGTATACTGGACACGCAGGAAAGCACCTGTGTGGTAGAGCTGTGGTGAACGTTTGATAAGCTCATGCATGTGAAGTGTGGATGCCTGGGCCCGGTACGGAGTACACTTGCAATGGCTGCTCAGTGGGGTGCTGGAGCTGGCGGGAACCAGGTCATGGAGCCATGGCACACATGTGCTCTCAACTTACATCTCTTTGGGAGCTTGAAATTGGCCGTGGTAGGACTACTGACACTACAGAAACTGGCAAATTCTAGGAATCAGGGTTTTTCCTCACCCTGGAGTGTTGATAGTTAGGCATCAATAAATCCCTGGTTATTGGCAATTGTTATTAGATTGGTTATTGAAGGGTTTTGAACAGAGTGACACGATTAGATTTCTGTTTTTTAAATGTAACTCTGACTATTCTATAGAGAATCAATTGAGAGGTGGGGTTAGGGGTGGAAGCAGAGAGACCATGGTAGTAATATAACCAAGCAATAGTCACTTAGATCAGGTAATCCTCACTCTGGTCTGAGGCACTTGGAGATCAGGGGCCAAACTGAAGACAGATCCTGGGGATAAAAGGAATGGACTTGCTGGTGGATTGGAAGCGGCAGAATGGATTGACTAGGGAGGACATTTCTGGACTTAGTAGCCAGGTGGCACGTGATGTGATTTCTATACTATTACTGGCAATAACAACACAATGTGTGATTGCCTTTTATTAAGCACCTACATACTGGGCACAGACAACTTCCATATACTTTTCTGATCTTCTCCAAAATGCTATGAGGGAACTATAATTAGATTTAGCTATAGGCTGTGGATATGACACTGAAGAGCTCAGAGGAGTTAAGAAACTTGCCCAGAGCCGCCAGGGTGCAGGTGGAACATCCAGGGCCCAGTCAACCCTCTGACTTGGAAGCCTGTGCCCACCTCTGCCTACCTCACCTCCTCTCCATTCTGAATCTGCTCTACAAATGTCCCTTGCTCTTGGGGCTGGTCCAGGTATATTTTTCAAAGCATTTTGCAAGTATGGAAATCAGGAGAGGCTGCACAAAAGAAAGTTAAAAGAAGCTTATGTCTTGGCTCCCTCATTTTCAAGCACTTCTCCCAAGCTTTCTGGGACTCTTTTTCCTTTTCAAGTATTACAAGGGTCCAAAAAGATGGCTCTAAAGTTCCTGGGCAGGCATTCATCATCATCATCATCATCCTCATGACAAAACTAACATTTGTAGACATTAATGCATAGAAACACATCTATATATATAAAAGAGTAATATGCAAATCGACTGAATGGCGGAACGACCAGAACGACCAGAACGACTGCTCGACCAGTCGCTATGAAGCGCACTGACCACCTCTCCATCCCTTACCCCCGGCCGGCAGGCTCCGATCACCCAAAGGCGAGTGGGGAACTGGGGGTGGGTGGCTTGGGATGGGGGGAATCATAGGCCAGGCCTAGGGACCGTACCCACACACCAATTTCATGCGCTGGGCCTCTAGTTAAGATATATTGTTGAATTGTTAACAATGCAATAGGTATTGTGCAAAATGCCTTAACTTATTGGCCTACTAGTACTCGGCTGAGGTAGGTCACATTATTTATTAACCCAAAATATCAATGGAGAAACCAAGGCCTAGGAAAGATGAAAGAAGTTGCTTCAATCACATGACCAGAAAATGGCAGAGGCAGATTTCAAATCCATTAAGAGTTCAGAGGCAGATTTCAAATCCATTAGGAGTTCATGGGGTTCTTGGGCTCCAACATACTTGCTCTTACAATTAAATCGCTCACTATAAAATGGGTCACTTAAAAAGGCTAAGATATGCACATCCCTCAGGTATCTTTTTCCATCAATGCTGCTACTGTGAGGCATCTACAGAAACAAAACAAAACCCTTCTGACACCTTGCCTTGTTCCCAGCCCAAGGTGAGCCAGCCACCTCGTCCAGGTGAAAATTGAGTTGGAGGCAAAGATGTCAAGGCTTGTCAGAGCAAGTGGATGTGGTATAGGAATAGAGAGTACTTGGGTCCTCTGGTGACATCCTGCCACCCACCAAGGAAATGTGCCCCAGTGCCACAAATCTAAGAGCATGACAAATTCTACCTGTGAGGTCTGATGAACCAGAAAAAAAAAAAAAAAAGCACCTATTTGTATGTTCTTGTTCAAGTTCTCATCTCACTATTTACCATGAGTGGTTCATTGAATCGACAGACAAAGTCAGGGGCTCCATACATCAATCTCTCAGCTGAAAGGTCTCTTTATAAGGCACAGAACAGGCCTATCTGGAACTGGGCAATTGTGTCATCTTGTTAAAACCCACAAATGTGCAGATAACCCCTCAAATGTTCCATGGAGTAGTCAGAAAAGTACACACACCAACTATAATCATAAGTGGAAACATTCTCTTTTAAAAATTGTGCTTGGAAACAGATGTCCTGGTCTGTCTCATTATTTGTGTCAGTTGCATCGATACTTTCCTTGGCTTACAGACGTGTGTAAAGTTGCTGTCGTGAATGCAAATTTTGTGGTAAAGGCCATTTATATTAGCAAACCCTTGACTTTTTGATCAATAATCTTTAAGGTGTCATCTGGATTAGGTCTCTCTCTGGGTTATTTATTAGAATTCTTTCGGCTACAAATAGGATGGCAGATCTGCCTGTCTTTGGCAACAGGTCTGAAAGTTTCTAAATGGTTTATTTATTGACCTGGTCTTCCTACCCCCACCTCCCTTAGCACACTTTTGTTTTTTTCTTAATATGTTGGCACAGTGACATATACAAGACAACCTCAGGGTGTGGTTCTGACAGTTAAAAACAAACCTGTACTTCCTTAGTGAAATCAATCTGAAGCCTGCATTTATATATCCTCTGAAAACTCAGTGTCACTTGCTCAACACAGAGGGGCCCACATTTAACAGAAGCACTGTGCCCAGGGCCTTGAAGATCCCCTCAGGCCGACTGTAGGAATTCCCCAGCAGTCCTGTTAGAAGGAAGGAGGCTGGCGTTTGCAGAACACCTCCTAAGCTGTCTGCCTCTTTAGAAGGAATGAAACATGCATTTATTTACACTTCTCAAAAACCCAGCAGGTAGAAATCCTCCTACCCACTGTGCAGCTAGGAAAACTGAGGCCCCAGTGAGGTTAAGTAACTCACCCAGGGAGCTGAGGGAGATTGGACGCAGGGCACCGACAGTCTTCAGAGCTGTGCTTACCATACCGTTGTTTTGATGTGACTCTCCCAGGGTCCTGGTTAAACATGTAACTCATTGTCTAGATGGGGATGATTTTGAGCATTAAAATGGATGCTATGAATAATTATGGTTGTCATGCATCATACATCCTATGTCAGGGCAGTCCCAGACAACCTGGGGCACGTGGTTACTGGAGTTAAAAGGCTGTTTCCACCCCTCATTTCAGACCCACTGAACCAAATCTCTAGAGGAGAGGTTGGCCACTATCTGTATACTCAGCATCCTAAATGACTCTCACAGTTGTGATGTGGTCCCCACATCATGGTTAGCTCCTCCAGAATCATCTAGGGAGCTTATGAACATACTGTGGGACCCACCCCCCTTTCGTATTCACATTTAGTGTGTATGGCCTGGGGCACAGGGTTTGCACTTTTAACAGAGGTTCTAATGTTATTGCTACATGTAGGAATCATTCTCAAGGGCACAGGGATCGAATTAAAAATTCACCCTTCCATTTTGTCACATCTGGGGAAATAGAAAATTCTCCATCTTAAACCTATTTAAAATTTTTCAGAATTTCATTTAAAATTTATTTAAAAATTTCTTGCAGAGAATATAATAAAAAAAGAAGAAATATTTTGTCCCATCACAGGCTGTTGTGTAACCTTGAGGCAAGTTACTTTACTTTTCTGTGCCCCAGTTTGCTCCATTTGACAAAAGGAATATTAACAAGAATTTTCAATTTAATTGTTTAACATTTAAATTAGTTAGAATCATGCTGAGCATGGAGAGAGCTCCCTAAATGTAACCACTGTGATGATTGTGCCTGCACCTGATATTCTCCAACCTGCTTCACGATCTGCATAGTCTTTTTGTTTCTTGTGACATTTATATATTACTGGAGGCCTGGTGCATGAAATTCGTGCACAGGGGGTTGGGGGGTCCCTAGGCCTGGCTGGCAATAAGGGTCTATCAGGGCTGTCTTGCTCAATCCCAATTGGGCCCGTGTTGGCCGGGGCCTGCCAGCTGCTGGACGGGGCCTGCCAGACAGGGTGGAGGGACCACGGAGGTTGTCTGGCCGTGGGAGGTTGGCTGTGGGAGTGTACTGACCACCAGGAGGCAGCTCCTGCATTGAGCGTCTGCCCCCTGGTGGTCAGTGCACATCATAGCGACTGGTCAATCGGTCATTCCGGTCGTTCGGTCATAAAGGTCATTTAGGCTTTTATATATAGAGATTTTATCTGATTACAATATAATATGTTTCCCAGCTCTTAACCACTGTCATGCTACCCAACATCTGGCCAACTATTGTCACTCTGTTCCAAACCAATTTTGTGTGTAACCCTTCCTTCTGACTTTGTCCTAAAATTCAACAGGGATAATTTGCTAAAATAAGGATGGGCTGAAAAGTAGTAAAAATTAGTATTCTGAAAACAGAAAAGACATCATTAAAATCTTTCTTCAACATGCTTTATAGTGGCTGTATAGTATTCCATTATACACCATACACCTATATCATACTTTAGTTCACCGGTTGTATAATGTTAGACATTTAGGTTGCTTTGGTGTTTAGATACTATAATTATTTGTTTACTTATTTGTTTGATTAGCTATGATAATAATTTCCTCTTAATAAATCCAAAAGAATGATCTAAGCCAGATTAATTTCATCCTGGGAAGAATGGAGTCTGAAACAGAAATAAGTAACTTGTCCTCTGTGCATCTGTGGCTCAGGGCTCATTCTTTGCAACTTTCTTCACCTCCCACATTTGTTCTAAGCAAAATCAGGGCCAAGAATTGGCTAAAATGAATACTTGCTAAACAATACAAAATAAACAATACTCTGAAACATAAAAATAAAATGGGTCACTCTCTGTTTAACAGCAAGGAAAAATAAAAAGGCTTTCTCTTTCATGTTGAAATCCAAGCGATGCCTTCGGAGGCTTTACTCTTCAACTTCAAGGAAGCTAGAAGGATTTTTCAGCTGAGGATGGACTTATCTTGTGGCAAAAATGAATGTCACAGCATATCGAAATGACACCAGCAGCAAATCCGTGCCTTCTTACTGCATACGTGTGTCCTATTACCCCACATCAGTAGTGACACTATATGCTTATAATTGAAAGAGTTTGAACACAACGTTCCACATTTCTAATTTTTAAAGACCCAAATCCCATATTTTTTTGCATACTTTTGTTTACTTCCTAGGGAGAATTGACAAATGATTCTCTTAGTATTTGACAAGATTTAACCTGCTGTCAAAATAATTCCATTAGTTTTTTTTTTTCTCTCTCACAAATAAAGTGAGACCAACAGTGTGACTCAGTATAGATATTAGAGACAAGTAAACGTGGATGAATCCAAACTCAGCTATGTAGCGGCTGTGTGACCTGGAGCAAATGCCTAACCTCAGCATCAGGTACCACATCAGGCATTTAGAGGGCTCTCAACAAATGGTCCCTGTATTGTCAGGAAATGTCCGGGTTAGTTCATTTGCTGAACTACCTGCTACAACATGGAACTTCCAAGTGGAAGATCCATCCTTGCTGGAGGAATATAATCTTCCATTCTGATTACAGCCACACAGACAAACCCCTGGGTATGCAGAAATAAGTGTGAGGGGTGTGCAAAGCCCTAGGCCCCCTCTGGGCAGCACTCTGCCTTCCAATGAGCTCCCCACTGGCTCTCACCCAGCCAGTCACTGACTGCAGATGTGAGCAGCGAGCCAGGAGTGTAGGTTGTAACATTTGCATAGCATGTTCGAGTTGACAAGAAGCATCAGCCCAGACCCAAAGCAAAGCTGTCCCCTGGACCCGTTTTAATGGGCATCGGCGACTTCCGTCCTTGCAGGGCTGGAGTACATCTTCCCTGACACTTCTCCCAGCCCTCTCTATTACCGAGAAAAGTTCTTGTGCTTTGCACGCACCGAGCAGGGAACAAAAGCGGCAGGGGAAGTGTCAAACGGAGATCTGAGCCGGGTTTAAAAATGATATGCTGGCAGGCAGTGCGCCAGGCTGGGGACAGTCTGGCCATTAAAAAGGTCCAGAGAGGTTGCGTCGGCAGCAGATTCCAGCTCTGCTCCCATGGCATCCTGTGTCCCCGCGCTTCCGGGGCCAAGAGCAAAGGGATCACCTCTTAACTCCCATCTTCCACTCGCCCCCGTGGGTCACCTGTGCCCACTGGTTACACTCAGGGATCATGTGTTCGTCTGTCCCAGGCAAGAGCTGCAGGTCAAATGCCATCACCCCTTTCTCTCGCAGAGGAGGAAAGGGGCATAGATAAATAATTTTTAAATTAAATTAGGAAATCCACACTTGATTTTTTAAATATTGCCCTTTCAAGGATGTCTCTATTTGCATAGTTTGATCCTCTTCCTCTCCCCGGCACCAACATTAGTGTGACCTTTTCCTGCTAATTGGAAAATCTTACGGAAATAAACCCTGTCAGAGAATGAGAAGTGACTCCCCCTTTGGATGGCCAAACGACCTCAGAGGGGAAAGAAGTTCTGAATTTCTGCCCCTTTTGCACACGCTGCAAAATCTTTATTACTTCGGAGAGCCTTGGAGCTCAGTAATGCCCCTCCTGTGCCACACGGAGTAAATAAATTTCTTCTTATGACCACTTTGGAGAAACACACAACCAGATTTACTCAGCAGGGATAGATAGTGGACAGGATAATGAAGAGAGAATAAGAATATGATCGGGGTTTACAGCCTCTTCTGTCTCTTTAAAGGGTTTTAATCCTTCAGAAACAGGATACAGGGTCCATTTCCTTAAAGATACAGTGTCCCTTCTGGGACGAGTAATGTTATAAAAAGCTAAGATGTAACATCTATCTCTCGATATTGATTGGCACTTTAGTGTGATGAAAGGGGTTGAACCTGAAGGGGAAAAGAGGGGAAAAGGTAAGCGGGAATGACTCTTTGAAGAATTCAATGTGTCCCTATCATCTCAGGCCAAACTTCAACAACAGAGAAACAAAAGCTCTGTGGGCCAGGTGACATTCATTGGCAGAGCTGGATGATTAGGGGACCACTGATTCACCTCTGCCAGGAAGTGGCTCTTGTCTTAAAGCAGTTCTGAATGACCCTGGTGGCACATTCTGATGGTTCTTAAGTGGACCCCAAATGAGTCAGGTCCGATATTCGGATCCATTGCCATTGGCCCAAAGGACAAGGCCCTGTCTGTTGAGAGCTGAATGCAGCAGGGACATAGCTGCTCCACATCAATGGCCCAGATTCCGTGATGTCAATTTCAGTGACTCCCCTGGGCATCTCCTCTGCGCTCTGGCTTTAGTCGCCACTGCTATGTCCCCGGGCATGACAATCGCCCCTTCCCCCACAGATGAGGACACCTTTGGGGAGCACTCACTCTACACCCGGTGTTCTCACTTAATCCCCACAACTTCAGTGGCAAGGCTGCTATTAAACCCAATTTACAGAGTAGGAAAAGGTGGCTCAGAGAGGTCATGACTCCAGCCCAGGGACACACAGCTTGTAAGGGGCGGAGCTGGGAGTAAATCTGAAGCCCATAGTCTCTCCCACTCATTAAGCCCAGATCAGGATCCTGAGCAGGACCTGAGGTTGCCTTCCTGTGACTCTGCTCCCGACAACACACATCCCCTGAAGAACCCCTGATGTCATTTCAAATTCATGCAGGACTCCAAGGGTGGCTCAGCTCAATCGTTTAGGAAATTACTTCTCACCACAGCCCAGATTCCCATTCTCTCTTTTATCCTTTACCAGGAGAATGGAATGGTCATCACTGATTTCAAAAATGACAAACTTACAATTCATTTCTGATTTTACTCTGCAACTAACCACTATCAGAACCAGGCCGGCTCAGGACTGCTCAGGGACCTAGGGCCTGTGTCTACACAGACCTCCTTATCCAAGTGCAGCTATGTCTGCGCAGGAACTCAGATGTCCACGTCCTTTACCCATGCTGGGGTCTAGGGGCATTGTGTGCTGGTGTTTGGCTTGAGCACAAAGCTTTCTCTTGCACTAGCTCACAAGTACCTTTTGTACCTGTCCTGTCTGAAATCCTCCTTGGCCTGAAATCCTCCCTTGCCTTGGCATTATGATAAGGCCTTTGAAATCTGTCTCTTCAGTACCACTCAGCACCCTTTCCTGTGATTCCAAACATACACAGTCCATGAATCTATGTTTCATCCACACCAAATTTTTCATCATTTCCCCAAAACACAGCATCCTTCAAAATTCTTTACTTTTGCTCTCACTTTGATTGGCTTTTCTCCTTGAAAGCACAATAAGAAGCCACCTCCTCTGAGAAGCCTCCCCTGATTTATTGGCTCCACCTGAAGCACATTAAGCACTTGTCTGCTCTGGCTTCCCACTGCTCCTTTATATTGTCTCTCCCCCAGCACAGCCTTCATATCACTCTTATAGGAACAATTTGTTCATATGCTGCCCCTCCATCCTTCAATTGCAGATTTATTAAAGCATGAACTGTGTGCTTTTCATCTTAGGTTATCTATGTACCTGATCCAGATATGCTTGTTGGTGAAATAAGTGAGTATGTGGGTGAGTTTAATGAGCGCTGCTACAATCCCACTGTGTGCCAAGTCAATACTAGGCCCTAGAGTTCTAGGTCATATAGACAATCCCCGACTTAGAAATCTTTCCATCTCCACAGAGTTCTGACCCAAGGAATGGGATTTGAATCTCTGCTATGGACAAACAGAATTCTGCAGCAGATGTATCATGCTGTGGTATTTACTGGTAGCTGTTCACCAAATCAGTTTCTTTTCTTTTTGCATACATGGCTGGACTATATTTCCCAGGCTCCCTTGCAGTTAGGTGTGGTCATCTGACTAAGTTCTGGACAGTAAGCAGAAGTGTTGTGCATCACTTCTAGGCCTGGCCCATGCAAACCTCCCATTGCTCCTCTCTTCTCTTTCTCCATCCAACTACAGGCTGTTGAGAATTCCTAGGACCTGGCAGAGGGCAGAGCTACAAGATAGAAGGAGCCTGGGCTGCTGAGACCCAGTAGAAGGGCTGCCTCGGGACCTGCTCAACCAGGCACACTTGTTTTGAGTGAGCAAAGAAATTTAATTTTAATGTGTTAAGCTTCTAAGATAATATACTAGTGTGTGTGTGTGTGTGTGTGTGTGTGTGTGTGTGTGTACAAGATCTCTGAGATCTACCATGTACTCAGGAGGAACCCCAGACAATCTGGCCCACATTCCTCTTTCACGTTACAGCTTCCTGACTCAAGTGTCCTACAGACCCATTGGCCACTTCCACAGAGAGGCAGACGCTCAGCCTTCCTCTTTGTCAGCTGTCATAACAAGTGTCATGCTAACTCTACTCAACAAAGGGCTCGCTGTTGAGTCCTTGTTTTGGAGACTTGACTGCATTCCCTGCAGGGTCTACTTTCTCTTTCTGCATTTGGCAAAGGCCCCTTGTCTTGCCCTGTGAGAGCTACACAACTCAACAATGGGTGCCTTCCCTCCTCCACCCCTGCAGCCTGAGCCCCAGGAGATGTCATTCTGGCCATGATTAATAAGGAGTAGAGGTGCTCCTCTGCCACACGGGAAGGTCTCTTGCTTTGGTGTTTACGGAGAAACTCTCAGGACCTCTGAACGTGCTCCTCCCACCAGAGTGACGTGTTCAGGGCTCTTGTTCCAGACTTGTGGAGAGAACTCTCTGTTGTTAATGGCAGGATACTGTGAACCAGGGAGTGACATAGCTGTGGTTTCAAAATCCACAAATCCATGCAAAACTGATCATGGAGCCTCAAAATTCCCGAGGCACAGAATCCCGGGACCTCTAGAACCCTGGAATTGTGGATTCAGGGGGTCTTGGAAACACAGAATCCTTTTTAAAATATATTTTTTTTTCATTGATTTTTACAGAGAGAGAAAGACAAAGGGAAAGAAAGAGAGAGGAACATAAATGTGAGAGTAAAACATCAATGGGCTGCCTCCTGCACACTCCCTACCTGGGATTTGGGCCCACAACCTGGGCATATGCCCTTACTAGGAATGGAACCCGCAATCTTTCAGAGTCTGGAACGATGTCCAGACAACTGAGCCACACCGGCCAGGGCAACACAGAATCCTTTTTAAAGCAGTCTCTAGGCCAGCCGTGGGCAAACTACGGCCCGCGGGCCAGATCGGGCTGTTCTATCCGGTTCTCTTGCTCTCCCCTCCGCTCCTTTACTTTGAATTTATATTAGTTCACACAAACACTCCATCCATGCTTTTGTTCCGGCCCTCCGGTCCAGTTTAAGAACCCATTGTGGCCCTCGAGTCAAAAAGTTTGTCCACCCCTGGTCTAGGCCATCAGTCACCGGAGTGGAACGTGGAGCAGCATACCAGCCTCTGCAACCAGTGTGCATCCTTCTCTCCCCACCACCACCCCCCTCCCCCGCCCCAGGGAGCTGCAGCAGGATGTGACACGCCAGGTTCTCCAGTGACAAGTGTCAGGTAGGAGCCCGGAATGGCAGCCTGAGCACGCACTTGTGGCCTCCACACGGGGCTGGAAAATCAGGCAGCCCTCCTGGCAACAGGCCTCCCTGGGCATGCTGCTTGCTCACCTTTTCACCTGGGGGATAAAGTGCAATGGCACCGAAGATGCCAAGCCACCAGGTTTTCACACCCTGATAAAGTACACCAGGATGCAGCACAGGGATGGAAATGTCACCATTGAGATGACGTTATCCCCCCTTTGGCCAGGTTCTCACCTCTGGATCTGAGCCTTCTGGGAAGTGTCCGATCTGAGCTCTGGGCAGCCAGAGACCCAGGCCAGTTCCTAGGGGAAGTGGCACCTGCTTGAGGGACCTGAGAAAGCCACGGAATCACAAGATGTCCTGCCAAAAGGCTGAGGCAGACACATCCTTGACGCAGAATGAAATCGTCCCCTCAATTCCAAGAAGGTGGATGGCCAACCTCTGGGCAAGAGTAATGTCACGTAGACTCTCCCTACCTGCTTTTGTCATCCCAGCACTTATCAGTAGTGGTAGCCACACATTACAGCTCTTCTAGAATAACAGAGTGTGCTGGGGGATTTTGGTCTCCAGGTTGGTTCACAGCTGGGAGCAAGGAGGCCTCATGGCTCAGAGGTGAGCTCAGGGTGAGGCGATCCCAGAGATGCAAGAATGATTCTGCCCTTTATCTGCTGCAAGACGTTGGGCAGTTTCTGAACTTCTCCAAGCCTGGGGATTATTGTCACAATCACATGAAATACTAACAGCTAATATTCATGTGCTAGGAATTGTGCTAATTATCACCTAGTGAACAACAACCTCATCAGCTAAGTCTCATTGACCTTTTTCAACAGATTCCAAAAACTGAGTAACCAGTGCCCAAGCTCCCTCAGCCAATAAATGTGGAGGCAGAGAGAAAGGGTTTTTCAACCACAGAGACAGAGGGCTTTCCCACTTCTGAGCTGTTGCCATTTTGAACCACATAATTCTTTGTGGCAGGGGACGGTCCTTTGCATTGTGGGATGTTTAGCTAGATGCCAGTAGCACACACCTTTCACCCAATTGTGACAACCAAAGATGTTTCCAGACATTGCCAAGTGTCAGGAACTGGAGTTAAATAATTTGAAAACCACTGAATTGGATGGAGAAGCAGATGGGATAGGGTATGAAGGTGTAGTGCCTAAAACATGGAGTATCAATATATGTCTCATTATAATTCAAAACCTGGAACTCTTGCCCTAAAACTCATGTCAAGGGCAGGAGAGAGGGGGAAAGAGGAAAAGAAGGGAGGGAGGGAGGGATAAGACTTCTCTGGCCAGGACCATATAACAAAATCTAAATGGGAACGATGAAATATGCAAACTCAGAGCAAAATGGTTCAGTGTTTTGAGGTTACGAGACTGGCAGCCCTGTGAGCATAACTGTCACCCACACCCTCGATGGCACAGATCTTACTTTACAAACTGCTCCCAGGCCCCTGGGCGTGGACAGGAGACACCGGCAGGGAGACGGT
Source organism: Plecotus auritus (assembly GCF_963455305.1). NCBI lineage: Eukaryota > Metazoa > Chordata > Mammalia > Chiroptera > Vespertilionidae > Plecotus > Plecotus auritus. The sequence continues at coordinate 38,524,817 of NC_137785.1, read as the reverse complement.
CATCGCTGTGCCTCAGTCTTTATGCTGTATAATCCTCCCAAGAATCCTGTGCCAGGTACCCCTATTCCTCTCCCCTTCCTGCGGGACAGCTGAGGGCAAGGAACTTGGCTGAGATTATACAGTCAATCTGTGGCAGAGCCAGGACTGAAATCAGAATCTTTCATTTGCTTCCACAGTAGGGTTTGAACGACTATTGAATCATCCATTTGTGACTAAAAGCTGCCTTTCTATTTACTTTTGAGTCTTCTACAGAAACTATGAAATAAAACATTTTAAAACTGAAAAGAAACAAAAGACTTTCAGATGATGGTCCTACTCCTGGGGCTCCCAACTCTTACTTAGAGTGTCATGTGGACGGGAGTTATCATGTGTTCACACCCTGGCCACCCTTCAGTGCTTCCTAGACCCGGGAAATTCTCTGAGGATGCCTGCATGCCTGTCAGTGTGCATGGCCTCCAGACACCCAGAGTCACACATCCAGGTCATTTCACTGAGAGGTCCAGACTGTGCTAGGACAGTAGCCAACAGGAGCCGGGAAGGAGCGAGGAGGTGCAGGGTCCTGGAAATGGATGCGTGTGCTGGGTGACAGTCACACATTCAACATTGCTCCTTTGGGCCATTGTGGGAGGTGGGTCGGAGCAGGTCAGGGACATTTCCCAGTGGAGGGAAGAATGCTGACGGAGTTTGTTTGTTTGTTTCTTTTTATAATATATTTTTACTGATTTCAGAGATGAAGGGAGAGGGAGGGAGAGAGAGACAGAAACATCAATGATGAGAATCATTGATCAGCTGCCTCCTGAAAGCTCCCCACTGGGGATCGAGCCCACAACCTGGGCATGTACCCTGACCAGGAATCGAACTGTGACCTCCTGGTTCATAGGTCAACTTTCACCCACCGAGCAACACTGACTGGACACTGACTGAGTTTTGAAGGGTGAAAAGCACCAGAGCTAAAGAGAGAGGAGGAAGGCAGGTGCAGCTAGAAAATGGACCAGTGTGAGCAAAAGTCAGATTTGGGTGATAACCAGGAATTATAAGCATTCGAACAGTCCACTTTCTGCTGTAGGAGCAAAGGCATTGGGATGGGGGAGGGAAAGTGGCAATCACAATGCAACATTCTATGTCCACTTGTCCCAGAAAAAAACTGTCCTTGGAAACGGTCACGTGATTCCCCGTAGGTGCACTTTAATCCCCCATTCTCCGCTGTGAGTGTGACTTCTGTGACACCCTACTGCCTGGACCAGTGGATAAGGGAAAGCGGTCTTAAAAGAGATCAAGCAATGAACTTGTATGCATATGCCGTAGACACAGGCAATGGGGTGAGGAGGGTCTGATGAGGAGTGGGGGGAGAGGAGCAGGATGCAATTTGATATCTTAGTCAAATGTTACAAATGTAATAAGACCTTGATGTATAAATAAATAAATAAATAAATAATTTGGAATGGCAAAAAAAAAAAAAGTAACAGGAATTAACTTTCTTCTAGTGGAAAAAAAAGAAAAACAAATAAAGAAGAAACCCAACAAAACAAACCATGTGTATAAGAAATCCAAAAAGATAGTGTCTGATTGGGGGGAGGGAGGAGGAAAGAAAGAGAACCCCGGAGCTGCCAAAGAAAGAAAAAAAAAACAACCTGTTTGGAAAACAGTCAGAGTTGTTTCATAACATTTTAAAACCAAAGTTGGCTCAAATAGAAAAGATTTCTCCTTTTTCGATAAGATTCCTATTTCCCCCCTCCACCATTTCTATGGCGCTAAAATAATCTTTGCTTTAGGACAGTTAATCCAGTCTATCTTCTTGAAGAATCCTTACTGAAACTCCTGCAAGCGCTGGCAGTGCTTGGAGCCGTCTCCCCGATTTCACAACTTTCCCTCCTGAAAAATGCATCCCACGTTCTTAAAATAGAATCAGACCTCTGGCTGCAGTTGGTGGGCAGGGGTTGAACTCATGGCACCAAGACAATGAGGGGCGCCGCCTGAGGCCTGGCTCTGGCTGGGATCTGGGCTTCCCCAGAGATGGAGGAGACAAGGGGCAGCTGCAAGGGACATGCCCACCATCACTTTCTTCCCCAGTCCCCTCCTCAGATCTCCCCAATCCTCAGAAGCCTCTGACTTTAAACCAGCCTTGCCCCAGGGGAACAGGGCGAGCCAGGTGGAGTGCAGTGATAAGCAAGGTGTTCCTTCTATGACCGTGGGATTCTGACACTGCAGGGCAGTGAGAAGGAATTTGGTGTTGGAGGGCATGAGTTTGAGTCCTGTCTACCACTCTGTTGGAGTTCCTTAAAGGAGCAGCACCAGCCTTCTCTTCCTCGAACTAAGTCTTAGCTCCCTGAGTGGTTTTAATAATTAAATGCAAAAACAAAAACACAAAAAAACAAAAAACACAGTAGGGACTCACATATGATTTGTTTTAATCTAAGTGAAGTTGTTTCTAGTACCCAAGAGGAAGTAGTTGGGAAATTGTGCCGGAAAGAAATTGCCCCATGGTAGTCAATGCTGCGCTTCTGTATTTTGCAGGGAGAGCTAGAGCCATGTCAACTAGCCTGGCCTCCAGCTGAGTGGCCCTGGGGTGGGGATGGGAACTGGGATGGGGTCCTAAGTCTTGAGTATTTGGGAGTATTTACTGTCAGTATTCCCAAAGAGAGTTGAGATTCTGAATCAAACCAACACAAACTCCAGATAAGAACCCTGAGCAAGTAGCTTCTTTTTTGTTTGTTTGTTTTCCATAGCTAATTATTTCTAGGGTGTTAGAAACCTCTCTTTTCTCTAGCCACACCTCCATACACAGGCACATTCATACACATGCACACAGTCACACACACACTCACACACGTGCACCCTCACTCAGACACTCACAAATGTGCACATTCACACACATGCACACAAGCACATGCACACATTTCGCCAAACCCCAATTCTTCTTGCAAGCTCTCGGTTTTAACTAAAGAGCACGAAATTCTCAGGTGGCACCATCACCTTTTCAGATGTGTGAAGCAGCCCGCCCAGTTGCATGGTTTTTTGTTGAAGCCAATGCAAGCAGCCTTTCTGGGTCTCAGTCTTTCATCAACTCTTAGAACCTCTGTGGCCTAATATGAAGGACTCTGGAGGCTTGCTCCCTGCCTTTCCAGCCTGCCTCCCACATCTTCAACCTGGTGCCTTGAGTTTCTGCAGACCAGGCCACGCTCCCTGTGGGTCCACATCTCTAGGTGTCTGAGCATGCTTTGCTGTCTCTCCCTTGTCCATCTGGCAAACCAGATCTCATTCCTGCACCATTGGCTAAGCAGTCGTTCACTGAGTACCTCCCATGTGCTGGATTTGGAGCTGGGAATGTGTGGCAAGGGGGTAGGAGGGGGGGAGGCAGAGCTGATCAAAGAAACATCACTGCCCTTTATGGCTTAGCTTGAAGCCCGGCTTCTTCCTGGAAGCCTCCCACAATGGCCTCCCTCCCTGCCCAGTGAAGACTCATTCCCTCTTACGGATCCCTGCTCCCCCATGACTACAGACCATTTTATAATTTTCACCCCTAACTGATGCTTCTTCAGTGCTCCCTGGAAGCTAGAAGGCAGCTCCACTAAGCCCTGTGAGCCACTGCTGCCCCCTCCCTCTCCTTCCTTCATTACCTCCAATCACTGCCAGTTCTAAAGGTGTCACCTCCCAAACATCTCTCAGATGTGACTTCTCTCCATCTCCAGCGCCTCATCCTAGCCTAAGCTGCCGCCATCTCTTGCTTGGACTGCTCAGTAGACTCTTAATCACTCACCCAGTTTCCTGTCATTTAATCTCACAGCAGCCGGGGCAATTTTTTGAAATCACTAATGTCCACTTACCTTTTACTGCCTTCCCCCACCCCCTTCTATCATCAAATGCACCTGTTTCTCCGTAGCTCTGACATTAAAAACCAAGACCATTGCCTGCCTCAGCAGTCCTTGTACACATGCGCCCTTAGAACTTAATCAGCCCCCTCTCATAAAAATCCTCACAGCACTTGGGGCCAAGGCCGCCTCATGAAGTGCTTGGGCCCTCGGCACTCTGATGTCTGTGGGCTCCTTCCTCCACTAAAAAACAATAGAAGATAGGTTTCATAATTGGTATGAAGATGAATGTGATCCAGATGGGGCTCGTTGTTATACATTATTATTATACCCCTTTTCTCTTTTGATTCTAAAATAAATTAGAATAGAAACATTTTTTGTGGGCCCCTAAAAGTTTCATGGGCACTGTGCCCCCAGTTTTGATGGCTATGTGGCCCCTGCGGGGTTGGTCCTTCACTGAGGTTGGTGTATGTGAGAGTTTGCTGTTGGGAGAGCGATTTTTAATCTCTGCCTCTGAGCTCCAGGAGGATGGGGGCCACGTCTGTCATCCTTACTGTGGAGTCTGCAGTAGCCAGCCAGGGCCGGGCGCCCAGGAAATAGCAGTCAAGCGAGTGCATGGTCTCCCCTACGGGATGCTGAGCTATAAGCGGCAGGAAAAGACCTGATTCCCCCCTCCTTCCAGGGTCTGACATCAGAGGACTGTAAAGCTCCATAGCCAGCCGGATGGAGTGTCCTCCTTGCGAGGAGCTCTGCTGGCCTCAGCAGCGGTCAGCACCCAGCTCCTCTGTGGCCACCCTGCTCTGGGCTGGGGCTGCTCCGCAGGACACTTGGTCTCAGTCCAGAACACCCAGCATCCCTCTTGGACACCACACGAAGGAATGCAAATGGCCTATTTGTGGACAGTGTCACTTTACCACCAGCAACACCTCTTGGGCATGTGCAAGGAACTCGAGGTGGCCATTCTGGGGCGCAGCTGCCTCGTTTTATGGCCTTGGCCACAGAGGAAGAGGCAGCAGGACCAGTGCCCAGGGACCTTTTCCACCAACAGCTAGCTAAACTGTTTGGTGAGATGAGAGCTGGGCTTTTGGAGGAGGCAGATCCTGACTGTCTGCTTGGACCCTGGGATGGGAAGTGGGTAGCAAAGTGTCCCCCCATCCCCATCAGGCTGGTGTGCCAGGCTTTTCAGTTAGAGCTTCAAGTGACAGGGAGCTTGACCCTTAACCCCTCTCTGCTCACTGATCCTAAGCTGTGATTATTTTTAATTTCAATGACGTCCATGTGGGAGAAGGCAGTCCAGCACAGCCACAGGATCACATCCAGCCGCCAAGGTGCGCCAGCACTGGGCCTCTCACGTGGCGGGGCAGACAGGAGCCCTGACATCACATGAGTGCAGTGCTGAGTCCCCTCCCTGGCTGCTTGTGGAATGTGGACCAGCCCCTTCACCTCTTAGTGAGAATTAAAGGAGACAACACAGATGGAGGGTTTATAGATGCCTGGCACACGGAGAGGCAGTCAATGTTGCTGTCAACGTTTAAGTGTGCTGGCTTCTTCAAGAAACAAGAATGCCTCTCAAGTATAAAGCTCCAGTCTGCTACCTCATTCTCTCACATGCTTGCTGCAGAACCTGTTTCTGGAGAGTCCAAGAACTTGGCAGCCCAGGAAGCACCCACCGGCTGGGCTTTTGCTGGAAAGTTGATCCAGAGGCTGCTCTGATATGAGTGGCATTTTCCCAGCAGGAGTGGCTAATGCCACGCGAATCAGGACAGGCCACCTCCCGCTACCCAGGAAGGCTACAGATTCGAGTGCTGGGAGGAACCGAAGGCTTTTACAAAATGTATTTTATATAATCATTGATCAGCTGCCTCCTGCACTCCCCACACTGGCGATCTAGCCCAGTGATCGGCAAACTCATTAGTCAATAGAGCCAAATATCAACAGTACAACGATGGAAATTTCTTTTGAGAGCCAAATTTTTTAAACTTAAACTTCTTCTAACGCAACTTCTTCAAAATAGACTCGCCCAGGCCGTGGTATTTTGTGGAAGAGCCACACTCAAGGGGCCAAAGAGCTGCATGTGGCTCGCGAGCCGCAGTTTGCCGACCACTGATCTAGCCCACAACCCAGGCATGTGCCCTGACCAGGAATTGAACCATGACCTCCTGGTTCATAGGTTGACGCTCAACCACTGAACCACGCTGGTCAGGCCAAAACGCACTTTTTCAGGGAGGCCTCAATAAGGCAGGATGGAGGCAGAAACAGAGCCAGTGTCCATGGCCCATAGGCATCCCTGGAATCTGGGGACAATCAGAGCCGGTGTGAGTCCGGAACTATAACTTCCTGCAGGTTCCTAGTGCTCTCCCTCCACACACCATCCTGTTCACATGCCCCCACCCCCACCACTCCCGAAAGGAGGCTCGGGAGGCTTTTGATGCCATTACTTTCTTTCCTAAACAAGGTCATTTTTTGCCCTGTCCTAAAAGGGCATGCTGATCAATCTTTGAACGCGGTCGCAGGAAGTGATGGTTGTATCAGTTCCAGTACCTCACAGACAGGCATACTTGCTCATAGGAACCTAACAGGAAGCTCTGGGCTACACCAAGAAGTTTCTTTGATAGGGTGTTGATGTTTTGAGGCCACTTCTTACAAAAGAATCATGTAGAAGTGAGGATAATACTGTCCTGTCAGTTCATCAGACCATCCACTCAACCACCTGGAGCTAATGCTTATTGAGCCCCTATTGCACCAGGAAGGGGGTTACAATGGGGGACAAAACCAACCACAGTTCTTTTCCTCAGGATGCATCCAGCCAAAGGAAGAGGATCCGGAGAGCAATTAAATAATCACCCAGCTCATCCCCAAATTGCTCCTGGGATGAGTGCTACAGAACAAGGCCACACTAATATCCCAGGCACCCAGTTCTCAAATTGCATCTGAAAAAGAGACACTGACATTCAGGAGAGATTCCAGAAGCAGGTGGAACTGATGATGGTGCTTCAACCAACTGTTTCACACATGGGACAGCTGGAAATGGAGCGACATTGGCCGGGCAAAGAGAAAGCCCGGGATGTTGGGTTGCCCTTTTGATGAAGGGTTGCTATTGATGGGGGAGGTAAAGGGGTAGAAAGAAGAACATGGAACATTGGGTGAAAGGGGGTGAGGGTGACTCTCAGATCCTCACAAGGAATTTCTTACTCATAACTCCTGGAATGGCTGCCTCAGGGAAGAGAGAGCTCTCCCTGCACAAGGTATCTTGCCTCATTTCTGTCTCTGTGGGCCCCCTGCCCCCATGCTTGCAACTGGCTCCAATGAGAAAGATATTTCATATATTTGATTACTCATTCCATCCATTTGAAGTTCCTCATTTCTTTCCTGCCTCCTCTTCTTCACTTCTCTGTCTCACCTTTCCTGGGCAATCTCACCTGCCCTGTCACCCATCTGCAGCCTCCCAGATGTTCTTAGATGATGCTCTTCTGGGATTGGTTGCAACATGGTGGTGGCCAAAAATATGGGCTTTGGAGCAAGACAAACATGAGATTAAATATCAGTCCCACTACTCATAAGTCATGTGGCTTTTGCAAATGGCCTCTGAGTCTGTTTCCTCATCTGCAAAGTAGGAAGGTGGGAATGATAGCATCTGCTCAGACTTTATGAGGCATTAGATGAGATTGTGTGTAGATAGCCACAGCCTCTGGGGAAACAATGTACTTTCAGTTTTTAGAAAGGCAATTAACCAATTTGACTGAATTCTTTTACTTTTGATCCAGGAGCGTGGGGACTAAACAGAGGTAACCTTAGAAGATCAAAGTAGGGCAAGTTTTGCCTTTTCTGCTTGTTCTTCAAGTGCTGTGGACATTACCATCAAATGTCAGAGAAGAGGCAAGGTCTGTGTTAAGGAGGTATGGAACAAGGGCTCTGTCTGCCCTGGAGATGAGATCATAGCCAACCCAGCAGGAATGCCTCTAGCCACTTACAAGCTTTTTAACCAACAGCATGTTGGAGCTTCTCATGCCGGGAGAACTGATTGTGTGAATCTCTTCCTAACTCCGTGTTTAGTGTCATCACATTGTTAGCTTGAAATCAGCCATGGAGGGAGCATTTACACCATAGTAATTGGCAAACCACCAAATCAGGGCTCCTCCACCTGAAGAGAGCTGGTTAGTAAACATTTTCTAGCACACTGTTGCCTTAAAAATGATTCACCTTCAAAATCTTTGTGTTTCTGAGGAAAAGGAATTAGTGGTGCAGATGAACACCAAACCATAGAACAACTCTTTCTATTGCGTGGTGATGTGCACAGAGAACTTGTCAGGCAGAGAGGGCACCCAGGCTCTGTGTCCTCTCTGTTGTCTCCTCATTAGAGGAGCAGAGGATACCTGCCTGCATCATCACAACCTTAAATTACCAGCATCCTGGGAGAGTATGTGCAGCCTGTCATCTGGGTACTCAGGAAAGATGCAGGACTTGTCAGTAACTGGGAACAGGCAGCCCCTCTGAAGCCTGGACTGGAGCCTTTCAATAATTTACCATTTCCTTATAGGGACCAAGGAGGCCAGGCATGGTGTTGAAGTTTGATTAGTAATAAGAACATAGCAGCTTAACCTCTAACATTTAGCACTCTCCCCCGGATCCAATTACTGATCTCTATCTGGTTGAGCCATGCTAGCTGGCTGCCTGGGAACATGACACCTCTCTAAAAGCTGTCCGTCTCTGTCACTGTCTTTGCACAATGGAGCCCATAGCTATTTTTAAAGGACTGTGTCACCTTTCAAGAGAAATTGTGTCTGCACAGAAGATTGACTGGTGGGTTTTTTGGGTGTTTTTTTTTTTTTTTTGGTTGTTTTATATACATATTTGGTGGTCTTTCATCTCCCAAGGTGAAGGTGGGCACTTAAATCCCCACAAACAATCATTGTTCTGATTTTTATTTTAGGAAAAATGTGAAAGAATTAAGAAAAATAAGATAATTGCTAAACATCCCTGTTGTCAGTACAAAGGAAAGGACGTGAACAGAAGGGGCATTTGTCCTGTAACTATTGGGTAGCAGGCATTTGACTGAAATAATCATTATTTTGTTTAATCCTTTCCCAAAAATTCTGCCAGATAGGGGTTGTTAACCCATTTGCAGGCGACTCCAACTAGAGTGGGGCCTCGGGAATCAAACTTTCTGTTTTTCTAATCCCAGCTTGACTTGGGGGCCACATCCTCACTCTGCCCTGTACCTCGGTTTTCTCATCTTCAAAACAGTGATATTAATAGTGTCTATTTCATCATAAAGTCACTGGGAGAATTCAGTGAGTTATCCAATTGAAGTATTTAGACAAGTGCCTTGAACGAAGTAAGTGGCCCATAAATATGGCTTTTATTGGAGGGTAGAATCTAGTGACTACCACTTTTTATTCTCTTTACTAAATCTATCACCTCCATTAATTCTCACAGATGCCTTCCTTGCAACATGAATTGTCTCCACCTTCCAGAGGAAATAACAGTGCTTGCCCGGATGGGTTTTTGTTAGGAGGGTTAAATGGAGATCCTTCATTTCCAGTATTTGACTCAGCACCCAACACATGGCAAGTTCCCAGCACATGATAGCTATTTATTAGTCATCATTAGAAATAGTCTTACCACGAGCAAACTGATGTAGGAAGTTTTGGATAAACTACAGACATAAATATGTGCAGTAAAACAAGCAGAATGTTCTGGAAGACTTGTCAAAGGCAGATGAGGTGGTGAAGTTAGATGAAGTAAGTTTATAAAAAACCATTGATAAAATTCTAGACTGCATGTCTTTAAGTTGTCCTCTTTAAAGAAAGTGAACCCCCATTTGCAGATGATGCATAGGGGTGTGGTTTATGCCATGGGATCACGTGGTTCTCCATCACAGTCCTGCTCAAAGCAAATGCCTTGTTCTTACAAAAGAGATAAGTGAAAGAGTGTGCTTGCATCGGAATGTTCTAGGTTAAAGCACAATGCTTATTATATTCTGGTGTTTCAGTTGTTATGAGTCTCCTCTTTATCTTTTATGAGAACAATCCCACTCCTAACCCTGTTAGCCATGCATAAGTGACTTTGTAGTTCATCTGAAAACTCATTCTAGCTTCAAGAACTGTCCCCACATCTTCCATTGCTTCCCACTCTGAATTCTTAAGAGGGAGGAGCATGCAGGGAAGAAGAGGGGTACAGTTGAGTTTAACTGAACATCTAGTAACGTTAAAAATGATTCAGGAAGTTCCTAACTCAAGACATTAGAGATACAAAGATGAACAAGGCGGGTAAGGGTGTCCCTGTCCCTGTAGATCTTGCAGCCAGTGAAGGTTACGTATTAAAATAATTATGATACAGTGACATTGGAGCTTAAAAGGAGGTCTGCTGAAATATGTGGGAGCATAATGAAAGGAATGGTTAATTCTACCTAGGGCTGCTGGGGCATAGAGAGGATATTTGAGACAGGTTGTACAGGGTAATTAGGAGTTCACTAGATGGAAGAACATCTAAGCAAGGGAACAGAAAGAATAAATACCTGGAGGGTGAAAGGGTGTGACCTATTGGGGATGGCAAGTAGTTCAGTATAGTTCAATGTAATACATCTAATCCTTCTTGCTGAACATCCAGAGCCTGGTATGGTGCCTGGGATGGAGATGCACTCGGTCCATATCTGCTAAAGGAATGTCTAATTGGAGGATGGTCTCTTCACTACACTTTGTGATCAGGAGTCCTAGCTTCCCTGCTGGAACTACTGTAGGCTTTGAGAGTCTCCTGTAATTTATGTGGGGGGGGGGGGGCAGGGGGTGATTTGATCTCCGCTGGCCTCACTCATATGTCTGTGGATTGGTTGGGAGCTGATTGATCTAGGCGTGCTTAACTGGGATAAAAATGTCTTTATTTCCCTGATTATCTCACAGGGGAGAAGTTTCTTAGAACCATGAAAGTGTTGGCAAGGTGCATGTTCCTTCCAAGTTACTCAGCATGTACTCTTTCCAACCAAGTACACTAAGGGATGCTTTTCAGGACAACACCTGCACTGGGTTTAAGGAACTCATTAGTCTGAGCAGATTTGACCTTTGGCAACTTAATGGCTCTCAATAACTGTGATCTGATCCACTCTGCCAACCAAATCAACTTTTTCACCACAGGCATTTCCACAGACAAATGTTTCATTTTGAGATCTCTTCATCCTGTTTTTTTTCTGCAAAACCATTTAAGGTTCTGTTATGTTTTTCCTTTAGCAAAATAAATATTTGTTTACTGTTGCTAGGAACACCCTTGGTTTACCAGCTGTCATTCTCATAGTGACAAGCTTTTCCCGAGCCTGGGAATAGTGTCAGGACATTTGAAACCTCAAGGAAGGAGAATATCAGCTGTAAGGGAGTCACCTTTAAAAAATAACTAACTGCAGGGCAGACTCTCATGGTACCAAATATCTTTTGGAAACTTATGTAGAAAATAGAAGTTAAGAGTATAGGCAGAGTACAGCCTATGAATAGAGGTGAGATTGCCTATGTTCTATGTTCAAATCACAAGTTGACCTCTTATTTGCTTTAGTAATTTTGGGTCTCAGAACTTTTCTAAGTATAGGTTTCTTTAGCACTGAAATTGGATTATTAATAATAATAATATACTGTTAGGGAATTTTACACATATTGAGTTTTCCTGACCTTCTAGACACATGGTAAGATTATATCTCTCCATCCCCCAAAGAAGGTATAACCATGTGACTTAATTTGATGGATGAAATATGAATAGAAGTAAAGGATGTGGCTTTTCTGGTGGAAGCTTTGAGAGTCAGGATGCAATTTTCCATGCTTTCTTTTCATCTCCCATAATGATTGGTAACCTTCGGATGGGGTTCTCAGTCAAAGGTGGGGTCACGGAATGAGAAAGATGTGGAACCGGAGAACCTCCTGACCAGTGATGTACAGGCAGCATGAGCAAGAAATAAGCCAATGTTTACTTACACCACTGAGATGTGGAAGTTTCTGTTATTGCAGCATAGCCTGGCCCATGCAGACTCTAACAGAGACTTACTGAGATCACATATAGAAAGAACATGTCATAAGTGCTCCATAAATATTAGTTGCCATTGCTGTTACTCCCCATGAAAATGCTAAGAACTTTTCCCCTCTCTGACAAAGAATAATTCTCCCCTGACCAGTCATTTTCTCTTCACTGCACTTAATTCTCCTTGAGAGCGTGAACATCAGCCATGCAGAGACTGCCAGCTTCCACACTTAGACACTGGAATCAAGTAGCTCCTCTACATTTCCTCTGTCAATTCTGTGAGTGCTTAACTTTGCTGAGTACCTGGTTCCCTGAGGAAGTTAGCTTCCCTGCCCTGGCCACTCCAATGATAGCCTTGTTATTGACTGGTTGAGCCTTACCTCAGAGCAGTGTCATTGAAGCCCATGGAAGGGGCCCTACCCTCTTTGGCTTAGAGGACTGTAGTTATCAGCAGAGCTGAGGGGAGCAAGAAAGCCAAATGGACATAGTTATAGGGTTATTTGTCACAGTCAGAACAGACTCGATGGGGTCCAGGCTTTGAAGCTAAGCCAGGGCCTTAGGAAGTCTTATTTTACCGGCAAAGTGCTTACATGAATGCAAGTAAAGGTTTATCGCCTGTGAGGAAATCAGAGACTGAGGGCCTTGACATCTACAGAGACAGTGAAATGGTCACCATGGGGAAAAAGGAGGAGGATTATCACATATGAAGCACCGCTGTGTAGGTTGTATACGTTTTCTCATCTTATGGGAAATGGAGTTCCTGAATCAAAATAACTTTAGCCATCCTTTATTGAGTGAGAGTGAGCCCCTTCCCCAAACTGATTTAGACATGTGAACTCATTACCTCCTCACACTAACTCTGTTCCAGATGTAGCATCAATTTTAGGCCTTTTACAAATGAAGAAATTGGGGGTTCACAGGGGTTAAGGCCACCCCACCAGTGATCCGCAGGGCTGAGATTCCAGACTAGGTTTCTCAACCTCAAAAGCCATTCCCCATCTACTAGGTCCACTTCTGACTTTCCAGATATCCTGATTATAATAATCACTGGGAGCTTGTAAAAGTAAAAAAAAAAAAAAAAAAAAAAAAAAATCTTCAAGCTCTTCTTGAGAGATTCTGAGTCAGGACACCTATGGCAGGTAATTCCCCTGGTGATTCTATGGCCAGGTGAGTGAAGATGTCACTGCTCACGGGACTGGCTTGATGAGCAAACAAACTATGAGGTCACGTGGGGCCCTGGGTCAGCAGGACCCTGGGTACAGTTTCATACTCTAAAAATCTTAATAGTTTTATCTGTGAACTTGTGTCTTGTAAGTGAGAAAAGGAGCGGGCACAGGAACCGAAGTGGTACCCAGGAGCGTGTCCACCGATCTTTGTCACTCTGGCTGCAGATGGCACTTTCACTGCCCCGTGAGCACAGAATTCCGGTGCACTCACAATGTATGCAAGTCCAGCAAGACACAAAACAAGTACTAGTACATCTGTGACTGAGTGCTGTCAGCCCTGAGAGGCCTCCTTCCCTTCAAACCAGAACTTGCTTTGAATACAGAAGAAAAGGTTATAAGAAGCACAAGTGACCAAGGAGCCCTATCATATCCTGTCTTACTCATGTTACTTCCCTGTATGAGGCAACCACGTACACTGAAAACGATGACAGAGAAGGAAAGGGAAAGATGGGGTAACCCATAGTTCCTTTCATCCTCCCCTCCTTATCAGTAAGCCAGAGGAGGAGCGTGTCCATGGAGTGTGTGTGTCTGTGACAAGTCAGCCACTGGCTTAAGTCCCAGACCAACCACTCAATCAGTATCTTCCACTTGGAACCAGTCTCTCCTGCCTGACACTCAGTTTTCTCACCTGGGTAAAGAGCATGGCAATTCCTGTCTCATATGATTGCTGTTAAGATTCAAAGGGATGAGAAAAGTAACCTCGCTCCCTGCCTGACATACAAGTAGGAAGCCCTTTTCTTCCCACCCCATTTCCCAGCTAAAGGAAGTGGTTCTTTACAGTTACCCCAGAAATAGCAGAGAGGAATGAAGTAATTGTACAAATCTGATGGGCCACACACTAAGGAGCAAGGGAGGGAGGGAGAAAAATTGTTTAAAAAGACAAGTGCCACGTTCTGAAAGCGCGCATCCCCCAGAAGTACCAGCATCCTTACAGGGCAAGTGCTGTTGGGCTCTGCAACTCCCTGAACAACCAGGGCTGCGCCTCCTGGCAGGTGCAGAGCCCTGCAAGGGAGGACCCGCAGAAACTTGACCTCTTCCTGGCGGTGTCACTGTGGCTCCGTCCCCTGTCCCTTGAGACTCATCTTCTGCATCTTTGAGATGGTGGTTCCAGTCCCACCTTTAAGGATCCTGGGAAGATGGGAGGATGTAGAGCAACACTGTCCGAAAGAACTTTCTGTGAGGTGGAAATTGTTCTATCTGTGCTGTCCACGATGTGCTTGAAACGTGGCTAGTGGGACCAAGAAACTGGATTTTCAGTTTCTTTCCATTCTAGTTCATTTGAATTCCCATGGAAATAGCCACACATGCCTAGGGCGCTCCTATGGGACAGCACAGACCTAGTGAACACAAAAGCTAGTGCATCATGGGCACTAAGTAACCAGCCATCCCATCTTAATTATTTTGTTCAGTTTCTGTAGGACCTTTGTCAAACCAAATTCTTCTTAGGGTCTTCGGTTCTCACAGGCCTTGCCAGTGCCTAAGTGCTTTCGGCCAAGGACAGTTTGACCAGACACTAGACCAGGTCAGTTGAGACACGCTCCATTTGTCCAAAGAGTGTCAAGTGCAGAAAGATCCTGGCTGCAGGGCTGCTTGCAAGCCCGCTTCCAGGCTAAAGGCTTCCCAGTCTGCACACTGTTCCCTGCACTCTCATTGAGGCAGAGGAAGAGATCTGTGGCCTCCGAATGAAGCCCAGGATCTCACAGGCTGGGAATCTCTTAGAGGGCCAGGCCAGTCTCCATCTTGTCTGGGAGTTGACCCTTCTCACTGAAGCTCATTTTATAACAACTCCTGAATAAGCCACGTTCCCAGTTCTTGAGGTTCCAGGTTTGGTCTGCTTAAAAGCATCCATGAAAGAAGAGAATGGTGGGCATTAGGAGTAGACAATAGGGTGGTATTTAATTTTGAACAATCAAGACAACATCTGGAGGCCTTCCTGGAGCTCATGTTCTCTGAGTCTAGGACAGTCTGTTTTACAGAATGATCCCTCTGAGAGCAGTGGTTTTCAGTACATGGCTATGAAAAGAATAATCTTGGTCAATTTTACAAAAATTGAGACACAAAAGTATTTGT
The DNA here is from genome assembly GCF_963455305.1 of Plecotus auritus. Lineage (NCBI taxonomy): Eukaryota > Metazoa > Chordata > Mammalia > Chiroptera > Vespertilionidae > Plecotus > Plecotus auritus. The sequence continues at coordinate 38,509,717 of NC_137785.1, read as the reverse complement.
GAAGTATATACTGTGTACCAGGCATGTTACTGAAAACATTATCTCTGTTCTCATAACAGATGCTAAGGTCTTTTCCCAAATGGCCTTAAAGTCCCCACCAATGTGGCCCTTTGGTTCCCATCCTACTTTTTTCTCCTGTACTCTGTTCACTTCAGTCACAATGGTTAACTTTTGTTCCTAGAACATGCCATTCAAGTTTCTACCTCAGGACCTTTGCACATGTTGCATGGCCCAGTCATATCTACATGACTGACTCCTCACATCTTTAGTCTTTGCGTAAATGTCAGCTTCCACTCAAGCCTTCCTTGACCTTCTCTTCCAATTTAAAAATGGAACCTCTGCCTTCCTACCCTTTTTCCTGTTTTACATTTTTCCATTTGACATCTCACTTTTTTATGCATCCTAGTTTTTTTTGGTTTGTTTATTGCCTGTCTCCTCTACCAGAAGACGGCTTCCATAAAGACTGACAGGCAGTTCGACCTACTTTATTCTCTGCTATGTCATCAGCACCTAGAATAGTGTGGAGCACACAGTAGGAGGGACTCAAGAAATGTTTGTTGAATGCATAAGAATTCTCCATTTAATCCTCATTATCGACTCTGCACAGATTTATAAATAAGACACCTAAAGCTAACTGCCTGAAGTATCACAGCTAATAAGTAGGAGAACTTCATCCATAAATTCCTCCAACAAATACTTTTTGGAGCAGTCCCTCTATATTGGCTCTGGGTTACAGGAATGAACAAGACAGACACGATCTCTGTCTGTATGAAACTAACATTCTAGTGATTTCTGTGATTCTTAGGAGTCAAGTTAAAGTCCGTTTCATCTCAAGGCCATATTTTCCTGCTGCATGACACTGCCTTCTATATTTAGGCAAATGCTGTTGTGTCTGAGCATCCATATTAGGTCTGCTGTTCTTGAGGGTGGGAGGATGCTCTGATATCACAGATCCTGAAAGAAAGGACGTGGATTTTCACAAAACTTAGCTTGTGATTGGTGTGTTTCTAAATATTTTTTTCTTCCTTTTTCCTGCATTGGCCCCTTGGGATGGTGACATCCAAAACTTGAGAGTTTGTGTAGGTGGAAGGGACTAAAAAAACCCAAAAAAACATATATATATATATATGATAGTATTTATTGATTTCAGAGAGGAAGGGAGAGGGAGAGATGGAAACACCAATGATGAGAGGATAATTGATCAGCTTCCTCCTGCACACCCCACATTGGGGATCAGGCCTGCAACCTGGGCATGTGCCCTGACCTGGAATCGAACCATGACCTCCTAGTTCATAGGTCGACGCTCAACCAGTGAGCCACTCTGGCCTTGGAATGGAAGTGACTTTGGAGAAACTGTAGCCTGGCCTCTCAATAACATTTGGAAAAGTAGACTTTCAGAAAACAGCCCCAAGTCCAAGGCCAGAGGGCAAACGGACAAATCTCAGCCCCCACTGCAAAGGCTCCCATCTTCCCTGGTGGATTCAAGGCTTGGCACTCAGGGCCACTGCAGCTAATCTCAAATCCTGAACACTTTGGACAAGAGCAGATTGCTGTGACCCGAGCCCCAGCTGAGTGAAGCAACAACTTGAAACGGAACTGAAATTCAGCAAATGCCAGGCCTCCAAATCCTCCAAGATGGTCTCCTCCACAGGCGACCTCTCCCGACCTCCTGAAGCTGCTTTCTTATTGGCATTCACTGGAAATGACATGGGGGTGACTCAGCCAAGAGCCAGGAATAAATGCTGATAAGAGCCAGGAATAAATGCTGATAAGAGGAGCCTGACTCACCCATAATACTAGTTACTGTGTCAACCAGAAAAGACTGAGAAGTCTGTCCTCCAAAAGGTTCCTTCCCAGGGAGTTACCTGGCGATATCCTTTTCGGTGAATTTCTACATGGGGAAAGGAATGGTGTTGATTCTTTCCCTCAGGGCTGGCACTAGCTGGAGCAATGATGTTGAAAGGTGGTTGGTTTAGAGTCCTTTCTCTTTAGACGGGATAGGAAATTATCTGCTGGTAGAGTGGACAAAGGGGGACAGGTAACCAGCTAATCAGGCACCAGAAGCCCTAAGACACCCCAACTATAGAGCACTTGCTGTGCTGGGAGGTCCACCTGGCAATGTTGGTCCTTCTGGACACACAGAGGTCCTGATTGGATCTCATCCTGCTCATGAAACTTGCTCAACAGTGGCCAACCCATTCTTGTGCCACTTGCAAGGGTAGGTATCTGTCCTTCCTGGAGATAGGAGCATCTAGAAGGAGCAAAACCAAAGCTGGACCAATGTCTTGTCTGTGGCCCTGAAAGTCACTGCCACCTCTCCAGGATCTTAAGGTGATCATCCTTTATTCCTTCCACTTTGTCATTTCATCTTCAATTGATCATTGAGTTCTGATTTTTGGCTTTTTTTCCAAAGCATTTACCAGACTCACTACTTTTCTGTTGTTACCCTCACCGTCTTACGTGAATGACTGAAATACACTAAAATCCATCTCCCCAGTTCCACTCCTGCTCCTCCCTCTCTCCCCACAACTTAGTCTCTACATAGTGGCTCTAGCTATCTTTCCACAGTATAAATTGCCAAGTCTAAACTCCCTGGCATGCCTTCAACAACTTCCCATCTGTTTTGGATATGCGCTATGTAAAAACCTACCCCAAAATGCTGTGATTCAAAACAATTACCATTGTATTGTAGCTCTCAATCTTGGGGTCAAGAATTCTGACAGAGCTTAGCTGGATGGTTTTTCTGCTTCACTCGGTCAACCAAGGTCCCTCAGAGGCAATCAGCTGGTGGATGGCCTTGCTTGGAGGGTCTAAGATGGTTTTTCTTACATTTTTTTGGTGCTTTGATGGGGGTGGCTGGAGGTCTGGGCTCAGATGGGATTGGTGAATGAAGTGTCTACATGTCACTACTCCACCATGGCCATCTCAGGTTTTCTGGCTTCTTACAAAGTAACTTAGGGCTCTCAAAAAGTGTTTCAAAACAAGGAGAAGTTGCCCCTTCCTTGAGGCAAGGGGTTGGAAATTGGCATCATCACTTCTGCCATATTGCCTTGCTCGAAGGAGTCAGAGAGCCTCCCAGAATCCAGAGAAGGAGACACAGATGCCACCCTCCAAGGGAAGAGTATCTAGAACTATGTAACTATTTTTACTTTGCCGCACACACTCAGAAAGACATCCACCTTCTTGGCTAACCGACAAGGCCCTCATGATCCAGCCCTTGATAGTCATCTACCATTTCTTTCTTCCACATCATCCTCCAGCCACATTGGACCCCTCCCTGTTCTAAAAACACAGTAAATTCTTCTTCTTTTTTTAAATCCTTACCATAGAATATTTTCCCATTGATTTTTAGAGAGAGTAGAAGGGAGGAGGGGGAGAAGAGGAGAGGGGGAGAGAGATACACTGATGTGAGAGATACATCAATTGGTTGCCTTCTGCACAAGCCCTGACCCAGGCCAGGGATCGAGCCTGCAGCAGAGGTACATGCTCTTGACCAGGCATGGAACCTGTGACTCTTAGGTCCGTGGGCTGATGAGAAACCACTGAGAAAACTGGCTAGGGCAAAACACAGCGAATTCTTGCTTCTCATCTCAGAAACTTCACACATGCTGTTCCCTGTCTGAAATAACCTTCCTTGTGCCCTTCTCATGTTGGCATCTCTTTGTGATTCAGATCGTAGCTCATATGCCCCTACACTAATTGCTCTCACCAGCATACTCTCCCAGTGAGGCCCTGAATCACTACCACTCAAAGCCTCCAGACTAGAATGTTCTAGAATGTTAACAGCTTCCCTTTAGAGGTTGAAGGAAAGAACTAGTCTGTGAATCTAGGGAGGAGAACACATCTTGTTCTTGGATAGAGGTGAGTTTAAATTCTGCCTCTTGATAAGTAATTGACCATCCCCTCCAAAAGCTTCACTTTGTTCCTCTGTTAAACATGGATAAACAACATTTACCTCAAAGTTTTGTCATAAGAAAAAATGAGATTGCCCATGTGTAAGAATCCTACAAAGCCCCTGGACATGGTAGTTTCAATAAGAATTTGTTAGAAGTTTTTCCCCCCAAGTGCAAGGCCAGTTGCAGGCTATAATTTCCTTGTTACTAGACATTCTGGGTTGGTCTCTGAGTTCCAGATGGTTTTTTGTTTAATTTGAGAGCAACAATCTCAGCCAGCTCAGGTCAGAGAATTCAGTGCACACCGTTCCTCGTGGGGAGGGTGAGAACGGAGTAACTTGCTCAGAGTAAACAAGCTTCGGAACTGTAGGAGCAAACACATAACTGACAAGAAAGATTTTTTTAATAATAGATGTTTAAAAATGAATCCAAACAAGAGAAATCTACCCACTAAAGAGGGATAAGTGTAATGTCTATCATGAACTATGATATATGTCTGCTCTGAGACCAGCTCGACCAAAGGCCAAATTTTCTTAAAAGCATGTTAAAATATTAATAGATATCTGAAACAATTTTCTTGCAACTGCTGCCAGTCTTCAGAAAGATTACATCAGACTGGAAAGAATGAGGAGAGACATGGTAATGTCTTAGCAGTGGCGACATACTGGGGCACCTTAGGATCCACTTCAGCAGGCAGGCTGCGGTCTGGCGGGCAACCCCCAGCAGGCTCCATTGTGTGAATCAGAATTATTGAGAAATTTCAGATTTGACCTCAAGCTGTGATTCACTCCCTCTAGCAGGTTCTGCCATCCTTTACGCAAAAGGCTCACGTGGTTGGGCTCCAGCCTGTCTCGTTGATCTCTTCTCCCACCAGGACCCTCTTAGCTCCAGCCCCACAGATTTTCTTTCCAGACTCTCATACTTAACCTGGTTCCCTTCTACTGCAGGACCTTCCACCCACTCTGCCTCTTTCTAGAACATTCTTTTCTCCCCTCATAACTTATCTCCTCCTCATCTGGATCTCTGCTGGAGAGTTGCTTCCTCCAGAGCATCCCCAGACACTTCCTAGAAGTTATATGTAGGACTCCAGCCCCCCCACCCCACACCCCTTTGCTGTTTTTACATTAAGTAGCTCTACACAGAAATCTCTAGCCTCTGTTATAAACTCTGTCAGAGCAGGATTACATTGCTTTTTTTGTTATTGTTAATCCTCAACTGAGGATATTTTTTCCATTGATATTTAGAGAGAGTGAGGGGAGGGAGGAGAAGGGGGAGAAGGAGGGGGGGGAAGAGAGAGAGAGAGAGAGAAAGAGAGAGAGAGAGAGAGAGAGAGAGAGAGAGAGAGAGAGAGAGAGAGAAATGTGAGAGAGACACATCGATTGGTTGCCTCCTGCATGCACCCTGACTGGGGCCAGGATCAAACCTGCTACCCAAGTACATGCCCTTCACCGGGAATTGAACCTGCAATCCTTTGCTGTATGAGCCGACACTTTAACCATTGGGTACACCGGCCAGGGCAAGATTATACCTCTTTTCACTCACTATTGCATCAATGGCATCCAGTAGAGTAGAAAACCAATAAATAACTGTGAAGAGATGAATAAATTCAGAACAACTGTCCAACACATAAAGTGAATCGAGTTCATCCTCATGATTCTGAGAGTTGGGGGGAGTCTATGCAATGTCTGATTAACCTTATTAGTTTGATCTGTGAAGGAAATCTTCCTTCCCTTTCATTGCCTTGCCAGTACAAACACATCAGTTGACCTACGGTCAACTTGTTGCATGTCTCTCTCACGCTCCATCTCTTTTTTGAGAGCTCTTAATCCATCAATTACCCTCATTGTCTTTCCTCCAAACCTACTAGAATTAATGGTGCCCAGTGTCCTCCTTGGCTCTTCTCTCACTGTCTGCAGCAAACTGGTCAAGGATCTCTGTTGAATTTTCCTCCCAATGTCTTCACTACCTGTCCTTTCCTCCAGCCTTTGCCTCTGCTTTGGTTCACTCCTCTACATTTCACTCCTGAATTGCTGCAATTGTCACAACAGCCTAGTTACTTACTTCTTACAATAACCCCTGCTGGTTATCCTTTTCCCAGTGACACCTGGTAATATTTCTAAGTTACAAAGCATCCATTCAGCACCTATTTATTGATGATGCTATTACAGGACAGCCACTGTGAAGGCCCTGGGGATATAAGACCACTCGTGACCTCCTAGAAGAGACAGGTGTATAAGCAATGGCAGAATTCTAGGGGGAAGGGAAGACTGCTATCACAGAGGGATAAACAAGCACAGTGACACAGGAAGTTGGAGGAGGTTATTCATTCTTTCTCTTCTGTTTTTTTCTTTCTTCCACTGTGGATTTGTCTGTCTCAATGATCCATTCAGAAAACACTCTCTGGTAACAGATAAGATAAACAAGATATGTGCACACTGGGAAAGGGGCAGTAAGTATATGGAAATTAACATGATATGGAATCACCCTTAAATAGCTGACTTCTTAGTGTGCATATGTGCACATACATGTGTACATGCAAGAGCACCCATGTCCACACTGTGCACAGGGTGTTGAGTTCTTATAGGGCCAGAAACTTGTATTATCATCTAACTCTAGTACATACCATAGATCTGGGACAACGTAAGTTCTTGGTGAGCATTTATATAGAATGAAATGAATGAATGAATGAATAAATGAATGAATGAATGAATGAATGAATACACGAGTATTTTCAGAAGAACCCATCTCTTCCAGCAGAAAAGTTTTGATCCTTCAAGTTGAGTAGAAATTCCCTGTGACTCACAGGCAGGAATGTCTAGAGTTCTGCCTACACGAGAGGTTCTCAGCATTGATTCTGTCCAGCTAGGAAGAGAATTCCTCCTTGTCTCCTAAAGTCCATGTTCTTGTCCTCTATCATGCACATCCCAGATGCCCAGGTAGTTAGTATAGAGGCCTCATTGCTCTTCAGAAAAGAGAGCAACTGGGCTCCATAATTCCATATGGACTTGATGTTCTTTCCCAGAGGGGATGATGATGATTGATGATGACGATAGCAGCCACTTATCACACACCTACTATGTGCCAGCACTGCACCTGACTTTAGCAACCAAGCAAAAAAGTAATTATTAGCACCGCATTATATCACAAATGGGGATGCTTAAGTTCAGAGTAGTGACATAATAAAAACTACTGTAGTTCACACCCAATCAAACAATCCCACATTTCTCTGCCATGTTACATTTTGGTAAATCCCAGTTTACTCCCTCATGGTTTCCAGCCTTTGCAGCCCAAATCTATTGGGAAACACAAAATAATGGTGGAGGGATGAGGGATTCCATAAGCAATTATGGAAACGTGGATACGTGGATAGAGTCAGAATATATCAAACCCTGCACCAGAGATGTGGTTTAGAAGAAATATGGGTTAACAATGAACCCCTCAGGATGGAAAAACAAGTCAACGCTATCATTCAGTTTCTGTATCTTGAGAAACCTGTCAGCGGACTTCTTTCAAAATATTGATATTTCCTGAGAGAACAGTGAAGTAACAATTACTCAAGTATTGGTGAAGAGGGGAAAAAAGCAAGCAAACAAACAAAAAACAACAACAAACAAACAGAAAAAGAGAAATGTTATTCCTTCACATATATTAGAATTTTAGTTTTAGTTAGGTTTAGTTTAGTTTGCTTTGTTTTTTGTGTTTTTGCTTTTGTCCTTTAGTTGTACCCTAAGGTTAGTGTGTATCTGTTACATAAAAAATAGGGTAGTAGCATCTATCTTGATCTGGATTTCTCAAATCTTTCCTGCCTTTGCCTTTGATAAATGGAGTCTGTTATATTTTTAACTTACATATTTTTTCACTTAAAAATATTTTTTATTGATTTTAGAGAGGAAGAGAGAGGTAGAGAGATAGAAACATCAATGATGAGAGAGAATCACTGACCAGTTGCCTCCTGCATGCCCCACATTGGGGATTCAGCCCACAACCTGGGCATGTGCCCTGACCAGGAATCAAACCATGACCTCCTGGATCATAGGTCAATGTTTAACCACTGAGCCACGCCGAACAAGCTAATTTTCCCCATTGGAAAAGTTATTACCCTACGGCCTAGGAATTTCACTTGTAGATAAACCCCCATGGAAATGTTCGTCAGAAGCCAGTGACAAGAACATTTCAGCGGCACTGCCACTTGAATGGTCCCAAAGTGGAAGAATCCACCACCATGCAATGGTGCAGTCACACAATGGAACACTACGCAGCAATGCAAATGAACACTTTACAACTAACTGCAACTGCGAGGATGGATTTTGGAGGCACCATGTTAAGAGCAAGAGGTCGATAGTAAAAGGGCACTTAACTTTTGATTCCATTATTATACAATCCCAAACCAGGAAAAACCAAGCTGCTCTGTTCCTCAGTCTGGAGCACGTGAGGTGCAATCACCCTGTTAAAATGACTTGTTCATTCCTGATCTGAGCGCTTTTCTGTATGTTACACTTCAATAACAATTTTAATGAAAAATAATCATATATGATTAAAAATAGAAAGAATGGCAAGAAGACCAAAGGAATAAATATTTATCCATAATCTGACCACCAGAGATGATTATTGTATTTGTTTATCTCTTCCAAGTATTTTTAAAGTTATTTTTAATGCATAATATCTTATAACCATAACATTTCAGTTGCTGCATAATAGTAAATCAAATGAGTATATACTACTTATCTCTTTTCTTATTGTTGAGGATTTAGATTACTATCATTGGTGTTATAAATACTGCCACTGTGAACAGCGTTTTCCTACAAGGAATTTCCTGAAGTAACATTATTTCTTCAGTTTAGAGTCTCAGAAATGGAGTTACTAGGTCAACTGGTCTACATGTTTTAGATGCTATTTAAACAGTCAATACCTATTTTGATTTTAATTTGAGTAAAACTAAAGCAGGACCTTCTCTTAAGATGATTGCTCTGGCCTTGTACCATAGAATACAATTTTCTCCTTGCGAGGAGTCATGAGCTTTTTAAAAGTCAGATTCAGCTTGCAACAAAATGAAGTGATTGGTAATGATTCTAAGATAATTTGAGTAAGAGCTTCTCTGGATCACAGATGCTGGCATGAGAAGGTTCTCCTCTCTCAGGGAGGGTAAACAGCTTTCATCCTCCCTGCCAACCCCACTGACTGGCCTGTCTATCTGGAGAACTGTGTGAAGAGCCCTGAGGCCGTGACTGGCTGGAGAATTGGGAGTGTCCCGATCCATTGGTGATGCCTGCAAGGATGCTGGCCGGTCCTTCTCTACAGAATAATGACAGTCCACTTTGCTGATGTCGCATGCTGTCACTGCCTTTATGCACAAGTTGTCAATATGAAACCTGCCAGACAAACGTATATCTAAGATCTGGGAAGAAGCAGAAAATGTAGGATCAGAAGTCACCTGTTTCTTGGTATGTTGTAAATGCAAGTGCACATGCACACACACATGTGCACACACACATATATACACACATATACACAGAGAGAGACACAGACACACACACACATACACATACACCCCTAGCAAGAATTGCTTTAAAATATAAGCACACTAGCTCAAGTCAAGAAATCCTATATGAAATTATGTTATCTTTTCTTTTACTTTCCAGCTAAACTTCATTGAGTTTTAGCAACTCTTCATGAAGCAAATGATTGATCCTGGATTTAAGTAATAGACTACTTTCAGTAAGTGAAACTGGCTAATCTAAGAAACCAAGAGTCTTGCCTGTGTCTACCTGCTTCACTTTTGGAGAGAGAGGGGATGCAAAGAGGAAAGACACACCTTGGGTCTGAATGTATATCATGCGCATAACTACAGCTAAAGACCAACTATTTCCAGTTGAGGAGCTCTGAGCTTGAGCTGGGAGGTGCTTCACTGAGGCCTCAGCAAATGGCAAAGAGCAAGCTTGTCTGAGCTCAGAGACCCCATTGGGACAGAGTCTGAGACCATGATGGGGCAGTCCCTCCAAGGTTGTCAGAAAGCCAGATGGAAAACAATCATAATATGATTAAAAATAGAAATGGCTTTTTCAAAACCAGTTCCGATGTCCTGACTTTGCTCCCAGGTCTAGGGAGCATGCACTCTATCTGCAGGCAGTCAAGGGGTTTCCTAGCATCCTAGCATGTGTTCCCTTGGCCCAATAAGACACTTTATTGTTTTGCTTTGTCAGTGCATTTCCTCATCGCTGACGCCTCTCAAAAATCTGTCCCTATAGCTAAATGCAACTTGGGCTCTTCAGTAGAGCTCTACTTGAAACTCTAAGTCTGTTCATTAAAATAGCTATGTACTGACTGCTGAGCCTCCGTTTGCTTTTCTACAAAACCAAAGAACAGCACCTACCCCAAGAGTAGTTGTGATCATCCAGGGGGATGATAATTATAATAGTGAGTTACCAATAGCAGGGGCTTGTATGGAGTGTTTCTTAGGCACCAGGAATTGTACTAACCATTTTATTTATTTCGTCCAATAGCAATATGAGAGAGGTATTATTATCTTTATTTATACAGGAAGAAAGAGAAACTCAGAAGGATTAAAAATTTTGTCATGGCTTCCTGACTAATTAGACTATTTCTCCTTCTTACATTAACTGCTATGATATGCTTTTCCCACAGTCATATTTTATGATGCCTGCATCTTTAGTAGTATATCTGGGGCAGAATACATAATCAATGGTCTCTTGGTCTGGAGTAAATGCAACACACACTTAGCAAGAACTGCTTTAAAATATAGGCACACTAGCTCCTAGGTAATCTTAAATGAAGTTATGTTATGTCTTCTCTTATTATTATAATACTAGAGGCCTGGTGCATGAAATCCATGCATGGGTAGAGTCCCTAGGCCTGGCCGGTGATCAGGGCCTATCAGGGCCTTCCAGCTGCCAGCCAGGGCCTCCCTTCCCCGGCTGCTGGCTGCTGGCTGGGGCCTTCCTTTGTTCCGTGCCTCCCCCTGGCAGTCAGCGCACGTCATAGCAAGTGATCGAACTCCTGATCTCCTGGTGGAACACCCGAGGGGACAATAGGCTTATATATATATATACTAGAGGCCCGATGCACAAAATTCATGCAAGGGGCTCGGCCCTTGCAGCCCCAGCTTCATACGGAAGGTCGTCCGGCTACCCGGGCTAATTAGCATATTATGCTTTTATTATTATAGATAGATTATAATGATTAGTAGCATCATTGCTACAGAACAATAACCAGTTTTACTCCCCATAACCAGCTCCATCGTACAGACAGGGAGACTGAGGCCAAAGCCTCAATGCTAACCCATGGCAGAGCCACACACAGTTCCAATCCAAAGCCACTGGCCATGCAGCTCTTATATTATTCTGATTCTTAATGTGTGCGGCAACTTCCTTTTGTCATAACCAAAGTTACCTAGTAAGTCTGGGTGACTGGGGACAGCCGTAAGCCAGGCGATCACTCTGGTCTTTCCTTTCTGGTGGAAATGTTTGTGAACAGACCTTCTCCCCAGAAGTCCTCTGGCCCTGGGACCTGAGCTGCACCTTGGAAATCCTCTGGCCTCAAGGCTCGCAGGGCCCCTGCTGGCTCTGGCCCAAGGACAGAATGGAGGCCTGCGCACATGCTCCCCTTTGCATTCAGTAGCCACAGATGCAGCTAGAGATCAATGATAAATAGAAATCAACTGTGTTCGCCTGCTCTCCCTACGAATCATGTGACTTCCTATTAACGGTATCTCTCATCTTACCAAACTGATATTTCCTGTAAAGGGTTTAGACTAATTGTGGTTTTAACAAGGATAACATTATGCATTTCTGTGAGAGTGAACAACCATAGGTCAGACAGTCAGACGGTCAGTCTGGAAAACAGATCCATACTCCGAATCTTTAAGGCTGATATGAAACCCAGATAAGTGTGTTTGTGATGTGGAAGTTACCCGGGGAAAATATAATGGGAGAGAAATGATCTCTGGACAGCAGCGACTGCCTGGCTAATAAGGATCCCTAAGAGATGGAGCGCAGCATGCCCGGGTGTTTCAATGGAGAAGAGGAGCCTGGGGAGACTGGAGATCCTGCACTCTAACAGATGAAGCCCTACCACTTTTCGCTCACAGGTTTGTGGTGGCTGTCACAGTAGTTGCAACACAGATGACGTGGTTGCTAATGACAGGCTTCTCTTGGAGAGATTCCCTCTCGGTTTTGCTCTTTCTCTACAGCTTGGAAGCCCTGCAATCATTTTGCTCTTGAGAAAGGCAGGGGCTGCCTCGGAGAACACATTTGCTCTGATTGGCTCGTTACTCCGAAAAGTAGATATGCTGTGATTGAACTCAGGGCTCTTGAACTCAACCTGCGCCTTGAAAAACAAAATGAAGACGAGAGAAAGGTTTGAACTTCCTCCCTAACCCACATCTGGCTCCACAGCCCCCTTTTCCTATTAAGACGTCAAATACGATATGACAGGGCACCATTTATCACTTAGACATCCTCCGCTGCTTCCTTTCCTCTCCCCTGTCTCTTCCACTTACTTTAGGTCAAACTAAGACATTTCTTACAGGGAAGCCTTCAACTTGGGTGACACTTTCCTGATTCTGAATCTTGTTCCAAAATGCCACAAGCAAAGTCGCCAGCCTAGAATATCAACATGTCAGAGGGTTTTCATTTTTTTAGACACAACTCAATCATTTTTCTTCCAGTTCATATAGGAGTAAATGAGTGTCTCATCGTACTATGGAAATTCGAAACACTACCCAGCCACACTAAAATCTTCTTCCCTCCCCCCATGTGATTGATTTAACAAAAAATATGTATGCATAGATTTTATTCAGGATTTGCCCAATAGGACTTTTTGCAAGGATGGAAATGTCCCATATCGGATAGCCACATAGGTCTATTGAGCAACTGAAATGTGGCTGTTGAAACACAGAAATTGAATTTTAAGCTGTGCTAATTTTAATTTAAGATTATATTTAGATATACAAATAACATACAGTAGAGACTGGTAGAAATAATCAGGCCCTGAACTATGCTATTGATAGAGAAGAGGTAAGATTTTTTTAAAATTGCATTTATCCATTCAATTGTTTTCTCCAGCCCCAAACACTGGAAGCATGTCTGCATTTGCATATGACCTTATTTTTTTGGCCTGAATACAATAACTTGGAAAAAGTTAAAGTTGAAGAAAATGAGAAATTCATAAAATGGTGCATTTCTGTTGAGGTTTGGAGCAAGACAAAAAGCAAGAAAAGAACTGGGCAGTGCATGAGTTAGATAATAGGATGCAACCATATGAGAGAGAGTGAGAACACTTTGCAAAATAGTATTAAAGGAGGGGACTTGGCATTCTGAACACAGGGTCTAAGCTCCAGCACTCTTTCATTCATTCATTCATTCATTCATTCATTCATTCAATATGTACTAAATCTCTACTACATGCCATATAAAATGTCTCAGTTTCCTCATTTATAAAAGGGTTGAAATAATAGATAATGCCTAAATAGGTAATGTATGTAGTATACTTGATGAACTTAAACCATTGGTATATTGGTATTTTCTTTAGTATTCTCAACTAGGAAGAAATGTTCAGATTGGAGGACATTTAAACTGCAACTGAAATTCTGGATTGGGGTGGGCGTGGAGTGGGGATAAAAGATAAAGAATCCATCTTACAATTTTAGAGAATTATTTTAGAGGGTTCCAATTGATGCATCCAGATAAATAATATACTGATATAATGAAAAAATTCACAGGTGGAAATTCAAGAGATCAAGACAAAGGTGAGGAAGAAAGAAAATAATCTTTTTTAATGTCTTGGTTTCAAAAGAAAAATGAAGAAAGGACAGATTTCAAAAACTACATGTTGGTAAACTACATATTGGCACAATTTAAGAATGGATTATTACCCAGTTGATTTTGAAAAAGGAAAATGAAAATCTAATATCTCAAGGAAATGCCACGACACAAGTTTGGTTTGATATCAGGAAGGCATACGATGCTGTTCCTCAAGAAATACCTAAAGACAAGGTGGAAAAATGTGTAAAGAATGAGAGGATAAACCAGCAATTTGTAGATACTTAACTCAAGGAGGACCTCGTGGATTAACGTTTTAATTTTAATTTTCATATTGATTTCAGAGAGGGTGGGAGGGAGGGAGGGATAGATAGATCAATGATGAGAGGGAATTATAGATTGGCTGCCTCCTGCACACCACTGGTGTTTGAGCCCACAATCTGGGCATATACCCTGACCAGGAATTGAACCATGACCTCCTAGTTCATAGGTCGACACTCAATCACTGAGCCATCCAAGGATTAATTAATCTGGCTGCCCATGGATTAATTTTTTTACCTCTATATAAGTGACTGCAGGCATACCACAGGACTCTATGTTTGAGCTGATTCTCCTTGAGAACATCATTATTTTGAACAAGGACTTAGAGATGTGCTCATTAAATCTGCAGTTGGTTCAAAACTGAGGAAAAAGTGAGCAAGCTAGATGACCTTTCAGGATTCAAAAAGATTCACATAGTTTAGAACGATACACTAAGATTATCAAGATGAAATCTTGCATTTAGATTAAAAATATTTTTTCTCAAAATTACAAGATATAGAGAGTCCTGCCTGAAAAGCCACTCATGTGAAAAAAACCCATAGACATAGGTTAGCCCTAAGAGTAAGAGAACAACAAGACATAATGTTACTAAATCTATTTAGGCTCCATTCAAGGGCGAGGAATCTTCCTGTGCTGTGTAATCCAGATGAGGATGGCTAGAGCAGAAAGAGGGTCAGGAAAGTGTTACACATAAGCATTATTTGGAAAGATTGGGGAAGTTCACCTTGGAGAAAGGAAGATTCAGAAGTTATTCATATAATTAATAGACATCTTGCATGTGGAAGGAATTTGATGGCAGGAAACAATTGTACACAATGATGTAATTAGATCTGAAACTGCTAAGGCGGTGGTTCTCAGAGTGTGGTCCTTGTACCTGCAGTGTCAGCATTGCCTGGAAACTTGTTAGAGATGCAAATTCTCCCACCCACCCCAGACCCACTAAATCAGACACTCTGGTTTGTAACTAAGCTTTCTGGGTGATGATTCTGGTGCTCGCTAAAGTTTGAGAGTCACTGCTAAGGTCAGACTCTACTGCTCCTTTGATTCTCATTGGCAAAAACCTGGACTCCTCCCCCAGCTTGAGGCTCTGGCAGGATTCCTTGGAGGGTGAGGTGGGGAGGAAATAGGGGAGGGTCAACAGTCCCCTTCCACAGAGAATGGGGACTTTTTTAAGTGCCTAGACTTTAATTTTTAAAGGGTTCTAGAGAACAGAGGTAGAACCAACATTTAGAAGCTAAATAGATGGTTCCTATTCAGGAAAGAAATGATAAACTAGCAGTTGAGAGGTTTTTGACTATGATAGAGAGGGCGATCGCCTCACAGGGCTGTGAGTCCTCCATCACTGGAGGGAAAGAAATGGCAGGTATTTTGTAGTAGAATGTCCTGCATGTGGAAGTTTGGGTCAGACTAAATAAAGATTTGTTCTAGTTTTATGTCTTCTGTCGTAAGGCGTTGATTTACCTATCTCTCAGCTCTCAAATAGCCACCTAGTTGACCCCTTCATATCCATCTATGTAACCCCCTCCCAGGAAGCAAAGGTGAGCCCCAGGCTTGGGCAAATCTAAACCTCCCAGGGGAGAATTTTGGAGCTCTGGAATTTCTTCCCAACAGTTGAAGATCAAATTCTAACTCTGAAGCTGGCTATAGTAACAGAAGGTCTTCATGGAACCACACCACTTTTATAATTTCCCTGTTTGTTTCTTGCTCAGCAGCTGAAGATAGGCCTGAAAGCCTTGGCTGGGCACCTGGTGCAGACTGCTAGGTTTCCTTCTTTTTGATTAGCTTCATCAGAGAGGCAATGTGAGATCACTGGCTAGCCCCTGACTGTGATTTGGGAAGGCACTACTTATTGCCTTTGCTTCCTCACCTGTAAAATGGGGGAGGCTGGATCAAACTATTCAATGCAGGTCATGGGCAGCTATGGTGATCATGAAAGGGACAAGGATGCTGAAATGTATATAACCTCAGCCCCTCCTCTTTCCTCATCTTCCCAGGACGATTCTGTGTTTCAGCTTCTTTGGTTTGAGTGAAATTTCAGAATTGAAGCAAGCAAGGCAACATTACATATAAAGGGAAAGGAGGGAATACAGAGGGGCACTATCGATTGGAAGGCAGAAAAGAAGATGAAGAAGTGGGCTAGATTTTTCATGGGGAACAGAGGAGGAGGAATGCAGGGCAACTGGCATGATGGGAAGTAAGGTGGTTAAATAGGTCTCTAAAAAGAGAGTTTGCTGAGTGGTATGTAAAATAATTCTCCCCTGGCTTCTTCTACAGATGGCTTCAGTAAAGGCTTACATTACTGCTCAAAGATCTCGAGGTCAGAGGGATGTTCCTTTGCATTGGACACTGGCCTCCTAACAAGGGCCCAGCTGAATTTGATGATCATTTTATTTGCTAATGAGGTCAATCCAACCTTTGTAGATCTGTCTAGGTTGCAATCATCAAAGGTGGACCCATTCCCACTGCCCATCCTCCTGACTTCAAACATAAACATCACCCACTTAGAAGACTATTTGAGCATATTTCCAACTAGGGGTTGACCAGTTGTTAATCAATGACAGTAGATCTTGCAAACAAAATTCTGAGGCAAGTCCCAGCTTATACAATGGAGCAGAAGAAATATCTGAAGAACACACTAGAGTCAGAGTCAAATAGTATGCCCTGGTTGTGGATTGCTGGGAACATACTTAGAGTCATGGTCAGCAAAGATCTGCAGAGACCAGGTATAGCCATGGGCCAGAAAGATTTGCCTAGAAAGATTGCTGGGCACAGGTAGGTTTTTTCCACTTCCTCTTCCAAAAGCCTTTAATACACATGCTGAGATGAAATAACGATCATGTCACCAGAGCATGAGAAGGATAATAAGATATTAATATACAGCCCAAATAAATTCAACTCCCTTTGCGGGAAATGACTAATAGTGTGCCAATATGTATGATTCAATTTAACTTATATAGGGAACAGAGTTGCTCAATGGATTACACCGAGAATAGTGATTAACAGACTGTCAGTACTAATATGAATTTTGTCTGCCAAAGTGAAGGTTTAAAATTCATTTCATTTTTATGCATAAAATTCTGTTACTTATGTTTTCCCCCCAAATTTTAAACTCTATATGTTCTCTCTCTAAAAGAGAGAGAGAGAGAGAGAGAGAGAGAGAGAGAGAGAGAGAAAGGAAAGGGTTGAAATGAAATGGAAAATTCCAAACCTTCTCTTTTAATATATGCAAGCATGTATCTATTTATGTCTTTAAAAATAAAATGATACTTTACATACCATATTGTAACTTGGTTTTAACATTTATTAATTTACTTAATAGATATTTCTTTTTTAAAATCTTCATCTGGGGATATTTTTTCCATTGCTTTTTTAGAGTGGAAGGGAGAGAGAGAGAAGAGAGAGCCTCCCCCATGTGCCCCGACCCAGGGCAGGGAGTGAACCTGTAACCCAGGTACATGCCCTTGATCGGGAATGGAATCTGAGACACTTCGGTGCACTGGCTAATGCTCCAACCACTGAGCAACACCAGCCAGGGCTTATAGATATTTCTTAAGCACCTACTAAATGCCTGACATTTTATTATGCTCTCAAGGATTGAAACCATGAGCTTGCCCTTAGAGTCTAAGAGAAGAGGAAAGAAAATAACCAAGAATATAAATAAGTATATATTGTATACATATATATTGTATAACACATATAATCACAAATTGTGAAGTATGATGATAGAAATGAGTAGGAATGGGAAACAGAAAACAAAGAAGTCCTATTCAGTAAGGGGGTCATTAATGGATGAGACCCAAAGGACAAGTCAGCAAATATCAAAGAGCCAAAAGAAAGCAGTGTTTCAATCAGAGAGATTATTGAGAATTATTGTAAGTAAAACCACCATTTGGTTGGTATTATTATATGCCACATTGTACGGAAGAGGAGACTGAGGCTCAGGGAGCCTGAAGAACTTTCTCAAATCACACATTAATTTCTGTAAGCAATAACCTAGCCTTGGAGTTGAACGGCTCCACAGTTCAGGTATGTCCCACAACTTCAAGTGCATATTTTCCCAGCATAAATATCTGCTCAAAAATGTCACACCGGCTGGTTTTGGTGTTGTTCTTATTACCTTCCATTATGGTGAGCACGCTTTCCTCTGACCATTCCAGAGCCAGCAGCAGCTGGCATCGGCAGGACTCTCTGCTCTGTGTCCCACTGAACCATGTCGCCCTTCCGTAATGGACTCTGTGTGCTACTGAGTATTGGTATTCAATTGGCCATCTGACATCTCTGCCCTTTTAACCCTTCCTATAAGCATGTGTAAGAGATAGTCATTTAAATGCACAGAGGGCCAAGAGAGGCTCTCTTTTTGATATCTATTTATATCCTTGTGAGCTAGATGGAAATCCATCCTTAAGATCCCAATATCCACTTCTAAAGGAGAAAAACAAAAACCACCAGGTCAGAGCATGAGTCCCATTGGGAAGTTATTAGTGTCATCTCAGTATTACTCTAAGTCTGCCCCGTCGCTGTACATGAGCAGTCAGTGCGTGCTGGGTAAGGCAGTGGCTGCCAGTGCATTCACTCTGAGGCTGTGGGCATGTGTGTGTGCACATGTGCCTGTGCGATCTTTGTTACAAGTAATGCAATAATGGGCACCTATTGATCACCTTCATATACCCAGACCTTGAGGAGTGCAGCACATTTAAATACAATAAAAAGAACAAACTGAAGTTCTAATATCTAGATTAAGGATATTTGCAGTTCATACTGTACCACTTATAGCATTTCCTACTTATAAGCAATTCTGGTAACTTAAACAAAACTACCTATTTAAGAATGGTAAAGAATTAGAGAAGAATGTGAGGATTCCAGTGAAAAACTGTAATTCCTTATTCATTAAATGCTATGAGGGCAGAAGTTTTATTTAGTGACTCTCAGTTAACAGAGTGCATTGTAGATTGAAAAAATAATGAATAGTAATAATTTCTTTATGAATTGGTGAGAGCACAGTGAGCTTGTAAAGGCGGTGAGATTCTTGTCTCAAACCTTCTACAGTGTTTTGTTAAGAAGTCCTAAAGTGGATTCTTTAGTGCTAAATTCTTTAGTGCTGTTTTCACTTCTCCTCCTTTCTCATGCTTAAGTGGCATAGAAGACCTATGAGAAACTGAAATAAACAAATGCGTAATTATGTTCATTTATAATGCATTCAACTCAGCTACATATATCTGGATGAGTTATGCATACTGGTCTGGCCTTGTGGATAAATAGCATACACTTCATAACTTTTACAGAAAGTTCATATTCTTCCTGTTTTGATTTCTATATTATAGTAAAAGTAAGTTATGTGGACGTGTACAAAGCCAACTGTCCACTCTTTGATAAATTCCTCACCATAGTACCTCTTCCCCAAGTGGAAAATTCTAGGAGTGACACACCTGCCACCATATACAAGATACAATATTTCTCTTCAATAAGGAGAGGCCATTCTGTCTTTTTTTTTCTTGAATTTGTATTAAATCTATTTTTAAAAACCAAATAAACGACTATGGGGCAATCTGCTTATCACAGCAGAGCTCTGCCTCCATCTACAAGCCTTTGTTTGTTTTTTCTTATCTCTTTCAAAGAAGTAGCCAATAAAAATGGCATAAAAAATAAGTGATTTTAGAAAGGACTGAGATTTGCTGATTTCTACAAAGACACAAAAACATACTGGATAATTTAGAGTGTTTTGAAGACAAGGAAGGGAGGAATCCAGGATCTACGTGGAACACGGCATAACTCACAACATCCCGACAGACCAGCAGCAGGAACTGTCCACTTCACAGGTGAGAAAACTGAGGCCCAGAGAAGTTAACTGACTGGCTTAGGAGCACCCAACTAATTGGTCACAAAGCCAAAACTCAGCAAGCTTGATTTATGGTTCATGCTTCCTCTAAGGTCCCATATTCTAGAATGACTTTACTGCCCTGCCTTATTATTACTGTCCTATACGGAGATCCTTGCAATCTGAGTCTCAAGGCCATGGAATATGGATCTATTTTAGAAACACTGATTCACCTTAGAAAATTGATCACATAAAAGACTGTAACACATGTCTGGTTGGGGTAGGGCAAGCTGGGGTGGCAAACATTTGGATGAACACAACTAACAGCTTGACAACCTCCTACTTTCAAAATGGCCAACCTGCCCTGGCCGATTTGGCTCAGTGGATAGAACATCAGCCTGTGGATTAAAGGGTCCCAGATTCAATTCCAGTCAAGGGCATGTACCCTGGTTGCAGGCTCGATCTCCAGCCCTAGTCAGGGCACATGCGGGAAGCAACCAATCAATGTGTCTCTCTCACGTGGATGTTTCTCTCTCTGTCTCTCCCCCTCCCTTCCACTCTCTCTGAAAATCAATGGAAAAATGTCCTCAGGTGAGAATTAACAACAACAACAAAAATGGCCAACAGTCAGATTTCACTCATCCATCATTTCACCACCGTGGAAGCCTCTCCCACTGGCTACAGGTGGTTCATCCTTTGTCTGTCTCTATCTAGGCTAAAGAGAGAGAAAAAATAACTTATTTTTTTTTTTAAGTATGGGGAAATGTGATGGCCTTTCACACACTCATTTGACATCAAATCTTTAGATCCCTTTTCTCATTTACTTTGGCAGAAAAAATCTTCACCTGGTGTGTTTGGGGTCGGGATGTGTGCCTAGGCCTGTGCTGGGCCGCATGTATGAGCATCTTCCCAACACTGGGGTGAAACTGTCAGAGCTGAAGCATTAAATGGCCTTGGCCAATTTGAACGGCTTGCCTCGAAAGCCGGGTTTATTTTGGCAATCCCCCCTTTCTCCCCAGTTCCCCCTGACCTCGTGTATTACTGCGTGTGGATTATTTTTTTTTACTGAGGGAGATACTTAGGCATGGGCTGGAGGAGATAAGTGATATAGTCAAATCACTACTGCCAAAGCTTGAAATTCCTGGCCACTTTAATAGCTCTGGCTGACCTCTAAATGAAACGCCACCTTTGGTTATTAACATGTCTCTCTCTACTTTTATGATTTTTCGGAACATAATTTGTCACAGTTTTTATCTGCACAGAGCAAGCTTTAAGCTTTTAAAAATGTGAGTTATCTTTTTACAACTGCTAACAATTACACATCACAGAACAGGCTGCTCTGAAAACCAATTATGAAAAACCGGCATGGACTCGGCATTCAGCCCCGGAGTGTGCCTGTGCCACTCGGAATTCTAGCTTTCTGAACTCTTGCCATGGAGCTGCCGGTGCTCGGAACCGGGAACCAGAGACTAAACTTGGAAATGGCTGTGAGATCTGGGAGATAAGACAGGGGCAGGGAAATTAGTTGTGCTTCTTCTGTAAGATCATCTGGTAACTGGGCCATGGGGCTGTTCCAGGGCTGCACGGGCCGCGCTTGCTTCTGCT
Source organism: Plecotus auritus (assembly GCF_963455305.1). NCBI lineage: Eukaryota > Metazoa > Chordata > Mammalia > Chiroptera > Vespertilionidae > Plecotus > Plecotus auritus. Next base: position 38,488,307 of record NC_137785.1, on the reverse strand, counting down.
GGGGAGGCTTTGCTCACACCTGGGCATCCCGTATTGTCTTTCAAAGGCCACCTGCTTGCCCTGAGATGTCAAGGGGACGAGAGTGGCCCTGGGTTCAAGTTTCAGCCTAAATACTTACAAGACTGCGGGACAGAAGAGCATTGTTGAGACTGTTCTGACTTTTAGCAGACCATGGTGCTCGATAATTTATCCCTGCTCTTGCTCTCCCCTGCGGGCTAATGGAGGGCAAGTGTCATGTCCCCTCACTGCAGCATCGGTCGTGTGTGTGGCTCAGCATGTAGACTCCAGAGACAGACAATGTTGCTACAAAACCTGGCCCTGAAACCCAGTGCTCTGAGACCTTGAGCAAATTATTCAACCTCTTTGTACCTCAGTTTCCTCATCTCTAAAATGGGCTTAAGAATCCTATGCCTCTCAACGATGGTTGGAGAATTAAATAAGCAATGTAAAGCACTTAGAAGAAAGTCAGTAAGTTATTTCATTATGTTAGTTGTTTTATTTATGTTTTTATCCCTAGGTATCAGCACAGAGCTGAGAGGTAAGGTCCAAAGCACAGCCAGGGACAAGAGGGCTCCACAAGGGGTACCTTCCTGCCATTTTTATTAAGGGGAAAAGGTTTTATTTCGTGGCAGTTAAGATAATGGGGAGTTGGCAGGAAATGGTGTGAAAGCTGGGGGAAGCCTTTTCAACATGAGATTCAAAGAAACATCTGTGGTTAGACCATGAAGAAAAGTAGAGCAGGGAGAGAAATGGGGGCACCCTGAAGGGGGGCGCCCTTGCTCTCCAGGCACTGGTGCCCTCTGTGGGTGCTCCCATGTGGAAACCTAGGTGAGCCCCTGCATCCAGTGATGCTCAGTGAAGGTGAACAGAAGGATGAAATGGAAAAGCCTCAACTTTCAGGTTTTCCATTCTTAGTGCCGGAGTATAACATCGGCTTCTCTAGGGGGCTGATGGGAAAGCAAATGTGACCCCATTCCAAAGAATGAGGCAAGACCTTGATAAAGGAGCAGGAGGAGGCTAGGATAGGGAGGGAGGGAGGGAGGGAGGGAGACAGACAATGTAGTAAGCAAGAGAGAGTTAATAAACACAGGCTGAATCACCGATATGCTTCTGTTTTCATTTAGTATCTCATTTAAGCCACAGTTAGACAAAGCCTAAGAATTTCACTGATGAGTTTTACAAAGTAGGATTCAAATTTGTTAGGAAGAAAGCGAGACTTGGAGAAAGTCTGAAACCACCCAAGCCCCTGTGCTAGACAGAGGACACGGCTGGGCCCTTAGCCCATGTCCACACGGCTACCTCCACAGCCTGCCCTCCCTCCTTTAGCACATGGGACCCGAAGATGCCTACACAGCCTGGCAGGTTCCAAAACTGAGTGATGCCCAAGGAAAACCACTGGTTCATGGCCAGTGCTCATGGCTGGGGGGCGGGGGATGTGGGGGTGTCTCAGCTTCTCTTGTGACTGAGTGCTTGGAGACACCCCAATAATAGAGGACTGTTCTGGGCCTTGGCAGCTCCTGTCTCCCTCTTAAAAGAACAATTAAAAGACTCTCTTCCAGGAAGTGATTTTTTTCTCCTTTCCAGGACCACTGTCTGCCTTAGCCCCGGGGGGAAAAGATTCCCTTTGCTCCCGTCTCCCTGGCAGGAAATCTATTCAGAAAGGATGTTGATTATCCTCTTCAGCACTTATTTCCTTTACATTATTTTGATTCCGTTATTTCTCATTATACTCCCAATATGTTTTGGCAGCCAGGGCTCGCAGATGGGAACAAACAAAGGCTTCTCCAGTCCTTGGGCTGTACCTTCAGACTTGACTCTGAAATGATTTCTTTGGGGGCTAGCCATTCCCTTGCAGGCCTGGGCCAGTGGGCCAGGGCTGATTTGCATGGTTGGCCAACACCCAGGGCTGGCTGGGTTTCCAGGACGTAGGATTCACAGGCAGGGCTGCAGAGGCTGAGGCACTGAGCCCCCTCTGCTGTGCTTGATGGAACTAGGACCGTGCCCCCAGACTATCTATAAGGAGAGGGTAATGCAGCCCATTGCATAGACCACAGACTTCATCCTCTACATACTCTACATATTTTTTTCCTTGGAGACCTTCTGCCCAACTTGTCGTCTGTGCTAGTCTGATTTCAGGGGACTGCCTGCGCTCAGCCCTTTCTTTGCATAGACCCAGCGTCAACTCAGGGGCCCAAGTCACATTTATGCCAGCTCCTTCCTTTGACCCCAAGGGACTAGATCACGGGCAACCTCAAACTGAAAGGCAGTTCATCCAGAGACAACTTGGTGACCTGGGCCACGGATGCCTGGCCAATCAGATCCTCTCTCTCTTCTGGCCATTTATACTAGGGCAGTGGTTGGCAAACTGTGGCTCGCGAGCCACATGAGGCTCGCGAGCCGCAGTTTGCCACTCTGTTGACTAATGAGTTTGCAGACCACTGAACTAGGGCATTAAAAAGTCAAAGCCAGCAATTCCAGGTTCTAAAGTAGAAAGGGGTGTTTATCAAAGGGCTTCATGGATGCTGGGCCAGGTGAACTTGTGAGGACAAAAAAAAATATGCACAAAGATGAAGGGGGTTGATGATAACGAACTTAATAACAATTATGGTAATGCAAACATTTCTGAGCACCATAGGTCCCAGCACAGTCCCTCATTTTGCCCTCATAAAAGCACTCTGACGTAGGTTTGTGATCCTCCCTGTTTCATAGATAAGGAAATAAATTTACCAAGTGCGTCTTATTTTGAAGTGCATGTTCTTTACCATCAGGCTCTCAATATGGTCATCCATGACGTTCTCAATAAAGAGAGAAAAATAAAGCAGGACTCCAGTGGGGGGACACACCATAGATGGGGCTGGAGAAGGCCCGCTCAGAGCACTGTAGACCATTGGTCTAGACGCAGGGGTGGGCAAACTTTTTGACTTGAGGGCCACAATGGGTTCTTAAACTGGACCGGAGGGCCGGAACAAAAGCATGGATGGAGTGTTTGTGTGAACTAATATAAATTCAAAGTAAAGGAGCGGAGGGGAGAGCAAGAGAACCGGATAGAACAGCTGGATCCGGCCCGTGGGCCATAGTTTGCCCAAGGCTGGTCTAGAGTCTAGACTCAGTTCGGGAGGGAGGACGGCCTGCTTCCATTCTTTCGGTAACTTGATTGGCTCTCTATTCCTGGCAGCCACGAGTCAGACTGAAAATCTTCCTCCCAGACTCTGTTTAAAAGTCTTTTCTTCTGAGAGGCTATCCCTGACTTCCTCCTTCTCCCACAGGCCAAATTGATTACCCAACCCCTGTGCTTCCCCCACGGCAGGCTCATGCATCTTTCACTGCTCCTGTCTCACTGCGTGATTATTTGTTTACAGTTCCATTTACCCAACCAGCCTGCAGCACAGAGCCAAGCATATAGTAGGTGCTTATGAAATGCTTACTGAATTCATTCATTCATCCAACTAATATATATTGTGCCAGGAATCATTCTAAGCCAGGGCTATGCATACTGTGGTCCATGGGCCAAACACAGCCCTCTGCCTGTTTGGAATAAAGTTTTATTGGAACATGACTATGTTCATTCATGTAAATGCTCTCTATGACTACTTTCATGTTGTAATAGCAGAACTGAGCATTGTGAAAGAGACCATATGGCCCACAAAGCTGAAAATATATATCCTAGGCCTTTATAGTACAAGTGTGCCGAACCCTGTCTTATGCCAGGGGTTCCCAAACTTCTCTGCACATTGGAATCATCTAGAAAACTTAAAACCATGCTGTTGCCTATATCTCACCCTCAAGGTTGAGAATCAACCTGGCCTGGCTTTGGGATTTATAAAAGACTAGTGATCTGGTGCACAAAACTCGTGCACATTAAAAGGGGATAATTAGAGGAAATAATTTAATATTGCTATTTGCCCTTTCTCTATAATAGAAGTGTCAGAGATGAAAGAAAATTAGTAAAATGTATATGAAAATCTTCCTCCTGTCAGAGTGTGGGGCATGCCATGGGAACCAGAGTCAAGTCCCTGCCCACCCACATGCACCTCGAAATCGCGTAAGACCCAGACCCAGCCAGCCCCACTCCCATTGGGCTAGATGCAGACCCAGCTGGCCCCACTCCAGTCAAACCCCGCCGGGTGCAGGGTGTGACCTCAGGTCGCCTGGCCTGGTGCCAGGGCGGGGGGCACAGCCTGAGGTTCCCTGGCCTGGGCCGGGGGCGTGCCTTGAGGTCCCCTGGCCCAGGCCAGGGGGTGTGGCCTGAGGTCCCCCATCAAACCCCACCAGGCAGGGGGCGCAGCCTCAGGTCCCCTGGCCCAGTGCTGGGGTGGGGTGCGCAGCCTTAGGTCCCCTGGTCTGGGCTGGGCAGGGGGCATGCCTGGAGGTCCCAGTCAAGCTCCGCTGGGCGGGGTCGCGTCTTGAGGTTCCCCGTCAAGCCCCGCAGGGGGCATGGCCTGAAGTCCCCTGTCAAGCCCCGCATAGCAGGGGGCGCGGCCTCAGGTCCCCTGTCAAGCCTGTCGGGCGTGGGGCGCAGCCTCAAGTCCCCCAGCCTGGTGCCAGGGCGGGAGGCGTGGCCTGAGGTCCCCTGTCGAGCCCCACCAGGCGGGGGGCGCAGCCTCAGGTCTCCTGCTCCAGCCCAGTGCCATGCAGCCTCAGGTCCCTGCTGATTGCTCGTTAAGGCTCGTTACGGGAAGTTGGCCTCCGCTGTGGGCGTAGCCATCTGTGTTACGGGATCCCCACCTCTGCTGTGGGCACAGCCATCTTTTGTTACAGAATCCTTGCTTCTGCTGTGGGTGCAGCCATCTTGTTACGGCGTGATGATCAATTTGCATATTCCCTCTTTACTAGATAGGATGTTCCTGTGATTCTACCACACAGCCAAACCTGAGGACCCCAATTCTAGTCACAACTACAACTAAGAGCAAAAATAACAATTATCACAAATTGGTAATTCAGGCTTGAAAAAGTCATGGGCATGTGGGCCCACCTAGTCTGAGGCCAAGGGCTCAGTATGAAGGACACAGGTCACTTTCCAGACCTACACAATGGCTTTGAGGCTCAGGCTAGAAGCCATGAGCTCAGTCTTCACATCCAGGGCTCCTTCTGTCACCCCACAGTCACCTCTTGTTTCTGATCCCACTTCACCCAGAGAAAATGACAGCAGTGGGGCTGAGAATGGACCAAAGAAACATAATCCTCCCAGGTGGAAGTCCCCTCAACCATCATTCCAGAAGTGCTCAGTGCAAATGGCATTGAAAAGCCCAGAAATGTGTTGATTACATGAGATATGGCAACAAGGTTGGAGCTGAGTGCAATTTGTAACTTTAGGGGAAAGTCATGAGTATATATACTAGTACATGGGCATCTTTACTATTCCCTCATTAGAATGCTAGCTCCCTGAGACTGGGGGCTTTGTTTATCCAGCATCTAGGATAACACCCAGTGCAGAGTAAGGAGTCAAAGACTTTGAGTGGATGGATGGATGGATGGATGGATGGATGGATGGATGGATAGATGGATAGATGGATGGATAGAAGGAAGAAGGGCACTCACAGCAGAGTCCTGCAGGGACCAGGCTATAATTCATTCAGTATTTTCCTGGTTGCTAGACTGAGCCTTAGAGACATGAACCAAATAAACCATGGCAGAGACAGACCACAAACATGGCATGATGAGGAAAAGATTATTTCACATGGTGGTGAGTGTTATGAAAAAAATAAAAATATAGTTTGATATGACAGAATAGTCTGGGAAGAAATTTACAAAGAGGTGGCCCTGGACTTGAGACCTGCAAGAGGAGGAGTCACCTTTGTGTGGGGCTGGAAGCAAGGGGCCCAAGCAGAGAAGACAGAAGGACAAGTGCCTGGAGCTGTGCACACAGCCCAGGATGGAGGCCAATGTGTAGGCATTATTGGGCCATGTACCTTGAGCGGAGGTTGAAGAGCCCACCTGAGCCTGAGCGTATGGGAGCCTGGAGACCACACCAGGCCAAAGAAATTTTATCCTGAGGGCAATGGAAAGGGTTATCAATAGGCAGGGTGATAATCCAACACGCACTTTAGAATATCACACAGCTGAGCAGCATTGGTTTGGCAAGATGGAAAGTAAGTGTACTGGGGGAATGTGTCCTTCCAAAGGTCATGTCCACTGGGACCTCAGAAAGTGACCTTATTGGAAATAGGATCTTTCCTGTTTTTACTAGTTAGGTAAGATCATACTGGATTAGGGTGGGCCCTCATCCAAAGAGGAGTGCCATTATAAGGAAGCCTAATGAAGACCCAGAGGGGCCAGAGAGAACACCATGTACCATGGAGGCAGAGATTGGAGTGATGTCCCTGCACACCAAGGAATGCCCAGGATGGCGGCCACCACCACCAGCTAGAACAAGGCATGGCACAGATTATTTCTCAGAGGCTCCAAAAAGCATGCAACTTCACCAAGACAGTGACCCCAGACTTCTGCTCTCCAGAGCCATAAGAGAATAGATTCCTGTTGTTTTACCACACGAAGTATGTAGTAATTTGTTAGAGCAGCAAGAGGAAATGAACCACCAGGCAGGTGTGGTCTGGGGATGATGGGTGAGAGGGAGAGATGGAGTGAGAAAGACAACTAGCCAGACAATGAGAGGGGTGAGATAGAGAGAGGGATCGAGAAGAAGGGAATGAGGCCTGGGCTGCAAATGCTCCCTGGTTGTTTGCAGACTGAATAATTTCCACAGCTCAAACCTTCCAAGAAGAGGCCTTCCCTCAGTGTCCTGGAGTCTTAGAGATACCAGCCACATCTCTATTTAGTTATTGATGAAAAGAGGAAATGCCCAAATCTCCTATGCATAGAGGATCCTAGGCACTGCTCTGAGAATCTGGGCTCCTCCAGAGAAGTGTTTGTTCTGCAGGTCAGGGCTGGGGGCACCAGGAGGCCACACTTCTGGGGACATGGAAGCAGAAGCCCTCCTGGTCCCCTGGGCCCAGCTCAGGTCCACGTGTGTCATGCCCTATAAGTTACTGCACTGTTAAAAAAAAATACACACACACACACACACACACACACACACTCTGAGTGGCCAGATTATTATGCATTCAGAGATCATAATAATCTGGCCACTCAGTGTATATCCTATATAATAAAAGGCTAATATGCAAATCGTCCCCTCGACCAGGAGTTCGACCAGCAGGCAGGCCGGCCAACTGCCCATGTCCCCTCCCCCTGGCCAGGCTGGCCGGACCCCACCCATGCACGAATTCATGCACCGGGCCTCTAATTAATATATATATATATATATATATATATATATATATATATATATATATATATATATGCTGAGTGGCCAGATTATTATGCATTCAGAGATCATACACACACACACACACACACACACACACACACACACACTAGAGGCCCGATGCACAAAATTCATGCAAGAGTAGGCCTTTGCAGCCCTGGCTGCCTCGTGGCCCCACCCCCCACCCACTGGTCATTCCAGAAGGTCATTCCGCCACCCAGTCTAATTAGCATATTAGCTCTTTATTATATAGGATTATATAGGATATGTGTTTAAGCAAATTCAGTTAGGGGTTTTAAATTCCAGAGGAAAAGGGGAATGCTCATAGCAAAAGGAATTTCACTTTCATGGTTGTGCAAAGAACTAGCAACCACAAGATGGGAAAAAGCTTGATTCAATTTTTATACATCCCCAAGGCACAATGCATTCTCCTGGAAGAAGCCTCTTTTGACCCACTACTGATATCCCACTAGGAAGGTGTTTTAATGTAGTGGTTAGAAATGAGTGTTCTAGAATGTTCTGGTTTAGATCTCAACTCCATGGGTATCATATGACCACTCTGAGGCTCAGGTCTCTCACCTTTAAAATGGGTCAATAATAGTAATTCCTTTGTAAGAGACTTAGGGGATTTTGGTGCGAGAACGCTTAGAAAGCAGTGGTTAGCCATCTTGGCTGTGCTCTGGGGTCACCTGGGGATCTTTAAAAAGCACTGATGCCTGCCTGCCACCCCCAGATATTCTGATTTTATAGGTCTAGGGTGGACCCAGGCATTAAGTTTTTAAAGGTCCCTGGTGATTCTAATGTGCAGCCAAGTTTGGGAACCATTGGCCTGAAGCACTCACACAGGGTAAGGCCCATGATCATCAGCTCGTGTGGCAGGCACGGCCCTACCTCCACTCCCCAGTGAGGAAGAGCATGGAGCTCTGGGGCGAGTCAGCCTTGTCCAGTATCTGCCACTCTGTGGCCACTGGCTAAGTAAGTCATTTACCCTCTCTGAAGTCAGTTTACTTATCTATAAGGTGGGACTAAAATGCTTATCTCTTACAGGTAAATTGCCAGGCTTAAGTGAGCACATGGGTGAAAGACATTTACAAAATGTCTGACACTTAGTATTAAATAAAGGGTGTAATTCAAATTAATCATTGCTTCAGTTAGAATTGCTCTGCTATCAGACTCTTCCACGAACACTCAGCCTGTACCAGTCTCCTTGCCCTTGGAAAGAGAACCCCAGGGTCCCGTCAGTGTGTGGAGCATCAGAGGCATATTCAGGGCACTTTGTTCTTTAAAGGGTGTCGTCCGTGCACAGGCTTACTTTGCTTATCTGCCTGTTGAAATCAGTGGTGTAAATAATGAAGCAGTGTGATATTTGAATATTTCTTCTGCTCATATTTTTTCATTCTAATTAAAGCCAGAATGTTCCATTTTAGAAGTGAGTATGAATAATAAAAACTCAGCTGCCTAAATATAATATTGTAGTTTTTGTTTAAAAAAAAAAAGTAGAGGAAAGGACTGTGTTCTTATAACAGACTGAGTATAAGCTACTGGCTTGCTTTCCAGGGATGACAGACCTATGTGTGGAATTCCTGAGCCCCAGGACCTGCTGTTTCCCTTCCCTTCCAGGCCCCAGGATTATCAAAGCTCTCCAGGGTGTGTTTATGGTCACTGATAAGCGATATTCCCTTTCCTTATATCTAGAAGTAGATCACACCTCCCAGTCTGAGGCTCTACCAGGCAGAGAAAGGGCTTTCTTTAGGACCCCAAGAGTTTAGCATAGCTTATGGTGCCTAAAGTGTACACTACAATTCACTTAACAGAGGTGAAGAACAGACCTGGTTCTGGAGAATAAGATGTATGAGTTTCCTATGGATGCTGCAACAAATGACCACAAATTTAGTAGCTTAAAACAGTGCAAATGTATTCTCAGTTCTGTAGGTCAGGTGTCTGACATGGGTCTCATTGGGCTAAAATCAAGGTGTCAGCAGGACTATATGCCTTTGGAGGCCCCAGGGGAGAATCTGTTCTCTTGCCTTTTCTAGCTTCTAGCTTGCCTTTTCTTGCCCTCCAGCCTTGGCTTATGGCCCCTTCCTCCATCTTCAAAGCACATTACTCTAACCTCTGGTTCTCACCACATATCCTTCTCTGACTCTCCTGTATCCCTCTTTTAAGGGCCCTGTGATTATGTTGGACCTACCCAGATAATCTATAATAATAAAAGCATAATATGCTAATTAGACCAGACGTCCTTCCAGATGACCTTCCAGACGAAGCCAGGGCTGCAACGGGAAGCCCAGGTTCTGGGTGCCAGAGGGAAGCCGGTGCTGGCAGCCAGGGGAAGGAAGGCCAACTCTTGCACAAATTTCGTGCATTGGGCCTCTAGTTCAAAAAATCTCCCTATCTCAAGGTCAAGTGATTACTAACCTTAATTCCACCTGCAACCTTAATTTCCCTATAACCTATTCATAACATACATATTCCCATTCATATTCATATAATGCCCAGGGATTAGCATGCAGACACTTTTGGGAGAAGAAGGGCATTATCCTCCCCACAGTAGAAGAGGAATGGGAAAACGAGGTAGATAATGTTCCCTTCCAGGGCACTGTACCCCCACTCTGAGAGAACACACACTGTGCCTGCTGACTTGTGTGTCTCCTGTACTGGACTGTGGGCCTGGGAGGGCAAGGAGAGGGGCTCTCAACTGTCAGTACATTCTTCAGTGCTCAACCTGGAACAGGTGCACAACAAAGAGATGATCACGGACTTGACCAAACTTTTAGGACATCAAGAGGCTTTGCAATTGACAGAGCAGCTCTTAAATTCTAACTCTATCCTTGGACAAGTTACTAATTTTCCTGGGACCTCAGATCCCATATACATGAAATTGGGATAAAGAAAACATCATGGGCTATGATAAGGATGAAGTGAAATAATCCATGAAAAGTGCTCATGACAAGACCAAGCATACAGTAGTGCTCAATCATTATTAAATCATCATCATCACATGGCATGGAAGGATGGAGAACAAACACTCTCTCCTGATTAAAGATAGTTCAGCAGGGTGACTGCAAAGGCATTCCCCAAAGTGTGGTTCCAGGTCTCCATAACTGAGGCAAACAAAATGAAAACCCTAACAGTATGGATGAACTCAGCTTAGGCAGAGGGCAAAGAAGCCCACAAAAACAAACCAACAAACAAAAGAAAACACCTGGCACCAACTTCTTGGGGTCATTTTCCATTTTCCAATCAATTTAAGAAAATCAGAGACTAGTCTGTGGGTGTAGCTCTTAGAGGTCCTTCTGAGGGGTAGGAGCCCTTATGCTAGGAAAAGCCCCTAGATGAAGGCACTGAGAGCAAATAAGAAGCTGCCAAGTGACACACCTGGCCACTTTACCTGGACATCAGGTGAATGGAATTGCCAAAGCAGAGCCGACATTCATGCCCGTTTGCCTGCTATGGTGCCTGCATTCTGACATAACTATTACTAGTCACCACTTTCATCCTACAATGCAAGTCCAGCCCCATCAACAAGGAATGATCTGCCCCAAAATGTCAGTGTGACACCTTTGACAGACCTGAGTTATGGAGCATCCTTTTGTGTTTAGAAAGGAGACCAACTGTTTAGGGTCAAATTCTGGCTACAACTCCTGCTAGCGGTGTAACTCTGGGCAATTCTTAAACTTCTCTCAGCATAATTTCCTCTTCGACCAGTGCAATAAGGGGAGTCCCGACCCCACTGCATCATTTAGGAGGATTTAGTGAAAGAACCACATTGTGCTCCTAGCACAGCTGGGCTTGGAGGTAAGCACTGCACACATGAGCTGGAGTAGGGGTCCTCAAACTTTTTAAACAGGGGGCCAGTTCACTGTCCCTCAGACCGTTGGAGGGCCGGACTATAGTTTAAAAAAAAAACTATGAACAAATTCCTATGCGCACTGCGGGCCCGGGACGAGTCAGCTGCTAAGCAGGACAGGCAGCGGCACCCGGCGGGCCGGATAAATGTCCCAGGTGGGCCGCATGTGGCCCGTGGGCCGTAGTTTGAGGACGCCTGAGCTGGAGTTAGCTCTCTTGGGAGATTTCTTTCCCGTGCTCTATTTCATTTGCCCCTCCGGTTCCTGAGCTTTACAACAGGTAGGCTAACACCTTACAGGTTTCCCCTGTGGAAAAGTACCTGTTGATTTGGATCTGACTATTCCGAACCACTAGGCAAAGTGAAAAGGTCAAACATTATCACTTCTGCAATGTGATTTGACGGGGATCCTACAGCCGGAAGTAGGAGCCAGGAATCCTGGCGCCCAAGCAGCATCTTGTCCTTGGCTTGCTTGTTTGTGAAAGTCCGACAGTTGACTTTCAACCCTTTTTTATTGGGAATGAGTGTTGAGAAATGTGCTGGGGTATACCCCGGGAAGGTAGGCGCTGCCACGTCCAAGCCCAACTGTGTCCAAAGTCTGGGCGGCAGACCCGCCCGCTGCAGGAAGAGGCCCGATAAACACTTTCAGCCTCCCGCCACGAGGACTCTGAGCCCACCGATAAGGAGGCGCAGCCCTGCCTTCAAGGAAAGCTGCAGATTTCATTAGAAAGTTGGGAGCCCGGCTCCAAAGGGCCTTTGGACCTCATCTTTTATGATCTCCTAAAGGCCTGGCTTGGGACACAGTGTGGAGCTGGGTCCTCAACTCCACTGTCCCATCTTCCCTAGTGGATTCATCCAAGCAAAGTGCATTTCTTTATTTCCTTTTCTGCTCCCCCAACTACCTGTGGTGTTTAGCTCTGTTCCAACTAAAGTCTGGTTTGTATTTTTAAGCACTTACTATATGCCAGACATTGCTTGCCATTCTCTCCTTAAACTCTCTCCAAAACCCTGTGAAGAGTGTCCCCCACATCTCATCATTCAATCCCAATTGGAAAGGAATTGCAGCTCAGAGATGTTAAGAACGTTGCCCAGAGTCACACAGCTGTCATTTAAATCCAGGTTCTACTGACAAAGCACTTCCTATATGTACTTTACTGGGAGTACGGAGAGCTCCTCACTTGAATTGTCAGTCTTACTGCAGCCATCCAGCCTAAGACATTCAATCAGTTGGGGGAAGAGTATGGATGACCTTTAGTGTGAAATGATGCCAAGATACCACTGTGGCATCACAAAAATAATAATAATGAAGATGAGCCCAGAAATCTTTGGGGCTTGTACATGCAGAATGTGAACCAGAAGAGACAGTCTATGACACAAATACTGGGGCAACAGCTGAGGTTCCGGAGTGAGTGTCCCCCATCGGAGCAGGCTGATCCAGGGCCATGGATAATGACACACCAGCATTCTCTCCCACTCATGAGTCACTTCCCGGGGCCAGGTGCCATTCTAGGCATGCTACAGGCCCCCCGGCAGTGAGCCACGCAATCCTCACACATTCGGTGTTATTGTTATCCCCACTCCGATGGCAAAACTGAGGCCGAGAGAGGTTAGAGGACATGCCCAAAGGTGCACAGCTACCACGGGGCCAGGCGCATGGCCTGTGGAGTCAGAAAAACTTGGGTTTAAGTTCAGACTCTGGCATTTACTAGCTATCTGAGACTTGGAGCAAAACTGCTTCATTTTTCTGAGCTTAAGTTTACTAGTCTCTAAAATGGGGGTGTTGTGGAGGCCCTCCCTTCATAGGACTTTTTTTGGGGAAAATGAGGATTAGATGAGATGATATTAGCTTGACACAGTACCTGGGGGACAGAAACAACTGGTTAAAAAAAATGAAAGCTTGCCGAAACCGGTTTGGCTCAGTGGATAGAGCGTCGGCCTGCGGACTGAAGGGTCCCGGGTTCGATTCCGGTCAAGGGCATGTACCTGGGTTGCGGGCACATCCCCAGTGGGAGGTGTGCAGGAGGCAACTGATCGATGTTTCTCTCTCATAGATGTTTCTAGCTCTCTATCCCTGTCCCTTACTCTCTGTGAAATATCAATAAAATATATTAAAAAAAAAAAAAAAAAGGGAAAGCTGTTAGGCAGGGTTTAAACCTAGAGGGGAGAGAGAGAGAGAGAAAGAGAAAGAGAGAGAAAGAGAGGGAGGGAAGGGAGGGGGGCTGGGAAAGTGGAGAAAGGGACACCCTTTCTTGGGCTCTGCCTCAGGTGGTTCTGACCAATTCTTAACCCTTTCAAAGCTATGCAGGTCTTTCAAGGTGGGTCTCTTACATGTGTAGGCCAAGCTGACCTCAAGGAGATTCACCGGGAAGCCTGGTACAAGGCGGGCTGGGAGCTCTTGGCCTGCTGGGTGGGACTGGGGGAGAGGCTGCGTGCTGGGTGGGGCCTGGCCGGGCTCCAGGAGCAGGACTGGCGCCCAGGCTGAGGCCAGAGACAGGCCAAGGTCGGCCAGCAGGGCCAGAGGGGAAAGGTCGGAAGTGCCGGGTGGGGTTGGATGAAGGCTAAAGAGGCCTGGCTGCTGTCAGGGCGGGTTCCCAGACCCTGGGGGACTGGAGCTCCTAGGTGGTGAGGCACCCCTCTTCCTCCTCTTCCTGAGAGGCCCCACTGGGGAAAGTGCCCAGGCCTGGGTGTCCATAGGAGGGGCTCTGTGATGTTTACCCACAACCTCAGGATGAGCCCAGAGCCCAGCAGCAGGTCTGAGTCAGGCCTGTCTGATGCCTCCTGTTTCCTTGACCACTCCTGGTGATTCTGTTCCAGATGGCAAGGTTGTGAGCAGACCTGGGTACAATCCTGGCTCTCACAGGCCCTAACCTTTGGTGTGGCAATGACTTCACCTGCACTTCCGCTCCTCATCTTTAAAAATGACCAATTGTCCAGCCAGTATGGCTAAGTGATTGAGCCTCGACCTGTGAACCAGGAGGTCATGGTTCAATTCCCAGTGGGGACGCATGCTGGGGTTGCAGGCTTGATCCTCAGTGTGGGACATGCAGGAGGCAGCTGATCAATGATTCTCTCTCATCATTGATCTTTCTCTCTCTCTCTCTCTCTCTCTCTCTCTCTCTCTCTCTCTCTCTCTATCTCTCCTTTCCTTTCTGAAATAAATAAAAATATATTTTTTAAAAAATGACCAGTTGAAGTAAAAACCTCCTGACCTTGTCCAGATTTGGGCTTAACAGGCAGCATATGCTGACATGTGAGTTCAGTCCTCCAGGTTTACTGATCCAGCCATGTTCCCACTAGGAGAAGGGACTGAGTGGCCCCGGAGCAGTAGGAGCACAGTGTTTGCTAAGTGTGGGTAGAAACTGTCAGCTCTCACCTGGGATACCAACGTAAGCAGACGGAGGAGAGGAAGCTCTGAGTCCTGGCTGGCATTGACTGACAGGCTCAGCACCAGGATGGCACACTGTCCAGGGAGCCAGGTGGTCCCGGGTGTGAGCAAGACTCTCTCACCCCCAACCTCTGCGTGGGCCCAATGCCAGAACACCCCTCCTGGCCACGCTTGTGTCCCCAGCATCACCACCCTATTGCTGTTTAAGGCCTGACCCACCCCCACCAGCTGGATTAGGTCTCCCCTGGCCTTAGAATTCTCGAAAGATCCGTAACATATTGAGATCATTTGCTTGATCTCCCATAAGGACTGTGAAATTTCAGGGGCCGGGTCTTTGCAGAGAATAGTTCTTAACAGAGAGTGAGCACTCGGTATAGATTTCTGAAGAAAATAATGAATGAGAGGGTGAGTGAGAGACCAAATGTCAACATGGAAATCAGAGGTTTGGGACCCTGGAGAGGATGTCAGATGAATTTTCCAGATGTTTTTCTTTGTGGCTTGGGTCCTAGAGAGGAAGAGACATGAATGTTCATTCCAGGGAGTTTCTCACCTGGAAAAGTCAGTTTGGGCAAAGTGGAGGATACTCATGATGTCTGACTCATCAGTGCTCTTAAAATGCATTTTAGTGTTTGGGTTTTTATTTTAAAAGTGTTTTCCCCTTTAAGAGCTGGCAGAAGGTGCATGGAGAAGAGACCCTCCCATGCTCAAAGCCCCGAGACCATCACTGGGCCTTCAGCACGAGGTGCCGCAGAGTTGGTTAGTGACACACATTGAGATGAAGAAGTGCTGTAATCTCTCCTTATTATTTTTTTTAGTGGTCTGAGCACTATTTATTCTTAACTGTAAGACTGGGGAATTCTCCCCAGTGGATGACATTAAGGCAAGAAAAGAATTTTCGACACCAAAAAGGGAAGTCACAGATGTCCATGGACGTGTAGCATGGCTTCCTGGCTTTTAGCACAGTCAAGGGGTGCAGTTAGAGAAGCTGCTAACCCCCGACCCCGTTTATGCACATTCAAAGGGGCCCTGCCCTTCTCTGTCACCTCCTTGCACATCTCCACTTTCACTCTTTTGATCATTTCTCCCCCATTCGACCTGGACGTACACAGTGGTGTCTATAGTTTGCAGATACCATTGGCCTCACACATAATCATATGAACACGTGCAGCATGAGCCATGGTGCCACAGCACCGAGGATGCTGAGTTCTGCGTGGGTTTCTGGAGGCCCTTCTGAATATGGATGACCCTAAGGACACAAAGGTCCCAACTCTTCCAAATACAGCAGTATGCCTGCATCCCAGTCAGAGCTGTGGGCCCATGTCATCCTAGGACCCATCTGGCTTCCCAGGAATTTGTCCTGGGGCCCTGAGGGAAGGGGACACTGGGTTATGGAGGGTCCCTTCTGAGCTAAATGTCCTTTGGCGTGTCCACCCACATTCCAGCGAACTGTAAGCAAGAGGCTCCGGGCATGCCCCCAGGGCCATTGCTACACTCTCTAATGAAGAAACCCAATGGAAGGTCAATGACCTAAGAAATGAGGGCCCTCTGGCCAGTGACTTGGAGCCACAACAAACTGACTCTCATTCATTGAGGAGTTCATTGACCGCCTCCTGGGATGACAAGGACCTGGACTCCTCTTGTTCTTCATGCAAACATGGCACAAGGAGGTCACTCCTTCCCTCGCTTGCTTGTCCCAGGGAGGAAAAGCACCTTCCTTGACCTACACCATTTATCTCTTTAATGCCAAACATACAGTCAAGTGTGTTTTCCAAAATACCAGACTCTCTGCGTCCTGAAGAAAGCCTTAAATGTGGGCAATTCACAGGTCCAATGTATCCCTTAATTTCAATAAACGCACCCCTCCTCTGAGTTTGCAACGATCCTCACTGACATTTCTTGGGCTCGCATTTATATCATTTGATCCTCACAACGATGCCAGGAGGTGGGAAGTGTAGGCTTCTTTGTGGAAGGAACGGTACTTCACGTGGCAGATGCTGTCCCTCTCCTTTCCTCTCAGGCTTTACCGTTTCAGGTCCACACTATCCACACTTCCAACCATCAGCATCATCATCTGGCTGTGGGAGCCCGTTCTGCCCAGGGAGCGGCAGGCCAGAAGCCACTGGGGCAGCCCTCAGCCAGTGATGGGACAGTGTATCCAAGCCCGCTCCCCTGCCCTCAGATGGGAAGACTCAGGCATGTGTCTTCCACTGCCTCCCAGAGGTCCCAGCGGGATTACCTCCAGATGCCCACAGTGGGGACTTGCTGGGTGATGCGCCATTCATGGCATCCTTTCCTTCCCTGTTGCTTCCTGTGATCAACTCACAAATAAGTTACTTGACTTCAAATCCTTGTCTCGGGGTCTATTTCTGGTAGAAGCCAGACCTTGTCTCAGGGTCTATTTCCGGTAGAAGTCAGAGCAGTCAGGCGGCTTGCCTACGGGGCACACAATAAGGTTGACACAGACGTGACTCCAGTTTCCCATGACCCCAAAGCCTATGTTTGTTCCCCCCAGACCTCTTTATGTGCAGAGACCCGAGGAGGCAGAAGGCAGTCAGGCCCTTCACTGGACAGAGGACAGAGGGGCATCCGCTCTGGACATCGCAGAGCCGGCACAGGCTGGTCACAGGCTCTCCCAACTCTCCTTCCAGGGTTCTGGGCAAACGAAGGCAGCTGACTTCTGGAGCAGCTGGGAGACCAGGCTGTCAGCCCATCCCACCAGCTGGGAGGGAAGCACCTAACTTTCAGATTCGCTCAGCCCATTTCCAGTGTGTGCTAATATGCGAGGCTGGCACCAGGGAGGGTGTCGTCTGGCAGCCGATCCTTCATACAGAACATTAAGCCGAGGTCCTGCACAGTCTTGAACATTAACCATCCCCTGGCACCCATGAAGAAGAGCTACGGGTTTTATTAACCTCTGTGTCCTGGACGCATTGCGCGCCGAGCACCATCATTAACCCACCTCCAGACGGGGGACAGGGGCCTCTTTCCCAGCTCTGTTCCAAGAAGGCAGGCCCTACGAAATGCCTTCAATAATTTAAGGAAAGTACCAAAATGTGACCATAAAGGATATAACTTCACCTCAAGGATGGCGATCCATAAAGATTTTGTGATAGTAAAAACTGGGCTTTGTTCTGTTACAAGCCCTTTGAAAGTTTCTGTGCGTGTGTGCGAGAGTGTGTGTGTGTGTGTGTGTGTGTGTGTGTGTGTGTGTGTGTGTGTGTTTTGGGGGAGGGTGAAGTCATGCAGTCATGTTCCTGCAATTGGGATTTAGCTGAACTCACGGTTTAATTATTCCTAACATCATGGCCATAGCACGACCCATTAACAACAGCTCAGCCTGAGTTAGGAAGTCCCACTGGTAATCTCAGAAACACGTTGTATCACTCATTTTTTCCCCATGTCAACTCCAGACATACAGCTTCATTATAAAAATGGAACAAGCATAAGAACACCCCTGTGTCCCGATCCCGTTCAGCCGCCCCAGGAAGACTGGCTGCTGGCGGGCTCCTCTCCTGCAGCCTTGGCTATTCTTATGCTGGTTGATCCACCTTTACTTGGCACACCTCATATGCAGGCTTCCAATTTGCCGCTGACAGACAAGGAGAGGGTGGGTATCTTCAGGGGGAGGGGGAAGGATCAAGGATCCTAGGAGGGAATTCCTTCTCAGATGGAGATAAACCTCCTACAGTTTACACATTAAAGAGCTGGGGCCATAAAAGAATGGGTAATATGCGAGGCTTATTTAAGTTTACAGAATAGGCTTTTTACCTGAAAAAATCAGTAGGAGGGTGGATGGAGTAATGACTAAAAGCAAGGGCTTTAGGGACAGAAGGGTTGAGATTGCATCGGGGATTCTCCTTTAATTTGTTGAATTTTAATAAAGTCACTTAAAGTCATTGCATCTCAATTTCTTCATCTGTAAACTAAAACTTATTAATAATATACCATAACCTTCCTTCCTTCCTTCCTTCCTTCCTTCCTTCCTTCCTTCCTTCCTTCCTTCCTTCCTACTTTTCTTCTCATTTTCACTTCCTCTCGCCCTCCCTATTTCCCATCCCCCTCCTTCCCTAGATCCTTTCTTCTCTCCCTCCTTCCTCCTTTCAACACACATTAAATGCCTACTATGTGACAGAAGCTAACCTAGGTGCCAGGAGTACAGAGAGAACTAAGAGTCTCTGAACCCAAGGCTTCCTTCCAACCTTGTTGGGAAATCAGATGAGGTATAAAGCACTTTGCAAATTAAAAAGAGTTGCAGAAATATGAATATTTTATTATAATTGTAGAAGGATGCATATTCTATATTTTTTTAAGTTAGGATTATATAAAAGTATGCACACTTTATGTTTTGTTTTAACATTAGGATTGCATGTCTCCACCCACCTGGGTCAGGGGTCAGAGGTTCAGGGGATCACCAGGTCACCACCTAGACTACCCTGTGAATGGCACCCCCTGGAGTTGTGCCCTTTGATGACACTGGAGGAAAGACTAGATGATGAGGCCCGGCTTCCCCTTCCTGCTTTCAACTGGGCAGCAACTCTTTTCATGTGCTTTATAAACTGGACTTGAATTCCAGGACCCACTTAAAAGAGAGAAAAAAAAAATGGTATTTGAAATCCACTGATGCTGGGATTCAAATAATGCCCTTACCCGAATTGGTGAACCAAATGATCAATGAAAAGAAAGAAGCATGTACAAAAAACATGTACAAAATAACACACCTCTCAAATATCTGTCCTTATTCTGCCCACACAGAACGTTCCCAATGAAAGGCTGAGAGACATCTGTGCTCTAAGCCCGCCAGGTGTTGCTGAACCTCGCGTCGTCCACTGGAACTGAGTTCAGCTCGCTCTGTAGTTTGGCTGTAGCACTTCCAATGACAGGTACTCGTGTCTTAACACCGAGGCTGCTGGGCGCTCTCTGCAGGCTCAAAGCCCATCGAGGAGGAGTGATTTGATTTACATAGTGCAGTAACAACCCTAAGCAAACCCTGGCTAGCCTAATTCCTCTGCAGCTCTGGCATTGTCCAAAGAGCAATATTTAACTGCACAAAGAACTGGCTGCAGCAAACCTGGCACAGGCAGAAGAGGGCGCAAACAGGGACAGGAGAATGGGCATCAGAGGCCATCCTCTGCTCTAAAAGAAAGACCAGTGCTGGCCAATAGAACTTTCTGCAATGACAAAAATGTTTCATATCTGAGCTACCCGGTACCATGGCTACTAGCCACATATGGCTATTGAGTACTTGAAATGGGCTGTGGCTAGTGTGACTGAGGCACTGCATTTAAATTTTATTTCATAGGAGTTAATTTAAAGTTAAATAGCCCCATGTGGCTAGTGGTGACCGTACTGCACCGAACAACTATAAACACACCCCAAGCCTCTGTGAGTAAGTCTGATCATTAAAAAAAGTTCAGTTCACTCATACAGCCAACAAGTAATGAGTGTACCTTTAGTATGAGTCATACTCTCTGCTAGGTACAGAGGGGAAGGGAAATATAAAGTTAGACAGGTTCCTGATCTCAAGAAGCTGCTTGCATTTCCTTGAGGGAGGGAGTCATGGCAACCGATGTGTAGCCGCTGTGACATGAAATGAGAACAGAGAGGAAAGAACACAGGGAATGCAGGAAGGCTGCGTGGAGGAGGTGGCATTTAAGCTACTTATATAAGGATAGACTAGTTCATTTTTCAGAAGGAGGAAAGAACATCTAACAAAGTAAAGAGCCTGGACAAAAGCATGAAACCATGATCTGACCATAATTTGGGTGCAAAGTGGAGGCAGGCAAGGCAGAGATGATCCTTTGCAAGGAGGATGACGCTAGACAGCGAGGGACCTTACATGATATCCTAGGGAGTTTGGATCTGACTGAATTTAGAATCCCTTGACTTGTCCTTAACTATTGGTCTTAGGGATCTTTCCCTGCTGCTAAATGAAATGCCCTCATTAGATTATTAGATTACTTTCCCCATCCTTCCTGTCCTCCAAGGCCCTGCCCAAATCCTCCCTTCTCCGGGAGCCTTCATTGATCTCACATCTATATACCAATTATATACCAATTCTTCCCTTTTCCAATTGTGGTTTCCACTCCATAGTCACTGTTAGGCGATTTTCCACTATATTCTTAGCTTTGTTTGCTTTGCAGGTTTCTCACAAGACCTCCAAGTCCTGGTAGTTGGTTCCTCACTATTACCATTAAACTTTGTCCTCCACCTGTTCAAGAGGGAGTAGGTGCCCAGTAAATAACCTCCATTGGTTAATGAACGTGGTTTGCTGTATCACATCCCTATTAACTTGGACCTGGTGATTAGTCTAAGTATTTGTAATTCTTGTGTTGTCAACACTTGAGCTGGCTCCCCAGTCTCCATACCCTGTGCCTCTTATTTTTGATAACCAGCCTCAGAGTCGTTCAAAGAGACCTGACTATGAGCCCCGGGGAGAGCTCTGGAAACCTGGCTAGGGCAGGGGAAGGTGAGATCTCTGCAGGCGTCTGACTGGTTCTCTTTTCATCTAAGTCAACCTGGAGATCCTTTGGCCCTGAGCTGAGTCACGCAGCCAGTTGTTTCAAGGTTTATCTGACTGACATCTGATCAACCTCCAATGCTATCTTTATTTGCTAAATTACTTCTTGGAATTTTCTAGACCCACTATGAGTTGGGTTCCCCCAGGCTTTTTTAAGCTGATCTTTGTGTCTGTTAATGCGATTTTCTTTCCAAGTCTCCCCTCAGGCCCTGACACCTCTAAGCCGTTTTCTTCAACCTCAGAGCAGCTTAGGACACTGCCTTCTGTGTTCCCATGCACTCATAATAAAATGTAGGGTCACTAGAGATTTATAAGAGCTGATGCCTCGATGGCATAAGAAGTGTAGTAAATGCTGGTGGTGGTTGATGATACTATGACTATTGTAATAATTCACTTTATGTTATACTTTGTTTTTCCCTGGTGCATATTTAGCACCCAGCGGAGGTGAAATAGAGTAGGCATTTTCTTAATGAGTGAAACATACCTTACAGCCTCAGATGAATGAACCAGGCCTTAACATTCAGGTGTCTGTGATCTGGGGTAACTTAGAAATCAAGCTTGATGAAGATGATAAAGATGCGGCTTCAGAGATGCTTGCAAAGAATACAAGTCCACAAAGGTGAGATACACATGCTGTCAAAGAAGGGGTCAGCTGACACACTGGGGGAATGGTCGAAGTGGCACCAGGTGTGAGCAGGCCGGAGGCAAACATGTGAAGTTGTTGGATAAGGGCCCTGTTGACTTTACAGGCCTCGTATCCATCTTTTCTCCATCGTGAGAGACCATCGGCATTGACAGACGTAGCTTCAGTTCCAGCCCTATTGCTTGAATGTTTCATGAGTATGTAAGTCAGTTTCTCAGCCTGGGCACTACTGACATTTGAGCTGGTTAACTCTTTGTTGTGGGGGCTGTCCTGTGTATCTTAGGATGCTGAATAGCATTCTTGGCCTCTACCCTCTTGGCCATTGCATATTCCTTCTATTTCCTAAGTTGTGATATGTACCCCCATTTGAGAATCAATGCTCTCCTTAACTGCAAAATAGGAACAATAGTCCCCATAGGGCCAGGCAGTTGTTAGGATCAAATGAGAAAACAGGTATGAAAGTAGTCAGCCCAGGGATTATACAGGACTTAATGGCCACATTAAAGGACAAAGGAGAGACTAGCTCCCCCATCCATGCCCAGTGAGTTCTAGGAGGCTGAACAGGAGATAATAGGGAAGGAGGTGATCCATTAGTTTTTGTCCTGAAATCCCATAAGAGTCAGCAGCTTATGGACCTTTCCTTGCCCTGTAGATATGTAAATATTGGAATTATCAGAACCAGCATCTGTGAGATTTAAAGCAGGAAGTCCTTAGAGCTTCCTGTAAAAACACAAGTGACAAACTTGGATAAACAGCAAGTAGAAAAAAGATATTCCTGTATCATCACCAGTCCCCCCCGCCCCCCAAAAAAAGTTGTTTTCTCTTTCTCTCTCTCTCTCTCTCTCACACACACACACACACACACACACACAACACACACACACAAGCATAAAAACACAAACACAAGCTCCCTCCAATAAGATGTAACATAAAATAGTTGCTTGAACTTGAAACAAGTATGAGATATATGAAGGTAAATAAGACATGAACACTACTCTCAAGGAGCTCAAAGTTTAGTGGGAAAGCCAAGCTCTCCATGAGAAGGTGTAGCTAAAAGAGAAGTCATAAGGAAGGATAGGGTTGAAAACCAAGATCAAAATGCAGTTGTATTAATTCAGAGAGACTAAGCCAGCCTTGGGCAAACTACGGCCCGCGGGCCGGATCCGGCTGTTCTATCCGGTTCTCTTGCTCTCCCCTCCGCTCCTTTACTTTGAATTTATATTAGTTCACACAAACACTCCATCCATGCTTTTGTTCCGGCCC
Organism: Plecotus auritus; assembly: GCF_963455305.1. Lineage (NCBI taxonomy): Eukaryota > Metazoa > Chordata > Mammalia > Chiroptera > Vespertilionidae > Plecotus > Plecotus auritus. Next base: position 38,465,388 of record NC_137785.1, on the reverse strand, counting down.
TCCTGTCCAGTTTAAGAACCCATTGTGGCCCTCGAGTCAAAAAGTTTGCCCACCCCTGGACTAAGCTATGCTGCAATAACAACCTTTAAATCTTAGCCACTTAAAACAAGTAAGATGAGCACGCACAAAATGTCCACTGTGGGAGCTGGGATTCCTTCACACAGTTGTCCATGTGTTGTTATCTTAGCATTCTAAACTGTTCAACACTCATGGCATTTCCATACCAACAGGGCATCTGCAATCATTGAGGCAAGGGAAGAGAGCTCAAGGAATTCCTCACCCCTTCTTGATTGCTTCCACCTGTAATTGACAGGCTTAGTTCCCACCACATTTCATTGGACAAAGTAAGTCAAGTGCCTAACTTCAAGGGCCTGTGTGCCAAGATGGAGGGGAGGAGCGGCAGTCTTGGTGAGCAGTTCTAACAGGGACCCCCAAACTAGATGAGCTCACTGCAACAGTGAGACCCATATGGGCAGGACTATCATTAGTTGTGAGTTCTTTTAGCACTTAGCACCTTGTCTGGCACAAGATAGAAATTCAACAAATTCTTGAAGAAGGAAGAAAGAAAGGGAGGGAGGCGGGCAGGGAGATGGGGAGCAAGGAATTATTGGGTTGTTCAGGATTTGAGTTGTTAAGAAACTTCTCTGCTGTCCAGGAACAGAGCGGTACACTGAGGGGAAAATCTCCTTAAATTAGAACCAGTTCAGTTTGTGGTCAAGTGAGGTCCAGCTCAATATGGTCAGCATTCAAACCCTGGATCACTTTTCCTTCTGAAGCAGCAAAGCAGCTTGTGTCCTAAGACTCAAATGATAACTCTGCTCTCCTCTCTCAAGGCATGCACTCCCTCATTTCTACATGGCTCCTATTAGAAAGAGCAAGGGCTGTGGAATCCGTTAGACCTAGATTTGATTCCTGGATGCTTCCCTATCTAACTGTGTGCCTCAGATCTAGTTACTTGACATCCTTGAGACTCAGTTTCCTCATCTATAAAGCAAGGACATCTCTAAAGTCACAGACCCAGCAAGGCAACAAATGTTAGCTTCCCCTATCCCTCATGAGCCACACCCCTGAATTCTTTAAGCATCATATTACAGCCCTTGGAATGTCACTCCCTATAAACATCTGAGCTTCCCACCAGCATCCCCCATGGGGGAGGCCTTCCCTGCCTCCTTTCAGCAGAGTGCCATGTGTCTGGGTACACAGAGCACAGCACCTGTCTTCCTCCCAGCAGCACTGACAGAGGGGATGTACCCAGCTCAAGGCTGGCCGCAGCTGCTGTATGCGCCCCTGAGCTGCCACCCGCTGCCCAGGATGGGAGCAGGGCGATTACTCACTGCTAATAATTATAGACAGGGACACCTCCGGGAGATGGCTGAACTGAGCGCCTGGAGCCCGGGGTGGAAGGCTCTTGGAGCAGCTCTGATTCCGCTGCCTTCTGGATGGCTTCTGGGGGATTCAAGGGACCTGGGTTAGTCATTCCCATTCATTTACCCACAAATTATGGGACAGCGACTCTGTGCCAGCTCTGTAGCAACTTATCGGGGCGACAGAGATGATTAGTATGATAAACACACTTTATTTTTGTACAGTCTTGGAAATATGGCAGCTTCTGTTTCTCTTCAGGCTGAAACAAAGCATTCCGAAAAATAAAAAAAAGCAAGTGGCTTACAGTTAAATGGCAAAAATTAAAATTAAAAAGTCAGGAATTTCTTGTGACTTTCATAGAATCATATATTTGAAGCTGAAAGTTTTAAATATCACCCAGGCAGACGTGCCCCCTCCCACCTCCAATCTTACAGCTGAAGGAGCAGAACCAAGAGAGAACTGACGCAGACACTGTCCCAGGAAGCGGGTGCTCCAAATTCCCAGACGTGTCAGTGCTGGGTCTTGTACCAGGTCAGAAAAGAGGGAAGCATCTGAAGGCACCAGGGGTCTGAAGCATCAGATGACCTGATGTTTTTGCCACTTCCTCTCTGAATGAAGTTAGGGAAGCCACTTTATGATAATGATTACTACGACAGCTATTGTAATTATTCCTATTTCCACCCCAGCTTCATTTTCAATTTAGAAAAATGAAATCCAGGCAAGGACACTCTTTTCAAAATGCCAGAGTTTCCAAGGCTTGTTAAGAGCCAAACTCACAGATCGAAAGGATGCTTTTCCTTTGCTCTTTTAGCCGAAGTTATTAAGCGAGAGGAGCGCCATTCCCATTTTCATCTCAGGCCGAGGAGCTGCCTGTGGCCCTGTCAGCAGACTGGAGCATTAATAGAGCCTAATTCTTTAATGGACTCTGGGTGCATTTCTTTCTTGCATCTTGAGGTCTTTAAAAAGGCTGTGGTGAGTTGCACTGGCATAAACCTTTTATAGAAACAATCAAATATCACTTGGTAAAATAATTAGCATCAGAATAGCGCAAAGTCAGTCTGTCCTGTACTTGGTGCCAAATATGAAAAGGGCTCCTGCCAGCCTCACCCTCACCCTGGTTTTGTGGTGGAGGGTAATCTTTCTCCCTCTCCTAGCCCAGTGGTCGGCAAACTCTTTAGTCAACAGAGCGGCAAACCGGGGCTCCCGAGCCGCATGTGGCTCGCGAGCTGCAGTTTGCCGACCACTGTCCTGGTCAGTCCCAGAGGGAGGCAAAGGTCCAAAGGTCCAAGGCATGCCGTTAAAGTGCTGTCTTATTCTGGGCCGGTGGACAGATGATCCGTAAGTGGGCTTCCTCCAGAGCATCAAGCGCCAGAGGATGACTAAGGAGAGAAGGATGGAGCCGAGTTTGGTGTCCCCAGTGTCCCTGGCCTGCCCAGCCAACTTCCCTTTCGGTAAGCAGTGCGGTCATCCATCCCCTCCCCATGGGCCCCTGACTTCCTGCCTGCATTTCCAAGCATTTTTGACCAAATATCAGGAGCTCGGTTTTGTTTATGACTTATGGATAACATAGTGCAGGAAAGGAGTGTCCCTCTCGGGTCCAGATAAGATGCTAAACGCAGAAAAGCACCACACGGACCCCATGCACACAACTTTCTACCATAAAGCATCTGTGGTTTAGCCTGAAAATGGGAATTCTGGGACATGGTGAATTGCAGGGGGCCTCTGCTTCAGCCTCACCCAGAGAGACCCCCCGAGTGGGCCATGCCCCCCTGAGGACATTTTCTCTCTATTGCCTGGTCCTATGATAATCAAGTTATTTAGCTAAAAAAGAAAAACACTTTCCGTGTTCCCCCTTGTCCACATCTCAAACATGCTGCTGATCTCAGTGAGGACACGAAGGGTGGTTTGCTTTGCCAGCCTGCAGCTGGGTGATTGCACCTCACTGTGTCTCCTGGACACTGGCTCCAGCCAGCTGAGCCTGGGAGACCATTTTCTAGTGTCTCTTTTAATTTAGCTGATAGATATGAAAACGAGTTGAGTTTTGAAAATAAACAGGCATTTCTCATTAGCTGGGGGCAGTGTGCGGGCTGGTACCTCGCCATCAGCTAGGAGCAGACCCGGAGAAAACAAGAGGCCCTGTTCCCCCCACTCCCCCTCCCCTCGCCAAAGCCCTGAATACCTGAGCCCCTTTCTGGCTGGGGGTGATTAGTCCCCCATTCTGTTGTGACAGACAGAAAGGGAAGGCAGCAAACACCAAATTTCCCAGTTAGCGCACTGGGAATGCTCCTGATGGTAATCTGGAACAAAAAAAGGGAAGCCCCTGGTGAGCGGGTGAGGGAAAGGGAAGACAATAAGACGAGGAGGTGGGGCAGAGCAAGGGCCTCTCACTGTGGGCACGGAAAACAGTTCTGGAAGTTTCTCAAAGGTGACAGAATTTTTCTTTCCAGAGGCTGCTGCTCACATATGGCAATAGGATCCCCAGGCGCCGACCATATGTAAGGACACAAGGCTTTATGACTTATTGTCGGTAAGATTTATGGAGATGATATATGATCAGCAATTTTTCATCTTCTCATCTCTGGAGCCAACAGGGAGAGGTGCAGATCCCAGGCGAGATCGCCGGGCAGAGCTGCAGGGCCCCAGCCCAGGCGCCCCAAACACCCTGCACCCCAGCTGGGCAGTGCCGCCTCCCTCCTTAATAAAGGAACAGCCTGTGGTAACAGCAGCAACAATTTATTTGATTAAAATGGGCTACTCTGGAGCTATTTTGCGGTATGTTAATGAGTGCTATATCATAGACATTTATTAAATTAGATTTCATAAATGTCAGCCGTGTTTGCACAGGAAATGCACCAGCCTAAATGTGGGCCTTACGCGGAATTAATTTGCCCCCTCCGGAGCAGAGGCATTCCTGCCAGGCCAAGGTGTGCGGGGAGGTGAAGACAATGAGCCCTGCTCAGATGTTTAATATTAGCACTGGTCAAACACAGCACTGCTGGCTCCCGGCCGCCTCCCGGGGAGGGAGGATTCGAGGAGGCTGAAAGGAAGGAAATAACAGAATTCAACACTTCCTTGGAACAGGCCTCAGCTCTCGGTGTCACAATGTTTCACCTTTCCCTTACATTAGCATCAGCACAAATGCACGGAGGCCGAACACACAGTCCATGGGAGGAAATGGAACTCGGTGGCCAAAGCATCCTGGTTTGGAGATCAGAGCTTCCTTGGCATCAGCCAAAGAGACATCCTCATCGGCTCTAGTGCATTCAGACTGATTGAAAAGGAGCTTGTGATGAAGCCACTCTGACTTCAGAAGTAGGCCCCCTGAGCTCACCACTCTTTCTTTACCTCCTATCTTCCCCTCTTATTCTCCACCTCTTGTCTTTCACGCCTGCTCTGCAGGAGCTCAATCTGACACATCCCCTTTGAAGAAACAAATAGACAACATCAGAACAGCCCTGGTAAAATGGATTTCTGGAGCCAGGGAGATTGTCAGGGCTGAGTCCATAATTCAGAGAAAAATCTAGATGGAGCCCACCTTGCTATCAAGAAGAAATCAGCTTCAAGTACCTACTCAGAGGGTGAAGGAGCCTTCAGATGACCATTGGGCTAGCGAGGCTCTTGCAAGCATCACCCTCATCCACAAATTTATCCCAGTCCTAGTTTGCAAACTTTGTTTTCTTTCCTCATCCACAACCCAAAGCATTTTATACCTTTGCAAAAACAATATTGTCCATTGACACTTTCCAAGGACAGCCCTGGATTAACCATTGAAATAATTTTTTAGAATGTGATGTGATTTGTTTTTTAACCCACTAGACAACTCTTCAAGAAAATAAATCTTCTTCAAGAAAAAAAAATAATGCAAAAATAGCCATGGCCGGCTCCTCCAGAACTACAGTAATCCAATCACATGCCTATGGATTTGGGAGGTAGGGTAATGCTTTGTGTTCATTCTGACAGAGGCACTTGGAAAAAAGAAAATCAATAAGATTGATCTTTCAGTGCTGCAGTTTATAGATGTGTATCAGTGTTTTCAGATGGCAAACAAAATGTGTGTCACTTTATATGTGATTTTGTGGGCACCATGGCCCCCAAAGGACAGGGCATCCACTTTGGGCAACAGCAGCCACAAATGACAAGGTGTGAACACAATCAGGTTTCCGAGTACAGTGGCAACGTGCTTACACAACCTCCCTATACAGAGAAAGGCGATCGGGACACGGGCTTCTAGGACATTCCAGATTGGAAGACACACATCTCTGAAGGGAAATGACAGACATTCCAGCTCACACTGGGGAAAAGGGAAAGCTAGCGAATGTAGCAAAGTGACCTCTGAATGGCAGCATGGCACAGTAAAATCACTGTGTCCCTTTGCCGAGGACAGAGAGTTCCCCAGAAAGAAGCAAGCCTGGGCTCATGCATAGTTTTGTTCCTCTTTGCTTTGTTTTCATGACCACTCATTTGGAAGTCTTATTCAGCATGTTCTGTAGCTGCTAAGAGTTAGCTTAAAAGAAGAAGTGATTTCGTCAATGAAGCCGAAGAGAAGTGGCCTTCCCTTTCCACAGGGGCCAGGTTTTTTCCTTCTGTTTCTAATTGTGTTCCAAAGGAATGAAATCCAAGGAGAACAGGCACACATTTGATATCGACAAGACTCATCTTAGGGGGTCCTGGAAGTTCTAGAGTCTTGGGTTAAAATGGCAGTCCTGATATGTTTCCTGCCTGGACCACTTACTGCCCCTGAGAACTTCAAGCCCAATGAGTTAAACAGGCCCAATGAGTCTCTGCCTACTGCTCTTTTGATGGAGAATACAACTTTCTTCCTGAGTTTTGGAGTGTAGGAGAGATTAAGCAGCTGGGGGGTACCTACTACACACTTGGGGCTCAATCAGTGCTAGTTCTATTCATATTTCCATCACTTTCGGCATTTTGAGCTTTTAGATGAATATGATTTAAGAGTCATTCACTCACTTGATCATTTACTCATTCAATAGGAGTTTATTGAAGACCTGTTAAGAGCCAGGGGCTGTTGTGGGCACTAGAGATGGAATAGGAAACACAAGAGGTGAAGTCCCTGCTCTCCTGAAGAGACGACACTAGTCAACTAAACAAGTAAGATCATTCCAGGTATGAGAACATAAGACAGCTGGAGTGTTCAACTGCCTGGAAGGGGAGACCAGCTAGATAGGGTGGTCTATTTCGGACACAGCAAAGGACACTGTGAGGAGCTAACATTTACACTGAAAAAGAAGAAGCAGGCAGCCAGATAAAGAACATGAGGAAGAATCTTCTAGGGTAGGGTTGACAAATAAAATATGGGACATCCAGTTCAATTTGATTTTCAAAACAACTCTCCTTAGGGTAAGTAAGTCCAAGTGTTGCATAGGATGTCCTGAACTTTGTTTGCTAAATCTGGTCAGCCTATTACAGAGGTCCGGGGCAGCAAGGACATAGGCGCTAAAGTGGGAATGAACTTGGATTGCCTGGGAGGCAGAAAGAATGTCAGAGTGTCCAAGGGGTACGAGATGTGGTTTCTGAGAGGAAGTCAGGGCCCCACCACTAAGGCTATTAAGGCTGTGGTGAGAGTTTGGGCAAACGGAACATCATGACTCATGTGTTCAATACCTGGAATTATCTGGGCCATGAGTGGCAGCAGGACTACCGCCAGAGGTTGGCTAATAACACCCATAGGTCCTATCCAGCCTTGCCACCCTTTTTGTAAAGAAAGTTTTATTGAAACACAGCCACACTCCTTTGTTTACATAATATCTATGGTTGCTTTCCTGCTACGATGGTAGAGAGAAGCAGTTACAACAGAGACAAAATTCCCACAAAACCTAATACTTTTTTTGCGTGGAATGCAACTTTTTTTTTTATTATTGTTTAAAGTATTACATATGTCTCATTTTCCCCCGATTGACCTCCCTCCCTCCACACCCACCCGCCAGGACAAGCTCCCATTGCCCCACTGTCTGTGTCCACTGGCAAAACCTAATACATTTATTATCCAGTCTTTTATAGAAAAAATATACTGACTCCTGAACCATGTCATGTCCCAAGAATCAAAATTCAACAATTTCCAGGAACCAGCATTCTAGCTGTATTGAATTCTTATTTCCCTGTCCAATTTTTCTACACTTCATCTTCCTATTATTTGATTCCTATTCAATCAGAAATTAAATTTATAGATAGATGTTTTAAAACAGACATGTATTCAGTTTCTAGAGTCTGGTACCAAAATGGAAAGAAAACTAATCTGATTCCATCATGTGGTTGCTAACATGAACAAATTCATTAGCCTGCTATGACACAGTCATAAATGAAGACTTGTCCCTTACTGCATAGGCTTTTCCCCAATAAGACTATTACTTTCCCTGCTCAGAGGTGCAGACAAGGCATCAATACTGCTGTTGAGTATTTATAATTTATACAAACTTCATGGTGGTCAAAGCAGGGCTCGTGCAGAATAATTACCTGGTTGCAAGGTCAGCTATGAAAGGAAAGGGGCAAGATTTGTAATGCTCTGATCCTCTTAAGGAAAATAAAAATAAAGCTCTACTGAGACATTGGAAAATGACACTTTTAAAAGTGAATGCTAGCAAGCAGAAACAAGACAGCATGGTGGAGAGTCCACAGATCACAGATAGATTGCAGATTCTCCCACATGACAGTTTCAGCAAAGTTTTGTAACCTAAGTCTGGGTTTCTTTCTCAGTAAAATGGTACTCATTCCACCCAGGGTCAGATTATGGTTTCTGTGGGCCCTGGGCACTTTTGCTTTCATGCTATCCTCTTTAATGAAAAAGAAAATAGTAGAAAGTATATTATGTATTCACATTTAAGTGAAATCATATGGTATTGGTCTTTGTCTGTATTAGTTATTTTACTTAGCATAATACCCTCTAGGTCCATCCACATTGTTGCATATGGGAAGAGTTCAGTCTTTTTTATGGCCAAGTAATATTCCATAAAATGTATCATATCTTCTTTATACAATTGGCTGTTAATGGATACTTAGGTTGCTTCCATATCTTGGCTACTATAAATAATGCCACAATTAACACAGGGGTACATATATCAATTCAAATTAGTGTTTTGGATGTGGAATCTAAAAAATAAACAAAACATAGGTACAGAGAACAAATTGATGGTTGCCATATGGAAAGGGGGGTGAGGAACTGGGAGAAAAAGGTGAAGAGATTGAGAAAAACAAATTGATAAACATTACAGGGATGTGAAGTACAGCACAGGGAATATAGTCACTAATATTGTAATACCTATGTACAGGGCCAAATGGATACTAGACTTATTTGGGTATCACTTCCTAAATTATATAAATGTCTAGCCACTATGCTGTACACACCTGAAACTAATTTAATATTGAGTATCAACTGTAATTAAAAATAAATAAAATAATAGAAAAAATAAAATAAATTATAAAAAATAGGTAATATTATATTTTCTGACTGTGTTGGTATAAAGATGAATATAATCCAGGCTGGATTATCTCATTTGTTAATTCTGATTTTACAAGAAATGAAAAGTTTTTATGGGCTCCGAAAGTGTCCTAAGTCCTAGGTGCTGTGTCTGCTGTACCTAATGGAGAAGTAAGCCCTGGCCCCACCTACTCCCAGGGGAGTGGGGAGGACTACCGGAGCTACAGAGAGAAAGCACCTGCCACCATAACAGGCGCCGGATGGCTGTTACTGATCGCACACTGACACACATACTTTTCAAAAATCAGAACATCCATGCTATAGCCAACTCACTGAATAACTCCTTTAAAAATAAAATGCTTGTGTTCCTCTCCAAGTCCTAATAGCCACACATTTTTATTTTAGAAAATGAGAACACACAAGGGGAAAATAAAAATCATTCGTAATGGGCCACTGCTCAGGACTAAACTCCTGATGCATTACTGTATACTCTTATGTCCATCTTTGTTTATACAAAGGTGATTTCTAATAGAATTGAAACACACTCGACACGGTGTTGGTCACCTGCATTTCCCCCATTTACCCAAAGATGACAGATATTTGTCATCATATTAATCATTCTTTTACAATATTAGTTTAATGATATTATAACAGCCCATGTGACAAATGCACCCATATTTATTTATATGAGCTCCTCTCATTCCCGTCTGTTTTCTTAATTTACCATTATGGACGATGGTGTGATGAGTAATCATGGGGCTATGTCTGTGACATAAGTCTATGATGTCTTTTTTTATTTTTAAAATGAAATTTCCGTGGGCTTAACACTATCTGGAGTGTGGCCTCCCTGGGTAAAAAAAAAAAAAAAAAAAAAAAAAAAAAAAAAAATCTTACTACACAGTTTGGAGTAGGAGACCTACAAAGTAGAAAAAGAACACAATGGCCCAGCCTCTCCTCGGCAGATGAAGTGATGAAGTCTTTGGGGCAGAAAGTTCCTCTGGGCCACAGGGTGGGAGCCGGTTGGAAGAATGGAACAAGGTTCCTCATTCTTTTCTCAATCAAGTATGTTTGGAATAACTTGGATAGGTGAATCTTTCAACTGTAAATATTATAAAATCTAAATACAGATCAAGCATTTCTGATAAAAGTTTAGCATCCAACAGAGAAGGTGCCATCCCATATAATAAAAGGCTAATATGCAAATAGACCGAACGGTGGAACTACGCTCAACGCAGGAGCTGCCCCCTGGTGGTCAGTGCACTCCCACAGTGGGAGCGCTGCTCAGCCAGAAGCCGGGCACTCTGACATGCCCCGAGGGCTCCCAGACTGCAAGAGGGCGCAGGCCAGGCTGAGGGACTGCCCCCCCCCCCCCTTCAGTGCATGAATTCTTTGCACCGGCCTCTAGTAAGTATATAATATACACACTGGATCTTGAAGACTTATTATGAAAAAAAAATCTGATTCATAATTTTTATCTTGATTACATGATGAAATGATATTTTGAATAATTGAGTTAAATAATATATATCATTATAATAAATTCTACCTGTTTGGTTTTACCTTGTTTAATATGACTAACAATACTTGAAAGTATGTATGGATATTTGTTGTTTTACATAACCACACTTCACTTGCCTTATACTTTTAGAACCTGACAAAAAATTTTCCCCAGGATCCAGTCCTGCCCCACATTCATTCCCAGGTGAGACTCTGCCTCCAGCTCCAGAATAAATATGTGACTCAGGATTGGCCAATTAGAACAGTCAATTTCCCTAGCCAATATGAGTGGGATTTGAGGGTAAGTCCCTAAAGTCAGCCTAGCCAATCAGCTGTCGTTATATCCTCATGGTTCACAGAAGGGTATGTAACCGAGTGAATCCATAGATTTGGATTGAGGGTTCATACAAATGATGCTTTTTCCCTCTAGGGTCTGCTAGCAGGAAGGATGATATGAGCTTGGAGCTGCCAGAGCCAAAACTTAGAGACAAGAATGAAGTCCTAAAATGAAGCTGACACAAGAAACAGGAATTACAAAGAGATGCAGGAAAACAGTCCCAATGACATCACTTGTGTGCTTAGATCAAAGCACACCTGAAGCCAACATATGCCTGGATTGGTGATTTGCATCAGTCACTAAATTACCTTGATTCTGCTCAAGCCAGCTAAGCTGTATTCCTGCCATTGGCACAAAAATTCCAGAGTATTGCTCACTCCCTCTAATTTTATTAATTGATTGATCTGAGTGAAAGAAAGAGAAACATTGATTTGTTGATTCTTGTTTGTGACCTGACTGGGGGTTAAACAGGCAACCTTGAGGTATCAGGATGACACTCTAACCACCTGAGCTATCTGGTCAGGGCCACTCCTTCTAATTTATTGTGAGGATCATGCAAGAGAATGGGTAGAAAACCCCTAGCAAATTATATGCTGTTCCACATTTCAACTATCATGGTGGTTTTAGAAGAGAAGAAATAAACACAATGAATGGACAACCTGAAGGAACGCTACAATCAATGATTCTAAATGCAAGTCAAAACCTGTGTTTGCAAACAGCCTTGTCCAGATCACTTAGCTCTGCCCGCAGGCTGCCTCATCCAGCTGTTACTGGGAGCACTTCGGTTGCCCACCTGCTATGTCCTGGGCTGCCCGAAACATCTGCTGATACTTCAACTGGCCTTGAACAGCACCATTAATTAGCCATGTCTATCTGGTTCTTCAAGCAAATGATTCTGTTGTTGCTTATTCTTTTTTGTTTTTGTTTTGTTTTTGTTCATGTGCTTATTTATTCATTTCAAGCTGGTGATGTCAGCTCAGTGAGTTGGGACTGTGTTTGGAGAGCTGGCTGGGCACAACCCTTTGGGCAGGCCTCTCTTTCTCAGGTTACACAGTCGGGAATGCTTCTTCCCCCACCTTGAAGGCCCTGTCTAAAGGCCCTCTAAAATCTCTCCATTTCTTCCCTCCACCCACTGCTTTTCTGCCTCTCCTTTTGGGATCTGCTTGCTCAGGAAGCCTTTCCTGACAGCTCCCGGCTGGCCTCTGTGCTCCCTTCCCAACTCTCCATTCTAGCCCCTATTAAACGTGGGTGTAATTGCTCTGTTTATTTATCTAGCTAGCTTTCCATTAGACCATGACCTTCTCATGGGCAGGAATCAGATTTTATGCATCTCTGTGCCTCGAGGACTTGGTCCACAGTGGCTGGAGCCTCGGGATGATGAATAGGTATAAAAGGAATACATTAATGCAATGCGAGTGAAGGAATAGCTGCCCTGATCTCTCACAGCCCCCACCCTGCCTCAAAGCTTTCTATTGTAAAGCAACGTCCAAGAGGTTCGACCGATGCTTAAAAATTAGAGCTCTGAAGGAAATAGATGAACGGCTCACAGGTACCTTTGCCTCCTCCATCTGCATCCAAAGGCTTAGGGTGGGGGAGTTCTTGGTCTCCCCACCAAGCCTAGAGATGGTATAAATGATCAGAGACAATGGACCAGTTTCAGAGACCTGACCCCCAGGGACGGGCAGCTCATGTGAATAGTTAAACCTGTCTGCAGCCATCTCTATACCTGATAACCAGCTCATTGCTCAGCTGTGTCAAGGACAAATTTTACATGGATCATGGTCTCACTGCTGCCTTGGACTCTCCAAGTGGCATTTTCCCTTTAATTGTTAGCTTGGGAGAATGGAGAGGGGGGGCTTCCTTCCCAGAGATCATGGAAGGGAGGGGTCTGTCCTGGGGTCACCAGAGGCAGGATGAAACAGCTTCCATCAGAACATCCCTGGTGATGGACAGGGAAATGGAGACTCCATGGAATGCATGAATAAGTCACGCTGGAAATAGTTCAAGTCCATCATTCACCAAGAACGAGGCTAAGATGTGCTATAAACAACGCGATATCTTTAAATGCCTATTGGAGCTAATTAAATTGGGAGCAGGGACATTTAGATGCTTTTCCTTGGCACATCCCTGGGAGGGTTATCTTGGGGCCTACTCAGGAACACAGTCTCTCAGAATTAAGAACCTCTCTGAGCCTCCGATTGCACTGGACCATCGCTGGGCAAGTTCAGATTATTCTGTAATGAGTCAACACAAATCTCCTGCACTCTCATCTGATACCTGCTGCCAAGGAAAGCAAAGGCTGGTGCTGCAGATGCAGAATAGGGAACCAAGGGAGAGACAGGTGCAATCTTGTGTGCACCTCCCCGAACTCTCTCTGCCTCATCTGCTGGGCTTTTTCTGTCCCTTGGCAGGAGGCCTCCCCTCTGAGAAGCTGCCCTTGCCTGATGCCACAAGATTAGCAATTTGCTTTTAATTAGGACTGCAGTCATTTCCAAAGGAAGCAGCGGAGAGAGGGGGAGCAGGCTGGCTCTTTAAAGTTTAAGTGGATTCGATGCACACGGCAAATTCAGACCCCACTGCAGGCAGCCAATTTGAGTTGCTTGTCCCTTGTGCCCTGAGCTTCTTACCCGTGTCTACAAGCATCTACTCTTATATACCAGTTAACAGAGATGTTTGAGTCGGGTTGCGGAGAAGGGAAAACCATGGCCCCTTGTTCCCTCTGTATCTGGTGCTGAAATTCTACCCAGACAGTGGATGGGGCCTGTGCTCTCCATCATCCACCTGGTACTGCGGTCTATGCAACATTCAAACACATTTTTCTCCAGCTCAGTCCCCCAGGAAGGATGTCACCATAATCTGCAGCTCTTGCTGGAGGAATATAAACAGTTTGCTGGGGGTGGGAAAGAGGGGAGAAATGGAGGGAACCCAGGCTGTGTGGCACGACCCCACCAACATCTTCCACCCTGGAGTTCCGGGGTGGGGACCAGTCTTCCTGTCTTACCTGGATTCCAGGCCAGGTGTCCACCGGCCCTTCATTCTGGAAGCCAAACATGGCAGCCTCAACCCAGCTTCCCACTTTGGCTCCCTGCTCCCAGCACCCACACATTTTATGACGCTAATTGGAAAGGAAAGAAAGGTAGCGGCTTTGTTTACAATGCAATTAACATCTGAATAATTTACCACGAAATAAGCTGGAGCTAAATTCAGCACACAGAGCCCGCTCCCTTTCTAAAGCCGGCTTGTAATCCTCAGTGGAGGGACTGTGTCTGTTCCCTTGCCCTGGGCTGAGCTGAGCTCCATGAGACAACCAGCCACTGGAGTCAACACCCTCCCTTTGACAAATCCACACTGGACATTTTCTCTGGAAGTCACCACTCCCTGATCTGGACCTGCGGCCGGCAGGACTGCTCTGCCCAGGACTCTGGTGCCCTCATTCCTGGCCTGTCTCCCCCTGTCCTCACCTTGAGCAACTTCATTTCCAGATGGCCCCTCTGCCGGCACTGAGCACATGTTAAGAAATGTCTATTGAATGGGAGAGTGAGAGGCCAGGCGTGATGGTGGTCAAAAGGAAGGCTGGCTCTCAGCTCCCAGCTTTGCTCGGCCCTGCCCAGTGCCAAGCTTGGAAGATCCTAATGTCTGGGTGAGTTGGCAGGAAGAAAGCAACTTTCAAAGTGGGCCCGACAGGGGGAGGGTGCTGTCTGCACAAACAGCCCCCGCTTGCCCCTCCAGCTGGCTCTGCTCTGTGCTTCTGGTTCAACAAGTAAGCGCAGCCCTGCTTCATCACGCTAAGCATGGCCCGGAGCCGCTGTCTCACTTCCAAACACATAGCTTTGCTTTGCCCACTTGCCTTGGCCTCGGCACTCTTTCCTCCCTCCCTCATTTTCCACCAACCCCTCAGGTTGCTCTTTCTCTCAGTTATGGCTTTTTGAGACAACAGTCGTTTGGAGAGACGGGAGATGCTGCTGGATCGGCACCCACATTCCTTTCCACAGCTCTTGACTTCCATCTCCCTGACACCGGTCTTCCTGCCAGACGCAGAGGGAGGCCGTGCCATCCCCAGGCCTCCTGCTCCGCTGCTACACATTGCAGGAAGGTAGCAACACGTTGGGATTTAAGTGTGTATGTGAGTGGGTTGGGGCAGTGGGAAGTTCTTACAGGGAACATTGGGACAAGGAGATGTCCCTCCTTTTAATTAGCCCTAAATAAAGTCACTTAGATCCAAGCAGTTCAGCAGGGTTGGTTTTGTGTGTTTTTTTATGCCTTGGGACCATTCAGGGCTGCAAAGAGCCCACACAGCACCTTTATTTGAATGTGAACAGGTGCCCTGGCCTCAGGGCAAAGGGAGATACCCGCCCCTCCCCCTTCCCCCACCCCCCCAGGGAACACAGCTTGGTGATTAGTGTGCAAGTTAGATTTTCACCCTCCTTTGACCCTCAAGCTGAGCAACTTCATGCAGCACAAGCTACTCAACCGTGCAGAGCAGCCCAGGTTTCTGGGAAGGAAGCAGCAGGGTGGTGAGCTGAGTCCTGAATGCTAACACACAGGCCCAGGGTCCTAATTACAGAGCGAGGGCTGTGGGGCCAGCAGCCTGGACTTCCATTCCATCTGGACCGTGCACCAGCCAAAAGCATTAGGCAAGTTATTTAACGTCTCTGCACCTCAGTTTCTTCATTTTTGTCCTGAGCACAGAGTAGATCTTGAGTATAAATACATACAACATCCATCTTCTTACACATATTTAAATATTCCTGGGTCCTCCACTCACAGGTAACTTTGGGCAAATCATTCCATCTCTCTGGGTCGTTCATATTCAAAGGGTAATTTTATTGATGGTGCCTCTTAAACGTTGTCATTAGAGACCTTCGCCCAAATCTGTGACCATGTGTGTCTCCCGCCCTAATGTTCTCACTGGTATTTTCTGATGAGGCACCACTTTGCTGGTCTAACTGCTGTTCTGTTTGCGTTACTGGTAGTGGCTGTTGACAAGATCATTCCACACAGGGAAACGTGCATTCTGTGCTAGGGTTCCTCAGCCTGAATCGCAGGCCAGGCTGATGCTGAGCAGGGGTTGGCTCCCTGACCAGGTGTCATGAGTTGAATTGAGTCCCCTCACCCCTAAGCCTCATAAGTTGAAGTCCTAACTCCCAGTACCTCAGAATGGGACCTTATTTGGAAATAGGGTCATTACACGTGTAATTAGTGAAGATGAGGTCATACTGGCATAGGGCAGGCCCCTGACCAGTATGACTGGTGTCCTATAAAATGGGGAAATTGGGATGCATACACTCCCACCGAATGAACCCCATGTGGACATGAAGGCAGGGATCAAGATGTTTCTACAAGCCCAGGAACTCCAAAGATGGCCAGGAGACCCCCAGAAGCGAAGGAGAGGCCTAGATCGGACCCTTCTCTCATAGCCCTCCTAGGAACCAACCCTACCGACACCTTGATCCCAGACTTCTGGCCTCCAGAACTTCGAGACAATACATTTCTATCTCTTAAGGCAGTGGTTGGCAAACCACAGTTCGCGAGCCACATGCAACTCGCGAGCCGCGGTTTGCCGCTCTGTTGACTAATGAGTTTGCCGACCACTGTCTTAAGGCACCCAGTCTATGGTCCTCTATTATGGCAGCCTAGCAAACTAACAGCTTAGTTAAGAAAGTTCTTCTTCCACATTCCCAATGCCCACAGCACACCTTGGGACCCAAATCTGGGCCTCAGCAAAGCTTCGCATTCCTGCAGGTCATGGCCCTCCTGCCACAGATCAAGAATGGTCAAAGCTGTGATCCTAAGTCCTCAATTGCCAAAGGGTGACTGCAATTATTTATACTCTTCTTTTTCCACCAAGAATTTGAAGTAGCTTCAGGGAAATACATAAAGTAAGATAGTACAACCAATAAAAATAGCACGACCAGAAAAACTATAAATCTGAGAAGGTTAGTTGAAGGAGGGGGCTGGTGCAGTCTCACCTCCCTGGGTAATGAAAAGGACATGACTGATCGTGTTTTTCTTTCTGCCCCGGACAGCGGGAAGCTCAGAATCACATTTGCTGCTCAACTGTTTCCTCCGTTCAGTGTACCTCTGAGCTTCTTGGTGGCAATACTATGCCAGTCGCATAGGGTAAGCATGTCTAAAACAATGGGCATGAGAGGGAAATCTCAGTCCCTTAAGAAACTAAGAGGAGATAGACATAATTTCAGACTATGATAGGAAAGGACCTACTATCTTAAGCCCTGATGAAATGCTTCAACTTGTTACGCTTGTCTACTTACTGGCCATCATTAAATACCCCTGTGGGGTCCACTGGATGATGGAGTCACACATGAAATCTAATGCAAGGCCGTGAGTTGGGCTCACAGTGTTTTAAACACTGGAAATTTTTACTTTTTAAAAGAATTTAGATTTTTTTTTCTTCCTTCTTAATAAATTAGAGAAAGTTGGCATCACTGGTCCCCCTGCACTCCCACATAGCAGTGATGGACTGTAACTGCTCTGAAAGGTAGGACCCATGGCCCCAGTTTGCCACAGTCCCTGCCACCAGCCTTCTGTAGGTGCTTGGCTTTGGTGTCCTGAGCCATCAGCATCCTTAGAATGAGGTTGTGAAGGTGACAATTCTCCCCATTGTGTAGGTGACAGAACTAAGGCCTAGATGTGCAGTAAACAACCTGTGCAACTGCAAGGTGGGTGACCTGCCCAAGATTTCAAAATTAGGAAGTGCCAGTGTCAGAGGATTGCCATGAAGATTAAGTAAAATAATAAAATGTATGCATGGCGATTAACACAACTAAGGCTCGATGAAGCTTACACACACACACATACATACACATGCACACACAGTGATGTAAATATTAACCATAAGTTCACTGGGAGAGGGAAACCCTAATTTATAATGTTTGCCAGTTTCTGTGGTGTAAATGTTCTTTACCCTGGCTAATTTCAAATTACCAATGTGAAGTCAACTGGCTTGCAAAAAAACTGAAAATTTAACAACTGGCTCTTAAGAATCAATAACAAGCTAGTCCCAGTTTACTGCTACCCTGGCTCCTAATGGCTTACAAGAGCCAATTGTTAAATTTGTGTATCATGTTTTATATTATAAAATACATTATCTTGTTATACATTATATTATAGAATAATATGTCCTTTTAATATATAATATATACTTAATATATAAATAGGTAAGACAATTTTAATGAATGAAATAGTTTTAATAGATAACAATTCATAAATATTTTATTTCCAATTAAAATTATGTAATAAAATAGAAAATAAATGTTACATTTTAAAAGTGTGTAAAGAAAAAAGCAGAACACCCACGGAGGCTGGTGTCTTCCTTTCCTTTCCAGGAACTGCAGGTGCTGGTTTCAGGCCTATCCTGCCGCCTTCCTCTCCTGAGCCCAGCATTCACGCATTGGAATCCAGAGAGAAAGCCAGGTCCAGGTACGGCATGGAATGGATTCCATGAGGCTAAGACTTGTTAATGGTCTGTAACTGCTGATGGGATCTCTCTCAAGCCCAGATCCGGCTGCTTATCTGATGGGAGCACTCAGTGCTGGGCTCCAGCAGAGCATGGAGCAGCGAACAGAGCTGACAAGGCTCCACCTGCCCCAGACCGGTGTGCCTGACACCTGGGGCCCGTCTTGTTATGGCTCCGCTTACACACACACACACACACACACACACACACACACAAGTTCACACATACACACGCACATACACGCACACACAAGTTCACACACATACAAGTTCATACACACACGCACACACACAAGTTCACACATACATACACACAAGTTCACACATACACACACACACAAGTTCACACATACACACACACATACACGCACATATACTTTCTTCTTTAGAATCTTCCTCTAAATTTTAATGATGGATTAAACACCTCATTGTTCCCCAAATTCAAGAGCAGTGCCTCATATTTAGAAAAACAGGTACCTTCTGTGATTAAATAGATTAAATTAATGGAGAAGTCTTTGTTAAAGCCACTAGTCACCGAGCTTTTCCCACGTACCTGAAACTTCATGCACATCCACCTGTTCACTCCTTAGAGCCACCCATGACATAGGTGCTACATTTCCATCCCCATTTTCCCAGAAGGAAGCAGACCCAGGAAGCTGCCACAGTCTGCTTAGGGTCACCCAGTTGGCCAGTGGTAGTTTTTCTCACTGGTCCACCTCTAAGGGCATTTCTGTTTTGTCCCCAAATTCCCGCCTTCAAGCCCCCATGACAGGGGTGTACCAACTTCAGAATTTTCATCAGAAGCCAGTCATCCCAAAATCACGTGGGAAATTCTGGCTCTAGCCACTCTCTGTCAACAGATATCCATTTGTCTTTTGCACATCCGTGGCCATTGGCGCACTTTTCAGTGCAACGATCAAGCTCAGCATTTTGTGGCTCAAATGTCTGAGAATTAACAAAGGCATATTCTGCAATGACTCTGAGAACAATCCACCAGAGCAAGTGAGGAAAGTCTGATCTTGGATTCAAGGAAGGGGGACCTGCTCTCGGGAGTATTCATTAGACAAGAGGGGTGCAGGAAGCAAGAGGAAGCCCTGTGATTCTAGGTATCTGATTGGGGAACTGAGGTGTGTGATGCTCATGATTCACTTTATGAAAGAGGGAAGCCTACAAAAAAATGACATTATTTTTAACACAGGTCCCTTTGAAAATTTCATAACACGTGCTTGACAAAATTTCATATATGTCAAGCACGTGTGTAAACCCTCTTTGAACCACAGGGCCAATGACCCATTGTGTGCTAATTACACAAAGGAGTGTCTCCACTGCTTTAGTTCTCATGCCAGTGGACTTTTACACCAAAGGGTTACTTCCCGCCTTGTTCTAGATTTGAGTATAACTCACTTTTCAGGGCAGGGATCCTCAAACTTTTTAAACAGGGGGCCAGTTCACTGTCCCTCAGACCGTTGGAGGGCCGGACTATAGTTTTAAAAAAAAACTATGAACAAATTCCTATGCGCACTGCGGGCCCGGGACAAGTCGGCTGCTAAGCAGGTCAGGCAATGGCACCCAGCGGGCCGGATAAATGTCCTCGGCGGGCCGCATGTGGCCCACGGGCCATAGTTTGAAGACGCCTGTTTCAGCGTTTCCCAAAATTGAGTTCACGTTACAAAAATGTGTCAGTTATGAAGGTATTTACAAGGGAACCCCTTATGCTAAGCTCTGTCTTAGCACATGCCATACATTATACTAGTATGTGTCGGTTTAACTGACCATTTGCCCCCAAGAAGACTTGAATCTTCCTGGACACATGGCTGGGTTGTCCCCTTGGTGTCCCCAGGCTTCTGCCCTGGCACACAAGGCCCTGGGCCCGGTGAGAGTGCACATACACATTCAATGATGGAGCGAAAGGGGAGACGTATAGGGTGATGTTTAACTGTTTTAAGGAAAGCAGCTTCATCGCATGGGAATAATGTCATTACTCGAGGTGCCTATTTGTTCAGATATCTTGCACTTTAGAGCAACATGGTGAACTGTTTTCAGATAGGAAATGGTCATATGGGCCCCTGAACTCTTAGTCACTTCTGCATCTGGCCACCCAGAAAACATGTGGCAAGTACAAAGAATGGGAGAAAGCTCTGTGTGTGTTCCTGTGCATGTGTGTACATGCACACATGTTTATGTGTGTCCACGAACACTTGTGCATGTTTTACATGCAGTAGTAAGGAAGAGAGCATGCTGCAAGGGAAAATGGGGTTTGGTTGTCCTATTGGCTTGCATTGGAAACCTGACTACTCTTTGCTAGCAGAGAGACCTGGGGCAAATCACATGCCATCCAAGAGTTGAGGATTGCTCCTGTCCAGTGGAAGTGGTAAGACCTACATCATAGGTACAAGGGGACCCTAGGGTGCAAAACCACTGTGTGGCCTATCTGGGATTTTAGGGGGATGCTGGACTACGCCCCGTTCACAATGCTTCAGTGAAGTCTGTAACTCCATTGAAAGTCCGGCTGATGGGACCTCGTGCCACACTTTATGGAGAAGGAGACAGGCCTGAGGGAACACCTACCCGGAGCCAGGCACTGCACGCCCACTCTCACAGCCACCCAAGGGGACCTGCTCTAGCCCCTTTTGACATCTGAGGAGAGGCTACCCTGCAGAGCTGCAGGCCCTCAAGCTGGGTGACCCAGATTAAACTCAGAGGAAGTTGGCCTGGACCCCCACCTTCTGAAAAACCCCTCATTACTCTCCGGAAACGTCCAAAGCTCAGGCCCCTCAGCCAGGGCAGTCTCAGAGAGAAATCGCAGGCTGGTGCCTGGGGTTGCTCAATCAGAGCACTTCCTTTCCCCTATAATAGAAACTCCTGCCTGGGCAGGGAGAGGGGCCCACAGGCTGAGAGCAGGGACTCCCCCTCCCCCAGTGGGCAGCAGTTAAGCCTGGCAGGGGCTGTGGCCTGACTCCCAGGAGGCCTGTTTGTGGAGACAGGAGTCCGCCCGGACACCAGGAAGCCAGGCTTCTGGTGAGGGCATTTCTGGGGCTGGAATGCCATCCCTTGGAGAGCCTGTCTCTTAGAGACGCCGGGTCTGAGTGGGCTTTAGAAAGCTGCAGAGGCCTGTGGTGTTGGGAGGGCAGGAGGTCCCCACATGCCCGGCTGCAAGGCCCTTGGTAGGGGGTTCCCTCAGGCATTTCTAATTACGAGAGTTATTTCTGCCCTGCAGATTATGTGGTTCTTGCACTTGGCGCGAGGAATGGAGCCAGTCATTATTAACTCAGTGAGTGTCAGCCTGGTCCAGGGGCACCCATTTGGAAGCAGAGCAGTTAATACAGGAGCGGATTAGGTGGCTCTTAGGCTCCTCCACAATTAGAAACTCAGGACACTTGAAATATTAACTAGGGAATGTGGGGCAGCACCCGGCTTCTCTGCCAAGGAGATAGCGGCCCTGAGGAGGCTTCGGAGATTATGTAAGGACCCGGTGGTGGGATGTGGCCTTTACTGAGTGTTTGCTGTGCGTCTGTGGTTTTTGCAGGCATTCCACAGTGGATCTTCCCTACAACCATGCAGACAGGATTGTGTCGCCCACTTTATAGAGGAAGAAATGAAGGAGAACTCATAGAGGGCAAATAGGTTCCTAAGTCTGTACAGAGAGGAAGCGCGGGCGGGAATCTGACTCCAGTGGGGCCTGTTCTCTGCATCCTCTTGCACTGCGCCCTTGGTCTTACCTGCCCACCTCCAGGGAGGCATTGAGATGCTCGTGAAAAGTGAAAGCACTAAGAAAAAAATACCAGCAATAGTAATCCTAGCAGCTGATATTAATTGAGCACATACACTGTGCTCACCCTGTTACAATCTGTGTGTGCTCCCGTTACCTCCTTGGGACCATGGCAGAAAGCAGGTACTGTTACCTTCCCCATTACACAGTGGAGGGACTGAGGCATCCAGAGATTCATAAAGAGGTTAAAAGAGCCAGGATTAGGTGTGACGCTGGGTTGTACTGGGTATGGGGCATGTCCTGCTTGGGCATCTCCAGTGTGCCTACTGTGTGCTTAGCTTTGGGAGCCCTTACACTCATGCTGCTCAGCTTTCAGCTCTGTGATGATACTGTGCCTCCCCAAGTCTGAAAGGCAGAGGCCAGTAGGCTGCACATTCTAATCTAGGGCTCTTCACTTGTGGCCCTGCCTGGCCTTCATTCATGCGTTCCTTCATTTACCACGAATAAGCATGTTAAACACTGCTATGCACTGGGCATTGTGCTAGGAGCGTACCACAGGTCCACTTATTTAACTATTTCTACAGCAGTATGAGGTAGGTACTATTTATTACTCTTTCCATGGTCTGGATAAGAAAACTGAGTTTCACAAGCAGTATTCTGCTTAATAAACAGCTTACTCCCTCCAATTGGTCCACAGGTGCAAAACCATGGACTGTCACATGGACTAAGGAGAGTGAGGACAGCAGAGGGCAAAGCAAACCGGGCACGTGTTGGAGGAACCAGCATGGACCGCAGCGTGGGAGGTGCCCAGCAGTCCTGGATGGAAATGGCCCAGACAGGTCTTTGGAGAACCCAAAGAGACGGCTGGCAAAATATTAATTATGGGACATAAAACTCAACAAAACCCATGCTTTATGAACTTCATGCTTTGTTTTGTTTCCCTTGCTGTGGTTTGTATTTATGAGAGATCTCTGGGCCCTGGTACTTCACCCAGGACCCTGTTTACAGTCTGAGAACAGACAGGCACAGTCAAAACCAGATCCCTTCAGCTCAGTTCTATTTTCCACTTCCCTAATTACAACATGCCTTCCCTTTGGATATCGTTCAAGTTCTCCTTTCCCCCGAGTTGCATGGCCACCACCTGGATGTAGGAAGGAAGCAATAGACGGCATGTTTCTAAGAATGACAAGGGGTGGGGGGAAGCCAGCAAAGGGGGCCCTACTTGCCCAGGTTTGCAGCCCAGCCCCACACGCGCTTCCCTGGAGCAGGGAGATGTGAGCACGGACCTCATCACAGAGCTGGAAGCTGAGCAGCGTGTGTGTAAGGGCTCCCAAAGCTAAGCACACAGTAGGCACACGGAGATGTCCAACCAGGACATGCCCCATACCCAGTACAACCCAATCTCAACTTGTTTCTAATTCTAGCAATTAACACATGGAAGCTTTAAAACGGGTTGCTGTTTTATTGTTAACATATTAATTTAAAGCAGATTTGATGCTATGCCATTATCACTTTTACTCGTTTGCATCTTGGCCTGCTTTCTTGAGTGAGAGAGAAGGAATATGCAATGAAAAGGAGAGAGCTGTGCATCATCCCCAGCTGGGCTAGGTCTCCCACAGCCCTCCATAAATGTTTACGGACATGTTTTTAATCTGGGGTGATTTTGAATTGCAAGGTGCTACCACCCCTTCACAGTTTGGGAGACAGATTAGTTAAAATATGGGTCCCTATATTGTTAGGGTCACTCATGGGTACCATATGTAGAATCTGTTCTCTGCTGTATGGCAACTTTACAATGTCTGTGGCTGAGGAGTGGAACATAGATGATTACATGGGAGGTTTTCATTCTCCATCTTGGAAAAAAGGTGAGATGCTTATGCCATTTCACACAGGACTTTTGACTTATCCAACACAAACTAGATAGTCGATCTGTTTTACATCTGGCATTCGCATCTAATTTCTAAATGTTGTGAAACATTTCCCCTAGGTTGGGAAGTTACAGGGAATGTGTTCTCGTTCTCCTAATGGTCTGTTCTTCCTTAAAATGGGAAGTAAAGGGTTTAAAAATCACTGCTTTAAAGCGGGAGTCACAAACCCTTTCTGGAGAGTACCAGTTAGCAGGTATTTTGGGTCTTGTGGCTCATACACTTGCTGTGACAGGTCCTCAACTCAGCCATTGTCGTGCAAAAGCAGCCCCAGACAATAGGTGGGTAAACGGGCATGGAGGGGTTCTAACACAGCTTTATTTATGGACACCCAATTATGAATATCACACAATTTTCATAGGTCATGAAAAATGATTGTGGTTTTTCTTGATTCTTTCCAACCACTTAGCAGTGGGAAAGTGCTTTAAGCTCACAGGCCATCCACAAAAAGGCAGTAGGCCAGAATTGTCCGATAGACCAGAGTTTGCTGGTCCATGAAATTTAAGAGAGTTCGTTCACCCACTGACCATAGGTGTCCACAGGCAGACCGTGTGCTCCGTGTGCTCTGGTTGTCTTTAAGACAGAGGGTTGCAGCAGGCCCATGCTATCCAATGTGGTAGTCACTCGCCATGGGTGGCTACTTAAATGAAAATGTAAATTAATTAAAATAAACTATTTAGTTCCTGAGTCACATTAGCCACATTTCACTTTTTTATCTTTTTTTTTTTTTTTTGAGAGAGAGAGAGGAAGAAGAAAGAGAAAAACATCATATTGCTGTTCCACATATTTATACATTTATTGGTTGATTCTTGTATACTCATATGTGCCCTGACCTGGGATGAACCTCACACCTTGGTGTATCAGAACGACGCTCTAACTGAGCAATCCAGCCAGGGCAAACATTGGTCACATTTCAAGTGCTAAAGAACACCTGTGGCTAGTGGCTTCCATGATGAATGGCACAGATATGGAATATTTCTATCATGGCAGAAAGTTCCTCTGGACAGCTCTAGACTAATTTTTAAGGCCCCTCCTTGGTCTGAGAGTTCCTGTATCTATGAAGGATAGCATGGAAAAGGAAAGGAAGAACAATTACTTATCCACTTCCATATTATGAAGAAAGATGCTGGCACTGTAGTGTGTTCAATAGTGTCCCCCCAAATTCCTGCTGACAAGGAGTCTCAGAATATAACCTTACTTGAACATAGGATCTTTACATAGGTAATTTAGGGTGGGCCCCAACTCCAATGACTGATGTCTTTATGAGAGCAAGGAGAAGGCTTTATGAACAAAGGCCCAGAGAAGAAGGCCATATGAAGGTGGAGGCAGAGATTGGAGGGCAGCCACAAGCCAAGGAACACCAAGGATCCTCAGCATCCATTAGGAGAGAGGCATGGAACAAATTCTCCCCAGAGCTTTCTGAGGGAACGAGCCCTGCCCACACTTTCAATTCAGACGTTTAGCCTCCAGAATTATGAAAGAATTCATTTCTGGTGTATTAAGCTACCAAGTGTGTAGTGATCTACCCCAGCAGTCGCAGGAAACTGATGCAGGGGTCAAAGGAGTTTGACTTTTGATGAGAAAGAGGAGTACCAAGTCATTAGCAAATTACATAATCCTTGAAATAATTTGGGAAGTGACAGAAAAAATCCAAGCAAGGATTTCAAAAGAGCTCCATAAAGAGCTGGGTCCAGAGAATACTATTTTATGTAGAAATTCCATTTCCCAATAGCAGATGTGGTTGAGAGAGGCTTTGGAAACAGAAACAAGAGTGATGAATGCTAAGGGGGTAAAGAGGGAACAGGCTGCTTCCCCAAAGGGAAACCTCCTCTGCTGGAAGTGGGGGGAGTTGGTCCCGCGCAGAAGGAAAGTGGATGGGGAGGGAGAAAGAACAGATCCACATCAGTTTGCTTAAAGTGTTTGCTCACCAGCCCACAACACCTGTGTGGACTGGGAGGGTGCCTAATAGTCCTTATCTTTGGAGAATGCAGAGCCCTGATTAAGGGCAGAGTCTAATGGGGCTACAGAGGCGACAAGTATAAGATCACTTTGCTGAGTTCATTTTAGGAGTCAAGATGTTTAAGGTGCAAGGCTGTCAAGGAATAAGAAGCAAAATTGATAGGCAGTCTCCTGCTTCTCTCCTTGGTGTCTAAGATGACATGGAGGAAGTCAGTTTGCTCCCTGTTAGGAAAATCCTTAAACTGAGACCTTTGCTCTAACTTCGGAGATGGACTTCTTTAGGAAGAAATCTTAAAAGACTCAACTCCCACCCATCCGAACCCCTGCAAACACAGGTGGACTTCTCTCCCCATCACCTACCATTATGGGGTCAACCCAGTTTACTGGCCCAGCCAGACCTGACAGCTCTACTGTCCAGGGGCCTTTCTGAACCTGGGGCAGCAGCTTGGGTGGCTTGAGCCCAGACTTCCCGGTGGGCAGTGGCCCTGCGCGGAGGAGTAAGCCTCTTATCATATTGCTAAAGAGAGCATACATTTTATGGAGGTCAATTTAGGCATCAATATCAAAAACTGGAGAGCAACGCCTGTTCTTGTACCCAGCCACTCCCCTTCTAGGAACGAATCCTAGCAGGCTAAGATCAGAAACAAACAGCTTGATGGGCGGCCACATGGCAGAGGATAGCCGCTTGACCTTCTGCAAGTCTTGCGCTTCACTCTTCCTCTGTCGCAAGTTTTCTGTGTCTGTCTGGATGATGTATTTCATCCTGTTAAGCCTCTGCTTTTACATCAGTAAAATAGTACTAATAATAAACCTACCTCATAGGGTTGTTATGAGGATTAAATTAAACCGTGTAGGTAACATGGCACACACATGGAAGACACTCAAGAAAAGGTAGGAACACCTGTTGCTATAGTTGTTTTTAATCAAAGATGTCCATCTAAGTGTTAGTTATGATTAAAAATACCAGGAACAGGCACAATGTCTGAGGATTAATTAGCTATGACATATATGTATATATACACATGTGTGCGTGGGAAAGAAAAAATGTTATATAGCCTATACACCATTATTTGTGAAGACTATTTAATAATGGTTAATGATATGGGAAAGTTTCAAAATAGAATATTAAATGAGAAAAGCAAAATTAAATTTTGTTTTATGGTAAAATTTTTTATTATCATTCTTACACACACACACACACACACACACACACACACCGCCATATGGGAAAAACAAAAAGATTTACAGAAAAATGAAAATACTGATTAAGTCTAGGTATGTGGATAATTTTTACTTTTAAAATGTACGTATATTTCTTTGATAATAGAAATTCTCATAGAGGGGATAAATGGTGATGAAAAAGAAAATGTCAATAAAGATTGAGGGATATCCTGCATTGGGGTCTGTGGGTGGCCCTAGGCAGTGGAGTACAAAAGGGCCAGGAGGGGCCCTGTAGATTTTGCAGCCAGACTAATATAATTTCAAAGGCTGACTTTCTGCTTAGTAATTGTATAACCTTGGGTGGGTTCTTTAACTGAGCCTCAGTTTCCTTGTATTTAAGAAAGGGCGAGAGGAGGGATCATGAATTCATCTTAAACTGCTGTACTGAGAATTACATAAGACATACAAGGGCGAAGTGCCTGACATCTAGGAGGAGGCCACGTGTTCTTTACCCAAGGTCAGAAGATCCTTGTGGGAAGACTCCAGCCAGTTTGGGGAGGACATCAACCTGCTAAGTGGATCACTGGATGCAGGGACAGAAAGCCTCATCGCCCGGACACCAATGCCTGAACACAGTTTCTTGGCGGCAGGGCTCCCCGGAGGAGCCATAGAATGCCACTGTGAAGGACTTTGGCAGGTTGTTGCCCTGCTCATGTAATCTTTGCTTACCATAGCAACGCGTTTCAGAGTCCATTGGAAATCCCAGATTGATTTCATTGATGAATCACACCTGCTACTTGCACTGCACGGTCCAAGAGAATTGACATTTGGGGTAATCTTAAAAACAACAACAACTACCAGAAACTCAATGGCTGGTGTCTGTTTGCATGAGGGACGTTTTCTGGCAAAAATTAGCCATGATGATAAAAACAACATGCCAGAAACACATATGCATCTGTTTTTATGTATAAGTTCCTGTGAGAAGCACTGTTTGTTTTTCTTCCTATTTTCCAGCTTGATCGAGATATAACTGGCATATAGCATTGTATAAGTATAAGGTGTGCAATGTGTTGATTTGATACACTTACATATTGTGAAAGGATCACCACTGTAGCATTATCTAAAACCTCCATCTTCTCACATAATAGCTGACAATACTGTATTATATACTTGATAGTTGTTAAGAGAGTAGATCTTCAATATTCTCATCACAAAAAGAAATGGTAATTATGTGTGGTAATTATGTTTGCTTTTCCATTGACTTTTTACAACTTTTTTTTTCCTATGGATGAGGACACCAAAGCTTGGGAAATGTAGCATGACCAAAGATGGATCTAGTAGGTGACTGAGCTGGAATTCAGCACTTTTAGATAGTGAACTCCAGGGCCCCACCTTCACCCACAATGCACAGGGCCCCTCCTGGCCCTTTTGTACTCCACTGCCTAGGGCCACCCACAGACCCCAATGCAGGATATCCCTCAACAGAGTAAGAGAAGCACAGAGGGGGAAAGGATGCAGAATGTTCTCTGTGGACCACCTGGCAGAAAAGGAGCAGTATTCATGAGACTCTCCCCTCGGCCCCCTGTGATCCAGGAGGGTGTTTTGAAACAGTTTCCTTAGGCTCTTCTATTATTACAATTACTCCTAAATGTTTTGATTGTGGATGTTATTATGGATGTTATTTAGCACTATACGTCATTAATGTAAGCATACAAAACCATTCTCTTGAGCAGACCATCTTACCTAGTAAAAGAGAAACATGCAAATTAACCATCACTCCGCTACGTCCACAGCCAATCAGAGTGAGTATGC
This sequence comes from Plecotus auritus, assembly GCF_963455305.1. Taxonomy (NCBI): domain Eukaryota; kingdom Metazoa; phylum Chordata; class Mammalia; order Chiroptera; family Vespertilionidae; genus Plecotus; species Plecotus auritus. Next base: position 38,436,715 of record NC_137785.1, on the reverse strand, counting down.
AAATTAACACAACAAAGATGGAGGTTAATTTGCATATGCAGGCGCAGAGCAGTGTGAAATCTGCTATGAGGGGAAGGGGGACGGCGGAGGGAGCTACTGGAATGGTGCTCCACACAGAAGCGAGGACGTGCGGCTCCGGGAGGCCAGGGAGTGGGGACTTGCCGGCTCCCGGGCAGCTGGGAGTGAAGCCAGGGGCCTATTCTTGTACGAATATCGTGCAATGGGCCTCTAGTCTATCTAATAAGAGAGTGATATGCAAATTAACCATCACTCCGCTACACCCACAAAGCCATGCCCACTAGCCAATCAGGAGCAAGTATGCAAATTAACCCCAACCAAGATGGCTGCGGCCACGGAGAGAGCAGGAGGGAGGCCAGGGTTGCCCCCAGTGATGGAAGAAGCCAAGCTTTCCGCACGCCCTGGCCAGCCCAGGCCTCCGCTTAAGGCAACAAAGTTTCAATTATAGAAGATAAATAAATCCCAACAGAAATGGCTGCTGCCACGGAGGGAGCAGAAGGCTTGGCTCCGCTCCAGGCTACAAAGTTTCAATTATAGAAGATAAACAAATACCAGATACCAGGGCCTCTGCTTGGGTCACCGGGGGGCGTGGCCAGCCTGCAAACCACCACAGGCCCCTCGCCCAGGCTGCCCCACACCCCAAGGGAACCCCCAACCTGATCTAGGACACCCTTCAGGGCAAACCAGCTGGCCCCCACCTGTGCACCAGGCCTCTATCCTATCTAATAAAAGAGTAATATGCAGATTGACCATCACTCCAACACACAAGATGGCTGCCCCCATGTGGACACAAGATGGCCACCACAAGATGGCCAGCAGGAGAGGGCAGTTGGGAGGGACCAGGCCTGCAAGGGAGGGCAGTTGTGGGCAATCAGGCCAGCAGGGGAGGGCAGTTGGGAGGGACCAGTCCTGCAGGGGAGGGCAGTTAGGGGTGATCAAGCCTGCAGGGGAGGGCAGTTAGGGGTGACCAGGCCGGCAGAGGAGGGAAGTTGGGGGCAAACAAGCTGGCAGGGGAGCAGTTAGACATCAATCAGGCTGGCAGGGGAGTGGTTAGGGGGTGATCAGGCTGGCAGGCAGAAGTGGTTAGGGGCAATCAGGAAGGCAGGTAGGTGAGCAGTTGGGAGCCAGCAGTCCTAGATTGTGAGAGGGATGTCCGACTGCCTGTTTAGGCCCGATCCCACAGTCGGACATCCCCTGAGGGGTCCCAGATTGAAGAGGGTGCAGGCTGAGCTGAGGGACCCCCCCCTCCCCCCGTGCATGAATTTCGTGCACCGGGCCTCTAGTCCTTAATAAAAACAATGCATCAGCTATGGACTATTATTAAAGGGGCCTTTAATCCCCAAAACTAAGCCTCTTTTCAGACAATGCCCCTCACAAAATGTCAGGAACCTGTCTTAGAGGTCAATTGGAAATCGATAGAATGAAAAAAACGTTGCCAAAACCGGTTTGGCTCAGTGGATAGAGCGTCAGCCTGCGGACTCAAGGGTCCCAGATTCGATTCAGGTCAAGGGCATGTACCTTGGTTGCGGGCACATCCCCAGTGGGGGGTGTGCAAGAGGCAGCTGATTGATGTTTCTCTCTCATCGATGTTTCTAACTCTCTATCCCTCTTCCTTCCTCTCTGTAAAAAATCAATAAAATATATTTTAAAAAAAAGAATGAAAGAAACACAAAAAAGATGGAAGGAGGGAGAGAGATGTAATTTTATCTCAGTTTCATAAACAGGAGGCAGTGTGTCTCTAGGATATTTACACAGTAGTGTGGGTCATGGAGAGAGGCACTGGGGAATGGTTTGTAGGACACTAGACCAGGAGCCTGCAGCCTTGGGTTCTGAGATCAGCACTGCCAGTCACTCGTGAGTGTCTTTGAACAGTTCCTCACCCCTGTTTCTTCATTAGTCACCTTGTTTGCCCTTGTCTTGCCTAACTGGAGCACCTACGTCTCAGTTTGCCCGGGACAGCCCCACGTTACACCTGTTGTCCTGGCGAGATTATTAATAGCACCCTTTCACCTCTACAAGTGACCCTCTTTGGGTGATAAATTACAGATTCACCCCATGCCTAACTTAGAGTGTAATGATGGCTAAAAAGATAAGGGTCCGGGCACGTTTTATAATAGTTAAAGCCCTATTACAGATTCAAGGGGGGAGAAGGCACTTCTGAGTGACTCTGAATGCCACCTTCAAGGAATGGAGATTGGTTTAGGAAGAGTGTACAGCAATGTGGGGGAATGCTCCACATTATGAACTGGGCATATTCAAAATGATGTTTGCAGTGTGGTCCCTCCAAATACAGGAAGTGACAAAAATATGGAATGGAAACACACAAAATGACAACAGTGGTTGTCTTTAGCGAGACTGTGGGTAAGATGATGCCATGTTTTTTAAATGAGTTGGTTAGCTTTTATTTTGAGAGAAGAATAGCTTCAAAAACACAGAAGAAATAAATGATAGTTGGTGACCTGCTCTCAAGGTGGCACAGTGAACCGCAGAACAGGATTCTGCTGCACCTTCACTGTGAGAGCAGGTGGGAATGGCTGCCAGAGAGCAGAGAAGCTTCCATGGCAAGGGTTTCTCTCTCACTGGGAGACACTCAGGCTGCAATAGTGTCCGAGCCACCAGCAGCCGACTGCAAACAGGACCCCGGGGTTGAGTGAGCGGAGGGACTGTACTGGCTGCCCGGACATCCGGGATCCATCTATTCTCAAATCCAACACAGCTTCATGCATAATCCAATCAGAAATTCTAGAGGGTCAAACAAGGTGATCTAGACACCATATCATAACACTGTCAGCTTTTCTATTCATTAAAAAATAGGAATAGTTAATTTAGGACATTATAAGAATTTTATTTTGAACAAAGCAAACAAATCATATCTGTCTAAAATGAAGTCTCAGAAACAGACATTTACCCCTCAAAGCAATGCCCTTAGGTAGGGGCTAATTTCTCCATATTTTTGCAAGAGGAACAGTAAGGTGTTAGGAAGGTAGTTAACTTGCTAAGAGTCATAGAAAAAGGGGAGATTTGGGTTTTGCTCAAGACATACAGCTGGCAAGAGGCAGAGTGGGGAACTGAACCCATACCTGCCTGCCTCTCAGACCTCCCGCTGCTATAAGGCAGGAGCTACTATGGACCGCCTATGTTCCCTGAATGCCAGTGTGAATCTCAAGCATATCTGTGCACCCAACCTCCCCAAAACATAATCCTCTGGGGCAGATTGCCCCCAGGCTTCCAGGAGATACCACGACGCCTCCTTGTTACTTTCTCAGCCAGACTTCCATCTGTTCAGAGATACTGCCCTATCTTGGAAAGTAATTCCACCCAACTTTCTGAGCTCTACTTCCTACCTGTTCTCATCCTAGAGGAGTTCAAATATCACCTCTTCACTCAATGCGCGCAGCAAACGTTTAGTAAGCAATCACTATGTGCAAGGCAGAATGTTACAGCCACAGCTAACCTAGCCCAAGGCGGAGGCAGACCTGGACTTCCACCAGTCCAGAGAGTGAGCAATCCACTGTGACCTCTGAGAAGGTCATTTCTTTTCCTAGGATTCAGTGTCTCCGTCTGTGAAATCGAGGTGCTTAGACCAGACCAATTCTAAGCTCCCTTCTGGCACTAATGAGCTATTATTTACTCACAAAGAATAGACCCTGATCCCCCAAATATCTTTGTAAAAGAAGTTCAAAATTATATTTTAACACCTTTCCCTGCTCCTTCCCCCAGAAATTTTTCGTAGTGACCATACAAGCTTAAAGGCTTTTGACGTTTTTCAAAATGAGATTTTGTCTCTCTGTTTTAAGGTGGGCAGATAACTCTTTTCAGAATAGTTCAAGATTCATAACCACATCTTAAACAATTGCTCTTTTCTTAAACAACCCTGAAAACCTTGGGGAAACATGTGTTCCAGTTTCCACAGAATTCCCTTATTCTTAAGCAATCAATGCCAAGTGTGTGACTTTTCATCAGCTCTCCCCCTAAAATCAACATGTCATCTCATTGGGCGAAACCAGAGCAGACCAGTCAAGTGTCACCTAAAAACAAGTATGTCCACTTGCATTCTCATTAACTTAATCTTAACACAATTTAAAAAATTGTGAGTTTTAGGTCATTTGCAGTGTTCCCTTATTAGGTGGAAATTGTCTTTTATTGGCTTTACTTTCTAACAGATATGAACTTGCTCAAAAGAGGCTACCATAAAATGCACCTGCATTGGAGAAATGTCCATCCATCAATGTAGACTCTCGTAAAGAATTCGAAGTATTAGATAAATTGTTTCCATTAAGCTGGAAATACTCCTTCGGGTGTGAGCTTCTAATTCATGAGTTGCTGTAAACTGACTCAAATAATGAGACTTTTTTTCCTTGGGCTGATAATAATCTAGTAGAAAACTGACTGAATCCCTAAAGAAGATATTATCTAATGGTTTCTACAATTGTTCTGAAGTCCAAACAAAGCTGTTGTATTAAAATGTGGGTTTTGTAAGGCTATGATTTTGTCTGGCTGTTTTATTCCTATTTTACCAAGAAAGTGTGATATTTGACTGACATCTGGGTAGATGGATGGTAATCAGAGCTGTGGTCCATGGAGAGATTAAGAGAGAAATCAAGAGCTGATAAAAACTGAAATCAGAAGAAGAAATGCGGCCGCAGTTAAAGTTTTTACATTTCTCTGTTTTGGAAAAGCACCAGGCAGCACACAGTAAATGAGAAGGAAGCTTGATGGAAAAGTCTGCTGATCACTAGGGCCGACAGTAGACATTGGTATCCCTTTTCTTCACGATAATGTTCCAGGATTGCTGTCTGGGGTTAATTTAGGTTAATCATATCCCCCAACATAAGGCAATCTCACCTATCACAGCAACAGTCCTGAGTCTCACAGAATGTGTCCCTTTATTGCAATTGTAGGAGGAAAAGCACATCAACTCTGAAAGGCATAAGGCGACTTGGTCTGTAAATAAAATGCTATCGGCCAGCTTTAGTGTGCTGCACCATCCAGTTAAATGCAGCATGTGTTTAATGAATGTGTACTATCTGCCAGGAATGCAGGTTAGATAATTAATGTAGAGAAGCATTTATAAGTGCCTACTGTGTGCAGGCATGCGGACCCTGACTGTCCACAGGTTGCTCAGATTACTCTAAAATGTGATCAGATGATAGCAGAGGGACCAGGGAAAGATCCTCAAAGACCACTCCTCTTCCCCTTTATCAATGTCCTTGTCAGCTAAATCATCAAAAGAGGAAGTTGAGACCTTGCCTTCCTCGAAGTATTTCAGGCTGTGTCAAAACTCTTTCAATATTATTTTGTGGTTCAGGATATGATCCTGAAACTCAACTGCAGCTGGTTGTTGAAAAATGCAAATAAGTCACATGTTCAGGCTTCAAATGTAACATTCTTCTCTGAGTCAGCAAAATGTTGGAAAGATATACATTTAAAGTGTCTTTTTATTACAACAGTAAAATATGATCATTGAAAAAAAATCCAGACAACACAGGAGAAAATAAATAAATAAATAAATAAATAAGCAAAAAATATTCCCTTTCCCCAAGCCCCTTATGCTTATAAACTTCTTTCAATGTTTAAGGTCGATGCTTCCAGACTTTTGCTATGTCTATCTAACCTTGTATCCATTGAGTTTTAAGTGCTTGGAAGTCAAACCACTGTATGCACTTCTAGCTAAGTAGAGCATATTAATATTTACCGAGCACTACATGTGTGCAGGCCTCTCCGTGCTTTGCATACATAAGTTCATAGCCATCATATACTATAGGGGTTGGTAAATTTTGGCCCTCAGGCCAAAACTAGTCCCCACCTGCTTTTGTAAATAAAGTCCTATTGGAACACAGCCACTTCCATTTATTTACATGCGGTCAGGAGCTGTTTTTGTGCTACCATAGCAGAACTGAGTAGCTGCAACAGACACAGTATGGCCTACAAAGACTAAAATATTTACTATTCAACCTTTTCCTGGAAAAGTTTTCTCACCCCTGAAATAGTAGGTAACTATGCGAAGGCAAAGAACTAGATGGATATAAAACAGATATTAACACAGGTTAAATGATGAGTGAATCTAAATATTTTATCAGTGTTGTATTATCTAAATTTTCAATTATTATGCAGATATTACATTTGTGGCTTATTCAATTCTAAAATAAATTCCATATGAACAAACTGAGGAACTATTACCACAAATGCAGACAATTTATAACTGGCGTTTTCACTGTTTGCATGTAAACACAATATCCTAAATGGGATTTCTTTTTGTTTAAGCGTTTGTAAACACAATTTTATAAAATGACATTTTTGCAATAATATTTACCTTATCATTTTCTAAGAACATATATTTTCTTAGAGATTTGAGAGTGTGGCAGACACTGGTAGCTTGATCATCATATCTGCTGCTTCTTCTACTTGGGAAGCTAGAGTACACCTCTCAGCTCCCTTTGAAGTGAACATCATCATGCACTTAAGTTCTGCTCAAAGGGATGTGTCAAAGTTGAAGTGTCCCACGTCTAGACCTGGTTCATAAAAATCCCTCTGCTAATGCCTCCTCCATTTGGCTGACATGGAGATAACCTCCTGGGTACATTTGGGAAGCACATAATAAAGATGGCAGAGCCACAAGGTGGAAAGAACCTGGGCCTCCTAATTAAACTTGGAGGAGAGTCACCCAGGAGAGACACCTATTATGTGAGTGAGAAGTAAATTTTGTATCAAGCCTTTGAGATGTCGGGGTTTACCTGTTATCTTTTTTAATGAGAGTTCACTGTATTTATGGAGCTAGCTGTTGACATATGGCTTTGAGATGAAGAAATGACATAGAATCCCTTTACTAGATAATGTCATTCAATAGCTTCCCCTTTAAATAAAAGTACTAGAGACGCCTTTTGTACCTCTGTCAACTGGTACTCAATCACAATGAGTAAGTGGTACCTAACGCTCTCACCTAAGCCTTTGTCTGCCTCTGTTCCTAGTTCTCTACTCCAGCAGTAACTGTGCCCTTAGGGACCACCTCAATCTCTCTCCTGCCAGCATCATATTCACCATGTTTCCTGGTCAAGCCTTTTCCTCTCTGCCACATGGTGTTGGGTTCCATGTAACTTAAGATGCCATCCGGTAACAATTTTTACATTTATCAACCAGGATACTTTCTCACCTACTGACTCCTATATGTCTTGATAGAAGATAAAGCACCATTCTGCCATCAGCAAGGAAGCAATGTAGATAAATTCCATGCCATTTATAATTCATTCCACCTTCATTAAGTATTCATACACGACTTATTGGCACATCACCTAAGTATTCTATGTAATAGAAAATAGAATAGCTAGAAGAGACTGGGAGAGGCTGGTTTATTAGGAGACTGAGAGAGAGGAAATAATTGCGTTGCTGTATCCCTTACCCCATGCTTCTTCTTGCAGGAAAATTTTCTGGACAGGTCAGTCATAAGTGAATTAGATAGCTACCTTGAGGGTGAACTGAACAGCACCAGTAAGAAGATCACTGCTATCCTCATTCATTATTTTAACCCACGTTTACTGGAGACCTACTTTGGCAGGTTCTGAGAATAAAACAGATATCCCCTTCTTGAAGGCTGTACTTCTTAAGCAAATACAGAAAAAGCCCAGTGAATCCATACTAGAAATGTTAAACCACTAGCTTCTTATTAAAAATTAATTTCTCTGATCACCAATAGTTATAAATACAACATTAAGTCACAACATATAACTAGGATAGGCAAAATGTATTAACATCGTACAACATACCAATTACCAGACTGATAAGTACTGTATGAATTGTCTCATTTAATTTTCATAAGAACTCTGAGATTTAATTTCTATTATTTGTGCCCATTTTACAGCTGAAAACATTGAGGTTCTTAGAGATTATATAATTGTTAAAAGCACAACAATAAATCATTGACTAAGGAGAGGCTCATGTCTATTTGGACCCAGAGCCCATGCCTGTAAGCCTTCAGTGTTATGGGTTCCCTAAGACAGAACGTTATCCCAACAATGAGACATCAAAGTAAAAGCATGGGTAGTCAGGAGGCCTCTGAAGAGTCAGAGGAAGGAGATAATAGAAGAAGGCAACCAGGCATTGAAGATCAATAGTGCACACCTCATGGTTTTGCAATACTGGCTTTTATTACTTGTCACAGATGGCACCCAAACCAACCCAATTTGGCAGCGTAGAGAAAAAGGAAGAACCCCTGTCTGTTCATTCATTTTCAGTGATATCAAAGAGTTATTCTTCATACTTACAAAAGAATTATTCAGCACCCCTCTCCTAATGGAAACTACTCTTGAATTCAAGTCTTGAGGATAAATTTAGGATTGGTCATATCCCTACAAACTGTTCTTTCAAACATCTATTTTTCCATGAATTGATCCTCTGAATTTGGCCAATTCAGCAGGGCTGGCCATCTTCAGGTCAATCCCATCCATGAAAAAGGCTCTGGAAATCATGGTCCCATCTTTTCCACATAACAAGTGATCTGGCAAAAAATTTCCACCATTCTTTGTCAGTTCCCTGTGTCTACCATTTCTCTTAAGGGGCAACATTGCTTAGATGGTCATATTAGTCAGAAGTAGCTTTGAAGTGAAACAATGATGTGCTCCAAGCTAACTTCAGAAGAAAGCCTACTATATATTAAGAGATCAAGGGAGCTTTCTTTTGGGGGTGAAAAATATAGCACTTAACTTTAAAAACTATGTTCTTTGCTCCATGATTTTCCATTAACTATTAGATGTTCTAAATAGAAAATGGACTAAAGCATGGCCCCTGCCTTGAGGAAACTCCAATCCAGTAGATGAGTATACGCATACAGTAACTTTTACCTTATCTTAGACTAGAGGCCCGATGCACGGAGATTCATGCAAGAATAGGCCTTCCTTCCCCTGGCTGCCGGCACCGGCTTCCCTCCTGCACCCAGGACCTGGGCTGCTTCGCTCCTGCTGCTGCCAGGCACCCGGGACCCGGGCTGCTTCACTCCAGCCACCACTGCCACCTACCAGGGGCATGCTCCAAGCTGTGCCACGGCCACTTGGCGCACGCCCCCACCCCTGGTGTGTGTCTGCCCATCTGTGCGTGCAGCTCCTCCTGAGCTTTTGTGATGCAGCCTCCTCCTGAGCTGGTCATGACCATTATGGCATCCTGGCCTAATTTGCATATTACCTCTTTTTATATATATAGATAAGGGGATTGGAAAATGCCCAATGGGAGCATGAGATATCTTTAACTCCTACTACAGCCAAAATATCTCTAGAAGACATCTTTCAAATTGACCAAAAACACCTTTTTTTCCCCATACTAATGAGGTGGTTTTTATTTCCACCTGACTTAAAAAAGATGCATCCAACATACTTACATTTAAAAACTAAATTCAAATCAAGTGGGTGAAGATAGTTCCTGTTAAACAGGCAAGTACCACATTTTTACTAATAACAATAAAAACAAATTAATATGGGTGTTCCTTTGATGCAGAGACAAATTCTACAGGGAAAACAGGGAGTTAAATTCTCTCTATGTCCCAGTCATCTGCAAATTACTTACCTATCAACCCTGCGCAGCACACAGCTGTGTCCACACCACATAAAGTCTGTGTGCTAACATACAGCCCTGGAAATCGCCCTGTGTGGAAGACTTCACCACAGGATTTATGGAAACTATCTAATTATTCTACTCAGTTCCATTCACTCCCATTATGGTCCCTATTTAAAGCCTCTATGGAAAAGGCCATTTATCTCCAGGGACAAATTGTCAGAGCAGTGTTTTATTGACAGAAATATACCCATTCTGTTTGACAGCAACCCAGCAGGAGATAAACATTTCTCCTTCACAACAAGTCCAAGGAATTAGGGCCTTGGAGGTCTACACATTACAAAGGAATCCCCTCACATTCAAGACATGCTTACTGGAGGAACCCACTGGGTTGATGAATAAACACTGATGCTTCCAGACCTCTCTATTTTAAACTGTGCTTAGGGCTTAGGAGAAGGTGATTAGCTACTAAGTCAACTCAACAAGACAAAGCTGTTCATTACAACCCAATGCTAAGTAACAGATGACAGAAGTCCCCTTTGCTGAGCAAGGACATTCTACATCATGACCTTAGAATATCACTACTCAGTTCTTCATACCCTGGCAGCCAGCTCCCAGAAACAAGATAATAACTCAAGTTCTACCTCTCATTCAGGTGGACTCTTCCCAGAGCCTCCTGTTCTTTATGAGACATTTGGTTAAAAGTTAAATTTTTAATAGGAATGATTCTACTGATATGCAAATGAATGTTGATTCTTTGCAGCACAGAAGAGTAAATATATTAATTTATTTCTACAAAGCCCTGTTTAGAAAATACAAACACACACATACACACACATATATGTATGTGAACTTGGAGCTTATGTATTTGCCTGGGTACTTCTATGAGAACTGATAGGAAATTTGGGTCAAACGTAACCTTGCAGGGACTTAAGGATTGACGGATGTGGTGGTCATCGCTGTTGGACAGAAAACCTGCTTTAAAGATGAATACACTCTCTTGATTAGGATGAAGTTGAAAGGAGCCATTCTTTTCAAAAGAATAACTCTCCCTGAATTAATTTCCAAATGAGATCTGCAGGAATTTTCTGTGCAACAAGTGTCACCTGCAATTTGCCCCATGGTTTGACACAGCTTCCCTCCCAGCTCCATGGACTGTGTAAAGGACAGCACCTAAAAGCCAGGCACCTCTCCATAATTGAGTAGCACTTGAATTTTTTTTTAGCATGATCCCATTCGGACAATGATACTACATGGAATGAAACGACTAATAATAATACTAAAAATGTCAAGTGCAATATCACAATATGTCAGTATATTTTCATTCAACCATGTCAGCAGCAAATCCAATCTGAAATATGCTGACAATAGTGGAGCTATGAAAACCAATACACTTGATAAGCCAGCCATCCAATAAATTATATATGTGTACATATACATTTGTATGTACTATCCACAAAAGTGGGAGACATGGGCTAGGGGACTTCTGGATGGCATGGCACATTACAGAAGCAGTTAGTTTATACTCGACATTCTGTCTACCTCAAATTAGGAGTTAGCTTAATATGTAGTGACAGGATAGGCACCCCAGAGTGATCAAGGCACCCCACGGAGGTCATGGTATCTTTCATCAGGGCATGAAATGCCACCACAACTGAAATTGGGACCAGCATTTTCCAGTGCTACCTCCCACTGTATGGAAAAGAGGGTGGTGCCCATATCCCATAGAAGCCTTATTATTACATTATTCCAGAATGTTGACTCTACTATATTCTCATTTTTTAAAAGAAATCCACAATCATTATGTGTCCTCTGATTGCTCATTGGAGAAAATTTTTAAAAAGATGGTTGATCAAAAAGAAAATAAAAATTGCCCATTATTCTATCATCTGGAGAATAGCACTTAAGATTTTGGTATATGGAATTGTGCGTGTGTGTGTGTGTGTGTGTGTGTGTGTGTGTGTGTGTGTGTTTGTGTATGATGTGCCGTTAGTGTATGATTATCAGCTGAATACGACTCACATCTCATTTCTCTCCCTAAAACCTCTCCATTAGCTATAAGATTGGACAGAACTGTGGAAAACATGAGCACCTTCTTTTCCTTTCTCCTGTAGTCATGAGAACACACGTGTTTCTCTGAGCATCTATGGGTAGAGCAAGCACAAGTGAATTCTTCTGTTGCTCTCTATTACCAACTGACGACTGCTTTGCCAACAACAGAACCCACTTTGCTTTCAGAGGCTCTGGACCAGCTGTGGGCAAACTAGGGCCCACGGGCCAGATCCGGCCCGTTCGGCTGTTCTATCCGGCCCGCGGAGCCGAAAGAGCAGAGGGTTCTCTTGCTCTCCCCTCCGCTCCTTTACTTTGAATTTATATTAGTTCACACAAACACTCCATCCATGCTTTTGTTCCGGCCATCCGGTCCAGTTTAAGAACCCATTGTGGCCCTCGAGTCAAAAAGTTTGCCCACTCCTGCTCTGGACTGAGTTTCTTCATTTCACGTTTTTATGTGTTTAAATCATTTAGTGACATAGGAAAATATTAACAGCTTACAAAGACTGGGGAAAATAGCTTAAAAAATAGATGCCAATTTGACTTAACTACAATGACCTAAATACCGATCCTGGACAGCTCAAGAAGGAGAGTGGGGGGAGTGGAATTCTACTCTCTTCTTTGTGAATTTCTGTGTTGTCCAAAAATTAAACAATAAGCACAATTGACTTTTTAATAAAAAGAATAGCAATATTAATGATAAAAATGATTGGTCTGTTTAGTTTATGTCCTTAGACTGTCATTGTTATTTTCAGTGTCTTGGTTAAAAAAATACCATGAAGGATATTGTCTGACTCTGTGCATTAGCCAAAGGTCAAAGGGAAAAGTTTAGTTCTCTCCTTGCTTGGGCATTGTCTTGGGTAGATTCACTAAGAAATGCTTTTCCCCCAGGGGGTCATCTCATTCTCTGGAAATTTTGCAGAGATGCATGAAAAGAGGTTTTTGTTTTGTTTGGTTTTTTACTTAAACATTTATGTTAGTTCTTTTTTCTCCTAGCTTTACAGGGAAGAAAATGAGTTATGAAACATGTTACACAGCAGTTAACATTTACTGACTAAGTGCTCTTTGTGCACAATCTTCATTCTCTCCATTACAATAAGGTAGGTGCTATTCTTCTTTCAATGTTTAGAACAGGTGACTAAGATCAGTCCATCAGAGGCAGAGCCCAGGGCTCAAATACAGTTTTGTCTGATATAAGAGTTCATTCTCTGAACCATGATGGCATACATATATGATTAGAGGGAGAAATGCAGGATATCCCAATATCATGTTCACAGATATTCTTCCAGTCTCTCCCACCTACTATGTGCCAAGGATTGTTCTACTGACTAGGGCTACTACAGTAAACAAAACATTAAATACACTGTTCTCATGGGCCTTATGCTCCCAGGGAGAGTTTTGTTATGTGTCAAATACTATTTATGGATTGTCTCATGTGCAATTGTCTAGTCCTCCATCAATAACATACTCTCAGCCCTATTTTTAAACTTCATATTTCTGTTGACTTTATCCCAAGATATTTTAAAGTTTTCATTTTTATTACATATGTCCCTTCCCCCACAACATATTCCATTTCTTTATTGCTAATATTCAGACAATTGATTTTAAAGTATATAAAATATTTTCCTTTTTTTTCTTTCTCTTGTCTTCAGCTCTGCAAATTTGCTGTTGCCGAGTCTCCTTAGACTCCTATTACTTCACACACTTTAGAGGCATAGAGCAGAACGCGCGTGGAACTGGTACCTAAAACACTGACTCCAACATACATTTGCAAATTTTAGGAACCTCTGGCCCTTTGTCTATAAAGTAGGCATAATACTAATGGTTTCAGTAGCCTTGCTAAGCATTTGAGTTGATGAATGCCTGGTTTATTTTAAATGTCATTTGTTCATTCTTAGAATGTAGGATATATGTGATAGAACACTCAGATAATACTTCCTTAAGGGTGGTATATTTAGTTACGGTATGTTGGTTTCTATAACAAACAGCCCCAAATTTCAGTGGCTTAATATAACAACATTTATTTCTTGCTCACATGGCCATTCAACGTGGATGTTTGCGGTCAGCTGTATCTCTTGGGCCACTCTCCTCCAAGGGAAGGCTTGGGGAACTAGGCTCCTTCCATCTTGTGTGTCCATGCTCCTCCAGGTCCTTGGAAACATCTCAGTCCAGCCAGCAGATGAGACAGAGAGGTCATGAAGGAATGCAGAGAAGGCTTTCCATGTTATGCCAGGTCAGGAAAAATCTTTATCACCTCCCCCTGGCAAATTTAACTGCAAAGAATGCTCAGAAATGTAGTCTGCTATGTGCCCAGGAAGAAGAGCTAGGATTTGGTGAGTATATAGCAGTCTCTGCCATAGGTACTATTTGGGTAAAGAGGAGAAGGCACTTATGTCCATGTGGTTACTATTTGGGGAAAGGAGAGAGAACACTTGTGTCCTTGTGGTTATTCTGAAAATAGTCCAGGAAAATGGAGATGACCCCTAAGTAAGCAAGTCCCTTCCTCCTTTGTCCAGCATTCTACCTTCTTTCACCCCAAGGACTGGGTGATCTATGATTTCTCTTTAGCAAAACCGGTCCTAACATGTTTTTTGGGTTGTTTTTCTGGCTGTCTATTAAGAGGTTGGAAGACTGAAGGACTGAATCCAAGTTTGTTGTTCTAGTATATGAGAAGGTACCATCACCTCTTCCATTTGACCTCAGGCCTCCCTGCGCTGCCCTTGGAATGGAGGCTCTGGCTCCCTCCACTCACCCCACCTTTCCCCTGTCAATACAGGCCTAGCAGCAACTCAGCCCCACACAAACTCTCTGGTTCATTCAGCTTTGGGAAAATAATAACAATAATAATAGCAACAATGGCTAATAATTATTGATCTTCTTAACATATTTCATTTTGCCAACAATTCTATGAGGGAGTCAATTTTATTATTCCCATTTTCAGGCAAGGAAACTGAGAGCCAATCTTATAGGGTAAAAACTTACTCAAAGTCTCACAGTGGGAGGAAAGATGTGAGCACAAGCAGCAATCTGACTACAGAGTCCTCAATATGAGCAACTGTACTGTGAGATTTGAAATATTCCTCATTGCTCTGAGTTCAAAGTCTAAACTTCTTACTCCAGCTAACAGCTCCCTCCTGGTCTGGCCTCTGGTTTCCTCTCCAGACTCACCTCACCTCCTGTCAACAGTGCACGCACACTCACATATAGTGGACAGATCTCTGACAAGGGTGACAAAGACACACAATGGAGAAAGGATGGTGTCTTCAATAAATGGTTCTAGTAAACTGTATATCTACATGGAGAAGTATGAAATTGGACCCTTATCTTACACCATACACAAAAGTAAAATCAAAATGGATCAAAGACAAAAACGTAAGACTGAATCCATAAAACTACTAGAAGAAAATATAAGGAAAAACTTCATGACATTGGTCTAGGCAATGTTTTTTTTTTGTTTTTTTTTTGTTTGTTTGTTTTGTGTGTGTGTGTGTGTGTGTGTGTGTGTGTTTGGTTTTTTTTTAATGTGATGTCAAAACACAGGCAACAAAAGCAAAAATAGACAAGCTGGATTGCATTAAACTAACAAGCTTTGGCATAGCAAAGGAAACAATCAACAGAGCTAAAAGTCAACCTATGGAATGAGAGAAAATATTTGCAAACCATGTATCTAGTAAGTGGTTAATATCTACAATATATAAGAAACTCAAACAACTCAATAGCAAAATAAATAAACAAATAACAACCCAGTTAAAAATGGATTAAGGACCTAAATAGATATTTCTAAAACAAACAAATAAACAAAAAACCAACAACAACCCACAAACATGCAAATTGCCAACAGATGTATGAAAAGGTACTCAATATCACTAATCATTAGGAAAATGAAAATAAAAATCACAGTGAGATATTGCCTCAAAATTATAAGAATGGCTATTCTAAAAAAAATAAGTGTGGAAGATGTGGAGAAAAGAGAAAACTTGAACATTTTTGGTGAGAATGCAAATTGGTAGAACTATAGAAACAGTATGGAGGTTCTTTTAAAAAAACAGAATTACATATGATCCAAAAATCCTACTTATGAATATACATCCTAATAAAATGAAATAAAATCAGTATCTTGAACATATATCTGCACTCCCATATTCATTGCAGCATTATTCACAATAGCCAGAATATGGAAACAACCTAAATGTCCTAAATGCTTGTCAATGAATGAATGGATAAAGAAAATGTAACACACACACACACACACACACACACACTGGACTATTACTCAGCCTTAAAAAATAAGGAACTCCTGCCATTTGCAACAACATGGATGAACTTGGAGTACATTATGCTAAGTGAAATAAGTCAGTCACAGAAGGACAAATATTGCATGATCTCACTTATATGTAGAATCCAAAATAGTCAAACTCAGAAGCAGAAAGAAGAATGGTGGTTGGCAGGGGGTGGAGAAATGGGGAGATATTGGTCAAAGGTACAAAGTTTCAGTCATGCATGATGAGCAGGTTCTGGAGATATACTGTGTGGCTCGGCGACTCTAATAACAATGATGTGTCATGTGCTTGAAATTTGCTAAGAAGGTAGATCTTAAGAGTTCTCACCACACACACACACACACACACACACACACACACACACGGCAACTATCTGAGGAGATGGATATGTTAAGTAGCCTGATTGTGGTCATTATTTCACAGTGTACATGTATATCAAAATATCAAGTTGTAAGTTTTAAGTATATACAATTTCTATTTGCTAATTACACCCAAATAAAGCTGGAAAATAAAGAAAAAATTTTTTGAAAATGTAAAATTAGGCTGAAATATACATACACATGCATACCTGCACGCACACACATACACACACACACAGCCACCTATGTGTATGCACACTCCAGCACAAAGCAGATTCTGATTTCATTTCCTTGAGTCACCCATGCTTTCTTGCCTTTGGACCTATACTACATGCTTACTGAGCACCTCATAAGTGGCAGACACAGCTTTAGATACTAGGGATATAGAAGTGACCAACACAGACCAATAACTTGCCTCTATTAAGTTTCTGTTCTTATGGGAGAGCTAGATACTAAGCAAGTAAAATAGAAATCTGTATTTTGGGACATTGCTTAGCATTATGAAGACACATAAATCAGAGTAAGAGATTAGAGAGTGGCAGAGGGGAGGGCTGTTACAATCAGGGTGCTGAGAGAAGGCTCACTCTAGGGAATGACTATTTTAGTCCATGGGCATTTTCAGTGCCATAAGAATGGCTGCCCCATAAAGTTGGGGAAGAAAACTATTAAGGCAAGAGGAACAGCAATGTACAGGCCAGAGGTGGGAAGAGCTTGTCTTATTTAAGAAACAGAGAGCAGGTCCCTGTAGCTGGGGGGCAAGGCAATAATGGCCAAGATGGGCTCAGAGAAGGGGCCAGGCCAGTCCACATAGGGCCCAGGGCTCTGGTAAGGAGTTGGGATTCATCTAGAGACAGTGGAAGACACTGGGTGGTTGTAAGATCATAATGATATGATCTGATTTACATTTTAATAAGATGATTCTTGCTGCTCCTGTTAAATGCCAACTTATCTTGACACCCTGAAAGGCTTCCTTCCATCCTGTTTTAAGACAGCAGAAGCAGGTATCATTAACACCCAACAACAGTTTGATTTGAAAACCCCATGTCTTCCATGAATCACGGCAAATTTGCTTTGTTGAGAACATTGACATTACTGGTATCCAGCTACCACACCAACTATACTCACTGAGCCCTGTTCATTATGGACAGTGGAACTGAGCATGTTGGTCTCTCGCCCAAGTCAGCCCCTTCTGGACCAAGATGGGGTAAGAAACAAACCATGTGATGGGTCGCAGGATTGGTGGGCACAGTTGACACCCAGGCTGGCACTGGATGTGTAAATATGTGCATTTCTCCCAATCTTTAGGCCTCTTCTTTTGAAAATTCCTTAACACTTGTTTATTAAGATTTTTCTCTAAATTACATTATCTTTTTTTTTCCTTGATGTAGTAGATCCCATGGTGAACGTGGAAATGTGGGCTGTATCTCTAATTTCATTGTTTTTGTAGGCCTGTTGTTCTATCACGCACCATCCCGCCCTAAAACAAATACAAACTGACATTGCTTCTGTAAGAAGAGCATTAAATAGACAAAATCCTAGGAAGAGCTCAGGCTGCAAAAATTGCTAGGGACGACAAAAAGGGCTTTTTGAGCTATGTTTGGAGCAAGAAGGAAAAGGAAGGGATCGGGAGCAGATGATGCAATTCGAACAGATGACAACGAGAAAGCAGAAGTCCTCTCTCCTTCTGCTTCCACCTTCTCCCCTCAGGAACAGGATCTAAAGCTGGGAAGGATCAAGCACACGTTGTTTCCAACGAATTAACATTCATTTAGGAACAGGGACACAGGGTTGCTGCAAACACCGGAGTAGTGACTCACATGACTCCTGGCACCAGGCAGGGGAAATACAAGGGTGAAGCTTGTGGAGACGTGACTGGGGGCTAAGTGAGAGGACACGGGAAACAGGGTGCTGGGGGCCACAGCTGATGCAGAATGGGCCTGTCCTGTCTTTAAATTTTTCAAGACAAAGCAGACTTTGAGTGATGTTACATTTGCATTGCCCAGTTTTTTTAAATGCCAACAAGGAATTCAAGATTCTTTTTCCAAACACCATGCAAACCCACAGAACACCTACCTGCTGAGTGGCCTCAGCCCAAAGCTGACCCTTTGGAAATTTTGTGCTAAATGAATTTGGCTCTGAAGGGGACCTGGTACATGGCATCACCGAACACTGCAACCACTGGTAGGAAACAATTTATGTGATGGATCATAGGAAAATGTTGTCCAAGATTTCCGAAAGGGTCAAGATTGATTCTTCAACGTAGGCTAGTCCCTGACGCTGATTTCCAGCAAATTCAAGAACAGGTACTAAAAAATAGTAAGTACTGCAAGAAAGACAGGCATAGGATGTAGTTGCCATTACAGCTTGACTAAGATCAAGGACTTTTATAAAGAGCTATTAGACTGGGAGTTCAAGGAAATTGTGTAGAAATGGCTTAAAAGGTACAAGACAAAATCTAAGCTAGGGTGCATAGTAATTTTAGGTTAATTTGTGGCTGGGTACCCAATCAAATCCTAAAGATGCTGATTAATGGATCAACAACCACCAGTGGTGAGAAGGTCTTTAGCAATCATTCCATGGGGACCTAACATTTGAAGTATTTTTTTGAAGTATCTTTATTAACCATCTGGATGAAGAACTGATGGCAGAATATATTCTAAAACCATAAAACATTTTTTTTCATTAGACTGATCTTTGTGTTTCAGTTCCATTATCACTAGCCATGTGGCTTTGGCCAACTTACTTCATCTCTCTAATCTTCATTTTCCTTTCCTGCAATGTGGAAGCTATAAAAGGTTCTATCTCCAATAGGTGCTGTGAGAAATTAATGGGTTGATACAGTAAAGGGCTTGATATGCTACCTCCCATGAGGAAAATGCTCAATATGTGTTGGCAGCCTTAATAATTAATATTCTGATCACTACATTTTTAGATATTAATCTTTTTGCAGGTCTGGACTTGGGAAAGTTGTATCCCTCTACAATTCCTTCATTGTTGAATAAAGGGGTGAATGAATGAATGAATGAATGTTACCAGAACTGAGAAGTCCAAGGCTGGGATATAGAATTAAAAGGAGCAGAGGCTTTTTCTTGCTTTTAGGGCCCTCCATTTCATTGGGGGCTCTCTCTGATGCCCTGATTAGGTTAGATGCCCCTATCAGAGCCTCACATTGCATTGATCATAACATGATGATCCTTACATTTGTACATCCCTCCCCCCCCGCCCCAGATGGGAGCTCCAAGCCAGGAGGAACATAGCTGCTTTCCTCTCCTTTACAAAAAGAGAAAACTAGTATTGCATGTTTATTGCACACTAGACACTGTGTGGGCTGTTTTACATGTGTTACAGAATCTCATTTCTGCTTACATCAATCCTATGAATAAAACTCAGTTATTATCCCCATTTTATGGGTGAGGACACTGAGGCATAGAAAAGTAAAGTTACTTGCCAAAAGCCATATAGCTTGTAAGTGGGAACTGAACCCAGCTGATTCTAGAGCTTAATTAAGCCCTTAACATCTAAGCCAGTGGTTCGCAGAGTGGGGTCCCTGGACCAGCACTATCAGTCTTATCCAGGCTCAGTTAGAAATGCAGACTCTTGGGCCATACCCCAGACCTACCAGATCAGAAATGCTGGAGGTGGGGCCTGGGGATCAGTGTCCCCACACGCTCCTCAGGGGATTCTGATGCACACTTGGGTTTGCAAACCACTGCTCTGAGCCATATTTCCACCTTGTTAAGTCTCCACCTCCTAGGCACTTAATAAACACTTAAATATGAAGCCCTGGCCGGTACCTCATTGGCTAGAGGATGGTCTTGATACATCAAGGTTGCAGGATCCATCCCTGGTCAGGGCACATATAAGAATCAATCAATGAATGCACCAATAAGTGGAACAACAAATCAACCTCTCTCTTTCTCTCTCTCAAATTAATAAATAAAATTTTATTAATAAATAAACATTTAAATTTGGAAGGGAGGAAGAGAAAGAGGATGGTAAGAAGGCAGGCAAGGAAACCTCCTCCAAAAGAACACTCTAAAGTGAGCAGATGATGCTGGGGGGTTGCCGTGGTTTGACCACACTTTAATCTCCAAATTGCAAAAACATTAACATTATTGATTGATCAGACATCAATTCGACAGAAATTTAATTAAATTAGAATGTGTCATTGAGCAGACATAGCTGCGTCATGCATAAATCTCAGGTAATAAGTTGACAAAGAGACAAGTGCCATCGATGCCCCGGTCTGGCTGAATCCATCCTCCCCCGTTTTCCTTCCTAGGCTGCAGGGAAGAAACAAGTAAAATGGGGTGAGCTCCTGATTTATGACACCCACGGAGTCCCCAGCAGTCCTGGCATCTGAGGAATGCCTTCTCCTGTGTGATTTACTGCTGCCCTAGGCTGGCCAGACAGCTGGGGGGATGCCCCTGACTGAGTCCAGCCCTCGGCTAAAATGCTGACCCATACTTAGCTCTCCTGGGTGAGAGGATTAACACTCAGGGTGTCCTCACTGCGAATGTGTCCTCTGGAGGGAGCCGAGTCCTCAGGGGGCGGGAGACCTGCTCTGGCTGGCCTGTCTGCCCTCGCTTTGAGAATGTATTTTGGTGTCAGTGATCAGCTGCACCTGCTGTCCCAGAAACAGGTCTGGAGCAAGCCCAGGGTGCTCCAGCCTCAGGCAAAAGTATCCTCACTTTGCATAGCCCCGGCTCACCCTGGGCAGGCCAGGGGCACTGGCACTGAGGGGCAGGCAGAGTGCACCAGGAGGTGCAGACAGTAGAAATGTGGCCCCCGTGCCTGGAGAGGCCCAAATTCTTTGGGATGGGCAAGGGGTGGCTGAGGACAAGATAATCCAGGGACAGAAAAGAAACCAGAGAAGCAAGTGCTCTGGGGAGCATTACAAATCACAAGGCTATTCTTGTCCTTGGTCAGAAAGGCTAAACAGAGGAGACCCTTCTAACGGAGAGCTCTTGTACTTAATCCTCCTACTTTCTCTGATTGCCTTCAATCAATCACGGACTCACTTCCTTTTTAACAGCCATCTTCCACAAGAAGAGTGCTGCCAGAGTGACAAGAGGGTGTGCTGGGGAGGCTACAGACTGTTCTCACTTATTCCTTAACGCCCTTCATGATGTAGCCCCGATCCCCAGGCCAAGCTCTATAGCAGAGGTCAGCAAACAGCCTCCCTGCAAGCCCAACCTGGCCCACCATCTGTTTTTGTAAATAAAGTTTTATTGGAACACAGCCATATTCACATAGTGTCTATGGCTGCTTCTATGCTATGAAGGCTGTGTTGAGTGGTTGCAAGGGAGACCACCTGAATCACAAACCTGAAAATATTTATTACCTGTCCCTTTACAGACAAGATTTGCTGACCCTTATGTAACGAAATGGTGATTAGTTGAGGACCGAGCACAAAGAACATGTAGAACATAGCTCAGGATTTAGACACATCTAGGCTTAAAGACTGGTTCTCTCACCTATTTATTAGCTGTGTGGTCTTAGGTGAGTAAAGCTTCCTCTCTTAGGTTCAGTTTCCTTCCTGTATATGGGGATAATAAATTTGTCTATTTTATTGAAAAATATGATACTGAAATATGTTACAGCATAAAAAATGGTCGAGTCAAGAGCTTTTAAATAAAGGATTTCATTTAAACTCACAAATCCCCTCCTAACTAGAATCATATTATTCTCATTATACAGGTCCAAGTTAGCTTAGATTTCAAAAACTGAATAATACAAATATAGCACATCTACCCAGCTCACAAATGTGGAGTCTGCTCCTTCCTCCCCCACCCCCATCCTCTCAGACAATGCCAGTAAATTTGTAAAGAAAGGCATCACATGACCCGCCAACACTGGTCATTTTCTGGAACGTGCTCACATTTGGAACGTGAAGGATGTCCCAATACATCATATGAGTAAAGGAGATAGGAACACTGGTTCTAAGGAAGTAGGAACTTCCTTGAAATGTCCCTTTCCTTTGTCCTCTGAACTCCAACACTTGGCCTGGTTGGATCCTTGCCATCCGCCCTTTCCTGGTAGAGCTGGTCGGTGGGTGTAGGGTAAGCCATGATGCTGGGCTCCTTGAAGCTCAGAGGGACCAGGGACCAGAAGTGCAGCTGGGGGCATGGAAACAAGGGTGCCCCACTCCACTGGGGCTAGAGAAAGTGTGAGAGAAGCAGAGGGGTAACATCAGTCCTCACTGTGAGTCCCCAGAGGGCAGGTCCATGTCTTCCCACACAATACAAGTACTATTGCTAATAACAACAGCAGCCAACATTTATTTGTTCATTCACTCTTGCCAGGTACTGTGTTAAGTATATTTTATTTCTTACAATAACCTAATGGTATAGGAATTAGTATTCTCCCTGTTTTTCAACTTCAGTTAGATGATTAAAGAGGATAGACGATTTGTTTAATGTATCATAGGATGGGAAGGCAGGATTTTATTGTCCAATATGGTGGTTGGCCCATAGAAGGTACTCAATACAGGGTGGGGCAAAAGTAGGGTTACAGTTGTTCCTATGAAAAATAATACAATAATTAATAAATAATAATATGAGAATAAACTTTGTTTCACATACTCACAACTGTCAACCTACTTTTGTCCCACCTGTATGTATTTTTAAATGGATGGATAGAAGGGTAGGTAGATGGTGAACACAGGGGTGAATGCACAGATAGAGGGATATATGTGTGGCACAGGCCTGACTCCAGAACTTGTGCTCTTTGTCACTATGCACTACTGTCTCTTACTCATGTTTGTATCCTGAGAACCCAACACAGTGAGAGAGACACTCCAATTGTTTAGGTTACCGGCAAAGGACAAGAGATTGGAAACATAAAGACCAGAGTTTCCCCCAGGTCTGCCACCAGCTGTGTCAGATGCATCATCTATAATAGGGAGATAGTGCTATCTGCCTCATGGGGTTGCCATGAGGAATGGGTGGGTGGAAGGAAGGAAGGAAGGAAGGAAGGAAGGAAGGAAGGAAGGAAGGAAGGAAGGAAGGAAGGAAGGAAGGAAGGAAGGGGCATGTTACTTAATGCCTGGAAGATAGTAGGTGGTCGATAAATGGAGGCTACATCATGATTGTGTTTATTAATATCATCTATATAGACCCTCATCATCACCATTACTCCTCTAGATGTTTGTTTATACAAAATGGCAGATGTGTGCCATTTTATAGGTGCATCTTTTTGGACATTTTTTACTGGCCTGCTTTCCTGCTGATCATTCTCATTCTGCTGAGGGAGAAAAAGGTAACAAGGGTAGGGTGGTGAGATAGAAGGGGTATCTTTTATGTTTCACAAAAGAGCTCCTTTATCAATCTACAAACTTTTTCTTTCCCCTTATCTTACAGATCCTAAAAGATACAAGGACATCACAAATAGCTTGGCAGAATTCTCAACTCCAAGTGTTCAAAATACCCTGGATCACAAGCAGAGTGTTAAGAATGCTGACACTTAATAAACAATGACTATCAGACACTTTTACCCAAGTTGTCCTATTTAACCCTCACTCCAGGTTTCTGGGATCACCAGGGCATTGGTCATCCACACCCCTCACTCGGAGCATGCACCACACTGTTACATCTTGGGGAAAAACACCTATGGACCCTCATTTCTTCTCTTTAACTTTCTTCTCAGGGGGGAAGGAAGCCTCACTTCTCTTTGCAAGCCCTGGGTATCTACATGCCAACAAGAGGAAGGAATAAGGGAGCAGTCCCTGGATGCCCAAATCCCAGAAAGATAATTAACATGACAATGATTGTTCCTTGAACTTGACTCCTCCCACTACCCAGGGTTAGAGCTGGAGAGATGGAGTCACAGCAGGCCTCTTACACCAGGAAGGACACAATCATATCCTCTCATTGACTCCTGCACTGGTGCACATGGCCAGTGGATGTTTCCCTTTGCAAAACGTTGAGGAAATAGTAAAAAGAACTCATAGCCTTTTTGCCAAACAATGTCAGACAAAATAACAAGCAGAGAGAATGCATCCAAGGGCCTTGTAAACCCTGGACAATTCAGGGCATATAGCCACTCCCCTGAGTTTGGGCTTGGGGAAAGGGCATGGGGTGAGAGTGTCTTTATGACATTATTGATCAATTCTCCACCTGCAGTTAAAAACCATGCCCAGACAGACAATAAAAATAAGTACTTAACCGTATCACAGGCTCTGCAGACTAAAATGGATTTTACACTTAAAGATACAGCTGATCTGGGTGAGGGTTTTAATGGTATATTTGAGTTTTAAATTAAAAGAATAAAATCTATGAAAGAATTAAATGAGAGATCACCAGTGTTGCTCTTTATGGGGTCCTGCTCATAATATCTACAGACCCAGGGGAGCTGGGATTATGGTTCACAAAGCATTGGGCAGGGAGGAAGCAAGGCAGATAGTGTATTCAGTAGAGATGAGTATTGCCATGTCTACCAGTATAAGGATGGGGGGAATGAGCAAGAAGAAGGGAATAGGACAGAGGGAATAGCCTGATAGAGTATCTCCTTGAAAGATAGAGACAGGCAAGAGAAGGAAATAGGAGAATAAGGGATGAAGTGAGGGCAGGATGGGCTAGAATTATTTATGGTCTTTAACTTAGAGATCGATGGCTAAGCTCTCACTCAAATCTTTCCAGATAGTGAGAAAGAAACTCATCCCACTAGAAACCTTAATGCATTTTGTTATTTACTTCTTTGGGGGAAATGACCCCTCCCTGGTTTATATTATAAGCACTGTTGGTATTTATAAAATTACCAATTTCCCCTGATAAAGGCACTGATTATATATTATTAATCCATATGTTTCTATTCCTCACATATATTAAGTTGTGAGGGGATTGGCTGGCTGGACAAACAAGAGAAGGGAAGAGCTAAATTCACAGGCAAAGCAAAAGGACTAGGGCTTCTCAGGTGCTTTCTGCCAAGTGCCATTGTGTTGTCAGTCAATCCCCATAAAGGAACAACAAGGTTGAGTAGAGACACAGAGATAAGGGCTCAGATGTTAAAAGAAATTGGCCCCAATCGCAAAGTCACAGTTTGTCTGTCTGATTCCACATCCCTTTTTTCTCCAGATGCCACCCTGTCTTTTGTTGTTGTTTTGCTGGTGAGGGAAGAAAGCTCTGATCGCAGCTATGACCAAGACATGCCTTCTGGAGGCAAGAAGGGTCCACCTAGTATCAGGAAACCAAGGGTAAGATTACTCCCCACCCCCAGCCTGAGATGTGTTTGGAGGGTGTGTAGTATCAGGAGAGATCTGAAAGCAAAGGGATGTGATTAGCCATGGTCTAAATCTAACACATGCCCCAGCAATTAGAAGTGTGTGGACCAAAGCATCAGAGATCAAAGCACAAATCACTGTTCCTAGACACCATGCCGGCAGCACAGCTGATAATGGTAACACCATCTACCCCCAAGATAAAGGGGTACACATAATGGCTTCACCAGGCACCCTGACCAAGCATTTCTGAGGTCTCCTCCGGAGGCCATGTGCAGCTCGGCTGGGCCCCTTCTCTTTGTTTTTGTGGTATCTCATGAAGAACTTGGACTTGAAGTTAAAAGAATTGGAAGGAAGCTCACATTTCTCTATGGCCTACATACTGTTGGGTATGATACTAGGTATTTTTTATAACTATTATTAGGATGGAACTTTCTAGAGTGATGAAGATATTCTAGGTTGTCATAAGGGTGTGGGTTATGTGGGAGGTATATCCATTTGTCAAAATTGTACAGGGTAAGATTTGTGCATTTCAATGTTAATGAGTTTTACCTAAGAAACTATAAAAATGAATAATGATTAAGTGGGCGTGAGAATGGCAGAATGTTAATTATTAAAGCTGAGTGCTGAGTATGTGAGGGTTTACAGTTGTAGGCAGAATTCTAAGATGATCCCCAATGACTCATGCCTTTGTGTAATCCCCTCCCATTGAGTGGGAGTGGGGCCTGTAAACATGGTGGATGTCAATTCTGTGATTATATTATACCATTAGAGGCCTGGTGGGGTCCCTCAGCCTGGCCTGTGGGGATCAGGCAGAATCTGGCTCTCCAACATCCCCTGAGGGGTCCCAGATCGTGAGAGGGCACAGGCCAGGTTGAGGGACCCCACTGGTACATGATCAGGGCCAGGGAGGGGCTGCGGGAGGGCTCCAGGCCATGTCCAGCCCATCTCGCCCAGTCCCAATTGGCCTGACCCCAGCAGCAAGCTAACCTACGGGTTGGAGCGTCTGCCCCCTGGTGGTCAGTGCACGTCATAGAAACTGGTCAAATGGTGGAACAGTTGGTCGCACACTTAGCATATTAGGCTTTTATTATATAGCATGAGGCAAAAGCAAAGGGGTTTTGCAGATGTAATTAAGGTCTCTAATCAGTTTGACTTTGAATTAATCAAGAGGGAGATAATCAAGCCCAGCCAGTATGGCTCAGCAGTTGAGCATTGACCCAGGAACCAAGAGGTCACTGGTTTGATGCTCAGTCAAGGCACAACATGGGTTGTAGTCTTGATCCCCTGTAGAGGGTGTGCAGGAAGCAGCCCATCAATGATCTCATTGATGTTTTTATTTCTCTATCCTTCTCCCTGCCTCTCTCCCTAAAAAGTCAAGGAATAACTTATTTTTTTTTTTAAGAAAAAGAGGGAGATAATCAACCCTAGGTGGGCCAGACCTAATCAGGTGAGCTCTTGGAAATTGATTTAGGTTTGCCCTGAGCTCAGACTCAAAGCAGCAGAAATTCCCTCTTGCTAACCTTGCGGGGGGCGGGGCGGGGGGCGACCCTCCATGAGTTCTACACTGGAAGGAAACAAATTCCTCCAACAACACATGAACTTGGAAGAGGACTTCCAACCTCAGACAAGACACCCTTGACTACAGTCTTGTGAGACTGTGAGCAGGGGACCAGGTAAGCCATGCCCAGACTCCTGACCCACAGAAATTGAGATAATAAATGGGAGTTGTTTCAGCTGCTAAGTTTGTGGTAACTTACTACAGAGTAATAGACAACTAATGTAACATTCTGTTTACTTTGCATATGTTTGAAATTTTCCATAATAAAAATTAAAAGAAGACAAATAAAGTGTGCATGGGCAGTTGAGACAGCACAGAGACGTGTTTAAGAACATGGACACAGATTTTTGTCCCAATTCTACTCCTTTCATGCACTGTCTTAGCAAATTTACTTGTCCTCTCTGGCCCTAGTTTTTTTCATCTTCAAAACTCCTAGAATAGTTTGAGGGTAAACTAGGAGGATTCGGGTACTCAAAGTACATGACGTGTTGGGTGAGAGGAGAGATACTACAGTGGTGACAAGATGACAGTGAGTGAGTGGATTTGGAGTCACATGGCAGAGGGCTCCTGTCAGTGATTTCCTGTCTAACCTTAGGCAACGAAGCCTGTCATCTCTGTGCTTAGTGTCTCCATCATTGGAATTTTAAAAAGATGTGATTCCCTATAAGTGCTCATTCATATATGTAGGCCTGAGAAGAGCTGCCACAGAGATTCTCGTTACTGTCCATGGCCATCTTGAAGGTCTTTTCTGGACTTCTTTCTCCAAAAGGTCAAGTGAACTCACACCTGTCACAGGTGATCATCCCCACCTCAACGACATCAAGCACTTCTGACAAGGCCAACAGAAGTTCCCACAGCACTGCAGGGCAAGAAGGGAACAAGGACACTAGCAAAGGCTGAAAGAACTCAGAGATGGAGCTGCTGTAATTACTTTAATTTGAACTTGGCAATGGCCAGAGCTGTCAATGACACTCCTCTTCTTGGGAAAAAGGTGCCTCAGGGTCATTTTAATGACCACAAGGAACTCTCTTGTGCGTTGTAGCTGAAAGATGCCACTTCAAGAGCCACAGGACCCAGGAGCGCAGGCTTGGGGTGGGCACAGATGCCGGTTGCATGTGCTTTGCTGGACCCGGAGTTCCCTGAGGTGATCTGTCACCAACCAAGCAGGACCAGCGCAGTAGGGTTCACACCATAGGAATGTCCCCAGCTTCTGTGAACCTGGCTCTTTTGGTTGGAAATGCCATTTGCCATCTATTGTCTTCCAGCATAAGGAAACTTATTTGAAAGCCTTGTATTTCTACAAGAAGGAGGACCAAACATTTATCGAGTTCCCAGGCACAGCCGGTCGCTTTACATGCACTCAGTTCCATAATATTCCTATGACTGGATTCATTTCCTTTTTCTACCCTGGTTTTCCTTTCACCTTGAACTTTTTATTTATTTGCATCTCATTTTTTTTGTGTGAAGTTTTACATTCTGCATGAAATTCATTGTATAATGAAATAATTTATTCAAAAAATGAACACATACTCAGAGCTAGCTGGATAGATAAGAAGACTAAGGCTTAGAGAATAACTTGTGCAAGGCCTCAGAGTGGTTGAGTGGTGAAGCTCACCTTTCAAACGCTGTGCATCAAGTCCTCAAGCCTTCTTCACCTCGTTCCTGTCCTGCAGATGGCCAAAAATAATCACAGCTAATGCTGAGTGTAGACTTACTATATGCTTTTCATATATTACTGAATTTGTACTTTACAAAACTCCACGAAGAAGGTTCTTTATTTCCCTGTTTTACAGATGAGAGAGTTACCCAAAGCCTAGGAGGCTTAGGAACATTCTCTGGGTCACACAACCAGAGCAGTGGGACCAGAACTCTATGCCGGGCAGTTTGTTTCCAAAGCTTGTGCTGTATACAACTACAAGGTTCCATCAGGGAAAAGAAAAACCAACATCATCAGCCACAGTGACAAGCAGTGGGGTGAGTTTCAGAAGTGGCAATAGCAGGGCCCTTTCCAGAATCAAGTTAGCCTCTTTATTTACTGAATCTTGCAGTGTACCATCCTGTGCACTGTCCCAGGATAGCCATGTGCCACCTCTGGGTACCACCTCCATGTAATATCCATGTATATTTTTCAGTGTGCCTGTGTAACATCCCAGTGTCCCATCCCAACATACCTGTGTACCATCCCAATGACCCATCCTAGTGGACCTGTGCACCATCTCTGTGTACAACCCAGCATACATGTGTACCATCCCCACGTACCAATGTCATAGCTCTGTGTACCATCTAATTGCACAGTCCCAGTGTACGTATGTTCTATCCCAGTATACCAGTGTACATCTCAGCATTCCATCCCAGTATACCTGTTACCATCCTAGTGTACCATCACAGCATACCTGTGCTCTAGCTCTATCCCAATATACCAATCTACCATCCCGAGGAGGGCTACATAAAACCAGGAATAACTGTGTATGGTTATATATGTGCTGTATGTGTATGTATTGCAGGAGACAGTGAATGGTTTATTTCAAACTTTTGCATAAGAATCCGTTTTAAGACCTGCCTTGGCTCTCCAGTTCCTTTCTGTGGTTCCTACTCCAATGGAATTTGCCAGGGAGGGGCTGTTATAGATTTCAATAGTTACACTGGCAAGAGGTCAGCATCTTGCTGACTAAGGGAGTCCTCCTCTCTCCATAGAGCCCAGCAGCCTGCCTGCCCCAGAGAGGGAGGCCAGCCAGCTGTGCAGACCCCGGTACTTGAGTGTCTGAGCACTCACCCTACCCTGCACCCTAAGCAGGATTCCCTAGTTCCTTCACAGGAAAGAAAGGAAGAAAAACACCACTCGAGGCTAAGGTCTGTACTGGCCTTTATATCAATGATCTCATTTTGTTGTCTGCTGGCATTGTTGACCCAATTTTAGAGATGAGAAAACTGATGGTCAGAGAAATTGTCAATTGGCTCCAGTCACAGGGCTAATTAGTGATGGGGTTGGGATTTGAACCAGGTCTTCATGGCTCAAATCCCCACAGTCCTATACTACTTCCCGCAGGTTTTTGATGGGCAAAGTGATTAGGAGAATGGGTAGCTGGTGAGAAAGGACACTGACATCCCTACAATTGGAGGCCACCATGGAAACCCATACTAACTCCCTTGGGTCAAACTCTACAGTATAAGATTAATAGAATTGCCAAATCCACCATGACTGCCTTGTTTGGTCTGAGGCAGCACCTCTGAGAAACTCTGTTTTATAAACTGTAAACTTGTGACTATCTGCATGCTGGAGCGAGGATGCTGAAAACCCATGCCACACGGAACGGACTGCCCAAATTCCCCAATTAGTAATATGTTGTCGGTTTCAATTCTTTTCCAGGTGAAATTGGGCAGGCACAACTCTCAGCTGAGGTGAAAGACATTTTTCTTTCACTCTTTTACAAAATACATTTTTAATTGGTTTAGATTTTAAAATTAAAAAAGCCAACTCCAAGCACAAACTGGCATGACCCAGATTAAGACAAGCGGGGGTGGGGAAAAAGGAAGGGGGAGAAGGTTCCTTCTGCAGGCCATGGGTCAAGAGTGTGGACATTATGCAGGAGAAAAGGTGTCCAAAGCCAGGTAATGTGCTCTAATTTGTGCCTGGCATCCAGGTGTTCTGTCAGATTTCACTATGAGAAAGGCATAGAAGGATTGGGGGATAGTAGTTCTATATGGGATGGAATCTCAGGGGACAGGGGCAGACCTGAAATTGCCAGGGTTGACTTGGAGGTGTGAGCTCAGCGTACCATGAACCAAAGGCTGTGTCTCAGCCAAGAGTGGACATGGAAAGCAGGTTTCACAGAGGCCACTAGGTGTTTACCAAACATATATCTCTTTCATTCTGGGAGAACAGCTAGACTACATTTCCCAACATCCCTTGGCCAATAGACTATGGGTGAGGTAAATGATGCTAGTTCCATCTTGGTCCATAAACATTTTCCACTTGATGCATTTCCTTCTCTTTCTCCATCTGCTAGCTAAATAGAGAGAACAGTGGGGATCTAGGAAAATGATAAGAGTCACACTTCTGAGTCCCTGAAACACTGCCTGAAGGAGATCCACCCTACCAGGAACACTCTCCTTGAATTTGTCTAATAAAATGTTGAATGTTGTCTGCATAAAAATTGTATGGTTTGTTGTTGTTTTTTTTTTGAATTTTTAAACAGCTATTAACTTACCCTAACCAATGTAAACAAAATAAGTAATGTCAAATTCACAGTACCGGTACTGTACTGTGAGCAAGTACTGACCTGGGGAGATTTAGGGTGTTTAACAAGACAAAGCAACATGAAGCAGTGGCATTGTGGGGAAAAAACAGGTAAGAGCTCTAAAGCCAAGCATAGAAGACAGAGTGCACTTCCAGAGTGCCCAGGTACAGCTACGGAGGCAGGGGAAGATACGAAAGCAATGTGGATCCCCCACACAGGATCTTCTC
This sequence comes from Plecotus auritus, assembly GCF_963455305.1. Taxonomy (NCBI): domain Eukaryota; kingdom Metazoa; phylum Chordata; class Mammalia; order Chiroptera; family Vespertilionidae; genus Plecotus; species Plecotus auritus. The sequence goes on along the minus strand of NC_137785.1, from coordinate 38,405,226 downwards.
CATGAGGACCTATTCCACCTCCTATCTCTCCTTCTCACCTCCCTCCACCCCCTCTTCATCAGCATCGTGAATGTCACTCCCTGGTCCTGAACAATTCCTACATGTCAGGCCTGTCCCCAACCACATTCCATGGTTTATCTCATTCATTCCTCACAATTGCCCTCTGAAGGAGGCACTGTTACCACTCCCATTTTGCAGATGAGAAAGGAGGGCCTTAGATCACTCTAAGTCAGCGGTTGCCAACCTTTCGGACCTCACGGTCCACCAGTGGTCCACAGACCACCAGTTGGTGACCACTGCTCTGAGTGATTTGCCCAAATTCATCAGAACACAAACTCTGCCAGACTGATTCCAGAGTCTGACTCTTGACCACTATGTCCTATCCCAGTGTATCACTGTGAATACTGCCTCATCTCAAAACACATCCAGGCCTCTTTACATCTTCCTGCCCCTAACAATCCCATCCACTCATCCATCCATCCATCAGTCCATCCATCCATCCACTTATTCATAAACATGTTCTGTGTTCCTCCTGCATCCAGATCCTGCCTTGACACTAGAATAGTGAGCACTAGAATGAGTACACCTTGAGAAGTACCCATTTGAACAGGAGGGACAGTCACAGGAAGTGTGTACCATTGGAACAGGATGTGACCTGCTCAGACTTTGGGAAAGTTATTCTGACACAAGAGAGAAGATCAGCCTGGAACTGGGGGAAACTGAAGACATAGGATGGACAATGAAAGCAGAAACTGCTAGATCATGGGATTGGGGCTGTGAAGGGCCATGAAAAGGAAAGGAGATGTGAAAAGTGTTACTAACTGCAAAGGGTTGGTCTAATGGATAAGATTCTTATTAAAGAGACTCAACCGACTTCAGTTTTGAGCTGGACCCATCCTGGTTGCTAAGAGCTCCTCCTTTTAATAAGGGAAGACCATAGTCATATGACAGTTTCATTTCCCTCAGGACATTCTTGGCACTTTTCTTCTTCTCTTTTCCCCCCTCTATCTGGGGGTTCATTTCCTCCATGGGGGAAGTGCGGAATGCAGAACTTTGGCTGCTCTCCAGTGTTCCAGGAGGCACCCCTCAGCAGTCTTCTGTCCCCAACCTGAAATCTCTGTGAGATAGAGAGCCTGGAAAATCAGAGACCTGGGCTCTCACAAACCCTGAGCTGCTGCTGGATGCCAAGCGATGCTATCAATTGATTAAAACACAGCCTGCCAGCTTCCTGCTTGATAAGAGGGAGCACAGTCTGCCAGGGAAGTCTCCAGCCTATCCCCTGGGTCGCCACCTGCTCCTTCCAACATGTCATCAGACTTCATGTGCTCATTTCCACGGGGCAGGCAGTGCAGCAGGAGGCCCTCCCCAAGACTGGGTGTTGTCCCCAGCCAGTCGGGCCCAGCTGCCTCTCAGTATGGACCTAGTGAGGGGTATAAGGGATGGGCTGTCGACTTCCCATAGTGCATGCTGGGCCCCATGGGGCACCCACCATTCCTTCTTCCTGCCTTAGATCAATAAATGTGCATCAGGACCTGTGTGTACAAACATTGTGGGAGGCAACTGAGATGCCATGGGGCTGGGAAGGGAAGAAAAAGAGGCAGGAGGGGATGGGAGGGCAGGGACCAATCCATGGTCCAGGCTCTCACAGAGGAGCATACACACTGTCAGGGATGCAACATTAAATTACTGGGAAGTGTTTAGAGGAAGAGGTGCTCAATGTTATGAGAACACCTAATGGACAGGACTGACCAGGTCACTTTCAGAGGAAGTGACAAGTGGGAATGAAAATTGGTGTTTTCTCTGTTGTAGCAGAGGTAACAGCAATGCAAATATCCTTCTAGAAGAGGGAGGTTATGGGTTCACTTAACTCAAGGAAGGACGGTAGGGCTGGGATAGAAAGAAAGGAGCTGAGCCGGCAGGAATTGGGACTAGGCAAGAAGGAAGGGGTTGGGGCCCCTGAGGAAGGATCAGGTCTCCATCCTAGGGGTGTCATATTGTTAGACAAGCAGAGTGACATGACTGTCCTGCCCTTTCCTGCCCTCTCGACTGGGGAGGTGGCATGGCAGGGATGTGCTGCCGCATGGACCATGCCCTAGGGATGGAAGAGGTTGTGGGTGAGGGGGTGGGGCAGGTTGTGATGAAAAGACTCTGGAAAGAAACATCAGCCCAGAGGCACCAGATGTTCCCCTAGGCAGTGTCCTATCTCATTGAACCATCGGACATCCTTTTATGGAGTTTGTTGTTAACCCTCATTGTTCCATAGGAGGACACTGGAGATTAAGGGGGACATTGAGGATTAAGGGTCCTGCCCAGGGTCACATAACAAGCAAGCAACAGAAGTAGGGTGGGACCCAGGTCCCCTGAGAGCCAGGTGAATCCCTTCCTCCTTAGGCACCGTAGGGCACATGTTTGCAATTCCTCTGAGCTTGTAACTCTGTTAACTACTTTCTTTGCTCAATGACCTCTCTCTTCTCCCTCAGCTGGGGCTAGAGCACATAAGGGCCCCAGGCCCACAGTGGCTGAGAAAGGAGAGGGCAGGATAGCTGTGGATGACCTCAGAGGTGACTCAGCCCTTTTGGCCATAAACACGTCCACTGGGCATTCCCTGGGACCCAGGCCTCTCCAAGGGTCAGTCAGGTTCACTTGCATTGTTCTTGTCCCTACTCTGGTGGGAAGGGAAGGGGCTGCCCTCAGCTTCAGAAGGGGATGCTAGACTCTCTCATCATTGATGTTTCTATCTCTCTCCCTCTCCCTTCCTCTTTGAAATCAATGAAGATATATTAAAAAAAGGGGGGGGGGGGGGCTGGGTGCTAGAGACAGACTCACATGGAAAATTCCCCACTGCACCATCCCCAAGGCAGCCTGCACCAGGTGTCTGCCTCTGAGCAAGGTGGTAATGACATGCCTGGTGGCTGCAGCTCTGGGCTAAGTTCTGATACAGAGCGAGGCCATTACTATGGGCCCCTTTGTGACAACATTCCATTGCCAGAGTAAATAAAATAGAGCCTCTGGTGGCTGGGGAAGAGAGAGAGAGAGAGAGAGAGAGAGAGAGAGAGAGAGAGAGAGAGAGAGAGTGAGTATTTAGATAGAGAAAAAGCCTGTAGGTTTGGCCTAACAGAGGCATGGTGCAATGGAAAAGAATTTAGAATCAGGCAGATCTTGGATCTGCTACTTATAAGCTGCATAACTCTGGGCAAGCTACTCAACTTTCCTGAGCCTCAATTTATTATCTATAAAAATGGATATAATACTTCTTTGCCTTAAAAGCTTTTATGAAAATTAAACCAAATACAACATGAGTTTTGTATGAATCTGGTATACCGTAAACACTAAATAAAAATCAGTTTCCTCCAGCAACAGTGAATCTTTTCTTCAAAGCCTATAAACCTCTGCCACTGAGTAGCTGTGTGACCTTGGGCAAGTTTCTTAACCTCTCTGTGCCTCAGTCTCCTCAGATTTAAGCAAAAACAATAACAATATATACCTTATAGGGCTGAGGAGTAAAACAGTTAATGTAATTAGAGTGCTAGGGGCAGTATAGATACACAGTAAGCACCACTCTTTCCATTAATACTGCCCATGCATTACTCTTTTGTGACCTGTTATTATTTTTTTTTTTAAATAGACAGGCTGCGTACTCCTTCAGAACCAGGGCCAAGGTTTATCTTCGGAGAATCCCTCTCAGAATGTAGCACATTATAAACGTGCTAAATACGTATGCAGATTATATATTGAATTTAGTTGAATGTAGTCCATGATACAAGCTGACAATCCAAGAAAACAAAACTTTGTAAAACCAGGCTTATCTTTAAGCTCTCATGAAATTTTTTAGGTCAGATGATTCAAAAGCATCATTAAACTTGCCAGGTGTCTCCTCTAACAGTGGGATCTGTAGGGACTCTCCTGAAACTCCCTTCTCTCCAAAGGACTTACTAGTAATACCACGAAAAGCAGACACAGACTTCAGTCTGGCAAACCAAAGTGAGCTGAAAATGGTCTGTGGCGCCCAGATGCTGGCAGAGAGCATATGAATGAATTAGCAAATTAGCAGAAATGACTTTTGCTGAAAAACTAATGAATTGTCCATCCAATAATGGGATAGATTCTTAACTGATGAAACTCTACAGACCCTTGCAGACAGAAAATCTGGGCCTCTGTGGAGAATGGGGACGAATTTTGGAAGCATTTATTGATTGTTCCAACACACATTACAGAGAAAAGAAAAGGTCAAAAGAGATAATAAACCCTGATTACAGACTGTCTCCCTTGACTCTCTGATAACACTCCCTGTTCACGCATGGCCTTCCCTTGCCAGCTCAGGGGCCTCTAGTTCCGTTTTGGGCTCATCCCTCTTGATTTTTAGAGAAAGCAGTGCAGTTATGGGACAAAGAAGTATTTTTGGTCCCCCTGTGATTCAAAATAATTAACTGCAACATAAGAAAAAAAAATGAAAAAGTTTACATAAGACAAATAAAATAAACTTTTCCAAAATAAATATTCCCAACTCATGTTTGGAAAAAAAGTTTTGAAGGTGATAGTACATTCACTTTGATAATTTCAATAATGTTTTAAAACCTCAGGACAATCTGAGAAAATACAGATGGAGGCCATATGTTTATCAGAACAAAAACGTAAACATAAAATTCTTCCACCCAAAGACTGACTTCCTTTCTATTGGCTTTCAGTACCTTCATTATAGGAAACATGAGCTCTGTAGACACAGAACAAGGTTCTCCATAATAAGAGGTTCTGTGGACAAAGATGTTTAGTTAATGCTAATTCAACTAAATTAAAGAGCTATCCTGACAGCAGGACTTATCAGTACCTTTAATATGCTAATTGCTGGTGAGCTTTATAAATCTCCAAGATGGAGGTAGAGTATGAGATACTTCTTCAAATTGATTTGTTCACCAGATGCCCACTACATTATTTAGGAGAATCATTAAGTACCCTAAAATAAATAAATTCTTATTCTACTCACCCTGGGTGGGCTAGAGCTGTCTTGTGTGAGAAACAAGCTTTATCACAAATCAATGCTTGTAGCTGCTCCTGGGTCATCTATGTCTTTGAGGGGCCCCTCTACCTCATACGAAGTAGATTTCAGTTAATATATTTTCAAGCAGTCCATCCTAAATATGTCTCCCAAATTTGGTACAGATTAATCCAGTTATTTTCATTTTAGTGGGGAATGGGAGCAGAAGCCTCAAAGTCCCTCTTCTTTTTACAAAGAACATTTATTCAAATCTCCCCCAAACATTGTTTCATATACTTTCATTAAGACCTTTTTTTTTAAATCCTCCCCAGAGGATATTTTTTCCATTGATCTTAGAAATACAATAAGAGGAAGGGAGGAGGGGGAGAGAGAAAAACATCAATATGAGAGAATCACATCGATGGCTGCCTCCTGCATGTGCCCCGATGTGGGGGACTGGTGAGGAGGATCAAACCTGCAACCCTTCAGTCTAAGGGCCTATGCTTTAACCACTTAGCAAAACTGGCCAAGGCCATTCAGACCTTTAACCAGGGACCATTTGGCTATATGTAGTAACATACATGGTTATAGAAAACCAAGCTTTCAATGCTTATTACATTTTTAATGATGAGCCAGTACCAAAAAACACATCCTTTGTGACTCCACTTTCATGAAGTTCAAATCAGACAAAACTGATCTGTGATGTTAGAAGTTAGAACAGTGGTTATTTAAAAGATGTATCAACTGGAAAGGAACATGAGGGACCCTTCCTGGGCGCTTAAAATTGTCTATATTTTTATCTGGGTGGTGGACACATGAGTGTCTGTAGCCAAAATTCATCAAGGTATTATGCACTTAAAAATTGTACATTTTGCCCAGCCAGCATGGCTCAGTGGTTGAACATCAACCTATGAACTAGGAGGTCACAGTTTGATTCTTGGTCAGGGAATATGCCTGAATTGTGAGCTTGATCCCCAGTGGTGGTGGTGGTGGGGGGGGGGGGCACACAGGAGGCAGCCAATCAATGATTCTCTCTCACCATTTATGTTTGTATCTCTCCCTCCTTCTCCCTTCCTCTCTGAAATAAAAAATATATTTTTTAAAAATTGTATATTTATTGCATTGTACCCCTTAATAAAAAAATAAATGATAAAGAACTGAAATGACTGAAAGGAGACATTTTTCCTGTTTAGGGCAACTCTGAAGTTATTTTAAAATGAAGGGAAAAAAAACCATGAAAAAGTCATTTTCTCTATCTGAATCTATTCCAAAGATACGACAATTCTCAATGCACCCTTTGGGTGGAGGATACCTTTTTTATTACTTAAAATGCAAAAGGCTAATGTGGAGGGAATACAAAAAGGAACAAAAGAAAAAAAATATGACTGTCTACATTGACTTAATGTTTCTTAGATTCAGGAAACTTAATCATTGAAGAACTTTGGGGAACTTCAGAGCACTTCCAGGCCACTGGGAATCATGCTGGCTCCAAGAGCCTCACTCCCCTGTTCCTGATGGTAAATAGCTCTGCTTTTGTCTTTGCATATGGATGAAACTCTCCAGCATGCATTTTAAATAAGATCTTCCAGTGCAGAGGATAAGGCCCTGTGCTCCCTGGGATTGAGAAGACGCACTGAAATTAGACAGCCTGTCAATCCATTTATTTGAGAGAAATGTGGTTACAAATCAGTAGGAGAATCATTTGCATTAAGAATGGAAAAGTAGAAGTCTCAAGACTTTAAAAGTCTGTGCCTGGAGACCCGGAGTGGCACCCTGGCATGCCTGGCACTGCTACGAAGGATCACACATCCTGCCCATCCCCATTTAGAAAGAGCAGGCAGAGAGAAAGCTGGGCTCCAACATGGCTCTGACACTTCCCAGCCACCCAGGGACCTGTTTCTTTTCCAGTTAGTGAATTAAATAAAATCTGCTGTAAGGACTCTGGGAGAGCAGCCTGGAGAAAAACACCTTGCACTGGGCATCAAGAATATTAGATCCTCCTCCCTCCTCTCCCCATACCCCTATGGGTGCAGCTGAGAGAGAAGGCTCTGAGGTCAGACTGCTTGGGATTGGAGCCTGATCCTGCCAATTAGTACCTGATTGACCCTGGGTAAATTCCACAGCCCCCAGAACTCTCCCTATAAGTGGGAGGCTGTATGTTACATTGTACTAACTCCTAGGACTACCCTGAGAATAACAATGACAATGCTTGAAATAGGCTGAACATGATGTCTGGAACACAGATTGTGTTCCTTACATTGTAGACTCCTAATATTATTTTACTAATAATATTACAATACTAGAGGCCTGGTGCATGAAAATCATGCACTGGAGGAGGGGTTCCTCAGCCCAGCCTGCACCCTCTTGCAGTCTGGGAGCCCTTGGGGGATGTTGAACCGCTGCTGAGGCAAGAGAGGCTCCCGCTACCGCCGCTACACTCGCCAGCCATGAGCCTGGCTTCTGGTTGAGCGGTGATCCCCCTGTGGGAGCATACTGACCACCAGGGGGCAGCTCCTGCATTGGCCTGCCCCCTGGTGCTCAGTGCACATCATAGCAACTGGTCAATTTGCATATTAGCCTTTTATTATATAGACTAGAGGCCAGGTGCACGAAATTTGTGCATGGGGGTGTGTGTCCCTCAGCCCAGCCTGCACCCTCTCCAATCTGGGACCCCTTGAGGGATGTCTGACTTCCCGTTTAGGCCCGATCCCAGTAGGATCGGGCCTAAACGGGAAGTCAGACATCCCTCTCACAATCCAGGACTGCTGGCTCCCAACTGCTCGCCTGCCTGCCTTACTGATTTCCCCTAACCACTTCTGCCTGCCAGCCTGATTACCCCCTAACCACGCCCCTGCCAGCCTGATTGAAGCCTAACTGCTCCCCTGCCAGCCTGATTGCCCCTAACTACCCTTGCCTGCCAGCCTGGTCACCCCCAACTGCCCTCCCTTGCAGGCCTGGTCCCTCCCAACTGCCCTCCCCTGCTGGCCATCTTGTGGTGGCCATCTTGTGTCCACATGGGGGCAGCCATCTTTGACCACATGGGGGCAGCCATCTTGTGTGTTGGAGTGATGGTCAATCTGCATATTACTCTCTTATTAGATAGGATAGAGGCCTGGTGCACGAGTGGGGGCCGGCTGGTTTGCCCTGAAGGATGTCCCAGATCAGGGTGGGGGTTCCCTTGGGGTGTGGGGTGGCCTGGGCGAGGGGCCTGTGGTGGTTTGCAGGCTGGCTACACCCCCCCCCCCCCCATCCCCTGCCCGGCGACCCAAGCAGAGGCCCTGGTATCTGGGATTTATTTATCTTCTATAATTAAAACTTTGTAGCCTTGAGCGGAGGCCAGGGCTGGCCAGGCAGCTTGGCTTCCTCCATCGCTGGGGGAAACCAAAACCTCCTGCTCTCTCCAGCTCCATGGCTGCCACCATTTTTGTTGGGATTTATTTATTTTCTATAATTGAAACTTTGTAGGCTTAAGCGGAGGCCAGGGCTGGCCAGAGTGGGCAGGAAGCTTGGCTTCCTCCATTGCCAGGGAAACCCAAGCCTCCTGCTGGCTCTGTGGCCACAGCCATCTTGGCTGGGTTAATTTGCATACTTGCTCCTGATTGGCTGGTGTGCGTGGCTTGTGGGCATACAGAGGTACGGTCAATTTGCATGTTTCTCTTTTATTAGTGTAGATTAGATAGACTGAAGGAGCTAGACTTCAAAGGGAAAATTCATCTTGGCCATTTGTTGGTTAATGTGTAACATGTTGTGAGCTTAAGTGTCTTTGAACTGCTCCCAGCAGGCCCCACCTTTCATTTATCAGCTTTTCCTCAGCATTTGGGAGAACCAATCTTCCCTTAAACATTGTAGAAGAGGCTACTGGTGTGGTGCCCTAGCGAAGGCCAAGACAAGGTCACCTCTCCTTCCAGACTTTGTTACTGCCCTGTTGGTCTTCCAGGCAGAGGACATTGTGCTGTGAAACTGCCAAGCTTCATTCCAATGATATATGTAACCAGAGTAGTACTGGCGGCTCCACAGACTCTCCCATCCTTCCATCCATCCATCCATTCATCCATCCACCCATCTCATGTACACTGAACATGTGTTATATATCAGTTCCTGCAATAAGAGCAAGGGATACAAAGGTAAGGCAGGGTCTTCTCCTTGGAGAATTCACACAGAGAGTGCATATGGATGTTTTCACTGCATTGAGGTGAGCTCAATAGTTGAGTGAGGGGCTGTCCTATTGGAGAACAGAGGAGAAGTACCTAATTCAGTCTAGGGGGTCAGGGGAGACTCTTCAGAGGAAGAAATTATCTTAGGCTTGAAGAAAGGTGTGGAGAGAATGACCCATAGAGAAGAGTCAGCACAGTCAAAGGGATGGCAGTGAAAAGTCGAGTGTTAAATGCCTGTGCAGAGCAGAAGATGAGGGTGGAAAGGAAGGCACAGGGTCAGAGTATGAAAGGGGTTCTATACTTGTGCTTTACTTTATAAGAGGTGGAGAGCCAGATGGGAGTGGTCTGTGTGGGATGTGGTCAGATGAGTTTTTTCAGACAGTGACCCTGAGGGAGACAAGAGTGGTCAGAGGCTCTGTGGTGGTTAGAATCAGAAAAGCAATGATAGGCCTGGAGAAGAGGGCAGGCATCCTAGAAATGTTTAGGAGGTAGGGATCAGGTAAACAGAAGTCAACAAGGATGGAAGCCAGTATTTCCTGAGAGTCCAACTAGGTGGGAATGCTGAAGCAGGAGCTGAAGGAAAGAGGAAGTCCATTTTAGACATGATGATTCATTGTCTACAGCTGTGTGTGGCAAGGTAGATGGGCAGTTACGCTGAGTGGCCAGATTATTATGATCTCTGAACGCATAATAATCTGGCCACTCAGTGTATATCCTATATAATACAAGGCTAATATGCAAATTGTCCCCTCGACCAGGAGTTCAACCAGCAGGCAGGCCAGCCAACTGCCCATGTCCCCTCCCCCTGGCCAGGCTGGCCGGACCCTACCCATGCACAAATTCATGCACCGGGCCTGCAATATATATATATATATATTGAGTGGCCAGATTATTATATGTTCAGAGATCATAATAATCTGGCCACTCAGTGTATATTTCAGGTCCAGAGCAGATATGAAAGTCAAGGAAGTAAATGAGGTTATGTAGAGAGAAAAGATAAAAGAACCAAGGGTGAACCACGGAGAACCACTTTGTCTGCACAGCAGTGATTCTACAGGTTATACACTGGAATGGCTGCACATCTTTCAAATACCTTGGACATCAGCACAGCTGGAAATCTCCCTTAGCCTTGAAGGAGTCACCAGCCATTCGAATGAGGAAGTAATAAAGACATCACCCCACAGACTTGGATCCATCAAAACTTTCTGGGCCCGAGGAAACCCAGGACCTGTGTGGGCCGGGCTAGTATCCCTCAGAAATGGTGTAGAGAAGATCCCTCTGCCTGAAAGCACTAGCTGTACTTTAAGATTCTCCAGTTTTAATTGGATAAATAAATTATGGTACATATATACAATACAACTCACTGCAGCCATTAAAAAGAATGAGACGGATCTCTATGTACTGACATAAAAAGATACCTCAGATGTATGGCTAAGTGGACATAAAAATACTAGTAGATACACACATATACATATTCACAAACGTAAATATAGTATACTAGTAGACTTGGAGGAACATATGCCCAACCGTTGGAGAGGTTGGGACAGATTATGGAGTACTTTCACTTTCTAAGTTATGTGCATTAAGATACACAGATATCTATTTCTTTGGTAATGAGAACAAAATCGTGTTCCAACTCTGATATTTCTAACTGTCTGGGTCCCACTCCTGGGCTGTCAAGTCCCCAGCAGTGCTCGGTACGCAGGGCTCTCTGACAAGGGAAAGGAGGGAGAAGGAGCAGACACTGTGGTTTATTGAGGATGTTTGATCACATTATTGGTAGATGATAATGGTGATAATGAGGGGAACCATGAGTGCACATTGGAGAAATCATGTTAGGAATCAGAAAATGGTAATGAGAATCTATAACTGGGAACATGCCACACATAGTCTGATTCAGATAGGATAGGAACACAATATGAAGGTGAGAGGAGGAGGGCTAGTAATTAGACTTAAGACCAACCAATCTGGGAGCCCACCAGCTTGATTATATGTAGGGCAGGCCTGACAGCTTAAAGCAACGGTGAGAACCAGACATGAAGGCATAGCCCACATCACAAATGAAGCAGACACCAAACTGATCAGGTGTTGGGGGAGCCCAGTGATTGGGAAGCAGTAGCTGCCTCCTGAAATTAACCAGCACACAGACATGAGGGTAAAACCCCTGGTCAGCCAAACAAACAGGCAAACAGAACTCTTTCCTTACAGTGCGATCACATGCTTAGTGCTGATTCCTCCCAGCAGGGACACAGTACGGGCTCAGTTTTACAGTCCCGCTCCCTATCGATTCTGAAGTCGCCATTCCACGGCCATTTCCCCCTCGTGAAATCCATTATCATCATCCCACTCAGAACCTCAGTTTCTAAGCCCAGCTCTCCCCTGCCTCCCATCTGTAAAGGAGCCTGGGTTTGCATGGACCATTGCTCTACCCAGAACAGCCGAACATTCGCACATAACAAAATAATAAACATTCTGCTGTGGATGAGTAAATTAGGCCAACTAATGAACAGTTTTTCTTAAGAGGATTTGCTTACCTAAACCCAATAAACCAAGCCCTGGAAAGTCTCATCCTATCAGGCTGATACCTGCTCATGAAAGCCTTGGGTTAGAGCTGGCTAAAGAGATAGGAAATGGGTGATTGAGAATGTCTTCCTGGTAAAGAAGTGGAGGAAAGGGGGATGTTAGTGAGGAGCATTTGGGCCTGATCTGGCTGTGAGTGCAGCTCCTCCACCAGCCAGACCTTTATAAACAGCAACCTTCCTCTACCCTTCTTTTTAAAATTATTATCTTTTTTTTTTTACATAGTCTAAAAGAGAGAATGGGGGCCTAATAGGCCAGCATGGTCACCCCAACACAATTAATTAATTAAATGTCAAACTTGAAATATCTTCCCCCAGGCCAACAAATCTCAAAGGTCTTTGTGAATAAAAATAAAATTTGAAAATAAAATGCCCTGAAGAGACAGTGTGGGCATAAGCATAAGCTTTGAAGACCAGGTGTTCAGTGCACTGTTTAAGCTGATACAGCCTCCATGGACTTTTTGGGACCAAACATGAAGAATGTAGACAGGAGACATCTATTATGTTTCTTAGACCTGGTCAGGGCTGGAACTAGGGTGAGGAGAGTGGGTCTTTCATGTTGGGTATAAAATTTAAGGAAACACCAAAAATCAAAAAATTACAATTAATACAAAAAATCAAAATTGATGCCCAACAATCCATGATGAGCAAATATCAGAATCTGAAGTAAAAACAAGATCCCACCCTGTATTTATACAACTCATGTCTTTCATGTCATTTAGCCCTAGGCTTGCATTCTCTGTAGCTAGCAAAACATAAAACATTGCTTTTGACCTAAGAATCACCTCATCCCAGATATATATACCCAACAGAAATGTGTTCATGTATCAGAACTTCACAGCAGCTCCGAAGAACTGAAATGTCCCTCAACAGTAAAAAGGTAAACTGTACTCTGTCCATCCAATTGCCATCCAGCAATGAGAATCAACTATTGCTGTATGAACAAGCAATGACTCTCACATAGGTGTTTTCACTTTGGAAAAAATCTATTGATTTGTGCTCTTTACAGCATACTAGTCATAGCATACTAGTCACACTTCCATAAGAAGATTACTTCAAAAAAAAAAAAAAACACAAAAAGTGGGAAGCTAAGGACAGCCTACATACACCTCCTGCATTAATGTGTATTTCTCGTGGCAATGTTTTCTTTATGTTGACTTGGAAAGAAGATATCAGGACTTCCTGAGACAACAACTTCCAAGGGAAGACTCCTCCCCAAAGCCTTATCAAGAGCAAGAAGCTGATTCCAAGTCTCTGATCCTTTGTGGGTGGGTATTAATAAAAACTGGAATGTTCTTTCCTGAGGTCCACAATCCCTGGTTCTATCAGGATTTCCCTGAAAATCAGGCTCTCTTTCAAAAGGCTTAGGATTTATGATCCTTGGGTCATTTCAACAGTGACAGCAAATGCTAAACATTTCCAAAACCTTTCTCATGCTTAGCTTAGCCAGGGCTGGTGAACACAGTTATATTTGTTTTCTATTGCTGCCATAACAAATGACCACACATTTAGTGGATGAAAACAAACCATATTTATTAAATTATAGTTCTAGAGGTCAGAAGTCCATATGGTTCTCAGAGAACTAAAATTGAGGTGTTAGCAAGCTGTGTTTCTTTCTGGGGGCTCAATGGGAGTGTCAGTTTTGCCCATTCAAGTTGTGGCAGAATTAAATTCCATGTGGTTATAGTACTGCCTTCCCTTTTTTCCTTGCTGGCTATTAGCAGGGTGGCTTTCAGATCCCAGAGGACTTTCTCCAGTTTTTACACATATTCCCCTACACCTCAGAACTTGCCATGGTATCATGTCCTTCTTAAGCTTTCATCTTCAGACCTTCTTCTGTCATCAGATCTCTCTCTAAGCCCACCTAGGAATGATTCTACCTTTTTAAAAACTTAGGTGATGAGATTAGACCCACCCATATAATCCAAAATTATTTCAAGGTCTATAACTTCAATCACAGCTGCAGTCTTTTTTGCCATCTTCCCAGGTAACATACTCACAGGTTTTAGAGGTTAGAGCATGGACGTCTTTGAAGAGGCATTGTTCTTACTTTCACAACTGTTCTCCTAAAGAGCTTTTACACTATCTCAAACTTTTGACGCTCAAAAAAAAACGCACAAAACAAACAAACAAACGAAAAAAAACCCTCCAGGTTTATTTGCCCCAAAGAAGGAAAATAAATAAGACACACAAAAGACTTCTCTGGGGTAGCAAATGCAGTCTCTATATTGGTTCATTCACTTAACAAATTTGAATTCATTCATTCAATAAATATCTCGGATTGTGGGTATAGTGAGGAACAAACCAGAAAAATCTTTACTCTTATGTAGTTTCTATTTTAGTGGGATAGAGATAATATACAAATAACTAATTAAATTATGTGGTTTAATATGCAGCTTCTACAACGACTCCCAATAATTCCCATTTAAGTCTTGAGATGACCACAGTCCTAGCCAATACTTCAGTTGCAGCCTTGTAAGATACTATGAGCTAAGAATCCAGCTAAGTGATACTCAGGTTTCTGATCCATGAACAGTATGTGATAATGTTGTTCTTTTAAAGTCACTGAGTACCGGGGTATTTCTTACACAGCATTAGCTAACAAATACACATGTTATGTCAGATGGTGATAAGTTTTAGAAAAAACAATATAGCAAGGAAGGAGAATAGGGAATTCCAGATGAGAGTTTGCCTTCATGTGGAAAAGGGTTCCCTGGCAAGATTTTATATGATACTAGTGGCCCGGTGCATGGATTCATGCACATTGAAAGAAAATTAATTAGAAGAAATATTTTAATATCACTATTTGTCCTTTCTCTATAATAGAAGTGTCAGGTTGTGCCAATAGTTGGTCTTCAGACATATTCTGTCAATGCTGCTGCTTTCTTTTAGCTTCAGAATGTCAACAAAAACAAAAATTCATGATCGACAATGACAGATGGAAACACACGATTGCGATTGGCGTCAGCGAGAGCTTTATCAACATTTATTTTTAAATTGCCAGTGTGTGTCATATGTATTGGCCAGTCGGTTGAGCAGGTGGACGAACGGTCAGTCACTTAGCCTTTTATATATCTAGATCATAACAAATACTGGGATTCAAGAAAGGCTACTAGGTTGCTAATTTCTGTGGCGGGTGAGGTATTTTGGCATTGACGAGTGTAGTGAGCAGCCTTAGAACTGTCATACAGAGTGAGTTTCAAATACACAACCTGAATTCTTTTACTGTACTTGATTACTCTCCCTGCATGACTCCCTGGTTTCTGTTATCACAGCTGTTACTAGAAATTCCCTGAGTTTTATTAAAAGAGCACTTTCTTACTGTGGAATTCTAAAACATACCTTGTATGTCTGCCTTCATCTATGTAGATTGAAAATTCCATATGGACTTAGTTTTCAATGGAGGGGTTCATATAAGAAGGGTCTTCTCTTCAAAATGCAGAGGACAATGTCTAGAGATGACTTAAATGCAAGGATAGTTAATAAACGAAGGGGCTATGAAAATAAACACACCAGTGGAGAGAGAAGCAGGTCTTGCCTATGACATCCACTGTTGTTTTAATATGTAAGCCTGCCACACATGCAAATTCATCCCTATAACCAAATGTGTTTTGATTTTCCAGAATCTGACTTTTCCAATCATGATAAATTTCCTCCGATTATTTCTTTTTCTCACAAGTTATAATTTAAGGTTCTGTATGGTAGCAGTGGGCCTGAGAATATTGGTAGATGTAATTCTTGGTCTTGGTTGAGGCAGAAACTTAAGTGAGTGTAACGATTTATATCATCAAATAAAAGCTTCTGAATAATAATAATAATAAAAACATCTTTCCCAGGTCTCCCAACTCTCTGAAGTCATTTAGTGTCTTCACCAAAATGCAGTTCCAGTGACTGTATTGAAAAGGCCTAAGTGGTGGCATATAAATTTTCTCTTTTACAAAGAAGTTTCAGAAACAGGCAAAGAAAAATTGAACTCTCTATGCCTCAGAATCCCTGTTTAAAAGAAACAATAACAGAGGAGCCAGGGATAGAGCTTATTGTATGCCTGTTCCCACTGCTGCAGGTACCCTCTCTGAGATGCCTCTTTGGGCTCAATCAGGGCTGGGTCAGATGTTGCCTTGTATGCCCTTCAAACTTCCCTGCCCCTCTGTCACCCATGTCTCTCCCGTCGCTGTTAGCTCTCCCAGCAGACTCGAAGCCATGCATAGTTGTTTCAGTTGGGCACTGCACAAGGCCAAGGGCTTGAGAAATGACTTGGGTTGATATCCAGTCCTTATTACATGTGCTAAGCTATGCATTCTGCCCAGAAAAAAATGGGTACCTGTACCTTTATCTAATTCACCCCAAGGCCCAATATGGGCGTACACTGGCCCTGAGACAAGGAGTTTGGGGAGGTCTAGACCAGAGGGTTCATTCTGTGCACTATGTGAGCCCCAGAACCTGCCACAATGCTTGGGATATAATGAGTACTCAATATGTACATGTTCATGAATTACTGAATTGATTAATTAATTACCTGGAAGGGAGAATGAAGCAGAAAAGCAGAAGCCTCTGATTTTTTCACAGTAAATCAGAGAAAGCTGAGACTGCTGTGAATATGTAACCCCTGAATCTTGGTCTTCTTTTCACATCTACTTATTTGTTATGTTTGTTTCCTATTTACTCATTGATTAACTGAGGCACATCATTCTGAGAATAATGAAGAATGCACCCAGATGACAAAAATCAAGGGAGAAGACATAAATGTGGGGATTTCCATCTCTTGCTGTCCCTGTTCTGGATGAAAGCAACAGCACTGCTCATTTGTGGTCATTTTTGCAGAAATCATCCTCAGACTGGCCGACTGAAGTGTGGTCAAGCAGAGAGGCAGTGTTGACTGGCCTCTGAGCTCCAGGACTTGGGCACATCTGCTAAGACTATAAGTCGTAAGAGCTGAGATCAAAAGCCAGAAAACTTTATCAGTGGTAAATATTTTGGGGTTTGTGGGCCATGGGATCTATGTCGCAACCACTCGCCTCTGCCATTGTAGCACAAACACAGCCATAGACAGTATGTCCACAAGTGGGCATGGGTGTGTTCCAATAAACCTAAAATTTGAATTTCACTTAACTTCCATGTGTCTTGAAATATTACCCTTTTAAGAAATTTGTTTTCAGCAATTTAAGAATACAAAAGCCGATCTTAGCCGACAGGCCATATAACACAGGCAGCAGGCCAGATTTGGCCCATGGGCTGAAGTTTGTGGAGCCCTGGCTGAGAGAGTGCCTACCTGGTGCCAGCCCCTGTTCCAAGTGCTTACTCATTTTCAAATCTCACCAGCCCTGTGAGTGGGGGGCTATTCATATTTCAGTTCTGCACATGGGGCAGAAACAGAGATGTTCAGGAACTAGTTCAAGTTCCCACTCCTACTCAGTAGAAGATCTGGGTTCAAACCCAGGCGGTCCAACTCTAGAACCCTTGGAAGTAACCACAGTATACCCTAGCCCAGTGCAAAATTGCTTTTTATTCTTACAGCTCTTAGAAGTTGTGGCTGCTCCTGTCATCCACTCATTTGCATTGTTATGCATTCTTTCAGAAACACTTTGACACTGTCCCTGACCCCACAGACACACTAATGGGCTAGATACATGTGTGGAAATAAAGCATTATGGGAATATACTTGCAAAGCATCCATCTAGATTTTTAAAAAGCCTTTATAAAAGAAGCATTCCCCAGATGTATAAGGTGCCAGACAATATAGGGAGACCATCATGCTCCAAGTCCTAGAAATATTACAGTCTACTTGTAACCAAGATACAATCTCCATTGTATTAGTCAGCTTTCGCTGTAGTAACAAGCAGCCCCTGAATCTCTGTAGTGTACAATAAGCATTTGTTAGCTGCTCCCTAGCTTGTTACTCTCCCTGCATGACCCCCTCATCTCTGTTGTAAGCTCTGAGTCAGGTCAAGACTTTTCCTCCTGGGTCTCATTCTGGTTGCAGAATGAAGGAGCAGCCACTATCTGGGATGCACTCATCTCATGGCAAAAGGACAGGAGTGCAAGAAGAGAGAGCAAAAAATCATGAATTCCCAAGGTAACTCACATACTGCAATGAGAGGCAGTGCAAAACCACATGGCATGAAGACTATCATTGGCTGAACGTTAGCTCTCCAAAAAGATATGCCAATCTCTCAATCCCCTAAATCCATGAATAGTACCTTCTATGAAGAAAGGTGTGATTAAGTTAAATCTTGAGAAATTTATCCTGGATTATCTAGGTTGACCCTAAATGTAATCACATACATCCTTATGAGAGAGAGAGAGAGTGAGTTTAAAGACAGGTAGAGAGGATAAAGCATTATGATGACAGAGAAGAGAAAGATGCAGCCACAAGCCAAGGAATGCCAACAGCAGCGTATGTTGGAAGAGACAAGGCACAGATTCTTCTCTGGAGTCTCGAGAGAGAGAAAGGCTCTGCCAACACCTGAATTTCAGACTTCAGGCCTTCTGAGCTGTGAGAAAATAAATTACTGTTCTTTTAAGTCACCCAGTTTGTGATAATTTATTATAGCAGTCATGGGAAACTAATGTAGAAGCTCAATCCTATTAGAGAGGGGAGTAGAGTTGCTGCAGAACTGTGAACAATAATCCCATTTGCCACCACCATTAAACTTCTTCATGAGGCAGTGTTATCTACTGGGTGATATGTGCTGTTCAGGATTAGACCAACCTCTGTCTGCACAATAAGCTTCCAGGCTATGGTAACCTAGAGGTGAGTATCATCAAGACCCCTCTCTGCAGAAGGGCAGATGTCATGTGTCAGACCCCAGTGGCCACTTGTCATGTGAGCTCCCCTTGCCCCCAGCATCTCTCATGTGGCTCTAAGCCACTGTCTCTTCCCACTGCGTTGGAGATTATGAACCCAATGGAGTCCCTTTAGAGGTTGGGTGGTTCCAGGCAGAAAAGAGACACCAGGGCTCCTCCTTCAAGCTCTCCTGTGCTCAGAGCATGCAGTCTGGGAAGCCATCAGGGGCTCATCTTCCAGGAGAGGTGTTCTGTGTCAGCACCACTACTGTTTTTTACTGTAAAAGTTGAACAAGCATCAGCAGGGATGCAGATTGGTTTCCTGCTGGAAGCTTTAGGGTTCACCGAGGCCCCTGTGTCTCCTTCACTGGAAGGGAGGAGTAGCTAGAACTTCTCAGAGGGTATCTGGAAGAATTTCAAATGCTGACTCAAATTACCATGAACCCAGTCTCTCTGCTAGGAAAAGTCACCGTCTGGATTCCTAATATTTCTACATCATGATCATGGATGGGTTCCTGTTTCTAGAAAGAGGATCCTGACACAGCACCAGTGTATTGGTCAATTAGGGCTGCCATAAAGGGTGCCCTTGATGGATGGCTTAAAACAACAGAAAAGTATTCTATCATAGTTCTGGAGGCCTGGGGGCCTAAATTAAGGTGTCAGCAAGGCCACACTCCCTCTGAAGACTCCAGGGGAAAGATTCTTCCTTGCCTCTTCCAGCTTCTGTGGCTCCTGCAATTCTTGGTGTTCCTTGGCTCTTATCTGCATCACTCCAATATCTGTATCCATCATCACATCCCTCTCTTGTGTGTGTGTGTGCGCGCGCACGTGCATGTGTGAGTGAATGAGTGTGTGCGTGTGTGTGTGTGTCCTCTCCTCTTCTCAGAGAGATACCAGCCATTAGTCGTAGGGCCCATCTTTATCCAGTATGACCTTATTTTAACTAATTACATCCACAGAAACCTATTTCCAAATAACATTACATGCTGAGGTTCTGGATAGACATGGATTTTGGGGGATGCTAGTCAACTCACTACAAATGGGAACACGTCTTTTCTGTTTCTCTATTGACAGCAAACCTAGTAGAGGACTTTATATTACCCCAAACTATCTAAGGTCACATTTCATTCAAAGTCTAACTCAGATTTTCCTGATTGGTAAGCTCTCACGGAGACACCCCAAACCCCCAACTGCAGTGTTGATGCTGAAATCATGATGAATGCCAAAATTACATCAAACAACTGCACTTTTTTCTACCAGAAAAATTGCATTATTTCACTTCGATTTACATGGCATTTTCCCCTCTCCTCTAAATGCTGACTTTGAAATCCCCTTCAGCACTGGACAATGAGAAGCAGGCTGTGTTTTCCATGGGAAAGGAAGCTTTCATTATATTTGATTCCATATTTTTTCTCTCCTTGATTTGAATGTTATAATTGGATTGGTGAGCTATTTATTAGGAAATGTATGTTTTATTTTTCCCAACTGCTTGAAGGGCATCTCTTAATTTGCTTCTCTCTTTGGACTTCTGAGAAGTGGCTGCTGGGTATTATTCCCAACAAAACTCATTTCTTTCAAACATTTATTTAAGGGTGTCATTTTTTAATAATTCTGAGGATAATTCAGAATAATTTCCACCACCACTGCAATTTTTAACTTCAATGAAATGTATGTCACCTACTCTCTCTACGGGTTTTTCTCCCAAGAGACCCTGCGCTGTAAGTGCCAGAGTTGTTCAGGCAGGTCATGTGGTGGGAAGAGCACTGGCCCAAGACACTGAATGGCTCCATCAGCTTGACTGTTGACTAGTCTATGATAAGCCTGCTGGCCTCAGTTTCCCATGGCTAAAATAAAAGGGTTGGACTTAATGAATAGTGTCAACACTTTTGAACCTCTGCTCCATCTAAATCCTGACCTTAAAGAATAACATGAAGGGATTAAGCAAAAAAAATCAAACAAAACAAACAAACAAAAAACTCATAGACACAGACAAGAGTATGGGGTGGGGTGATTATCAGAGGGAAAGGGAGTGGGGGAAGGTAAAAAATGCATACACACTTTAACAGCTGATAGCTCAATTTTGAAAATGAAATGTCTTTTAATAAACACTGCCTTTATAATTATTCAGAGTGTGTGTATACATTTTGGGGGGACACCCTATATAAGTATGCCTTAATAAGTTGATTAAAAAGCTACCTGCTTTTATCAGAGGAATTGAGCCAAACATTATGAGAACCAGTAAACTAGTATGTTCTAGTTCTAGCATTGTAGGAATGTCTGAGCACTGAAATTCAAGGTGTAAAGTTGTTCGGAAGGGTGACTTTGCTTAAGGACAGGACACCAGTTCAGAAATCAATTATTCTTCAATTTGAAGAATTTCCAGTATTTTATTAAATTCATCCTCTGCTTCTCTTTTCTCAACAGCGACTTTGTTTATATTCCATTCCTTCACTCAGCAAATTTTTATTGCGTGTCTACAATGTGCCAGAAAGTTTACTAAGCAGCTAAAATTCCTCATTAAATCCCCACAACCGCAGAGCTACCAGAACTTAGATGAGTTACAAATTTTATTAAAAAGAGCCTACATTTGCCAAGAGCCCTTAAAAATTAAAGTAAATCAAATTCTCAAAGACTAAGCTACTGTAATCCCCAGTTTAAAATCCCTTTTTGCATTTAGGACCCACTTCCACACTGCACTGGGGTGGCCATGGCTCCCTTGTTTGGCTCATTCTGTGGATATCATTGTGGCTGGATTCTCTGAATCTAACCTCTAGAGTGTGAACTTTTCTTCATCTTTACCCTTAGAGAAACTGTTTTGTTTTCTCTTCTTGGACAGGGAAAATCACATGACTGATTCTATGTCCTTCTGTGCTTTGTTCACCAGGAAGCTCACAGTTAAATGTGTGGGCAGATCAGAGCAACAGTGTTTGGTCTGCACTTCTGCCCTATAGTTACTCCCTAGTCTTGATTTCTTTTTATAATGTGCTATTTACATAATTTTATTTTTTATTTTTTTGGTTATCTATTCTTTGTTGATATATCCCATAAATTATGTATGGAATTAGGCCAAGTATTCATAAATAAATGAAATAATGAAGTCTATAATTTCTATCTCTAACATGCATAGCCCATTGTACATACATGTTATGTATAGGAACTCAGTCAGTATCTCCTGAAAATTTCCAGTCCTCAAAGATTTCATCAAAGGATAAGTTCTTCCAGTCATGTGATTTTAGATATTATCTATCAGAATGTTTCCTAGAATGAGATATCCATAAGTGACTTTTTACCTCTTGTTGAAGCAACCTCGACAGGGTTATCTTGCTGTAACATGAATTTAAATATAGCTAAGTTGAGACATTTGAAACTCTTTTCTGAAGGAGGCAGGACTGAACCAATTTGCCTATTATAAGTCATCCCCAACCCTTCCCCTCTTATCCCTTCCAGCTCATGGCACTCACCTGACCCCTCCACACTCCCATTTCCTGGGATAGGTTGATGTAACAGAAGCTCAGGCTCTGGAGTTAGACAACGAGGGGCTGAATTCCAGTTCAGCCTCTTTAGCGGCATGACTTGGACAAGTTACTAACTTCTTTAAGACTTTGCTTTCTTACTTTGGGGAAAATAACAAGTGCCTTTCCTTGTGGGGCTATTGTGAGGATTAAGTGAGAGTCCTAACATAACTCATGGAGCATAATGCCTGGCTCAGGACAATTACCCAATAATTCTTCACTGAGTAGAGGGGAAGGAGGGAGGAAGGGGTGATCGATGGGTAGATGATAGATGGATTAATGAATGGATGGATGGATGGATGGATGCATAGATAGATGAATAGATGAATGGATGATGGATGAATATAGCATGGAACATGCCGCTAGGCAGGCAATGCCATACATTAGGATGAGCAGTCTGTTCTCTATATTTTCTTGCCAGAATTTGGAGGGGACACCACTCTTCTACACCTCCCTTACCTTGGCTCAAGGCTGTGACAATGTATGTGTGCACACACACAGTGTGGAGTTACCACTCTGTCTCCCATGGGAGTGCTTAATTCTGTTTTGGCGTTTCCATATTTGCCTTCCTGGCTTACATTCAGTTGCAAGTGCGTAGAGCATTGTGTACATTTCAGGAAAACAGAACCCAAGGGGTAGCTGAGAAAGGCATTGTTTCCATCTACATTTTCAAACATACATCTTACAAAAAAGGTAATTTATTAACTTAATTTCAAAATAAAAATTGCAAATAGGAGGAATACAGGTGGCAGATCTTGACACTTAGCAAAAATTCATCTTATAGCATTGACACTTTTGTTTTCTGAGCAATGACAACAAAAACCCTCCACAATTCTTAAGGTAATCTGGAAATTCAGATTATGGATTTTTTTTTCTGACCCCATATTTCTCATTTTTCTACAGAGTGAGGCAGCAATAAGATAGCGAGTGCTTTTCCACTGGGCAGGTGACCACGTGGAGGGTTGGATCTATTTTGTAGTGCTGGTTTGTCCTTGTCCCCAGTCACGGGAGAGGAGGGAAGTTTGTCAAAGGAGGAAGATTAAAATTTATAAAAAGGCCATAGAAAAAGGGACCTGTTGTTCCTAGGGGAAGAGTCTTCTGATCACCAGTTGGTCCGGAAGCTCTTGCTTCCTGTCCAAAATCATAGTGCTGGGACAAACAGCCACTCCCAGGACACTGGGACCTGAGATGAAGGGACAGACAGGCCTAAAGAGCTGCACCTCTTGGGCGAACCAGCACTGGCCATGGGGCCCAAACCATCCACCAAGGCCTGTTAAGTGTCCAAGGGATTCAGCAAGACTGTAAAATGAGACCCCTGGGGTCTGTGTTTGCATTCCCAGGGCCAAGCTCTCCCTTGGGGGCTCAGAGGCATGAGGCTTGCCCCTGGGGACAGGGAACTAGAGCACAAATGCATTGGTGAGAAAAGAAGCAAGAGCTATTCATCCAGCCAGAGGGCAAAGGCAGTTACCAGGACACGGAGGACTCAGACACCACAGACAAAATTGCACACCCAACACAAGCCACACCTGATAAAAGGAAAAGAAGCAAGGATAGAAGAGAGAGGGAAAGGAGGAGACAGAGGAGGAGGAGGAGGAGAAAGTAGAAAGAGCTACCATTACTCCTAGGCTACAAGGAAGGACTGGTCTCCTACTTGGCAGTGGAATTCATTTCCCCAATGAAAAACGCAGAGAGAAAGAGAGCTTGGAGTTGGATTAATGGCAGTATGGGAGGTAAAACTGGGTGAATATTCACTCTGTAACTAGGGACTGGGAATCAAGCCAGCAACCAAGGTACGTGCCCTTGACTGGAATCAAATCCGGGACCCTTCAATCTGCAGGCTGATGCTCTATCCACTGAGGCAAACTGACTAGGGCTTAACAGTGTATTTTGGAAATCTATAATAAGTCAACTGATAAACATATGTCATTGCATTAAGAACTGCTAAATAACCCATTTTATTTAGTATTCATAACCACTTTCTCTTTTCAAAGTTTGTATGTTACCATGATGAATATATCTATAACTAATTATCATGACCTAAAAATATTGGAGTTGGGTTTTATCAAATCTCATTCTGTTTAAATGGGGGAAAGGATCTGTTTCTAAATTTCTAAACTAAACTAAAATTCATAATCACTGGTGCGTTAATTTTCATGGTTATGTCTCTGTGTTCCCTTCAGGGCTTCTACCCTAGACACATAGGTGGGTCCCCTCACTGCAGTCACTTGGCTGTTTACTGCCTTGGTGACACCATCTGTGAGGCTCGGTACTAGGGGAGCAAACTCTGGGTGTTCTAAGCAGAAGAAGAATAAAAATAGGACACGGCTTTGCAAAGGGAAACAGAGCCCTGAACCACACATGCCTCTAAGAAAGCCCTCCAGGCCTGTGGTTCTGAGGGACGAGGAGGGTGGAGGAGCACTGAGGAAGGAAGTCAGCACGAGGCAGGGCACATTCGGCCACATCCAGGCTGGTGGGAGAGCCTTGTTTCTCCCCTCTGCCATCGGCTCTGCCAGAAGAGCTCGAATGTTTACACAGCTTGGCTGGCAAGTGTGTTGGCAACGGAGGTCCTTGCTGGGTGGAACGCGAGGCCCTGCTGGGGCTCTGAGACCAGCTCCGATGAGGCCTTCTCCTGTCTTCCTAGCTGTCTTCCCAGGCCTAGCTGGATGCAGCTGGAGCTAGGCCAGCGCAGGGCAGGAAAGACCTGGGGATATTGGCCAAGGCCTCTGTTACCTTGGCCCAAGCATGTAATTCACTCGTGGCAGGAGCCTGGGGCCTGGCCCGGCCTTGATTTCTCTGGGGATGAGTGCTTTTCCAGGCCTTGGTTTTGAGATCACTGCACTCTCTTCCACAAAGGGACGGAACTTATTTTGTTTCTTGGGTTCTGACGAGTCTCTTTCTTTCAATGCCTTCTCTGTGTCTACTGGTGAGCATTCACTTGGCTGAAAGATCCACCTCCGGCTTTCACGAGTGGCACAATGGAGAGGGGCCATCAGACGACTCCTAGCAGGAGACAGGCAGCTACAGGAAAGGGGAGTGTATATTGAACTGGGAGTGGGAACCGTGGCCCTGACCCTCCATTGCTTTGGATATGACAGAGCACTTACAAAGGAGGTTTCCAGAATCAGGTTCATAAGGCCAATTGCCAGCTATGTGATCTTGGAAAGCTAGTGAACTTGAATGCACCTCAGTTTATTTTCCTGTAAAATGAGCATAACAGCTGTGCTTACCTCCTGTGTTGGTTGTGAGTTAAATACATGTAAAGTGCTTAGGGTGCAATAAGGACTCATTCTTACTAGAAGTATCTTTCCCTTCTCTCAGGGCCTGAGTGTCCACATTGCGAAAATTAGGCTGGTAGAAGAGATGATTTTAGAGGAGCCTTCAATTATTGTCATATATTTCTGAAATTTTAATAAGGCTTTCTGATGGATCCCTAGAGGTGGGGTATCTCCCATCAATTTGCTGATTGTCACCGGTCACCCTTTCAGATAAGCCTGCTGTTTCTGCCCACATCTCTGGGATACAGCCATACGTTGTCCATCTGACATACTGGACTCCAGAATGGAAGGTTCTGTTGCATTTTCACCTACTTTTGAGGTAGCTTCTCATCAAAGGGACCATTCTGTATAAAACTACCTGGGCTCTACTTACTGTCACACCCATAGGCTTGTGACCTAAAAAGGCAAGAGCTGGGGACAGCTTCTTGAGCGTGTGACCTATACAGGCCCCCAGGACCCCACACTTACAAGTCTCTGGGCATTGACTGTCTGCTGTTGCTGTCCTGGATTGTTCACATTTTTTGAACAAGGGGCCCCACTTTACTTTATTTATTTATTTATTTTTTGCTCTGGGCCCTGCACATCATGAATCAATCACTCCTGCACGTAGGTACACACCCGAAGGCCACCACTGTCACCACTGCTCAAAGTGTGTATGTGTGTTTGCCTGTATGTGGTGTGTGTGTGTGCATGCATGGTTGGGGCAGGGAGGGAATCTTCTGAATTTTAAGTTGCTACCCATGAAGAGATGCCTCTATTAGCACCTGTGGCAGAAAAGAAACACAGCTAATTATGAGAGGTCTCCAAGCCAGGCCCAGCCTCTCTGAGAGCATAGAGCCATCCCCACAGCAGCAGCAGCTGGGAGCCCAGAAAGCAGAAAACGAGCTGACTCATGAAAATCCCCCAGTTCACAGCATAGGACGGTGATTTTTCTCTGCCTCACTCCTGTGTCTCTCCCCGATGATGTATGAATTGCCTTATTTACCTTTTCCCTCCAAACCTTCTCCTTTATTATTTTTATTAATATCATGCCAACCCGAAAAGGTGTTTCCTTTGCAGAAAGAAAAATACCCTCCAATACCTCACCTCATTCACATAGCAGAGAAAACATATTTTTAAAAATAATAGTATTTGTGTGTGTGTGTGTGTGTGTGTGTGTGTGTGTGTGTGTGTGTGAGAGAGAGAGAGAGAGAGAGAGAGAGAGAGAGAGAGACAGAGAGAGAGAATTAAAATGGGTTAGCCATAGGATAGTCGAAAATCTGAATATAAACAGTAATAAAATTCAGGCCTTCATTTCAGAAAGGCTATACTACCCAAGAAAGCTTTATCATCTTTATTGATAATAAAAGCATTACTGCGTTCAATGCATGTTAATTTCAAAAGTAAGGGGAGACACAGAATGCATTCCGAGCTCAGAGAGCCAGGCAAGTGCAGCGATATAAAATAAGCACGTTGTTGGATTCACAACAGCTTGGGCCTGGCACTCACTGCCAACAAATGTGTATACCTGCCACTGCCACAGCGCTAAGCACTTGGCATCTAGGGGGCCACTGAATCTGCAAAACTCCCTATAAGATAGGTATGTTTCAATTTATAGACAATAAAGCTGAGGCTTAGAGGTGTTCCATAAACTTGTCCAAGGTCACACCACTCATGCCAGAGCCACTCTGGAACCCATATCCATGTAGGCTCAGAGCTCACATGCGTCAGTTCTCAACATCCCCCTTGGCTTGTGTTTGTAATCAGTAACCACTTTGATTAGCTGTGGCAAATGTGACAGTCACAGATGCATGCTTGACAAGACAGCCGATCAGTTACAAACTCGACATCTCAGGGGAGAAAGAGATTCGAGAAGTCATCTTTCCAACTTGTCACCCAATGCATGCATTTCTTCTCCAACACCTCCTATTACAGATTCTTTTTTTAAAATGTTCCCCATGATAAAGAACTCACTGCCTGTTGAGGCAACCTCTTCCAGGATCCCATAGCTCTTTGAACAAAAACATCTGTCTTTACCTTGAATTCAAGCTGGAGGCACCAATAAGCAAAGGCTCATCTCCAGGAAGGCTCCCCAGCCCCGTGGATTCCTCCCGTCTCAATCATTTCTCCCACAAGCCAGTTTCTAGACAACTTGCAAAGCAGTACACGGTACTGATCTCTGGCTGACGAAAACAAAACCTTTCAGCTCTGGACGTTTGCATGTGACCTTTGAGGTTTGGGTGTACATTGTTGGGCCAGCAGGGCAATGGACTCTGCATTCCATGGAAAAAGCATGCTCGAGGGCTATTGGGGTAGAAGACAGCTTAGAGCAGGGGTGGGCAAACTTTTTGACTCGAGGGCCACAATGGTTTCTTAAACTGGACCGGAGGGCCGGAACAAAAGCATGGATGGAGTGTTTGTGTGAACTAATATAAATTCAAAGTAAAGGAGCGGAGGGGAGAGCAAGAGAACAGGATGGAAGAGCCGGATCCGGCCCGCGGGCCCTAGTTTGCCCAAGGCTGGCTTAGAGCTATCTCAAGGGGTCCTGTTGGGGGAGCAACGAGGGCCCCACCTGGATTCCCAGTTCACCATCCAAGCTGTCTTTCTCCTGAGAGGGAACTTCTCTCCACCTGGTGGTGGGAAAACTCTTTGAGGATCCTAGGAGGGCGAGGGTGGACCATTTATGAAAACAACTGTTTAATAGCTCCCAGATCATCCATATTTGAATGAGAGAAAAATAATGGTAAAAATATCATGAAGAAACAGATGTGCCCGAGTCGGGTTTTGTGGCAGAAAAATATGTGGGCTTTGCTGGTATTGATTTCATGAGAACGATTGGTTGTGTGTTCCCAGGATGGGTCATGTGGAGCCCAGTGCAGGCTGCACAGTGCTGAGGGCTCTCCACACTCTCCATCCACCTTTACACACACACACACACACACACACACACACACACACACACACACCCCTGAGGAGGGGTGGGTGAGGAAAATGTAAACTTCTAGCAGCTGGAGTGGGGGGCTGATGTCCAGCACAAAGGTGCTGACTACTGTCCAAAGGGGGTGCCTTTCACCTTTTCCCAATGTACATAAAAGGGCCTGCAAGGACTACAAGCAACACTGCATGCATACATGTGTGCAAGCTCACATGCTCACACAAGACCACACCAGGGTAGAGAATGGACTAGGCCCCTACAGCTTCAGCAGTGGCCCCTCACTCTAGGCACTGACTGTTCACCTCAGCGGCAGCATTTAGAAGAGGGAACATAGATTTTACAGCATGGAAATATGATTTTGAATCCTAGTTCTGTAACTGACTAGCCAAAGAAATGTCACAAAACCTGCTGAGTCTCAAGTTCCCCAATTAGAGCATAATCAAAGATAGTCACCTCATGGAGGTGTCACAAGGATGTGAGATAGTGGACCAGCTCCCTGGATCATACCTGGAATGTGGTAGAAGCTCAATTAAACTGATCTATGCAGGAGTCATCTTGCAGGTAAGGGCAGATATACAGAAGACAATCAAGCAAATTGGTTCTAGGCAGTAGTTCTGAAATCAAACAGCTTCAGTAGGATTCCCAGTTCCACCTTTCACCAGTTTTGGGATCCTAGGCAAGTTAATTAACCTCCCTGTGCCTCACTTTCCTCAACTGTAAAATGGGTACAATCATAGCACCTGCCTCATGAGCATGTTGATGAGATGAAGTGAAATAAACTATGGAAAGTGCTTAGCTAAGATGGATACACTCAATATATACTAGTTAATAAAATAAAAACAGTACAGCCTCTTCCCTCTATGGGTAGGCTGTGTCTCATGCATAAAGTCCTGGATGAAAAAATTCGTCTTTTTCAGCATCTCCCAAGCACGTACAAGCTCAATAAATCCCCATCAGATGAAAGAATAGAATCAATATAAAGAACGCCTCCCCCACCCCCATTCTTCAACACAAAAGTGGGGCATTTGATATTTGTTCTGAATATCTATTCTAACCTTCCTTCCACTCCATTTTAGTAAGTTTAATTTCTGAAATGTTTAACAGTTGTTTTCAAATAAATCACAGTCGACTTTTCTGTCCCAATGCACAGGACTTTTCATTGCGTGGGGAAATGAGCTCTTCCAGCTTGTTGGAGAAAAGCGAGTGTCCTCATTGTCTATTCACAGCGGAGGAATCTGGAACTCCCAACTTGTCTGACTTCCCATTACCTATCTTTCAAATGTGTAGTACAATTCTTTTTAAAATGGATTGCTATTCTTTTATTTTTATATTTTTGGTGAGGGAGTGCTTTACAGGTATGGTTCCATGAACACTAGCTTTGCAAAGATGAACTTAGTTTGCCTAAAAATAACATGAAGGTATTTTCAGGATGGGTGTTAATATAACATTTGCACATGATTTCAAAGCAGGGCATCCTGAATTGCTTGTCAGTTGAGAACTGAACCGTATCATAAACTTGCTACCCAGAGCTTTGATTTCCCAAAGCCCATCCCTGGATGGTACCAGCACCACCATGTTCTTCCAACAGAATGATTAAAGCTTCCGGCTCCACTGGCAGAAAACTCTGGTTTGAAACAGTTATCATCCCTCTGAGTATTCTCTGTCTAATCCCACAGATCCCATCTCCATTCTTCTCTACCCTGGGAGGCTGCCATGTGCAGCCTCCATCAATCAAGGACCCCATTGCCTTCCGGATGCTGACTGGGTTTGGCCAATGGGGGGCTCTATGAGGGCTGGCACAGGATGGGTGAAAGAGTGTTTGGATGTTTATTCCCCAGCTCCCTCCTCAGTGGACCGCATGATTGCAGTGGCTATATTCTTTGGTGTAAGCCCTCTCCTTCCCCAGGACTTGATGGTCAGAACCCCTCATTAAGTTGCCATGACTCTGTTTGAATGAGCGTGAAAGATGACTCATGCTGGCTGGGTGACATTGTGTCAATGACTTCTCCCTCCAATGAGTTTAGTTATCTCTGTCTGAACTTCTGATTGGTAAGCTCACAAGGCTGTATGGAGAAGTGGGTAATAACCCAATCTTTTAGCTTAGACAGACAAATCTTATATAACTATCACGGGGTACCCTAAAAACCACCAGCAGGGCTTCTTACTCAACAGACCATATGGAATAGCTGTTGGGAATATGGATTATACAACCAGCTGGTCTGGATTTGATCCTGGCACCAACTCTTACCAGCTGCCTAACTTTGGGGATGTGACTTGGTCTCTTTGTGCCTCAGTGTCCTTATCTATAAAATGGTGATAATGGTGCCTTACAGAGTAAAGTTATTGTGATGGTCAAATTAGTACACAGGATACTGAAAACAGTGCCTGGCACATAGTAGGTCTTTATAAATCTTAGCTAGTATTACTATTATATACATGAGGACCATAAACTCCTAGAGATGGAAAATCCATATGCCACACATCTGGGCACGCCCAACACTTAGTACATAGTAGATGTTCAACAAGGGCCTACTAATATTAATTTATTGCTACTACTATTACTAACACTAAAAACATTTATATTCTACTTTCCAAAATTCTTCACGTTTATTATCTTGCTTGATGTTTATAACCTCTCTGTGGCCAAGCCACCAAGATAATCTCCCCTTTGTACACAGAAGGCTGCAAAGATCAGAGAGGGTCAGTGACTTGCCTAAAACCACACAGCACAGACTGGCATATCTGGAGCTATTACCCAGAACTCATGAAACCTAGAAACAACAATGTGACCTCCTCAGGGACAACCAAAGACAGAGGAACCTCCAGAGATTGGGTGTAAAATATCCCAGTCTCTGAAGACAGGCTGAGCATATTATTATAACTCCCAGAGGGATGAGTTCCGCCCTGGTATAGAACATCCGGGGTCTGCAGCCTGCTTTGTCTAAACTGAATGTTATGGGGGGCCTTCGGCCCCAACATTTCTAAGAAGACTTATTCCCAAGAGCCCTCAGTTCCCACCTCAGGCCCGAGTGTGCTAGCAGGTTTCTCTGGCACCCTGGAGAGTTGTCATCCCCAAAGCAATGTGCATTGGCTCTTCTGCCTCCCTCCCTCCCTATCGGCTGCAATACAAAACTCAGTTCCTTATCGCTTGTTATCGCTAACAATCCCGGGCCCTTGGGGACACAGAGGGCCTGTAACCCGGCAGCAGGCCAAGCCCCAAGCCAGGCGATGCTACTCTCATATCCCCAAGTTTCCTGCCTGTGGTTTGCACTGCTGTAACTGCGCTGGTTCTCACTTCCTGTCCTAACCCGCAGGCCGGGTGACAGTGTGTCCTCCAGGATGCTCTGGCCTCACAGTGCAGGTAGCCAGTCATACCCATGACCTGTCACCAGGTGGGAAAAGGAATTAGAGCTCCAGACCTTTGTGACCATCCACCCATCCTGACTCAGCCCTCCAGCTGGCATCCTGGGAGTGTGCCTCTCCCAGCACACTAATTTCTCTCACTGGAAGAGTCTCTGTCTGCACAGGGTGAGCTGAGCAGGAGGTCATGCTAGAGGCCTATGGGGAGACAAAACTGCTTTGAACAAATACCCCAGATATATGCATTCATACTTTGAGCCAAAAAGATTGTACAAATATTATAAAGGTGTGGGGCTCTTCTGGGTACTGAATATACACTGGTAAAACCTTCAGCAATTGCCTGCTAACTGTTATCCTGACTTCCCCTGTTGCTCATCAATCATGCCTTTCAATCATCTCCATCTAGAAGCCGGAATAATCTTATAATTCAGACCAAGTCACACCCCTAATTCAAGTCCTTCAATGGTCTCAGTCCTTCTGAGAAGGGAAACTAGAGTTCTCACTGTGGCTTAAGAGGCCCTTAAGAGATCCCTGCTGCCTGGCCAGCGTGGCTCAGTGGTTGAGCATGGACCTATGAATTAGGAGGTCACCATTTGATTCCCAGTCAGGGAATATGTCTGGGTTATGGGCTCGATCCCTAGTAGGGGGCGTGTAGGAAACAGTCAGTCAATGATTCTCTCTCATCATTGATGTTTCTCTCTCTCCCTCTCCCTTCCTCTTTGAAATATATATGTGTGTGTGTGTGTGTGTGTGTGTGTGTGTGTGTGTGTGTGTGTAAAATTTTAAAAGAGACCCATGCTTCCTGGCCATGCCCACTAAGGCCACCCTGTGCTCCTTTCCAGCCCAGGAGTGGCCCAGGCACATAAACGGCTCTGGAAGCCCCTCCCGCCTACCTCGCCCCACCCCCCCCACCCCCGCTTCCCCGCACTATCCTCTCCTTCTTACTCCCAATCTCTTCAATCTCTTGCCTCCAGTATTGTGAAATCTGGCTAAGTACATGCAAATAAATGCCTTCTCTTACTATATAATTGGTTTCCAAAAATTAGTGGCCAATTTGAAAGAAAAAGATTGTTCGTGGTACTAATTAAGTAGAAAAGAGCCCTGGCTTTGGACCCAATCAGATCTGGTCTGAGGCCCAACTCTGTCACAGAGTGGTCTTGGGCCATGCTCACCCACCTGCTGGAAGTTGTCCTTGCTAGTAAGTAACAATACTTATTATTTGGAGTACGTTAATCATGTGCTTTGGACCCTGCTCAGCACTTCACCTGCTTATCTTATTCCATCCTTACAGACCCTGAGGAAGTAGGTGTTATTGTAGTTGCCATATTTTAGATGAATAAACTGAGGCTCAGAGAGTTTAAATAATTTACCCAAGATTGCTCAGTTAGTAATACTGGAGCCTGGCTCCACAGAATTCTCTCCTAACCAATATATTATACTTTCCTATGGGATTCAACAGAATTGTGCATTAAAGGCGAGAGCATATGGGAAATGCTTGCACATTGTTCAGCGGGACCAGGAACCCATTAAAGTGCACCCTGGTGCTCCAAAGCCCAGGAGTTCTAAACCCAGTCTCCACCATGGATGCTGCCCCTATTTACTTTTAGTTAATAAAATCACAAAACATCATTGGGTCTTAATGGGACCCCGAGGGGGTTAATTACATGGTGGGGAACTGTCTGCGAGCTCAACCACCATTGGTTTAATAGATGTCCCTTCAGAAAAAAGAAATATAGCACATTGATCTTTAAAAAGGAAAAGTAAAGATCTCCCAAATGCAGATGAAGAAAGGGAAAAGTCCTTGCTCAGCATTTAGACCCACCATTAATCCTGAGGACATGTTTCCTACAGGATCTCTGGGTTCTTCCTGTTGTGGACTCCGGAATTCTAGGGCTCAAGGCCTCCAAACAGAATTGTTTCCCACCCACTCTGAACAGAGCCTCCTACTTATCAGGCTCTTGGGGGGTGGGGGGAAGGCAACCCTCTCATCCACTGCAAACACTCGCCATCACCAACACAATCTGTGCACCAGCCAGGCATGTTTTTCCAGCAGAAGAAACTCACCCAGGATCATGTCTCTGAGACTCAGTTATCCCAGCTGTAAAATGGGGATAATACCATCCATTTCAGTAGGACTGCTCATTTCAGTTACTGAGTGATTGTGAAAGCTTTTTGTATGTTTTCTATTTGAAAAGGACATTATATTAAGTGCTCTGATAAATATATCTCTATGTTACAAACCTATGTGATAGGCATCAGTATTATCATCGCCATTTTCCAGGACGAATGCTGGGCTCCAGGGAAATAAAGGTGAATAAAATATAGTCACCGCCTCCAAAGAGCTCAACTTCTAGTTGGAGAAACAGCTGGTGGAATATGTACTCACTGGGAAATTGGGTCTTTGTGAAAAAAGAGGTGTGTTAGCTAAGAGTGCAGCGAGCACATAGGCAGAGAATTTGAGATGTGTAGGGGACTGGAGAGAGTGTCCTGAGGTTTATGAAACTCAGAGAGGTTACATATCTAGCTCAAGGAAACACAGTTAACTAGAGGGAGAGCCTGGATTAAAATCTAGTTGCTTTCAGCCTCGAAACCATGGACCTTCCCCTGCTTCAGGATCATTTGATCTCCATCCCACTCTCAGCTCCTCTAAGCTACTGGTCACATTTCCCTTTATGCATGAGTCTCCCTATGTAGACAAGACAGGGCCTCACTGACTTCATTACATGGAAGAGCAATAAGCTTACAGAGACCCATTTACCTACACAGAGCTGCTAAAGGAGCTTTGTTTGTAGTTTCACCTCCAGTTGCATGCACAAGTGGAAGGAATAATTACCAAAATGAATGAATGAATGAATGAATGAATGAATTTATGAAGCTCCATATACATATAGTGACTATTCCTGTGCCTGGCAGAGGGTGAATACGTTATGACCACTGAGACTTTGTCCCTGCGTTTTGGGAGTTTACAACCAAGCCAGGGGAGCAAAGGCATGCACAATGCATGTATCTGAGGGCAAAGCAGAATGAATGCTGTGAGCAAAGTTCTGGGAGCCCAGAGAAGCCTGTGATTAAATCAAAGAAGCCTCTTGCATTGGGATTGGTTCAATGATGGCTTCCTTGCTGGGGCTTTGATCAAAACGCATTTAATATCGCAGAGTGTTGTAAGGCTAAATTTGATTAAGACTCTAAATGCTTGAAGCTCCTTGGAGAAAGTTACTTCATCAATACCATGCACTTGGAGAACTCGGAGTAGCACATCTTCCTGGGAGAATCATGTTTAGATTTCCAAATTCCAAAGAAGAGACATGGTGTCTATTGCCTCAAAATCATACCCAGCACAGGGAGAATGACAGAAAGAATGAAAAAGAATATTGAGGGTTTTCTGAATAATTATAGTATTGGAGTGATCATAAAAATGCCACTCCCAAGAGATTTCACTCTTGGCATTTAATTGGCTTTCTTTTCTTGTACTTTTCCTGATTCATTAGTCAATACTGTTTGATAGTACATGTTATCATGAAATGGGAGCACAGGGCTTTCTATGTGGCAAAACCAAAGTAGTATCTATTCCATTCAATTAACTGTTCATCTTCCAGCCATGGGTATTCTGACAGGAATTCTGCCTCACAGCTAAGGTGAGAACATCCTTCTGTGGCATCTTCCCAAGGGGAAAGTATGGTGAATTCTTTTCCCACGGGGGTAAGGAGACCAGAGGACCCTTCTCTGCCCTGGATCAAACTCCAGTATAGGAAATGAGGTTACACTGAATCTCTAAAAGTCTTAAAAAAGAACTTTGACATAACTTGGTTATTTCTATTCTCACATGATCTTAAAGCATTCATTCATTCTACACATATTTAATACTGAATGTCCACTGTGGCCAGACACATTGCTGAGAGACAACACTGGACTGACAGACAAGAGATGCTAGTTGCCCAGAGAGTGAAGCTTACATAGCTGTAAGCAAAGAATTACAAGATGAGTGAAGCCAGTTCTTGAAACAGTGGCGACCGAGGTGGGAGCACTGAGCTCAACAAATGCTAGAAACTTCATTGTACAGAAGGGGAAACTGAGGTATAGAGAGGGCAAATAACTCATCCAAGTGATGCATATACTTATCCAGCAAGGCCTATGGATTGACTCAGTTCCATGGAAATGAATCCATTAGGCCAATAACAGCCTGAATTAAATGACTGGGTTTTTCAACATTGAGGAGACTGAAAAGTTTACTGTGGTTTATATAATTTTTTATCTATCCTGGAATAATGTAGTTGTGATGACCCTGTGATTGGCAGCATGAAATTACTTCGAGCCATGTTGGAAAATGCACATACACCTAACCAAGAGGTACATGGATTCTCCAGATACAACCAAGCCTTCTCAGGCCCTGGGGGTTTTGGGGAGCTTTTGAAGGGACATACTGACATCCAGCTGTACCCATCAGCATCCCCAATTGCTTTGCCTCCTTGATAAACCCTCTGATCCCTCTTCAGGTCAGTTTCAATCTAAATCTAGTCCTGGCAAGCAATCTAAACGACTTAACCCTTCTGCAGGGAGTTAAATTACTGCATTAGCTGGGGCCACGTACTACCTCCATGCTCGATTTCCTGCTCCACTCTGACCCATCTCTCATAAGGATTAGGCCTTCTTCCGTGACTGGACTTTGCTGAGATGGACAAATGAAACTTACCTAGCCATTGGCCTGTTGCAATTATTCTGGTCTGGTCAGCCAAATGAGAGCTTGGTTTCTGATCCCAAAGGTTAAAGTTGGCTATCCAACAGTCATCTGGGACTTGGAACTTCCAGAAACAACAGTAGAACAGGAATATTTCATTTGTCATTTGTTCCCCTATAATTGCACTTTGTTGCACTGCAATTTTTAGTCTGATGACGCGTTTTGGTGCAGGATGTGTGTGTGCACACGCACGCCTGTGTTTAATGCTGATTTCCTCGACAGCTAAATGTTGACAGATACTTTCTCTGGAGTAACATTATTTTTCATTGACCAAATATAGAAATCATTCAGTTATCATCTGGAAAAAAATATGTCATTACTTTCTTTCCCCCAA
Organism: Plecotus auritus; assembly: GCF_963455305.1. Lineage (NCBI taxonomy): Eukaryota > Metazoa > Chordata > Mammalia > Chiroptera > Vespertilionidae > Plecotus > Plecotus auritus. The sequence goes on along the minus strand of NC_137785.1, from coordinate 38,368,608 downwards.
ATTCTTTATCCCATTGGATATGGGACTTAGATAAGATTAAGTTCTTAGGAAACATCAACTTATGGGGCGGACAGATCCTGTGCTGTTCAACTGTGTCAGGACAACATTTATATCTGCTCAGATAGAAGACAATGCAGCCAAACATGCACACAGAGATAGCTGCGTGAGGTTTGCTTTAAGTGGAGCAGCATTAGGTTACTTTAAGGTGACAATTTCTAAATGAGAGCAAAACTGTGTAATAAGATTTAAAAAATTGGACCCATTCTTAGTTCACCAGCTCCCCAGCCAGTGACAAAATATGCCATTAGTGGCCACAGCACGATTCTGAAAATATACCTTCCTTACGATTTAACGTGTTTTTTTTTTTCCCTGTGAGCTAAAAATTACAAAGCCCCGGATTTCATCGCTCTTGCAATCTATTCTTTTCCCCTGACTTCCTGTTTTCATGAAATTTTAATCAGGCACTTAAAATAAATAGCTATGCAGAGCTGCTCTGCCTCCCGCAATACCCGGGATGGATGTTTTGGGTAAAGTGATAGTCCAGAGACCTTGAGAACAGTGAATCCCATTCTGACTTGGCAAGACAACAGAAATTAAAACATAGCTCTGTCCACGCCATGCACTCGTAGGGGACACAGCATTGGGGAGGATCAAACAAAGACTAAGTATGTTGGGTGTTTCTTTCATTCTTCTTCCAAATATTGACAGCAATTTGATCAATTTAGAAAGGTAAGCAAGAGAAAGCATAACTAAATTATTCTGGGAATTGAAAAAAAATAAACCATAGTAAACTTTCAAATTCCTTTAAAGCTGAAAAATTAATCATTCAATTTAGATGGTTACTTTTCATTGCTCCTGGTGGTTGTTTTTTTTTTAATATGATTTTTGATGATGTGTATTTAAGTCCCCTTCATTTAAACAAAAAGGATGCCTCACTTTCAAAGCAACTAAGATTTTGTTTTCTATTTTTTTATATAATGATAATATCTACAAATGACATTATAGAAAAGTTTAATACATTTGTCATAAACTCATTATAGTTAGGAGTGAATGTCTTTCCTAGCAGTAACTGCAGGTTCTATGAAGAGTACTATGTATCCAGAAAAAGGTAAACATGCTAGAGAAAGGATGCTGTAACTAACCTTTATACAGGGTTTCTAGTCAAAGCCCCTAGAACCCTAGAAAGAAGATTCTTGGAGACACTTGAGGAAATCACCTTCTTTTCCTTAAAATGCAAGCTTCCATAGGATAGTAGTGAAATAGCATGAAAAGCCCTTTAATTCATTAGCAAAAATAAATTGAAATGATGTGAGGGCTAACATCATTCAACCCCATGAACAACATTCTTCTTATCTCTTTGTCTCAGCTGTGAATAGACTCATACTAACTGTAGGTTCTATGAATGGCCATAGAGAGTTTGTCCAGGCACACATCTCCTTGATTCCGGAGGTCCAGCTGCTGGTTTTAAATACAAGTGGGGCCAAAGAAGGTTTACAGTTCTGAGTATGCAAAACACAGAGTTTATTCCTTGTATTTTTATTATTGATTAATTATTGTATTATTTTCCATACAAACAACTGTAAAGCTACTTTAGCCACACCCTGTACTGGGAGATGGGTCCTTTAGATCAGCAGTCGCCAACTGGTGGTCCGCGGACCACTGGTGGTCTGTGAGGTCCAAAAGGTTGGTGACTGCTGCTTTAGATTATTGCTTTAAAAAAAAGAAAAGAAAAGCTAGAAGGGCTTGACTTGTAGCACTTGCAGATTTCTATGGTATAAATACTCCCACTGTGACTAATTTCAAGCTACCATAGTATCACCGAATGTGCAGTTGGGAAGAGATGTGCAGTAGTGCCTCACCATATAGTTACAATAGATGCAAATTATATCAGGAGCATAGATAATAGTCTAACATACTAAGATAATTAGAAAGTAAGAATTTTTGAGTAGTTAGTATATTTTTAAATAGATTTTATTTGATTGTAAGTTTGCATGGTTTAATTTTTAATAATGGCTGTGTCTAACAACTGACTCACAAAATTTCTGAAAATTTAACAATAGGCCCTTGTGAGCCAGTACGAGCCAACTCCCACACATCAGTGCTGGAGGAGAAGCTGGCTCCATTCAGCTGGAAGTGGCTGTGGGTCATTTGTGGTTTAGTAAACTTGCGTGTTTCCAGGGATAGACCATATTTTTGGATCTGTACTAGAGAGACTTGGTTTGATCTTGGCCCCCCAAACCTCCCCCCAAAATTCAATTGCCCACAAAATATCGGAGCTGCCTGGTTTCCGTGATATAGGGTTTCATCTGCTTCGCTGTCTCCAAATATAGCTCGAAGCTGGCCTTCTTACCTTGCTTAAGTGGAATCTAAATAACCTCAAGAAGAAAAATCAGCTCCTCACACAAAAGAAGTCATTCAGCTTTGTGGCATCTCATATTGGAGGATCTAAAAAATACTTCCTCTACTACAGGCGCAGAGGACAAAGTTCCACTAGGGAAAATAAATTAGACTAAATGTCCACCAAATTCCTTTTCTAATGCCGTATTTGGTGACCTCATGGAACAAGAAATCTGGGGTGCTTTGACCCTGACAGGAGCCCAAGCATTTCATCTCACAATCACCAAGACCACCTCTCAGATAGATTATGTGAGGACATCTGTAACAACCCCCAAGCAGTCTGAAGAAGAGAACATTATCAGGGGATTTAGGAGTGTGTCCTGAGAAAGGTCTCTTTAGCAAGATGGCGCCAGCAACGTGTTGGCTCAAGACCAACAAAAAAGAAGGCAACGATTTCCAAAAATGAACTTGAGGATTCAGTTCAAGTTGTCAGGGGTCTCATATTTCAATAATTTTTCTCTGCCCCCTTCAGTTCCTTGACCATGTCCAATTCCAAGGTGCCAGGAGCTCTTTGCTCCTTCTTGTGGCAGTCCCAGCAGCAATGGTGTGATTTTCTGGAATCCCGTTCATGGAGAAGAAAGCCAAGCTCATGAGGTTGGATGCATCTAGCTTCTGTAAACCACCCACACCATCAACAGACACTGTCCCAGCGACTGGGAAATCATCCTGCTCTTGGCGAAAACGCTGCCAGTTGGGTAGGAACTGAGCAAATTCATCCAAGCCAAGCAAAACTTAGCAAAGCAGAGCTCTCTCTGCACTGAAATTCAGATTCAGCATGAAAGATCTTGGCAGAACTACAGCTGGGCTTGGCCCTGGTTAATGTCACCACCATATCTCAAATAACCCATTCTCTTAATAAAACACAGTTTGACTTAAAGCTTTGAGATATCAATTTGAAGGGAGAAAAGAGGCAAGAGAGAAAAGCCAGTGGAGAGCTTCCTACTATGTTAGCACTATTATTGAATACATATGCATACATGCATTTCTGACAGAATAATCCAAAACTCTGAAAATGAAATTGGCAGCCTTTGCCTTCTTTATTTATTCGCAGAAATGCAGACAGTTCTCAGAGCTGGATGCCCACAATAATGTGCCTTTCCTTCAAGCCCATGGAGGTGCTTGATGACCTGGTGCAGGATTTCCCTGCCTTTGCATATTCAAAGGTCTCCTCCAGCTCCGGGAACAGTGCTTGGTGCCAACAAAAGGAAATCAAGCTGTCAGGAGTTTCTATTTTCATTCCTACCTATAGTCTTAGTAAGCCAACCCAAGTTCTTCCCCCAATGAAAGAAAACCACCTTATGACTCAAGTGCTACATTGGTGGCATCCTGAAGCAGATAATTGGCTGGAACTCTTACTTCCAGAATAAGAGATTCCGAACTCCATCCGGGCTCTTGTTAGTTAGTTATACCTTCTTTATGACCAAGGCAGGAAGGCGTTTTACTTTAGATTCAAATGGATCCAAGTTCGACCCTTCGCTAGCTGGATGCCAACATAAAGTTGAAAATATAAAGAAAAACAAGGAATAAAATAATTTCACTGTCATACTCTCCAAATTACACCAAATTAGAAAAACCCCATTAATGCTTTGATCTTTTATTTTGCATATATTTTTAAGGTATACATAAATACAAGTGTCCATTTATATTTGTGTGAACACCTAGAAACTCACTTTATCTAATTAACAGTGTACTTAAATATTTTATTTTGGGTTTGCATTTAGAGAAACTACTTAGGTATCCTAAGCCTTGGTTTAGAAAGAAAGAAGGGAAGGAGGGAAGGAGGGAAGGAGGAAGGGAGGGATGAATTTATTAATGGGAAAGTTGGATGAAGAGCATTCAAAACTTATGTACTATTTTACCAACTTCCTGTTAGGCTATGTTTTAAAATAAAAATTTTAAATTGCATAAATAATATTTCAGGGGGAGTGTTTTCAAGGGTTAAATAGAGTCATCAGTGCCTAGCATAGTGCCTGGCATGTGGCTGACATTTATTGAATGTTAGCTAAGTGCACAGATGGGTGTACGAATACTAAGCACTCAGTAAATATTATTTTAATTTAATTTCCAACAAGGGATGATGCATATTATGTTTATTGAGTGTTGGAAAAGAATTTTTCTCTCAAAGAGCTAGAACAATATTTGAGTCTTGATGTTAATAATACTATGTATTTATGGACTTCCCAATCTTGAAGACATCCCAAAACATTTCTTTGAAAGTCTTGTTTAACTTTCCATTTCATCTAACTTGAGAAGGACTCAGGGCACATTCCCATTTCTCACGCAGGAAAACTGGAACTGTCCACAGGGATATGTTGGCCACTTGAGGACACAAACGGTTGGCTAGTTTACTAAGGTCTCATGAGCAGTTCAGGAGGGCCAGGGGTGGACACTCATCTCTAACCATCCAGAGCTCTCCCATTTGGCTGTCCCATTACACCAGGGCCGAAAGGGCCTCTTTAAAATCCAGAGTTCCCCAAGGGCATTATAGGAAACAGATATGGATGCCAGTGAGCACTTAAGCCCTATTTTTCTCAAAGAGTATTTAAATCCCCTTGGAAAATGTATATGGAGTACATTAAATGAAAAATCAGGATAAAATATATAAGGACATTTTGAACTCTATAAAGTGTGTTTCTGGGCATTTATACAAATATGAATGGACACATGTATTTATGTATGCTTCAAAAAATAGATATACACAAAAAAAGGCCAAAATGTTCAAAAGGGGTTTTTTAGTTGTTGAGAGTATGACTGTATGGTTATTTTCATCTTTATGTTTTTCTGAATTTTGTAAACTTTCTCTAATGTACTGCTTTTACAGATAAAATAAATTAAATGATAAGAATACTGAATGATAAAAAGAAATGAATGATTAACTGTGGTTTATTGTCTCCTTTCAAAATTAGTCATGGCTACCTCTTAGTACACTGGAGATATTAGCATAGCAGGCACAGGGAAGGAAGAAATGGCAATTGATTTCCTTGAGCCATTTCTCTGTGGCCAGAAAGGACAAAAGCATCAGCCAAAGGCTGTGTTTGTTAGAGATGCACTAGGTGGGGACAGGCCCGATGAAAGAGAAACCAGGAGGTTTTGTCAAGACTTGTGCTGCCAGTACCTAGCTGTAGACTTTTGGGGAAGCCACAACTCCCCAATCTATTCTCCTAAAATTCCCGCCTCACTCAGTGTTCAGAGGGTCAACAGCTAAAGCAGGCACTCTAAACATCCTAGGTGTAAAGCAGGTAGCTGCATGGGACATTTTAATTCTATTGCTATAGAAATATGACCATGCTACTCTGGCCTGCACATTTGGGGTAATCTCCAGGAATTCCAAACTGCAAAAAATGAAATACAAGGAAGACAGTGTAGCTGGGGAGGAACAACGCCCATCTACTGCGTCCCTTTTCTCAAATATGGTCCCAAGAGTCATTTCCTAGGCCAGGGAGGCTTTAGGTCCTCTTTAGAATAAGAAAATAGACGCCAGTGGGACCTAGGTGGTGTGGTGTCCTGTGCTATTTTCTAAGTGCTGTGAGTCCTGAAAGTTAGGGGCTTAGATGGGCTGGAGCCCATGGGAACGCCCCCAAAGAAGGTGCCAGGTAAAGTATAGGATGCCCAGTTCATTTGAATTGGAAATAAACAGTGGAAAATTATTAGTATACCAGATAAGTAGAGCCCAATATTGCAAGGAACCTATTTATACTGAGAGTATATTTGTCATTTATCTGAAATTCAAATGGAACTGGCTATCTTGTGATTTTGTTTGTGGTTAAACCTACCCCAACAGCACAGAGAGAAGCATCTTGGGATTTCTCCAGTTACTTGGAAGGAGTTTGGGTAGAAACAGGCCTGACTCTGGTTTGGGAAGAGGGAGGCGGGGCATGGACAAATGGAAGCCCAGCTGTCAAGTTCTGCAGGGTCACCTGCCACAGCGTCGCCCAACCTATGGCGAGACAAGTTTTTCGAGCGAAGAGAGTTGCGCCTTGAGAAGCAGCTTGGCTCAAAGGTTCACTGAATAAAGGACAAAAAAGTGAAACCAATGTGAAGCGGGAGAGAAGCCTGTGCATTTCAGGTGCAGTTTACTTCAGCTTGAATCACTAAATCCACCAGATTTTCAACTGCTCTGTAGCTAGAGCCAACATACTCTATTCGAGAGAGAAGCAGCAAATTACCCAGCCCCTATAAACTCAGGCAAGATCTAACGAGTGAGAAACAGTTGAAATAAAGTACCCTAATCAGATTATTAGGAGAAATGGAGACGTCTTTCCCACAAGCTCTTCTAATAAAAGTTGAATGGCAATTGTGTGAGAGCTGGGGACATCCTTTTTGCTCCTGAAATAGGCCTATGGCTGGTGTGATCATAGAGAATGTGTATGATGAACTCCTCCTGTATGTGTGTATGTGTGTGTAGAGCCCAGGCCCAGAAGATGGACAAAAATAACATAAATCACTTAGGGCCTCAGATGTCTTTGAAGGAGCACATGAATCTTGTCTCGCTGTCCCCAAGTGGCCAACATATCCCTGTGGTCAGTACCAGCTTTGCACAGTTAAAATAAAGAAAACAAATATCCAAATATCCAATATCATTGCTGGGAGCTGGCATCTGGGTCTTTGCCGACATCTGAACTGCTTCACATAACCTCCTGGACTCTAAAAATAGATATTCTGTGGTACATATAATTTTTATAAGATGACTAATGCAGGAATGCCCTTTGGGATAACTTGTGTCTTAGTTTCTTTCTTTTCTCTCTATATTTATCTTTTCTTCACTGGCCTCTTTGTATCAAAGTTAGACTGTAGCCATGGACCAAGAACTTTGGCCAAGAAATTATTTATCTGTTCCTCAAAGGGCTATAGTTTTTATTAACAGAAGAGAAGCTGATCCTTTTAAAAAGGAGAGAGCAGTGGCCTTAGACTTGTATTGGGTTTCTCTGTCTCTAATATCCATACAAAGGACCAGTCAGAGGCATTTCCAGCTACCCTGCTGCTTCTCTGTCTCATATGCAACTGAATCAAAAGCAGTGGGTAAATTTATGGGCTCTAAAAATACCTTATATTAAAACTGTTCTAAACCCCAATCATAGGGCAATATGGCCATTCACTAAAGTCTGAATGAGAGAGAGAGAGAGAGAGAGAGAGAGAGAGAGAGAGAGAGAGAGAGAGAGAATATGAGGTAGACATCTGTTCCAATCACCTTCGGTGCTCACTTAGTGCATAACCTGATCTTTTGTCCAGAGGTGAGGATTCCAGAAACAGAATGTAAAGATGTGCTGGGGGGAAAAGTAACAGTGATCCATTGCTCACTTCCTGTCACCTTTATTTCAACAGGCAGGCAGCTCCAGTGACCTCTGTATAACCTCCCAGTGATTAACTCAGCTCCTGAGGATGTGGAGAGATGAATTTTCTTATCCAGTGGTGTCCTCCCTTCGGAAATAGCATCCTCCCTCCTCCCTTGCCATCAAAACAATAACTGCTAAACTGGGTGCACTGAACAAGGCCGTCAAAATCCTCCTGCACCCTCCCTGGATGAGGCACATCAGGCAGAGAGTGAAGGTAAGGAGACAAGACAACGTGGATTCAGGGCATGGGAAAAACATCTGCTCAGCTTCCCCCTCCCTCTCAGTTCACCTGGAGGCCTCACTGCCACTATCCTTGCAAGCCAATCTTATGAGATCGTTTTGTCCCCAAGTTATATTTTAAATTACAATCTACTTGGGCAGGTGACTGGCCAAAGGTTGACTATGTAGAAGTACAGCTTGGGGACAGACAATGAGATCTTAAAACAAACAAACAAACACACTCATAGACACTGACAACAGTGAGGTGATTATCAGAAGGTGGATGGGGGAGGTAGAAGAGGGTAAAGGAGGGATAAATGATGTTGGAAGGAGATTCGACTTGGGGTAGTGAAAACACACACACACACACACACACACACACACACACACACACACAAGATTTTATTCCTGACCTTTGAAGATGTGTTTGTTTTACTTCTCTCAATGAAAACAGAATCCAAATGTACTTTTTCCTTTTAGTAAAAAAAAAAAAAAGGTGCTGTACACACTTCTGGTTCCCGTTTTTCCTGTGTCGCCCTTTATCTCACTATATTACCATGTGGATTTGCTCTTGTGAACAAAGGAGTCAGGCCAGTTGGGCACCTGGATTCAAGAGACTATTTATCACTCTGCAAAAGCGCCAGAAAGCTGCCCTGGAATGTAATGCCATAAAACTTACTAAATGCACATATCCCTGTGGGTTTCACTACATCACATGCAACATTCTTTATCTCCAAGCCTGTGATTCACAGAATACTGCCAATTGCATCCATCTTAAAGACTAGCATAGTGACCAGTTGTCACCCCCTTTTCAGGGTATTGCCTATAAGGAATCCAGAGAAAGCAAAGGGGATTTGAAAAGTAACATCCAATATTTGAGCCCAGGTTCTTCCATGGAGGCTAGCCTCTTAGTATCTCCATTTTAATTTTCTCATTCAATTTAATTTAATTTTCTCAATTTTAATTTTCTCATTCACTGGTGATGATGACAATGACAATGACAAAAATACCACTTGCTTCACAAGCTTGCTGTGGGGATTAGATGAACTTCCACTCTTGCTTCAAAGAGAGGCTCTGCAACTCTCACCAAAGCCATCAAGTCTCAGTGGCTTTAACCATTAGAAGTTCATTTCTCATTTGCACCAACTTTCTAATGCAAATCTGCAGAGGCAAGTGTAACCATTGCTTTTCACATCACACAGTTACTCTGAGACTCTGGCTGTTGGCAGTGCCACCATTTCTGACATCACTCTTTCAACACATGGCTTCCTGGTTTGCCACAGCATTAGACAGGAGCTTAGACAATCCTGCCCTAACTTTTAAATGCTTCTGCCCAGAAATGGCACTAATCACTTCTGCTTGTATTTTATTGGCCATATCAAGTTACGTGGCCATGCCTAACATCAAGAGGTATGAGGACATATTCTTGGGTTCAGGAAGAGTAGGAGAGCTGGAAATATTAGTGAGTATTAGTAATGTTCCTCCCACATTTACAGATAATATGTGTTATTAACAAAGGATTGGAGAAGCATCAAGCCCTGCTTCTTCGGGTCATCTAAATCCCTGTGTGAGATCTCACTGAGGATCATTATGATCATAAATGGAGGCAAGAATACAATTATGTGATCATTACCTGCTTATATGCCTCTTTCATACAGTTGGCAGTATTTCCAGAATCAAGATCATGTCCAATTCACCCTGGGTTCAATATGTTAGGTAGATAATAGTTGCTCAAGAAAGACTTACCAGAGAGAACAGAACAGAATACAATAGAGAAATAAAGAGAGGCACCTTTTAAGTTATGAGACATCGTGATCCTGTACTCAACACTATGTAGGGCAGCTCTTACCAACACTGCCTTGAGTAGGCAGCATACTTTTATAAAACGTGGGCCCAGGCAGTCCATGAAATTTTAGAGTGTGGAATTCATTGCCAATTTCTGCCACTCAAGAAAAACAGTAACAAAAGCCACATATTTCATGCTGATGTTGGAAGGGAGACCTTCTGTGTGTACTCCAGACTTGGGTACATGAAGCAGGCATCTGCATGGGGAATGAGTGTGTGTGTGCGTGTGTGTGTGGGGGGGGGGGGATGGGTGTGCATGCACTGGAGGCTCACCATAAGATCCTGGGAAGACCATGCTTTCAACTTGCCAAATCAGTACATTTACTGAATGATAAAGTGTATTATTTGGTGAATCTATTCTCAGCTCAAATCTGCTTTCAAACAGCACAGAGTAACACTCAGACATGTTGTTTGAACTTCGGAGGTACCTGGTCTCCATTGTGAGGTTGCACTAGTAGGTACATCCAAATACACATTGATACCTGATAACATCTTTATTATATCAACCTCTAACAATCATTGAATATTTACCACACTAGGCATTTCAATAAGTGTTGTACAATTAAACTTGTGTTTCCTTGTCACACATTTTCTAGAAGGAAGACATTGCTGCAATGTCCATTTTATAGCTGGGACATTGGCATTTAGGGAGGTTAGTAGCCTGCTCAAGGTCACACAGCTGTAAGTCAGTGGAGCTGGTCTCCAAGCTCAGCGAGTCTGACTTCAAAGCCAGATTCATTGATCTTACGTTCCTGACCTACTCTGACCACAGAAAGATGTCACTTTAGCTTGGATTTTGTTCTGTACGTCTCTGAACCCCATCAGTTTTTTTTCCAACTGGAAACAGGTTGTTGTTTGTGGCACATGGACTAGAGAACAGGTGGCCCCTAGAAATTCTTCAGATGCCATGAGATCTGCCTGCCACCTTGAAATGTCAAAGCAGCAAAATTAAAACCCAGGGACCCTGGGTGCCAAGGAGATAGCTGGCATTATTTTTCCCCCACCAGATGAGGTCAGAGATGGAATGTGAAACCTCTGAACCTGAGAATGACAGTCACCATTGATTGTGCACCTTGTGTATTTAAGGCCCTGAACTCCAAGCTTGATATCATTTCTCAGGGTATCATCTGACCGAATGCTCTCTTACCCCATTTCACAGACGAGTAAACTGAATCCTAGGGAGAAAAAACAACTTGGGCCTACAATTAATAATCTGAAAGTCAGAATTTGAGTCCTTGACTGTCCTGCTGCAAAGTGTGAATTCAATTCTACATCTTTACTCAGAGGGAAGGAAAAAAGGTATTGCTTTTCCTTTTTAATTTCAAAAAAATTTTTTTGAAAAAGACGATTGCAAAGCATGTTAACTCCCACAAATACTAAAATTAATCATAAATAAAATAAAGGAGGTATGTCCTATTATAAGAATCAAATAAATCAATGAAGTGAAATACCCTTGAAAATAGATTTCACTCTTTCTCCGTGTGTGTGTGTGTGTGTGTGTGTCAAGTTGAAGCACAATAAAAGATGCATTGAAACCAATAGAAAAATGAAGGCTCTTTTGAAAATTTCTGTTAAAAATTAGTTATTTATGAAAAAAATCAAGTCAGTATCTCATATAAAATACCAAAATAAATTCTAGATAAATTGAAGATTTAAATGTCAGATATCAAAATCATAAAAATGAAGAGAGTATGGGTAAATAATTAACTGATATAGATGGGGAAACTTTCTAAACAAAAAGTAAAGAAAATGTTAAGCTCAATTGAATATAATATGAATATTGTACATGTAAAACTATAAATATAATTAAAAGTCAAGAGGTAAATATGGAAACATTTTGCCACAAATATGACAAAGGGTAAATACTCAATATATAAATAGCTATGAGAAATAAACAAGGGAAACAGCAACAATCATTTCAAATGGAAAAAATATGGGATAAAAGGAAAAGAACACTTTCTAGAAGCAAGAATAAAAATGGCTACATATAAAAATAAAAAATTTCATGTGTAAACAATGATATAAATACAAGATATTGTATGCTATATATAAATGTAATAAATGCAGTATGTACTATATGTCATACTAGAGGTCCAGTGCACAAATTCGTGCACCTTGAAAGGAACTGTGGGCTGCAAGGCTGCAGTGGGCACAGGAACGGGTCTTGGCCCATCCTATGAGCCCCTGCCCAGTCCCTCCCACCATGCCCACCCGCCATCCGCTGTCTGACAGCAGCCCTGCTCCCACCGCTGCCGCTCCCACATGCTGACAGTGCCAGCCCCATTCGCACCCACTGAAGGCGTGGAGCGATTGGAGCTGGTGCCATCAGTGGGTGCAAGCGGTGGCTGCTGCCCCAATCACCCCTCAGGAGCAGGAGGAGGTGGAGAAGCCTTCAGAGGCGATTGGGGCAAGCAGCTGCCACTCACACCTGCTGACAGTGCCGAGCAATTGGGACCAGAGCCGGGTGCCAGAAGTGGATGCGAGCAGTGGCTCCAAAGCCGGCAGCAGGAGCAAGTGGGGCCAGCGCCGGCAGTGGGTGCGAGTGGAGCTATCTCCAGCAGCTGGTGCGAGAGGTGGCTGCTGGCCCTGATTGCCCCTCAGGAGCAGGGGGACGTGAAGAAGCCCTGAGGGGCAATCGGGGCCGGCAGCCACTGCTTGCACCTGCTGACGGCGCCAAGTGATCAGGGCCGGTTCCAGGTGCTGGCAGCGGGTGTGAGCAGGGCCGGCACTGGCAGCAGGTGTGAGTGCCCGGTGGGACCTCAGCACTCAGGAGCAAAGAGTTTTCAGTAACCATCAGAGGCTCACCCCAATGACAGTGACCGGCTCCCCGCCTTGGTCTGGCACCCCTGCTCACTTGCTCCACCATCCCGCCACAGCCGATGCCTGCCATGTTCTGCGCTCTGCCGCCTGCTGCCAACACCCGTCATGTTCCGCACAAACCCCCGGTGGTCAGCACACGTCATATGACCGGTTGTTCCATTGTTCCACCATTCAGTCTATTTGCATATTAGGGTTTTATATATAGAGATGATATTAAAACAATAAGATATTTTGCTTCACAAGGAAATTGGCTATCTCCTGTAGTGTCTGTGGAGGTATAAACTGGTCCAATCATTCTGGAAAGTAATTTTATTTTATGTGTTGAATTGTAAAATCATACTTTAACAAATAATTCCACTTGTTAGCATTTCTACTAAACAAAGAATCAGAGATTCCAACAAAAACTTGTGCATAAAAATGTTCAGTACAGTGTTATCTCTAGTAGGAAAAAAAAATGGAAGCAACCTAAATATCCTATAGTAGTTTGATGATTAAATTATTTTATTCAAAAAGTATGACATTCAGCAGATTTTAACAAATAATTTTTGGACAAAGTCAATTAAACACATCTTAGCTCTAAGTTGAAAAATACAGGATGAATACTGTATAAATGCCACATGATCACAATGCTATAAACACTCTAAAACATGTATGCCTAGAAAACTGACTGCCATAACGTTCTCCAAAGTAATGTGACTTTTCTTTGATGAGATTATGAATAATTTTTAGTTTCTCATTTATCCTTTATTTTTTAAGTATTATTAGACTGTATTGTTTCTATAATTAAAAAAAAATGTTTAGGCAACATGACCAGATTAGTCTCTCTGGAGCCCACTCCTAGAAGATGCTCCAATTGTAAAGCTAATTCTGCTAAAGGAGGGATTGAGGCTGAAGTCCTAGAGTCACTGCCAAAAGGATCCCTAAGAGGTCACTTGCTGCCACCAGGCAGATGGAAGACTTGAGATTGTTTAGGAATGAGGCAGGACTATTAGACAAGTTAAGTGATGGACATATTGAGGAAAAGCTGGAATGGAACATAGCATCTCCTTGTAACTGCAGAGAGACCCTCTCCAGGCCGGTCTAGATGACAGAGAGGCATCCATGCTTAGGAGGTCGGCTTCTCTGGGGTCCCTGAGTGCAGCCTCACTGGTACCAACAGAGTCATGAGAACCAATGGATCCTGATATCAATCCGCCAATGACTCAGCCTCACCTTGAAATCAGGTGCTTGGAGTACAAGGGCAGCCACACAGCAAAGGGCCTGCTGGCCACCTAAAGAGGAAGCTGGCTGGAGGACTGGGGTAACCCCTCACAATGTTCCTTCTCCCATTCCATCAACATCCCCTTCACCACTCTGCTCAATGGTAAACTCACTGTGGGCCACTATGCGAAGCTTGCTGCCTTGCTGGGTGTCTGCTTCCCCGTATGTACCATGGAGGTGATAACATGATGGGTGAAGGTCCAACGAGGGGGACAATGAGGCAGTACTGTCTAACAGCCCTTGCTGGGCATAAGCAATTCTGCATTTCACTGTGGGCATTATCTGTTGCATGGAGACAGAGCAACTATCTTAGGGCTATTGGGAGAGTGAAAGGAGTCGATCCATGAAAGAATTCAGCTGCATTTTCCATAGCGCATTACCAAGGTTAACTATTACTCCTATTACCACTACTACGGGTAGTACTAGTACTAGTGCTACTAGTAATATTATCACCACTACGATCACTACTGCTATCGACTGCTAATGTTACTGCTACTACTACTGTGTTTAGTACTGTTACCACTAATACTATTACTCCTGCTGCTGCTACCATAGTTACTACCATTAGCACTATCACCATTACTCCAGTACTGTTACCAGGACCACTGTTAGTACTCCTGCTGCTGCTGCTGTTATTGTTCAAGTAGCGCCTATGCCTTCACAGCAACCACACACTCCAGAGCTCGGGAGATGCTGATTTGAATTATTCTGTCTTATCTCCAACAGTTCTGTCACAAGGGGCAGACAATGCACCTGTTGGTACAGAAAGTACTTGTGCCCATAATCCATATCCTTGCTGAGTGAAGCAGTAATGCTGAGGGCTGAAAGTCTTGTCCGATCCTGGTAGGGACTGTATGCACATCATTGCCCATGCCATACTATCCCCGGAAATGTGCTCTGGATGGTTCTCCTTTTATGGATGAGGGGACACGAGACTTGGAGCTATGAACTGATAGATCCATATTTGCTCAGGGAGTGAATGGCAGGGCCTGGATTTGGATGTAGTGCTATCAGGGCCTCCGCCTTTAGCTAAGTTATTAGGGTTCTATATGGTTATAAAGAGGTCTTGGTGCTGGCATTGCGTCCTGATGGCCTGAGATAGGTTTTGGAATAATATGAAGCTGAACTGGTTCGCCCAGGGCAGTGGTCGGCAAACTCATTAGTCAACAGTACAACGATTGAAATTTCTTTTGAGAGCCACATTTTTTAAACTTAAACTTCTTCTAACGCCACTTCTTCAAAATAGACTCGCCCAGGCCATGGTATTTTGTGCAAGAGCCACACTCAAGGGGCCAAAGAGCCACATGTGGCTCGTGAGCCACAGTTTGCCGACCACTGGCCCAGGGCTCCTGACTCCAAGCTCTGCAGCCTGTTGGTGACAATTTCCTCCACATACTCATGAGCATTTGTGCACGTGGAGCCCAGGTCTAGGAAAGCCTGTGCAGAAACACAGCTGAAGAGGGACAGCAGAGGGCCCTCAGTATATTGAGGAAGTGGAAAGGCCAGACCAGCGCCACAATGCCGAAGCCAGTGGCCAGGAACGCAAACAGGAAAGCGGTTTCCTGGGCCTGTGGGGGCCTCTTGCTAGCTGTCCCCAAGGCCCCCGTAGTGTATGTTATTTTTGGACCAGGCCACGTGATGAGTAAGTGCCTGTTGGATTAGATAGAGTCAAGGCCAGTTTCCAGACCGGTGTGTCCCAAGCAACTTGGGTCAGTGACTCCAAGGATAAGGATTATGGCAAGGTGCCAAATCACATCACCCCCATTGACCCCAGACTTCTTCAGGGCCCCTGGATAACAAAGGGAAGCAGCAAGCAAAAGAGGGAACTGCTCTTCCTCCCCCTGCAACCCGAACTCCGCATGCTGGGTACACAGGGGCCAGATCTGATGACCGTGGCAAAGCTGCTCTGGGCATGATCTTGCAAGCTTGGAGTTTCTGGGGCCTGCGCTGACGGGTCAAATGGGTTTCCTGGGTTGGGAGGGATTAACTTCCTTCCCCTTTGGGCCTCACACCTCAACCCCGCAGCAATTCACAACAGGGCCCCAGCCTAGATTAATCCCAAGGACCATGACAAGCAGATCATGATAGACTTCAGGGGAGGAATGTCAGGTGGTTGGTTTCCACATAATTTGGAGTCTCAGTGGCTTGTGTATCATAAGCTGGCAGAACCTTTCCTATAATAGAAACTAATCCATCCTATGACGGTCATGTTTTCTTTCTCCATCTCTCTCTCACAACCACATATGAAATAAAAATCTATAGGACTGTAAGATTCTTAAAAACACAGAACCACGTCATCATGAATTTTGCATTTCACTGGATGAAGTTATTCAGGTGATAACATCATGAAAAGTGACAACAGTAATAAAAGCGGATTCTTCCCAGGCTTTAAAAGTCCAAGACACAAAGTTCCTGCTGGTCCTACCTGTGCCTGTGTCTGTCAGTGTTATATCTCAGTTGCCTGTAGACAGGCAAGACTGGAAATAGAAGGTGTTTAGGAGCCACAGAAAATTGGAATCCGAATCTGGCGCTGCAACGAGCAAGCATCATCACCCTGGTCAAGTGGCATTCTCAATTCTCGCTTTTCTCAAATGTACAATGGGAATGGTACCACCCTGGCCTGTGTGGCTCAGTTTGTTGGGCATCATCCCATGCACCAAAATCTTCTTGTACCAACATAGGGAACCATATTCCAAGACCCTCCATCTTAGAATCTTAGACTAAAATATGGGGAAAGTTTATAAAAATAAGTTTTAAAAGCCCAACAGCAGTCAGTAAAATGTGACCAGCTATGGGAAAACAATAAGCTTGATTAGGGACTAGAAGAGCATATACAAAGATAAGAAGGCTAACTCTTCAGTGCTGTTCAATACAGTAGGTACTAGCTGCATATGGCTATTTAAATTTACATTAACTAAAATTAAAAATTCAGTTCCTCTGCCACACTAGTCTCATTTCAAGTATTTAATAGTCATACACGGCTGGTGGCTACCACAATGGACAGCACAGATATACAACATGTCCATCATTCAAGAAAGTTCTATCAGGCAGTGCTAATTTAGAGATTAAGAAATTCTGAGTAATTTCAAAATGTTTTTTTCCTAAATGATATTCCATCATTATTTTTTCTCCCTTATTTTATAAACTCATTTAAAAATATATATTTTATTAATTTTTTACAAAGAGGAAGGGAGAGGGATAGAGAATTAGAAACATCAATGAGAGAGAAACATTGATCAGCTTCTCCTGCATACCCCCTACTGGGGATGTGCCCGCAACCAAGGTACATGCCCTTGACCGGAATCGAACCTGGGACCCCTCACTCTGCAGGACAATGCTCTATCCACTGACCCAAACTGGTTAGGGCCCATCATTATATTTTCTTATACAAAACTTAAATATCAATAGGCAAAGAAAAATACTAAAATACTGTTTTATTTAATGTATTAGTCAATATTGTACAATAAATGACATTCATATTTGAAAATTGGTCAATATTATACTGCCAATTAAAAGCGGCAAACCTAAAATTACAGAAAGAGGTGCTAAACTGATAACACCAAATAGGGTGAGTCTGATCCTCCTAAGTATTCTTCCTGCCTGGCTATGGCTGAGGTGAGCCACATAAGGTCCCAAGGTTGTTATGTATGAGTTCAAGAGCTCAAACTATCTTGGCTCAGGGACCTATGGCTCCCTCTGAGCTGGGCAAGGTCCTTTTTCACCTCCTAAGAGGTTATTTGACATACATTTTTGGTTGTTTGTTTTCCTTCTTAACTCCTAGAATATTAAATAGATGGTCTCTGAGTCTTTCCCTCCATGGTTTAAATTCCATCCTTAAAATGTGATGAGGAAAAAGTAAGACCAGTAGGATAAAGGACTATAGAACAGGAATTTGCAAGTATATCAGAAAATCTGAATTTGTGGATCTCAAATGCTAGCAAATCTAACTTGGAGAAGGTAAGTATTTGGTTAAAGGTGGGAATGGGAATGCAGAGCTGAGCCGACTGCATACTTTACAGGGTCTACCACAAAGTGAGAATTCAGGACCCTTGGCTCAAAAATTACCAAGCATGTCAAGAAGGAGGCAGCAGAGCATTGAACTAAGTATGAGGCCCTTCTCAGCACAGGGCCCTCCATGACTACACACATCACATGCCTGTAAAGCCAACCTCAACGTAAAATTTTAAATTCTCACAAACCACTAGGGAAAACAAGTGAATCCAGTAGAAAATAGTGGACTTTCCAAAAGTATACACACTTCAACAGCTGATTCTATTACATTTTGAAAATGAAATGTATTTTAATAAACACTGCCTTTATAATCAAAGTATATATACATTTTTGGGACACCCTGCATATATGATTTTTACATACATATATATATAATGTATCAACCAATATTATCAAAGGGTTAAGGAGACTGGATGGACCCTTAAACTTGATCTCTGTGGGGAAAAGCCCAAAAAGCCCTAGCATAGGGTTATGGCCACTCAATTGCAAGATAATTTGAGACATCTTAGCTCAATAGAATTGCTCAGTAGCACAGATGAAAATCAAAATCAACCAGAGAATTATTTTTTCTTCTCAGAGTGAGATGTTATGGACTTAATCCTACACTATACTTATAATAACCTTTCCAATCATACACAATAATTTATACCAGGTTCTGTAAGGAGTAGGGTACCCTGAGATGGGAGAAGAGCTAGAAATTTTTGGCATGTTTGAAAAATGCAGGAAGTCATAACAATGTTGTTAAAGTTCCCAGTGGGGGAGTCTATCTTTATGGAAGCTTCTAAAAGTTAAAGCTTTTCCATTTTATGTAAGACCATGATGGCCTTAAGAGAAGCAGCTTATTTCACATGAGAACACATGAACTGTTTTTTATAAGTACTGGAAGAAGTTGGCCATGAACTCTATCTTTTGTGTTTTATTGCTGGATTCGGGCAGAAACATCATGTGGTCAAGAGTAAAATGGGGAATTGGGAACCTTCCAGGTAACATCAACATGGTCACAGGTGTAGGATATGAGTCAATATTGTTGAATGAGGGAAGGGGGATAAGATCTTGTTCATGGGACCTTGGGCTAGTGCTCTTTCTGCCTCCGTTTCCTTCTCTGTAAAGGGGGGAAATAAGAGTACCTGCCTCATGTGCACATGAGAAATGTCATGTAAAGACCTTAACCTGAGCAACTATTGCTATTATTGGAAGTCACGGGCGGGGCGGGGGAGGGAGAGGATGGACTTCTAGAATACATTTATGAACTGGAAACCAGGGAGGAATCTATATACAGAGAATATAATTTTCTAAGCCCAGATATTGGGGCATATGATTTCACAGCATATGATTTCACAGCTGCAAGTTTACTGATGGGGCAGTAATGTAAAAACATTTAATTCATGTCTATGCCAGAACATGTGGCTGGGTGGGACATGAGTCCAGTCTAAATTTTTTTTTCTTTGAAAACCAACTTTCTGAAATAAGGTATATTTGGTACAAGGGGTGAAGGAATGAGATAGCTTGTAAAAAGAGACTTGGTGACTCCAGTGTCTGTCCTTCACTCCCAAACACACACATACATACACACACACACACACACACACACACACACACACACAACTTGACCTTGAAAATATATTTAAAATACCTTTGTGAAAACTTCCTAAAAATTAAATCAATTTTAAAGCAAGTGTAATACCATATCCTATATGTTGCTGTATAGATGCAAAAAAAAGCATTCCCTCTGGAACTGATATAACACTGATTTCCTATGAAAGAGTATTTTAGAACCATCAGATCTGCCTTGGACCTCAAGCCATTCAGTTGCTGATGTCGTAAAGGCCAGTGTTACATAGCTGCTTTACATACAAGGCACCATCCAGCATAAATCCTAGAAGCCACATAAGAGGCTGGTACTGGTGTTTGTCTACAATTGATCCTCTTTCTCCTCTGTTTCCTCTATCCCAGTCTAGACTCACTGGTTTACAAATTATATTTGTGTGTGTTACACACACACTAGCATATATAGTATAAACTTTCTTCCTAAATACATTCCTAATACATGGGCTCAGGAAAGATACATGTTCATGAAAAGCTGAGATCCGTTGCTTTAATAAACATATCATGGATTTGATGTGGTGGTTGTTTTCTTTTTTAAATTTGATTTATCTGTCACTTTCTTTCCAAATTTGATTTATTGGCCAATTTCTTTTCAAGGTTTGATTTATTGGCCAATTTCTCTTCAAGATTTGATTAAAACATATTACATAAGTCTTTTCAAATCTATTTCTAAATATCATACATATTGCTAAGTATGGATGCTTAAAGTCTTTATTCATAAATGTTCTTGATTGATGCCTGTATTTTCATTAGTTTTCTTTTTTTTAAACTCCAGGTAGTCATTTATTCTGTAATCGGAATCAGCATAAACAAACCATAAAGTCCAATTGTGTAATGAATTACTCATATCTCAGATTTAAGAGAGAAAAGAAGCTTATGGTAGAACAAGGTAAAAACAGCTTCTGGTCCAGGGAGGGTGTTGGTTGGTTGGTCTTCAGTCTCTGGATTTATAGATAGATTATAAAACACTTCCACAAGAAAGTCTTCTCGCCCAGTATCTCCAGGGACCACTAATTAGTGTGCGGCTACATGGGTGGCCTTGAAGATAAAACGTCTTGTATCATTCTGGAAAACACTTTAATTTCATGGACTCACAGTGCCCTGTTCCTTCTTTCCTCTTTGGTGCCTCTCTACTGATGTCCAGAGGAACCAGTGCCTTCATGTCCTGCCCACCAAATTCATAAACTCATGATGTGACAGCACAGTGGGACTCTGTGCTGGGTTCCCCAAGGAGGATGGCACACACCCCAGAAGTTAGGCTGCAGTAAGGAAGACTGGGAAAGTCTATAGCTGATAATCTGAGAGCCTCATGCCTGGTAACTAGTGACCAGTGTGTGCCTCTGGGATGGTGGGATCTGGGCTAATTTGATTCAGCGTCTATATTAGCAAGTAATATTGTTCAGAAAATAAACAGCCTCCTCCCAACACACACACAAAGGCAAAGTCTTTTAGCCTAGTTTTTTCACCTATATAATAATAGTAGTGTTA
This sequence comes from Plecotus auritus, assembly GCF_963455305.1. Classification (NCBI taxonomy): domain Eukaryota; kingdom Metazoa; phylum Chordata; class Mammalia; order Chiroptera; family Vespertilionidae; genus Plecotus; species Plecotus auritus. The sequence continues at coordinate 38,347,630 of NC_137785.1, read as the reverse complement.
CCTTCTTTGGAAGATGGTTGTAAGGATTAAATGAGCTAATGCATGCAAAGTGCTGGGAGAGAGTAACTGCTGAGATCTATTTCAAAGGTTGATGATGATGATTAACAACAAGGACAACTGGAGAAACCAAGATGGCGGCATAGATAAGCACTTAAACTGCTGCCTTGCACAACAATTTCAAAACTACAACTAAAAGAACGGACACCATCCAGAACCACAGGAAAGCTGGCTGAGTGAAAATTCTACAACTAGAAGGAAAGAGAAAAGCTCACAGAGAATTGGAGGTACGGCAAAGGGTCTTTGTGCACGCAGAGAGGAAGGGCGGCTGAGAGCCTGGCTGACTTTCTCTGGCGGAAGGGGGAAGGAAGCCCCCAAACGCACTGAACCCCAGTTCTGACTGCACTGAACCCCAGTCCCAGGCGAAACCTCGTGGACCCAGGCTCATACAGGGGAAGTCTGGACTGTCAGGTAGAGAGAAAGGCACCCGGAGACTCGGAGACCCGGGGGAGCCCCAGCGGGCAGGGGTCTGGAGGCGCACGCCAGTGTGCACAAAGGCTGCGGAGGTTGCCACAGGCTTTCCCTAGCAGAAGGGAGTTGGAAGCTCCTGACTGCACTGAACCCCAGTTCTGACAGCACTGAACCCCAGTTCCAGGCGAGCCCCTGGGGACCCACGCTCTTGTGGGGGGAATCTGGACTCTCGGGCAGAGACTCGGGAGCCGGGGAAGGCAGAGGTCTGGAGGCGCACGTGCGCAAGGGCAAGGCTGACTGGAAGCCAAGACTGTCTGCTCCGCCCTGAGACTCCACCCCATCCAAGCTGAGCACAGAGGCTTTTGCAATTTGGCAAGTCTAATCCTATAAGGCTGTCTCCAGCACCAAACTTCTCCCAGCGTAGACACAGCTGATCCTCACAGCCAACTGGCCTGGAGGTCAATTCCTCCCAGTGATACCAACAACAATCAAGACTTAACTACAACAAGGCTGTACACACAGTCCACAAAGGGGTGCACCAAGAGTGTCCACCTCAGGTTAACTGGGGAGGCCGACCCACTGGGCCATATAGGAAACCTAGCACACAAATCTACCCTACCAACTCAGGGAATCAGTGAAAATGGCGTCAAAGAAACAGATCACAAATGAAAGAAATGGAGGAAAACAAATGACTGGATATAGAATTCAAAACCACGGTTATAAGGCTTTTCAAGAATATCCTAGAAAAGGCCGATAAATATAACGAGACCCTTGAAGATATGAAAAAGGACCAACTAGAAATTAAACATACACTAACTGAAATAAAAAAATATTTTACAGAGACCCAACAACAGACTAGAGGAACACAAGAATCAAGTCAAAGAATTGAAATACAAAGAAGCAAAAAACACTCAACCAAAAAAGCAAAAAGAAAAAAAAAATCCAAAAAGTTGAAGATAGTGTAAGAAGACTCTGAGACAACTTCAAGCGTACCAACATCAGAATTATGGGGGTGCCAGAAGAAGAGAGAGAGCAAGATAATGAAAACCTATTGGAAGAAATAATGACTGAAAACTTCCCCCACCTGGTGAAAGAAATAGACTTACAAGTCCAGGAAGCGCACAGAACCCCAAACTAAAGGAATCCAAAGAGGACCACACCAAGACACATCATAATTAAAATGCCAAGAGCAAAAGACAAAGAGAGAATCTTAAAAGCAGCAAGAGAAAAACAGTTAATTACCTACAAGGGAGCACCCATACGATTGTCAGCTGATTTCTCAACAGAAACTATGCAGGCCAGATGGGAGTGGCAAGAAATTTTCAAAGTGATGAATAGCAAGAACCTACAACCAAGATTACTCTACCTAGCAAAGCTATCATTCAGAATTGAAGGGCAGATAAAGAGCTTCACAGATAAGAAAAAGCTAAAGGTGTTCATCACCACCAAACCAGTATTATATGAAATGCTGAAAGGTATTCTTAAAGAAGAGGAAGAAGAAAAAAGTAAAGATAAAAATTATGAACAACAAATACATATCTATCAACAAGTGAACCTAAAAATCAAGTGAATTAAAAACCTGAGGAACAGAATAATCTGATGAATATAATAGAATCAGGGGCATAGAAAGGGAGTGGACTGATAATTCTATGGGGGGCGTTCAGGAAGAGACTAGACAAAAATCATACACCTATGGATGAGGACAATGCGGGGGAGGTAAGGGCAGAAGGTGGGGTGGGAACCGGGTGGAGGGGAGCTATGGGGGGAAAAAGGAGAAACAATTGTAATAATCTGAATAAAGATTTATTTAAAAAAAAAAACACAACAAGGACAACTGAGAGGCAGCAGGCAGCATTTATCGAGCAGTCATGATGTGCCTGGCATAGTGTGCATGCCTGAGGATGAACCTGCTCATTGAGCAGCACTCTGTAGGGACCACACTGTAGAGAATCACCAACTGCAGCTGGGTAGACTGAGACCAGGTCAGTTAGCAGTGGCAGAGCTGGACTCCACTCCAGTACAGCCTTCTCCACTATACAAAAGCCAGGATATATTGCCTTGGAAAGCATACTGGAGCTCGGAGTGACTCCACAACTTCAGGTTATCATGTCAAATTCAAGATGAGGAATTTGAGTGCTTTGAGCAAGGACTGAACTGAACTGATTCTTCGCCTGGCCCTTGGCATGGCCGGTGAAGCCCAGCTTCAATTACACTGGCCACCTCCCCAGTGAGGAAACCTCCCTTTCAGATTGACACTCCACTGAAAATGATCCCCTTTGGTTCCATTTTGTCTGTCCAAAGCCTGACACCGATGTGGGTCATCTTGCAGCATCTGAGAAAGTGCCATGGAGAAGCCTTGGCAGGAAAGACAAGACAGCTGCCTCCTCTGGGCAGCCCTGATTTCCACTAACCCAGAGGGTGAAGCCCACTGCCCTCTCTACACTGAATCTGTGGAGAAAATGCCATTCCCATAGCAGCACCTTATAAAGTAATGGTTCAAAAAATCAAGGAGAACCCAAAAAAACATCTGGAAGGAAAGCAAGCTCATGCATGGTTCCATTTCAAGAGCATAACCTGCAATTAGCTGAGTTCCTCCATGCAGGCACTCTGCCCAACACTGGTGGCAGCATAAACCGAGGATGAAGAAGCTCTCTCCATCAGCAATGCTTCACCTCCATCTCTCCACCCCAGCCACATTAATTTTCCTCACTAACATGCTGCTCCCCCAAACCCTGACACTCCGCAAGAAGAGGGACTCAGAGCTCTGCCGCCCTCCCCTCTGTCTGCAGAGCCCAGTGCTCTGCCTGGTGATTGATAACTATGTTGGCTTGGTGGTTGGGGAATCATTAATCAAAGTTAACTTTAAGGTTATGACTAAAGACATGGTGAGTAGGGAGAAAAGGACAAAAAAAGAAGTGATAATGACGATTTTCTGGGGTGATAGGAAAGGCGACATACAGAAGGGGGCAACAATTACACCCCTGCACAAAGATCAGGGGGAAAGAGAGAGGTTGGGAGAGAGAGATGGACATCAATTCTCTGTTCACTGTGCTTTCCAGCTGGGCTCCTGCTCCTCTTCCAACACTGAGTCAGCTGATTAACCTGAGTCCTCCAATCAGTAAACTCTTCGAGATTTCATTCTGAGATAGTGCACCACGTGGCCCATGTGAAAACTGCATGGGTTAACAGCAGCTAGCAGAGTATTCTCAATTCTGTAAGTAGATAGCTTAAGCTGGGGTCACACCTAGCACACATTACCCTCCTCAACCGTATGGCCTTTCCTCAAAAAATAAAAGTGGAACTCTCATTTGACCCAGTGATCCCACTTCTGGAGTATATCCTAAGAAACCAGAAACACCAATCAGAAAGGATATATGCACCCCTATGTTCATAGCAGCACAATTTACCATAGCTAAGATTTGGAAACAGCCTAAGTGCCCATCAGCAGATGAGTGGATTAAAAAACTGTGGTACATCTATACAATTGAATACTATGCTGCTATAAAAAGGAAGGATCTCCTACCATTTGCAACGGCATGGTTGGAGCTGGAGAGCATTATGCTAAGTAAAATAAGCCAGTCAGAGAAAGATAAATATCACATGATCTCACTCATTTGTGGATTATAATGAACAACATAAGCTAATGAACAAAAACAGATCCAGAGACAGAGAAGCATCAATCAGATGCTCAAACCCCAGAGGGAAGGTAGGGGAGGGTGGGGGTAAGGTGGGGAGATCAACCAAAGGACTTGTATGCATGCATATAAGCATAACTAACGGGCACAGACACCAGGGAGGTGAGGGCATGAGGGGGGGGGGTGGCAATGGGGGAATAAGGACACATATGTAATACCTTAACCAATAAAGAAAGGGGGGGGGGAAGATTACCCTTCTCCTTGTAACGAGCATAGCCTAAAACAAACCCCCACTCCTCCTCACTGCCCTTGCCCATCTCAATGGCTGTGATCATGGGGTGTAATTCTCCCAGCTTGGGTAGGTAGAATTTTGTACCCTCTAAACTGTGGCCAGAGGAACAATACCTTGTGGTTATTCTACTGACATTTTAGGCACATAAAAGATTCTTTTTGCGTGTAGGTTCCTAACCAAATTATTATAAAGGGAAGAAGATTCCAGAGGACCTGGGAGAGTGGCAGAGGCTCAGGAAATACCTCTTCAGATAGAAGGTCACCTCCAGAACCATGGCATATGGGGCCACCACTAGTTGCTTTCCCCATGGCAGGGGCCATGGCACATCTAGAAGATCACCATGGCTCCAAGGACAGCAGGGCTAAATGCACAATTGCCTACTTTGCACAGATCCTCTCCAAAACCCACACCCCGGGGAGCCACAGTGCTGTCAAGCACCTCACTATTCACAGGGGTCACCCAAGGAAGAGAGATGGCTTTACAACTGCTAGACCTCGAGACAGGACTCGCTCCCCCAGGATTGCTCTCTGACTACAGAAAGGCAATGGTCCTAGAGTGGGTTCCTCTTTCTCGCTCTCAGAATGCCAGGCAGGGTGGCAAAGGGCACTCAATGCATTATTTCCCGTTGTGAAACAGGTTAGGTATGGTCAGTCTCTCAGTCATTCATCAGCCTTCTTACACTGTTTTCATGGTAGAAGTGCACGCCCCAGGGCAGCGGTCGGCAAACTGTGGCTCGCAAGCCGCCGCAGTTTACCACTCTGTTGACTATTGAGTTTGCCGACCACTGCCCCAAGGTAACATAACAAAGCAACAAGGGCATAATCAAGTTTGGATCAGTCCCATCCCCTTTTCATGACATTCGCAATTTATCCCTGATAATTCCAAGTGAGAAAAATGTGGACCTTGCTGTCTCTAGGATCTCTTGAAACGAAGATCCCATCCTTCACGCCCTTGTTTGAAGCTGCGTCCCTGTTTGAAGCTGCGTGCCCTGAGCACTATTACCCTCCATCATGGTGTCCTAGAGCAGGGATTGGCAAGCTCTGGGCCAAGTACCTACTGCCTGTTTCTGAACAGCCCAGCAGCTGTTTCACATTTTAGACAGTTTTTTTTTTAGATCAAAAGAATAATACTTTATGACATAAAAAAAAATATGAAGGTCACATTTAATGTCAGTAAATACAATTTATCTATGTCACGCCCAGTCATTTCCATATCACTACGGATGCTTTCTCACTCCGGCAGCAGAGTTGGATTGCTGTGACAGAGCCAGCTGAAAATGGTTGCTATCTGGACTTCTGCAGAAAAATTCTGCCGACTCCTGGTCTTAAGGGCTAGGCCTTGCCCTACCTACTTCTGCCTCCTGCTTCAACCCAGCTTTGCTGTGGTCCTTTTTATACTTCAGGATTCTAAAGAAGATATAACTTCAAAATGTTGATAGGATAAGATGCAGACTCCTTAGCTTGGTATAAAGACCCAAGACCTACCTGCCCTAACACCTACCTGTCCTGTCCAGATGGCCATTCTGCTGCACCTGGCCAGCAGGACAAAGGGATGTGCTGGCTGTTCCCGGGAGAATGTCCTGCCCTTGTGCTTCTGAGCCTTTGCACCTGTGCTGTCTCATCTGCAACCCCTTCTCCTCTGGCTGTTTGGAGAATTCCTCATCCTCCTGTAAAACTATTTCAAGTCTCACCTCTTTTGTAACACTTCTTCAGATCCCCAGTAATTTTATCCTCCTCCTTCTCTCTGGCCCCTCCCCCTTCCTTGTTCTGGATAGGATCTCAGCTCTTATCATTGGGCTTCATAAACCACAGACTGCCCAGTCAGGTCCTGTGCTGTTCCACCTGCAGCTGCCGCCACTGGACTCAGCTCTAGAGTTGGTGCATAGTTGGTGCTGGGTAAATGTTGCCTAATGAGAGAGCAGAACTGTGGTTCCAGCGCCCCTCCAACCCCAATCTATCAGATTCCATTCTGCCACACCAGTTAGATTTGGGGGCAACAGAAGATGTGACAAGGGCCCCACACTTCCATGAGGCAAAGGTAAAGGAACACAGAGGCTTTGGATGTGGGCAATCTGAACTTCCAATCTATGTAACCTTTGATCCTGAGTTTCCCCATCTGTAAACTGGGTTATTAACAGCTCCAACCTGGCATATTTGGGAGGATTAAGTGAAGTGAGAAAATAAAATGCCTCCCACATAGTAGGTGCTCAAAAATTGCCAGCTGTCACACTGAATCTTTGTGTTGGCAACAGATCAAGGTCTCTTTTGAGGGAGGCACTCATTCCCCAAGGCACAGCATCTCCAGGGACTGCGCTGGCTTCCTCCAACTCTATAAAGTAAGAGAAGTCTGCTCTGCCCAGCAGTGGGTTGAATAGCCTCCAAAGGACCCAGTCCCTTGGAGCTGCTGGCCCAGAGCCAGAGCCAGAGCCAGAGGAGAGACTGGTGTGAGCCCATCCTGATCTTCCTGGAACCTTATGCCACCCCCGTTACAGAAGCCTCCTTTTGGGAGAGACTGCAGCAGACAGTTTGGAGTCAGTGTGTGCTCAGAAAGCACCTTTGTCAAAGAGATGCCTCAGCAGATTGTCTCTGCTACACAGCCTGCCATTTGCCATGAGCCTGTGGACTGGCTCGGCTGGAGTCAGCCTGATCAGAAAGCTGCCAGGTGCCAGCCTGCTCCCAGCAGCATCAGCACCTCCACAGAAGCCCAGGGGGAAGGCAGGAAGTCCTCTGTGTTCCCTTCTTTGTCTCCTTGAAGGGGCATCTAGCATGGCACACAGGAACACACCAGAGTTCTCTGGTTGTTTCACTCAGTGAATAGGCCTTCACTTCTTAGCTCTCACCACTGCTAATAATAACAACCCAAACCACCATCACAGCTACAGTGCTGCTCAGTGACCTAATGTGCAGGTAACTGTGCTGATTGCAGGTCACAGTTCGCCTAATATGACCCTCTCAACAACCTCAGGAGGTGAAAGACCAGGATCTCCAATTTACAGATGAGGAAACTGAAGACCTGAAAAGATAATGTGACCAGGTAAGGTATCGCATATCTGTGTCCACTGGGCCATAGGGCCCATCTTCTTGGTTACTCTGCTCCTCATGCGTTAGGAAGGTAGAAGGATGTGAGCCACACCAAAGATGTGCAGACAGAGGGGAAGACCAGCCCAGGGGAGTTTGTGGGCTGGTAGGAGAGCTAAAAAGGGTCAGAATTGGATCACAATTCTAGAGGTCTGTTAGCATTTCTAAAAGAATTTGTGACAGGAAGACAAGGGTGGATGAGGATGCTTTAAAAATGTGAAGTCCCCTTCATCTCTCCTCTGGGTGTCGCCCATTGATTCCTCATTAGAAAGAGTAATTCTTGAGCCCATTTCCAATTATAAAGACCCAGAATTACCAAGATGGGTCCCAGAAAACTGACCACAGGACCAGCTCCCCCAAGTAAGACCCTTGTATCCTAAAGCAGCAGTTGCCAACCTTTCGGAACTCACGGACCACCAGTGGTCTGCAGACCACTGGTTGACAATCGCTGTCCTAAAGCTTTAAAACTGTAATGGACAGTCCAGCCAGTGTTGCTCAGTGGTTGAGCATTGACCTATGAACCAGGAGGTCATGGTTCGACATATGAACCAGGAGGTCATGGTTCGATTCCCAGTCAGGGCACATGCCCAGGCTGTGGGCTCAATCCCCAGTAGGCGGGAGTAGAAGGCAACTTAGCAATGATTCTCTCTTATCATTGATGTTTCTATCTCCCTCTCTGAAATGAAATATATATATATTTATTAAACTGTAATGGACACACCTTGTGTGCGCCCTCGATTCCTCAAGGCCTTGCCTGTCCACCAGCCCATCACCTTGTATTTGCTCCCATCCCTCATCTTTTACTTCCCCGTGACATTATCCATGCTGTCCAGGGATTGCACATCCCAGTAAAAGATCAGTGCTTAATGATTACTTCAGACTCTCTTTTTACAAGATCCTGAGCTAAGACAAGAACCAATACTCTATAGATTATAATCTGAGGTCTCTGAAATACATTCAATGTCCTTTGATACCCAGCCCTTCTTACCCTGAGCAGTGGTGTGCTTGTCAATGTTTAACAACCAGCTCTCCAACAGGAGGAAAGCCCTGATTTATAGTGTTTGCCAATTTCTGTGGTGTGAATACTCCCACTATGGCTGATTTTAAGCCACCAATGTGACATGATTAACTGCAGTGTTGGGAACAGATGTATCTTACCACATCAGTATATAGTATTTCTACAAAAATGACGTAATAAATATACATAACCTTAAGGGCATAAATAATAAAATGTAATAAAATAATTGAGAAGTATGATTTTGTTTACTTATGACCTTATTATAATTTCCTTATTATAATATATTTAGTTATAATTTTCAATACTTTAATTTTAAATAATGGCTGAAAAATTCAGCTCACCAAATTCCTGAAAATGTGACAATCAGCTTGTGCTTCAGCATACTACTGTGGCTAAGCTTATCACACAGTCAGTAATAGCCAATGCATTTTACTACCTCACGCCTCCATCTTTCTGGGATGTCTTCCTCTCCCCTTGGGTAGCCAGTAAATTCTTATATCACCTTTACCACTGAGCTCAAGCCTCTTCTCAAAGTCTACCCTGCGTGTCTACAATCTTGGCCATGATCTGATCCAGCATATTGATTTTAGATAAAGAACTATGTTGGGTTCCTGCTTTCTATGGTCCCTGGCCATTACCACCTGAACCCATAAGAAAAGCCCTTCAGAAGATTTAAAGCTAAGGGATCCCATTTGAGGGGAACTCAGCCTTAAAGAGGTTGAAACCTGGGGATATGTTGGGGATCTGTGACCAACTCAAAAGTAACATATAACAAATTATGGAGTGAGGATTGAGCAGGGAGAGTAGATACTTGAGTAGACTGAAAATGTCTTTCTGTTATTCTTCATTTCAAGCACAATTGGCGCCTTCACTTACTAGCTATGTGATATCTATGCCTTGATTTACTCATCTGAATAATGAGGATGATCAATCATAACCACACTCTAGGGTTGTTGTAAGAACTTAACATATGTGAAAAGATTACAACAATGCTTGTCGGAAGGAAAACACTGGAATCATGTCAGCTATGTTGGTGATTTTCCGTTATAGATTCTCCGCCATGCTGTCTTTATACCCATGCAAGCTCTCTTTGGCCAACACTCCATATGACCAACTTTAGCTAGTGAGATTTTTTTTCAATTCCATTGCTAGTGCCAACTCTATCGGTCTTTGGGCTGCTAGGGAAGAGCTAGGAAAGACTTTCCTGCCAAGGTAATTTCCTGAAGTTTCCATTTTTGGAGGAGAAAATTAGACAATGTCCAAGGTCAGCAGTTTGAGGGTGGAGGAGGAGAAACCTGGAGCTTCTCTTTGCCAACCATCTTGTCATAGCATTTTCAAGGCCCCCGGGTGCAGGGGAGAGAGAACGACCCTGGCTGTAAGCAGAACACGAGGTCTATCAGTAGAGTGAGCTCGAATGCAGAGCATAAATGAACAAAGACACTTTTGGTTCTGGGCACTGACTGTAGCCTATAATTTGTATCATGTTTTTAGTTAGTTTAATGCCCCTCTGTTTACTGGTTATAGGCCTTGATCATGTCAGAGTTTCTAGGACTCAGTTTCCTCATCTGCAAAAGAGGGATCAGAACAGTGGCCAGCTTGTAGAGTGTTGCAAAGATTAAGAGGGATGCCTAATCACGGTCATCCTTCAGTAATGCTAGCTATTATGACAAAGACAGGGGTTATGTGTAGTTTCTCATATATTCAATTAATACATATTAAATGCCTGGTATATGCTGAGTACTCTGTGAGGGGCAAGGATACAGGAGGAGAAATACTAGTATAGTCCTCCCAATGAGCACATATGAAAGATATGCAGGTGGTATAGGGTCATCAATCTCATACTCAAAACCTTATTTAGTCAGTAAGAGAAGTCTTCTGAGAGAAGTGACCTTGAAGCCAAGCCAAGGCTGACAGGTGCATCAGGGGAGATGGCAGTAAACGCTCCATATTGTGATGGGAGCAGCTCAAGGGAAGCGCGGTGGCCTCTCTCACCCACCCACACATATCAGAATGTGAACCTGTCCTGGAACCTGATGACCGCATGAAGCAAGCCAGCCTAAGACCATCCAACCCAATATAACTTAGAGATCAATTTGGTCTGTGGGGGGCCATTTTATTAGTATGATTGTCATAAAAAGTGTGAAAGGGATATGTGTCCATTTATGCTTGAGCTAGACCTACTGAAAGAGTACATTGGAAGCATTAAACTAAAAAAGAGAGGGATTAGGAGGGAAAGCATGAATGAACGAAGGAAGAAAGTTTGGTTCAAGCAACCCATCTCATGGAATGCCATGGTTTAAAGTCAATGTAGCCTTCTCTCTGGCTAACCTAATTACTAAGACTTGTCATTTCAAGTGACCATAATTCAATCCTTTACTTCTTTGAGTTAAAATCAGAAAGCAATATTGGAACTGACTTTATATTATCATTTACTTTCTCACTTAAGAGGAAAGGGAAGGCTGGGGTCAAACTTTTTAGGATCAGCTCCATTATACAAAGAGGACGAAGCACAGGGTAGCTGAGACCCTTTGAGAAGCACAGAATGGGGGATTTTCAGTAAAAGCTGGAATATAGTCCTAGGCCCTGAGAATATACCACTGAGCCAAAGAGACAGTCCCTGTCCTCCTAAATCTTACCATCCAGCCAGGTGTGATTCACGCACCCAGTGGCTTTCCTGGGCGAAACCAAACCACCAATCTTCCCTTTAGTTCTAGGAATTGTAACCCGGTTCTCATGTTTGTACTAGTGGCTCCCTCCTGATCCTTAGGAGGCTTTTAAATTTTCAGAGATGATCACAGGGTAACCTTCACATGTCCTTTCTCTGAAGTCAAGCAAATTATTTACAGAATTTGTTTATTCTTGGCTGCACGCATGCACTTCTCTTCTGAACCAACAGAAACACCACAAAACCCCGACCCGGGGTGTGTCTTCTCAATCTCTCCTGGTCGCTATGTGTTTGGGGGCTATTTACTTTGATCTAACTGCCGTTTCTGAAACCACACTACAACTCGTCAAACACAAGCACGGCGCCAGAGGACACTGGCCGTGGTTTGAGTGGGCTTAGCTATTAACCAAGCTTGCACCACCAAGAAGAAAGCCTGCCTCCAGAGGCCCCTTGACACTGGCGACTGATGGTTTGTGCATGCGAGGAACACTCTCATTAGAATGAACCACTGTTAAAAGCAGATAGCAGCTCGGTTTACCACTTGAAACACCCTGACCATCCACATTGCAACAACCAAAAGGCCCCAGACGTTCTTTCTCTTCAACAATGTGTGTCTCCATGCAAATTCTAAGCTCATGACAGCTGGCAAAAATTAGACTGGATTTTTCAAGGGGAAGCCAGAAAGTGGCAGATTTAAAAAGTCACAACATCCACCCTGAGCTGCACACACTCCTTACCTATTACCCTGCCTTCCATTCAGTAGTAAAAACAGGAAACAAATACCCGGTGACTGAAAAGCATGAGCCTTCCCATGTTTTACTGACTTGTCACTGCAGATAAATTGACTATAACTTACTTCCAGAGTAAATGACTAGATGTTCATTTTTTAAAAAATGTTGTACATTACTGTCCCTAATTAAGATGTTAAACATGATTCAATTTTTAAGTTGGAGGAGCCAACAAAAATGAAACATGCTGATGTGCCATATTTCACGTTATTTTTTCCTTCCTCTCTATCACATCAGTTTACAGTTTGGATATCTGATAGGCAGATGTGGCAAAGCATACAGGAGTCCTTGAAGGTTCTCTTACCATATGCTTGTTTTGGTTTGTTCAGTTTGTGTCTCCCTGTGTCTATGTCACTAATGCTATCCTTTAAAGAAATTCTGTGAATCACATATTGCTGTGGAGACCTACCTAGCTGGTTAAATCAGAGAACTCAAAAGAATTTGATGAGAAAGTAGAGGAGGGACACCTAGGCAATCCTCCATCAAATTAAGCTGAACCATCACAGTATTGAAAATAAAAGAAATAGAAACATAGGCTGTGCAGATAAAAATAAAAAATAACCTGAATGATGTTGTGTGTTTTTCTCCAAACATGTGCAATTGTGGGCAATGTCTTGGAGAGAGAAACAGAAAATGTTCTTCAAAGCCAAAGAAATTTACAAGAATCATCCACACGGTTCAGAATGGAACAAAATGGGCTGAGAACAGAGGAAGCAGTGTGTCTGGATGCTTAACTATTTGCCTTCATTAATTCGGAAAATATTTGCTGAGCACCTGTGGTGTCTTGGGCACCAAGCTAGGTACAAATGAGCCAAGAATGCACACATAGTGTCTCTAGCCTTGACATGAGCCATTTGCCCCCAGGATCACACACACTCACTGGCAGGCTCTCAGCTCCTTCCTGTCTGCAGCCTTCTGATATGTTCCTTCTTCTACCTGGAAAACATTTTCCCTTTCCATTTTCATTCCCCTAACTTCTCAAGAAATAATCCTCTCATCCTTAAATACTCAACGTAAATCTTACATCTTCTAATATCCAGACCAGTTTGGTCTTCATGGCATTTAGCACAATTGTAGTGTGTTTGTTTAAAGCCCAGCTATGCCAACACAATGAAAGGCAGTAGATGGGCAGTACCAGGTTTTTCTTGTTGCCATCTTTATTCTGAGCATCCCACTGCCTCACACAATAGTGTCTTGATAGGCAATGTGTCAGGCGAGTGAATAATGAATGGAAGGATGAGTGAATGACCAAGTGGACTTCCTCACCATGTTCCAGGACCCAGGACTCAAGAGACACAGCTCTTATCCCTTGAGAAAAATCTATTTTAAAAGCTTAAAGGACCATTGACTAACCAAAGTGCACAACATTTTTCTACCTTACCTATACCATGGATGCCAATTAATACTACACAATGTTTCTCAGCCTTGTTCCTACCCATAGACCCAAGAAGGCAGATTTTCCAACATTTGCAGACCTAGGGGAGTTTTCAGCTCTCTCCACCCCTCATTCTTAAGCCTCCCTGCTTTGGAGAAGACCCCACACTCACCAGAAAGCTGCTACTTAGGGCCTTAACTCAAGACCTACTTCTTAGAAAAGCAAATGAAAGAGGAAGAGGAAATACCATCCTGCCCACCCAGGAGTGGAGACCTCCATACTTGCCCTCTGGATCCAGCTCTTCCCTGGCCCAGAAAATAGATTAGGCCACTCCTTCCTTCTTTAGACAATACCCCTGAATCCCCCCCTAAATCCCTTCAGGCTCTTATTTGAAATTCACATGTATCTACCTGGCAGCAAGTTCTTCATATGTCCCCTGTCCTGCCCACCCATCCATTCAGCAAATATTTATTAAGTACAAATTAGGTGCAGGTGCTGTGCTAGGTGTTTATACTACATAGACACCTGGAGCTCACCTCTGGTAGATCTAACACATGGGTGAAGGCCGTGTCTACAAGGCTCTGGACTTTCCAGATACTGAAGCTAAATCTCAAACTGTGGTTAGTGGTTTTCAACCAGGTAACTCCCAAACTCTAGAGCTCAGTGTGCAAGCCAACGATATAGCATCTGGCTTCATGCGACTTCTGAGCACTTGAATGTGGCTGGTGTGTCTTAGGAACTGAAATTTTGGCTGTATTTAATTCCCACTAATTTCCTTTTAAATTTAAAAACTGAAGCAGTGCAAAAAAAATGTTTTTTCTGTTAAACACATCTCTGACCTTCGTTTTGGTCAGAGTCTAATTCACATTAACTGCTGAACATTTAGCATCAAAATTGAGATACACATCAGATTTGAGACTTGGAACATGCAAAAAAATTGTGAAATATCCCATTAATACATTTTATATTGATCACATGTTGTCTTAATCATATTTTGATGTATTTATTGGGTTTAAGATAATATTAAAATTCATTTCACCTGTTTCTACCTTTTTAAATGAGGCTACTAGAAAACAGAAAACTGAACATTTAAAACGTGGCTCATATTTTTCTATTACACAGAACTACTCTAGATGTTTTAATAAATAGCTAGCAAAAACAAACACACACATATCATAAGTCTGACTGTTTGAATGATCTTTGGAGCGTCATATCTGATTCTGATTCCAGGGGTGTCACATCTGGCGACGTGGGAAAAGAGGAAAGAAAAAGCCTTTTTTTTCTTGTAAAGTTGTTCACTTTCAAAAATCATCATCTAGACTCCTCAGGGTAGAATCACTGGTGAGCATTTGGGGATGCTGGGAAAGCAGCCCCAACTATTAGCTGGGGGTTGAAGCTTCTTAATCTAGTTCACAATTCCAGGTATTTTCAAGGCATAAAGGGAGAAACTCCAGGTGGGTACATGTCAAATGCAACACACCCTGCTTTCAACAGAGTCCTCTCCCCGTCTCAGCTGCCACCCCTCAGGCCTCCTGGGACTTCCCAGTAAGAGGCTTTCTTTCACTGTGTAATTAAATGCAAAGTCCTGCAGGGAAGCCTCTCTCCTCTCCACCTTTGCAATATTTTGCTTTGTTGGAGAGAAGGCAGGAGTATTTCTTGGTCCTAGGAAGCATGCCTGCCTTGCTGAAATACTTTATTCTTCTGTTACCTAGAAAGTTCATTTTTTGGTTTCAGGGGAGGAGAAAGGAGGAATTTGGGGGAAGAAGAGTGAGGAGTGAGTCCTGAGCTGAATAAGGTCAATGGTGTCATAGTGGAGCCCTGAGTCAGGGGAGGGGAAAAAGCTATGAACAAACTGGACATACTGTCTCATTTACATCTGTGAGACTAGTAACATCCCAGTTAGAGGGAGATTGAAACTTGCCAGCATTCTAAAGGAACTGAGAGAAATGGGAGAAGGGTGGGAGGGGTCTGGCTGGTTAGGAGAGGTGGTACAGATCAGGGGTTAGGGCCACATTGCAAGGTCTCCAACCCTCCCTTGCTGCCCAGCCCTGCAAGTTCATGGTCAGTGGAGGAAGAGGCTAAGGCTTTTCGCGGGGGAAGAAACCATGGAAGCCTCTTGCCAACCAAACATGTACGGGGGGTGTGGGGAGGGTGAAGGTGGGGTAAGGGTGTGCGGGGTAGTCTGGGGCTGATCCTGGCCTGGCACCCTGCTCACACTGCATCCTGGTCATCTAACCCTCTGACCTATTCTCCCCATTTCCCAGAGGAGGGAACTGAGGTCAAAGAGTGATATAGAGGACCCCACTAGTTAGTGGCAACCCTGAACTAGAGCCTAGATTGCCTGCATCCTTTGAAGGGCACTGACTTGTCTGCACCAGTACCAGCCACAGGAATCTCACGAGGCCTTTGGGACCTGTGGTTTTATTTTCCAACTCTTTAGCCATTGAATTGCTTGAGGCTCTGACTAAGGTAGGGACCCTCTTTCTAGAAAAAAATGGACTTGGGCTGAATCTTGAATCCCTCTTTAAAAGATTTTATAGAATCCTTGAAGGTAGTCCTTGGGCTGTCCAGCAATGGATAAACTGCATATAAAGAGACCAACTATCATTCAAATGCAAATATTAGCTAGAAGGGGGACTCATTTGATCTGATTTTTTATTACTACCTGAGTATGAATTATATATATGTAAAATAAAAATATAAGTGTATATAATGTCCAATAAGTGGCAGATGAGGAATGGGGTCATATAAGCCACAGGCCAAGTAAATTTTTTTAATGTTTTGTTTCTTGCTTTCTCTTTATAAAGAAAAATAAAGAAAAAGGAATCTGCTATTGGTGTTGCAAACCTAATTTTTTTCATTTCTTTCTGTTTCCTTCCTGGGGCAACCTCCCTACAGTCCTGGGCAGAAGAAGGGAGAGCCCCTATTGGATTGATGAGGAAACCAAATTTGCCCAGGGTCACACAGCTAAAAAGTGACAGGGCAGGGATGGACAAGGGCCTGTCTGACTCCAATGGAGATGCTCTTAGCCACCATGCAAGCCCCAGCTCCTGTCCCCGGGAGCTCTCCAGGGAACCAGCATCCCCACCTTGACCTGCTTAGTCAAATAACGGGACGAATATGGTCATTCAGCCAGAGATCAGTGTGACTCCTAGAGAGCACCAGGTGTGCACAGATGTCACCTTCCTGCCACCATCACCTCCAAGAACAGTCTGATATTCAATATGCCCAAAAACAATCCCATCTATTGGTCAACCGGCTTTCCCAAGTCTGGGGTGGTGTGTGCAAAGTGCCTTCTCATTCACAGCAATGGAATCTCCTAGCTGCCAGCCAGCCAGTGTCTCTCTGGGCCTCCCACTTATTTTTATAAGGCTCTAAAAGTGAATTTTCTCCTGTGTTGGAGAGCTGGAAGTTAAGCTTAATGTACAAACCTTTATTTTCCAAAGAGGCAGGTTGGCCTTCCTGTATCGACAGACTCCAGCACTTAGATTTATTACAGAATGGTAATCAGGCAAAAGAATAAATACACTGCATCTTTAATTCATTAATCACCACGGAGAGCGAAATGAACTACAGTGAAGAAGACAATATATTTTCCAATGCTGGGGGTGGGGAAGAGGGAGCTGGTTTCTCAATAAAATCCAGTCGCTAAAATCCATTTTGCGTGCAGATTAGAGGAAGGACAGTCTACCTCTGAGGCTGTCGTTCTGATGGGAGCAGGAGGCTCTCTGCAGAGGAGGGTGGCAGGACCGTGTCTGTGGATGGCCCCTGGTGTCCGCTGCTGGGCTCCTGCTGTAACTCACATCAGGATACACAGGCTGGTTGAATAACCAGGCAATGGAGTCAAATTCCTGCTCCCTCTGGAAGTGGGGAGGGCTGAGGGGTGAGAGGGCCTTGCCTTGAACCTTCCTACCTATGAAATGTGAGTACCAGAAGGGTTTTGTTTTCTAAACATTTTATGTCACCAATTTCTCATTAAAGCAGACCTCTACTAAGGCTGGAGATGTGTAAGGGAAACTTACACATGAGGTTTTCTGACCAGCCACATGCAGTGGGGCACTCTGAACACCATCTGGCCTGGGAGTCTTGGATGCTAAGAGGCCGACCTACTCCTGCTGCTGCTCCTGAGTCCTCACAACCTGGAAACTAGAAATTGGCCAACTTCCCACATACACCACAGACCTGCAAAGTGAGAAGTCGTTAAATCAGCATCTTGGATGCTTTAAAGGAGAGAGTCATGTCTGTGGAAGGATATAATGGAAAACCATAATAACAGAGAGTGATTATTGAGCACTTCTAGGGGCTTTACATGTATTATCTCATTTAATCTTTATAACTACCCTCCAGGAGTTTAGTCCTACTGTGCCCATTTCACACTTGAGTAAACAGGTCCAAGGAAGTCAAGTTTCTCAGCCAAGTTTACAACACTGTAACTCACAGACTCAGCTAAGAGGTTAAGAACTATTGCAGTTTATTGAGCACTTCCTGCCTACAGTGCTTTCACTATAGGATCTCATTTATTCTTAGCAACAATCTAGAAGAGCAAGTATGACTATTTCCACTTCATATATGAAGCCAAAAGAAGCTCAGAGACTTCATTCCAGGGTTTCTCAATCTCAGCACAATTCACATTTTGACCTGGATAGTGCTTTATTGGGGGGACTGTCCAGTACACTGTAGGATGCTTAGCAGCATCCCTCCCTCCACCCACTGATGTAAGTAGCACCCAGTCCCCAAGTCATGACAACTAAAATTGTCTCCAGAGATTGCCAAATGTTCTCTGAGGAGCAATATCACCGTGGTTAAGTTCCAGTGCTTTAAACAAACGGTGAGATCAAGCAGGTGAGAACTTCAGAACTGAGAATGGGAGTCTACCTGACTCAGCCATCAGACTGTTTTCTAAATGCTGCTTCAGTTACCTTAGAGCCGTGGTCGGCAAACCGCGGCTCGCAAACCACATGCAGCTCTTTGGCCCCTTGAGTGTGGCTCTTCCACAAAACACCACGGCCTGGGCGAGTCTATTTTGAAGAAGTGGAGTTAGAAGAAGTTTAAGTTAAAAAAATTTGGCTCTCAAAAGAAATTTCAGTCATTGTACTGTTGATATTTGGCTCTGTTGACTAATGAGTTTGCTGACCACTGCCTTAGAGCAGTGGTTCTTACATGTGGCCCATTCTAGCATCACCTGGGAACTCATTAGAAATATAAATTATCAGGCCCCTCCCCCAGACTGCCTGAACTGAGAATTCTAGAGATAGAGCCTAGCAATCAAGAGTTTTAACAAATCCTCCAGGTGAGCTGATACTCACTGAAGTCTGAGAGCCAGTATCTGATAGCATTGTGTCAGCCCCAGCTGGGTGTTACAATCACCTGGGGACCTTTGAAAACGGTATGGATGCCATGGTACCACCTCAGAATTCTGATTTAATTGATGTGGACTGGGCTTAGGCACTGGGATGTTTAAAGCTTTCCAGATGATTCTCATAGGTAGCTGAGGTGGAGAACCGCTGACCATGAGGGAGCTGACCCCAGTTCTCAGGGAGGCACCAGTCAAAGACCAAGCATTAAAATTAAAAACCATTGAGGTTGTTCCCATGACCTGTCAGCCCGAATCTTGGACAGAAGCAGCAACAATCGTGAAGTGGTTCCCTTTGTTCTCAACCTCAAACCACAGCCCCAGACTGCCCAGCTGCTCTCATTGTTCCTTTTTTGGATCCCTCTTCCATCGATTTACCTAAGTTTCTAAACATTTTGGAAGCTATTTAGTTCCACTCTGCACCAGCTCAAGAGGTTAAAGCTAACGCTGGCAGGTTAAAGCTTTGCATTAAGTTGGAAATATCTGCAAGGTAAAGGAATCACTGCTGCAGGTGGAAATGGAATTCAACTTTTAACAACACCTCTGTCCCTCCATCCATCACCTTCCACAATTGTCCTGCTACTCACCTACCTTCCTCAGCCCTGGGCAAGCCAATCTCACCTTCCTTTGCAAATTCCAAAGCCATTCCCTTACTAACCTGTCTCTTCCCATCCTGATCCCCATAGCCTGAAACAGCCGTTCACTGATTCCTACATGCCCATAACCTCTCATTCTCCTAAGATCCTCCTTCGTTGGCTTCTGCCCACAATGACCTCCCTGCCTCTGCTTATTTTGTGCTTCCCATCAGAGCAGCAATGTGAGCGATGCATTTGATCCACTTGATACTGCTCTGTTAAATGTCCATGGTTTCATCTGCATATCCCAAACAGGGGTGTGCTGCTAAATATTTAACAACCGGCTCTCTGATGGGTAGGGGTGGGAGGAAAAGGGCTTTGATTTTATAGCATTTGCATTCTGTGCTGCAAATATTCCTATCACATGGCCTCTTTCATGCAACCAAAGGGAAGTTCCTGAATATGGACTTGAGAGGAGCTGCACCCAGCTGGCTCTTTCGAGCCTAGAGGAGTGGGTTTGACACATCACTGTGAGTCAATTCGGCAAACACCTGCTGGGAGTGTGCTCTGTGGGGTTCCCTGTGCTAAATGCTGGTCGTGGGAGTAAAAGATACAGACCCTGGATCTGTCTAGTGTGGTATAAAGGAAAAAATAGATGTGTGACAAGGGCAGTAGTCAACTTTTGCCAGCTAGACTACAGGATTCCCTTGAATTCTGAAAAAAAAAAAAAAAAAAAAAAAAAGATCTCCAAAGTTTCTGAGCAAAAAAAAAAAAAAAAAAAAAAAAGACACAGTTATGACTGGACACTTCGACTGCCATATGAGTAATGAGAGCCTCCTGGCTTTGCACGAGTGGATGCTACCTCAACTTTCTCATTTAATTTGGATATGAATTGCCTGCGGCTGGTTCTATCAGCCCCATCTATGGAAAGGAGGTGACTTTCCCAAAGTCTCAAAGGCCTGACATTGACGTCTGTGCAGCCTGCCCCACCCTGAAGGATTGCTAAGTGTTTCCAGTGAGGGAGAGGGTCTTCTGCTACATCAAAGACCATCTGACCTGGCACTTATCGGAAAACAATTCCCAAAAGTGTTTCCAAGTTGGCTGCAGAGGTCATGGAGTCCTTGGGGTACAGAGAGAAGAGAGAAGGGGTATGAACTTGGAAGGCCAGCCCCACCTCCAGCAGCTTCTCATTTCTCTTTTATTCAGTGATCCCACATACACTTTCATTTTACAACAGGCCCTCTGCTGAAAGAACACAAAACAAGCTTTGAGACCTCAGATTTGTATCCAATCCTTAAATTTATGGAGGTGGTAACTGAAGCCTGGGAGCTTCCACCGGTCATTCCACCCCCCATGCTTCTTTCTCACTTGTTACAGTGTCAGCATACTATGAGAATAAAGTACAACACTTTGGGGAAATTTTCAGAAAATGCACCCAAGCTCAATTACCTACCCTTAAATGAGAGGACGCCTGAGGCGAATTTTTTGTTTGTTTGTTTGTTTGTTTGTTTTAAATTTCTTTATTGATTAAGGTATTACATATGTGTCCTCATCTCCCCATTACCCCGAATTTTAAGCACATTTGTAACCACTACCCCTGGACTGAAGCAGTGAGTCTGCATCTCCCCATTCTGTCTTCGCCTGGGTTCATGTCCCATGAGGCTGCAGGGTTTCTAGCCTTGGCCTCCACAATTTGCCTCAATTCACCTTGGAAATACTTTTCAACCACATTGGACAAAGTCAGTTTCATACCATTTCTCAGCAGGCAGCTCTGCTGCTGAGTCAGGGTCTGCCCCCAAAATGGAACAGGTTCAAAGATCTGGAGCTGCAGAATTTACCCCTCTCCTAACCTCCAGGCACCCAACTCACTCTCATTTTCCTTTTCCTTACAGAAGACTGGAACTGCATTGCTGTATTTTAAAATATAACACAAATTAAAACCTGAAAGAAGTAACACATTTTTCTGTCAATGGCTTAAGGGGATTCCACCTCTAAGCTGCAGCTAAAGCTCCCTTATTCTTTCTTACATTTGTAGCATTTTGGAGCAATTTGCTAGAGTCAAAGAAAGCAGTGAAATTTCCACAACTGACTTCAAAGGCCTCAAATCCTGTATCAGTGGAGGGGAGCCTGGTAGCAACACCAGAGGGGACGCTTTTCAAAGAGGTGTGTGGAGGGGACTCCAGGCATCTTTGGCCTGCCTCTCCGGTTGATGTTAATGGCAGACACGTGAACAAATCCCCCTGTAGTTCTTTGAAATGCCCCCCTCCCCTATGCCCCCCTAACACTTGGGCTGAGACAATGCAGATGATATAGGGAAGGGCTGAAACAGAAACTGCTGCCATGGCTCAGTGAACAATACCGCTCACAATTCAATTTACACCTATGCGTCTTTTATCGGGTGGGGAGCACTGAGCGACTTCAGACTGATCAAGAGGTGGACGAACACTTGGGTGGCTTCACAGTTGTCACAATAAACTCCAGGCAGCAGTAACTTCAGGGAAGGCAAGTATGCAAAATGTCATTCCTAGTTCATTCCTCTCTTTCAATTTTTGTCTTCTGTTTCCATGTCCCCTGTGACGTGCCTTTCAATTTCTTCTCTATCTGACCCCTGTTTGCCCATCTCAGACCATGTCCAAGGCAATCCTTCCTTCCCCAACTCACACCCATAAAGACACTGTTTATTCCAGCTATACCCGGACTACTGTATTGAATTAAAATCCCAACACAAAATGTGTATAAAAGGGTGTTTGGTCTGTGAATAGTCTATGCTGTAAAATATTATTAAAATGAGCCCCCTAAAAGGTTGCCCAATTTACAAACTCACAATAATGTATGAGACCACCCTGCATTTCAGTCCAAAGGAAATATTAATTATTCTTATCATTATTATTATTTGGATATGATTGAGGATGAGCATTATTTCATAAGATTATTGGTTATTTGTCCATTCTTTCACCCATTTCCTATTGGGTTGTTTATCATCTTTCTTATGGATTTATTAAAAGCTCTTCCTATTAAGGGAATTGGGTCTTTGACTGTCTTGTGGTTTGTAATTTTTCCCACTATGTTGTTTATATTTTGATTTTGTTTATGGCATTTTGTTATGTGTAGTTTACTTATGTAGCCAAATTTATCAATCTATTTCTGGGTAGTATCTGGGTGGTGCATCAGGCTATGGAGGAGCTTCACTAATCCCAGGATTAAAGAATAAACAAACAAAAAAACAACAATAAAAAAAACCCTAGTTTCCTTTGGCTACTTTTGTAGCTTTTGCTTTCACATATGGTGATCACAAAATGATGAAAATTACTATCATTTTCCTATATTCCTCACAAACCCCATCTTCAAAGAGGACCAGCATTTATTTTTTTAACTGTCTGTTCCCATCAGTAATAAATTTTGAGAGCACAAACTGTGTCCTATTTGTTTCTGAATCCTTTGGTACTGAATCCATATTCTAGATTATACAGGGTGTACACTAAGCATTCATTGAATTAAAGCTTAAAATAAAGTATAATAACGTAGATACTAAACTAGCCAGAGAAAAAGGGGTCTATTTTCCAATATCTCTCCAAAAGAGGACATTAAGAAATAGGTCTGGTGCAGCCTATATTTAACAAGCCATCCAGGAAAAGAAACTTTGCTCACCAAAGTGTCAAGGAAATGTCAGGATAAGGGTCTGCTGAAAAGCTGGGAGAGGATTAAGAGAACAACTTGTAATTTTGACAGATGGCAGAGGTGTCATCTTCGTCCTTTCAGAAACTTTCACTGGATTCTTATTACCCATTTGTTGGCTTGTTTGTCTGTGCACCTAGTCGCTTACTCAGGTACACCCTGACACTTTCCAGAAAGGATCTGAGGCACAGGTGCCGCGTGCTGCTCACCGACACAGGGCTGTGCTGGACACAAAAATAAATGAGGCGTGAACTCCACGCTTACAGAGTTTAGAGCCCAAGAGATGAGAAATTTAAAAGGTAATTGTCTTACAAGGTAGAGTGAAGAGTGCATTCAGAGTGGGCCGTTTCTGTGTGGTTCAATGCCATGCTTTAGTGGACGATCAATGCGTCTGACAGTGTGTGATCAAACATCTTGGTTAATTCCAGCCAGCACCATTTTCCTCGGTCCTGTTTCTACTACAACCCCAATCACACACTAAATAAGTGTGTGGTTGTAATGATGACAAATGAGAGAAACATATCTCATTGGTATCTGCAAAAGTTTGTGCAAATAATTTGAAATACATCTATTCTTGTAACTCAATAACTAAATACACTTTTCCATGCAGAATTAAAAACAAGCTATCACCTGTTTAAAATTAGCCATTCTGCCCTAGCAGGGTTTGGCCCAGTGGATAGAGGTTTGGCCTGCAGACTGAAGGGTCCCGGGTTCCATTCCAATCAAGGGCACATGCCTGGGTTGTGGGTTCGAACCCCAGTGGGAGTATGCAGGAGGCAGACAATCAATGATTCTCTCTCATCATTGATGTTTCTATCCCTCTCACACTCTCCCTTCCTCTCTAAAATCAATAAAAATATTTTTAAACTAAACTAAAATAAAATTAGCCATTCTGCTAGCTCAAAACCCTCCCTATCTCCCCTGGTTCATGTGCTGGATCTATGGTAAACTGGTCAGTTACCAGGCATTATAGACTCACAGAAGCCTTCTCATTCTACCTTAATTGACCCATTTCCCAAAAGAAAAGAACTGAGACCCAGCAAGGTGATCAGGGGATGTGGCCTGCTCAGGTCACCTGGCTGCTTAGTGGCCAAGGCAGGTCTAAAATGGAGGCTTCCAGACACTACCTCCAATTCACTTCCCCCATGTGTCTTATCTGACTGTCTCAGCCTTCCTTCTAAAAAACAGAGTTGATTTTAATAGAGCACTGGGAAGGCCAAATGAACAGGGAAAACACAAAGCAATTGTTCATCCCTTTTAATTTTAAACTGAACCTGAAAAGCGCTGAGTTGTAAGACACAACAATAAAATATGGGGAAGTCACAAGTGGGTTTTTCACTTTCTGGTTTTCTATAGATAACTGTGTCCCTGGATTCTTCTACTAGGAATTCTCAATCCTGATTGTGCTGAGAATTAATAAAATACTGATGTTTGCATCCCATCAGCCCCTAAGGGTTCTGATTTAATTGGTCTGGGGCAGGGCATCATTTTTTAAACTATATTTATTTTTACTGATTTGAGAGAGGCAGAGAGAGATAGAAACATCAATGATAAGAGAGAACCATTGATCGGCTGCCTCCTGCATGCCCCCCACTGGGGACTGAGCCCACAACCTGGGCATATGCCCTTGACCAGAATTGAACCCGGGACCCTTCAGTCCGCAGGCCGACACTCTATCCACTGAGCCAAACCAGCCAGGGCCAGGGCATCATTTTTAAAAGCTCCCCAGGTGTATCCAGGGTTGACAAATCAGCCTCTAGGTTCATGCTCTAATACTACTCATGTCTATTTCCTAAAGGGGTATACATGAGTCTTGGGTACCAGTTTCCCTCCCCCAAGTTATGAAGTGCCCATCTCCTAAGCCTTGTCCCACTCCATTCTCAAAAATTGGATTAGTCAGGCAGCTGCCCTGAGGGCCCACCCTTAGGCACTGCTGATTGGTTGAGAGACAGACACCTGACCAAGATTGGCCAATCAGCTATCTCTTCAGAGAACTAGAACTTAGAATCTCTAACCCACCTCTGCTGGGGACATTTAAGGGAGGGGACCAAGAGGTAAGTGTGGTAATCAGGTGTACTCCAAAGCAGGAAGTCCCGTCTGTCCTCAAAAGGAAGAATGAAGCAGATGTGCAAAGAGAGGGGAAGGAAGAGGGTCAGAGGCATGAACCTCTGTTCCCAACTCCCCCCCAGCCCCAGCTGTATTTCGTGCCTTTAATATACTGTATATCTGTATTCTAATAATAATCTAACAGAAACCTGAAGGCAGAATTTTTATGTCCAAGATTCTAGGAAATGAACATATTCCCAGGACCTCTGACTTCCTAGGAAGGCTCATCTAATCACAAATGGCCAAGCTGGATTTGACAGTGATCTTGGGTTTTTGGTCCTGAAACCCCATGGGGAACCCATGAATGCAGTAATGGCATCTATGTGCCATTCTTAGTATTGTAAAGACCTACAGGATAACCTCCTGATAAGGTTTTCTAATGCTTTTGACTGAGTAAACATCCATGGAATTACACCATTTCTCCTGATGATCAGAAACCCTATAGCTATTTTAGAGGCTCTGATTAACAAAACAAACACAGAATTACAAATGAATCTTTCAGAACATGGATTTATTGGCGGACATTAGTAAAGGGGTTATTTGGTACTAAATAAAATAACTCAGACTTCCATGTCTCAACAACCATTTTTCAAAACTGCCCTATGTAATGCTAGTTCCATGAAATGGTTGGGTTAGAAAACAGGTTACATGTTCAAATATGTTTGGAAGATACTATGTGCCAACCCTGTTGGTGTGTTCCCATAGACTGCCACAGTACCTCCCAGCATTAAAATTTCTGAGACAAACAATAGCAAAGTAAATATTTAATTTTGTCTAATCCTTACTCTCCCTAAATTATTTAACCACAGAACTCCCCAAGCACACCTTTGTTAAAAAAAACTTTTCTCAGGGTGGTGGTATTTCTCAAGGGAGAGGAGCTAATAGTAATAAACTCCTGTTCTAAGTTCCTCTCGTTCTTGCCATTTTGACGTTTATTTTCAAGCAGAGAGGAAGAAGTCCAATGTCACAATCATAAAAACAAACCAAAGACTGCAACGTGTCAAGGTCAAAGTTTTATTCTATGTAATACTGACCCAGGCCAGGCATGGTGGGTGCTTACTCTGTGCCAAGTGCTTTCCATACATTATCACATTTAATCCTTTGCACTGGCCTTTGAGGAACTAGCCCTATTTTACAGATGCAGAAAGTGTGTGTTCTTTTTCATGTCACCACAGATTTTGCTGACAACTTTTTATTAAAGAGGGCTTTCAATGGAGTGATTTAACACTGATTTATCTTCACTATCCAGCAATTTCCTGAGTGTCGTTTGTGCACCTGGTGCTTTACACATTACAGAGTATTAAGGAAATGTGCCATCTATTATTTTTTAAATGCTCTTGAAATGACAATCTTTATCTTTGAGTAGGGAAAGGCTGCTCTGTTACCTACCAAAATCAAACTACACAATCATTTGTTTTTAGGGTTAAAGGGGTCTTAGAGGTCAAGAGCATGAGAAAACTATCTCCGGTCTTCTAGATATTAGACAGATTATAATGCCTTTTTTTTTTTTTTTCTAGGCTTCACTCAACTCCACTGAGAAAAAGATGACCAAGGAGAGAAGGCAACTGAGTTCATAATCCACTGCTGAGGTTAAACACTGGGCTTTTTTTAATTGGGAAGGAGGGAATAAACTGACTAGGGCAGTTATGTCCTGGGCTCTACCTAGAAATTATCCACATGACTATGGTGTAGGGCTGAATTATATCTTAATTGCTCTGGGCCTGAGTTTCCTTATCTGTGTAAAGGGGATTACGATATCTACCTCTTTACTTGTTGTTAGGATCAGGAATGGCATAGGCCCTAGCTCCCAAGATACCCCCCATGAAATGTAGCTGCCATCCCCATTGCCTATGTTTGGATGACCTCCAAAGGGCAGGGCTGGGTGGGACATCCTGATCTTCAACTCCACGAAAGTCTCCTCTAACTCTCAACCAACTGGGACGGCTCCAGAGAGACCAGAAGAAATGCTAAATATCAACACTTCATTCAATATTTAAAAATCTGATTCTCAATAGTCTCTATAATGGCAGAGTTTGAGGGGTGAGGAGTCATCAGCTTGAAGTCTAGCTCATCTCTAAGAAGTGGGATATGAAAACAAAATCTGTAAACATATTTAGTAAGATACATACATGGTTTAGTAACTGATACTATTTACATCTATGGTGAAAATGATGAAATACTATGTTCAAAGCCTCAGAAACTGAATGCTCTAAGTCTTGTTCTTTGGAGCTCTGTGTATATTTGAGAACTCGTATATGGGCCCCTTTTTTCCTACATCTTCATTTTTGTGATCTTTGCAAAAACTGAGCTCCAGATAACTGCTGACTCAATCTCCCCAATACCCTTGACACTGGTTACATGCGCTTGACATTCTGGTTTCAAATTTATGTCCCTGGTATCTTTGTAAAAATATTTTCCAGTTTCAGAACATAAAACTCCACTAATGAGCAAAAATCAAAACAAACAAAAAAACTAGCAAATACCAAGCAGAATAACTTCTTTGGAAAAAAATCACATTTCAATGAATGTGATAATCTGGTATTCACTTAAAATGAACACTTACTTTAGCACAATGCATAAATGTCATTCCTTCATGAAACATTTTATTATATGCCTGTTATGTGCCATGGTCACTGTGTTTATAATTTAGAGAACACATTAATCTTTATTTTATGTTAATGGAGTGTGTTGGGTGTTGTCTAAGTTTGCACCAGAGAACCACCCGTTTCTGCCTCAGGAATCCACACCAAGCTCTCCCCATCAGCAAGGAATCCCAGGATTAAACGCCCAGGACTCAGGTGGCTGCCAATGTTTATATTGATACCTATCATCAATTTCACCTCCACTTTCACACAATGTATCATTTTACAAACGTAAAGATTTTATCATGTAGTGCCTTGTTTCTAGACAGAATTCTATAGCCCTCTTTATTTCTCATATTAACGAATAATATTTAAAGTTGGAAAGACAGACAAGGAAATCAATAATGAAAAAAACTTCAGGGCTCCCCAATAAATACCTCTTCTGATCAATCTGACAAATATGAGACAGGGTTTGAAACATGCAGCCTTTCAAAAAGCTAAACTTCCAGGTTCCAACCCAATCGTCCCAAGAAACATAGGACTAATTTTTATTTGCTATTAATCACAAATTATAATTTTGTAAAAAAAATTAATGAAAAACACGAGGTGAAATAAATATTTCAGGTGACCAGTAGCAAAATGGGAAGATACCCATTTTGGAGTTTTAGTGTCCTCTGAGTACAGAAATTTATTTGCAGCAAGCAGAAAAGAGACAGCAAGCATAAAAATACAGCCGGGTCCCCCTAGTAAAATTATTTATCAAGCTAACAAGGGAGGGACCCTTCTAGTAACAACCAGCCAGTGAGGAAAAGACATGGCTTTATATTTTACCTTTGGGTTAGCAAACCAGTAAAAATGCCAACTGACAAGCACTTCACATAAAGATTTCTTTCTAAATGAGCTTCCTTGTTAGGAGGAAAGAAAAAGCTCTTCCGAGCTAAGGAGCACCATAGCTTACAGACCCAGAATCGGAGCACGTAAGCGCTGACTCTTTAGTGCAAAAATAATATAACTGAAGAAATAAGTTAATGTGAATTACGAAGGGAGTTTAAAAGCCAAATTAGAAGCTCATTAAAGAAAATGTGCTTACATTCGTATCGGGGTATCCTCATGCTCGGATGCTTACAGAAAGGCACGGCGTTGCACGATGCTTTTTCAAGGCTAGTATGAAGAATATACTTACCTATACATTCCCATACACGGGTATATATGTACTGACAAGCCTCTACTGTACAAGCCTCATTGCTAGGTATTTTTGTGTTTTTTTTTTCAAATATTTATTGTATCAGCAAAATCCCAAAGCCAGTTTTAGTTCAGTGATATCAAACTTTGATTATAAATTACAAGTCACTTTTATTGCACCTTGCTATAGCAAAAAGAAAACAGAAGGAAAGAAGAGAGGGAGAGAAGGAGGGGAAAAGAAGGAGGAAAAATAAATAAACCAGGCAGTGGCCTGATCCCAATTAAATTTTAAAGAAATAGTAAAAAGATGCATTCCCAGAAAAGCCGCATCCTCAAGAGCTTTGGAAATAACTCCTGACAAATTTACAATAAAATCACACACTCGGCCATCCTTCCTAAAGTGAAAATTTGACCAGTGAACCCTGGCACGTGTGGCAGGTGCCTTTTTGCTTGTGGGAGACTCTGAACGACACTGTGAAATGTTGAGTAAAGGCAGATAAAAACACCTGCGGGGCCTGCACTGCCCGGTGCCACCCCAACCCTGCCCCACATGCCTTGCCCACCAATGCCTTAAACGTTCAACTTTTCCCCAAAACGGGGGTGGAAAGTTTTTCATTACCAGTATCAGCCAGCTTGAATAAAACAGGAGGAAAAAGAAATAAGAACAAATCCTTACTTTTTGCTTTTTTCTCTGGAATGGCGACTTTCACCCCGCCACCGAAAAAGCTCTACACTCTGGCCGGACGGATGAAGCTTCCAGCTTTTGGGCAGGAAGGCAGGTGGATTCGTACTTTACTTCCGGGGTCAAGGGCCAAACTCTCCAACCCAAATCCCACCAGCTCCTTTGGGGAGCTGGGCATATTACCCGCCTGCAAATCTATAGGGAGGTTGAATAGCACCACCACTTCATGCTATTTCTGCTATTCTGTGGTCACTGATCTTTTTGTCCGTTAAGACTAGGGTCAGGTCAGGATGCTACTAAGTAAGCAAAGATCAAAGCAAACAGAGGTAACATTTTAAACGAGGTTCCCCAAACTGCTCACTGAGCCAATGGGAAAGCCATGTGTCCAGGAAAAGAGCACAGCGACTTCCTGGAGGCAGCTGGGAGCCCCGCCCTGGGTAGCACAGCTTCCTAGAGGCTTACAGAAAGTCTGTCCTCACCACAAACTGTGTGCTTCCCTGGGAGAGGGAACCCAGGCTCCACCCTCCAAACACACCTTGTAAAGCTTGAGCCAGCCCGTGCACTAGGCACTTTCCTTCTAACTAGGCAATGTGAGAGAGAGCTTCCGGGCTTTCAGAGGAGAGAAAGAGAAGAAAGAGAAACAAAATGTCTGGGAAATCCAATAACAAACAAAACAGCCCTTGAACATCAGCACCAAATTTCAAGTATGTGCTACCCACAGGAACAAAGAGTGAGAAAGCAGTTCTTAGCTTGGATCTAAAAGGCCAACACCAGTGAAGGAATTTCTGGTCTCCTGTCTACCCTTGTGCAGAGAGGAGAGCGATGCCTCGTCCTTCCCAGCAGACCTGCATGGCTTTCTAAAGTGCGATGCATGCTTCCAAACACGGTCCAACCATCATGTGCACCTTCTGATTTTTTGAAAGGATTCTAATCTATTCCAATAGAGAGAGAGAGAGGAGGAACATAAGGAAGACAAGTAAAGAAAGTAAACAGAACATTCACTTCTCACTACTCAAATTCTTCAGCCCAATAATAGACCCCGCGTCTGCTTTGTTCCCATTTCCTGTACATCAGGAATAAACCTCATTTTAAAACATAAAAAAGCGGGAGGCACACCACAGTAGTATAGATTCAAGCCCTTTAATGAACTGCCATTGGTAACAAAAGATGTCTCTTTTGATTAACTTTGGGGAAATCCACTCTGGCATCAGAATCCCTTTAAATTATTACAAACCCCCACCTAAAATTCTGCTGGCAGGAGCCAGGGAAGAAGAAAGAAACTGTTTGTAGAATCCAGTTTAAAGGATCCTGGTTTCCATGTCAGTTTCAGATCAATGTAATCCTCACCTCCACTGCCTACCTGCTAGCAAATGAACTTACTGTGTTTTTCAATTAGACCCAAATAACTAATAAGAAATCCTCACTGGCTGCATATAAGAACTCTGTTAGATGATGCTATTGAGAGAAAGGCAAACTAAACCCAGCCAGTGTTCCCCCTTCCTTTCTCTTCTGTCATTCTCACCTCACCTGTGATTAAGTAGCAGGATGCACCCTGGATGATTAATTAGGTGTTAATATCTTCCAGTGGCTTATACCCAAGGTCACTCATCTGTGGCTCTGTTGTCTCAGGTGACAATACCTGTAATTCCCACAGTTAGTTTGTTTTTCCCACTCAACACCTGAAACTGCTTTCCCCTTCTCCCCAGGGGGCATTACTTCCCATCTGAAATCGTGTAAGTGTTAATAGCTTTATTATATTTCCTGTAGATGCTAGAAAGAGCAGCCCATCAAATTTTCCCACTGGCTTGTCCTTGTCCCAGTGTTTTCCAAATATTGTAAAAAATAAAAAGCAAACCCAGCCCTTCTGCTTAAGCTCATTTATTGCTGATAATTTCATTAGGTGCCAAGAAAAGCAAAAAAAAACGAAAACAAACAAACAAAAAAACATAGACCCTAAACAACAACCCCACAGTAATTTTTGGATCGAGGAAATGGAAGATTCAGCAAGCAGCAGGTGAAGGGAGTTTCAACATTGGCATCGGTGAGCGGGAGCAGTAAATCTGAGATTTTGGCAGGTGACTGAGCGTGTGCTTTTAAAACAAAAGCTCTTTACAGAAGCATCATTTAGTTTTAAGTAATGAGTGCTGTACTTTGGCAAAAATTCCT
Organism: Plecotus auritus; assembly: GCF_963455305.1. Taxonomy (NCBI): domain Eukaryota; kingdom Metazoa; phylum Chordata; class Mammalia; order Chiroptera; family Vespertilionidae; genus Plecotus; species Plecotus auritus. Next base: position 38,315,991 of record NC_137785.1, on the reverse strand, counting down.
TCTTCCTTCCCCCCCACCCCCACTCCCCTACACGCATAGTGTCTCTTCAAGTTGTCCCCTTCAATAGTATCCTAGAGACGACTAAAAATAATATGAGTGCATATGGCATCATTAGGCTCGTTACTCTGTACCTGCCCTGCTATAATTAATACATTAAATCAGCTCAGGAGTGGGCCAGCGCCCACAGAAAGGAAAACAGCCTGGCAGGAAAAGAGGGTGGGCTGGTGGTTGGGGGAGCGTACTCTAAATAAACAAACAGCAACAGCAAACAACTGGGCAGTCCCAGTAATAAAACGCTTTAAACATAATTATTTCCTCTTCTTTTCTCAGTGCCAACAAACACACTGATGTCATTTGCTGAGGATGCACTCATGGGAGCTGTGATGGATCAATTGGTCCCCTCTCCAAATCTGCACGCACCGCAGCATTCTACTCTCTGCTGTCTCCCAGGAGGGGACTCACTCTAAAGACTGAGTGTTTAAGACCCAAGGGGCCTGAAGTGAAGACAGAGTCAAGATCAGCCCCTGCTTTCACCTGGGCTTTTCAAACAGAGGCACCCGAAATCCAAAGTCTGTGTTTTCACGTGTCCTTTGCATGAGAACACCTGATTCACCATTTCTGTTAAAATATTTTGATGGGCTCTGCAAGGGAAACAAGGTTATGACATCTTAAGTTTGACATTGGAATTAAATAGCTGGGCTAAGGCATCCACATCAACACCGGGCATCAGGAAACCATGCTTGCATTTTATTTCTGGAGAATTACGGGCAACGTGGGAAGGCAAGTTCTAACAAAACAGAAACAAGATGTCTAAGGACTTTTACTGTTTGGGGGTGGGGAATGTTTTGGTTTTTTATCCCAGTTCATAAAATAATAAAGCCTTCATAGTGGGATAGATACAATCAGGATGAAGCATGTCCACGCTGCTGGCGGTAAGACCAGGGGAAAAAAACTGATGGCTACTCAGAGCCCAGGAAGTGCTGTTTACAACGAGTTCCATCAGTTTCTCCCATAGGAGACAGGGAGGCTACCAACAGGCCTCTCCCCTACGTCTGCATCCCACCTGCCCTGCCAGAAGCTGCTCTGTAAGGCTTGGTTGCATCCGGATGGGTCTTAGCCAATGTCAGGAACATCTGAAATGGGCAGAGCACAGACATGAGCAGGCCAAGGTCCCGATAGCACCACCTTCTGAATTAGTGTTTCACACAAAATGAAAGAATGGGTGTTGAAGGCCCGCTTTCAACGTTGGTGTAAACCCTGAGTAGTTGTGTTATCTCCTTTTGACCAACCAAGCTAAGAGACAGCCTTTAAGGTGAATTCCAAAAACAACCTTGGTATTAGGGCCAAACAACATGACTTGTTCCCATGGCAGCGATGCTAACATCACACCTTACCCAAAGATGCTGCCATGGGAAAGTTTACATCGAATATCAGTGTGTGATGGTCTCTGTTGATCTTTATGTTAGCAGATCTGTCTTCAGGATAAATCATGCATTTTGATATTTGGTGTATGTTAAGCTAATGGAAAATACTAGTGAGGATCAAGTGATGCTACAGAATGGAGAATTTAATTTTTTGTGTGATAGCACTTAGGATATTTTGTAATATGCTCAAGAACCATGATATAATCTAGACTATGTTTCTAAGACTAAATGAAAGGTAATTAAATGGCCTCTCAAATGGCTTGTGATTTAATTTTCACACTCTAGCCAAAGAAATTGCCAGAAATAAGCCACGAAGCTGTACAGAGTTGCAATTACCCAGAGAGCAGAAAGCTAGTGGCTTCCCATTTTTGGCTTCCATTGCTGAAATCCCTTAACCAAAGTGACTTTCTGAAAAATAAGCTAACTCTCCCAAGAGTATCAAGTATTGAACTTTTCATATATCAGTTTATAATATCTAATATCACAGAGTAACTTTGAGGAATTGTCTTCTTCCTTCCCCAAATTCCCCATCTGGCCAAATGCCTTTCTCTTGCTTGCTCTCAGCTGTCAATCATGTCTGTAGCTGAAATTTGATTTCTCTCCCACCAGTAACCTTATATGAAATATTACCAGGGAGGTCAAGACTAGCATGAACCTTGCCTTAAAAGTTCATTAATTCTTTACTCAAAATGGATATAAAAAAACTGGCTGGTGGACATAGATCATCATATTTAATAGATGGCTTTCAAATTTCAATTATAAAGACAAGGATAAAAGAAATGAACACAAAAGGAAGGAATTAAGTATTGGTACTGCATGCACACACGTGGACACACAAATTAATCCCAAAGGGATACATTGAGTTAAAATCTATGTATGAGAACTGTTAAAGAAAATGTTAATTTTGTATAAACCTCGGAAAGACATCATGTTAAATATTCACAATCCAGTAATTCAAAGACTCTCATAATAGCAGCATGGAAAAGTAAGGATTCAGATATGATTTTTGAAATAGTGCGGGGAAATGGGGTTTCGTTTTCCGACACTTTAAATTCACTGGATCCTGAAACTTTCTCCTTTGCCAAAGGTTCCAATTTAACATTGTGATGTTTGCCTTCTCCTCAGTTCTCTAGAAAACAAAAACTTTGTATTTCATGCAAATTTCTCAGCAGGCAAAAATTTTAATTAAAAAAATCAAACTTCTTTCCATTAGCCAATAAGAGGTAACAAGTATACATAACAGGATGACACTCAATAATTATTGGTGTAAGAGTGTTGATCTAGTTCTCTGAATGAAGAGGATTCATAATTAAATTCACACTGGGATACTTGGCATTGAAAACCCATTTAAAAAGCTTAATTTCATTTTTTAATAGATGAAAATCTGACTTCTGCCTCCTGCCCATCTCCTCCCCTCTTTGTCTGCTACAATTGAAGTAGAGAGTAACTCCAAAGTCACATTTGAATGCAGAAGGGGGGACGTGTCATGCTTTGCAATTATACTAAATTTTCCAAATGTGAGTATGGAGGGAATGACAAGAGACTGTAGATTAGAAATGTCCATGAACCCCAGTTTGGGCACCAGCTGTACAGATTCCCCCACGTTCTCAGGTAGAGGGACTAGCTGGCTCTTTGTGTGTCCATAGTCTGGTGCTGGTTAAGACTAAAGCTCTGAGATTTACTCCAACTGGATTAATTACTCTGTACGCCACACCTATGGAACGAAATAAACACAGAAATACGTGCATGCTGCTCACACATATTGCATCACTTCCCTTCACCCGGTGTCACTGTTTCTGCTACTTGTGAAACCTACAAACTGAAACGACTGAAACAGGAGCTTTTCACACCCAAGAGCTATCAGCATTCCTTGCTTGCTCGCTTTCCCCCTCATGGAAAACTCAGTAACACAAGCACATGCAAATCAGAAAGCAAGATGTACCTCTTTGACTTCGGGCAACAGGAGTTTTCACATCACTGATGTAGAGGATTCCCTTGGGTACCTGATTCAGTAAATATATTAAAATAAACAAAGGGTCATTAATAACCACGCAGAGGGCTTCAAAGACAATATGTTAAAGGCAGCCTATCTATGAAAAGGGCAGAATGAGACCAAAAGAAGAGTGATGGCGTCCCAGCCTCAGCCCTGCCAGAGGAGGGGTTGTATGGAAGGGAATGGCGTGCTATCCAAGGTCACTTCCTCTGGCCATGGTTTCCACCCCAGGGAGTCGGAGACAGTGTTATCCACTGGCCTGGCAGCCTGGATCAGCTTGGAAACTGTCCTCAGTTCAGAGAACTGAGCAAGTCTGGGTTCACAGTGGCGGGGGACGGGAATGGTCTCTGAGGATGCTCATAGGTCACCGTCCCTCAGAGAACCAAACTGGTCCTGCTTTCGCTGGCACGTTGCTAGGGCATATCCTCTTCCATGTCCCCCCTCCTCCTTCATTGCTCTGGTCTATTCTGCTGGTACCGCTGACCTTAATTGCAAATGTTCTCTTAACAAATAGAACCATTTAGATACCACCCTTTTATTTATTAACTTCCTCTCTGTTTAAATTAGTAGCAGGGAATGCTTAGAACAGTAATATGAAAATGAGGTTGCTTTAAAAAAAAAGGCTTTTTGCTTCACAGTGAATAACAAAGCACAGTAATTCAAAGTAGTTAGCTTTCTATGGTTCAAAAAACCCTTATTGCTATTAGCTGTACTAATGTAAGTGGCAAAATAATTATCACTTACTGATCGGAGTCCAATATTTTCCAGACAGCAGTTTAATAACAAAGCAGACCTGTCATTTCTCCCTATAGTTAGTCACACTGTACAAGTTCAGACTGTCAAAATATATTTAAAATCTAATTTTAAAAATTCAACATGGCTACAGAAAATCTGTGTACAGTAATTGCGATAAACTAGTAAGTTGATCTAATTTTTTTCCAACTTGGATATTCAGTATTTTTCTCTCATCCCCCCTTTTTATTTGGATTACCCTACAGTTGGTGTGAACAGATACACTACACTCATACATCTGCTAAAGTCTGTAGGCTGCATAACTGAGCACACAATCGTCCTTTACTTAAATTTTCACTTTGCGTAATTCTAATTATTTCAAATGCCCTTTATCTAAATGTTCTGAGTATGCATCAAAACAGATAAACAAATCTGTACTCTTGTATCTGTCAGAGCCACCCCAAATGCATTACAAGCTTTCCTTCACATTTCCCATTAAAAACGCTTTTAAAATCTTATGGTACAAACTACTCTTCTTCATGTAACAGGATACATTAATCTTTGCCACGTATATTATTTCTATGCCAAAAAGAAACAGAAACAAGAACCATGCTGAAGATATAAAACCTGGAAGGGTTATCATTAATATCAGTTGTTCTCCATTTGGAGTTCAAATGGCTAATCTAAAAAAAAAAAAAAAAAAAAAAAAAAAAAAAAAAAAAAAAAAAAAAACCTTCCTATATAAGGTTACTTTTTTTTACAAAAATCTTTAGAAACAACAGATTCTTTTAGAAACGCAAGTGAATGGAGTTTAAAAGCTTAAGAGATTGAGGAGAGAGTATTTTTGTAACTCCTTTGGGGCATTGCAAACATATGTTAAGCTTCTGCAAGGAATATTTACATGAGATCATATACTTAGGAGGCATTTTTCAATTTTAGAAAAATATTACAAAGCAATAATTGAACCGAGGCTTTGCAAAATGCCCCTTTGCCTTCCTGACCATCTCACTGACAGTCTCTGTTATTTTTGTTTTGGAGAAAACGAATCAGGTCTCATTAAATGTGATCTTTGGCATCTGGCCTGAAATCTCATAAAGTAGATGTCCTCTTTAGATCACTGTTGTCATTTTCCTCAAGATGACCTCTACTCTCTGGCTACCTGGGGGCCCCATCCTGTTATCAAGACATTCACTTGCAGAAATGAGGGGGAGAGATTCTGTTTGCACACCAGAACGGAGTCCAAAAGGCATTGTGGTTTCTCTGTTCTCATCTCCATAACTGCCTTTACCTGGGGCTAGTCTCAGGGGAAGCGTGCTGGGGACAGAGGGTCTGGCCTGGGAGTGAGAGAGATTTTTGAGCTGGACCACTATGGTGTAGTCCAGGCCAGATGTCTGCCAGCACAGAGCCTCTAACAGTTGGATCTATTTACCTAATGATTATATAATATTTTTTAATAGCACAGGAATGTGCAGTGATATTCCGAGGAAGATTTTAAAAGGTCTCCTTCCTGTACAGTGAAGGGAAACATATTGATCAGTGGCCCCTGACAACTTGCTACAGAAGGTCAGCGTGTGTCCCAGGAGTTGGCCGGAGTCCTGCCGAGGGGGGAAGGGGGGCAAGGTTTTATGGGCAGATCATGCTAAGACTGACATTTCAGGCTATGTTCTGCTCATGCCTACCAAAATATAGAGTAGACTGATTCACTCTGTCATGTGATTATTTTTATTTCATAATGTAGGAACTGCAGATTTATCTTTTAATAGCTTCCTCCTCTGCAATGTTACTTTAAAGAGTTCTGGAGATCGCTAGATAAATGATAGCTAGATAGAAGATAGATAGACAGATAAATGGCAGATGAAAAAATACGTTGGAGTCACTGCCTGAATACAGAACGCGTCAAACGTCATTTTTAACAGATTTAATCTTAGATGATTACCTCAGGTTTCCCCCATCCCTTCAACAAGGAGTTTAGTATAATCTGACAGTATAAAAGTGTCTCAGATGCTGAGATCATTAACTTTTAGTTTCAACATATTTATATGAACATTAATGAATCCTTCCTCGAGAGAAAGAAAAAAAAAAGATCTATTTTAGAAGGCACAAAGATATTTGCCTGACTCCTCCATAGTCCAAGATCTAAAAACCTGAGAGTCCCTATAAGCAAAAGCCCCTCCAGGGAAGGGCTCCTTTCTGAATTAATTGTTTTAAAGTTTGGCCTCTTAAAACAGTTTTTGAGTCCCTGAGATCTGACTGCAACTGTGTTAAATTCCTGAATGCAAGCAAAACCCTCACGATGGAGCTGTTGGCAAAACTCTCATAAAGTTTGCTTGACCTGCTTTCCTTTATAATGAGCATCAAACTACCACAGAAAACCCCAGCCATATGGAGATTTCTATAAAGATTTTAAAACTAGCTTTTGGCATTTCCTCCTTTCTTTCCCTTTTTCTCCTTCCTCTGTCTATAACCAGATAGATCTGGAAAATGGGCTGGAAAATTAATGAAGTGAAAAATCCAGTGATCTGGAGGCTCTGGTCTTATTTACAGAAGGTTCCTAGGCAGCTGGAAGGAGGATTGGGGGATCCCAAGGTGAAGGGCAGAGCCTTCCAGGGCTCAATCCCGCTCCCTCCCTCCAGGCGCCCGCCTGGGAGCGCAGCGGAGCAGCTAGTATTGATGTCCCTGGGAGCACCACTGTGGCCCGGACAGTCCTCTTGGAAAACTTAAACCAAATTCCAATACAAATACCAGTCCTCTGCTGGGGCGTGGACGCAGGGAGCTCGGGGTCCTGGGCGCACTGGGTGTGCCGCTGTAGAAGCCCCAGGCACCGGGGCAGTGTTGGGGCATCTGGGAAGGGCATCTGGGAAGGGCACCTGGGCTAGCTTCTGAGCCCTCAGGCCTCCGGGCCTCCCTCCGGAGCACAGCTGCGGTGTTGGGGCCTCAGCCAGGCCAGCATGCAGGGACAACCCCATGACCTCAGGCTGCTTCTGGGACCCACCCCTTCTGTCCAGCCTCTTGTCCTTCTGCACCTGGGAGCTCTCCCAGGAACCCCCAGGATGAGGAGCATACCAGACCCTACTCAATGCGGCCACTAGGAGCCAGGCAGTGATGCCCAGGGTGAATGGTCCCAGCAGTGCAAGTATTCATAGGGAGGAGGCTGGTGAGGGGAGGGTGTCTAGGGGGGGTGGGGTTTGGGGACGCATGGAAACTGGGAGGGGGGACGATCTCAGCATCCTCCCTGCCTTCATCTCCTTCATTCCGGGCTGGGCTTCCAGACTCTTCCTTGGCATCAGAAGCTCCAGCCAGCATTAAACATCCAGGTCATGTGCCTACTCCTCTCCCAGAGCAGCTGCAGGCCCTGCTCCCCACCCTAGCCTCTGTCTGGGGCAGGTGTGATGAAATGGGTTCAAGTACTGACTCAAGTACTGACTTCTGAGTCTCTGAGGGCCCTGGGGGACCAGGCATGAGAGGAAGAGCTTCCAAAAACGATAGAGAGGACACTGGAATGGCACAGGGGTCGGGCAATAAGAGGCTGGAGCCTGGGAGCTCAGGACATCGCTCTTGTTTTCAGGACTCCTGAGATCTCAGGGTTGGCCAGGGCTTGTCAGTCACCCTACAAACAGATCCTTCCTAGGTGGATGCAGGGGCCCTGGAACCACCTAGAGGTGATTCCTGGCAAATGGCGGTCATAAGCCAAGGTGGGCTTCTCTTAGTAATACTCCACGGGCCCTGCACAGCCGCATCTTCCTGCTCTCTGCTCTTCTGGGCCTTTCAGGATTGCCTGTTATACTGGCATCCCCAGGCCTGCTTTCCTGCCGGAGCACTCCCAAAGAAGGCCAGAAACCCACGTGTCCTGGCCTCCGGAAGTGGATGAGGCCACGTAGAACCAGAGCAAGTCTGCGTTGCAAAATGGGAATCTGCACCACTGACCTGATTCTTCAGCCCAGGGCCCCCTTCACAAGCATCCTCCCTGGGGAGTCTCTCAGGGGAGCGGTTTTCAGTCCTCCCTGCCCAGCTCTATATGATTTCCCGACTTTTTCTATTCCCCACCCGAAAGAACCAACCACAAGGAAAAGCAGCTCTTTGGAACCTTAGCGTGGAAACACTCAAGGTTGGTGATCAGAATATTTAGAATAGAGAAATTCAATCCAAATCCCCAGTGTGTAGCTCACATCCAGGCCTGGGCTGCATGGGGACAAGGGGTGTGGGTGCTGAACACAGAACTATTTCCTCTCCTCCCCTCCCTTCCCAAATCTCCACAGACACCCCTCCCTCAGCCTCCCTTCTTGAATTAAGGCCCCTTTCTAATCCTAACGAAAGATCCAAGAATCTGTGAAGGGAGGGATGTGATTTTGAAATCCAAAATCCTAATTATAGAAAAAAAAATTGTTATTCAACAAAAAGAATGGAAAAGAAAATGATTTTTTTAAACAAGGGGAGAGGTGCTCAGTTGATGATTATGTTCATTCCAATCCTAGCTTCTTGGTGGAAAATATGTCTTGTGAGTTTCTTAAAACTGTCCAACTCTGAAGCAAATTCATATAAAAATGTTAATTCGGTGTACTGCGGATGTGTTCTGTCTGTCTCAGCCTTGTTATATTGGGCAAACTTATGGGAAACACACGGACAAAAGTCTTTCAAATTTAAACAATAAAAACTGTCATGAGGCCATCAAACCCATTGTGGTGACCACATAAACATTGGTATAATGTGTCTGACGGCCTAAAACATCACCACCCTGAAGTCACAGGTTGATATGTTTGTAAATGCCTCAAAGTTAAGACATTAACAGTTTCCCCAGATTTGGGTTTGATCTCTAAAATTATTTTCAAAAAGGAAACCCGTCTGAGCCTATTTGAAAGACATAGACAGCCGAACCTTGTTTGCATCTGGATCTAACTTCAGCTAGTGAGCAAGTGAAATTCAGGCGGGCAACCGGGTTATTCCTGGGACTGTCCCTTTGAGGTCCTCCTCTCCATTCTCTCTGGCTCCCCCCATTTCAAACCTCCCACAGATGGTGCAGGGGACCGGAGCCTGGGGTTCTGCTCCGCCTTCGTGCACAGCAATTTGACTTGCTTTGTTTTTTGTTCATCCCTCTCTCTAAAGGGTAAAGATGTTCCCATATTGTTGCAGGACTGTACTTCTTTATGCCCCGACAATCATGAGACAGCCTGGGAGACTGAAATCCTCTCACCCTGTCCTCTACCCCCTCTTGAGAAAAAATGTTAGACAGAGCTGGGTTTGTTCCGGAGCCGGGGCAGAGCAAGGATTGGAGAGAATTCCTCTTTTCTGAAGCTGTTGGATGTTTCGATTTTTGAAGATTTTTATCAAAAGTGACAAAAGCAGTGTTATCAGAAGGTGGATTAAGGCACCGGCTCTGTTTTCAAACAAATGCAAAAACAAACGAACAAATGCTGATGCCAATAGCTGGGCCCCGACCACCTCCTGGATGGCTGCTGTGTGCTCTGCCCTGCACTTGGGACATCTTCTAAATTTAGGGTGGGCTAAGAGTGAAAACAAACTTCAGGGTTCCTCTTATTTTTTTCCTCCAAACTACAAGGCACCCACTCCCAATTATTCATGCAGCAACCTGAGGAATAATCAGAAGTGGTAGAAAAATGATAACTTATCACTGTAGATAAAGCTTCCCTAAAAAAGAAAAAAAAAAAAGACTTTTCCTCAAAGAAGGGTAAAATTGTTATTTAAATATATATATAAATTTCCTTACAACTCAGCAATCTCAAGCTGTGAGTCTTATCGGATGTTTCTGAGGAGTAAGGCCCCAGAGCCTGGCTGTGTGTTTTCCTGACACGGAAATCAAACGGCTGAAGGTTGTCACTCATGTATTTCCGTCTTCCAACCTATGTCAGTTAACTACTGACAGGCAAAAAATAGACATACCCGTGTAGCAAGCCGACTTTTAAATTTATTGATCGGCCTAGAATACCGGAGGACTACATTTTAGGAAGCCAAGCGTGTGTGAGTACAGAAGTAAGTTGGCCTTCACAAAGCCAACAGCAACAGCAAAAGCTCCCCCAACCCCCGCCCCCACCCAGCACTGCACTTGGGAACCTCTGCGTGTGTCACAGCAACTTCGGTTATTTAGTGGAGGGAAATGCTAGGAATGCAGCTACTGTGACAGCTGTGCCCCGTGTTTGCGAGGGTGGCTGCCATGTGCCCTCTGCTCACTGCGCTTAGCAGGAAAGCTGGTGGCTTGGCAAGGGGAGGTCCTGTTTAAGAACAGAAGGATCTAGAATCGACGCCACTAAATAAAAACTACCAGGGGGGAAAGGTATAAGGGCGAAACGATCAGAGCTTTAGGATCCTACATTCCGTAATAAATATAGGGCATTTCCCCCTCCATAGCGGCCTGTGTTGGAAAGGGGCCCCGGGTGGTTATGGCATGGAGACAGATAAATAAATATGATATTGAGACATCATTTCCTCCCCAAGATCAGGAAGTGGAATCACTGCCTATTTGATGCCACTCTATTAATGTGTCAGATGCGTTGTAAAAAGTTATTACATGGTTTTGAGAAAGGATACATACAAGGAGCAGGGAAATTAAAGGGAAATCAGCTTGTGAATGTTTGGGAACAGAAAAGGGGGAGGGGAAAAAGCACACAAGGAGGGTGTGTATTTAACTTAACTTTGTATTTTGCTACACATTGTTTTCATTTACGGCTGAGTCTGATAAATAAACACATTTGACATCACTGATACATACAATATTATCTGGGGCCTACGAGAAAGCCAGGCTCTGCTAGAGCTTCTGCCCATAGCATCTGCTTCGGGGGCGGGGGCGGGGGGGCAAGTCCAATATTTTTTTCTCCTTGGTAAAATTATCTGCCAAGCCAGGGAAACAATGAAGCGTGAAAAAGTGCTATTGAGAGTGCATGTCTACATATGCTTTACAACTGCTAGCTGGTACCTTTGGGATTCTTCCCTTCCTATAAATGTATATGTATCTATGTTTTACATTTCAGTGGGTTTTTAAAAACGAATATTACATTGGAAAACAACTGCGCCTATTCCAGTTTCGCACATCTTAAAGCGACAAGCACCGGATCGCTTTGCTATGGGTCAGTATAGACGACCCTCAGACAAGTGGCATAATTAATTAATATGGAGGTTATATATTTAAGAGCCTTTTTCTCTAACGCAAACATTTTTCTTTAAAAAGGAAGGAGACTAAACAGAAGTCAGGGCAGGTTGTATCCTACCGCTGCAGATAATACTACTGCTACTGACAATATATTTTTTAATGCACAGTTCTCACATAAATTTCATTTCATGAAATACACTGGTAAGTACATGTTGCTGGGGCTTCCAAAATGTAGCGTATCCCACTGATGTCTCCAACTTGCGAGTGGGCTCAGTTCTGTAATTGGAATGAAAGGAATTTTAACACTATTTAGACAAAGACTCAAATGCAGTGTAAATGGAAAGCTAGATTTCATTATATATATTTATATTTAATTTAGAGACTTATTTGTAACAGGGACACTTAGGCAGGATTTAGGATTTCTTTGTTAAAAAAGCATGTATTTGTGTTCACCGCTCTATTTCGAAGTTTTTAGTAACAATTATTTCCAAAAACACCTTTCACTAGGCGCTAACCTTCTCTTAAAGCCAGCCATCAAAACCCCATTACTATCGGCACCCTCTACTTGCCTTCTAATGTTTTGGGCCAGAGCTTTCTTATTATATTGAACTGCCTGTAGGGTTCTATTAAAATCCTTAATTGTAACCCAACTGTATTTTTCTCCCAAGTCCCATTCCTCATGAGATCACCACAATAACTCCATCCTGAATGTCACTCTTATTTTAAGAATGTGTTTGCCTAAAATCTGTCATCTGATACCGAGCTTTTTTGCATCAGTGACATCTTCATTTCTGCTTCTTCAGGGGGAGACGGCCTATCTCGGAGTCGGGATCAGAGGAAAGAAAAAAAAAAATCTTGGAAGCAGAGAGCAACTAACATCTAGCACATGAAGTGGTTTACTATTAAGACTTTTGCTAGGCAAAAGTAAATGTGTATTTGGGAGCCCTATCTAAACTGGCACAGAAAGGAAGGTCAAAATGTGCAGGGTATGTGCTGTTTATGGGAAAAACAAAAGGGGGGTGGGGGAGGAAGACAAGATGATAAACTGGCCAGAAACTCATCAGCGCCAAGCACAACCTGTTTTCTTCAAAATAAGGCCTTCCGTCAGAGTTGCAATATTATCTTTAAAAAGAAACGGAAAACGAAATAAAGCAAAAGTCATGGTGTTTAGCTCTATTTTCAATACAGTATTGGCTTTGTCTAACATTCTGTTAGTGTTAGAATTCTAGGGGAAGTTGACCAAGAGTTGCATGAATTTGTGTCATTTTAAAAATAGGTCAGTGCTGTTAGGGAAGGTAGCACAAGACTTGCCAAATGATACACATGTTTTGGGGGGTAGATACCAATAAATCAAAACACAACCTTTATCCCACCAGTACATTATCTTGGGGAGTGTATTTCTGGAACGAAGGTGATCTGAAATCATTACCAGCTCATCTTAGTGGAGAAGCCCTCTGTTAAATATTTACCGGGAAATATGATTTAATAACAGAGCTTAAACCCAGATATGTAGTTGGAGTTCTGTAAGTGAGGGGTGGATTTTTCTTTTTCCTATTGAAGAAAAATGACTTTCAAAGTTAAAACACAAACAACTTTGATTTGTCCAAAGTGTTGATGTTAAATCTTGTCAGGCCTTGCTAACAAGAAAATCCTGGCGTGTAAGGGAAGAAGGGAAAATGATCAATTTTAGCCCCGAAGTGAGCATTGTTGATCTTTGCCGTTAAATGCACAGGCACCCAAGTCACCTCTGCCATGCCTAATTTTCCTGGCTTATTTTCCTCTCGATGGGCACACTGCTGGCTCAGATGATCAGGCGATGCTGTGAAGGCCCTGCTCTATGGCTGGGAATGTTTGTTTTCACCAGAGGGCACTGATAGCTCAACTCCTTTGAAAACTTTAGTGGAGGGGGGAGGGGTGTAAAATTTGAGAGGTCATAATTTATATTTATATTAAATATTGCTAATTATTAAAAGGAACTGGCCTCCTCCCACCTCACCAAACAGCCTATGCTTCACCCTGAGTTATTGCCTCCCTACTCCTCCATTAATCCTTCCTCTGGAGAAAAGGGTGCATTTTACACTTCTAATGCGGTGTTGGGCCCAGTTAAACTGTACACTAAGAAACTGAGTACAGAATCAAAAAAAAAATGCAGTTTATTATTGTAGATTATTCTTTCTCTTGATATAACCAGAATTGAAAATGAAAGAAAAGCACATAGGAACATCACGCGTGGTTAGTTAGTAACTCAAGATATAAAACAATTTTGCACAGCAAAATATGTAAAAGAAAAGTAACTGACAAGATTTTTTTATATTTATTGTGGTAAGATTTACTTTTCATTTTTTTTTTTAAAGACAGGATGTCAGTCCCTGAAAATAACATTTACTGATTATTGCCTTTAAAACTGTGGATTTTTTTTAAGTTACAGAAAATCCAGTTCTGCACCACAATACAACTGTAAAAAAATCTGCATCATTTTAAAACTGTGCAGTAATGCCATTTTTATAACTGCATAAATTTTATTAGCGTTCTAAACAGTTTTGCATTTTTTTGTATTATATGCTTGCAGGTTATATCTTAGTGCAATTCAGTCCCAAATACTTTAATTTTGAAAAAAAACACATACATTTTGAATGTAAAATACCCCTACAGATATAAACAGGGGTGTTTCCCCTTTTAATACTTTGGTTTTCAATACAGTCAGTGGTATAGCAAAGACTACACATACCCAACTTATATTTAAGTTGCAAGCACATGCTGTATAAGCTACTTTTTAAACAGTCCCCTTGCAAACTCTACCCCCCTTAACATCACAACAGTAAACAATTTAGTGCATCAATCTTTTAAAAAATCTACAGCTAAACAGACCTAACTCTTTCAAATTTATCTATAACATTCCTTTATCTGTAGCATACATTTTAACTGGGCTAACAGATTATAAAAACTAGAATTAAATTATATACTAGAAACCCATAGCATTCCACATTTGACAATGACCAAAAGCAAAAAGAAAAAAATAAAATAAAAATAAAACAAACAAAAAATAACGGGGCAGATTTCTTTCTTGAAAAAATAAATTTTAGACTGCTTTCGGAAACAGCACAATTTGAGTCCCCAAAGTGGGGTGTCATTCTTACTAAAAAGAAAACATTAGGAGTTCTTTAATGTTTGCCATTTAAATTTTTTAACCCATTCTGGCATCTTTGACAAGGAATGCCTTCAGTGCATTTACAATGGGAGGCTGAAGTTCTGAGTAACTCAAAGCAGTTTTGGAGCAGATGCAAACTTTCATGGGAAGAAGGCTCTAGGGTTGCACTTTTTCGTTCTGAACTCAAAAAAGTCATGAGACAATAAAACAAAAGTATGAATGCCATGCCATAAGTCTTTGAACGTCCATTTCCAAGCCAAAAGGAAAAAAAGAAAAGAAAAAATAATTATACCATACATGTCCAGCATGCAGGCTTTTTTTATTAATATAATGTCTCTTTTCCATAAAGTTTTTGAAACAGTTATAGTTCATCGTTGCTAAGAGAAAGTAGCAAGCATAATAATGCATGAGATGAGAATGAGTTGTTTTTTTTAATGGCAGACTAAACTCTCAGATTTGGCATCATAAGGCCAAAACTCACAAGTCACACCCAGAAGGTTGATGCAGGCTTGATTGTGGCAGGTTCATGAGGATTTTTTTCTCTATTTTAGCGTAACAGTGCTAAAAAACCCCGATGGAACTCAGCACGCTGCAAGTCTATAACATTTCACATTTTTTTCCTTTGCAAGCTCAATCTCACATGAAGAACTCAGGTGGAGGAAAAACAAAACACCTTAGCTTTTTCCTCTTTTATCTCAGAAGAGATGGGTGGAGAGGGAGTTGAGGGTAGAGGTTGGAAAAAAAGGTCAACACAGCAAGCTCCAAAAAGTAGAATTAAAAAAAAATCCAAACAAAATAAAAACACACACAGAAAATGGAACACCAGCTCATGAACTGAAGAAGAAAAAGAAAAAAATATGTAAATGATGCAGGCTTCAAAGGTGAGCATGAAGAACTCTGCTGAGATCTTTAAACATTGTGCAAGGGGGGGGGGGCATAAAAAAACGAGCTACCGAGTTATGGAGATTTTCAGATTGGCAATCCATGAGCCAGACATCCATTCCCTCCCCAATTTAAAAACAGCCACCACCGCTACCATCTCGGAGCCGGGTGTGTGTGTGTGTGTGTGTTTGGGACATCTGGGGGTGGGGGCAAACTTGGTAGGGAAGGGGGCGAGGTGGTGGCCAGCATGGCTCTGGAACTAGCAAGCCCACTCCCGAGTAGGACCCCCACGGAGCACTTATCAAGGTGGCTAGCTGGGATCGCGTGTCAGACTCACATGAAAAACTCGGGAGAGGACGGGTTGTCGCTGCTCGAGCCGTTTTCTCGGAAGCCGCTGCTCACCAACTTCTCGTATTTCTCCTTGTACGCGTCCCTCTCGCGCACCAGCCTGGAGATCTCCTGCTTGAGGTGGTCGACCTGCTGCAGCAGCTGGTTCTTCTCGGACTCCAGGACGTGTCTCTGCTGCACCCTCTTGAAGCGGCAGGACTGGGCATAGCCGCGGTTTTTCAGGGTCCGCCTCTTCTGCTTCAGCCGGATCACCTCCTCCTTGCTGACCCCGCGCAGCTGCCGGTTCAGCTCGCGCACGGACATGGTCACCAGCTGCTCGTCTGAGAAGCGGTCGTCGAAGTGCAGGCCGCCCGCGGCGTGGTGCGGGTGCAGGGCGCCCCCCGCCCCCGCCGTGCCCCCGCCGCCGCCGCCGCCGCCGCCACCTCCGCCGCCGCCCCCGGCGCTAGCCGGGCCCCCGCCGCCCGTGCCGCCCGGGCCACCGGCCGAGGCGGACGCGCTGCCCGCGGCGCCCGGAGCGCCGGCCGTCGGGTGGTGGTGGTGGCCGGCGGCGTGGTGGTGGTGGTGGTGGTGGTAGTGCGGCCCCGCGCCGCTCTGCGCTGCGGCCGCGGCGATCACGGCGGACACCACGGCGGCGGCGGGACCCATCTCTTCGCCGCTGCCTCCCAGGGAGGCGCCGGCGCCGGCCCCGGCCGCGGATGCCAGCTGCTGCGCCCCGCGCGCATAGCCATCGAAGCCGCCCTGGAGCTGGTGGCTGTTGCTGATGAGAGCCTCGACCGCGTCCTCGGGGCTGAAGCCCAGCGCCTCGGGGTTCAGCTGCTGCGGGTAGCCGGTCATCCAGTAGTAGTCTTCCAGGTGCGCCTTCTGCTCGCTGCCCGAGCCCGGGCTGGGCGCCGAGAAGCTGGGGGAAGGGGGCACCGAGCTGCACGGCGTGCTCATGGGGGTGGAGGACAGCGAACCCCCGGCGATGAGACGGCCGCACTGGCTGATGATGCGGTCGGTCTCCACCGGTTCCTTTTTCACTTCAAACTTCATCAGATCGAAGTCATTAACATATTCCATGGCCAGGGGACTGGTGGGCAGGTCGGAGTTGCTCATTGCCAGTTCTGATGCCATTCTCCTGCCGCCGCCGCCGCCGCCGCCGCCGCTCCGCCAGATGGGCTGCAGGAGAGGGGCCAGCGGGCTGTGCTGGGTGGCCAGCGGGTGAGCCAGCTTGCCGGGCTGGGGCGCTTCTAGCTCGCGCGGCGGTGGCTGGCCCGAAACCTCCGAGCGCGCACACACCCCCCCCCGCCCTGCCCGCGCCCCCCGCGTCCGCCCTCCCTCCCCCACTGCTCACGCCAATATGCTCGCTCGCCCCGGCCCCTCCTCGCCTGCTCTCCTTAGTGCGCGCCGAGCCGGCGGCTTCAGGCTCGGAAAGGTCCTCCGCGGGCTGCGGTGGGAGCGGCGGCGAAGCCGGAGGAGCCCGGCC
Organism: Plecotus auritus; assembly: GCF_963455305.1. Classification (NCBI taxonomy): domain Eukaryota; kingdom Metazoa; phylum Chordata; class Mammalia; order Chiroptera; family Vespertilionidae; genus Plecotus; species Plecotus auritus. The sequence goes on along the minus strand of NC_137785.1, from coordinate 38,298,900 downwards.
GGTTGTGCGGCGTCCCCCGCTCGCCGCTCCGCTGCGCGCTTTGCATAAGGAGGGCTCGCCTCGCCGGCCGGGCTGCAGGCGGGGCGCGCGCAGCGGCCGCTCGGGGCTGGAGGCGCGGCGGGCGGCTGTCCGAGCGGCGCGGGCCTTGGCACGGGGGAGTTAACACTTCATGCTTCTCGCCTCCTCTTCTGCCGGGCTCTTTTTATTTTTTTCTTTCCTCTCTCTCTCCCTCGCGCGCTTTCTCCGTGCAAAGTGCAAGACAGAGGTGCAGCCGGGCTCGAGGAAAGGGAGGGGGGAGTTGAGTTCTTTCTTGCTTTTTTTTTTTAAAAAAAAGCAAAATAGCGAAGTCCTGGGGAAAGGCGAGGCAGAGAGCAAAAGGGGGGAGGCCGAGCCTACGAGCAGCCTGAGCTACAGCTCGAAGATGAAAAAAGATTTTAAAGCCTCTGATCCAGCAAGAAGAGTTTAAAGCAATTGCTTAGTTTTATAGTACTTGTGACGTCAGGCCCAGATGGGAAATTGACTGGTACTCGGGGCCAATGAGAGGCGGCGAGAGCGGCCGCGATTAGCATAATAGTATAGAAACAAGGAAACTTTTCGGAGCTGTCAATCAGGGCCCAATCAGCTGACTGTCAGCTGGGACAGGCGCGCTTAACCCTTCCCGCGCCGCAACCTCCCCCGGAGGGAGCAAAGCGGAGCACAAAGTTTGGTGAAAGAGAGCGAAGAGTTTTCCAGAGGGGCTGCGGGAACCCGGGAAGATAGGGAGGTCGGTTTGATTTACTTTGGAGCTCGAAGAGGCCTGCTTTCCGGAGACCCAGTTGACCCTCCACTCACTCTGCGGGGATTGGCCTGACTGCCCTCCCCTGCCAGCTCCCGTCCCCAGGATTGTGAATTAGCCTGGCAGCCCTCCCTCCTCGCTCCACCTTAGGCACCCAGGTGTCTGCCCCAGGGATCTTCCTTCCCCCAGCCTGGCTGTGCCCAGAGCTTAAACTTGGCCCCAACTCTTTGTCCCTCTCCCGTTCCCCGCGCGCGAGGAGACCGGGGTCCCGACTGCATGCCTGACGCTGCTCCGCCGCGCTCCTGGCGGGTGGTTTGGGGTCCGCGAAGAGAGAAAGCCCATTTTATCACCCTCTTTTAAAGGAGGCAAAATAACTTGTTCAGGGGCCATTATGCGCGGGGACCGGCTGCTTGCTGGCGTCGCTTGCCCTTGCGGGGAGCGAACGCCTACGCGAGTTAACTCCGGGAAAGCTCTCAGAGTTTGGTCAGCCCGGCTCACCCCTCAGGCTTCCGACTATGGCTGGAGTTTGACCTTTGAGATTCGTTCTCTCTCTCTCTCTCTCTCTCTCTCTCTCTCTCTCTCTCTCTCTCTCTCTCTCTCTGTCTCTCTCTCTCTCTCTCACACACACACACACACACACACACACACACGCTAACTCACCCCTATGAAATCTGATCCCTGTTTATCAGGGTCCCACGTGCCCTTTGCACTTTTATGTTTCAGTGATTATTTTATACTGGATCGTGGTGAGGAACCAGGGGGAAAAACAACACCCCATCGTTTCCCAGCTTCCCTCGAAGGGTTAAATTTTAAACCGCGGTTTCTCGGACAAGCCCGGAAACGTAGAGTGGGGGTGGGGTGGGGAGCAGCTTCTCCCCCTCCCCGTTACAGATGCTAATAATTGTTCAATTTTCTAGATCGATTCTTTTAAAGCCTATGCAAGAAGAAAAAAGAGAAAGGAAAGAAAAGAATAAAGAAACAACCAACAACTCTGTTTCTAAGATTTTAAAGCGATAGGCAAGTCGGAGAAGCCGAGATTTAGGATTTGGGGGAAAAGCAAGAGTGCGCGAGGGAACCCAACGTTTGGAAGACCAGCCCGCCTGCTTGGATGTTGGGACTGTTGATTCTTCCAATTAATGAAATGCATTTGGTGTTAATGTTATATATATATTTTATTTTTATTTTTATTTTTTTACTTTGTGGAAGGGGAAAACGCTAGGAGGGTGCATTAAAAAAAAAAATTCTGAAAAGCCTGCAAAAGGATCGAAGAGTGAAAACTATTGTTGGATCGAGTTGGTTTTTACCTCAACAGCGCCACCTTTCGGCAAAGGTCAGTTGAAATTGATCCGTGTCCAGTTTTGCTGAAGTGAAAAGAAGCTGGTTTCCCAAGGTGGGAGGAGGAAAGAGGTGCAGGAAGTTTGACTGCAGTGGGAGAACCCAACCTTGTAGGTAAGGGGCTGAGGACAGTGCAGGCAGGTGAGGGAGTTATTTTTCCTCCACTGTCCCCCTTGATTGTCGACCAAGGGGACAGGGGACACAGAAGCCTTTTGGAGTGTAATTCTGCCTCAGAGACTTTAGCAAGTGGATCCCATGTAACAGGGCCCCAAGCCCTTTAAAAGTGCCAGGATGGATTTCCAGCGGGCTTTATGGCAATATCAATAGAATTAAAGTTACTTGTAATTCAGTGATAAATGAGATGTCTCTAGTAAGTGAGATTAAGTGCAGCGCTATAAAGTTGTTTATCTGAAAAGTAATTCTCAGAAAACCTGACTTCTGACACTTAGTCATATATTAAGCCCCGAGTCTTGAATATTGCACTTCAGAACGCTGTCACCCACCCCACAGCATACTTTACTATTTATAACGAGACCTTAGGTGTCACTCACTGGCTTCAGACTCCAGATTAGACTTGTGTTAATTTCTCTGATGCTGGCAGCCTTGGGTTGCAGCAGACCCCAGGGTTCCTAATGAGAGAATCCCCCAGTAAAGGTTTGTAGGCACATCAGAATCCTAAAAGGCCAGTGCTGTTGGTATTTTCCAGAAAAGCACCTTTTTGTTTTTTCATCATTACTTCAGCGAAGCTGTTTATAGGGGTAGTTTTGGTTTTATGGGAATACTTTGTAGGGATGGAATGAAGTATGTCTATTACCAGTTTGGAGAAGAAAGAGTGATGGTTATGTCAATATTTATGCAACCTAACAGAATTCCTTTGCTTTCCACCTCTAAAACAGTATTTTACCTAGTAATGAAGTTAAGGGACTATAGCTTGTTTATTCAGAGGAAAATCTTAAACTACATAAACATATTATGTCATTTAGCATCATTGTTCATAGCAATAGTTTTCTAGGCTTCTTAAAAATCATTAGCCACAAAGGTCTGAAGTTTATAATTATTCATGTAAAACATGAATTTAAATGTAGTTAGGAAGAATTGATTCTTTTTTTTAATTTATTTTTTTTATCCTTTGGCATCACATTTTTGTTAAAAGCTGTAAGAAATGATCTTTGTCTCTCATGAAAGTATTTTTGGCCAGGAGCACTGAAACTTCTGCATTCATAAACAACATTTATAAACAAAGTTCGCTCATGACGAAGACCATGTGATATAGATTCATGGCCATGCACCTAATTGTTGCAATTATATATCATTTCTAGAAATTAAATGCTCATGTTTGGGCAGCTAAATGTATTATTATCTGCACATTTTTTATGGTTTATTTCTGTACACTGCTGTTAAGCCATGGTATTTTTCTTCCTCATATTGCAGAGCCTTTTACAGTCTCTTATTTTCTCTTGTAAAAAAAAAAAAAAAAAAAAAAAAAGAGAGGACCAGAATTATTTTTTAGATGTGTAACAGTAGTGCTCTCAGACTTATAACTAAATTCTCATTTTTGTCCTTTTTACTTTATTATTTAGTGATTCACAGGGGTGTCCAAACATTTACAGTTCTCCGTTAGTGGCATTTCTTTTACAACAATTGAGCTCTCTTATTTTAATTAGTACTATTCAGGTTTTTGATTCTGTACAATTACAGCAGGCCACATTTCTTTAGACTTCTTTGCTCACATTGTTTGTTTCACTTCTCTCCAAGCCCATCTAATCCAAATACAATACGAACCCTGTTTCCATACTGCTTAATATCCCCTTGCTATATATATGCTAGTAATCTCTGTAGAACAATATAGAGTAATTTCGAAACCATGCCTTTGTCGTTATTGACCAATTCAAACCAGTAGCATTAAAGTTTCTGAAAGCCGTGAATATTTATAGAAGAATTTTGGGAGGGAGGAGGGCATGAGTCGAATCATGTAGAAGATTGCGAAACCGTAACATCCAAAACACAAATGTAGATTCGTGTCAGTACATACACAACAACTTCGGACAAAAAGAAGAAAAATCCTGTTCGTGTCCAAATGACAATGATTAAAAATTTAAAATAATATATATTTTTTTCCCTGATGGTGAGTTACAGTTACTCAGGTATATCATGTTGGAATCTGACATAGATAATCCAAAAAGAACAAAATGCACCAAGAAGTGTAGTGTCTGTTCTTGTTTCTCCAGGAGCTGATTTTATGGTACAGAACTAACCAGAGTCCACTCAATTTCACTGTGAACCTCGCTAAAGTGATTTGAGTAAAGTAACTGGATGATCACATAGACTGTTCTTAGCATGTTAGATACATCCTCGTAACAGTCTTTAGTTAGCAGGGTAAGTAAATCACAAATCACTGTTAGCAGATTCATGGAGGAAAATTAATAGAATCAGGCAAGATAATCTGATAAGGGCAAAATTGCTGAGGAAACAGTCTTGCCTCATATTGGAGAATGTGAAACAACCGCCTGATTACTAGGAGTTGTTATGAATAGGTGAATTATGTGCTAAATAATCATCAGAGTAATTCAGCCTTTATTAATTCTTTTCTCTTTAAGCGATTCACAGTTGTAAGTTAAAGCCGATCTCTCTTTGAAGACACATCTTTTATAATTTTTATTGGAGGTAATTTATTATTTGCATTACCTGTATTTACTTCATAATTGAACATTTTGCATTCAAATTTATGTAATGCATTATGCTTGAGAATATATTTCTGCCTGATTAGCATAAATAGTCACTTACCTCATGAATTACTAACAAAGTTTATCTTAAAATATAGGTTTTTTTATTAAGTGGAACACAAACATATGTACAATAAATTCTGATTTTTCGGTGCAGTTAGAGAACAGCTCACATTTGATTTCAGTGAAAAGAGGCTACAAGGGGAGGGGAGTAATCTTGAGAAGGAGGCAAAATACAAATGAGATTGGTAGGCTTCTTTCAAGGGGGTGTTTTCAGATGGGGGTGTATGCCTGGAGTGGGCAAGGGGCAAGTGCTGAAGGAGGGTCTGGGCTCTCCATACACTGTTTAGGTTGCTTACTGGAGGATCTCGACATGGACTGTGGATCCGGAAAAAAACTATAACTCATCCTCTCTACCTTTCTGAGGGACCATGCTAGCAAGTGAATCGCATTGACTGAGTTGGGGATTGTTCACTTTCTGTTAATTTTATTTGTTGTCTGTTTGCTTGTTTTGGTCTCCTTAGAGTCCTCCTATAGAACACAATATACATCACTCAATACAATACTCGCTGTTTTGCACAAGAGATATGGCAAAACCAGTTGTTTTCTCCGGTGAGAATTCCTGGGCAGGTCTCCCCAAATTTGCTCAGTTCCCTTCCCGTTCTTCACCTAAAAAAGACACCCAATCTAGCCTGCCAGACAGGAGTGATTAAGAGATCTGTGCAAACATTAACATTTGGATGCAAGCACTTCTACAGTTTTAGTGCAATAGATGGAAATGCTAAATGCCCAGGCCTCTTTCCCCACCCTGGCCATTCCAAATCAACAGATCCCCCTTATTCCCTTTTCCAGGGCATAGCCATTTCCTTAGAGGTTTTTTTTCCTCCCTTCATTAGAGACTGCTTATGATTCCTCCTCCATTGTCATCCCATTTGATCCTATTCACAGCTTACACTCATGAGGGAATTTGTTTTGAAAGCATTCAACCCTTCAAAGATTTTTATTGTGCTGAAATCAGAACTGATTGAAAAAAAAAAGCAGGGATTAAAAATAAGGGGGACCTGCTATTGGGACATTGTTTATTCAGGCTGCATCTTTTATGCATGATAACTCAGGGGACAGGCTGTGGGTGGCGCTAGCTCAGGAAATTTGGGTCACCCTGGAGATGGGGTGATTTGAAGGGACTGCTCCAGAGGCATTTACCAGCCATTTGACCTGGGAAATGGAACCTGGAGTTTTAGAATACTCAGACCAAACGTAAATACTCGTGTGATTACCGGGAGGAGTATGTTAATGCCAATGATTGCTGAATTTGTGTGTTTCTGAATGAGATTGGCTGTGGTCCTGTTTTATATCTTAGTTCTTGGTTGCATGATGGGTTTTGCTGTGCTGTTCTGTTAGTTGGACACGCAAGATATGCCCAGTGACACCCTCCCAGCATCATTCATCATGACAGTGTTTCTGCTCAAACAGAGAATTGGGCTAAGCAACCCTCCTCACAATAAAAAGTGAAGTCACATTTATAGACCTTCGCTGGTATTCTTATTTAGTTATTTTATAACAATGATACATGCTGTCAAATATCATTTGCATAATACAGAAATAGGAGGCTACCAAACAAAAGAACCACTATTTCCCACTTCACCCCAACCCTCTAATCCTGGTATCAGGTGTTACCATCTATATATATAAAAGCCTAATATGCAAAGTGCCCCCTCAGAAGTTCAACCGACCGGGAGTTCAATCGCTCACTATGACATGCGCTGACCACCAGGGGGTGGCGTGGAATGAAGAAAGGCCCCAGCCGGCAGCTGCTAGGGACCCTACCCGTGCACGAATTTCATACACTGGGCCTCTAGTCTATAATAATTTGGGGTCCATGCATATACTTTTTACAGAATGGAATCATGGTATACACACAGCTTTTTTAAAACTTGCATTCCCAGCAGTAACACATCCACCTTAATATCCTCAAAAAGTGGTTTGGAGCACTCCTCTCTCCATTGGTAGAACTTATCTAAGAGAATCTCAGATGGGGGAGTTTAGAGATCTTACCTTAACAGCCTCCTACCTTCTTAACCACATTCTGGCACGTGAGTTGACAGCATGCAGGATCGATTTTACTAGGCCCAACAGACACCGTGCCTAGGACCCATGAGACTGTCCGGGGCCTAGGAGAACATTTAAGTTTCTTTTAAAATCAGAGGAAAAGAAATGAATATAGTGCAGCATGTATTATATCTGTCATTATACCAATATAGTCATAAAATGTAATTCAATGTTTATGGAAGAAGGGGTCCACAGAAACCAAAGTGCCTCACAGCTACAAAAGTCCAAGTGCAGTCCCGACAACATGCACTTGATTGCCCCCAGCGACAGGGTGTTCACTACCTCTCAATTTTACCTTACACCCTGTCCATCTATCTTCCCACAGTTCCTGAGGTTGTCAGCCAAGCTTTATGTTTGTTTGTCTAGTATGAAGTCATATCCCCTTCTTCTATATACAAGTTCTGATATCATACACTCATAAGGCCATGAGCCCTTATATCCCTCATGCTCTCTGGGGAGTAGAAGACAACCAATATGAAGACACCTCCTCCCTACCTTTCATATTCCATTCTAAACATAGTCAGTGCCTTTAGCATTTCTACGCCTGAATTTTAAGTGCCTCTGCCTTTAGGTGGCTGATTCCCAGATGTGCCCACCTGGGAGTTGTCCTCCTTGGAGGGTTCAGGTCCTAGAACTGAACCCAGATTCCCGGTGTGAGTTTCTCAGCACAGAGCAACTGCTACCCTCCGCCTCCCGGAGCCAAGTCTGGCTGCTGTTCTTGCAGACCATAATTGCACGAGCCTCAGCAGACATATAACACCGGTGACTCATTGTGCACGGCCCGAGGCCTTTTCTTCTCACATTTCCCCCTCCTCTATTTGTGTGCTTATGTTTTTGAGCCCAAGCGCACAAATACACAACCATGCCCAGTAGGCTTCATCTCATTAGGTTCAGCCTGGTCCCTGCTTGTGTGAATCTCTGTGGATCTAGAATATGCCATCGACTTGTTTTAATTTGCCTCCCAGCTTTGTGGCAGCCGCAGATGAAACTGATGTGCTTTTCTATGACTTAACCTCTCAGAAGTAGTTCCCTCACCTGCAAAATGAGATATTGTCAGGATTAGAGACTGTGCCTGCGATGTGAGGCCACAGAGGAGCTCTGTGAATGGTTTGTGTTTTTCTGAATTTCCTACCATCTCTCCCAGTTGTTGATAACAGCATCAGAAGGTACAAGACCCAATGGTGCCCCAGTGGAGACTGTCCTTCCTCACCCAATCATTTACACAAAATGACTTGCCAGATTATTCAAGTCCCCTAGTGGACATTTTAAATTAAATGGCCTTATAACATCTCTAATCATCAGGGAAATACACATCAGAATCACAATGAGATACCACTTCACACCTGTTATCATGGCTATCATTGAACAGACAAAGGTAAGTATTGGTGAGGATGTGGCAAAAAGAGAACCCTTGTACACTGTTGGTAAGAATAAAATTGTGTGCAGCTGTTATGGAAAACAGTCTGAAGGTTTCTCAAACACTAAAAATAGAGCTGTCCTACAATCGAGAAATCCCACTTCTAGGTATACATCCTAGGGAAATGAAACCAGCATCTCGAAGAGATATCAGCTCCCCCATATTCATTGCAGCATTATTCACTACGGCTAGAATCTAAGTGTTTGCCCACGGGTGAGTGAATAAAGAAAATGTGATGTGATATACACTATGGAATATTATTCAGCCTTAAGAAATAAGGAAATCCTCGCATTTGTGACAACATGAATGAACCAGGAGGACACCGTGCTAAGTGAAATAAGCCAGACACAGAAAGACAAATACTGTATGAACTCACTTATATGCTGAATCTAAAAAAGTTACACTCATAGATGCAGAGAGTAGAATGGTGGTTACCAGGGACTAGAGAGCTGGGGAACTGGGGAGATATTGGTCAAGGGGTACACACTTTTAGTTATGCACGATGAGTAAGCTCTGGAGACCTCCTGTATAGCACAGTGACTATAGTTACAGCTACTACTGTATCGTTACAGTCACAATGACTATAGAATACAATGACTGCTGTACTGTATACTTGAAATTTGCTAAGAGGGTAGATCTTAAGTGTCCTTGCTACACCCAAACACACACACAGAAAATGGTACCTATATGAGGTAACAGGTATTTTAAATTGTGGTAGTCACTTCACAAGGTATACATATACCAAAACATTACATTGTACACCTTACATGTATATAATTTCTATTTGTCAATTATATCCCAATAAAGCTGGAAAAAAAAAAAAACAACCTGAATTGGCCTATTGGGTAATTGGGCTCATTTGAAACTAAATTGCCCCATCTGAATGTCCACACACATCCTTCTAATAAATTCTAAAGCAACTTTACTTTCTTCTGGTGTAGGCAAAGCTCTCTGTCTAAGAGGGCAGATTGCTTAATGGTTTGATGTGTCACCCAGCCGGATTTCTGTAAACCTCTGACCTGTCAAAATTGTCCAGAGTTGATACCTCAGAGACTAATAAAAATAGATGATGCCTGGAAAACCAAAGCAGAAGAGCTCTGTCTATATAGAAAACCATCTTTGAGATCTGTTCTTTCTTCCCCGTTTTTTTTTTTTCCTTTTTTTTTTTTCTTGTTTAGATTGCCAACTTCCCTGCCATTTCCTGATGCCAGTTTTGAAGCCAGGAGGCTCCAAGTCATTTTCTCAAATAGAAAGAGTTCAGAGTTTCCACCTTTGAACTGCAACTGGTTCCCCTGGTGTCTCGTGAAAGGACCTAACTGCAGGCTTTTGCAGAATCTGCCCATCCATGGCTCCCATCTTGGCCCCTACAGAGACACCTGGGAACAGGAGCAGAAAAGAGACTGTGAGTTTATGACCTGCTATCTGTGGTCTGGTCCAGCCATAGGGCTCGGTGCTGTCTGGTTCTACAGACCCAGCCCAGGACCATCAGGGCTCTGGAGGAATGACAGGGGCTCTGCAGGCAAGCTTCACTGACTGTGGGCTCTGGGCTCTGTGAAGGGCTGCTGGTCAGGGACAGGTGATGTGGGTGCTGGTAGATTGTGGTGGGGGAGGGTAGGCTAGCCTAGAGAAGCCTATTAATTCACCCTCTGACCTCAGAAAAGTGCTTCAATGTCTTCCTCCAACTCATTTTTTAACATCTATTTTTATTGATTTCAGAGATGAAGGGAGAGAGAGAGATAGAAACATCAATAATGAGAGAGAATCATTGATAGGCTGCCTCCTGCATGCCCCACAATGGGGATCGAGCCTGAAACCTGGACTTGTGTCCTGGGAATTGAACAGCAACCTCCTGGTTCATATGTCAATGCTCAACCACTGAGCCACACCAGCCGGGCTCCAACTCATTATTTTTTTCAGGCTGCAAAGGAATTGAACTGCATGAGGAGGTAAGAAAGATTCTGGATTGCATGGAGGGAATGTTCTCAGCCCTTTGAGATTGAACATAGGTAGGTAAACACAGACCAGACACCCATACACACAGACAAAACTGTCATACTGGGTTCTTGTAGAGCATTGCTGGGTCAGAATGATAAAGTTAGAATATCTTTGGGGTCAGAATGGTGGGGCCAAACAACTCCAGGCCAGAGGATGCTGTGGTTTTAGGTTAATAATGTTTAGAACCTCTGGTGGCAGAGCAGTGAGGCAGTAAAGCATCGATTTTTGAGGGTCACTGAACAAGGAGACATTCAAGAGATGCTGTAGTTTGGCACCAAGCCAACAAGCGTGTGAATCCTGCTCCATCCCAGGCGTGAGACCTGGGCAAGTTGGTTGACCACGCTGGGCCTCTGTCCCCTCCTTGGTCAAAGATGAAGAGTATTTTTTTTTTATCATGATGAGCATGTACATCAAGTGTTTGGCACATGTCACCCTGGTAAGTGCTCAAATGAATGCAATCTATTAGCATGTGCCTAAGTCTGAGTTTATATTCTTCCCACACAGTTTCCATTCATGGGGCCTAGTGTATACTGGGGACTCAGGAAATGTTTTCTCCTGTGTTTATGCTCCTGCCTTATAGTTGTAGTTACCCTGAACCTTAAGTAGATCTTTTTCTCCCAAGTTTTGCATAATTTTGCTCCCCTGGAACTCTACCCCTCCCCTTCTGCCCTGCCCTCTCCCCTATCTCCTGGCTAATTTTTTTATTCTTCTTCAGGTCTTGTATTTATTCTTAAAAGCTTTACCTGAGCCCTCTTCCCAGTAGCTCCAAAGCTGGCTGGGTGTTCATTCTCTGCGCTCACTGCCATGCAGTCCTCATGGTACCATATTAGTTCCCCACCTACCCTGCATGAAGCTGGGCCGACACCTCTCATCTCCCCAACTCCTTTGCCTAATACAGGCAAAGTAGATACCCAATAATTGTTCATTCAATGAAAGTGACTAAACACACGCTTGGATTCCCACCTCTTTTTTAAAGTACTAACCCACCCAGAATGTACTGCCAGGTGTCCCAGAAAACATGGCTCCGATAGGAAGAATTGCAACAAGACAATTCTTCCATTCATCTCTCACTAGTCCAATTGGCCCATCCCTCCATTACCAGGATGCTTATCTTGGTCACTAATTAACCTATATCTTCCCAATATGGAATTGGGTGGAAAACATGGTTGCGATGTGTGGCCCCTGGAACCGCAGTGGAAATCTGTATGTCTTGCTGGGATGAAATTTGGGATGAATAAAGGGATGCAATGAAATACGTAAGCAAGGTGCGCTGTTCACTTTCCTGGCTGCTACTGCCAAAGAGGGCCCTTTTCAGCCTTGAGTCACAGCTGCCTTAAGGCACATAGATACTGTTTTGTAATTGCTAAGTAAGAATGCTGGCCTGCCCCCATTTCCACAGGCCCAAATCTTGCTCATTCTTCAAGCCACTGCTCATGTACAGGGTTGCACATGAAGTGTAGCACAGTGACTGGATTCTCATAAGCATTTAATAAAGGTTAGTTGTTAATGCCACAACTTCCCCAAGCCCTCTCGGGCTCCTGCCTTTCAATTGTGGATCCCTACGGTTGTAGCTTAACCTGTTTTCTGGAACCTTCTGTAGCTTTGGGGAGCAGCACTGTGTAATGGTCCGGCAGAGACAGTTTCAAGGTTGGTTTCTGCTACTTACTTGCTGTGCTCTCTCCGAGGAGTTCTTTATAGGTTCTTTGAGTCTCAGTTGTCAGCGAATAATGGAATGCCATTTAGCCCTCTTTGAGTTGTAGGTGAAAAAATTTTTGACCTAACTAGGCTGAAGCAAAAAGGGAACATATTGGTTCACAAGACTAAAATGTGCAGGGACAAAGCTGGTTTCAGGCGTGGCTGGGGACGGGAGCCATATGATGTCATTGGATGTGGCTTCCTTTCACCCACGGTCCCTACACTACATTCTACTGACTGGACACCAACCAGTAGGCCTCCCAATGGGAGATGTTGGTGGGAGCAGCTCCAGTTCTAAATCCCCCCAGGATAGGTCCAATGGGGTCAGTTTGAGTGCTCAGCAGGACAGATCAAAGTCATGGTTTGGGTCATTGAATTGCTCTGGGTCATTAGGTTATCCACCCAGGCCTGAACCTATCTCTGTGGCAAAGGATGAAATATGCTGATTGGCTCAGACTTGGACTCCAAAATGGAGTGGACAGGGACCAGGGGACTTCTCTGAGCCTCTTTGAATGATGGGGGAGCCACCGCCCACTTCAGCACCATGGAGCCCCACCTTCAAATGATAACATTACTAACAGCCTACATGTGCATGCTATTCACCCAGATCTTGCCCTCAGTTTTAACTCATTGATCTTTGCAACAGTCCTATGAGATATGTGTTGCTGTTATTTGCATTTGACTGAGGAGGAAACTAAGGTACAGAGATGTTATAGGGCTTTTCCAAGGCCACTCGGCTGGTGAGTAGTACAAGGTGTGAATCCAGTCATAGTTGCAAAGTCCCTGCTCCCAACCACTTTCTTTATAATATACTAGAGGCCGAGTGCATGAAATTTGTGCACTCGTGGAGGGGGGGGCATCCCTCAGCCTGGCCTGGGCTCTCTTCCAGTCTGGGAGCCCTCGGGGGATGTCTGACTGATGGCTTAGGCCCTGCGGGGCATAGGCCTAAGCATCAGTCAGACATCCTTAGTGCTGCCACGGAGGCGGGAGAGGCTCCTGCCACTGCTGCCACTGTGCTCACCAACTGTGAGCCTGGCTCAGGGCTTCTGGCTGAGTGGCGCTCCCCAGTGGGAGTGCACTGACCACCAGGGGACAGATGCTCAATGCAGGAGCTGCCTCCTGGTGGTCAGTGCGTGTCATAGTGACTGGTCATCCCACTGTTTTGTCTATTTGCATATTAGCCTTTTATTATATAGAATTGTAAGGGGAAGACAGACAAGAAACTAATAGACAAATCAAGATATACTATAAAATAATGTAATGTAGTTTAGTCTGGTATAATGTAATATAAGCCTATATAATAAAAGGCTAATATGCAAATTGTCCCCTCAACTGCGAGTTCGATGGGGAGTTTGACCAGGGGGTCAGGCCGGCCAGCCAACTGCCTGTGGCCCCTCCCCCTGGCCAGCCCTGCCCCCGATTGGCCAGACCCCACCCGTACATGAATTAGTGCACTGGAGCCTCTAGTATAATAAATAACATAACTATAATATAGCATTGTATATCATCATATAAATCATATCATATGGTATCATATCACATGGTATCATATTACATGGCAGGCCTTGGTAAGTGGCAGCCCATCTTTGTATCCATCCCTACAACATCCATCACCAGCATGAGCATCAGAGGTGTTGAATGAGTGTTGACCAGCTGAATCATTTTATGTGTACTGTGTGAAGCCTTTGATGAGAGAATCCTGTTTCTGCCATGGCAACATCATTATCTTACATTCCTATGTTTGTTTCAGTCACACGAGAAGAACAAATGATTGAAAGGAGAAGACTGAGGAAAGATCAGGCGAGCTGAAATTTCTAGATCTCCAGCTCTCTGGCTTCTAATAGTGGTGGGAGCTTAAAGATGTCAGGCTGACCCTGTGTCCCTAAGACCATCCTGTTGGACACTCTCAGTGGAAAAGATCCAAGGAAATCTGTTTTATAGACAGGTGGAAAAGGAGTTAAGGGACAAATTCAAATGATACAGAGCTTTTGTAACTTAATCTTTTCCCCTTCTTTTTAAAAAATGCCTTTTCTTTTTTGAAATTTCTGTGACTATCCCAAATTTGTGTTTGCTACACAGAAATATGCATTGGTCTGTTTTCAGGTTGGTTTTGAGTGTTAAGATGCCCAGGGTGTGCTGAGAAGTGAGTATTTTGTGTTTTATTTAATGATGAGCACGTCCCCTCTCTTGACCTTCTCACAGCGTAGATATGAAGGCAAATGAAAACCCTGGGATCTCCTCACTTCATTCCTGCCTCCAACCTTATAGTCTAGTATTATGAGAGGCATTTAATCAAAGCATAGAAACAATTATAATAACACCCTGAAATTACATTCACATCTGCAATCGGAATTGCTAATGTCTCGCCTCCCTCTACCATGCTTCTGTCGTCTGATTTCAGTTCCCTTGTGGTGACTAAAAGTCTAGTCATTAATATCACACCCACCAACTTTATTGGAATTTACTGTCAGAAAGGTCTGTTTCCAGCAACTCCCTGAGCTGAATGGAGCTGCTGTGCCAGATCTTCTTATCCATTGCACAAGTCCAGGCATTTTCTTTGTACTAGAATCACTTCCCAAATTTGGGAAGGAAATTGAGCCTGCACCAACATGAGATTGCTATCCATTTTCTATGTGATAGGGTGGAAAGACCTGGTTTAAAGTCATATGCTACCAGAATTCGACTGACTACTAGAATATTATTGCCCACATTCTTACCTTTTCAACAACACTGGGATGATTTAGTAGTAATGTAATAATAACAATGGTGATGATGACAACAACAATAATAAAACTACCCATTTGCAGGAACTGCTGGGAAAAGACACATAATGCAGACCCCACAAAGAACTAGTAATGAAAATCTGGAAAATGGGAAATTCTATAAGTCAAATATTCTAGTTTCTTCCACTATTAAATGACCTGTAAAAGACAGGGAGACAGGGGGTGAGGGGAGACTAGTATAAATTATAACAGTCTTCCTTCCTTCCTTCCTTCCTTCTTTCTTTCCTTTCTTCCTTCCTTCCTTCCTTCCTTCCTTCCTTCCTTCCTTCCTTCCTTCCTTTCTTTCTTTCTTTCTTTCTTTCTTTCTTTCTTTCTTTCTTTTTTTTCCCTTTCTTTCTCCCTTTCTTTCTATATATTTTTATTGATTTCAGAGAGGAAAGGAAAGGAAGAGAGAGATGGAAATATCAGTGATGAGAATCGTTGATTGGCTGCTTGCTGCATGCCTCCCCGCCTCCCTTACTGGGGATCAAGCCCGCAACCCAGGCATTTGCCCAGACCTGGAACTGAACCATGATCTCCTGATTCATAGGTCAACTTTTAACCACTGAGCACACTGGCTGGGCCAGACCTTCTTTGAGAAGGTGGCTCAAAGCAGAGACGCAGTAGTAGACCAGTGAGAGAGCTGGCTTGAGAGAGAGGCAGGGGCAGATGCTGCCCACCCTGCATTTCCTTTCCCACGCCCCTCCTTTCACCCTGGCTGACTTCACCTATGAGACCCCCTTCCTGGGGATGCCTTCTCTGACTGCTTCTCCCTAATCCAAGAGGGGTGGTTTGTTTTCACTCTGTGCTCCAAGGGCCCCTGGCATGGATTTTGTGACTGAACATTGCAACTGTATATTTTTTAATGAAAAAAATTGAGGTGATTGTAGATATGCCTGCAGTTGAAAGAAATAATATGCAATGTTATTGCATGTGTAGGTTCGAGTGACCATCACCATAGTCAAGATACAGATCATTTCCACCTCGAGAACCCCTCCTGCTAGGCTTCGTAATTGCGTTTGTACCCATCTATCTCCCTCAGGATTCTGTGAGCACCATAAGCCAGGACATTAAACTCTATGTCCTGGTTCAGGCTAACTCAAACCAGCACATGGCTTCTAGGTGGTCCCACATGAAATGCCTGTGGACCAGATTCTATCACAGTAAGAGAGTAGGGAATTAGGACACTGTCTAGAAAGGCTTTGGCCAAGAAGGAGAGAAAACATCCCAAGGCACATAGTACTAAAGAGATACAATATGTTAGGACCTTTTCCTCTGTAGAGCACTGTGAAGATCTCCGTGGTATCTAGGCTTTATATTGCCTTAAGAAATCACCTGCTCAGGTGATTCCAAGAGAGACTTGCAACAAGGGAGGGACTGATTTCTCTGCGAAATGAAGCATGAACACCAGACTTTTATTTTCTGGTTCTAATTTGGTTCCTTTGTTGTTGTTTTGTGTGTGTGTGTGTGTGTGTGTGTGTGTGTGTGTGTGTGTGTGTGTTTAATATATTTTTATTGATTCAGAGAGGAAGGGAGAGGAAGAGAGAGATAGAAACATCAATGATGAGAGAGAATCACTGATCAGCTGCCTCCTGCACACCCCCAACTGGGGATTGAGCCTGCAACCCAAACATGTGTCCTGACTGGGAATTGAACCATGACCTTCTGGTTCATAGGTTGATGCTCAACCACTGAGCCACACTGGCCGGACATATTTGGTTCCTTTGGCATCATCTTTTCATGAGTTTAATGCACTTGAAAATTACGGACTCATAGTGATTCAGGCCTGGGGACATATTAAGCCTGGTGGGCAAGTGACTTGAGCAAGGGATTGGAGGGACCCAGCAGGAGTCCTAGGCTTTGTCTTTTCTACACTATCTTATGACAGGCTTGGGAGAAGACAAGTTTTCTTTCATTGGTCATAGCCTCACTCTTGGGTTTCATCTTACTAATGGCAGAATGTTCAGAAAATGTCTTGGAATAATAGGGATCCTTAAATTATCCCCAAGTACCTAGTCATGTGCTTCATTGAGGCATGAAGACACCTGTGAGGCTTCTGAATTCCTAGGTTTTAATGAATGAACAAATATCAAAGTGTGTCAGATGACTCTGAGTTCCATTCAAGACCAAGTCCTGAAAGGGCAGTGACTAGTTGACCCATTATTGAGATCACCAAGTATCAGATCCTTACTTATGGAAAGTGTTTACATCAGGCTTGGTGCTATTTGAGTAGATTAAGGGATAAATAAACATGTCACTCATTCATATAGCATTACATCTACCTGTCCGTCCGTCCATCCATCCATCCATCCATCCATCCATCCATCCATCCATCCATCCATCCATCCATTTTTTGTCCAAAGTGCAGCCCTTTATTAGGAGCCCCACGGGACATGTGAAAGGCCACTGAGGCAACAGTAGCTTTTTAAAAATTTGTTTGCAATACCTTCTAGGCACAAATATATCTTTGCCTCTTAGACACAACAAGAACACCAACCCCTCAGAATATATGTGAACAGCTTATTGGTGACAAAAAGGACCAATGTTATTTTCCTCCTGCTTTAAGTAAGAATAAACTTGAACGTCTGAACAGAAAAGGAAGTCATTGTTGTGGATATGTCCCCTCTCCCCAGCACTTAATATATTTTATGTTTTTGTTTCCCAGAAGTGAAAATACCATGGAGTATTATTTTTTCCTCACTGGTATCTATTATATCTCCAGGGGAATCTACTACACATAAAATGCACTGTGATTATTCAGTTTCACCTGGAGAATAAAATATCTTCTAACAGCTTCAGTGAGCCTTCACTAGGCTTTACCTTGATGGAACACACCTCACAGACAGAAGTCCACACCAATTGGCCTATTCTCATTGGTCTCCCTATTGTGAGAGCCAACTGATTTGGATGGAATTGAATATTCTCCTGAAGGTTCAAAGGTGTGTTTTCTTGAACCCATTCTAGAAACCAAGGTATTCACCTAAAACAACAGAAGGTGCCATGTGATATACGCTCCCATTATCTGCACTGTGCTAACTTTCCCTAGCACTTAGAAATAAAATATAACTGGCTAGCCCCTAATTTCCTCAAATACAGTGAATATATTCTTACGATAAGTGCCCTTATTGCAAAATGCTTGTCTATATAGATTTTGCACAAATTCTTACATTATGCAACCAGAAGTTGGGAAGTGAAAAGGTCTACAAAACCAATGAAAGGGAAAGAGAAAAGATACAGGGTAAAATAAAGCCAGGACTTATAATTGTGTCCATGTTGGTGTCTTACAGGAACGGAGAGCAGAGACACTAGGATGGGTGTGAGAAAGAGTGACAGAATTTGATCAGGGCGCTGTGCTGTGTTGAAGATCACTACTATGAAGGTGTTACAGCCATATGTCTTTATATATGTTATGAGGTTAAGGAATTATTGACAACATATTCAGAGACAGGACTTTTCTCACTGCTCTAAGGGAGTCGGCACTTACATTTTGTTTTAATTCCAGATGGATAGGCTGTTCAGGATACACTGGGAAAGTCATTTAGGCTCTCTAGGCCTCTGTTCTCTCTAAGACTTGGGAGCTATGTCAAAGGCCCACAAAGTCAACAAATCTATAGGTGTGTCCATATTTCTCATTTCCATTTCAAAGCACATGACAGTGTCCCCAGGCTGTGCCTGGCACATAGTAGCCAGAAGGGATTCCTGCTTTCCTTCTTATTTTCTCTTGGGAGGCCTTGGAAGGTGTCAATATACCTGTATGAGTATCATCTCTGTTGTACAACAGTTAGTGTCAATCAGATTACCCACCAAGATGCATTTTATCATGAAAGCTCATAGCTCCTTTGAACAGTGCTTTGGAATTTCTATTGGCAAAGAAGAGTCTTGATCAAGTCACAACAAGGTTGGCAGGACCAGGACGAGATCCTGGCTCTGCTGACTTCTGGCCACAAGACTGCATGACCTCTCTTCTGTACCCTCCCTGCCACGTCGTTTACTTAGGTCTGACATGGGCTCCCCATGTCTCTGGGAGGTGCCACTACAGCCCAGCTCTGTGAAGTCTGACACCTGCCCTCAGTCAATAGGGCTACTGCTATTATTACTAATCATCAGAGAGAATTCATAGAAATGTGTGACTCAGCTTGTTTTGCTTCTGAGAACCAGGGATTAATGCCTACTCCTTGGAGGAAGTTCTGTGGCTCAGAAAGAGAGAAACAAAATCATATATACCAAAGTGACCTTTCACCCCAACTGCTGTGCAGAGCATGAAACAAATGAGCCAGGTCATAATCAGGTTGGAAACTGAGAGCAATGGGAAGAGTCGCTCTGTGAAGATGACACAGTCGGCAGGGTGCCCTGTTTATTCTCTTGGTGACTCCTGAATTAAATGTGTCCAATTTGCTGGTCACAAGCTGGTTTTTCAGATGGGATGGCATGGTGGCTCCTTCCCGGCCTTGAAGCCAGCAGCCAGGAAGTTGGGAGGGGCCTTGGGATGGAGAGGGAGACCACAACTTGGGTTCTCCCTTGACGCACCCACCCTGGCTTTGCCCAAGCAGGAAGAAAAAAAAATCACAGACCCACTGTTGGTCAACCATGATGGGCCACCTGCCAAGGAGGTGGGGGCAGCAGGGCCTGGGAAAGGAGGACACATGTGAGGCAGAAGCCTCCCCAGGCGCCGAGTCACCCAGAGGGCTGTGGGGGAGTGTTGCGGGGTGAGGAGCCTGGGCTCAGACCAGCCTGTGGTGAACATCCTCCCACACCGAGGAGCCAAGATGACTGCACAGAGCGCGGGCGGGGGCACAGAGTGTGGGGAGGAGGTGCAGGCTTGGGAAACAAAACCCGCCTCCTCTCTGTCTCCCCTGATGGGAAGCTAGGGCCAGTGGAGGGGGCTGGTGGTGGGCATGGTGCCACCAAAACCACACGGCTTTTGGTTGATTGGGCTTGAGGTCTAACCTAAGCCTTGAGACATCCTAAGAGAATAACCTCAGGCTCTTTAATTCCAGGGCCGACTTTAGATGATCTATGAATATAGGGAAAGAAAATAATGAACCAAGTCATTATTTTTCTTTCTAATACCCCCAAAGTATGGGTTATAGAGACACCCTACAAAAGACCATGTGCATCTTAATAACATGCCCACCTTAATAATCTTCATAACATGCCCACCTTCATATCACCCTGTGAATCCTTCTAAAGAGTTTATCACTGTCTATTATTTGTCATTTTCTTCATATACCTGCCAGCTTTTTGAGGTCAGGGATGGAATCTTATGCTCATATCTCCAAATGAGTATAGTAGCAACTGGTTTATTATGTGAATAAAGGAATGAATGAATGAAAAGTCAATAACTTTGGAAATTAGATATCGCTATGAATAAAAGAGAGTGTGTTTCTTGGGTGGCTCCTGGGGCCAGAGGGAATTTCCTTGTCTCAGGATCCCATGAGTAAAGTCAACTTCTGCCCCAGCCTTGAACATTCCCGTGAAGACAAAAGCATGTTCATTATTTGCCACTACAATTTAAAGCAGATTAAAATGCATCCTCAAAAAAAAAAAAAAAAAAAAAAAAGAGAGAGACAAAGACTTGCTATCTAATGGTAATGTTAAGTGTTTGTGGGTCTTTTTTTTCTATCTTCATTTCTCATCAGCACAAGAGAATGTTCTTTTTGTAATTGACTTTACCAGAAGTCACACTTGCAGGTGTACAAAAACTAAGATAAGTTTCTAAGTAAAGGAAGCCCCGTAGTTCTCTCTCTGTACATTGACTGTGACCTGGGGAAGCCAAATGCATTAAAATGTACCACATCCTTTCGATGAAAGACCTGCCACATTTTCAATGCTTTGTTGGCCTGCGCCCTAAGCATCCATGGGGTTAAAGGTCGTCTGGTGATGAAGAGTAAAAAGGTCACCAAGAAGTAGGTTTTTTGATTTCTCTAAAAAAGCAAATCCCCTACCTCAAGGCACTCCCCCACTCTTTTACACTCGATAGATGAAAAGGAAGAGGTCGATTTTGAGGAAATCATCATGAAATTATTAAAGATGATGGCAGAAAGTAATCGTCACAAGCAGCCGCAGCAACATCAGTTGAGATACCAGTAGGCAGCCTCCATTGCCCTCTTTCCCTCCCTCACACGATACCAGTCTCCAAAGTCCTTGGGTCCCATCTCGAGTACACCCTCAGTCCATCCTCACCCATTTTTGTGCATCCATCACTTGTTATTAAAAAACATCTTTATTGAGAAAATCAACAATTCAACCATTTAAAGTGTGCAATTTCATGTTTTTTAAAAACATTCACAAATTTTGCAACCATCACCACTCTTTAATTCCAGAGCATTTTCATCCCCTCACCCCCAAAATTGTACCCAGTTGCAGACACTCTTCATTTTCCCTCTCCCAGCTCCCAGTAACCACAATCCACTTTCTGTGTCTATGGATTTGCCAATTCTGGATATTTTATATCAATGGATCATTGTGTCTGGCTTCTCTCACTTAGCCTAATGTGTTTAAAGTTCATCCATGTTGTAGCATGCATCAATACTTCATTACTTTTTTATGGCTGGGTAATAGTCCAGTGGTCGGCAAACCGCGGCTCGTGAGCCACATGTGGCTCTTTGGCCCCTTGAGTGCACCTCAATCAGATTGAGGACATTTTTAGCAAAGGCCAGCTTAGGAGTACCCTAATTAAGTTAATAACAATGTACCTACCTATATAGTTTAAGTTTAAAAAATTTGGCTCTCAAAAGAAATTTCAATTGTTGTACTGTTGATATTTGGCTCTGTTGACTAATGAGTTTGCCGACCACTGTAATAGTCCATCAGATAGATGCACCACTTTTTGTTTATTCATTCATCTGTTGATGGTCATCTAAGTTCCCTCCACCTTTTGGCCATTAGGAATGGTACTGCTATGAACAGCTGTGTACAAGTTGTTGTGTAGACATGTATTTTCATTTGTCTTGGGTATATACCTAGGAGCAGACTGGCTGGGTCATCTGATAACACAATGTTTAGTTGTTTGAGGAACTGCCTGTTTTCTACCTTTTCATTTTCGTCCCCATCCAAGACACACAATGACCTCTTGAGTGTTCTCTTCCTGCCAGGACTCCTCACCACAGCATCAGTGAGCAAAGTCTACCACCCAACAGACACTTTTAGCACTTGCATCATGAACAACATGGGCAAAGCACTTCAAGCATAAGCTGGGTCACATCCCTTCCTACACACTGCTTGCAATAGTTCATTGCACCTAGAATAAAAGCACAGCTCCTGTCAAAGGTCTAGAAGGTCTGGAAGGGTCTCCTCTGCTTCTCCCTCCCTCTCAGTGGTTTCCAGTCACTCTGGCCTTCCTTGCACACTGGCTCTCTCCTGAATTGAGCCTTTGCACATAGCCTTTATCTTGTGTATCCTGCCTGGATTAGAAAATGCCATTCTTCACAAAGCTGGCCAAATGAATGAGCAAGTACATTGAATTCAATATATTAACATGTTCAAATGCAGCTGGTTGATGGCACAGTCCCCACCAGATTCTTATATCAAGAGCTTTTTATTTCTTTTGAATCTCTCCTAGATGATCACGTAATATATGAGCCTGTATTACAGACTCTTTCCCACTTCTGTATCAGGGTTTCTCGACATCAGCATTACTGACATTGAGGATTATAATTCTTTGTGGTGGACGCTATCCTGTGAGTTGTAGGACATATTTATGCATCCCTGGTCTCCACCCACTGGATGCCAGCAGCATCCCCTCACCTCCTCAGTGTGACAACCAAAAATATATCTAGACATGCCAAAGTCCTTTGGGGGTGGGGAGAGAAAACCATCCAGTTGAGGACCACTATGTATGGCGATAGTCTTGTTCGATGAGTATTGGTGCTGAAAATAGCCAAGGGCATTTCCAGTCCATGCTCATCAGAGAAAGACTTTTACCCAGTTTCCCTTCAATAAGGTAGGAAATAAGACCTGTAAGAATTTAGAAGACATTTTAACAAGAAAGTTGGAATCCAAAACATTCATGATAGAGCTGCAGGTAATAAGAATATTTGATTTGCCAGATTCCTCATTCTTTCAGAATTTTGGTTAATATCAACTTACTGGGATTCCCAACCATCCTGGGTCAGGCCGGTAGTATGATCTTGCCCCTTAGGGAGGCATTTCTACAAAGTATTTTGTCTGGGTTGCTTGGCTTATTCTTTCCAAAAGACCAGAACTTTAGAGTAGCCATGGTAACAGGATGGGGGAACACAGGATCAGAGAAAGAGACCCTATAATAAAGGTTCATTTGTAAGTGCTTCACCTTAATATCAACAACTTGCACCTCCTATAGCCTTCATCTTAGGCTTGAGCCTGAAAAACAGAAATTAACACAATTGCTCTGAGCCTTTCCGATTCAGGATGCTTCTCAGCTCCTGCAGTGCTGTTCAAACTTGGCAGGGAGTGACCTGAGGCCCCATTAGTTACCCCCGTGAAACAAGGAGTCATCTTAGCTGGAGATGTCCAAACACAAGATTTCATCCTTTTCGCCTGGGAGAATTAGTAAATGTGCACAATGTATATTAAGTGTTTAATTAAAGTCCAATGCTAGAACAATTCCAGGGAGTTATAAAAACTCTTTGGAGGAGGTCTGGAAGCTGGGGTGCGTATACGTTTATCAGGAATATCTCGTCCATCAGACACCAGGTTTCATCTTCATTCTCTTTTCTTTGGTACCTGTGTTGGTCAGCAGGTATTAGAGCTACTACTAATAATTTGATTATTCTCAGACAACTATTCAGGTTATAATAATTTGAGATATTAAGGGCATAACCACCAAATTCACTTTAGACAGAGCCCCACCAGCGCCTGCCTCCCTGCCCCTCCCTCCGGTGGGGAGGTTGCTGGGTGCCCAGCGCAGAGTCTGTGTTGGAGGAACATAAGGATCCCAAGAGCAATTTGAAGCTTCAGGGGAAAGTGTTTAGAGACAGAATTTTGCTCCTTTGGCTCTAGTCCCTGTAAGACTTCCTGGGGCCGGGCAGCTGGGTGTGTTCCCAGAAGAGAAAGCAGGCTCAGGAGCCACGCCCAGGTGCTCTCATGCTGTGGGATGAAACCTTACTTAGTAGCCTTATTAACTGAATCCTCACTTCCTGTGGATTGATGGGGTTCATGTCGGAATAGCCCCTCACTGTTGGAGATGTCCCTTCTCGGATTGCCTCTGCCTTCCAGAATAGGGACTCCTACTTGCATTGCTGGTTTGTTTGCCATTTGCTCATTCATTCATGCATTTATTCACTCTCTCAGTTATTCCACATAAGTCTACTTAGAACTTTCTATGTATTGTGCACTATATTTGTCTCCAAAGTTGACCTTGATTGATCATTGACTACTACTACTATATGCCAGCTACTATATGCCAGGCACTGTTCTTTTTTTAAAAAAAATATATTTTTATTGATTTCAGAGAGGAAGGGGGCGGGAGAGAGATATATAAACATCAATGATGAGAGAGAATCGCTGATCGGCTGCCTCCTGCCCCCACATTGGGGATGGAGCCTGAAACCCGGGCATGTGCCCTGAGAAGGGATCGAACCGTGACCTCCTGGTTCATAAGTCGATGCTCAACCACTGAGCAACACTGGCTGGTTGTTCTTGAGTGATTTTACATGAACTACCTTTAATTTCCAAAAGTCCTTTGAAAGCAGAGGGTTTTCTCCAACTGGAACCAGAGGGGAAGGTCAGAGAGTCTCAGAGCACAAGAAGGACTTGAGCTGCTGTTGCTGGCTTCAAGGTGTAGGGGGTGTGTAGCCAGGAATGCAGGTGTTGTTCAGAAGCTGAGAGTGCCCTGCCCTGTAGCCCACAGCCAACAAGGAAATGGGGACTTCAATCCCACAGCTACTGAGAAATCAATGCTGCCAACAATTTGAATGAGCTGGAAAGTAGGTCTCCCCAGGGCCTCCTGTTAGGAGCTCAGCCCAGATGGCACCTTGATTTTGGCCTCGTATAGGCCCCTTTGCAGAGAACCCAACTGAGCCCAGTCAGACTTCCAACCTCCAGACTGTGGTACAGTAGGTGGGTATTGTTTTAAGCCAGTAAGTTTGTGGTATCTGTTAGGCAGCAGTAGAAAATGATTCTAGCTCTCATCATTACTGCTGCTAATGGACTCATTTCATTCTCATGATAAGTCTATGTTTTTCTTTTTGGGTTACAGGTCAAGATACTGAAATTCAGAGAAGATACCTATTCAAGCCCACACAGCTTGGAAGGGGGGCAGAGACAGATGCAAATAAACCAGCTCTTCTGATCATGGTTCTGATGCCTTCCTGCCTGTCTGCACAGCCTCAGTCCAGAGCTCAGACATCCTGTTCCCTCTCTCCCAGCCACCCTCTGGCATTGCAATGAGGGACACATGACATTGGAGGAAAAGGAGGGACAGTGCTGTCCCATATAGAACCTAGTGTGAGTAGAAGCAGCCCTGGAGCCAAGAGCAAGGTGAACCCGTGGCAACACAAATGTGGGGGCCACAGAGAAGAGGGAAGGGGTGTGGAAATGGAGATGCCATCAAAGCAGAGAAATTAGGGACGATATTAAGGTCAGGATGTTGGGAGCTTCTAGTTTTTAATCCGTTTTCACTGCCAAAGATGCACCCCCAAAGGCCCAAAGCAACAGCAGTCACTGCATGTGCCACAGGCTCCGAGTCTTCCAGAGGCTAACGCACCCTCATCTGCCCTCTGACAGCTGTCATTCCCGGTGGGCATGGACTTCTGCCTGCCGCACCCACCTGGCTGTCTCTTCACCGTGCTGTCCTTGGGGTCAGAGGCCACTCACTCAAGCACTTTTTCTGACCCTCCACGCATTGCTGCTGCCTCCCCTTTTGGGGGCAGCCCCAACTGCGTTGTAAAGAAAGATTATGCTAAAGCAAAATGACCAGAATCTCAAGTCTGACTTCCTGAGCATTTTTGTAAATCAGATCTATCTCTTCTTTTTCTGATTCTGATAGTATTTTTTGCTCATTACAGAAACTTTGAGAATGCAAAAAGGAGAAAGAATAAAGTGAGAAAGAATAAAGTGAAGACTACATAGAAACAGTGGTTGTTCATGGTGTTTTTCTCTAAGTTATTTTTATAATGAATATACAAAAATATACAAATATGCAAATGTATAACTAAAAGTATTTTTAATGGAATTGGAAGCAGATTGAATCTACTTTTTATATCCAATTTTTTACTTTGTAATATACCATCAATTCTTTTCCAGGCCATTGACTACTCTTTGAAAGAATGTCTTTATTGGCCACATACAATTTAATCATGTGGTTATAAGATAATTTATTTGATTATTTTGCTTATTTGGGGGCATTAAAATCCTTTGCAGTTTTTCCAGTAATATACATATTACTTTGCTCTATATCCTTGTACAATTACTGAATATCTGATCATTTCTCTACGATAAATATAAAGCCATGGGGTTACTAGGCTGTGATGGTTAATTTTACTTGTCAATTTGAGCAGGCCTTGGGGTGCCCAGATTAAACATTCTTTCTGGGGGTGTCTGTGAGGGTGATTCTGGATGAGGTTAGCATTTGACTCCTGGGCTCAGAAAGTAGATGCCCCAATGTGGTGGGCATCATCCACTCCATTGAGGCCCTAGACAGAACCAAAGGCAGGGAAGGAGGAATGTGCTCCCCCCTTTTCTGTCTCATTGTGTGAACTCTGAGAACATCTTCCATCCTCAGACTAGGGTGCACACACTGGGCTCCCAGGGTCCTCCAGCTTCTGGACTCTAGCTGAGGCCTCCAGGTTGCAAAAAGCAGACAGAGGAACTTCTCAGCCTCCATAACCATGTGAGCTAGTTCCTCACAATAAATCTACATATATATACTAGCGCATTTATATATATATATATATATGATTATTCAATAAGGTATATATCTATAGATATAGATATAGGTATAGATATACTAGTATACAGATATAGGAGGTATAGGTATAGTATAGATATGGATATAGATATAGATATAGATATAGATATAGATATAGTGTAGATATAGATATAGAATATATATATACTAGAGGCCTGGTGCATGAAATTTGTGCACGGGGGTGGGGTGTCCCTCAGCCCAGCCTGCACCCTCTCCAATCTGGGACCCCTCGAGGGATGTCCCCCAGTGGGATCAGGCCTAAACGGGCAGTCGGACATCCCTCTCACAATCCAGGACTGCTGGCTCCCAACTGCTCGCCTGCCTGCCTTCCTGATTGCCCCTAACCACTTCTGCCTGCCAGCCTGATTGATGCCTAACTGCTCCCCTGCCAGCCTGTTTGCCCCTAACTGCCTTCCCCTGCAGGCCTGGTCACCCCTAACTGCCCTCCCCTGCAGGCCTGGTCCCACCCAACTGCTCTCCCCTGCAGGCCTGGGTCCCCCCTCAACTGCCCTTCCCTGCAGACCCAGTCACCCCCAACTTCCCTCCTCTGCCAGGTGGGTCACCCCTAACTGCCCTCCCAAGCAGGCTTGATCGCCCCCAACTGCCCTCCCTTGCAGGCCTGGTTCCTCCCAAATGCCCTCCCCTGCTGGCCATCTTGTGGTGGCCATCTTGTGTCCACATGGAGGCAGGATCTTTGACCACATGGGGGCAGCCATCTTGTATGCTGGAGTGATGGTCAATCTGCATATTACTCTTTTATTAGATAGGATAGAGGCCTGGTGCACAGGTGGGGGCCAGCTGGTTTGCCCTGAAGGGTATCCCAGATCAGGTTGGGGGTTCCCTTGAGGTGTGGGGCGGCCTGGGCAAGGGGCCTGTGGTGGTTTGCAGGCCGGCCACACACCCCCGGCGACCCAAGCAGAGGCCCTGGTATCTGGGATTTATTTATCTCCTATAATTGAAACTTTGTAGCATTGAGTGGAGGCCTGGGCCAGCAAGGGCAGGCGGAAAGCTTGGCTTCCTCCATTGCCAGGGAAACCCAAGCCTCCCTCCTGCTCTCTGTGGCTTCAGCCATCTTGGTTGGATTTATTTGCATATTCCCTCCTGATTGGCTGGTGGGCATGGCTGGTGGGCGTGGCTTGTGGGTGTAGCAGAGGTACAATCAATTTGCATATTACTCTTTTATTAGATAGGATTTCACTAGAGAACCCAACTCATA
This sequence comes from Plecotus auritus, assembly GCF_963455305.1. Lineage (NCBI taxonomy): Eukaryota > Metazoa > Chordata > Mammalia > Chiroptera > Vespertilionidae > Plecotus > Plecotus auritus. The sequence goes on along the minus strand of NC_137785.1, from coordinate 38,270,986 downwards.
CATAGGCTAAAAGGTCTAAATATTTTAGGGTTTGGCTATGACAAAGTATTTTCTAAAAAGACTGTATTTGTCCTTCCACACTCTTGCTAATGTAATGTGTTACACAGCTTCAAAAAATCCCTGTCAGTTTGAACTACAATATCTCCCCTTTAATGGCATTCTGTCTGCCCTGGACTTTTTCCTTTGACAATTCTTCTACATTGTCCTGTTCCAAACAGCCCTCCCCGCCCCCGCCCCCGGTAATATACATGACACTGGCCTCACTCAAATGTCTCCAAGTAGGAAAAAAAAGACTCTTTCTCTACATATCTACATTTGTTTATCTATAAAGATAGCCATATGCATGGTCATGTAGTTGCACAGCACATATATCAAATGAAGATCAGATGCCAAGTAATGTTTACTTCAAAAGAAAAAACAAAGGGCATTTTTCTAGAGCTCTAAATCTGTGTGTGTGTGTGTGTATCTATATATATTTATATAATTTTTCCATTAACTGTTTGTGTGCAAACTCCTGGTTCACAGCCAAGAACAGCAGTGTCATTTAACTGAATCTCTTTGCTGAAGAGGAAAGAAAGAAAGCAAAACTGACTGAGGATATACCACGTGCCTCTGTATTAGACTCTGTTTTGTGCATTATTTTTTTTAAGCCGCATGAGGTGTTCTTTTCTACATTCCTGTGCCCAGAGAAATCAATGTCAACGTTCCAAAACTTGCCAAGGCCTGCAACCAGTACTGCAATGGGCAGAGAGAAGATTTGAACCCAAGTCTATGTGCTCCAAGTCCCATGTTCTAATGTCATGAAGTCTCGCCACCAGTTCCTCTAGAGCAGGTCCTGTAGCAGACCACTGCCCACAGCAGGGCCCGGACAGCACGCCCGTATATTGGTTTTTCCTCCTTGCTGTCCAGAGTCCCCACCCCCTCTCTTCTGCTCCCTTCAGCTCTCCGGTGCCCAGTGCAGCCTCTGCTCTTAGGGGTCTCCAAAAGGGACATTTACTGAAAACACCGCAGCTTTGGGAGGACCCGTGGAGCAGGGCACTGCTCAGGTGTGGGCTTTCGTGTGTCCTGTCTTCAGGTCGCCCAGAGGCAATTTCACTGTGTCCTGCAGAGACAACCCTCTCCTGGGAGCGACACCTGCCCGCAGAGCTTTTGCCTTCCTCACAGATGGGCCCACGCATGACCGCGAGTGAGTCACAACTGAAAACGGGAGACATCTCCCCCGGCTGCCTGGCTCCGGGTCCTCAAACCACATTTATGTTTTTATGTATGTGTTGGGATGATTCAGCGGAAACTTCTGGTCAAACGGATCACCATAGCAACTTTCAATAGGCATCCAGCATGCAAATTAGAGAGTGGAGAGCCACTTTCTCAATAGCCCCAAACCCTCATCCTCTGAACCTCCATGGATTAAACACTAGACACTTTGAAGGTGAAATGCAGAGTCTGCTTAAACGCACATTGGCGCCTGGCCCGGTCTGCTGGTATCTTCAGACGCCCAGATGAGAAAAACAAACTCCTACACTGAATTCTTCATCACACAGGGAGACATCCACACCGGAGCTTGGACACCAGGGTTCACATGTTCTCTGTATCCTTCCTAAGCCTCAGGATGTTGCCAAATCATGAAAACTCTCTGACCTTCAGATTGTCATCTGTAAAATGGGGGTAAAATGCTTGTTTATTGGAGATATGGTGTGTCGAGCTAGTGATTAGAAAATGCTTTGCATGGATTAACCTCTCCATACATGATAGTTACTGCCAATATCCTCTTTGGACCTCTGAAGCCTGCTTTTTCTCTCTCGGCCTCAGCCTTTGATGCAATGCCAGTTCCATGGAGAGTGTGGTAAATGCCAACACGCTTCAGCTCTCAAGGAGCTCCAGGAGTTGCTGAGAAGAGGGTAAAATGAGGTCTTGGGCATTAGGCAGGGTTGAGGTCAATTGGGTTCAAATTAATCCTAATGAAGTCTTCTCACTTAAAAATGAAAGTCTGTGGTACACAGACTTCAACTTACAAAACAAATAGGATGTTGGAGAAAAGGAAGTTGTTTTATTGAGACATTATTCACTGAATCAAAGAGGAGTGCTTTTGGCTATAAGCAACAGAATAACCAATTAAAAAAGAAATAAGCAATTGAACAAAGAAGGGTAAATCTTCCTCTCTCTCTCTCTCTCTCTCTCTCTCTCTCTCTCTCTCTCTCTTTCTCTCTCTGTCACACACACACACACACACACACACACACACACACACGCACACACAGAGTTCTGGAAGTAGTTGGCTGCTCACACTAATTCAATGGCTTAGTAATATCAAGGTCATCATTTCTACAGTCTTCATGTCATTTCCTTCTTACTGTCACCTCAGCTTCCTAAAGTAGCTGCTAGAGTTCCAGCCATCATGTGTGCATTTCAAACAGGAAAAGAAAGAAAACTGACGGTACCATTGGAATACTTACATCTTATTTATAAGAAATGAATCATGTGGTCATTCCTAGTCACAAGAGTATTTGAAGAGTGATTTTTCAAATTTATTTTTTATTTTATTTTTTAAATGTTTTTTATTTCAGAGAGAGGAAGGAAGAGGGAGAGAGAGAAACATCAAGGATGAGAGAGAATCATCCGTCGTCTGCTTCCTGGATGCCTCATACTGGGGATTGAACCCACAACCCAGGCATGTACCCTGATTGGGAATTGAACCATGATCTCCTGGTTCATGGCAATATGCTCAACCACTGAGCCACACGGGCTGGAATATTATTTTTTTTTTCAGATTTACTGGGTTCTGTAGTAAAGACAGAGCAAAGGAGTTCAGGCAGTCAATTTATAGTACCTGACACATTCCCCTGAGTTTTATTTATTTTAGAACTATTTATTTAAACTAGAAGCCTGGTGCACAAAATTCATACACAGGTAGGGTCCCTAGGCTTGGCTTGCCATCAGGGCTGATCTTCCTCGGCTGCCGGCAGCCGGCTCTGCCCCCCACTGCTGACGCCGGTCGCCCTCTGTGTGTGGGGCAACTGGCAGGGTGATCGGGCCCCACTAGCTCACAACTGTCTTGGTCTGGTGCCTCCCACATCCGCCGCTACTCACCCCCAGTTCCCCGTTCCACATTGGGGGATCAGAGCCTGCTGCCTGGGGGGAGGGACCAAGAGGTTGGCTGGCAGGCCCCAATTGGGCGATCGGGCCCTGTGGGCTGGGGGCAGGTCCTGCGTTGAGTGTTTACCCCCTGGTAGTCAGTGCGAGTCATAGCGACTGGTCGTTCTGCCATTCGGTTGATTTGCATATTAGCCTTTTATTATATAGGATATGATTTGAATGATTTGACTTTGCAGAATTGTGATACAATTTCAGAATTAGGCAAAGCAATTCTTCCTCTACATCTGAGTTTAAATGTGAGAACCTTTTTGCCTACCTCTTTGAAGCCCCAGGAGATGGTCTTGTGCTTTCCTTCAAAAATCACAAGGCAGATAGCTGCCAATCAGCTGTCATTTCATAAGCTCTCAGGTGCATGGCACCAGGGGAGGTCCTGAAGAAGAACAGAAAACTACACATAAGCCACAGTTTCTGAGCTCAAAACTCCTGGCTAGCTGGGGAGTCTACACTGACACTAACCAACAGGAGCACATGCCCTGGTGAACTGCATGACAAGTCTAAATTGTCTTCCTATGTTCTTCCTCTCCTCTGAGAGCCAGATGAGAACTACACTCGGGCTATCACATCAACTTGACTCATGACCCAAGGAAGTATGTATATGACCCCAAATCATAGTAGCACTGCCTTTTTGCACACCTTGACTCCGGTTCAGGGGTCCAGAGTGTTGACCTCTGAATTCACAATCTTCTGTATTGAGCCCTGATTGTGTCTAAAGGGAGAAGTAGAACATGTTCAGGGAAACTCTATGTGGCCCTCCTCTAAGCACCTCAGGAGAAGCACAGCCGTAATGATTTGTTTGGTCTATCCAGTGAGAACGTGAGAGGAGAGAGAGAGAGGGAGAGAGACAGAGAGAGACAGAGAGAGACAGAGAGAGAGAGAGAGTGAGAGAGAAAAAAAGAGAAGAGAAGAGAAGAGAAGAGAAGAGAAGAGAAGAGAAGAGAAGAGAAGAGAAGAGAAGAGAGAGAAGAGAGAAAAGAGAAGAGAAAAGAGAAGGGAGAGATGGTCGAGTAGACAGTATAGCCTGACTCTAGTTGTAACCTTCAGTCAAGGGACAAAACCAGCCCAGAGTGATTGCACAGGGAGGGGGGCAGGGGATACCCCACCCTCCTTCCAATGTTACTCATAGGCCTGACCCAGATGGAAGTCGGAGGACTTGGGGAGTTCATTCATGTGTCTGTGTAGGTCTGAGCCTGAAACACAGAGCTGAGTGAATATAGGTGGAGAGTGGATGTGGAGGAGGGGGAGGAGTGCCCACCAAAAGGACATATAGCTCAAAGTTGAATGAGGGGAAAAGGCTGATAACACACACCCAGTCCTTTACGCTCTTGCAGTTATCCCCATCAGTGAGTGTTCCAGAAGCTCTATGGCATGCTTAAAGATGGGGCTCACACATAGTACAAAGGCCCTTTATACACAGCGCCTCACCGCCTGCCTATTTTCACAATCCAGCCCACACTCTAAATCTTATGATGGAAGATTAGAAATACCCTCGGTTGTGTTTCCTCCTACATGTGCTCCAGAGAGTTACACTTTGGTGACAAACACTCATTGCCAGTGTTATCACTGTATCCATTTCATCAAGAAATTTTAGGATCCAAATTCTAAGAATTTAAGTTTCCCTAAGGGATTGGGTGGAATGAATTGGGCTCGGGGAGGCAGTTTACACATTTTTCCTTTAAATGGTAATGCAATTAGAAACTACATGATTTGCAGATTGTTAATAGATAATTAAGATAAATGGCTGGTGACAAAAGGGAGGGGAAAGTAATATACATATCAATTATATACGAATATATAAGTGTATATTCATTTAGTGGTATGTTTTTCCAGTGACCAATCAACTCAGTCAAAATAAAGGCTACAGTAGCCACATCCACGGCTCATTTGTTTCTTTCAAGATAACAATGAAAAGGATGTTAGAACATTCTGTGCCATTCTCCTGAGCGGCTCCTGCCCTGAGGACAAGGTGTAGTTTTCTGGTGCTTAGGAAATGTGTGTTGGGAGTGGGCGGGCATGCTCGGTCCCTCTTGAGGCTCTGCTTTTCAGAGAATCGCCAAGGATTTCAACACTGAGTTTTTGGAGTGGCAAGAGGCACATAAAAATGTTCTCAAGGTATAATGATTAAAAAGGAAAAATCCAGGCTTCATGGACGACCAACTTTGCCTCTCCCAACCTGCCCTCACAGATATAAAAAGGGTGGGACGTGGCCTGGGAATCTTTGGGAGCAGGCGTTGTTTCTGGCAGGAGATGTGGGCCACCAGATAGCATCATTTGAGATATTAACATGGTGGCAAAGAGCTTGATGGGATGTTCACACAGGGCATGGTTGAAAAATGGAAACAGGTCAAATAATTTTGGCAAATTTGGTTTCAATTCCTTCCTCCTTACCTTGCAGTGCGTGTGCGCAGGAGGGGAGAGAAGGGGAGGGGAGGGGAGGGGAAGGGAGGAGAGGGAAGGAAAGGGAAGGGAAGGGAAGGGAAGGGAAGGGAAGGGAAGGGAAGGGAAGGGAAGGGAAGGGAAGGGAAGGGAAGGGAAGGGAAGGGAAGGGGAAGAGAAGCGAAGAGGGAGATCCCAGTTCATGAGATCAGTCATTTTCAGGTTGGGACATACCAGCAAATTGAGAGAACACTGTTATCATCCTGAAGACATTCACTGGAATTGAACACTTTCTTTGTGTCAGACCCTGTGCTGCACACCAAAGCCTGCCCTCCAGGAGGTTTCAAGTGGATGGAGAGGCAGACAAGCAAAGTCATGATTGTGGGAAAGGCTGATTTTTAGATTTCTTTTACTTCTCTTCCAGTCTAACATTGTTTCCATTTTTATTTTTTAAAATATTTTTTACTGATTTTTTGATAGAGAGGAAGAGAGATGGAGAGGGAGAAGGAGAGGGAGAGAGAGAGAGGGAGAGGGAGGAGAGAGAGACAGAGACAGAGAGAGAGAGAGAGAGAGAGAGAGAGAGAGAGAGAGAGAGAGAGAGATATCTTGAGAGCAAAACATGCATCGGCTGCCTCCTGTATGCCCCCTACCAGGAATCAAGCCTGGAACCTGGACATGTGCCCTGACTGGGAATCCAACCAGCAACCTTTTGGTGCAGGGGTCGATGCTCAACTAACTTAGCCACACTGGCCAGGGCTGTTTCCATTTTTAAATACATGTAGGACTACCATCATCTTCCAGTTCTTGGACCCTCAAAAAGGTTCAATCCAGCCAGTTAGGGAACACAGATCCCCAAATCTGAAGGTTTAGGGAGATTTCTGGGAGAAATGAGCTACTCATGCTTCAAAACGAAACGGAGCAGGGGCAAGCTGAGTGAGAGGAATAGCAGATGGAGATGCCTAGGTGCAGGCATCCTTGATGAACAATCCTGGGGCTTCCAAGCCACCTCTTCCCATTCCACATCCAATTGCCCGTTGAGATGGGAGGTAATAGCTAAGGGCTGGGGGCCTGTTGTGTGTCTGAGTGAGGTGGCACCATACAGCACTCAATACAAAGTCTGGCCTGGAGTGAGGGATCCAGAATCTTGTGAATGTTGTTCCTGCCTGAGTTCATCTTCTACCTTATTATTAAAGGTACTTATCTCTTAGAACGTAGACTATCAGCGTTCCTGCTTGACATTCTAGGAGGCGGCAGCATGGTGCTGGCAGGATTTCTGAACTCACATCAGTGCACTTACTGGGCATTTACTTAACACCTACTGCATGCACGGTGCTGGGTCCCAGAGCAGATCCGGGCTGCGGGCCAAACCTGACCCTGGGCTTTCTGCCTCCAGAGTCAGCCACTCAGGCAGAACAGTCTGAGGGTTGTTACTTCTGACACTACAAGTAAAACCTCTGAGGATAACAATGCAGAGGAATTTTACGGGAGGCCCAGAGCTCACACAATGAATGAATCCCATAGCTGTCCAGCTATGCCCAGATAAACGGGCCCTCCATGAAACTCTCTCAAAGGAACTTCATTCACCCTGAAGTTAGCATGGGGAAGTGCTGGGGATCCAGGGAAGGACAGTAATATTTGTTGAATGTCTACTATGTGCCAAGTCCCGGGATTTTACAGACAAGATCAACTCTTATCTTCTTAATCCTGGGCAATTGGTAAAATTACCTCTCCGAATTACAGATGAAAAAAATTATGCCTAAAGAGGTTAATTTTCTTCCTGGACATCCCAGAGCAGATAAGAGTCTTGTTAGAACTTAGCTTCTTGACTTTATCCAGGCCTTTTCTTCTCCTTGTACTTAATGCAGAATTGGACCAGGAGAATTACCCTGGACTTCAGCCAGTAGACCTCTAAGAAACTGCCTAAGGGAACGGGACGCATGCTGTCTGTGTGCTAGCTGCTTTCCATGGGTTTCCAATGCAACCAGCGGGGAGAATTCCAAGTACCCTTGTGACCAGATAGGCCTCAGACTTTAATCTAATGGGCCTGGCATTTGTAGGAACTCTGGGGACATGGGAGGCGATTACAGCAGTTAGGTGCATGAGGGCAGGGCAGAGCAAAGCCAAGTAAATACTTGCTAGTCCAAATAGTATCTCAGGACCACTTAGGAGGTTCCAGTAGGTCTGGAGCAGTGGGATACATGCCTGGAACCTCATTACCTATTTCTGGACACCAGAGACTGAACCGGATAGCCTGAGAAGGAAACCAGCCTGTGTTCAGAGTAAATAGTTAACTCTTCTGGGCTGGAAGAAATGATTATTCAAAAGTTGGTCCCCACATACAAATGCAAATGACATCTCTGAGACACATGAATGCTAATTTCTCCAACGAAGTCTGTAGACAAATGCTAGTCATTAGAAACATTTCCGTGCATTTATATTAGGCCGTCCTCTAAAAGACTTTTCAGACAAATATGTCATCAAGATATTCAAAACCATGTAATCTTATCCAAAGTTTCATCTATCAACAGTACAGTTTTCATCTCTTGCAGCTGTGTGTCAGAGCATTCGGGAGATTACTCAGCTGATACGGAGGAGCCAGGGAGGGGCTAAAGAAGTCTGGGGGTCCATAGAGCGCCCCAACAGGAGGGTCTGGGTTTTCAGGGCAGGCTAAGTCTTTTAGCCACAGGTGAGAAATCCAAGGCAGGTAAGGGGTGATCTTTGACAGGTTAGAGAATAAGCCTTCAGGGGCAGCTCCTTCTGTGCACCTCTCCATCAGCTGGCCTTCACACACAATGCTACCCAGATGACAGGTTACGTTAAAGGCAGAGTGACTGGGAGCTCAAGATCTTGCCTTCATCACCTTCTGCAAGGCAAAACCTCAGACGTGTGGACTGTTGCTCCCTGGGAGACGAGGCATAGGTAAAGTGACAATATATTTTTTAAAGGATGGTGCAGCTTTAAGTCATTTACCTGTGTGTGGGCATGTGTGTTCGTTTCTCTCTCCTTCTCTCCCTTCCCTTTCCTTTTCTTTCTGGAAAAAGTGTTTGGTAAAAAGAGTGCCCAGAGGGAGTCTTCATGCTATTCCTAGGGCTGCAAAAGTTACTACTATTTGATTGTTTTCTGAAGAGCCATTTGTATTTGGGTCACTTGATTTAGTGTGTGAAAGGATGGTAGGTTTGACAGTGATGAAATGACATTTTTCTTAATTACATAATAAAAGCGATTCTGTTGAATAACTTTTTAATCTGTTCATCCACCCATTGATCAATAGGAATATTCATCTACCCATCTACCCATCCATCCACCCACCCATCCTCTACCCACTGATAGCAAGGTTTGAAGAACCCAAGATCATAGCACAACTATTATCCCAGTTTTGTGGTTGGAGGAAATGAGGCATAGGGAGGTTAAAATATTGGATCAAGATCCCCCAGCTAATAAGGGATGGTTCTGAGATTGACTCATCTATTCTCTAGTTCACTCAATTCAACCCATGGACAGCCACTGCTTGAATGCCTGCCAGGTACCTGTACCAGGTACCAAGCCCAGGCACAAGAGGAGGGAAAAGGTGTCTCTGTCTGGCCCCTGCCTTCAAGGAGCTCACATTCCCAAATCAGAACCAAATGTCACATGGCTCACTGTGAGCTGTGTGGCCTGAGAAGCTGTGGCCCGGATGCAATGGCAGTTGTGAGCTGGTGCAAAACCCCACCAGCTAAGGGGCCTGGAGTACACTGACACTGTTAGGGGGTGACTGCGGGTCATAGGTCTCACCATCCAGCCTCCTTGGGGACACTATCCAAAGGGCACCTCTTATTCATGGATGATTAGAATGTAAATCTCATCCTGATAGCTGCTGCTTGGAGGGGATTCAGGAGACAGCAGGCCGGGGGAAAGCCAGCCTCTCTGTAGGTAGCCACACTGGGTCCTCTAGACAGTGCTTCTTAGAGTGGAGGATGTCATCTGAGACTGTTGGCTCCTGCCAGTCAAGGGCATGGATGACTCTAGAGAGAATCATTGACTTTTGGAGGCCATTCTTATTGGAAGAAACAGTTTGTGCAAAGGCACAGAAGGTATAAATGATGATGAAATAATACAGCAAGGTGATTACACAGTTCAAGCACAAGTAATGTGTGATGGAATGGCTAATGGAGGGGCATGGGAGATAACAATGGTTAGAGTAAGGCCTCATAGTGAAGGGTTGTGCATACCAGCTGGCGAGTTTGGACCTTAATGAGCTACAGAGATAATTGGGCAAGAGAAACTTATATCTGATGCTTTAGAAAGAATACCTGGCAGTGGGCGTGTAAGTCTAGAGGCAGGAGCATTAGTTAGTTGATTATTTCAATAATTTAAATGAGGGCATATCCTAGACTCTAGGAGTGGGAAAATGATAGATCACAGCAGAGTCTCAAAATTTTTGAAAATAAAACTGAAAAGGTGTATGATTGATTACAGTGTTGATTGGAGGGGAGGAAAGAGCTAAGCTCAACTCTCTGGTATCCAGCTTGAAATCTGTGTGGAGCATTGTTTTTCAATAATTGGGACCATGAGAGAAGGGGCTGGCTTTGAAGAGTGTGAGATTCCAGTGGGATATTCCAGGGGCGATGCCTAGTAGGCAGTTAATCTTGCTCTGGAGTTCAGAAGATAATATCTTGGTTAGCAATGGAAATTGGACAGTCATCAGCGTATAGAAAGAAGATGGCAAATAGGTGGCATACATGCCACTCATCCTCACTGCTGCGCCCAGAGCAGGCATCACTAACCCATCCGGGAATTTTTTCATTGAGCCTGGGTACTAAAGCACCATGGTCCAGGCAGCCACACCAGCAGATTAGAGCTGGCATGGAAATGGAAATGTTCTTGATGGCTATCATGGAGATGATGACAAGCTATGGAGGTGTCGGGAGTGCCCTATTTGGAGAGTGAGGAGTGAAATGCATTGAACACTGGCGCCTACTAAACCACACAGCGGCCATGGAAAGAGTGTTGGCTGTGACAGAAGATGCCCTAGATTCAGATCGCATTGTCAGCACTTAATGGCTGTGTTAACTTTGGAGATTTACCTCAACTCCCTAGGTCTTATTTATTTATTTGTAAAACAGGGATGGCGATAGCACCTCACAGCATTTTCAATAACATTATGGTCTCGTAAAGTGTTCAAACAAGCTGGCACATAGAAGATACTCACTAAGTGTTATCTGGGGGAAATGGGAAGAGCAAGGGGACCTGTAAAGGGTCAGAAGTTTCCTCAGAGACTTTATACGTCATAAGACGCCATAATACCCCTCATCACACAGGAGACCAGTTGGCATTTGGGAAGAATCTGAAACCCTGCTTCTTTCTTAGACTCAGTCCCCTGATGTGGGATGGCACATGGTTTCCACCGATGCCTTGGCCCCTCCTTCAACTCAGAAGGAGGCCAAAGCGCTTGGGGGTTAACTGGACACATTGATTAGACATTACCTCCTAATTTGTAACAGCTCCTCAGTGCAGAGTTTAGCAAAAAAGAGGGAGGCTTTGATTTAGCACAGCAGCCATTGGGTCTCAACTCCCTGTGTCTCACCAAGAATGGCAGATGGATGGATGCCGAGCTGCTACTCAGGAGGAAAATGAATTGGAGTTCAGTTGTTTCCGATCAAGAGGTCACTCTTTAGTTTAGCATTCCAAGTGTGTGTTACCTGAGAAAGGCCTTGTGGCCTGCCTAGAAAAGCCTGTTAAAAAACAAATAAATACATATATAATTTATTTATTTGCCTGGTTTGCTATTTCCCAATCATTGTCCTCAATCTACAGGCAGTCACGGTCTTTTGGGTGCAGTATAGCATCTAAAGTGTTTAACAAAGTGGCCTCAAATTTATGTAGCGAGTATCATATTTATCTGGGTAAATAAAAGACTATGTTTTCTGCTGGCTCTGCCAGCCTTTAATAACCTTTGCCAGGAGACTGGAACCACTTTATATGGGCTTCATGACCACAGAGTGGGGGAGGAGGGAGAGGCCTTCTAATGTTATTTTTCACTCCAGATGTGACGGTAAAGTGAATGACTGATGCAAAGGGTCACACAGCTTCCTGGCCCGAGCGCAGAACTTCTGGTGACCTTGTGGGGAGGGCAGCAAGGCTTCAGGCTGTGACAAGTCAGGAGATGCCCAGAGGCTCCAAGGCTGGCTGATATTTTCCGTACAGTCTGCGTCCCTGCCATCTGTTGTTGGGTTTGCTATGGTTGATTTTCTCAGAACACTGAGTCAAAGACATGTTTTTGGTCTTTACTTCTAACTTCCTGCTGGTGTGCTGGTGGGTATGTGTGTCTGTTCCTGGGACCATTAGTGTATGTGCTTGTGTGTGTGTGTGTGTGTGTGTGTGTGTGTGTGTGTGCGAGCGCGCTGGTACAAAAGGGAAGAGAGAAAAGGCCAGAGAGACAAAGGGGGAGAAATATGAGAGGGTAATGACATGAGAGGCAAAGATTATGGAGGCCTCTTAAGAAGGAGGTTGTCCAGATTTATTCATTCTTTCATTTATGGGCCAGGATTTTGTGTCTGATGCCGTTCCAGGTTCTTGGAATATTAAGTCACCTAGAGGGACAAAGTCCCTGATTTCATAGACTTTACTATCTACTGAGGGGCACTGACAATCTCAGATAAACTGGCTAGTTCAATGAGGAATTAAAATAGTGGCTTCTGTCTCAGCAGGGTTGACTCTGTCAGATTCCAGGGGCAGCTCTTACTCTGAATTTTCCTGTCTGAGGGAGGTCATCTCTGGAATACATCTGCTTCCCTCTCGACAGGCTTCTACTTTTACTTAGATCACTCATCCCATTTTAAGGCTTAAAGTCCCTGATGTCAGCCTGGCCGGCATGGCTCAGAGGTTGAGGGTTGACCTATGAACCAGGAGGTCACGATTCGATTCCCAGTCAGGGTGCATGCTCAGGTTGTGGGCTCGATCCCCAGTGTGGGGCATGCAGGAGGCAGCCGATCAATGATTCTCTCTCATCATTGATGTTTCTATCTCTCTCTTCCTCTCCCTTCCTCTCTGCAATCAATAAAAATCTATTTTTAAAAAATTCCCTGGATATCAGGGGTTCTCAACAGAGGTTGGTTTTGTCCCACACAGAACCATCAGCATTGTCTAGAGGCATTTTTGGTTGTCACAACTGGAAGATGCTGCTAGAACCTAGTAGATGCCAAAGATGCTGCTAACCTTCCTACAATGCACAGGGCAGTGTTATCCAACAGAAGGAGTCTGTCCACTGCCAAACACGAGACACCGAGGATTGCAGTGGAGAAAGACTAGTTATTTTATTAAGAATGGCTCCACCCAGCAGAACAGGAAGCTAATGCTCAAAAGCCTGAACTCCCTGATGGCTTGTGGGTTACAGATTATATAGGGCAACATCATAAGACACCTTGGTTAGGGGTTCAGGGTTGTTCTGGGAGCTGAATGGTCAAAGGTGAAGAAGGCTAATAAATCATTTTTCAGGTCTTAAGGACAGTTCTAAGGTCTGTTCTGGTGTCCCTCTATCTGGTTTCACAGGAAAGTAGTTAGGGAGTCATTCCACCTTAGGGCTGCAACATAACCTAGGTCAAGATGTTATCTTTAGCCTGTCAGAACTCCAAACCTGTGATCATTGTCAGGTCCAGGTTATTGTCTCTGGACCTAATTATCCAGGGGAAAAGCTGGGTCCCTGAGAGAGGTGGGGGAGGGATTTCTAGAGTTAGAATTTAAGGCTAAATTATTATTATTATTAACCCTTACATGAGGCTATGTTTTTATTAATTTTTAGAAAGAGAGAAACATCAGTCAATCAGTTTCTTCCCATAGTGCCCCAGCTGGGGATTGAACTCACAATCTAGGTATGTGCCCTGACCAGGAATTAAACCCATAACCTTTTGGTGTATGGGAGAATGCTCCAACCAACTGAGCCACCCGTCAAGGGCTTAAAGCTAAATTGAATCAAAGCCCTAAGGACCCTCATTTTCAGCAGCCCCACATCAAAGTATGGCCAAGTCCCACATGTCAGCTGTGCTGAGAAACTGCTTACCTATTTAGTTTCTGTCCTCACAATGAAAGGTATGTGTGTGGTTCTGTTTTGTGTCCATAGTATTGGCATCTTATAGATGTTCAAGACATATTTGCTGCCTGGCGGTCCCTATAATAATGCTCACTACAGAATAGGTGCTATAAAATATTTGCTGAGTGACTACCCCATATGCTCTGTGACTAAATGGCATGTCACTTTGGCGAGCTATCCAAACTTAAAAAAAAAAAAATATATATATATATATATATATATATATATATATATATACATGCACACTAGAGGCCCGTTGCACGAAAATTTGTACAATAGGCCTTCCTTCCCCAGGCTGCCGGCACCGGTTTTCCTCCGGCACCCAGGACCCATCCTTTGCTCTGGCAGAGGCTTGGCTTCTCTGCTCTGGCCATAGTGGAGAAGCCAAGCCTCTTTAGTCTTCAGTCTTCAGTCATCTTCAATCTTCAGTCTTCAGTCTTCGCTCGGGCCTGAGCCTTCAGTCTTCTCTTCACTCCGTGCCTGCGTATGCAAATTAACCCGCCATCTTTGTTGGGTTAATTTGCATACTCACTCCTGATTGGCTCGTGGGCGTTGTGGAGGTATGGTCAATTTGCATATTTTTTTCTTTTATTAGTGTAGATCCGTGGTCGGCAAACTGCGGCTTGCTAGCCACATGCGGCTCTTTGGCCCCTTGAGTGTGGCTCTTCCACAAAATATCACGGCCTGGGCAAGTCTATTTTGAAGAAGTGGTGTTAGAAGAAGTTTAAGTTTAAAAAATTTGTTTCTCAAAAGAAATTTCAATCGTTGTACTGTTGATATTTGGCTCTGTTGACTAATGAGTTTGCCGACCACTGGTGTAGATAATTGATTTCAGAGAGGAAGGGAGTGGGAGAGAGAGATACCAGTAGAAACATCCATGATGAGAGAGAATCATGGGTTGGCTGTCTTCTGCATGCCCCCTTCTGGGGATCAAGCCCATAACCCGGGCATGTGGCCTTGACAGGTATCGAACCTGTGACCCTTCAGTCTGCAGGTCGACCTCTATCCATTGAGCCAAGCCAGCTAGGGCCATCCAAACTTTCTGTGCTTCAACAATCCCCCAACCAAGAATAATAAGACCCAAGTGCCAATAGTGTTGAGGTTGAGAACCCCTAACTTAAGTTGGTGGCTGAGGCAGACCCAGCACAGGGATTGCAGGTGTGTACTTATGTGTGGATGGGTGTGAGATCTGCCAGGAAGCCTGGCACTGCCCCTTCTGGAAAAGCCCTCACCACAACCATTTGCCTCTTCCCCTGGGAAACTGCCTCCCCCGACACTGAGTTGGAACCTGCCTGGCCTCCACTGGGGCTGCTAGCAGAGGCTTTCTGTGGAGTGGCTTGCAGAGCCCTGAGGATGGAAACCCTCATAATGCCAGCCTGGAAAGCTCAGGGCTCACCCTGGGGAGACGTGTCCCCAGGAAACCTTAGCCACCAATCCCTTCCTGTTCAAGAGCATTTGCTGCCAACATGTTTCCTAACAACGTACGGGATTAGCCCGAAATGTTCTCTGCCTGTAAATTCTGCCCCTGAAACCACTTCTCCATGAGAAGTCACTCACGCACCCCCAGTGACCAGGACACAGGCTCACTACTTGCACCAGTTCACTACCACCACCATCTGAGCCAAGGGTGTTTGGGGGAAGGAAAATAGGGATGAAATATCTGGGAAATCTGAGACATTGTTTTAAAACAACGTTTTTTTTTAGGGTGTTTGATTTACTATTCAACTGTGTGCAGCTGCTGTTCGGAAAATAGGACGCATGCCAAGCCGAGAGAGCGGGTGGAGAGGGCCAGGGAGAGTGGGGACAAAGGAATGAGCGCCGGTGTTTGCACACTTCACGGGTTACCTCCACTGGTGAAACGTCCTGCAGACACTCCTGAGAAGCCATTGGCTGGAGTCTCTTTCCGTTGCCAGCTATCTGTTGAACTGCTGTTTCCCCCGCCTCACTCTTGCCTTCTTTGTCTTAATTAAAGAGATTTAGGAGCCTGCCCTGCCCTCCATGTGCACAGTTTAAATCAGTGTTTCAACAATCACTGCCCCTTTCTGCTTCTGTTTTCTTCATTCTGAAATCAAGACACCCACACATTAACTTGGAAGGTTTTTTTGTTTTGGTGTGTGTGTGTGTGTGTGTGTGTGTGTGTGTGTGTGTGTGTGTGTCCCCAAATTTAGGTAAAATGGACATAACCTAAAGGTAACCATTTTAAAGTGGCATTTTAAACATTCACAATGCGGTGCAACCATCCTCTCTATCTAGTTCCAAAGCATTTTCATTACCCTAAAAGGAAATCTGTTTCCATTCCTCATTTCTCCCTCCCCTGACCTGCTTTCTGACTTTATGGATTTACCCATTCTGGAGATTTCAGAGAAATGGGATCATACATGTGGCCTTTACTGCCTGGCCTGTTTCATTTAGCATAAAGTTTTCAAGATGCATCCATGTTGTAGCAGCATTTCTTTCCTTTTTATAACTAAATAATATTCTGTTGTATAAATGGGCCCCAATTGCAAGATTTTGTTTATCCATTCTTCATTGACGGACCTTGCATTGTTTTCACTTCTTGGCTATTGCAAATAGTGCTCTGTGGGTGCAAGTATTTATGTGAAGACCTGTTTTCAATTCTCTTGTGCAGACATCTAGAAATGGAATTGCTCAGTCATATGGTATTCCTCTGTTTAACTTTCTGGGGAATCAATAATCTTTTAGGCCCTCACTTCACAACCATCTCTGGTGTACAATCAGCTAATATGTCATCTACCCAAGAGAATCCCAGAGTTAAACTTGGGGTCACCTTCTGAGACAGTGCTGGCTTTCTGCCCACGAATGAGAAGGCTGAAGAGGGGCAGAGACCTCATGGAGCCCCTCTTTTTCTCCATCACCAGAAAACTTAACTATGCCCTCAATATGGCCTGAGGTGTTCAATCCCATGAACACCCTGAGAGCAGGCCTTATTCTCCTTATCCTATCTAATAAAGAGGGAATATGCTAATTAACCATCACTCCATCACAAAAATGGCTGCACCCACAGCTGAGGCCAAGTTCCCATAAGGAGCCTTACAAGCAATCAGCAGGGACCTGAGGCTACACCCTCCCCTACCCCCGTAGGGCTTGACAGGGGACCTCAGGCCGCGCCCCCCACCCTAGCACCAGGCCGGGAAACCTCAGACCCACCCCCGCATGGCGGGCCTTGATGCGGGACCTCAGGCCATGCCCCTGCCCCAGCACCGGGCCAGGGGACCTGAGGCTGCACCCCCCTGCCTGGCTGAGCTTGACAGGGGACCTCAGACCGCACCCCCCACCTGGCAAGGCTTGACAGGGGACCTCAGGTCTCGCCCTCTGCCCCAACACCAGGCTGGGGGGCCTCAGGCCAATATCCCCGCCCCGGTGCCAGGCCAGGGGACCTGAGGCCATGCCCCCTGCCTGGCGGGGCTTGATGGGGGACCTCAAGATGCGTTTCCCATCCTGGTGCTGGGCTAGGAGACCTCAGGCCGTGCCCCCCACCAGGTGGGGCTTGACAGGGGACTTCAGGCTGCACCCCCCCACCACCCTGGCACCAGGCCGGGGAACCTCAGGCCGCACCCCCCACCCCAGCACCAGGCAGGGGACCTGAGGCTGTGCCCTCCTGCCTGGCGGGGCTTGACAGGGGACCTTAGGCCATGCTCCCCACCCAGCAGGGCTTGACATGGGACCTCAAGGTGCACCCCCAGTGCTGGATCAGGGGAACTCAGGCTGCGCACCCTGCCCAGCGGGGCTTGATGGGGGACCTGAGGCTGCACCCCCTGCCAGTGGGGCTTGGCTGGGGACCTGAGGCTGTGCCCCCCTCCCAGTGCCCGGCCGGGGGACCTGAGGCTGCACCCCCCCAAACCCCTCCTGGCGGGGCTTGACGGGGGACCTCAGGCCATGCCTCCTACCCAGCGGGGCTTGACAGGGGATCTCAAGGCACGCCCCCCACCCTGGTCTGGGCTGGGGGACCTCAGGCCATGCCCCCCATCCTGGCGCCGGGCCAGGGGACCTGAGGCTACGTCCCCTGCCTGGCGGGGCTTGACAAGGGTGGGACTGGCCAGGTCTGGATCTAGCCCAATGGGGGCGGGAGCCAGCTGGGTCTGGGTCTCATGCGATTTTGAGGTGCATGTGGGTGGGCAGGGACTTGACTCTGGGTCCCATGGTGCGCCCCAGACTCTGATAGGAGGAAGGTTTTCATATACATTTTACTAATTTTCTTTCATCTCTGACACTTCTATTATAGAGAAAGGGCAAATAGCAATATTAAATTATTTCCTCTAATTAATCCTCTTTTAATGTGCATGAATTTCATGCACCAGGCCACTAGTTTTTTAAAATAAAGAAATAGGGACTCAGAGAGATTAATTCACTTCCCCAAAGGATACACAGCTAAGAATTATGGGCCTCCTTAGGTCTACAAACCTACTGAAATTATTTCACCAGATTTAAAAGATTGGCGGTTCCTTGCCTAAGAAAGCTAAACCCTTCAGAAAGGACTGTCCCCAGCTCAAGTAGAAAAATCCCTTTCCTTTACAGGGGAGTTTGATGCAAAGACAGACCATAGGCAAGAGGAGATTTCCTTCCGCCCAGGTGACACAGGAAGTAGGGATTAACTTTTTCCCTAAAAGATTATTTGGTGACCTGTGTTATCCGGAATGAATGCTCCTCTAACAAATTCCTTGCCTCAGTCAATCTCCTGTCTTGTGTTTCCCCCAAGGGGGAAATAGCTACCTTTATCCTTCCTTCCCAGAAGACGTTCTCCTTTTTAGAGAAGAAAAAAGAGCAGCATAAGAAACCAGCAATCTCTTCCTAAGCATTTATCTTCTGTAGCATGTGCTAATTTCTTATGGTATGAGTTTGGTGCAGCTGCTATTTTTATTCTGATGTGAAACTTGGCATTTGGAGAAGTTACAAAACGTGCACAAAATCTCCCAATCAATAGGAGGAGGAACCAAGATTCCAACCAAGAGCTTTCTGAATCTCAAATCTATGGACCCTAGCACTCTGTTAGGCCAATCATCGACCAATCATTTTCTATTGTTGGGTTTCCCAGACCCTGGGCTAGGTGCTTTCATACATGGCCTCATTTAATCTTTGTAAACATCTAGCTCGTAGGAAAGGAACTTAAGGCTTAGGACATCACATACCTTGCCCAAGCTCACACACAGCCAACGACACTATTTTGGAGCCATGCAATTCCAAAGCCACATGAGGTCTCCCAAACTGCTCTATTTCTTTGTCCAATGTGGTGTTAAGCTCATCAGGGGCCATGAGGAATGGCTGCCAAGGAATCCCACTAGGTTGCATTGTAAATTTCTGACAATCTCTTCTTACTCTGACTCCAGTCAACCACTTGCCATTGGAGTTAGCTGATTCCCACATTAGAATGGAGTTCTTGGAGGAAATGGTTTTCAGAGTTGCTAGTGGTGCACGATTTTCCTAAGATGAATTAGAAAGAATGCTATTTCAAAGGGAGGTTAGTTTGACTCGACAAGAGCTGAGGTATAGCATCTTTGTGTTAGGATGCGTGGGCAAGCAGATAAGGAGATGTGTATGTGCGTATGTGCTCGGCATTTGTGTGCAGCCATATGAGCACAAATCATATGCACACACACAAACTGCACAGAATTATTTGTTTGCAAGGGTGGGTCTTTATACATTTGTGGAGGTGGACGCATTTGAGTGTGCAAGTGTATTTCTGAGTACACGCAGGGGTGGACTGTTAGGTAAAGGCATAGTGGAAGACATCAGAAGATTCCCCATTATGACTGAGTGCTGAAGGCCTTAGGCCAGGAGAATCATTTTGAGCTCTTTGAGGGGGTAAGATTGAACCTCTGTGTATCCACAGGAACCTTCTGGCTGATGAAAACAACACTTGCCTGGTGACGGTGACCTGGTTCCCTGGGCAAGGTCTCCCTGTGGCCTCAGTTACTCCATGCCCTGCTTGTCACTTGCAACCTCCAGCCCCGCCTTTGTGTAGAGTTCTGTTCTGATCTTCCCAACAGCCCTGGAGTGAGGATCTCCAAGCTCATGCGGGTGGGGTTTGCTGGGAGCTCCTCAGCATGCAGAGTCCCTGCCTCCACTTCATTCTGACTCAGAAAGCTTGGGTTGGGTCTGAGATCCTGCATTTTTTTGTTTTGTTCTTGCTAATCCTCACCCAAGAATATTGCTTCCATTGATTTTTTTTTTTTTTTTTTTTTTTTTAGAGAGAGAGTGAAAGGGAGGGAGGGGGGAAGACAGAGAGAGATAGAGGGAAACATCTATATGAGAGAGACACATTGATTGGTTGCCTCCTGCACGTGGCACTGGGGTGGGGGATAGAACCTGCAACTCAGGTATGTACCCTCGATCAGGTATCGAACTTGAGACCTTACAAGGGCCAATACTCCAACCACTGAGCCATGCAGGCCAGGGCTGAAGTCCTGCATTTGAACAAGCCCCATGAGTGATTCTGATGCAGATGACATGGACCACACTTGGAGACTCTGGTTTAGAGAGCATTCAGGGGTTGACTGACATGTGTCCATCCTGAGCACCTATTTCCAAGAAGGTGCTTCAGACATGCTCTTGTGCTATCCCTGCAGGAGCCCACTGCCTCCCCACAGTGTCCTGGCTTGAGTGTGATACTCATTCAATACTACCATTAGATTCTATTTCCTCTTTCTGTGTTTGGAGAAACTTTGGACACATTCTCAAATCATCTACCCATTTTGTGATGAACCCTCACCTTCCAGTAAGGAGACCAGCACATGGTCTATCTGTGCCACTTCTCTGAAACCTATGTCTCACCAAAGAACAACAACAACAAAAAATCACATTTTGCAGATTATACTCAGCAAAGCCCTTTCTCCTGAAGTCCACAGAATCCATTAACCTTAAGTACATTTCCAAAGTTAAAATTCCAACTTGCTAAATGCATACTTTACAATTCTAGAGGAAGAAGGACTGATAAACAGCAGTGATGACTTCTCACCCATTGGAAGTGACTTTTCCAACTTCCCATTTGCAACCCTATCTTAACAAGAAGGAGTCCCCCTGCCCGCCCCCCCCCCCCCCCCCCCCCCCCCGCTTAACCTCTCTCAACAGGTGAAGGTAGGCTTGCTTGCAACAACTATTTGGCAATCCAATTCTTCATTCTCATCAACCAAATTCTGATTTCATCTGACATTGGAATGCAGCCCACAGCCCCTAAAGAAGGTGTGCCTGTGGGAGGGGGATGCGATGGCAGACTTAATTTGACAGGGTTACAAGGAGACAAGCTGGAAGCAAACATTTGACACTCCAGCCCTGGAATGCTGTAAAAATTTAATTAGGTGGATCCATTAGTCATGCCCACAGGAAGGTTTCATACGGGACTTACAAAAACGCAGGCTACTGAGGGAAAGTTTCAGACCTTCCTGTAAATGCCCTTTCCCTAGTTATTGGGCAATGTGGTCTCGGTGGGACCATTGAACTGGGCTTTGTGTTTACAAAATATGGTTAGGATGAGATTAACAACATGGACTGAAGGGTTTTTCAAATCCAAATAAGAGACGACTTTATATGGGTGTTTGGCCTGCCTGGCTGCCTCTGAGTCAACTGGGCTGAGAGATGATTTGGTAGCCCACTGCCTTTTGTTGCTTCCTGACTCGAAATTTTAGGTTTAAAGGCACCTGGAACAATGTTGTATGGTAGACTTTAATGGGATGAGTGTGTGTCTGTTTTCAAGTTGAAATTAATAGGCAGTTTCTCTAGTTCCAAAACAGGGTGCGGAGCGGGGGTTAATTCAGGAATCAATCTTCCACATTGCAGGACCTGGGATACTTATAGCCTCGCTTGCAACCAGGCATGTTCCATTTGCAAACACTGTTATTTTGATTGCAAGCGTCTGATTAGTCACTGTAGCTGGGAGGAGGTAGATGGGGAAGATATTTAATACAACTGTTTATATGGTAATATTTGAAAGACATTGAAAATCAACTCAAGACTCTGAGCTCTTAATCAGTTCAAATCACAGGAGATTTCCCACATAGACCTTGGGCATTGTTTTTTTCAGAAACATTTCTTGTAATTCAGTCCAATATGGTGTTAAGCATTCAACTGAAAACGAAAGGGTTTGAAATAGTATAATACTATTGTTGTAGAGCCACAGTCCCCTAGAGATTGGCTGTGGGCTGACTTTTCTGTCTTCAACTGTATACATTAATCTATTTATTCATGTGATTATTTCAACAAACACGTATGTCTTTATTATACTCTGGATTGAGACATAAAGTTTAACAAGACACAGTCCCTGCCCTAGAGGAGGTCCCTGTGGATGGGACAAGTAACCACAGTGCAATGGGATCATAATTATAATGTTAAAATTTATTGTGTGTCTATGCACCAAGCAATTTACATATGTTAGTTCTTGTACTTTTAAAAGCAACCCAGTAAGATAGGATATTTATTTTTTTTAAGATGAAGAAATTGAGACCCAGAGAAATTTAAGAGCTTTCTTTCTAGACAGATGGTTAAGAAATGACAGCACTGAGATTTGAACCCTGGACTGTCTAACTCCATTAAGTTGCATTGCGTTGGAGTCTCAGGTCAGGATAATGACTGAGGTAGAGGGACAGAAGAAGGCAGTGCACATAGAACCCTTTGGAGAAGGGTTGGCAAAGTTTTGGGGGCCCTTGAAGGATGAATTAGGTGCCCACAAATTAGCAAGTAAAGCACTTGGCATTTCAAAGGGAAACCCTGCCACACTGTGGCTAATATTTCCTGGTTATTGTTATTTCTTTTTTATATTTTTATTGATTTCAGAGAGGAAAGGAGAGGGAGAGAGAGATAGAAACATCAGTGATGAGAGATAGTCATTATTTGGCTGCCCCTGCACATCCCACACTGGGGATCGAGCCCAAGACCTGGGCATATGCCCTGACCGGGAATCAAAGAGTGACCTCCTGGTTCATAGGTTGATGCTTAACCACTGAGCCACGCCAGTGGTTAAGCATCTACTTTCCTCACTTTTCTTTGGACATCTTCCAGTTTCCCAAGGATCCCCTTAATATATGGAAACTTATATGCACCCCCCCCCCCCGGCATGCCAGCTGTAGTCTGAGCACCGAGTTTCTCACCTTCTTGAACTAGACACCATGTTCCTATTAATTTGACCCCATTGCTATGATCAGACTTGGAAACTAAGGCTTCTCAGTGGTTCTCAAAGGTTAATCCTCTGACCGGCAGCAACGTCACCCAATATTTTCCAAGCCATATGATGTCCCCAAAGGTCTTTTTGCTTGGAAAATATTTGGAATCTTGCTCCCTCCCTCCCCAACTAAAACATTGCACATGTGAGGATTTCAGGCATCAGCCCATGGCCCTATTTAAATTATTAACTGAATTTTGGAGCCACTTAGGTATATGCCAGCAGAGAAAGTACATAACTTTGGGGAAACCAAACTCTAATGGGAGGAAATCAGTGAGTAAAGTGGAATGAATAACCGACACAAAGAATGCCTGTGTATTTGGAGAAATGTACATCCTGCCTGTGTCTTGGATGGTCAGGCTCTAAAGCAGCTAAACTTTGAGTCCTGTGAGATTTTTCACATCTTTGACTACAGGGATCTTTGGTGTGAGATCAGTCACCATCTTGGTTGAACACTCATTGTTTGTGGGAGGGAAGGAGAAACAACAGACTACAACCTACTTTATTCAAGTTTCACTTTTCCAAATTTCCTGGGACTATGCAAATGTAGATTTATTCTTTAAGCTCCCACATGCCTCATTCTGTTTTATCTGTTCCCCCAAATTCAGCCACATGGGACAAGACTTGTTAAAGTCAACTGGTCAAAAATTAAGCAAGACTCACACTGGGGCCCTAACTCTCAAGTGTCTTAAATTGAGCTCCTCATCTATGAAATTCCAAGAAGAGCATTCATAGTAAAGAGAAACTGGAGCTTCTCAAAAAGCTATTTTCATAATCCAGGACAAACTGTTCCATTGGCCTCCATCATGAATGCCCATCTCTGGTGAACATCTAATACTGTGTGTCTGCCAAACAGTTCCCTTGCCTCTAGGGATCCATCCCCCACGCCCACCCCCACCCTTAAAGGGTATATGGGGCTGACTCCCTGCACTGTCCCTCTGGAGGTGACAGTCCTCACCTAATAGAAATTCCACAAATACTGGATTCTTCTGTGAGCAGTACTCTACCGATCCAAGCCAATAAGCCCCAAATTTAGGACTTTTCAAAACTATTTGGAGGGAGAAGCTTATTATACGGAGAGTGCTTATGGTAAGGATGATTTAAGACAGAAGTTTCCAGTAGCCACATTTTTACCTCAGTAAGTGAATTTTTGATCCACAGGATCATGTTCCTGGTGGCCCTGTTGACATATCTGCATCCAGTCATGCCAGGAACCATTGTCCCCACTGGACTTTTGAAAATGTGAGCCCATAAGTTATGTTGGCGTGTTCTTAAGCTAGGATGAATGAGTCTCCTGTCACTTACAAGCAAGAGCCTGATACCATCTCTCTCTAGGGTGGCCCAGGCTGCCTCCACATAGCTTAAAGCGTGTTATGAAATTCTCCAAATATATTTAAAAAACTTAATAGCAAGTTCACTTTAATTTGAAATAGGAATCTATGAGTGAGGCCTGAATGTCATTAAATCTGAGAGATAGTTACAGGGCAGAGCAACTGATTCAAATTAGGATTCACTTCCTGGTGACCCATTCACGGTTCAGCAGAGCTCAGCTGTCCGGCAAGGGACCAAGGGCCACATGTGGCAACAGAGCCCTGATGTCTAGCTGGTTTGGGAATGGAAATGAGCTGTAAGTATAACACACACCCTACATTAAGAACACTTAGTACAAACAAACAAAAGAATGTAAATGGTCTCATTAATACTTTTATTTTGATTGCATTGTCAAAGCAAAAATATTTGGTTAAATAAAAAGTATCATTCAGTGTGGGAGCAAGGTAGCAAAGGGTAAAGGGTGTCAAATATATGGTGCCCCAAAGAGATTTGACTTTGAGTGGTGAACCTACAATGTAATATACAGATGATGTTATAGAATTTTACACTTGAAACGTACAGAATTTTATTAATCAACGTCACCCAATAAATTTAATTTTTAAAGGATCATTTAAATGAATTTCACCTGTTTCTTTTTTACTTTCTACTTTTTGTATTATGGCTGCTAGATTATTTTAAAATACATAATTCACATTATATTTCAACTGGACAGTGCAGCATTAGAGCTGTAATTACTACAAGATCCTGCTTTAAGTTGCACCCAGACCTCTGTCTCTGATACTCTCACCCTGTTTTTCCTGATCTTGAACTACTGTGGTTGACTGCAGGGAACAAAAAATGAATCAAGTCCATTATTCACAGTACAGCCCCTCAGCTATTTGAAGCAGCTCCAGATTCTTCCCATAACTTCTCTTTTCTCAGCCAAACACCCTACTTTCTTCAAGCACTGTTCATAGAATCTACTTTCCTCACTTTTCTTTGGACATCTTCCAGTTTCCCAAGGATCCCCTTAATATATGGAAACTTATATGCCCCCCTGGCATGCCAGCTGTAGTCTGAGCACCGAGTTTCTCACCTTCTTGAACTAGACACCATGTTCCTATTAATTTGACCCCATTGCTATGATCAGACTTGGAAACTAAGGCTTCTCAGTGGTTCTCAAAGGTTAATGCTCTGACCGGCAGCATCCACACCACTTGAGAACTAATTCAAAATGCAAAGTCTCTGGCTCCACCCAAGACCTCCTGATTCACAGACTCTGGGTGTGAGACCCGGGGACCTGTGCTTTAACAAGCCTTCCAGTGATTTCTTGTGTGAGAATGAATGTGAGAAGCACTGGCTTATACCCAAAGTCTTCTAAAATCTTCTGCCTTTCAGACAGGTTCTCCCTCTTTTAATGGTTGGATTTTTTGAACCACAATGCAGGAGTTTGCATTTGTTTCTATTAGTGCATCAGAATTTTAGTTTGTCTAAATGAAACCTTCTCCAATACAGATTCTGCCATTTCTCCCAGCACTGTGTCAACGGCACACTGAATAATGCCAATTTTCATCTTTATCCAGAGCTCTTATATGAATGTTGAACAGCACAGACCCCAAATCAGGATCACACTTGCCTCCATGCTCCACGTCATGCTTTTCTTTCTGCCGTTGAGTTATGTTTTCAAAGCCCATCTCCCTCCCACTTCAGGCACCTCTTCCTGGCTAGCCCACCAGGGCCTGCATCTCCACTTAGATATCACCTCTACAAAAAAAAAAAAAAAAAAAAAAAAAAATCAGGTTCAAGGTTGGTCATTCATCTGAGCCCCCTGTGTGGACAGCTATCAGTGTTTTATTCACGGCCCTCTCCTCTTCTGGAACACTGGTTCTCCATTGGGGCAATTTTGCCCACAGGGGATATTTGGCAATGTTTAAACACATTTTTCAGTTGCCACAACAGGGGTTGCTGGCATCCACTGGGCTGAGGCCAAGGATGCTGCAAACCATCCTTCAAATGCACAGGGTAGGCTCCCCCTACAAAGAATGACCTGGGTCCAAATGCCAACAGTGCTGAGGTTGATGAACCTGCCCCAGATTTAAGTTACAGGCCCTTTTTGGTCATCAGTTGCATTTCTAGCCCCAATAGAATGCATGGCTTACAGGAGATGCCACCCTCTTCATTCGGAGGAAACATGAGAAAAACCAATTAAGATGACCTGTATGTTTATAACTTTCTGTTTTAGGAAATAATTTACCTAGAGACTTTTGTGGTCAAGAACATATTAAAATGTTTTAATAAAAAGCTAAACTAGCTTTATTATTAGCATACCCATTGTTAATTGATACATGTGCCTCTAAAGTGCTTACAAACCACTAAAACGTTTTTGGATCTTTAAGTTGTGAGCACGCTCCTTTTGCTATCTTATTGTCCTACTAATTGCTGGGTAATATGATATTTATTGACTGTGTGAACTTGGGCTACTTTATCTCTTCAAGCCTCGGTTTCCTCACCGAGGGGAAAGACACCGACCCTTCCGGAAGCCCTGTGCTGCAGAGGATGAGGATGCAATGAGATGGTGTTGGTAAGGCCAAGTGCATCGCTCAGCCTGGAGTTATCATCTGCCATGGTGGATTCTCTTTCTTCATTTAATCCTCACGGACCCTGTGGGGCCAGTAACAAGTATTAATCTCATAGATGATGACTCAAGTTCAATCAGGCCAACCAGTTGAACTTATTTGAATCGTCATCAATAAACATAGCTTACTGGTGTTTATGATTGATTTGGACTGATCTGGAGAAAGACATTTCTCCCATTGACAGAGCTTTTCTGGAAGCTTCTAAAACATTGAAAAGAGTTTGTATCAAGCCAACTAATATAAGGATCCACACTTTTGCATTTGAGGCTAGCACCTCCTTTCAGAGACTTCCAATGGAGTGGACTCAAGGCGGGAGATGAAACTTGTGTTTAAAGTGATGCTATTTGAACTCTTGAAGGAAGCCAGCAAACACGGGCAGGGGATCCTGCCCCAGGGCTGAGGCCCGAAGGCTCAGTGTGGAACCTTCCCTGTGTTGTGTTCCTATGTGAGCTCACTCCACAGAGCCCACATCCGCACCTGGAGTCCCACGGCAGCTGCTCTCCTGCTCTTCAGGGAGAAGGGCCCTGGCTGAGTGTGTCCAGAGTGAGGCAAGGCTTGGGAGCCAGTGAGTCATTCTGTCTTGGCACAGAGTCCCCAGGGCTCTTGGGGGAAACAAGCAGACTTTGTTGAAAGGAAATCGTCCTGTGTATGAATGGCCCCTAGTCAACCCTTCAGAGGAGGCCTGTAACCTGCTCCTGCCCCTTCTTCCCCCTCTTGGCCTGGAGAAACCACAATGACTTGGGGGCGGGGGTGGGTTTAGAGCACAGGCCTTTGTTGTCAGCCTGGAACAAAGGCCCAGAGCCTGGCCAGACAGAAATTTCCTGGGGCCCCACTTAGGGGCTCCAGCTTCTGACTCAAGTTTAAGCCCTGTGGCCATCACTGGGGTAAGCAACAGTCAGACGGACACCCATTGCCTATCATCTCACTTATGTGACTGGATGGCTGTCAGGCTTCTCCCTAATACTGAAAGTACTCTCACTCTGGGAGTGTACTTTTGTGATGTTTATTCACCTTTGTTCAAGGCATTTCTCTCCTGAACAAGGCTTCATTATATAATGTGAGGGGAATATTTTATTTTCTTGGCAGCTGTTGCGAAAATTTTTTAAGGACAGACACCCACTCTTAGGAGAGAAGAATATTCAAAAAGATCTTTTTGGACATGGGTGATGGGAACTATCTTCTGGGGCCTGATGGTGCTGGGACGGGTTTGTGTTGCCCCAGGGAGGGAAGGAGGAGGAAGATGGAGAAGTGAGTGTGGCACTAAAGTCCACTGGCCACACGCCCTGCAATGTACCCCTTCTGGTGATCATTAACCTTCCGGGGTAGCCACTGCACTCAGGATGTTTCTGAGGAGTGGACTGAATGTGGAAATCTCTTTTAAATGTGAGCTTCTCTTCCAGCTTTCTGAGAGTGGAATTGGAAGCCACACGCAGGTGCCTGTGAGCTCAGAAGTTGAGAGAAAGTGAGGAAATAACTGTTGAGGGAATTCACAGCAATTGTGAGGACAACTCTGGATCCTTGAAAATCTGTGAGCTAGGGGTTTGGGCTAATTTAACCTAAATCTCCTAGGAGTGGGGGCCGTGGGTAACATCTGAGTTACATTATTAGCATCCCTCTGCTAGCCTGCACCAATACCACCATTTCTCTGACAGAGTAGGGGCTTGGGCTGCATCTGTGGCGTCTTGCTCTGATTGAGGGCATGGAATAGTATCCAAGGAGGAGGCCATGCACCCAACATGAGGTGTGACTTTGTTTATTAGCTCCGTGGATGAGGGCAAGTGAACTGGGACAGTGTGGCAGGTACATGGTACGTCTTCCACTCATTAACTCAGATGGAGGTCACAGCTCCATCGTGGCTGCTGCCAGGAAACAGCAACTTGTCAAAACTTCAGGCGAAAGCATGAGGTTCCAGCTCATTGGAACCCAATTCCTAGACGAGTGCAGGCAGAAGAGGAAGCTGTGCTTGACTGGCTCCAGATAGGCCAAGCAGATGTTGTGCGGGGCTCCTCTCTGCAAAGCTCAAGTGCTGGCTGGGCTCATCACGCAAACAGGGCCCCAGGGAGAGCTGCTGATGAGGGCCCCGCAGCACTGGGAGCCACTGAGCGCTTGGCTCTGTGCCCCACCCCTCCCAGCACAGGGTGGCCTGGCCCCCTGCCAGCTCAGTTTGGAAGGGAGGGCTAGGCAGTGAGTTGCACATAGGGAAACTCTTGCAAAAGACACAGCAATGCTTTTGGATGATGTCCAGTAGTCACAGGCTGTGGAGACTTCACGGGGTTGGGTTAGTAGGAAGCTGGGCACTCAGGGAAGGCTAAAGAGCTTCTTTTCTGCACTGCCCTTGCTGAGGGGGAGAGAGGTAGATATAGACTGTGTAATCCAAAACAGGTCCCTGAGCTGCTCTGCCTGCTGTGGCTGGGAGAATAATCATAGTCTTCCCCAGGCCGAACAATTGCTTGCCTTGGAACTCAGACATGTTCCAGAAAGAAATGAGGAGTACCTGTGTACATGCTCAGAGGCATGTGTGTGTGTGTGTGTGTGTGTGTGTGTGTGTGTGTGTTGATTTGACGTGTGTTTATGGGTATATGTTTGAGTATGGACATATTCAGTAAGTGTGTGGGAAGCTATGCATGGTCAGTGTTCTGCATGTACCCACGGACAGTGAGTGCAAGCTTTCTTCAACATGCCTGTGTGTTAGGCACCTTGGGTGTGTGTTGACCAACCAAGTGTGCCTGTATATGCACAGTCAATTTATTGCATAGTATATTTGTTTATGCACAGTATATTTGCATGCTTCCATGTATGCCTTTGAGTGTACCTGCATGCTTGACCACATGTTCAGTGACCCATTTGTTTTGAGTATATATCCTCTATGTGTGTGCATGGACTATGAGCTGGAGTGTAGGCTCCAAATACATCTGTCATCCCAGTAGGTATATTGTATGTGCATCCAGTAAGCATGCATGTCCCATGTGTATGTATTTTTGTAAAAGCACTATATGTCAGTTGTGTGAATGAATGAGAGAGAAAAAGTATAGAATTGGAAACAAAGAATGTGTCTGTGCTAACCATCCTGCTGACCAGACTATCAATGGCCATCTCAAGCCATTAGTACTACTTAGCAGAGCACACAGGACCTGTCCATCCTCAAGCCCTCCTTTCTCTCCTCCATTCCAGCCCCACTACCTGACATGCCCTGGGCCTCCAACTGCTCCCTTTGCTCGAATCCTATAAACTGCCTCTAGCTCCCTGAATAGGCTAGGTTGCTCCATGCCTCTGAAACTGCTCAGGCTGTTCTCTCTCCCGAAATACCTCTCCCCTCCTCCCATCTGCCATCTCTGTTATATCTGCTAATCATTTCAGATTCAGTTGAAGTGTTGATGCATCTATGAAGGCTCCTTGATATGGCTGCTGGGAATAGCCATGTCCTACTTTGTCTCCCAACTATGAATGTGAATGCATTTCTCCAAAAGCACCTCTAACATCTTAGGCACTGGTTTGCCGCCGTGTCTGTTCTCATGTACAAGATGATAACTGCTACAGTGAGGAAGACAACTCTGGCCTCTGCATTATTACATCCCGGGCCTTCTGAACAGACTCTCATCTTCAGCAGCCCTGCTAGATGGGTGACTTTTTCCTCATTGTAGAGATGGGTCCCTGAGGCTCCCTGGGGGAGTTAGAGACCTCTTGAGTAGCCAGGCAGGAAATGAATCCTATATCTGACTCTAGTGCCCAGTCATTAATATTCACACCATTCCTAGATTGGAACTTACTCTTCTGATTGATTGATTTATTCAAGAAATATTTACTGAGTGCTTGCAGAGCATATATCAGGTGCTATTCTAAGCACTCAATATAGCCCAAAATTTCGGTATTGCTCATGGAACTTGAGTTCTAATTCTGGTCCATCTCATGAGGCTGAGATGGATGGATGGGTGGTAGGTGGATGGTGTATGTGTGTTTGTACATTCTATATTTGAGCAGGAAAGTCCTAGGATCCAAGATTATCTCAGAAGGATATTACCTGAAAGATTCATTATGCAACTGCCAAACAGAGAAGACGAGATACAGACTACCAGAAGAAGGACTGTGGTAGTCAAATAATGGCTCCAAGATATCTATATCCTACTCCCCCGAATCTATAAATATGTTAGGTTACACAGCACAGAAAAATTGAGGTTGCAGTTGGAATTAAATTTGCTAATTCACTGATTTTCAGATAGGGAGATTTTCCTGGATTATAAATGTGGGTCTAATGTAATCACATGTGTTCTTAAAAGTACAAGAGGCAAAATAAAAAAGAGACAGGGTGACGTAATGTGGGGAGGATCTTGACTCTCACTGCTGGCTTTGAAGATGGAGCAAGGGGCCAGAAGCCAAAACATGTGAGCAGCTTCTGGAATCTGGAAAAGGCAAGATAATGGATTCTCCCCTAGCACCTCCAGAAGGAATGCAGCCCTGCCAACACCTTGAGAGACCCATGTGGATACTCTGACCTCCAGAACTGTAAGAATGAATATGGGTTGTTCCGAGCCATTAAGGTTGAGGTAAATTGTTACAGCAAAAACCATAAGAAAGAGGTGTCAATGTCTCAGATTGAGAGAAACTGGTTATTGCATTAAAACAGAATCTAGACGGGGTTTGATGGGTTAAAGGTGTAATAGAGGGTGAAATACATTGAACAGAACACATGAATGAGCAACTTCTGACTATATACGCTCATAAGGCTGATGGTCATAAGGCATGCACACTGAGCCACTGGTTGACCTTGACCTTTATGCAGTGACAGGTGCATTTCACAACAGCTACTTAAGTGAAGATCATGGGCTATTCTTCTTACTGCTAATTTTTGGATAAAAAGTGAGCCCCATGAGAGACTAATACTACAGTTTCCCATGATAATATGAACTTGACCTCAAACAAAAGCTCCCAGAAGCTCTATAGGCAAAGTGCTGGTAATGTGCTTCACATCCCATCCTGAAAGAAGGCCATTCTGACTCCCAGTACACTTGGACGGCGTCCCCGCTGTCCAAAACCCCGGGGCGGCAATGGCCACTCAGCGTCGGCTGTATCAATAGCAATAAAATGAATAATTACATATTTCCCACTTTTGCACATTATTGGGGGCTGATAGGAAGATCCACAAATAGGCTAAGGAAACATATGAGGGAGACTGGACTGAAGCTGAGCAAGACTAGGGGTAGGTTCCATTACTGCAATTAGCACACTGCGTAAATAGCACTTAAGGGCTGCTCTGGGAGTGTGTGGTGGTGATCCATCTGAAATAGACAACAGTTTTATGCAGGGAGGGATTTAATTGTCTAGTCTGCCCACAATCCTCTTCTTCCTTGTTCACCTTTCCCCTTCTTTCCCCTCCTTGGCTCCCAGCCACGAGTCCTCTTTTCACAGCTGTGCTCCCTTGAATGGTAAACCAAGCAAGCTAAAAACCTGGTATATGAAAATCTTTTGAGCATAACCTGGGCTCTGTTTATCCCGTGGTGGGGTTTTGCTGGATTTCTTCTCCCTCCCTCACAGTCAGAATGCTATTTGTCCTTGTCTCTGCTACTTTTGTGTTGCAAGTGCAAGGGGTGAGGGAACCCTGTTTGCTATGGAGGGAAGGTGTTACTGCAAGGAGTTAAGAGGCCCCAGGAGACTCCTGCTCAGACCTTCCTGATTCTTCTCACCCTTCCAAGGTCTGCAGGTCGAATGTTTCCATGCAGCTTCTCTCTCCCTCCTCCCCCTAGTCCTGGCTGAGGCTACCATTTTGTCATCCTACTGGACTGCGGGTGAAGCAATTCTGCTCAGAGCTGGGGAAACTCCAATTACTAACTAGGCTTTAGAAACGGAAATATTTTATACCCTTCTGGCGACCTAGTCTTTTCCCTTTTGCTTTTCTGCTTTGGATTTCTTAAAGGAAATAACCAACAATTCTCATGAACATGTTAACCAACTTAAAAAATTCTGAAATTGGCAGTATGACTATAGCAGGGGCATGGTTTCCCTGCCCTGTCCCCCTAGCTCTCTGTCTACGGATTTGGGGTGATGCATTTTCTTTATAAAACTTTTGAAATGTTGAAAGTAAGTGCCTGAGTTTCGACAGATTGTTCACAATTCTAAGGATTTGGGGGTAGTTCCAAAGGCCGCATAATGGGTGGTAAAGATGGCATTTGTTGTGGCAATCAGATTTGTGCTTAAACATGGCCAAATGTCTCCCATGGGCACTGTGGCCCCTGGTTGAGAACCACTCTCTTCAATGAATGAATTTTGACAGCAATTCTATACATTTCAGAGGTGATGTGTCCTGCTTGAACCATCCAGGTCTTAAGAGACTGGGTTCAAACTCAGATCTCAGACCCTTTCTGTAGCTCTGTGGCTGGCTGTACCATGATTGTTTGAGAAAATCCCAGGCAGCCTGAAGTAGGGGCGGCCCATCGAGGGGTCAGAACAGGGGAGCCCCCTTTCTCAGCGGGCAGAGGACTTCTAGATCTGGCTGGTGCCAAAAGAACAACACAGGCTCTGTTGGGAAGAAGCCCACAGCTTGGAGAAAAGAAAGCGACATGTCTGATTCATCAGGATGACTCATACCTGGGATCACTTTGCCTCTGCTCAGCTTCCCGTGGCCTGTCTATGCTTGTGAAGGGCCATGGTGACTTGAAAAGAGAAAAACTCCCTCTTGAGCGCTGGAGACGGATCCACCCATCTGGGCAGAGAGAGAGCTCAGCACAGCCATCAAGATAACTTTATCAGGGACGCGGAATCTCATTGCAGAGGATCCAGCGTGTGGTGCTTGGAAGGTCCTTGGAAGTTTCCAAACCCGTCCTGGCCAGCTCAAGGCGCCCCTCCGTGAATAGCTTATGGACTTGGGAGCTGTGACCAGCAACAGTGTGCGGAGGAAGGCATTCAGTTATTGTGTAGCAAGACCAGGGCTGGAGGGGAAATGGATCTTCAGGTGGAGATACGGGTGGTAATTATCCTGGCGAATGCATTAAGCTGTGGAGTCCATCTCTTTACACAGAAACCCATGTTGCCACCGTGATTACATCAGGCTCTGGGACGCCATGTGCCAGGTCCTCTATTATCTGTTGATAGATTACTTTGTAATCACACTCACGTCGTTTTCTTAGGACAAGAGGGTGTAATCTTCTTGCTTCGTGGGTCTCACACTTCTCGGTGCATAGTTAATCCCCCATTGGGCTTCCTGAGTGACTGGTTTGACAGAGGAACTGGTGAATTTCCACCAACGCCATTAGGGGTCTTTGTGCCCCTGGAGCAGACAGTTGCCCAAATCCCACCCATTAAAAAAAAAAAAAAAAAAAAAGAATGGGCTAATTAAGCCTGCCAGTCTAATTTTGTGCTTTCTAATTTTGCCCTTTAAATGCATCATAATGATCAGATGCAAAATACATTTTCAAATGCAGAGCCACTGACGGGTGTATTTTTAAATATGCGGGGCTAAGACGGGAGTTAGCAAGGAAGCAGGCAACATTTTTAACTTGCATGGGGCAGGGAAAGGCTACTGGCTCACTGATTCCTGCCACTGCACTTGGAATGAAAACAGCAGTTATTCGATGTGTGACTGAAATGGATGTCACTGTGTTGCTGTCCCTGGCAGTGCTGCTGGGTGACATGTCCTCTGGGGTGCACTTACACAAGTGGGCGCGTGGCCACAGCCCTGGGCCTCTTGGCTTCACATTAAGGCACGGAGTACACGCCTCCTCAGAGGCCGCATGAAGTCAGGGTTGATGTAGACATGAACTTGGAAGAGCTCTTAGTGGCCACATGATGCAATCCCTTCCTTATTATTTTTAAGGGTTTCTTTGTTATTGATGAGACCGTGTACCTAAAGCCTTGATCACTGGGGCTTTTGGAAAGTACTGTTTTTTTCCTTCTCCCCAAACTGTCCTAACATGCATTGTATGATTCTTTTCAAAATTTGAAAAAAAAAAGTCATAAACAATTATGTATCATATTCCATTTAAAAATTAGTGGTATTTTGTTCAGTGTATGTAATCCACATACACTCAACACCATAAATCAGTATAACAAAGTGCATTTCAGTGGGTCTAGCATAAAAATAACCACAATAGCACGTCAGCTTGGGACTGAGAACCCTGCAGTTGTTTCCTCTGCAAGTATAAGCACCCCCATTCCAGGAAGCCCCTCCTTCTAGAGATGGGGAGAGAGGCCCAGAGAGGGAAAGGGTGTGCTCACGTTCCTATGGCACAGATGGGAGAAGCAGGATGGCAAGGGCAGCCCCTCCAGGTAGACCCCTGCTCATCCACAGTATAATACAGTATGTAAAGGCCCTAATCAAGGGTCATTCATTCGGTCAGATGGTCAACAAGTAGATATTGAGTGCCAACTTGTGCCAGGCTCTGCTTGAAGTGCTGAGAACAAGACTGGAGTTTACACTCTAGCAGGGGGAAGAGACAATAAACTAAATAAATGCACACATGATATAGAGCATTAAACAGTACCATGGAGAACATTTCAACAGAGGATGAGGGTGGGAACAGCTGGGGCAGAGGGTAGCTTGCAATTTTAAATAGGATGGTCAGGGCAAGCCTCCCTGAGAAGGTGACATTTGAGCCTACAGATGATGGAAGCCTGCAGAGAACTGTGCTCAGGAGGGGAAACAAGAGAGTACCAACTCCCTTGGTCAGAGGATGCCTGCATGAGAAACAGTGGCTCCCACCTGCCCACTGATGGGTTGCGGTGGGAACAGAATGATTAGAATTTGACTCTGAGACTGCCAACCCAGATTCAGTGGGCCTTCTGACCCATAGACTCTCAGGGTCTCAAATATTTCCTAACCCCCTGCCCAACTGTGTAGAGCTCTAACCACCTGTGCCATAAATTAATATATTCCTGTGGGGACAGAATAGAGCCCCCCCCCAAAAAAAAAAATTTCTACATTCTAAACCCAGAACCTGTCAATATTTTGTCTTAAAGGGCAAAGGGGATTTTGCAGATGTGGCTAAATTAAGGATCTCAATGGGGAGATTATCCTGGAGGGTCCAATGTCATCACAGGGGTCCTCTGGGGAAGGAGGCAGGAGGGTCAGAGGCAGACAGAGGAGGCAGAGGTCAGAGTGGCACAGGCAACAAGCTGAGGAATGCGGGCGGCCTCTAGAAACTGGAAAAAGCAATAGATGCTCCCCTGGAACCTCCAGAAAGAATGCAGCCCTGACAATGTCTTTTTTATTTTATTTTTTCAATTAGGAATTTATTTATTTATTTATTTATTTATTTATTTATTATTGAATTTATTGGTGTGACATTAGTTAATAAAGTGATAAAAATCTCTTTCCATCACCATTTATCCCCCATTTACCTTCTTCTACCTCCCCCCAACCCTAAACCCATTTTGAACTTCTGACCTCCAGATCTGCAAGATAATAAATGTGAGTTGTTTTAAGCTGTTAAATTTGAGATAAGTAGTTACTGGCAACTTGCAGGCCAGTAGGAATGGGTTGTCTTACTAGACATGGTGTTGTGGAAGGCGGCACATCAACCCCCATTATCTAACACCAGGCTGGCTTGATGCATTCATGGGACCGCTGCGGCCTTGGAGGCATCTGCTTTTGTGAAACGTGGTAGAAGCTTACAGCACACATCACCAAATCCTAGTCAACTTTACAAGTGTGTCTACAGGAAAAATGTAAAACATCACCGCAATGACCACCTCTCCTCTGTCATCATAGCAGATGAAGAACTGAGGCCTGGAAAGGGCAACAGACTTATCCCATATCCCAGAAAAGCTTGTGGTAGAGAGGCAATCAGTACTTGACAATCTTGGCTTTCAAACCAGTACTCTTTCATTATTGCCAGTGAAGAGGCAGGAGGTATTCTCACTCACTCACTCGCTCACTCACTCACTCGCTCACTCACTCACTCATCCGCTCATTCATTCAATTGATCATGCAGGCAATCACTTTTTCTTGCCTCCCTCTCCAGCCCTGTCTGGCACCATACTGCCCTTAACTCTCCCTGCCCTTGCCACACTAGTACTCTGAAGTCCTAGCAGACACCATAGCTGATTCTGACACAGGCCCTTTGCACTGCCATTCTCTTTTCCTGAACGCACTCTTTTTCCTCCTTGCCCATTGCTTCCTACTCACTTTTGTGCTTTCCTCAGGGCAGGCTTTCCTAACCTGCTTCAGTCATATCATGATATTCTACACTCTCAGTGCATCATGTACCCTCCTTCCATGGCATTTGTCACTGTTTCCAACTTTTCTATTTTTTTTTAATTATTTTAAAGGACAGTTTGACGGTATCAAACTTACCAGTTAGACTGTGAGTTCAATGATGGCAGAAGCTGACATGCTCGAAAAATTTTCTTGAATGAATGAGTTGGTGATGATTGAACAAATGAATTCAAAAACTGACAGCAAGCAGGTGCTAGGGAGGCAAATAATTAAAATGAGAAAGACATGAACTCTGGAATGAACAGGAGAATGACAAACAAGATGTATGTGTGAATAGTTATAATTCAAATGAGGAAGTGACATATACCTCAAGAGAAGTTGAGATACACATAGGGAGTCTTGGGGTTAGGAGCTCACTTGCATGGTGGAGCGTAAGGGATTGGTGTGGGAGCTACCCAGAGGAAGGTGGATTTTAAGCCAGATTTGTCCTAGGAAACCTCACAATCTAGCAGACAGGACAAGACAAGCACCAGAAGCTGGAGAAATGCTATGAGGTCATAGAATCCAGGGCCTAGTGGCCTAGTACAGGCTGTGCCCATATGGGTGTGTCCCCCAGACAACCGATGGGGCCCTGGCCTATGGGAATTCTTAGGGAGCTACCAAGCCTGTGTAGGATGGGACTAAAGGCAGTCTAACTAGCAGGTGGGGCAGTTCCCACCCCTTCACCCCATAAATGTAGAGGGACCCAGGTTTTCCCACATGCCAGGGTCTAGAAGTTCTCTGGCGTTGGGTGGTTCCCTTCAGGGGATATTCCCATGACCATTTGATAGCAAAGAAGTTGGCATAGCCCTTTCCTCCACAGGGAGATCTGGCATCCAAAAAACTCACTGGGTTGACAAATTACTAAACTTGCTTTAACATAATGAAAGACATTAGTAGGACACTCTCAAAGTTGATTATATTAAGGTATCCGGTTCACAGAAAGGGTGGAGACTCACAACATCTTAAAAGTGGATCACATCTCCAATTTAGCCAGTACAAAAATTTCCCATCGAGTATATTTTGTTCAATGTGGTCACAGTTTATGCTTGGAGACACCTACTGTAGCCATATAAGAACTAGCCAAGGAAGACTAGGTTTTCTGTGTATTTCCCCTGGATGCTCACACCAGGTCTATGAAAGATGAGGGAGGGGTGCTTCTCTCTCCAAAGCCAACTAGAGGGTGAGTTTGAAGGTCTGCCCCAACATAGGGTCTACAGGAGGTGTGCTTTTCTCACAAGAGCCCATCAAGAACGCCTGGAAGCAAGCCAAAGAGGAAGAGAACCAAAAGGGGCTATTTTCTGTCTAAATCTATGCAAATTGGTGGTTTGCCCTCTAAACACCAGTGTTTATCTCAGTTTCCTTTTTCAGCTAATTGAACAATTGGAAGAAAGCAGAGAAGGTGGACCCACCCCACCCCAACCCCACCCCTACCCCTTCTGCTCCTCTGAACCCTTTTGCTTCTCCAAAACCTTGGTACTTTGACCCCACCTTTTTCCAATGGAGGAGCTCAAAGGCCTCAATCTACTTAGCTCCTTGCACAGTCCTGAAAATGCCCTCCTACCCTGTTCCCAATCTCCTCCTCATATTTGCAACAAAACTGACTTCTGTTCACCAAATTAGACATTCTTGGAGGTAAAAAAGCAGAAGCTACCCTCCGTAACTTTCTGGAAAATGAGGCACAGAACTAACCTCATAGATGTTGGTATTCGTCTGCAGAGTCGGAATGTTAACATCGGCTAGGTTTGGGTGAACACCAAGTCCAACTCTTCATGTTACAGGCAAGAAACCAGAGAGAAAAGGATTTTCCTGAGATGACTCAGATGGTCACTCAGAAGACCTATTTGGAGGGTTGCAAGACACTTACGGGTTGGGAGAGGCTGGTACAAAGCTGAGAAGGCTCCCTCCCCCAAGCCAGGGATTGAACATTGGCTGCGGTGGATTCTCACATTCTCGTAACTTCATATATGTTATCTCTATCTTCATGAAAAAGTCTAAGGCCACAGTGGTTTCTTTATTTTTTTTTTTTTTCATTTTCTTAAGAAGTCAGTGACCTAGTTAAAGCATCTGATGAAATAGAAACCTCTCTCTTTTATAAAAATACATATGAATCAAAAGTTACGTTCAATTTTAAGGGCTCCTTAAGGATCCATGGACTCCAAGCTAAAAGCCACTGCTTTGAGTTAAGTAGCACTGTTTTTCTCATGTAGAAAATGAGCAAGCTGAGGTTTAGCATGGCAACTCAGTTCCTTAAATATAGATTGGCTGAGCTTCAAAGCTCAAGTTGGTTCCTTACCCCAGAATACACTGAGATGCAAAGCAACTGATTCCAGAAAGCAATCAATATGTTTTTTAAGCATCTACTAAGTGCCTGGCATTGAAATAAGAGATGACCCGTTGGAGCTTACAAAAAGTTTTGCATAGCTGGTAGCTAGCATTCCTCTCTCCATGAGAGAGGCTTCAACTGGGAACTCAAGGCCTGCCTTTCCATGATGCTTAAGACAGGATGCCCTCAGTGAAGGAGATGGTGGGGGGATACCCTAGTGAGGGCTCTACTGGCTGAACAAAGAAGCAGCTGAAGAACAAAATTAGCCATCTAAGTTGATATGCAATGTGTCCAGATCCTACAGGGAGCATTTCCATCCTGCGTATTTAAGAGTTTAGGTTTTGTCTTAGGTTTGATAGGCCCTCTTCTCCTGCCTTCTTCGGAGGTGATGGGGCTGGGGACCACGTGTCACCTTGTTGACCCTCTTCACCACCCTCATGGGTATCCAAGTGACGTCTGGTTAAAGTAAAGAGTATGGAAACAGCAATGGGAATGGAGGTCAGAATGGGGGGAGAGCCTGAATCTATTAAGTCAGAACGGCTGTTTAGAACAGAGCAAGTAGCCCAGCCTGGTTTGCATAGGTGATGTGAGGAACTAAGTGGATTCTTCTCTTTACTCCATTTTTAGCCTGAATCATTGACCTCTCCACAGTTTCTGTAGCATCTTGGGTTTCTCCTGAATTTAGCCCCAGGATATTTTTCCTGATATATGGCTATTAGGGTTTCCTCTATCTGTCCTCAGAGCTGATGAAACTCTGATGAATGACTTGAGACCAGTGAACTAGACCTCCTATATTCAGAGATAATGAATAATTCTAGTTCATTCTATCTAGCCTAGTTCTGCATTGGTCTTTATGGTGACAAAGCTTGGGAAATTATCCCCCTTAGTGAAGTATCATCAGAAGGGGCTGTGGAAGGGCATGGAGCAGGGTTGGATAGAAGTGTACAGCAGGATGACTGAGGTCCTAGGAAAATTAATTGATAATATTAAAGCAAGAGGAGTACAGGATTAAAGTAATTCTCAACATTGCCTTTGGAAGTGGTCACTCACTGAGGCCACTGACTCTCCTGTATTTAAGGTCATTGAGTTCTATCCTCCCTCAGCCACCAACTCTGTGTGATCTTGAACATGTCACTTCTCCTCTTGGGGACTCATTTTATCTACCTACATAACATGAGGGACCACATGATTTCCACAGGCCTCTTTTTGTCTCCTAAGTCTAAGTTTTTCTTTCTTTTAGACTTGAGAAACAAAGCATTCAATATGGTTTTCTTAAATTGGGGTATAATTTGCATACAATGAAATGTTCTTCAGTGTATGGTTGACTCAGTTTTGACAAATACATATACTGTGCAACCTCACTGCTCCCAACCAGGACATAAAATGTTTCCATCACCACAAAAAGTTCTCTAGTGCAATTTTCCAGTCAATTCTCTACCCCAGAAGCAACCACTGATCTGATTTGTATCACTATAGGTTAGTTTGCATATTCTAGAATTTCATATAAATGGAATTGTACAATATGTACTTTTGTGTCTGATTTCTTTCACTCAGCACATTTTTTTAAAAGATTCATCCAGGTTGCTGCGTGTATGTAGTTTATCCCACTTTTCCCCCTCTGAGTACTATTTCATTGTATGAATATATCACAATTTATTTATTTTCTTATTGATAGGCATTTGGTCTTTTTTCAGTGTTTGGCTGTTATGAGTAATGCTACTATCAACATTCTTATATAAGGTGTTTTTTTTTATATAGATTTATGTTTTCATTTCTCTTGCATAAATATCTCAGAGTAGGATTGCTGGGTGATTAGGTATTTTGTGCTTAACTTCTGAAAAACATTTTCTAAAGTGGTTTTTATCATTCTATACTCCCAGCAACAATAAATGTGAGTTCTGGTTGCTCCACATCCTCTCCATCATTTGATGCTGTCATTGTTTTTCTCCTTAGCCATTTCTTTCTGAACAAGTTATGTATGTAGGATGTGTGTCTGCGTGCTGCGCACTGATTCTCTAAATTCTGTAGCTGCAGGCTCTAGCAGTTCAGGGTGAGTGCAGTCCATTAGGTTGTTTTTTTCCCCCCATAGCTCATGACAATGGTCTGTTTTCTGCTGCTGCACATCACACAAAGGCTCTTCCTTTACAGAGTTTGGACTTGCCTCTGAGGAGGAGGAAAGCAAAGAATGAGAGATCACAAGCAGAGTTTTGAAAAATTATTTGAGCTGCTGCTGGGTTAAGGGATGGCAGTGAGGATGTGTTGCTTAGACATTCTGGTCACCTGTGTAAGAGATTCTTACCAAGCCAGTTCTTATTCCTGAGAGCAAGTGAAAAAAAAGCCCCCAGGAACTGAAAATTTGAGGTCTTATGGCCTACAAAGAGCAGGGTCTTGAACCATAAAATCTCCAAAGTCCTGATGAAATCCCATGTTAAAGAAGGCTAGTCAAGAGTCAACCCTAGTAAGTCTGTTATGGGTAGGGACAGGTAAGCAAGCCCAAAGAAAAACATCTACACATTGTTATGATTGACAAAGCAGAATCTCAACACATGCAGGTTGAAAGTGATTAAAAAGGAGGTGCTTGGTGCAACTTCCCATATTGGAAAGAGATGATTCAACTACCCATAAATCATGGGACCTGGAAGCTGGAAAAAGCCAAGTGGCTCTGTAGAAGACAGTGGCTGTACAACCCTGATTCATGTGGTTTGGCTATAGAGTTGGACCATGAGCTAGACATTAAATAGTAGTCCATCCCTTGTGAACCAACTACAGTGGTGGAGAAAAAAGCCTTTATCTCAACACATGAAATTTTGGACCTGAGGAAGGAGGACTCTAGGAGTGGTCAGGAAATGCAGGTGCTTGCAGGGAAGAACAAGGAATTTCTTTTCAATTATTCTACTTTTCCATGGGATGGTCTTAGGACTATTCTATGTCCCAACAGTCATGTAGCTAAAGTCACCGAGATCTTCCTCTACTTCTTCCTCCATATCCAACAATCCCCAATTAGTCCCCAGGTTCTCATAAATACCTTATGAATTTACTCAGTCTCAGTTATAAGGGCCACAGCTCAAGGCCCCATCCTCTTTTGCCTGGATTATTTCAGCACTTCCCTAAGTAGACTTCCTGCCTCCAATCATAACTCCTTACAGACTAATTTATGCTTTGGAGTCAGAAAGATTGTTTTGGAACTTAAATCATTACTTAAACTTCTATAGATGAGGTCACAAAATCTTCCCTGATCTCACCTGGCCAACCTCTTCATTCTCCTCACCTACCACTCCCTGTCTCCCAGTCTGTTCCACCACACCAGCTGTTGGTCATCCCCTACACACCCCTTACCTACTCCTTCTTGCCTTTGTGATTTTATTTATCCAATTCCTCCCCTTGGAATGTGTTCCTACTCAAGCCAGAAAGAAGCCTCTCCTCTGGGCTCCCAGGGCATCCTTAACCCACATCTTTCGTTTAACTTACCACATAGTTGCACAATGATTTGTTTATGTATTGGACCTCTCTCTGTGACTTCTCAAGGGAGTACCACTGGGTTGAATTTGACTTATATCCTCATCATCTATCCCAGTGCTGGCCACATGGTTAACATGCAGTCAATGGCTTACACAGTTTATCCTTAACCTGAGCCCATGCAGCACTTACAAGACTTTATAGACATGAGTTCAAATCTCTCCCTCACCACTTTCCAGCTATGTGCTCAGGGATCCTTCTCAGCTTCAGTATTCACATGTGTAAAATGGTGAAAACAATTGGCTCATTATGACAATTACAAAAGAGAATGTATGCGACGCTCTCACCACAGTACTTCACATGTACTCAGCAAATAGTCCAACTTTTGTCATTATTATTATCACCGTTATTATTAGCAGGGCTTCCTCTTCAGATTTATTACTGGGGCTTTCACTCCTGTGTTTGACCTTGATTTTCTTGATGACATTTATTCTTCTTGATACCATGAGGTCATGGGAGACAAACTAATTCATATACAATGCTTTCTTCCTTTTCATCACATAATAGAAGTGCAAGCCTCCCAGAGATCTTATCTATGTCATTAACAAATGAGGTTAATCACAAACATTTTGAGGGTGTACATAGAAACCAAATGAACAACAACAAAAAAAAAAATCAGGCAAAAGGCTCACTAATGCTAAGAAATACAAATATATATTATATACTACATGTTTTTACTTTTTAATGTGTTATATCTAAGCGAAAAGTCTGCCTTTGGTATCTGGCCTAAGCAGCTACCAAAAATGGCCTATGCCTGAAGTGGGCGGGGGGAGGAGCAAGGGCAGGCTAGAAAGGTCAAAGGGTTAGGGGGTGTATGTAATACTCTCAAAAATAAAGATTTAAAAAATAAAAAAAATGGCCTATGACCTCATTATTTAGTTTCACAGTTTCAGTGAGAAACCTCATTCCTCAGCTTAGTGAAATCCAAGAAGTGATTATGTTTAAGAATCTAGGGAGGGCTTAATTCTATTCACACTTATTACCCTTTCCAAAACAAACACACTGAAACAAGGTGTCAACTTGTGTGTGTGTGTTGGGGTGAGAGGCGTCCTTGGAAATCCAGTAGTTACCATTGGTAGTTTCTGTCAAGGCTGACTACACTTAACTTGTCAGAAGAGGTTGAAAGATTTACCCAATCTAAATCCCTTCCATGGCCTTCTGGTCTACTGTTGTTCTCTGACCTACCACAGACCAAAACAATCATTCTGTTTGTCAAATTCATGGTTGGCCTTTGTGGAAGAACCCCATGCTACTCAGGAAATATCTTCAGAAATGATTATGACAAATCCCCTGTTATTATTGGTTGTCTCTTGTTTTTGTTAAGAACCTGTCTCAACCTTCTGAGCTATCACTCCCTTTAAGTTGCCACAGTGCTTCATTTGAAAGAAGGTGAGTCGTTCTGGATTTACTAGTATAAAATGGTATATGAGCTTGGTGCCAAATTTTTTTCTTAAATAATAATTGTGAGATTCAACATGTTGCCAGGGACTGTGCAAGATACTATATCACAGAGGTCTTATTTTATCATCATGACAACCTGAAAAAATGTTACATCCATGAAGAAACTGAGATTTGGAACAGTTATTTAACTTGTCGAAGGTCACACAAATAGTAAACAGTGAAGAAGGAATTAACAACCTTTTAGAGCTTAATCCAAATTCCACGTTTTGCATCACCTTGTCTGTTTTTTAATGCCTCTGAGATTTTGTTTCCTAGCCACGACTCTGAGCAAGTTTTTCCGTGGTGGAGAATACAGTCAGGGAACAACCATAGTGGTAATCCAACAGGAAGAAGAAAGAGCCTCCTGTCTCTGCGTAGCTTGAGAAGACATATTGTTGTGCCAGAAATTAAGTATCTACTCGTCATCAAAAAGAAGAGGTAATTGACAGAGATGTGGGGAAAGCAGCCTGCAGAGATTTCCTCTTGGGTTATAGAAGCAAGTGTTCTTTACCTAAAAAAACCCAGCTCAATTATAAAACAGAAGGTAAAGTTTCCTTCCAGGTGCACACAGAGACTATTGATTGCATCTCTAAAAGTGAAGAATTCTGCTAAAATAATCATACCTTGGCCACCAGTAGACCCTGAGCTTCCAGAGTGCCCTTGCTCACAGTAGAGACAATCCCCAAGCCTTGTGTTGCACACTGGGAGAATTTCCCTTGAGTCTTAAAGTTTGCTGTGGCCAAAACTGGGTCCCTCCTCCCCCGAAGAGACTGTTCCCAGTTGGA
Source organism: Plecotus auritus (assembly GCF_963455305.1). Classification (NCBI taxonomy): domain Eukaryota; kingdom Metazoa; phylum Chordata; class Mammalia; order Chiroptera; family Vespertilionidae; genus Plecotus; species Plecotus auritus. The sequence continues at coordinate 38,226,029 of NC_137785.1, read as the reverse complement.
ATCCGTGTGGGTGCTTCTCTGCCAACAAGAATTGCTGAGGGATTTGTTAATTCCAGAACCTGGAATAGCTACATATTAATTGCATTTAATTATGCAAGACTAGATCATCAAATATCTTCGAGGGCCTTAGTGCATCATTTTAGGCACTGATGTATAATTTGAAATATAAATAAAACAAATGTCTCCTTTGAAAATCCGAACTATTCCACTGTTCTACCAAATGGGGGCCATTCCTTTGCTGTTTGTGAGATTAAGTTTGCCTGTTGGCCTGTCTGCACTGGGGTTATAGGTAACCGAAGAATCATCCTTGTCCCAGTAGACACCATTTGGCCCAAAGCAATCTGTGAATAATTAAGCAATACGTACAGCTGCAAGTTCTAAGATGCTCAATGCTTAATACAGGTTAAGTAACATTTCTTCCTCCTATTGGAGAAGAGGAGACTAGACAAACGAGATTTTTTGTGTGCTTCTAGATTGAGTCCCACTTTCCTCAAACTCATTTTGATGATTACTCTGTTCAGAGACCAGTGTTTAAGAACTGCTCCTCTCCATCAACTAGGCCATGGACTTGGTAAGACTTTACTATGCAAAAAACCCAGATCTATAGAGAGTGAATGAGATAAACAGTAGTGTGATTCATGGGAAGACTAGGGGTACTGTACCTCACTTGCCCAATATTAGCTGGGCTTTGGATAGACCCAACATATCTCTAAGTCTCATGTTGTTTCCCTATGAATAAGAGGGTTGACATATCTGAATTCTAAGACCCCCTCTTCAGCTAATGTTCTATGTAGTTATGGCAAAGTATAAAAGAACCCGAAACTGTTCCCGAATATAATGGGAATGGAGCAAAGGAGAATTGGGGCAAGAGGTTAGAGATAATGAAGAGCCACATTTGATAACAGGGAGACCTACGTTTAAGTTCTGCCTTTTACAAATAGTGTAACCTCAAGTTCCTCTTCTCTGAACTTCCAGTTCTTTGTAAAAAAAATATTTAATAATATTATATGCCTTGAGGGATAGAGGTGAAGATTAACTGTCATAAATATTAAGCACTTGGTGCAGTTCTGAGGCAGAATGAGCTCTCATTAATTGCTGGCTCTAAATAACAATTTAAAAAACAGTAACTGGCACATCCCTACATCTCAGGTGTTTGTCTCCTGAGGCTATTTGGTCTGTCCATCCTCCTGTCCTCTTCTGGCTGGCTCTTCTTAACCTTTTGTATGCCATACGCATCTATAGATGCAATTAAATTCAAAATATCGTGGCGTGTGGGGATGGTTTCCATTTTGGACAAATGGCAGTTAACTGGTTATCTCCCTCTCTTAAAGTCTTTCAGATATCTTTCTTTTGTCTAAAAATCAGAGCATCTATAGTTGCTAATTGTTCACAGTAGGGCTTAGTTATCTTTATAGTCCACAGAATTAAGACCATGCTTTGCATTGGAAATTAATGGGGGCACTTATTTATTATGTACCAGTGCTGGCCTAAAGTTGGTCTCCCCTCAGCTTTTACACACACCCCTCAGTCTATTTAAACACCAGGGCCAGATGATCATATTCATCCAACATGCAAAACTCTTTAAAAGCTTCCCATGGATTTTATTGGTAAAGTGAAAATTCTTAACAGAGCCCTGCTAATTTTAGGCCAGGCCAATTTAACCAGACTCACTTTGTGTCTCCACCTTCTCTAATGATAAACTTTTTCTGAGTATCTTAAAACACACACACATTCTTTTGTGTATCAGGACCATTGACACAGCTTTTGTCACCTTAAATATCAGCCCACTCCAAGCATATTCTTGGTTTTCAGCTCAAAAGCTTCTTCCTCCAGGAAGCACTTCTTGATATTTACTCTCATTCCATCAATACAAGATAAGATCAGGACTTTTCGTAAACACATTCATGAGAAGCCTACAGTGTACAACTCATTTAAAAAAATAGCAATCATCACAATAGAAGTTTAACAATTTTTGATGCCACCCATAATTGGATGTCTATTCTCGCCTGCTCCCCATGTAAGTTCCAGGTTAGACTGTGACTGTCCTTTTCACTATTATGTTCGCACTGCACAATACAGTGCCTGACACATAGTAGGTGTTCAATAATATTTAATGACTGAATGCCTGGTTATTTGGATGAAGACATACACACACAAAGTGGAGGTTCATCTTATATTGCAAGATGTGGAGTTGGATACTCATAAATTATTTAAACAGACAGGAACAAAATGATCTTGAGATCCTGAAAGGCTCCAGGATGTACAGTTGTTTAAATGTCACCTTTAAGACGTGGGTATTGATTTACAGTTTGCCTTCCTGAGTACATAAGATTCTGTATTAGCAGGGAAAAATCCGGTTTCTGTGCTTCAGTGAAGAAGGCTGTCAGGTTTGGTATCATCTGTCAGGTTGTGTGTGTGTGTGTGTGTGTGTGTGTGTGTACAGTCTCATTTAACGGTTTTTACATTGACTGGAATTCTTGGTGTTAAGAAGAAAAAAGCTTTAAGACTCACTGTTTTTTTCATCCCAAATTAGTTTGTCTGTTTCAATACTTCAATTGAGTGGAATAGCACAGCAGTAATCTTGTATCTGGCTTGCGCTCAGCCTAATGTTTTTGAGGTCATTGATGTTGTGAAGTATATTAGTTGTTGTTACTCTTCATTACTATATAGTATCCCATTGTATGAGTGTATCATTAGTTGTTTACCTATTTCATTTTGATGGACATCTGAGCTCTCTCTTTTTTTAAAATATATTTTATTGATTTTTTTTATAGAGAGGAAGGGAGAGGGATAGAGAGTTAGAAACATCCATGAGAGAGAAACATCGATCAGCTGCTTCCTGCACACACCCTACTGGAGATGTGCCCGCAACCAAGGTACGTGTCCTTGACCGGAATTGAACCTGTGACCCTTTAGTCCACAGGCCGACGCTCTATCCACTGAGCCAAACCAGTTAGGGCTGAGCTCTCTTTATGGTTATTTATATTATTAATAAAGTTTCCAGAAATATTATTGTACAAGTTTTTGAGTCTATATGTTTGCAATCGCTTATCTTTCAGCCATCTTAGTGAGTGTGTAATATTATCTTATGGTATTAATTTGCATTTTCCTGATGACTAATGTTGAAGATATTTTTCATGTGCTTATTGACCATTTGATATTTTTCTTTGTTAAGTTCTTGTTTGAGTCTTCTGTCCATTTATTTTATTTTAAGTTGTGTCATTTATCTTTTTATTATTGAGTTTCATATATATTTAGGGTTTTTATTGTATATTTTGAATGTGAATTCAAAGTCAGATGTATTACAACTATTGTCTCCAAGTCTGTGACTTGTCTATTCACTTTTTGAGGTGTTTTTGAAGAGCATATGTGCTCAATTTTGATGAATTACATTTTTCTCATTTTTTTCTTTATGGTTAGTACCTTTGTGTTCTAAGAAAACTTTGCTCACTTAAATGTTTTGGAGGTATTCTCCTAGTCTCCTTATAAAAGCTTTATATTTTGTATATGGTGTGAGATATGAGTCAAAGTTCATTTTTCCCATATAGGTAAATTCCTTTTCCCACTGAAATGCTTTGCTCCCTTTGTTGAAAATTAATTGACCTTTTCTAATTATTTTACATTTAATTATTCTATTTAGTTTACTTACATTCATCATATATGACTGGTAGAAATATAATGATTTGAGACTATCCATCTCTTCCCAACTGTGTTCTGTGCCACTAGGTTGGTAGCTTTGAAATCATCCATGGGAAACCCTGGCCAGTTTGCCTCAGTGGATAGAGTGTCAGCCTGTGGACTGAAGGGTCTTGGGTTCAATTCTGGTCAAGGGCACATGCCCAGGTTATGGGCTCAATCCCCAGTGAGGGCCGTGTAGGAGGCGGCTGATCAATGATTCTCTCTGATCATTGATGTTTCTATCTTTCTTTTCCTCTCCCTTCCTCTCTGAAATCACTAAAAAATATTTTAGAAAAGAAAAAAGAAATCGTCCATGGGAATATTTACACCACAGAAACAGGCAAACACTACACATCCAGGCTTAGTTTAGTGTTACTTTGATTCTCCAGACTAAAGAATGAGCTGGAAACAGTGTTAATAAGGGAGAGTAACCTTAAAGTTATACCCTGTTTGTAATTATGACATTGTAAATAGAACACGAAGTCGAAGAAAGTATTTGAAAGCTATTATCTGAGTCAGCAAAGAAGTCACACACCTCATCCATGAATAAGTAAAGTTCTTACATACCTCATCACTTTCACTTTACTCATTAATGTAAATAAAACTATCTACAAACATTCTTGGGGGAAGGATTATTATGACTCTACTAGAGGCCTGAAGCATGAAATTCATGACTGGGTAGGGTCCCTAGGCCTGGCCAGCGATCAGGGCCAATCTGTGGGGTGACTGCCAGGGCAATTGAGGCCCCAGCTCGCACCCGTCTTGGCCTGGCACTGCCCGCTCACCTGCTCCACCATCCCGCCGCGGTCCCACTCTCATTGGAGTCCACCGGTGCCTGCAGCACCTCCATTGCCGCCTGCTGCCAGAGCCATGTCACCAACATCTGCCATGTTGGTCAACACAGGTCTAACTCCGGGTCGATCCAACTCCCGCCCATGGGGACAATTTGCATATTAGCCTTTTATTATATAGGATTTCAACCAGAGGTGGGCTACAGATATAAATGTTTGACCAAAAAAAAAAAAAAAATCAAGAAAAGCATCTTGCAAGAATCAATGCACTATGTGGAATATACAAAAAAGGGCATTGCATATTTCAATATTATTTTTAAATGTTAAGCTTTCTATTCTTTATTACAAATGTTTTAGATCCTCAACATTTGTAGTAAATACAGGTATGCATAGATATGCAGGCATTACTTCCCTCCCCAATCCAACACATACTAACTCAGTGTCATGAGAGTTAGACTAAGAGTGACACAAGAATGCTTAGACATTGCAAGCAGCTATGTGAAAGTGAGAATTAGTATATTCAAAGAATCATCCAATCTGCATAAAATTAAGGAAAAACTTTATGAGGGAGGAGCTCTGATGCCTTTGAAAGAGGAAGCCTGGCTGTAAGCTACACCCAAGGAAAAGCACACAGGTTGTTATGGGCAGAAATAGAATATTGGGAACCAGCTATAACTATAAGAAATATTAACCATGCTCTGTTAACTGTGATTGTTTGTTCTGATTAAAGGAAGCACATTCTAACCTGACTGGAGTTGCAAGTGGGACATAGGAGCTCACCTGGAAGTGAAGCCCATCCTCCACATCTGGGAGCTATTATCATGGAAAGATTAACAACCTACTTGCAGAAACCAGAGGCTCAGACCTTAGAAAATCCCCAGGCCTTTGCATACCCCCAGGCTTTTGCAAACCCCCAGCCAGCAGTACCTGTAAACTGCCTATTTTGCATACCCATTCTTATTCCCTTTGTCTACTTCCCCATGCAATCTTGTCCTTCTACTCAATATAAGCAGCTGGTTTATGATGGGGGGAGAGCAGATGTTGTGGATGACCTGCTGCTCTCCCATACTGCTGCATTATTGGAATAAACACTCATATATGATTCAACTCCAGCAAATACTTACATATTTTCATTAATGTACATTTTAACATATGTTTACCATTTCTAAGTGCTTGCTACTTAATAAAAGGAATAAAGTAGAGGTTTACATTTCTTTTTAAATGGAAACATTTAAAGAATGCTCTCTTTTTGCCCTTGGGGAGATGACTTGAGGCCATAAAGACTAGAGTGCTTGGATCATGTTCTGTGATGGACTTTCTGACTTTGTCTTGTTTATTTGGAATATAGAGGAGACACTGTGGCAACCACTTAAGTCTTAGGAGCCATCTGAAACCAGCCAAGCATAATTCTTAAGAAATTCATATATTAGAATATTCCAGAAGTTTTAGAAGTTTGTTTAGGGTAAAAACAATTCCTAGAGAGAATATTCTCATAGCCCAGTGATTTTCAACCTTTTTCATTTCACGGCTTAAATAAGCTAATTACTAAAATTCTGCAGCACACCAAAATATATATTATACATTTTGCCAATCTGACAAAAAAGACAATAGGTATAATTTTGATTCATTCACACTGGATGGCTATTGTTGTGCTGGCTGTTGTCATTTTTTTATTTGACAAGCTAAGGGAAAAGAGGCCAGTTCCCCCTGATTAAATAGTCAGGTATTGCATATTTTCAAAATTCTTTCCACACAGGGGTTGAGACTCACTATCATAGGCCATTGGCTCAGACAACTGGTGAATTGATATTGCAGTGAAATTGGTCAAAGATAAGGCATGTGTGTGTTTTTGCAAATCAGATTGCATTATTTTAAGCCATCTTTTTCCATTTGTAATTGTAAAAGATATTACTTATCCATTAACTTAAAATGGATCATGGTTGCAAATGGAAAACATGAAACTACAAAACTTCTAGGAAAGTAATATGAGAAAGTCTTTAGGATCTAGGTCTAGTCAGAGAGATTGTAGACTTGATATCAAAAGGAAAAATTGATAAATTGGGTCCCATCAAAATGAAAATGTTTTGCTCTGTGAAAGATCCCATCCTATATAATAAAAGCCTAATATGCAAATTGACTGTCTCTCCAACACACAAGATGGCTGCCCTCATGTGGTCAAAGATGGCCACCCCCATGTGGACACAAGATGGCTGCCACAAGATGGCCAGCAGGGGAGGGCAGTTGGGGGGACCAGGCCTGAGGGGAGGGCAGTTAGGGGGGAATAGGCCTGCAGAGGAGGGCAGTTGGGGAGATCAGGCCTTCAAAGGGATGGCAGTTGCGGGGGACCAGGCTGTCAAGGGAGGGCAATTAGTGGTGACCGGGCTGGCAGAAGAGGGCAGTTGGGGGCAACCAGGCCTGCAGGGGAGGGCAGTTGGGTGGGACCAGGCCTGCAAGGGAGGGCAGTTGGGAGGGACAAGGCCTGCAGGGGAGGACAGTTAGGGGTGACTAGGCCGGCAGGGGAGGGCTGTTAGGGGCAATTGGGCCAGCAGGGGAGCAGTTAGGCGTTGATCAGGCTGGCAGGGGAGTGGTTAGGGGGTGATCAGGATGGCAGGCAGGCGAGCAGTTGGGAGCCAGCATTCCTGGATTGTGAGAGGGATATCCGACTGCCCGTTTAGGCCTGATCCCAGGGCCTAAATGGGCAGTTGGACATCCCTTGAGGGGTCCCAGATTGGAGAGGGTGCAGGCTGGGCTGAGGGACACTCCCCCCCCCCCGCCCTGTGCACGAATTTCATGCACCAGGCCTCTAGTTGAGAAGATAAAAAGGCAAGCTTCGGGCTGAGAGAAAAATTTTTCTCCACATATCTGACAATAGCTTAGTATTTAGAATATATAGAAAACTCTCAAAATTCAACAGTAAAAAATAACCCCATAAAACCAAAAACCAAGCCATCCAATTAGAAACTCGACAAAAGACATGAGTAGATATTTCACTGATGAGGATTTACAGGTGGCAAATAAAGATGTGAAAATATGTCAGCATCATTAGCCAGTAGGTAAGTGCACTTTAACACTGCAATGAGATATCACCATGCACCTATCAGAATGCCTAGGATAAAAAACAGTGACACCGCCAATGCTAGAAAAGATGCAGAGAGATGGATCACCCAGACATTGCTGTTGGGAAAGTAAAATGGTAGGCCACTCTGGAAACAAGTTTGGTAACTTCTATCCAACTAAATAGGCTATTACCCTATGACCCCTTCTTACACTCTTGGACATTTACTCCAGAAAAAATGAAAATGCGTGTTCACACAAAAAGCTGTTTGTAAATATTCAGAGCAGCTTTACTCATAATAGCCCCAAATGGAAGCAACCCAGATGCCTTTCAGCAGGTGAATGGTTAAACAGACGGTGGTGGAACATCCATCACCCATACCATGGAATACTACTCAGTGATGAAAAGGAACGAGCTATTGACTCGTGGATGAATCAGATAATCATATGGAGTGTAAAAGCCAAGCCCCAAAAGGTCACAAACTACATGATTCCATTTATATAGCCTTCTAGAAGTGAGAAATTATAGAAATGGAGGACAGATTAATTGCTGCCGGAGACTAGGGACAGGGTCACTCTGGGCTATCATGGCCTTTACCAGGAGAGTCAAGACTTGTTCAACCCCATCTAGTTGGGAAATTCAAGCCCATTATCTCTTACTGGGGAGGTGGTAATGACCGTCATGGAAGAAGGAGACCTCAATTTGAGCAAACAGCTGTCTTTTCTTGACAACAGAAGGGCAAACGGGGCTCAAGTTGGCCCTTAATGAAGTGATCCATGGAAAGGTAGTTTAAACAGCTTCTCTCATTGAGCACAGCGGGGAAAACACTCAGCCTCACTCCCTGTCCCCGCATAGGTCATGCACTGGGGCAAAGAACCCCGTTTCTCTGGGAGCAGGCAAAATAAAGGGACCCCGTCCGTTGTTGCCCTGATTTCCTGTCCTCTCTCCAGGCTGCCTGTCCGGATGTGCGCTCTCATTTTAGGAAGGTTGGAGCCCCAGCTGGGAGGATTTGTAGTTCGTCGGGAGTCCGTGTCCTGTTCTTACCCAATTATCTAATACTTACGTGGTGGGCCCTCCTGTCAGTTTCCCTTGGCTCAGTGAGGTGGTGCAGCATTAAATTTTTTCAGCTCTGCTCCTGGCCTTTGCAGTGGGGAGGACTCCGTTGCAGCACTGGAGGGCTGTGCAAACCCGTGTGGTTGACAGTCAGCTGTGATTTTCCATCAGCTGCATCTCATTATCCTGTCAGGGCTCCCTCGTGCCTATGGCTGAGAAACAATGTATAATCACTTGCAACTGATTGCAAATCACTCCGCACAGCCTGTGTGAGCCTTGGCCCATGACCACGTGGCTTCAGATTGCCAAATGGTTCTGTGACCCCACACTGCCTTCACAGGGGGGCTCCGGAGCTTGGAGCACAATGACCATCCTTTCTTCTTGGGATGGAGTGGGAGAGGGGACCAGGTTAAAGAGGGACGTTGGCTAATCACAAACCCCACAGAACTACAGAGTCAGGTTCCGAACAGCTATTTTGTAGAACTCATTTCAGAGACAAAATGTGGCCAGGCCTCTTCCTTTTATGGGCAACTAGATAGGCTCTAGGATTCTAGAACCAATAATTTGATGGGAGTATGGGCCACATGACAAAAAAAAAATGCAGTAGAGCATACTGATTATAGAACTGAGACACTAAAGGCACTCAGATCCAACTCAAGTCCTGATTCTGAGAGTTACTACCTGTGTGACACTGGGCTCTGACACTCAGTTTTCTCATCTGTAAAATGGAAATAATAGTAGCACCAAGTATTTAGAGGTGTTTTAATGATTAAATGAGAAAATAAATGCAAACTCTTTGACTCACTGAATTCCAATTGTTGGAATTATTAACATGATTTGAAGTTGAGGAAGACACTCATTTCCTAGTATTGGACATCACCACCCATACTGTGTCCTCTTTCCATCTAAAAACAAAAAAATTCTGTGACAGAAAACCCCCAAATTCCAAGTGTTTTCTACTGAAAACTACACTAGTCTTACCAGGGGACACTAGGGGCAGACACATGGTAAAATATACATGACAGGAGTTTAAACATCTCAAAGCATATTAGCACACAAAAGTACTGAAGTCCATCACAAACACACATTAGAATCACTTGAAGAACTTTCAAAACTAGCTATGTCCTGAGACCAGCGAATCAGAATCCCTTGGGCTGAGGCCTTGGCATGTTTATTTTTCATGCCCTGCTTCCCCTTCTTCCCTACCCCAGTCCTGCCAGGTGAGCTTAACTTAGGGCCAGGGTGGAAGCTACAGTATGGAAGCTCTGAGAGCTGCTGCAGTTATTTTGTTTAAATGTCCCATTCTATTTAAAAGTAGCAATTCATACACATCTTTCACAGATAATGAAACTCCTCCTCTTCCTCCTCCTCCTTCTTCCTTTTCAACTCCTCCTCCTTCTCCTCTTGCTCCATCTGCTTTCGGAATACATGTTGAGAAACCATGCTGGAAGCCTTCTCCAGCTTTCTCAGGAAGGGGGAGCCTGGGTTGAATGCTTTCTGACTTTATCCGTCTCTGGTGCTAAAGAGCTCCCAAGAGTCAGGACAATGAGGGAACAGTCTAGAATTACTCTGATTATTCTCAGCAAGAATGCCCAGAAAAGGCAGAATCACAGACATGCCCAGGCCTTCCTGCAGGAACCCAACTGGGCAAGAGCTTAGGAAGTGGCCAAGCATCCTGAGACCAAATGGCAAGGCTGTTTCCTCTTTCACTGGAAAGACTTTTCAATAGTCCCAGACAAGGATGAAGTGCATCCACCCTCTTACATTAAAAAAAAAATTAAATGATTGTCTATTGCCAGCTCCCCAATATTACCACACAACTTGTTAATAAGGCAAAGCCAAGTTTATTGCTTACCACCGTAAGGAAGAACACCACCCAGACAGAGCGTTGGCAGCATCGCAGAGAAAGGAGGCAAAGTCAGAATTTATTGAGAATTGGAAGTTTGGTTTAAGGCAGTTCCTTTAATGTGGGGGCATGATTAGGATTGGATAAGGATCACATATAACAGTCTAGGATGGGGGAGACAGGAAGGATTCAAAGACTCTTGGGGCACCAATCCTCTGCTGGTGCCTTCCCTGAAAGAGGCGGTCTTTCCAGAAGCTCCTGCAATGAACAATCAGTGCTTGGGGAAGAGTCCCCTGAACAGTGCTGAAGGAGTAAGCAAGACAATGGAATGGTCATGTCCGCATAATGCAATGTAGACAGTAAGGTCTGGATGTGCTGGGGTGGTTCCAGTTCCCAGTGTCCAAGCTGTGTGTGGGGTACATGACTTTGCTTCTCATGTTTTACTTATTTTAATGTGAGGGAGCATTTTCTTTCAGGTGGTAATCTCTCGAAATTGTTGTGAGTTCCCCAAAAAACTCTTTGACTTTGTCTTTTGGATATTGCAAAGCTTGGAGTTGATCAGGTTCCCTTCCTTGTTTTGCCCTCAGAGAAGGTCATAGCCAAATCACCTTTAGTAAGTGTAAGTCATACCACCTTGAGCACACCCAGGGCCATCTTGTGTGTGTTGACCATGGTCCCAATATTTTTGTTTTTTGTTTACTCGTAGCAGTGGTGGGAGAAATGCAGAATGAGATTCTATGGTAGCTCTTGATAGGCATCACTTATTGTGAAGAAGGAAAAAGATGCCTGGGACAGGCATCTTGTGACTGTCCCATTTGTGACTCTGGGTTCCCTCAGTCTAAGATTCTTGATACAAGTGGCTTGAAATTTAATAGGAGAAAATTCCAGAAGGTATCAGGCAGTCAACAAGAAAAAGTACTGTTCCATTCAGCAGTTCCCTCTTTGGGAAATTATTTCTCTCCCAGACTTATTTCTCTCCAATACGCCTTTCACTTGGTATATGGGAACAATTGGATTTTATTCTTTTAATTACAATTGTAATAAGCATTTCTCATATGCTTGAAAATATACATATTTGCCATATTATGAAATATTTCAAGTACACAGAAAAATATAAAGGATAATATAACTTAGCCAACTCCGTCATCAACTTTATTACATCTTAAGTTTTTATTTGACCATATTCACTTTTATGTTTTTCCCTTAAATAATACATCATTAGATAGTTGAAATCCATAGCATCTGCCCCATTCCATTTCTCTCCATTTGTTGCCAGAGGGACTAATTACCCTGAATTTGATGATTATCATTCTGCCTCATGGTTTTATGCTTTTACTAAATATATAAATTTCCATAAACAACCTAATTGCATTATATTTATATTTTAAGTTTTATGTAACCAATAATCTTCTGTAACTTTCTTTTTTCATTGAATATTGTTTAGGAGATTAATTCATTTTGATGCATGCATTTCTAATTGATTTATTTTCTCTTCTGAGGAGCATCTCACTGTATGAATACACCACAGATCATTTATCCATCCTCTTGTTGATGGACATCTGGATGGCTTCCCACTTTGGCTGTTATAAACATTCTAGTTTATAGCAGAGAACACTTGAGTACCTGCTCATCATGCACACCTGTGCAAAGGTGTTTCCAGGGCAGAGTCCTAGACGTGAAATTTCTGGGTCACAGTTATGCTCATCTTACTTTCATTAGATTTTGCAAAACTAATCTTCAGAGTGATTGTGGAAATTTAAACTGCGATTGGAGGAGTATGAGAATTTGCTCTGCACTTTTCTCAGCACTTGGTGACATTCAACTTTTCAATTCTAGACTCTCATGAGTGTGAAATGGTATCTTAGGTTAATTTTGTTTGTGTTTCCTTTATGACTAATGAGATTGGGCATTTTTCATTGACTTTTTGGCTTGTTGGGTTTTCTCCTCTTTGGCTTGTCTATTCATACTAGTATATTTGCTCATTTTATCATTGGCTTCTTTGCCTTTTTCTCATTGATTGTAGGATATTCTGGATACCAACCCTTTGATGGTTATTTGGTGTTAATAACTTCTTTATGGTCTTGTAGCTTTATATATAGTGTCTTTGTTGTTCATAATTTTTAAATTTTAATTATGCCAAACTCACCAATAATTTCCTTTACATATTATACTGTTTGAGTCATGGTTAAGAAACATTTTCCTATCACAAGGTATAAAGATACTCTCCAATATGTTCTGTTAATTTTTAAAGTTTTGCTTTTCACATGTAGATATTAATCCATCTGGAATTTGTGTGTGTGTGTGTGTGTGTGTGTGTGTGTGTGTGTGTGTGTAATGAGGGAGATATCTAATTTATTTATTCTTTTTTTGGATAATCAGTTGTACTAGGACTATTGATTATGGAGCCCTCTCCCACCCCACAAATTTCTATGTCCATCATACTCTATGTCAAGTTACCATAAATGCTTCGCTCCATTTTGGAACTCTCTATTTTTCTCTCCTTACAACAATGTCACAATTGCTATAGCTTTGTAATAAACCTTGATACCTGGTAAGTCCTTCATTTTGTTCTACTTTTTAAAAATGGTTTTGAGTATTCTTTCCCCTTTCTCTTCCCATATGAAATTTTGGTATCATCTTCTCAAGGTGCTTGTTGGGGTATTAATTGGAATTACTTTAAATTGAAATACAGATTAATTGGGAAGAATTGCCAATTTGTATTCTGCTCACCCTGACCATGATCTGTCTCTTTATAGACTGAGATTTTATTTTAATACTTAATGCAGACTGGTGCAGCCACTGTGGAGAACAGTATGGAGTTTCCTCAAAAAACTAAAAATGGAACTCCCATTTGAGCCAGTGATTCCACTTCTAGGAATATATCCCAAGAAACTAGAAACACCAATCAGAAAGGACATATGCACCTCTATGTTCATAGCAGCATAATTTACTATAGCTAAGATTTGAAAACAGCCTAAGTGCCCATCAGCAGATGAGTGGATTAAAAAAACTGTGGTACATCTACACAATGGAATACTATGCTGCAGTAAAAAAGAAGGAATTCTTGCCAAAACCGGTTTGGCTCAGTGGATAGAGCGTCAGCCTGCGGACTGAAAGGTCCCAGGTTCGATTCCGGTCAAGGGCATGTAACTTGGTTGCGGGCACATCCCCAGTAGGAGGTGTGCAAGAGGCAGCTGATCGATGTTTCTCTCTCATCGATGTTTCTGACTATCACTCTTCCTTCCTCTCTGTAAAAAATCAATAAAATATATTTAAAAAAAAAGAAGGAATTCTTACCATTTGCAACAGCATGGATGGAACTGGAGAGCATTATGCTAAGTGAAATAAGCCAGTCAGAAAAAGATACATATCACATGATCTCACTTATTTGTGGAATATAATGAACAACATAAACTGATGAACAAAAACAGATCCAAAGACAGAGAAGCATCGATCAAACTGTCAAACCTCAGAGGGAAGGTAGGGGAGGGTGGGGGAAGGGGGAGAGATCAACAAAAGGACTTGTATGCATGCATATAAGCCTAACCAATGGACACAGACACCAGGGGGGTGAAGGCATGGGGGTGGGGTGGGGGGGCAAGGGGGTGGGATAAGGACACACATGTAATACTTAAATCAATAAAGAAAAAAAAGCAGCAGTCCCCCAAAGTTTAATAGTCAGAACTATAACTTGAAAGGTTTTAACTAATTGAAACCCACAAATGTGTTAGAGCAGAGATGGGAAAGAAAACACGGGATAATTTAAAGTAACTTACTGTCTTTGCGAGTCTTCTTCTAGTGTATTATAGATCATTGGAATGTTAAAGTACAATGTTTAGTAATTGCATTCAAGTTATAAGCCAGGCTTTCTAAATAGATAACACAAGAATCTACCTCTGGAAGAATCTTTAACAACCTCTAGCTCCATGCCCAAGATCTCAGGATTGTATCATATATATCTCTTTCACTGTTCTTTGTCCTTGTCCCCTCATCCTTTCTCCTCTCTTCTTCCCTCCCCTCCCCCTTTCCCTCCTATTCCTAGTACTGTGATATGACTTTGGTACATCCTAGAAATTTCTGCCATCATGGCCCCCTTCTGCCATGAAATTTAATTTAAATATTATATTTTATGACTACATTGGTATTAATATGAGTATAATCTAGGCAAGTTTCAATATAACATATTCATTATAATTATATTCACTTTTTTTCTTCTGATTTTAAAATAAATTAAAATTAAAACATTTCTGTGGGCCCCTAAAAGTATTGTGGGTCCTAGTCATTAGGAGTCCTGTACCTGATAGAGAAATCAGCCTTGTTCTTGTCATTTGTTGATTTGTTCACATTTGTTCCTTTCTTCCTTCCTAATTCTTTCTTTCTCTCTTTTTCTCTCTCTCCTCCTTCTCTTCTTCCTCCCTCCCTTGATCTCTCCCTCCTTCCCTTTCATATTTATTTCTGTCTCTCTCTGTCTCTATCTCTCTTGCTTTCTACTTCTTCTTCTTTCCTGCCTAGACTTGGCATACTAACCAGGAAAAACAAGTTTTCAGTTTCTCCTATATCTTGCTTGCAATAGTTTCTGTTCAAAGAAGAAACATTTAAGATATTTCCTCCATTTTCCTTTAAAAATTGAATCTAACTGTGAATCTAACTTTTTTTTCCCTGGAATCCAACTGGTTTTCTTTTTACCCTATCATTGGAAGTTTAGATTACCTACATTTTTCTTCTCTACAGCTCTACTTCTACACTACAAACATTTCTGAGGAGCCCAGGAAGTTTCTTTAGCAACAATTATTGGTAACACTGGCTCAACCTCTGGGTGCATCCCGCTCTCTCTTAGAGTTTAGATATTGGGGGCTTCTGCTGGTAAAGTAGATGACATAGGAAGACAAGAAACGAGAAAGGCGTGCCCTATCTTGTCATTAAGAAGCAGAAGTCACTTTGAGATCCCTGGTGACGACAGGGACCCAGGCCTCATTGTGCACGCCTTCCTTTTGGAGCAGCAGCTGGAGCTCCACAGCTGTTTCCCGTTGCCGTTGAAGCGGCCTATCTGCCTTCAGATATGGCCTTTAGGAGTCAAGGGGCCCTCTTCCTATTTACTTTTCTAAAAGATAACTTTCCCAATATAGCACTGGAGACAAAAGGAGAAATTCTGAGTTCTAAACTCAGCCCCCGTGACCATGTGACTGCGGGAGGCCCTGTTTCTCCTGAATTGCAGGACTGTGGATCTCTGGGGCTGGCAGGGGGGCCAAGGAGGGTCAAGTTTGGCTGCTTTTGGCCATGGGCTGGTGACGTATAACCTCAAGAACGCACTCCAGGTTTGAGTGATAGACAATTTAGTATTGGATCTGCAACAGGACTCCCCTAGGGCATCTCCTTACAGCCTCATGATGAAGGGACAATGGGCTCCCCATGGGGAGCTGCGGATGGATACACCTGACGCTAGAACAGGAGCTAGAAATGAAGGGTGGACAGAGATGTCAGAGCTTCCATTGTTTAAATAACTCAAGGTCTCCCTACATTTCGCATTGTTTCATATCATGAAGGGGGTGCTAGGGAAGGAAAACCCAAACACAGGCTGACCTCAATTGAATGCACTTCACTTGATTGTGCTGTAGAGATGCTATGGTTTTCTTTCACAAAGTGAGGGCAAGATCCTCCACCCGCAAAAAGATTATGACTCCCTTTATTGTTCTGGAACCCAACCGGCAATGTCTTTGAGGTAGGCCTGTAGTGATTTGTTTAAGGACTATTGGATATGACTGCTCAGTGAATAATGTGGGCAACATCTGCACCAATCTCCTTCCTTTTTTAAAAAAAATATATTTTATTGATTTTTTACAGAGAGGAAGGGAGAGGATAGAGAGTTAGAAACATCGATGAGAGAGAAACATCGATCAGCTGCCTCCTGCACACCTCCTACTGGGGATGTGCCCGCAACCAAGGTACATGCCCTTGACCGGAATTGAACCCAGAACCCTTCAGTCTGCAGGCCGATGCTCCATCCACTGAGCCAAACCGGTTAGGGCTGCACCAGTCTTCTTGACCCATTCTTCCTCCATTGGTCCTTGTGATAATAGACTGTTTCGTGAATGATAATTAAGGTGCAGCCGGTGTGCTCTGTCAGGGCTATGCAGACATTGTGCTGTAGAGACCTGGCCAGGACATTTAGAAGGAGGCCTCACTGTCTTGGTTCACTGTGAGGAAGCCGAGTCTCAGGGAAGAGGAGAGAGAGGGGCGGAGGGCTCTAGTCATTTCTCAATCTTCAATCTGTGAGACTGATTTCTAAATGGAATGTGTATGAATGAAAAAAGTCCACTTCCTGAGGGGACTTAAGTATATTTTCCTAGAAGAGAATCTTTTCCTAGTGAACAACTAAAAAGTATATGTCTCCTTTGACCCCATGCAGAGGCCTCTGGATTTGAAGTTGGGATATCACGGTTGGAGTCCTGGATCTCTGTTCATCACAGCCTGTTGGAGGTCAGGGGAATAGTGAAAGACCGAGTTCTCCCCTGCTTCCCACGAATATCTGTGCAAGGCTCTTTTGCCCTCCCAGACATCCTGGAAGGTGGGGACCAGTATCGTATACTTAACAAGTGAAGATTTTTTACTCAAAGGGACCAAGTAACTTTCCCAAGTTCACAAAGGTGATGAGAAAGCAGGCAATATTTGGGAGGAAAAAAAGCCAACTTTGTCCATTTTCAAAGCGTGTGCTCTCTCCCACCTGCCACTTTGTCTGGTACAGTCACTTTCTGAGCCTCCCTTTCTTTATCCATGAAGCAGGAAGGATGATATCTTCTTTGTGTTTTTGTGCAGTGGTGTGTGTTAAATACAGTATTATACACAATGATGCCTAATACAGCACCTGATGTATGGGCAGAAGGTGATAAATGCCATTGAATGAATGAATGAGTGAATGAACCAAGTGAGTCCTGCTGGCTTCTGCTCCAGTTTGTCCACTGAGCTCCATCCACATTCTTCTCCTGGTCCTCATGCAGGTGTTGACAAACTATGGCCCACAGGCCAAATCCAATCTGACATCTAACACCTCAAAAACTCTGTGTGGCCCAGGCGTTAATCATTTTTTTTTACATTGTTAAGTGATTCAATATTTTTAAAGAATATTATTTTATGGCAGTTAAATATTCTATAAAATTGAAAGCTCAGAGTCTACAAATAAAGTTTTATTGAAGCACAGGCATGCCCATTTGTTTTACATAATGCGTATGCTAGTTTCTTGCTACAATGGCAGAGCTGAGCAGTTGTGACAGTGACGGTATGGAGCACAGAGAATAAATTATTTACTCTCTGGCTCTTTATAGTAAAAGTTTGTTAAGCTCTGGTCTAGACAGAGCTATGGATGGAGATGGTCGAGGCTGAAGCAGAGAGCGTTTACACCTGCTTGCCTAGGCAGCCCAGCATGGGAGCTTCTAGGCACAGAGTAGTTTGGCATTTTAGGACATACCTGCCTGGGAAGCACCTGGGGAACGCAGGGTCAGCACAGACATCCGGGTGGACAGAAGCAGCGGTGTTGTGGGCGACCTGCAAAAAGATTATGACTCCCTTTATGCGATACTCCCTTTATCACGGATTGGGTTCCAGTGGCAGTTTGTACAGTGATATCAACACATGGTCACGCAGATTCCCAAAGTGGTTGTTTTAAAATACCACAAAACATGTCCCGAAGCTTCTCAGAAATGACTGGGGCAGATTCTAGAAAGATCCAAGAGCCTGTAAGGTCAGCATAAATTTGTATCAATATTAACATGACTGGGTTTGAACCAGTGGTTTGCAGAGGATTGGGAAATCCCCTTTGAACTGAACTGTGATGACATCCTGCCACAGGGCCACGGACTCAGCAGCTCGAAACGTGGCCATCATCTACCTTCCCAAGATAAATCTGAAAGAAGAGGCAATTTTCAGAAATCAGAGGTCTATGAAAACATGCTTTGTCAATATAGCCACCTAAATAAATCCAAAATAGCTTCTATTCTTTTGCACTTTTTTGGTATTTTCAGTTTTCTTCACATTTGTTCTGATTATTGAAATAACGTATAGTCATTGTGGGAAATGCAGAACATTATAGCAGAACCTAAATGATTATAATCTCACCACATGGAAGCAACAAGTTTTAAACTTCTGGGCTATTTCTTTTCAGTCATTTTCATTTCCCGATTTTCTTCCTTTCCTCCCATCCTTCTCTCTCGCATCCCACCCCCGCCCCTTTTCCTTCTCCTTCTGTGATTGTTTTGTATAGATAAGATCACACGCTCTGTCTAATTTTTACTTTTCTGGTTTTGTTGCCCATTATAGCATATGTAATTGCTAAGGTTATTGAAATTTTACGATGGACCAATACTTCTCAAATTGGAGAGGGGGCAATTTTGTCCGCCAGGGGACATTCCACAACGTCTGAGACATTTTAGTTGTCTTAGTCATTGCGGGAAATGCAGAACATTAGAGCAAAATCTAAATGAGGGGGGATTGCTTCTAAACACCCTTCATTTGTACAGGGTGCTTCCCTACAACAAACAAGTACCTAATTCCCAATGTCAATAAAGTGTATTGTTTTCCAACCCTGCTGTAGATACAATTTTTGATGGTTGCATATTGTTCTATTGTTTGAAAGCCTTTTATTTATTTAAGCACCAGCCCTCTGTTGTTGGACATTTATTTTTATTTCTTTTACCTAACACAAATAATATTGAAATATCCTTATATGTTTTGAATTAACACAAAACATACATATTCCTCTGTTTTCCTATAAATACTGAACCAAATTACAGCAGTGAATATGGTAAATGTCCAAGGATCATGGACCAACTGTTGTGCAAGCTCCTCAAAAACAGGGCCTGTATGATTCTTTGTACTCTCAGGCCTGGCAGGCATCCTGGAACATAATAAGTGCTCAATAAAAATGCCTGTACAATGGCTAATAATGTTAATAAATGCTTGTTGCTGGTGAAGAATGTACAGGTTTAGCTACACAGCATTCCTTTAGGGTCTTTTTTATAAACTTTGTTGGCTATCAAGGTGGTAGTTAGAAAACTGATGTTAAGTCAGCTCTGCAGTGTTTTGCCACTGTCATGGGGGTTTCAGGTATGTTGGTAACAGTGCACAATTGTTATGTTACATCAGCCACTACAGAGCAGAAAAGGGCATGTGTGCAAACATGAAGACTGGGTGTCTCATTTAATAGATGAGGATGCTGAGGCCCTGAAGGAAAATGACTCTACTAATTTTTATACAGCCTGACCCACTAGCTACACAGCTAATAAGAGAGAGCCTTTGCCTCTGTGGCCACCCCTGTGATATGCTGGGAGAAACCCTGCAGAAGCCTGGTGGGCCTTGCTCTGTGACAGCTGGCAGAGCTCTGGGCCTCTGAGCCAGGAACTGCACCCTGGACTTCTGTAAAGAAGAGTGTGGTCTTGGACCATCTGCATCAAAACCCCTGAGATTCTTACAAACTGGTACATTCCTGTCCCCTCCCCCGAAATGTACTGATTATTTTATATCAGTTCCCTAGCAATTTCATGCTAAAATTAGAGCAGGTTTAGGCTAGACCAGGAGTCAACAATTTTTTTTTTCTCTCTAGAGAGCCAGATAGCAAACATTCTAGGCTTCACAGCCCTACACCCTCTGTTACAGAGACCCCGATAAGGGCTGCAACCTGAAATCAGGCATGGACAAAGCAGAAATGGCCACGGCTGGACCTGGCTTTGGAGCCATAGATTGCTGACCTCTGGGCTGGACCATTCAGCCATCCCAAAGAACTTGAAGCCTGGATTCTTGAGTGAGTTGGTCTCCTTTATTCTCATGTGACAGAAGGACATTACACATTGGGATGCCTGAGTCTGACTGCATGTTCTACTCTCATCTCACTGTGTGGCTTCTAGAAGTACCTTCATTCAGTAGAACTCAGTTTCCCCATCTTGTAGCACTTGATCTCAGTCCTCAAAGAGCCTCGATTGACATGAGTCTAACTTCTCTATCTGATGGCATCCCAGAGCCCCAGCAGGGTTCAGCTGCTGCTTGTCCCAGCCTTAGTGTGGAGAAGGGAGTGTGGAGGAGGCCCTGGCCTGGCCCAGGCCTGGCTTCCCAGAAACTTCCCATAGCAGCTCCAGGTTTCTCAGCACAGAGGAGGGCTCCAAGGGCCAAGGATGAGTCACAGGACGGGAGTGCCAGGACTTGCTCTGCTCATTCCCTCTCTCCAGGTGCTGCCCTCCATGGCACTGGGCTGGAGGCCCGGCAGCATTGGAGGGAGGGGCAGCCCTCCTCCTGGCCCCACCCTTGTGCCACCCTGATGGCTTTCCATAGGCTAGGCAGTGTCAGCTGGGCTCCACCCACAGATCTGGGACCTCTTCTCCATTTTCAACTACCTGTCCTTGTTCACATGCTCAGCAGCCATAGGCAAATGCCCATTCGAACCACAGGGGTCTCAGTTCTTTTCCCCACACCCCTGCCTTTTCTGGAAGTCTTGTGCCTACCTTGTCTATTTAGCAGATTGCTGCTTTTTTCTCATGTGCCACCACCTCTGAGAAGCCTTCCCTGAATCCCTGAGGATGCCTACTCCACTTCTCCTTAATGCCCTGGCAACACTTGAACAAACCATCTTTGGACCACTTCTCAGCATGTGGACTTTTGTTGTCACTTGGTCACACCAGGCAATGCATGCTTCAAGGGTGGGGAGTGTATTTTACTAACTGTCATATTCCCTGGTCTCCATGAAAGTCTTCATCCACAGTAGAGTCTTAAGGTATATCTGACAAATTCCCTAAGGGCAGATTTCATTTGGGGCTTGGAAAAAAAATGAAATAGGGCTTTTTCTACCCGGTAGCAAACTTATCGTTACCTCCAAGAAGTAGAAGGAGCAAAACTATGGATTTCTTGTAGTAGGAAAATCAAGACACTTGGATGCTGAGAGAATCCTGATGGATTGTGGGAATCCTCACCCATTTTCACTTCATTTTCTCAGTTGCACATGCCTTGTTTCCCAATGGTGGACATTGTCCAGATTTTTATCTTGAGTTCTCCTTTTCTTTTATTTTTTCTGTCCTTAGAATTGTGGTCCTCAAATGCCTTAGAATCTAAACAGTCAGATTTCAGGGTCCACGCTGGGAGAGTGGGGTTTACAGGGCTTGGGTGGGCTCCAGGAGACCACATTTCTAACAAGCTCCTTGGGGGACCTGCATGCTGCTCCACACTACAGCAATGCTGCGCTACACTTCTCATCCTAGTTAATGACCTCTTCTAAGACCTCCAGCCACTACTTATTTAACAAGTATTTTCTGAGCACTGACTCTGTCCAATAAGCATTGACTATGGAGTGAGAACCAACATAGCATAACAATCATGCACTACCACCAGACTCCCTAAAACCCCAGTGACATTGGTACTACCTTTTGCTCCAGATACTCTTCCAACACAACATTTGAGATCTCTATGGTTAGGCCATTCTGGAAATTCAAACTCTGTGTGTCTAAAACAGCTCTTCTTCACTCTTCTCCTGCCAGCTGCCCCAAATTTCCTGTTCCCATCATGGCACAGGCATTCTTAGTCCAGTCACTCAGTTTCTGGGTTGTCTGTGAATTATCTACTCCACCCTTGCAGGCATCATGCCTTCTTGATTCTTTATCAACAGCATTTGTCTCTCCCTATGTTCCTTGTCATCAGTAACAAGATGCTTAGAAGTTGGTGCTATAAATCTACAGAAGACTAGTCGTTGGTTATGCTATCTGCAATCTCACCTTGTTAATTCATTTAAAGTGGTTTTATAGTGCACTGTTTCTCAAACTATAACATGCATTGGGGTTACCTGGAAATCCTGTGATTTCCAGGAGCTTTCAGGTCTGAGTTCTGGAGGATGGTCTGAAATTCTGCACCCTGACTACTTCCCAGGTGAGGCCGAGGCTCTGGGCTGTGGATATCACTTTGAGAAACAGGGTCCTTGAACACACTGCTTTCTCTTTGTAACTTTCCTCTCTTCTAAATTTAGACTGGCATTCAGGGCCTATACCTGACAATGACTTTCTTATTCATATTTTATCTCCCGCTTCATAAATGACTTCCTTTGCACCAGATCTCCTGCCTGCCCTAGTCCCCATCTTTGTTTATGCATCTTTCACACTAAGAATGCCACCGTCTTTCTCTCTGTTCTTATAAATCTTACTTATCCTTCAAGTTAAGCTAAAGTTCTATCTCCTCCACTTCTCTATCACAGATCCCAGCCAGTCTTTGAATTCCCAAGATATCCACATTTTTATAGATTTCTCTGACACATCTCACTAGCAGACAATTTAATGGTGGTGCCTTATCTGCCCAAATAAATCAATTTTGAGTCCCTTGTAGGCAGGACTGCATATTATCATCTGATATCATTTGCATAGCACTGTATATTTCTCTTCTTTGTGTACAAGTCATATCTGAAATTATTCTAATTTTACTATTGTTCCCAATTGTTTGTTCCTCTCTCTGTAAGAGGATCATGTAACTTTGCCTATTATCACATGACCTACTGTTCCTTCCTATGGGAGGAGTACATTTTCTCACCCCATTTATGTCAAGCCAGGCCATGTGACTTGCTTTGGCCAAAGGATGTGAGAGGAAGTGATATATGTCATATCCCAGTGGAACTTTTAAAAGAACCATTATGTAATTTGACTACTGTACTCTTTCCCTCTATAACAAATAAGCATATACTAGATAGGGTCTGCTCTTTCAGTGTGGATCTACAATTGGAGAAGAAATATAGATAAAAGCAATGACCTGCAATAGAAAGGACTAAGTAAACCTTTGCTATTTTAAGCCATTGAGATGTGGGGGTTGTTTGTTCCTACAGCATAGCCTGGCAAAAGCACTGATACAAGGTCTATTTATCCTGCCAATCTACCAGCTGTTTAAGGTCAGAGTAAAATGTACCTTGTCTTCCAGTGACTGTCAATGACCTACAAATGCGCTTGTAACTACAGTCCCTCAATTGATACTTGTCTGGTTGAAATACTCCTCTGATGAGCTCCTCTATAATGTTATCTCTATATTAAATTGAACCCCTTTATGGAACCCCTACTACATACTAGACACTGTGCTATATACTGTCTTGCAAAGGGGAACATAGACATGAATCACATGCTAAATCGTTCCCATTAAAAATATTCATTTTGTAAATAAATAAAAATATATCAACATTTTTTAAATAAAGAAAAGCCAACCATAACAGATATCCATGTTTTGGCAGATTATATTGATGGTTCTGATATTTTACCTTTGTCATGTGACTTTTCAGTCCCACCCCCTAAAGAGTGGAGTACATGTCCCTGCCCTTGACTTTCTATTCAGCCATGTGTCTACTTTTGTCCAATAGAATGACAGTGCACTGATTTCAAGCCTGGGATTTAAGATGTCTTGTGTGTTTCTTCTGTTCTTTTGTGTTTCTGCCAATGCCATGAGGTGACCAGGACCGACTAGCCTGTTGATCCCAGAAGAAGGAAGAGAGACACATGAAGCACAATTCAGCTAACACCATAGCTGATCACCAGACATGTAGATGAGCCCAGTCAAGATCAGCAGAACCACTTTCCACACCCAGCCTGGATCAGCCTGTTCTAGCCAATCCACATTTCCTGTGAGCTAAACAAGTATTATTTTTTTGTAATAAAAATTACAAAAAATTGTGGTCATTTATTATGTAACTATAGTTAACCAATACAAGCATATATATTTTCAAACTACTAATTTTTGAGCAACACCTGTGCTCAGGAGCTCACATACTGTAGCATTTAATCCTCTCATTACAATGCTGTGAGGTGGATATTGATCTTATTACAATAATCCAGAAAATGAAATCAAGATTCGAAGTAATTAAGTGAATTGAGTTGTTTGAGTAGGCACTTCTCACTCTGAGACGTATTTTTCTCTTATCCTATCCTCTGAGGGATATATTTGTTTGGATGCACAAGAAAATATCAATTTGATTAGGGCAAGAGTGGGCTTGGATGTTTTAACAGCAAGTAGGTAGAATCAAGTCAATTTTGTTGCCAGCTCCATTTCCACCTTAATCTCCTCAATCTACAATTTTTAGGAACCCAAGAAGTCAATTGTGGTCTTGGGAGTATCTTGAATATATTGCTTAAACCAGGGAGTGCCTTTATTGATGTTGCCTGTCTGGTCCTGAGGACTTGAACCTACACTTTGGTGGGTTGAATTCAGACATCTAGGAACTCTGTTAATGCTCCCCAACCAGGTAGGCAGCCAGAACATGTTTGTTCAACTATTTTTGGGTTTGCACTAGCAATGGAAATTGGGGGTGAGGAGGATGATAATGATACTTATGCTTAACTTATGCGAGGATCTCAAGCCAGAGTAATCTTTTAGAATGCAAATATGATAACATTATGCCTTTACTTAAATCCCTTCTGTGGTTTATTTTGAGCCTATCAAGTCAAGGTACTCTCTCTTCTGACTCACTTCAAGAGAAGTCAGCTGTCACTTTATGTACTGCCCTATGGAGAACCTTACACAGTAAGAAACTGAGGGAATGTCCCCAGCCAATAGCCAGCAAGAACTGAGGCCCTCAGTACAATAGCCAGCAAAGGATTGAGTGGTGCCAATCACCATGTGATTGAACTTGAAAGATTTTTCTTTATTTGCACCTTCAGATGAGACTGCAGCCCTGGCTAACACCTTGACTGCAGCCTTATGAGAAACCTTAACACAAAGGCACCCAGGTAAGCCACAGTTAGGTTCCTAACCCACAGAAACTGGGAGGTGATAGATGTTTATTGTTTCAAACCACTAGATTTTGGGGTCAATTTGTTACTCAGTGATAGATAACTAATACAGGTTGTTAAGCTAGTATTCCCATCTGTTTTTAAATTACACATAAAATCAACCCTCTCATATAAACATTGAGTTCTTAATTCCACAGATTTAGTATTGACTTATAGTTAGCTGTGTATGAATCCACACATAAAAATTCACATTCCCTTAACATGGAATAAAGATCTACCATGTACTGTGCTATCGAGTGTGGAAACCTGGAAATGGAGACCTGGTCACATTTATCTCTGCACCCCGAGGCCTAGCACAAGACATCCCTTAATAGCTATTCAGTAACCATGGGTTGAACTGAAATGTCTAACCCATGGTTAGTTATTATGACCCACATTTTACTGAGAGAGGTACCTGGAGTTTAAATGATTTAGAGAGAGTCATAAAACTGAAATTAGGTCTTTTACCCAAATTCTGAGACTGCTATTTGTGTACCCCAAAACTTCCACAGTGGGTAACATGGCCCACTATGATCTAAAATGGCAGTGTTTTTCTTTCTCCTTAACATACTAGCTCCAAATAAGCAGGTGGCTTTAAAAATGTTTTTATTAAAGGATTTCATCCAAAAGCCTTTATCTTGTTTCTCCCCTTAAGTACAGTGAAATGGCCTTTTACTGCATTTTAAACGGATTCCTGGGATATAATTCTTCAATGATAACATGTTAGAAGTAAGTCACAATTAGGTTATTTCAGTCCTCGCTAATAATTTTCATGGAGCAATTGGTGTTTCCTTCTGAATTAATACGAAACATTTGCAACAAAAGCATGAGACGCTATAGATAAAGCAATTGGCAAGAAGTGGTTTGTTTAAATACCAGAAAACAGCCCATATCCAAACAGGTGTGCGATAAAACACTATAAATAAACTGCTCTATGTGCAGTTTAGCCCTAACAAAATTGTGTAAGAAATTTTGCTCCCATTCGGGGAGGGGGCAAGGGGGAGAGAATAACCAGGCCTCTTGTATCCTCCTCAGACTACACAGCTGGAAAAACAGTCCTTATTCAGAGAGCCGAAAGTAAAAGTTGTTTTACTTTTTTTTAATGGCCAGTAAACAAACCTTGCAAGAGGAATGATTATGCTTTTGCAAATGTGGCCTTGAGCTAGAATCTTGTGAAAAACTCACCTCTTTGTAACCTTTAGGAAATAAGTCTGCCTCTTTGAATTAGCGATGGTCCCTTCCATGCTGTGTTCTTATATTTTTAAAAAATGTTTTTGTTGGTTCAGTTCTCTTAACCATGTGGGCACTTGACTGGGGGCGTTAAGAATATAGGTGCCTGAGAGAATGTTTGGTTTCCATTAAGACCTGCTAAGTGCACAGGAAACATGGTTTCGAGCTGAAAGAGGTTATAAAAACTGTCCTTCGTCTCATGCCATTTCTCTCTGGCAGGGAACAGAGGTGGGGCCAGAAAGTCTAGAAGTATGTGGGTAAATATTTCCCACTGGGCTGATTTTGGTGTTCAGGATCATTTGTTCTTTGCCATCCAGTGTCAGTGGTGGTGGCAAAAACAATGCAGACATAGCCTGAAGCCCCCAGGGTCTCAGTGGTGAGGAAGGATCATGGAAAGTGAATGGTCCTGTGACTTCGACAGTTCAAATCCCATTCAGCTTCTGGTAGCATGGAGCTTTCCATCTGTAAAATGGCCTTGTATGGTAGGATTTAATTCTTTTTTATGGCCAAGTAATATTCCACTCTATATATATTTTACAACTTCTTTATCCACTCATCTATCAATAGACATTTAGGTTGCTTCCATATCATGGTACTGGGGGGCTGGAGGGAAAAATGAAGGGATTAAGAAGTACAGAATTGACCTTTACATATAGTCACAGGGATGTAAAATGCAGCATAGGGAATACAGTCAATAATATTGTAATAACTATGAATGGTGTCAGGTGGATACTAGACTCTGGGGGATCACTTTGTAAGTCATGTACATGTCTAACCACTATGCTGTACACCTGAAAATAATATAATTTGAATGTCAAATGCAATTTTTTGAAAAATTAAATTGTTTTAAATGGCCTTGTATGCATGGCAGCTGTGACAATTACAAGCAAAAAAATACATCAGGTCTGTCACAGAGTGCACACTCAATTTATGGTGGTTTTTATTTGAACTATTGTTACTGATCTGCTCAAGAAGTATTTGCTTAGAATATATCCCTCTTCTCACACACCCATCCCTAGACCCCTCTCCCTTCCCTTGGAATATATGCAGTGTATGCAGAGTGGCAGCAGGGATGCCACGTGGAATAGGGATGACAGTGGTCATGTAAAGGTCATCTGGTGTGGTAGTCAAGAGTGTGAATTCTAAACTCAGGCTCACTTCAAATTCTGGCCCATTTTCTTTCCAGCCAAGTAAATTCTTTGAGCCTTAATTTCCTTTCTGTAAAATGGGAATACTAGCAGTACACTCCTTAGTGAGTTGCTCTCTTTAAGTGCAGAGCACAGATGCTGAGAGGCACTCAAGCACTTTCTTTGTGTATCTGTGTGACCCGGAGGACTTCAAATGGGATCTTCAACTGGATTCTGCCCCGTTCCCGTTTCTCATTCTATTCACTGTTCCAAGGAGTTCCCGCCTGTAAATAACCACTTCAGAGCCAGAAATCACTGGCTAGTATTTCAAACCCTAGGAACAAACATTTTGCTCTATGCTGATCTCAGGGGCTCTGACCTATAGTCACCGATCCTGTTTGTATCCAAAATGAGATGGAAAGCCAGCATTTCTTCCTTGGAACAGAATTTTCTCAAAGAGACTCTGGGTGAACAGACAAGCAGGATGAAAGTTCTCCTTTCTGTTATTAATGAGGGGCGGAGGGAGAAAGTCAGCATTGTGGCTTATGGCGCCTGAAGTACATTTGGTATCATTTTGTGCAGCGTGCGCTCTCTCTCCTTCTTGTTTTCACTCTGCCCCCTTCCCCCATGGCAAGTATTATAAATAGGCCTCCTTCTTATCTGATCCTCCCCTAAATGTTTTTCATATGAAAGCCACAGTTAATTTTAGATAATTGTCCGAGATAATCTCAAATTTGTGTGTAATAGAGGCCCTGGTTCTAAGAAAAACATGACATTTCTTGGAGACCTGGTGTTGGTCCCTCTTCCTCTGTTGATACTCCGGCCAGCATTTCTGACTTCCCGCCCTTTAGCGGAAACAGGTTGTATCATAGGCCTGCTGGCTTCCTTTTCCAGAAGCTGAGAAACTGCCTGTCTAACCGAAGAGCTTTCCAGGTGTGACTATAAAACTGGACGTGGGGCACATGGAACCGAGGAGTGAGCCCGCCAACTTGCCTCCGGGATCAACCTGGCCATGGCAGAGTGGCCTCCACCCTCTGATTCTCAGCAAGCAAGCCCTCTCCTGATGCCCACGCAGATAGCTGCTTGTAAATGTTGTGCAAAAACTGCCGTACAACTCTTCTAAAGAACGGGCTGATTCTCAGAGCCTGGGCCACATTTGTCTGGCTCGAGTTGAGAAGTAAAGAACATTCCAATTGTGAGTTTGGATGGAAAAAAATATATTTGAAGTTTTCTGCTAACAAGGTATGCAGAGGATTCAAGTTCCAGTAAGAGAAGGTTAAAGACAGGCTGGTTTGCAGATACAGTCGTCTCCCCTCTCCTCTTTCATTTTTCCATGAAGTGCCATAAAAAGCCACTACACTAACAAACATTTTGGGAAGGGAACAGGCTCCAGGCCAAGAAGCCACAAGCTTAAATGAGGGAAATCTGAGCCTTGAGGCACCGTTTCCTGAGCAGAGTCATTACTCAAGAAAGGATCAGGCATTAGCAGCACTGCCCAAACCAAACTGACCGCCACCCTGGGCTCCCCTGGGGCGTGAGGTCCGGAGACAGTCACTGTCTACCTTGGAGCAGCACACTCCTCTGGACTCCAGTGCAATGAGAGTGCTTCTCGGAGAAATGGGCTCTGTACCTGAGACACGTACACGCCCTGCTTTGTCTAAAGGGTGAGGAGCAAGTCCAATGCAGTCGCAAGCACAACCCCAGCTGCATTTCTCTCTTTCTTTTAAACTCATTGTTGTGAAACACGGAAATATTGTGCCCAAATGGATGCAGGAGAGTAAGCTCCCCGGAGAGCTGGGTCAACCATGAAAAAGAATAATGGGGGGAGGGGCTGACCCTACAAAATACTGACATCCTACACAACTATCATAATAAAACCAGTATGGTACTGGCTAAAGAACAGAGAGCAAGGAACAGAACAGGCCCATTTATAAGTGAGGACTTGAAGTATGATTAACACAGCTTATCCATCCTGGGGAATGGTTAGATTAGTTAGTGGATGGTATTGAGAAACTCACCATATGGAGAACAAGAAAATCTATATCCCTATATTACACAAAGGTGGACTCCAGATGAATAAGAGGTTAAATAAGAGGCAAAATTAAGTTAACAGAAAAAAAATTAGAGGAATATTTTTATGACTTGGAGGTGGAACAAACTTTCTAATCAAGACCCAAACTCACAAACAATAAGGGGGGGAAGTTGATGGTTTTGATTATTCTAAAAGTTTGGAGTTCTTATTAATAAAGGATCACAAAAATGAAGTTAAAAAATAACAAAGTGAGCCCTAGCCCGTTTTCCTCAGTGGTAAGACCGTTGGCCCGCTGACTAACAGGTCTCAGGTTGGATTCTTGGTCAAGGGAACATTCCTCAGTTGCAAGTTCCACATGCAAGAGGCAACCAGTGGATGTGTCTCTCTCACATTGATGTTTCTCTTTCTCTCTCCCTCCTCCCTCCTCCCTCCCGTCCACTCTTTCTCTAAAGATAAATGGAGAAAATTCCCTTGGGTGAGGATTGAAAAAAACATAAACAAATTGAAACAATGTTTTTTTAATGTCTAAAACTGACTTAGGATCAATTTAGCATATGTGATGGACACTTGTTAACAAGAAAAGGATCATAAAATCCAATAGTAATAGGGGCAAAGGATATGACAGGCAACTCACAGAGGTAGAAATCCACATAGCTACCACAATATGAAGAGGTGTTTAAACTCATTAGTCATCAGAGAAATGCAAATCCAATCTAGAAAGATACAGCTCACTACCCATCAGATTGGCAAAAATGAGAAAGCTGGGTGATGCCAAGTATTGGCCTGAGGTGTGGGAACACTTGATTCCTCTGGTATTGCTCTTGGGAGTATAGATTAGCGAAGCCATCCTAAAGAATAATCTCATAATATCAAGTATCTATCTTCAGTAGAAGCAAGGGAGGGAGCAGACGCAAGTTTCACTTCTAGGATATCCCAAAGAATTCTCACTGGGGTCCATAAAAGAGACTATAAGAACATGTCATAGAGTCGTCTGTTGGACCAAGGAGGCAACCAAGGGGTCCACAGTTGAGGAAACGGGGAAGTAAAATGCTGTGGGGCCCATTATGGAATACTATGCATGCAGCATAGAAAAAAATCAGATGGAATTACCAGTTAGCGATATGCGAAGTTCTCAAAAATGCAGCACTGGGTGAAAAATAAGGACACGACCAGTCAGGATTGTTGGGAGGATCAAATGGCAATGAAACAACACGGTGGCTGGCCTAAATAAGGGATCCAATTCAGGTGGGCGGAAATCAGCAGGATCAGTCCATCCTTACAAAAGTTTCAGGGTTGTAGGGGAGAGGCTGGTATCTGAAACTGTTCAAATCGGAATTTAGGGATCTGCCAGCAAATTTTCCTTCCTGTGTCCTTTCTTTCTTACTTGGAGGCTAAATCGGGCTTCCACAAGGAGAAAAACTCAACACATGAAGCACTGGCAGTCTACTTGTCCTGATGTTAGTGGACAGGGTCCAGTGTGGCCCCAGCCAGGTGCTAGGCTTGCCAAAGTTAATTCTTAGCCATTTCTTTGTATGGGTTGATAATTCATCACTGCCTCTCTTGACCTTCCATGGACAGCCTGTGTTACACGGTTATGGGTGGAAATTCTGCTGAGGGTTTTTTCACTGTGGTATAAATTTCATATAGACTAGGCAGGAACCAATTTTGATTGATGGAAGGGTTTTTTCCCTCTTCTTTTACCATGTAACATTTTGGGGTCATATCTATTCTATTAGTGTACACTACCAAAATATTAGTGACTGATAGCCATAGAAGTGAAGAAGGGAAATGAAGGAGGTTGTCTAACATTCTTGCTTTAGGAAGCCCAAGAGAGGTGGTTCCATTCTGCAAGCAGGAGGTCAGGGAGTTCTCTCTTAGTGCAGGATACAGCAGGTTATTTACACTGTATTCATGATCGGGGGTCACAGAGAGGGTCACGGAGCTGAATTCCAAGAATGGAACAGAATCCAACTCTCTCTGAAGGAAATCCAGGGTTTGGAAAACTCCCAAGGAGCAATAATTCATCTGAACTAACCTGATGAACTGTTTTTAAATGAGTTTGGAGAAATATAGTCAAACATTGAACAGCTTCCTAGAACTGAAGCAACTGGGCAAAGGTAACCTTTTATTAGACCTTAGCAGTACACTCGGCTTGGGGAACTGGTCAGAGTGTAGAGGTCAGCTTTCTCGGGAACAGGGAAAGGAAGACATATTTGTTTGTTTGTTTTTTAAATCCTCGCCCAAGGATATACTTTTATTGATTTTTAGAGAGATGGAGTGGGGTGGGGCGGGGGGGAGAGAGATAGAGAGAAACATCAATTTGAGAGAGAAACATCAATCAGTTGCCTCCTGTAGGCACCCTGACCAGGATCAAACCTGAAACTTAGGTATGTGCCCTGACTAGGAATGGAACCCACAACCTTGGTGTGCAGGTCAACGTTCCAACCAACTGAATCACCAGCCCAAGGCAAGGAAGACATGGTTTTATCCCCCCATTAAGAAGGTTTCTAGAACAAGGCATGAGCTTTCAACTTTCTGATAATTATTTCTCCTAAGCTAAAGTAGTAGGCAAACAACTCACTGCACTGCATGCCTACTGTGTCCCTATTGATCTTCTAGGGCTTTTCCCTATCATATCTCATGCAATCCTCTCACAATTCTATAAGGGAGAGATTATCATTCTCCATTTTTCAGGAGAGGAAAGGGAGTATCTGGGAGGTTAGGCAAGTTCTGAAGGTCACATGGCTTTTAAAAAGTAGATGTTGATTCAATCCCTGACAGCTAACTCTAAATTGAAACTTTCCTCAACTCATGGAACCATGACCAGATCCATACTTCTGAGGGATGACAGGCAGCCTAGAGGATCCCATGATATCATGGTGAAGGATAAATGGTCCTGTCCCCAACCATTGTCAAGCAATTATGCAATAGCAGAAGCTGTGTACTGAAATGAAGCTGGAACAGAAATAATGATAAATAGTGAGAGTGAGCTTTTGTTGAGTGTTTCTTATGTGCCAAGCATTATGACAAATGGGCCTGTATAAGCCAAAATCTTATGAGTTGATTATATTATTATCTCATATTTTCCATTTGGGGACACTGAGTTTCAAATAAATTAGTTGCCCACACTCAAACATCTAGTACTTCATGGAGTCAATCCTAAATTTATCTGACTCTCAAACCAATGTTTTTAAAACACTACTCAAAATTGCTTTCTTAGGGTATGACAGTGTGCAGCAGTGGTAGCAATGAAAGGTATGGTGGTTGTGTTATGGTGGCAGTAGCAGTGGTAGTTTTCTTGGTGGTGGTGGTAGGGGTGTAAAGAGTTAATGGTGGTGATAGTGTGGATGAGGGTGGGATAAAGGTGATAATGGTAGTGATGGTAGTGGTGATGGTGGGAGTGATGATAGTGATGATAGTATTGATGATGGAGGTGTTGGTGATTCTGTTGGTTGTGATAGAGGTGATGGTGGTGATGATGGAAGTGGTGATGGTTGGAATGATAGTGATGTTAGTACTGAAGGACATGGTGGCGATCCTGTTGATGGTAGTGATGGTGATGTTAGTACTGATGATGGGGGTGGTGGCAGCAACAGCAGTAGTGGTGGGGAGTATAGGGTTAGTGATGGTGGTGGCTGTGACAGTGGTTATAGCCATGAGGGTGTTAGTAGTGTTGTAACTATACCCTCCTCTGGATTATTTCTGAGACCTCTTCTGGAGAGTTTCTGGGGAAAAGTGTCTTTTATTTTCTTTGTGCCCAGAAGCATGGATCAGCTTTTTCTCCACAGATTGGTCTTTAACTCCTCTGCCTCTATTCTCTTCCATGCTGTTGACAAGAGCTATAGCTGTCCAGGACCAGCTGGAGAGAGACAGACCCCGTGACCACTTCCCCAACGACGGCCTTTGGCCACTCTGTGCTGGAACACATGACCCCCTGCCTCACCCTGGCACATTAACCAGGTGACTGCCTCCTAGGGCCCAGCCCAGTCCAAAGGGATTTGGTATTCAGAGTCCCAAACAAGGCACTGATTAGCTGGTAATCAGGCAGCGATTAGCAGGTCGGGTCACCTGCAGTTCAGTGCCCATTGTTCCCTGCAAAGTCCTGGGATGTTTGCCACGCGGCCAGAGTCTGAATGTCTGAGGCTCCCGATGCCTATAGCCCTGTTGTGTACAGCTGTGATTAGAAAAAAAGTCCTCTGTTCCCCTAAGCCCATCCCTGCTGAGGAGGCAGTGGCATGATCCCCCTCTGTCTATCCACACACAAAGGCTTGGGGCTGGGGGTGAAGGTGGGGAGAAGAATGACCTGCTAAGAGCCCAACATTGGAAGGTGAGGCCCCAAGGATACACTAAAGAACTAGAAACAAATTAGCACATTCCTGCTCATGCATGATGCTGAGAATGTGAACAGGGACATCTGACAGTCCTGGGTCCAGATCAGGATCCTATGACCTTGGACATGATATGCAACTTCAGAGCCTTGTTGACCTTAGTTTTTAAGAAGATTACTAATAATACTTGATTTCCTAGGATTGTTTGAGGTATAAATTTAAAGAACAAACAAACAGGTAATAGAGTCTCTAGAAGAGAGAAAGTGCCCAGTAAGTGCTATCATCATGACCATCAGAAGTAGTAGAAATGGCATCATTATTTGAAATACTTCATTTAAAAAATGCCCAATAACATCACTTCTAAAATGAGAGTAACCCCTCTTTTGTAGGCCATCATAAGAATAAGGTGAGATAATTCTTATAAAGGATTCAACAAGTGGCCTGGCACATAATTAGTACTCAATAAATGATAGTAATAATGATAATAATTGTCATTATCATTTGCTCAAAGATAGATGTGAAAGTATTTCTCACAGCATATTTTCCTGCACTGTACTATATAGTCAAAAAAATCTAGACAGAGCATGGTTTTGAACTCGAAGGGACTTAATGAAATAATGCATGGTGCATTTTGACCACCGAGTCCTATACAGCTTTGTAATCCATGTGCCCTTAAGCTACCCGGAGATCTTATTAAAATGCAGATTCTGATTTGGTAAATCTGTGTTTCCTTCCCTCTCCAATAAAATATTCCATCCTTTGCAAAAATGTAATAATAAACATGTAAAGAAAACATTTACAAATGCAAGAAATATTATCAATATCTAAAGATCTTTCCTTCTCCTAAATCTTGTCACGTGTCCAAGTTTTCCAGCACATTCCTTGCCAGGTCCGCATGCCTGAAGCCTGGATTTTCTTGGATAGTCACAGTAGGCCTTTTCAGGGTCTTAACCACAAGGAAATCACATTAATGCATGCTCATTCTGTAGGCCTCAGCTCTCTGAGGAGCAGGTTCACCCCAGCCCAGAGAGAGCAGCTAGCCAGAGTCTAGGACCTGGGGGCCTGCAAAGCAGCCAGGTGCAACCTGGACAGCTAGTAACTTAGAGGAGCCTAGAAAGTTCTGAAGTCTGATTCTGGCTGTCTGTGGAGAGAGCATTCCAGCTAACATTCTCTGGAGGAGGAAAGAGCTCAAGAAAGCCCATCCTACAAAAGGGATGGCTCTGCTGGCCCTCCCTCTAAGGGTGGAAGGAGGGGAGGACCCTGGGATTTAAGGGTAGGTGGGGAGAGGATCTTTTCTTCCTTTTGAGTGTCCACCAGAGAGAATTGGGGACTTGAGCCCAGTATCTCATCCCCTCAGACTGTTTTTCTCACTGAGAGGTTGATGGAAGTTTGAATGAGCATAGAGAGGTAAAGTTGGAGAGAACCTGGGTTGAATTCAGACCTTGCCACTCAATCGGTAATCTGCCTGGACTCAAGCAGAGGCTGTTTGCTCCCATGGAAAATGGGAACAGCAATGAGATGGTATGTTCAGGATTAGGAATTTTGGAGCCGAAGATCCTAATTTCTGGTCAGGCACAAAGCAGGTTTGCACATGCCAACACTAATAATTATTCTGATTTTATTCAGTGTTCACTGTCCTCTTCACCTTAGTGTATACCTTGTATCTTCCTAGAGCTCCCCACCCACTGTATAGTCCCTTATAGTGACCCCCACCGCCCAAAACCTCCATGTCTCAGTCAGAGGTTAGAGAGAAGCAGATGCATTCTCAAACTGGGTAATAGGAGAGTTCAATAAAGGGACTTTTCACAGAGGTGAGAACAGGGTTTAGGAAATCCATAGGGGACAACACAGATTCCCAGGGCTAGCAAGAGTGGTAGGGCTGGGGTTGAGAATATGCATTACCCTGGAGCTTGAAGGGCCACAGGGAAGAAGCAATGCAAGAACCAAGAGGGCATCTGTATGGAGAGGACTGCCTGACAGAGAATTTGGTCTTTATTTGGGGGAGCAGCCAACTCACCAAGAAGGGGATGGCCAGGAAATGAAGAGCCAGACCCTTCTCCTCCACTTTCCTCTAACCAGCTCATGCCTTTGTCAAGATCTTGGTTTGACTTCTCTGACTGATTTCATCTTGATACTTCCTGATCCTGTTGGGTGCCTTGCTTATGTGCTCTATTACACGCCCATGAGATCAAAGTTGCATTTCCAAGGGGACACCAGTAGCTGCGCCGATGCATGATATACAACACAGAGACTAAACACATTAAAAGTGATACCCATGAAAATTCTTGTAAAACTGCTCTGTCAAGGACCACTGCCAGACCCTACATCCCGAACATCCAGTCCCCCTGATGATCTGACCTGACACTCACTGCAAGACTTCCAGAAGCAGAGCACCTCCAGAAGTAGAAAGCTTCTCCAAGAGAAGCTGTGTCTGCCATCTATAAAGGCCGCCAGTGATCCAGAGCAAGGGGCAGTGAGAGGACAGTGAATTTGGAAGAACAGACAGAAAGAACATTGCACCCATCCTATCTATCCAGTTCTGACCCTCACTTCATGAAACCTTCTAGAGTCTAGACAATCACCTTGACAGATCCCTCCTTCCTTGGAGCTCACACACCTTTCCTTTAGCAACTGACACTCATAATCTCATGTGAATTCTTTATATGCATGAATCAATTCCTCAGTAAATTGTCAAATCCTTGAGGGCAGGAAGGTGGTATATTATAGTGGACAGCATCCTATGTTTTCAAATGCTTATGGCTATTTAGAAAGATAATATATGCAACATCTTTAGCATGTTCATGGATACACACAGAAAGTGATGAATAAATATATTTATGATTATTTATTATTGTACTATTTTTTATATCATCCAACATGCTGAAGGAAATGGCTTTTTTTGTGCACCTCCTTGGGGCCTTTTACCATGTAGAATTTCACATACATTATTAGAATATTTCTCCAACTTAGTTATGCACAGAATCCATTTAAAGTACAGAAAAAAATGACACGTATTAAAATATAATGTTATTTCAACAGTTCACACCCACATTCCTTTGGGAAAGCACAAAGTTGGGGCCCTCTCTCCCTCCAGGAATGAAAAGGTCATGGAAGAAGTGTTGTCAACCAGTGTTCTTACTGTGGAAAGTCATGGGAAGGTGCTGCTCCACCCACCAACTCCAGGTGTTGAAAATTTAGGAAACTAGCAAAATTGGGTAACGAATAGGCAAATGTGCTAAACTCTCAACCACTTCGATCCAACCGGCTGATAATAGTCAAAACAACTTTTGCACAGCTTGCATTTCCTGAAAATACTAATTTCATTTATCTGCTAGTAAAATACCACTTCCCCTGTCACAATATTAACTTTCTGTAATTTTGGAATGGCAAATTGAGTCATGTGAAGTTTCAGGAATTATATATACACACACACACTTATCAGGTAAAGCCATAACAAAAGTCCTTTTTGCCTTCCATATATTTTGAGAACAATGAAACCATTCAATCAGTGCCCAGAATGATAATTATCTTTTTGGACACATGACCTCATATTGCCAATCTATTAAGCACACAAAATCTGAAAATGAGTGGTATTAGCAGTTTTATTGAAATAGATACAAGGGAACTGAAACACAATAAAGCCTGCTTTAGTTCTATAATCCCCAAAAGAATAAGTGCTAAGAGAATAGGTGACTTAGGACACTTAGAGAAAAAGGAATACAGGAAAATAAAATAATGGATGCATGTGGCTTTTTACCTGCCAGGTACCTAATCTTTATTGGTTTGGGTCACATCTGTTTAGGGTGGAGGTAGGAGTGGGAGTTGACTCAGGTGTAGGTAACAATTGTGATGACCTGGGACCAAATTCCATATAAAATGATTGGTTCCAGGACTGCCCTTCAGTTATTTCTGGTGTGTGTGTGTGTGTATGTGTGTGTATCCTAGATAGCCATTAAAAGTCTGCTACTGAAGCCAGTCCATGGAATGGCTAGATTTCAGTAGTCTTACCTTCATTCTAGGGGAAATCACATTCAGCTTAGAGACCCCTTTCTTCTCTAGAGACATGGGTACAAGTTACACCAAGTCAAGGCTTGTTAGAAGGCATGTGACCACGCAGTGTTCCTCTCACAAACTCTATTCACTGCTACAAATCCATAGGTGATCCAAGAGAGAAAGCAGTCACTGGACATTTCTTCAATTTAGGGTAGCTTCCTGCCTTGCTGGAACGATTTCAGTACAGAAAAGAAGCCATGTTACCTGTTCTTAATAGATCTTAATTTCTTTGTCCTGGACCCCACCATCCATGGTTCCAAAGTTGTTATTATTTCTCTTAGAAGGCTAGAAGTGAGTTCTCAGGCAAATGGAAAGCTTGGACAGGCCCCAGAAGTGCTAAGGTGGAATGCTGATCAAGTGTCTCCACTGCCCATCCTTTTACCCCTCTGTTGCCTCCCACTGCAGCCTCCTGGCAACCAACATTAAAAATGCTTCAGATCAGGAAACCTGGTTTATGGATTAATCAATCAAGAACATGTATTTATTGAGAGCACCTAATTTTTTACTCAGCAAATGCTGACTGGAGCAGATGGTGCAGGGATAGGTAATGAAGGACTCTTCAAAATCTGATATTCAACTCACCATGTATTTATTCAATGGATGCCTATTGAATACCCACACATGAACTGTGCAGCACTCTGGGAAATGGGGATAAAGAGGACAAATTAAACTTTTGTTCTATGGAATTTAATCAGGGTCACAATTTTTTAAAGTACTTAAAATAAAGGTAATGTGTATTATGATTGAAAACAGGCTGCTTCAGCAGCTTATGGTGATGAAGGAAGTAAAGGACTTTAAAGTTCTTTCAGATTTTTGAGATTTGGAGGGATATAACCAAGTGTTGTTTGGGAATCTGATTTTGGCGGTGTTAGAAAGATGGATTGAAAAATATACTGGGTTGAATAATGTTCCCCCAAACTGATCTTATATGGAAATAGCGTCTTTGTAGATGTAATTTGTTAAGATGAAGCCATTCTGGATTAAGGTGGTCCTTAAATTCGATGACTGGGATCCTTATAAGTAAGCCTTGTGAAGATATAAACACACTATGGACAAACAGAGGAAGAAGTGCTTGTGAAGATGGAGGCAGAGACTGGAGTGATGCAGCCAAATGTCAAGGAACACATAGGATTACCTGCCATCACCAGGAGCTAAGAGAGAAGTATGGAACAGTCTCCCCGCTAGAGCCTTCAGAGGGAGCATGGCCTTGTTGACTCATTGATTTCAGACTTCCAGCCAGGAAACTAATAAAAGAGACGACTGAC
The DNA here is from genome assembly GCF_963455305.1 of Plecotus auritus. NCBI lineage: Eukaryota > Metazoa > Chordata > Mammalia > Chiroptera > Vespertilionidae > Plecotus > Plecotus auritus. Next base: position 38,186,809 of record NC_137785.1, on the reverse strand, counting down.
TAGAGTCAAGGAGATCAGCAGCCTCAATAATATATAAGTCCTGACTTAGGGGGTGGAGGTCTCAGTTGACAAAGAAACACAAGTTTAATTTTGTATGGTTACATGTAAGATGATGATGAAAGACTCCAGTAGAATAAACAAGAATTATTTTTCAAAGCTTGTTTTATAATCAACAAGCAAGTTCAAGGATCATGAATATACAATAATTGGGTTTCTAAAGGTACATCTCAATTTATGGGCCAGAATGAAAAAGAGGAAGCAAGCAAAAGAGTGAAGAAATTACTGAAAATATTCCACTTAACTTAATAGATATTTATTGAGTCTTGTCTGTGACATGCCCCTGAGAAACACACAGTAAGAGTCAGGTGCAAAACAAGGGGATATGGGCAGTGACAAGAGTAGTCTGATAGAAAAGAAATAGCACAGAGAAAAATAAATTATTGCCCCTGTTGAAAGGCAGTCAGCGTGTCTTTGTAGAATAGAAGGTGTTATCTGAGCAGGGGTTACAAGAATCAATCAGAGTGGGGAGTAGATGAGGGTGGAAGAGAGAGGAGACAATCAGTGTTGTGTCTGACATTCCTTGAGAAGTCACACCTACCTCCAGTCCCTCACACAATACACAAAGGCACACAGAAAATGTTGAGTAAGTGAATAAATGTATGAAATAATGAAATGACCCAGAAGCCAAGGAAGGAGAGCATTTTGGCAAAGAAGAGAGGATAATGCACATTGTCAAGAGCCAGGGAGAGGCTGACAAGGATGAATATAAAGTAATGAGCGGGTCAACAGAACCTTGAAAAGATCTGAGCTTTGGAAAGTCAGAAAGCAGCTTCTAGGAGTTAAGAAGCAAAAATTGAACAGTGAGAAATGAAGACTTCTAATGAAGATTCAGGTTGCTTAGCAGAAAAATATTGGAGAACGTTCAATAAGGAATGAGGGAAAGTTCCATTTGAAGGTGCAGAAAAAGGAAATTGGTAGATGTTGGAGACATATGGTTAGTTCCTCAGGGGCTAGGGATAGATGAATAAATGAACAAACCAATATTTATCGAGCACCTACTACTACCTGGAAGACACTATACTAGCCATTTTGAAATACATTTTCTCTTGGTCTGAAATCTAGACTTTATTTGAAGTATTAGTTTTAGAAAGAACTAAATTTTCATCTAACAATGGAGGACAGGGTACATGGATGAGTCTTTTTTTTTTTTTAAATATATTTTATTGATTTTTCCACAGAGAGGAAGGGAAAGGGATAGACAGTTAGAAACATCGATGAGAGAGAAACATCGATCATCTGCCTCCTGCACACCCCCTACTGGGGATGTACCCACAACCAAGGTACATGCCCTTGACTGGAATCGAACCTGAGACCTTTCAGCCTGCAGTCTGACGCTCTATCCACTGAGCCAAACCGGTCAGGGCATGGATGAGTCTTATAAGGACACAGTTGAAGGGGGTCTCCCCTCATTCACCAAATGTCCACTGGGCACTTCCCCTGTGCTGAACACCCTCCTAAGGGCCTTGGATACATTACCTCACGGGAATCTTAAAGCAACTCTAGAAAGTTCCATCATGATTCTCATCTTGGATATGTGAAACCTTTACCAAACTATTTTAATATGCAGGTAGTTACTCATGCAACCAGGAGTCAAAGCTGAGTGTGTTCCCACAAGCAACTAAATATTTCTCAGCCTCAGTTTCTTCTCTCAGGGTTGTTGTGGGTTGAATCCTGGAGAAAGTGCTCAAGAAATGGAGGCTCTTGTTTCAACTCTTACTTTCCCCTTTGGGATGAGGTCATCGAGTCTTCCCTAGACCCTCACTCCTCTGCCAACATTCTCCATCACTCTTTGGAGCTGGAGACTTCCTGGAGCCCAAAAGCAGGTACCAGAAGTGTTAGGAAATCAAGTCCACTGCTTCCTGAGGTCCAAGATATCTGCTCCTTACTCCCAGAAATGAAGCCATGTTTGGGATGCGAACTAAATATAGAACATGACCAAAAAGCGAAGGGTGTTTCCAAAAGGGGTAATGCAAACTGAGACAATAGTTTCACGGATCAATAGGAAGCCTTTAAAGGCCACTGATGAGCTAGACTGCAGGGACGCTCCTGTTCTGAAAAAGGAAAATAAAATGGATCAATAAGAGACAAAAACTGATATTAAATGGCTGAGATTTACTCCCTGTTCCCTGGTGCTCTTTGCCAAGCTGGTTCTCTGGTCAGACTTGTTCATTTCCTTCCTTCCCTCTGTGATGCTACTTTAAGGCCCTGGAATAAGAGAGAGGAGCCTGCAAACAGCCCCTTGAAAACTGGCAGCAGAAAAGCCATAGATCATCTAACTGCTCTGATTACTGATTATCACTATAAAGGGATAATTTGCCTAAATGCCACAAACTGGGCATGAGGGGAGAATGTGTTTCTTAAACTCAACTCATTACTTACCACCCTCCAATCTCCAGCAGGGTGGCACATTTTAAATAAGTTTCTGGTACATTTTAAGAATTCATCTACCACCTATGTGATCTTTGGTAAATTATTTAAATTCTCTGAGTCTTAGTTTCCATATCTATAAATAAGGCAGGGTTGTTGCAATGAAATTATATAAATGATCACTGTCCCCTTTCTCATCACCACCACCAGCACCATCTCCAGCCCAACAATGAGTGTTGATATAGTGAATGCCCATGTGGCTTTTTGGGGCGTGGGTTAAAGGCAGAAAGCTGGGTGGTTTTGAGCAAGTTGGAAACCATCTCTAATCATCATATAATTCATCACGAGCCCAGGACAACAATATCTTTTCTGTGAGGGCTGGAAGAGACAGTAAAGTATTTAGCACAGTGCCGGGCATATGAGGACTACTCAGTATGGGTCCCTTCTCTTCCTCCATGACTCTCTAGTCTGTGATTAGACTGAATCTTTAGGCTAAAAATCTTGGTGAACCAAGATACTCAACTGAGAGTCTAGGTCAAGAGAAAGAAAGGGGTGGAAAGCTGCTTGGTCTGGTGGGCCACAGCATTGAAAGGGGTCCAGGCAGGCGTAGTGCCCTTTGAGAGAAAACTTCCAACCACTACTGCCCATTCCTTGTTTCTCTTCCTCATGCTCTAGCACAGAGCCCACACCTGCACTCCGAGCTGCTTGGGCACCTGTGGGCCATGCATTGGGGTGAAGAAATTCTTCTCTTAGGTCCCTGAGCATCTCCTTCCCATATATCTCACTGGAGTACTTGGGGTTTTCTGTCTCCCCACCTAGCACCCTCCACCCCACATTGTTGGTAGGGTCTGGACTCCATTCATACTCCAGGATAGCAGGGTCCCATGGGGATCAAGATGACCACTCTTCTGCCATAGGTAATGACCCACTCAACACTCCCTGAGCCCCTACTATGTATCATGCATTGTGCTGGGCAGCAGGTTCCACAATATAAACAAAGCACAGTCTTTACCCTTAAGACCATCCTCATAAACATCAGAAGCTCTATTCCTTACACTATCATTCAGCCTTAAAGAGAAAGCTCTTGATTCTATCCCATGTTTATTAAACAACTCCTTGATGTTTCTTCTTGCAGAACCCATAAACCTCAAGAGCTACCCTGAATCCTTTACCCCCTTCATCTTTTCCTTCTCCACACCATTCCTCTCTCTCTCTCCCTCTCCCTCCCTCTTCCCTTCTGGCTTCTTGTTCTATAATATCTTTTTTCTTAATACACTTGGATACATTCCCATCATCTTGTCTGTGCTACTTGTTGGCCAATTGTCCCAAATGGAGGGTGGGGACATTTTCTTTATATGTCTCTATTTTTCTCTACTCTGAATAAGTAAATATGTAAGACTCTGGGTCCAACTCAGCCCCTAAACCCCAGAAGGAATGCTCATTAGCCTGACCATCTATTGTCCTTATTGTATGTGGCCTCCAGTGTACCTGGGTGAGGCACATGCAGATTGTAAAATAAAAAAATGTTTTTAATTGGCAATCCAACTCTTTCCTCTATCTGACTAATAAGACTTTTTCCCTCTATAATATTTTCCTGTGATGCTGCTGTTCTTATCACACACATTGCCTGGTTCCTCTGAGCTCTCTTGCATCATTTTGGAATCCTCTTTGGCAATTGTGGCTCCAGTAAGAACTTCATTTTTGAACATAAAGAAAACCCTGAAGTGACAAAAATGCCACTTCATTTCTGTCTCCTTCTCCGTCCGTTTCTATCTCCTTTTCATTTACCAGGGTTCCTTGGAAGGAGGAAAGGGACTGACATTGTGGTATGGATCAGGGTGATTTCTTCCAGTCACCACTGGGTTCAGGAGTGACTCAGTGAGAGCCCAATGCAGACATTAATAATTTGTCACATCATCACCATCTCCCTTGAAGAGGCCATGTCTATAGGGCCACTCGCCAAGAATTTTTTGGGACCACCTGGAAAAGGGGTGGGGTGGACTCCAACTGATGACTCAAGCCAGACCACCCCTGGATGGGAAGTGAGAATAGGAGAGTCCTTGGCTGTCCTCTTGAATGCTTCTACATGCTGGATGTTATTAAATATGTCCATTGTTCTGTCTCATGCAGAAGTGATTAGCTTCTTTTTAACAGCGAAGAAACTGAGGCTCAGAAAGCTGAAGCCATGTGTTAAAGATCACATATAATTACATGATAGGTCTCCAAGACTCCATACTATCTGTTCTTTGAAATACCCACACATGGATGACACATGTAAATGTATGGGAAGCCAGTCAGTTGGGTTTGTGTGACATTCATTATAGAAAATGTTTGTTTGATTATCTCTCATTCCTGACTCTCAGTAAGGAGCTTTGTGCTGGCTTTAGAATTACTGTCTTCTAAAAGATTGTGTTCAAAATTATACAATGAAAAGGAACACATTTGGGCAAATCTAGGGCAGGGAGAAAAACTAGAATACCTGCGTTCAAATCCCAGCTCTTCCTATATGATGACCTCAGGTTATGTGGATAATAGAAGCACCTTCATCATAGGAGATGTGATGGGTCTTTCACCTCCTGACTGTCTCCTCCAGGTGACTCAGGGTGCAGATCATATGGTCAGTATGCATAACCATATAGACTGTTGGTGGCCACATGCAGTTCTATACAAATGTACACAGATAATTTTGTTATCTGAGGTCCAGTTGGACCTACCACTTGTTAGCTGTAAAACAGAGGTAATACTCCACCTGTTGAAACATTGCTATGAGCCTCTAATGAGATAAACTATGTAAAGCTGCTGACTTAGGCATTGGTTGTAGCAGGTATCTTCTTGCTCAGTACATGCCAGTTCCCTTTCCCTTTGAGACAGCTCAAAGCATTATATACATTAGGACCAATAGAAGGAGCCAGAAGAAGGAAACAAATAAACTTGGGGCTGACCCTGGCTGAAGATCAGCTTCATGGGGACAGTCAAGGACTTTCCTCGTCTCAGTTTCCACTAAGGGATCGTCTGGCCTGAGTAATCAGTTGGAATCCACTCCACGCCTTTTCCAGGTGTTCCCCCAAAAGTCTTAGTGAGTGGCCCTACAGACATGGCTTCTTCAAGGGTAATGGTGATGATGTGAAAGATTATTCATGTCTGCATACGGCTCTCCCTGAGTCACTCCAGAGCTCAGTGGTGACTAGAAGAAAACACCCCTGATCAATACCACATTTCCAGATTTAATTAGCATTTTTAATAACTCAATGCTCTTTTGGAAGGCAGCATTGGACGTGGATAAGTTTTTGGAGATAAATAGAAATGTTAACAGACTACCCTTTAAATGTGGACTTGAGGACACCCAGGATCACTGGAGAAATTTGTCTTCTTCCAGAAGCTGCAAGCAGCCCTATTGTGGTCTTGACATGAGACAGTCCCCCTATATTGCCTGCAGGCTGAGCATCTCCCTGCTATTCTATGCAGCTGGGCTTTCCCCAGGACATCATAAGCTTGGTCTCTGTATCTTTCCCCAAATTCTTCTCTTCTCACCCTCATAATCGCCAAGCTAGTATTACCCAAATGTCTGCCTGTCTCTATTTATCACTATCACTATCACTCTAGTCCAAGCCATCTCCCCAGGGAGAGACCAGCTAGAGCAAGCACCAGGCCTCCCAGAAGCCAGAGTGAGCTTTTCAAAATGTCACATCCAAGGCCTCCCTCCCTCCCAGATATCTGCCTTGGTTTCTCAATGCTCTTTGACTTGCCTTGCAAGCATCATTATGTCTCTGCTGACCTAATGAAACCCATCTGCTCGCCGTCCTTCCACTACCACTCTAACTCAGCTTTCCAGGCCTCTTTTGTTTTGTTTCCAAAACCTGCCAAGATTCATATACTCACATATTCATTCCCATAGCCTGGACAACCCTTCCCAACCCCTTTAGAGCTGTTTTATTCATATTGTCCACATCTTGACATACTTGTCTCCTTCTCAGAGGCCTTCCCTGACTATCTCAGGGCACTGCTATTCCAACTGCCATTATTCTCTTATGTTTCACATTATTTATCTTTGTAATTAGAGATTATAAATAAATTTTTAGTCTATTTCCTCCTCATGACTGAAAGCTACCTGATGACCTGGATTTGGCCATCTTATTAACTACTGAATATCCCATCTGAATATGGTACCTGGCACATATTGGGCTCCTAATAAAAAATGAATGAACGAGTTCTACAAAGTGAATTGTGTGGTAGGCTGGTTTTTCTCTCTCTTGTTTGTGTGGGGGTTACAATGTATGTGTGTACGTGAATGGAGAAAGAATCTTCTGGAGCTTGGATTGCTCCCTGCTAAGACCCTTCACTGGCTCCCTATTGCCCCCTACACAAGGCTTTAACTCAGTTTAGTTTATAAGGCCCTTCATGAGTCAACTCTGCTTTCCCCCTACAGTCTTGTCTCTTATTCCATTTCCCTGGTTCCTTCTCTGCAGAATGTGTGCATGCCTACGAGGTTTGGCATTTTGGTTCTGAATTTTCTCCACCTTGCTGATGCCAGGATCATTTCTTGTGACACTCCCTCCAGAGAGCTTTCTCTGAGCCTCTGTTTCATCTCTGTGGGTGGGTTGGGTGCCCTGTCTTTGTGTTTCCTGTACTTTCATCTAAAACCAGTCTCCAAAGTGAGGGCAAGGCAGGGCTTACTTTGGGGAAATATATTAACATATTTATTTTTTAATTCCTACCTTTGTATGTTTTATAATGTGTATAAAATATCATCATACCATTATATATATATATATATATATATATATATATATATATATATATATATATATATAATGGTATGATGATATTTTATACACATTATATATATATATTTCTTTTAAAAAGGAAATATAAATGTATATAGGGGAGTATGGTCAAGAAATTTATAAAGGTACATGGTCAAAATAACTTGGAGATCATGATAGCTTAATACTCTTCACTCTGCATGGCATTTGACTGGTTTTTGTCTGTCTCTTTCAAGACCTTCTTTAAATAAACTCATGAGGGAAGGGATACTACACCGAGTGGCATTACCCAAGAAGGGTAGAGGAGCTGGTTTTAGATGGTACATCAAAAAATGACACCTCAAAGCACGGACTTCTGTTGAGAACTTATTGCCCTTTACAAGTCTCATTCATTCTTTCTCATTCGTGTAGGATGACATTAAGCTGGGTGTCAGTACATTTCTCACACCTCTGGGTGATACTTGCTAGTTTCCCCTTTTAACAGAGAGATTAAGATTCCCTTTAAGTCTTTGAAAAGGGCCCTTTATCCAGCCAGAATCAGACAACTGGGCTTTATTTCCATTGCTCCTTTCCTCAGCTAAGTATGCAAAATCTCTTAAAAATTAAGTTATTTAAAGAGTGAGTAAACTTTTAAAATATTAAGTAAATTACAATATATGTAAAACTTGTATATGGTAATTCATTGATATTTGGAAAACACTAGAGGAGTATAATCAACATGATCTTTGAAATATGAAGACTTTGCTAGAATTCTGGCTCTGGCAATGACTAAACATGTGACCATTGACACTTTGTTTTCTGAATCAGACTGTAAAATGGGGCCAAAAATGCTTACTTTGCAGGCTTTTTTGAAGATTAAAATTCATGTATTTAAAGATATTTCCCAATGTCTGCACTTGCTTGGTAATAGATATACGTTTGTGCAATGAATGGAGGGCAAGTATGAATGGGATGAGTCTAAATCAATGAATCATCAAACCTGGCTCTTCTCTGAAAGTCCCATCCTTCTCAGTTGGGATGAGTCAGGCTCTGGAGGGTCCCATTCTCTCTTTCACTAGGGTACCATTTCACACCCAGTTGACACTTACCCAGGAGGCTTGGGAAAATTAATGAGCTATGCCTAGTCCCTTAACTCTCTCCTTTGGAGTGATTAGTGTGAGAGGAGAATGGAACATGGATGAGACCTGGCTTTTTTATGGCTCTGCCAGAATCCTGCTAGAACACTGACTAAAGAACATGAGACATCTCTAAAGATAACTTCAGCCCTAGCCTATTTAGCTCAGTGGATAGAGTGCCAATCCACAGATTGAAGGGTCCTCAGTTATAGGCTCAATCCCCGGCCCTGGTTGGGGTGTGTGCGGAGGTGACCAATCGATGTGTCTCTCTCACATTGATGTTTCTCTCTTTCTGTCTCTCTCCCTCCTTCCACTGTCTCTAAAAATCAATGGGAAAATATCCTTAAGTGAGGATTAACAACAGCAGCAACAAAAAGATAACCTCAGCCTTGGCATTTGGTGAGTTCTCCACACAAAGAAGTGTTCAAGACAAAGGAGATGACACCCTGACCAAGTTCTGACGCATCTTTTCTCTAAGAAACATCATATTCATCTTCCTGAAAACAAAGATACACTTTGAGAGCATCATGAACTAGGTCTTGAAAGAGTGTTTCTGGAATCTATGTAGAGACAGATCTGACTTTACAAGCCAACATTCAGTCCTATTCCTCACAAATGCAGTTCTACTTTTATTTCATAATGAGCGCTATGTTTTTTAAGAAGTCAAACCACCCAAGACCTTTAAAAAACAAATGAACCTCCCCTCTCCACATGGTTTCTCATTTTTCAGTTGTCTACTTCAATCATCTTTGCATGATGGCTGGTTCCCACGGGGATGGAAGTGGAAGCTTCCTGACTCATTAAAGCACAGTATTACTCTGTTGCATTCTGTTGGTCAATACAAGTCAGGAGGACAGCTGGGATTCAAAGGAAGAGCACTCCTCTTCTTGATGGAAGTAGTGACATGTGTGTACAGGAATGGGAGGAACTGTTGGTGCCTGTCTGTATGGACAATCTAATGCACACACACACACAATTCCATTCATGAAATGTAGGAGTCAATTCTGCTAATACAAAGCTTAGGACAAGCATCACTCACCTCTGATTTCTGTCATGGGATGTCCAGAGTGTCTCCATTGGATCCCCAAAGATAAAGACCTCAGGTCCTTCTATTTTGCTTTCACTTTCATTTCCATTGGAGGGAAATGTAATAAAAAGGGCCAGAAGTCAAATATGTGTTTGTGGGACCAAAAGGAAGGTCTCCGTGTGTCTGCATGTGAACATGTGCCTATGCACACATGAATGTATATCTGTCAGGGAGGTGAAGGTTATTTTAGACTTTAAGTTTATATCTTCAGCTGTCTTGTGATGCCCTGCTCTCAGTACATCTTTTTCTGCCACTAAACCGTTGCCCAGACCATCCTATCCCTCACGCATGACTAACCTACCTTCTGCACAAGACCATGTTGTTGTTGTTTTTCTTTTCCAATGAACAGATCAAGGCCCACTCAATTCATGCTCTTAATAATGATTCTTTTCATAAAACAAGCCTAATAGTTTTTATTCTTTTTTGTTCTGAGAGATGTCAATGGATATATAGGGGTTGGCTAGATGGTAAGGCAGACAGACCATGAAAGGAGAAGAAATGGACTATGTGAAGTCTCGGCTCTGGAAAAGAGAATATCTGCATAGTTATTTGATAGGATTTCTTTTCTACTTCACCTTACACAGAGAGACTTCTGTGGGGATACAGGGTGAGATGAATCATTATAAGGAGAAAGGATTGCATGTGTACCCTCTGTATGCAGAGGACAAATATTAAGAAAGCATTGAAGAATAAAGGAATATTTACATTTGGAGATTTATATTTGGTTTAACTTGGTTTTGACAGAGAAGATAAGCACTAAAATGCTTGCAAAAAGTTTTGGTATTCTTGGCAATAATTTTCCCTTATTACCACCAGCCCAAGGCTGCACCTTTCAGAACATAGCCAACTCTATTTAACCCAAAGGGAGATAATTTTCTGTATAAGTCAATATGTACATAAATTCAGTCATCAAATACAAAGAGAACCATAATTTTTAAAAATCTCGTACATGTGATAAAATTATCATAGTTACTTTTTAAATTGAATTTATTGGGGTGACACTGGTTCAAAAAACCATACAGGTTTCAACTGTACAAATCAACAAAACATCATCTGTACACTGCATCATACACCCATCCCCCAAAGAAAAGTCTCTTTCTGTCCCTGTTTACTCCCCCTTTGGCCACCTCCACCTACCCCTTCCCCTCTTTCCCTCTGGCTATTACCACACTGTTGTATATATGTGGGTTTTGTTTTGTTTTGTCTTGTTTTTTGCTCAATCCTTTTACCTTCTGAGAACCATCACTTTTAAAACTCAGAATAAGAACACATCTGTACTTACAGAGACCAGTGTAAACAGACCCAAACTAGAAGAAGATATCATGACCAATGAACCCTGACTGATGAAACCAAAAGCTATTTTTTTAAAAAAAAGATCAACAAAATTGACATACCTTTAGCTAAACTAACCAAGAAGGAAAAAAAGAGACAAGTTTATAAGGCCCTTCTATTGGAGAAATAGAAAGGATCATAAGAGAATACTATGAACGGTCACATGCCAATCAATTAGATGACCCCTCTCTCTGTCTCAGTATTTCTCTCTGTCTCTCTAGGCTCAGCTGGAAGACATCTCTCCAAACAACACTCCCAACTAATCCTTCTCAGCATCTTTCTTTCCTGCCTCAACACCAAAACTTTTCTTCTAACTTTGGATTTTGCTTATGTTTCTAACTCTTGTTTCCAAATACCAGGCTTTGCACTGTCACATGGTTGTCTTTCCTATCCAAAGTGAACAATCCACTGACCCACACTTGCCTCTAACACGTGATGACTACAGTATACCAGTACAATGTGTATGAGGGCTGACTGTGGGCCTCCAGAAGTCATCACACTGCTGCCTCTGTTTTATAGCTAAAAACAGTGAGGTCAGAGAGAGAAGTGACTGCCCATGGACGAGTAATCCAAGGGGGTTTGTAACTGGGGAGCCAATGCTCTTTTCTTTATACTGAGATTTTCTGCTATGGACACTGAGGTCATCATCAGCCAGCCTTCCACATCACCATTTATGAACCCACTCCTGGGGAATGGCCGCTAATGGCCATGGGGTTTCTTTTTAGGGTGATGAGAATGTACCCAGATTAGGTAGTGGTGATGGTTGCACAATTCTGTGAATACACTAAAATCTACTGAACTGTACATTTTAAAGAGCATACTTTATGGTATGTGAATTATATCTCAATTTTTAAAAAAGAACCCATTTATACTCTTATTATCTAACCACTTGGTTCAGTTAGAGATAAAATGTGAATAATTTATTACCTTTGATGGTTTCCCATCACAGTTTAAAAAAATCCAAATGATTTTAGACTATTTCCAGACTCTGAGGGTGCCCCACCCCAATCACCCAATGCACCCTTCCAGAGCACACCTCCTCCTGGCAGTATCTTACTGTAAACACCCCCAACTCCTCACCTGAAGATTTTATTTTCTCCAGAAAAGCCAGAGAGTGACACCCCTGGAGCAGTCCACAGGAAACCGTGGTGGGAAGTGACAAATAAGCAGCCCACTTTCTCCTTCCACAGGAAGTACCCGGGGGCCAAGCCCTGCTCGCCTGTGTCGTAAGTCAATAACATCGCCTTCATTGAAATCCTCCCCTTCCCTTATCACTTCCCCACTCCCCTTCCCATGCCTCCTGGAATCCCTTTCCTAATAGCTGTTTGCACTCACCTCAGTGTTTTCTTCTGTAAAAATCTACCCCAAGATAAGGCTTTCAATAAAGTAGCTACCACCTATCTCTCTAAGCCCATCTCCTGCCACTTGCCTCCTATCCGACTCTCTCACAGCCTCACTGAACTTTCCCTCCACAGCACACCCAGTTTATTCCTACCTCAGGCCCTTTGCACTTACTTGCACTTGGCTCTTTCTGCTAAGAACCATCTGCCCCTGTTTCATGCATCAGTGTTTTCTACTTATGTGGTCATTGCTCAAATGTCCCTCCCCAAGAGAGGTCTTCCTTGAACACCAACTAAAATAAATCCCATGCCCCATCCTATGCCCAAACACACACCAATTTCACCACTTCAAGGCATTTTTACATAGGAGAAGGTACTGGATGGTCTGAGTTTGCTCCTCTAGGCCCAGTCTCCACCCTTCTCCACCCTCTTCTGTGCTCAGGGAGGTTGATCTTTACGGACTACAGTAGTGAGCTCCCTGGATTCAGCCATGAGAGGTTCTTACAGGTAGTCAGAGGCAGGAGGACGTAGAATCAGAGTATTGATATTCCCAGGTCCTCCCTGCTGAACACCTTGGTTCACCTTGAACCTGTCCAACCACTGTGAATAGTCCTTTATGAAATTCTCCTTAATTATTCAGTTTGCACCATCTGATTTGGTGTGTGTGTGTGTGTGTGTGTGTGTGTGTGTGTGTCCTATTACACACTCTAAATTATGTTAAGTATCTACATTTCTGCTCCCTCTCCTTATAGGAATATAAACTTCACAAGGGAAGGCATCCTGCCTGCCTTTTCCACCCTATGCCCTCAGTTCCTAAGCATGGAATAGGTGCTTATAAATATTTTTGAATGTATAAATTCTGTTTATTTAAAAATTTTAGCACAGGAAAGCAACATATTTTCATGGATCATGTCCCTATATCTCTTGAGGTGACCATCTTTCTCTAAATTATTTCAGCTCCCAGGCAACAAAGTTTTCTGAGTTCATGCTTTTTTTTCCCTTAACCCCTTTTCTCTGGAAGTTGCAACGATGTGTAACAAATGAGTTATTCTCTGGAATTAATTTAGCTATAAACCCCTTCTGTAACTGGTTAATAAAATATAGGAAATTGCCTCCAAGCAGCCAGAAATATATTGTGGGAAAATGAGAAGACAGTTGAGAAATAAGGATCTGAGTTTTCAACATTTATGTTTGCTTTCACTCCTAATAAATATTTAAGTTAAATTGAATTTAAGTTAACTTGATGCTATGTAAGTGTAATAGTCATCTGTTTATAGCAGTACTTTCCGCAAATTTTTAGTTTAGGATCTTTGGCTCTTAACCAAAATGCATTTTAAAAAACACACCTTTCTTCTTCTACTATAAATTTATAACTCCACATTCACTTATGTAATTGTTGTAAGAAGTCAAATTCAGTTGTTTTTCTTTTGTAGAAAAACAGATGGGGAAGGATTCATTTGCATTTGGAGTTTACTTGGTAAATTTTACAGAATAAATTAGAAATTGTAATAGACAGAATAATGGCCCTCCAAAGATGCCCATGTTCTAATGCCTGGAACCTGTGACTATATTATCTTGAATGGGAAGTGGGAATTAATCAGCTGACCTCAAAATAGAGAGAGTATCTTGGATTTTCTGGGTGGGCCCAATGTAACACAAAGGACTTTGAAAGTGGAAGAGAGATGCAGAAGAGGACATTAAAGTGATGTGATGTGATGTAATAGAATTCAACCCGTCATTGCTGGCCTTGAAGATGGAGGAAGAGGCCACAAGCCAAGGGATGCAAAAGGACTCTAGAAGTTAAAAAAAGGCAGGAAAAGGGATTCTCACTGAGAGTTTCCAAAGGAATGCAATCCTGACACTTTGATGTTGGCCTAGTGAGACTATCAAAATTCTGATCTACAGAACTATAAAATGATGATGAATTTGTGTGGTTTTAAGCCAATTTTGTCACAACAGCAATAGAAAAGTAATGAAGAAACATAACTATATTTTTTCTTCTAAAGGAGCAGCCATATTATTGTCTCTCTCTTCTCCACTGGATAGTTTTATTTTTGTGTAAAATTGTAATGGTACAAACATGAGTACAAAAGTCACTTGGGTACATTTTTGGATTTTCATGAAGGCATTTTTAAAAAACAAATATTACATTCCAAGTATTCCTATCAAAATGGGAGGTGCCCATAAATTAAATGAGATTTAATCTTTCAATTCCCAGCTCTTTTGCAAGAGGCAAAAGAGAAAAAAAACATTCAAATACTTAAAAATGTGTTGAATTTCAAAGTAATATAGATGGGCCCCTCTTGTTTTCCCACCCAGCACAGTTGGTGAGCTGCAGTACAAGGGGTTAACCTCCATGAATAAGATTAGACCTAAATTGTGAGGGAAACAGTTGATCCCTGGAGCACTGCATTATTTTCAAATTACATTTTCCTGCTTCTTGCTTTCCTGCTTCCATGGTGTGAAGGGAGCTTGTGCTTTTTGACATGTTCCAGCTAGCTTAGACGCTTCGAGAGAGCCAAATGACTCAATCCCTGGACCACTACCAATGTTTTCAGGATTGAATCCTGCTCTTATTTTCTAAGGAACAATGTTTAACTGGCCTTGGTGGCATTGTGTCAACCGACATCACCCTTTAATTGCAGATATGTCACGTTAGACTACCATATTGAGGGAAGTTAAACAATATGATAAAGGCTGGTGGTGGGTTTTCTGTGTCCCTGGTCAAGGAGAAGGTCCGTATCATAAGAATATATACATGTTGAGCCCTCTCAATCGACCTCAAAAATGCTGAAACACGTTAAATTACATTCATCAACCAGCTGTAGAGCAAGCCAAAGTGACAATCTCGCTGAAAAAATACATCATTCTGCTGCCATCTATTTTAAGTAACTCCCATGAATCAGATAGAGCTTGAAGCACACCATACTAGGTTCACACCAGAAGTAATTTTATTTCCCCGTGATTACTAATGTATGTGCAATGAATTATGGAACTCAAAATAAGTATTCTCATATTATTGCTTAGGGATTTTGAAAGGTAATATCTGCATGGAAGATGATGAAGTCATCAGCCCACTGGCCCCCAAATTAGCAAGATTTCTGTGAAGTAGATCTGGCCCAAACTTGTTTTCAGTATTAGGAGAGCAAGATTGGATACAGGTCCTTTTCTGAACTATCCATCTACATCTGATGTCACAAAGTCATTGGTTTGCCTCCAATAAGACACTCAACTCCTTTACATGAACAACAATGGCTGCATGTATTAACTTAAAAAGGTGAAAGTGGATGATTGCTTTCATACCTTGAGAAAAGAGATTGAGGACCCTCATGAAGGTCTTACAAGGTGCTCTAATTCCTGGGGAAGTAAGGTGATTGACCTCCAGGGGCCTTGACTGAAATGTGGAGAATAAAGTGCAGTGGAAAACTTTTCACAATGCTATAGAGTTCTCTGGGTTCTCCTGAAAAGAGAATGTAGTTTTCTGGCTGAAGGGTATACATTTTTCTCCTTGATGGGTACATATGTAGAAGAATATGGGGCGGCATCCATCTCTAAATAGAAACCAAGATGGGGAACCCAAGAAAAGAGTTTTTGAAAAAGACATTGAATTGGGGCTATGATCAAAATCAACAGCAAGATGGCAGAACAGGAAGTATCAACTTGAAGAGCCTTCTTAAAGATGTGAACAATATGCATTGAACTAATTTCATAAAGCTCTCTGTTGTGGGATTTCTTTTCTCATCTTGTTCTGATGCCCATGTGGGAGCCCTTTGAGTTTTAAGTTGCTATACACTGAGTATTTGTGTCCCCCTCAACTGTATATGTGGAAACCTAATTCCTGATGTGATGGTATTAGGAGGTGGAGGATTTGGAAGGTGGAGACCTTATGAAAGGGATTAGTGCCCTTGTGAAAGAGACCCCAGAGAGCTCTCTTGCCCTTTCTGTAATATGAGGACACAGCTGGCTATATATGATCCAGGAAGCAAATCTTCTCCAGACGCCAAATCTGCTGACTCCTTGATCTTGGTCTTCCACCCTAGAACTGTGAGAAATAAATATTTGTTGCTTAAGCTACCCCATTTATGCTATTTTTGTTATAGCATCCTGAACATACTAAGACCATAAGACCAAGGGCATCATCTTCTGTCCCTGGTATTTGATTGGAGAGCTCTGATTGCCTGCATGGCCTGCTCCAATCAGGCACATCTCTGTCAATGAGAAAGGCAAGTGGCCAGAAATACCATAAGCATTGGGGCGGGATTGGGGGAGGGAGGGAAGGGAGGGAAGGAGAGAGGGAAGACTGGGACAATTGCCTGAATAACAACTGGGAAGGAATGAAAGTAGAGCAAGGAAGCCCTAACTGGTTTGGCTCAGTGGATACAGCATTGGCCTGTGGACTCAAGGGTGCCAGGTTCAATTCTAGTCAAGGGCATGAACCTTGGTTGCAGGCACATACCCAGTAGGGAGTGTGCAGAAGGCAGCTGATCGATGTTTCTCTCTCATCGATGTTTCTAACTCTCTTTCCCTCTCCCTTCCTCTCTGTAAAAAAATCAATAATATATATATATTTTTAAAAAGGAAAGTAGAGCAAGGATCACATATAGCCTTTGTGATGGCAGCTTTAAAACAGATTAAGCCTTTGTGAATGTCACCTGGTTTTTGGGCCTCTCATTTTGGCTTACCACTTGGTTTAGTCACATTTCTTAGAGTTAAGACATTGACTAAGTACTGTGGATAACACATGGTAGGGAGCTCAGTATTCTGTCTCCAACAGGTAAATCACTGTCCTTTTCATTAGAATAATATTTGGTTCCAGGCAAAGTACTAGGCACTTTCCTTGTATTATTTCATTACTTTTCTGACATGTTCTTTAAAAGAAGACCAGCAAATGTCCCAGAAATCTGGCCAGCACTGTCCTGGGTGACCTGACTTTGTATCTGTCTGCAAAGGTTCTGGATAAGGCTAATGTGTATATTGTTTAAGCTGAAGTTGGATTTGAAAAAGGCCTGGAGAGTGTCATACTGTGTTCACTATTTGTGCCACTTCAGATGACTTCAGATTCTCAGGCCAAAATGAGATATCCAAGCTGGCAGAATGATCTCTGCATAGTTCAAATCAATTGGTAAAAAGAAAAATAATGCTAATACTCCCCAATTTAGCTACATTTTGTTTTATATCATCTTTCTTAAGCTGAAGCATGTTCTAGAAGAGTTCAAAGTGTGGTCATGTAGACCTTAACAAGGTCAAGGCCTTTGGGAGTGATACTCCACAAATCTAACCCTTGACAACACTCCCAGGAACACCCACTCACAGGATAAATTTTGAACCACTGTTCAGGAGGCATAGCATCTTAAACTCTGGTGCCAAGGGCTCCTCCCTTCTTTCTCCTGCTCCCTCTCCTCTTCTTTCGCCTTCCCATGTGTTTCATTTCTTTTGTGATTTCATCTTATTTTCTCCCATGTTTTCTGCAAAAATTTACTTTTGTCCACATGTCAGTGAGAATCAAGATAAGGACAATTAAATCAAATGTAGTTAGGTTTAATTACATGCAAAAACTGTATTCATCAGACTTTCCTGAAGAACAAGATATTTATTTAAAAAACTTCCTTGACAAGTACTTAGGATATAAGCAGAGGCCTTGAGAGACCTTAATAGGATCAGCTGGGCTTTGAAGGGGACAGGGGAGAGGAATGTGTTTATTGCTCAGCGTTGGAGGGGAGATAAGGGAGAATGAGGGGCTGAAGTAGGAGTAGAACCAATAAGGTTGAGGGAAATGGGGGTTCACACATCACACTGTGGCCATTTCCAGCACTCTCCCAAAATTTAAATAAAGTATACTAAAATGCTCACATAATTAGTGAATGGATTTTTGAGTCAATCAATGGAAGCCGAATTCTGTATCTACTCTGATGCCAGAGAAAAGCAAAGCATCCAGGAAGCCATACAGAAGCATGAGGGAGCAAACCCCTGGAAAATCTTGGGGAGGGCTTGTGATTGCCTGTCACAAGCCATGAAATTGGGGTCTGAACCATGTTTAAAGATCTCTTAGGTGTAGGGCACCTGTATAATTGATGAGAAGACCAGGACACTTTTAAGCGTTAAAGGGAACATTTGAAATATGCAAAGGCAACAGGCACACTCTGGGGGTGGGGTGGGGGGGATGGTCCTTCTCCCTAGAAAAGCCTTTGATATCTTGAATTTACAGGAAAGAGAGGACACAATGTAGAGGGAGGTCAGAAGGTTTCCTCTAAACTAGACTCAAGTTGTTAGGGGACAGAAAAAAAGTGAAAGAAATCTGACAGTAGGAGAAGCTCAGGAAGTGAGTCACGGATGCCTTAATTTTCATGAGAAGATCAATTTTTGTGTTCTTAGGTAAAAGATGATCATAGATTCAGTTTTTAAAGGCGTTAGAGATGGTCAGATAAATTTCAAAACTGGTAGAAGAAAATTTTAAAAAGGAATTTAAAAAAAGGAGGAATAAAAAGAATGGAAGGAAGGAGAGAGAGAGGGAAAGAAGGAGGGAAGGAAGGAAGGAAGGAGGGAAGGAGGGAAGGAAGGAAGGAAGGAAGGAAGGAAGGAAGGAAGGAAGGAAGGAAGGAAGGAAGGAAGGAGGGAGGGAGGGAGGGAGGAGGAAAGCAGTTAATTTGAAGTTGTCTGTTCTTGGCTGCCTTCCTCAATGAACTGATGATAAAATTCTAAACTGTGCCTTGAGATTTCCTTGGGATGGCTTGACTTCACATATAAGTTACATGGCACATATAGATTTCAATGGGGTTGCAGTGGTGTCCAAGAGGTAGACAGTTATCCGCAAAGTAGCTGAAACTGAGGATCAAGGGAAAGCCCTTGTGACCTCTATTGGGAGAGACGCCATAGGTAGTGGTGATGCTGTGAACTGAAGAAAAAATCAACAATGTCAAAAACCCAAGTGGATTCAAGCATGAAAACCACATCAAATGTCACAAGAGAGAATGTTCCAGTCTTGAGAGGTTGATTTGCAACTTCTGCTCACATGGTCGATTAGATGTTCTATCTAGAGGAATGTTGGTCTGGAGCAACAGAGGGAAGACAACTGGTCTAAACTAATTCTTGCTTGCAGAGGCCTTCCTTGCAATGTGTGTGCATATGGGTGGGACTTGGGGGCATGGAATGGGTGGTGGAAGAGTGGAGAGAGGGAATATGGCCATGAGGCCTCACTCCAGAGCAAGGTCTGCATGTGCTGGAAAAGTCACCAAACATGAAAAATGATAGTGTCATACATGTCAGAACTAAAGCTTTGCCTTTGAAATCCTTTGTAGGTTTTGTCAAAGCTGGAAAAATCTATCACTTCAAATCTGTAAGCATTTTTTTCTGGTAAAGACATGACTTCCCCATTGGGTACTATTACCTTGTCTGAGAAAAATTACCTGGAGGGACTTTCAGTGGTATATAAATAAAACAAGCACCACCAGTGTTCTTGAGGAAATACTGTGAAGAACCAGGAAGCTGAAGACAGATTGAGAGTGAAAAGTTGGGTACCTTAAAATGGAATGTTTGATTGAACCATAGTTCTTCTTCTATTTTTAATATTTTTGTTGGGGAGCAGGGGCTGAAATACTTCTTTTTATCCACTGAGAGTCTGTCTAAGCTGTGCTTATGAATGTGGCTTGTATTTCTATTAAAGGGTATGAAACAGGTGAGTACTACTGGATGCATGGTCTTATCTTGAGGGAACCACTGAGAAAAAACAGAAAGTAGACCACCCTAGACCACTATGTTGATAACCTGTGGGAAGAGTTCTTGAATATTCAGTGACTCAGGCTTGGAGATTTGTCTGGGTATCAAACTACTGCTTTGTGGTCACTTATTTGGGGTTAGGTATGGGTGAGAGGATGAGGATGGTGATGTATGCTTTGGAAGTGAATTGAAATTGCCTATCTTCCTGGGATGAGGTCAACACTAGGACAGAGATGAAAAGTTGGTCTGGGACTCATGGTGGTCAGGCATGGACACTGGAAGTGAGACACACTTGCTGTCATTCCCCAGAGGGGAATGTCAGGGCAGCTCTGTGGAGGCCTCATAAAAAAGGGTCTGGGCCCATAGCTCAAACAGGGTCACATTCCATTTCCATTGATAGAGTCTTGTTTCATTTCATTTATAGTCAAAACTACAGTCCAATCTTCCCCCAAACAGAACAGAACAAAAACAAGCAACAGCAATAATGACAAACTTCTAACTGTGTAGATAGGAGACTCTGAAGGGAGGGCAGCACCCCTGAACATGACCCAGAGGCCAGCCTGGTGGGTGGTATCAGCATCTGCCTAAGGAGGGTGAACAGGAGTCTTGGGAAGCACAAGAGAAAGGAAGAGGAAGCAGTGGCCAAGGCAGATGCTGAAGGCTCAGGTGCCAGCACTCCTGATACACAGCCAGCAAGGGAGGCCTCACTCATGTCCAACCCCCTGGTTCGGGGACTTCATTCAGACTTCTAAGTTGGTGAAGCTAACGCAGCGTACAAATTACAACCATGATGGAGGTATCAAATTACGATGCGACAACAGTAATACCATGACTGCTCTTTTAAAAACATAAACACCCAAAAGGATGTGCTCCTCCTAATAACTTGAACAATTGTAAAGACTTCTCCCACTCCTCTGGTCTCATCTTTCAGACTTGACTATTCCTCCAAATGAGTAATTCCAATAGGAGTATTAATGCCTTTGCCATGTGCCAACATTACCCTGAAGAAAAGATGTTGGATTGTTTTACTGGCACATACAGCACAGAGAAAACTGACAATGCATGCGTTTGTCTGGGCCTGACACTTCCAAGGCGTATTTAAACCTCATGTGTCATGGAACCCTTACATCAGTGCAGGGAAGGAGTGAGCCCACCACCTAGGCTCCGGCCACCCTTCCTTTTAGTTAAAAATGTGCTCTTGATAGACCTGGGCTTCTTTATTTTTTTGAATCAAACACATTCATGGAGATTTGACAACATGCGCTAGATATTAACAGTAGAAAACAAAGTGTCTCTGATAACATGAAACTGGGAGTATAGAGATGACACATGATAATGTATGTGAAAATGTAGGTGTTTGCACTAAAATAATGATAGCTTTCTGACTTTTCAGGGGTTTTGTTTGTTTGCTTGTTTTGGTTAATCCTCACCAATGATATTTTTCCATTGGTTTCTAGAGAGAGTGGAAGGGAGAGGGAGAGACACAGAGAGAGAAACATCAATGTGAGAGAGACTCATCAATTGGTTCCCGCCTGCACATGTCTTGACCAGGGCCGGGGATGGAGCCTGCAACTGAGGTATGTGTCCTTGACTGGAATCAAACCCAGGTCCCTTCAGTCTGAGGACCAACACTCTATCCAATGAGCCAAACTGGTTAGGGCTGACTTTTCAGTATTTATTTTGTGATAGATGATCTCAGCCATTGCTAAGCTCATGTTTGCTTCCTCATATCCCATTTGCCTTTCATCAACACCTTTGTAATATGGTATGCCGTAGTAAACTTTTGCCATTGAGCTCCCTCGCTTTGGTTTTTCTACCTGACAAGGGTGTGACGGATCCAGAACATTCTGAAGTGTAACATGAATGTGGGCCTCATGTCTGACTTGTGTCTTTTCAGCTCATTTCCTGCTGGCCCAAAGAACATTTTGAAAATTACATGGACTCTTAAGATAATGTTCCACTCAAGCTTTCAGGGTAGGAGTTGTCTAATAATATTTTTGCAATATGTATGTAATGATTCTTGATATGAAGAGAAAATAAATGAGACCCTGAGGGATTTACATTCTGGAGATTGAGGGTCAACTGAAGAAAGGTTTCCAAGATGATTCTGAACTTGGGTGGGCAGAAGCTTGTTCAAACCATAAAAGGTGGCAAATTTTGGTAGACTAATTGGCTCCTCTCTCAGATCACCCCATGTGCTCCATCCAGCCGGGGCGTTTTACATCTCCTTCCCAGGACAGGCTCTGTGTTCCTCCCAATTCACATGGGAGCTTGGCAAGATGCTCGGATTAGGTGTTCCCTTGTTATGTGTGAGAAAGACTTTGGTCCCAGCCTGGAGGTCTTGGCTAAGGGGATGGTGAGGTCTGGCTTTTCTGGAACTTCAAGACAAGTTGTACCAAGAGGAATGGCTACCAGGCTGAGCTGACAGGCGGCTGCAGATCTCAGTGTGCTCATGCTTGTGCACTGATAGGCAAGAGTGGGCTGTGGCTCCCGGAGCTCTGGGAAGGTCAAACCAAACCAAGTATCCACAGTGAAGACTTGAGCTTCTAAGGCGCCACCAGGAGCGTATTTACAAGGCCCACTAAATCTTGGCCAAGAAAGTTACCGATGGGCGTACCTCATAAAACATTTAAGTTCAGGCTCATTTCAGTTAAGCCTCTCAGAGCCTCAGGTGTTTGTCCAAAGCTTACCTGAGACTGAACTCTTGGAAACAACTGAGTTTGCCGAGACTTGCAAGAACTTGCTTCCCCATGGCAAGTTTGGTAGTGAGGAGCCCCCTCCCCCGCATAGCCTCATCTCTACCCCAGCCTAAAAATATCCCATCTCAAGAGAAGTAGGTCCCAAATATTTATAAACTATGAAAATTTGGGGTTTCAGGGGATTGAGATCTCAGAAATTATCTTTCTGTCCCAGGAGAAGATATTCAATAATATAGAATTTTAATTTCTTCGTTAGAAAGAAAATCAGTGAAGGGCATTGCACAAAATGTGTCTTTCTCTTTTCTATTCTGGGTTGAAAATTGTGGATTGGATTGAGTTAGATTTGGGGGTTAGGTCAGGTCAAATGCAGTTGGCTTCCTCTCACTTCCTGTAGTCATGAAAAGCCTTTATCTAATATATTTAATAGCAACGATAATGACAATAATAACTGACATTACTGGAACCTTACTCTATACCAGCACTGTGCTGAGTATTTTATAACTGATTATCATATTTCATCCTCATGGTCACACTATAGACTGATACTGTGATTATACCTACATTGTATAGACAAGAGAAACAGACTATGGGAGGTTCCGTTATTTGTCTGAATTCACTGTTATTAAGTGACAGCAATTGAATTTGGGTCGCTCCAGTTATGTAGTCCATGCTTTAAGCATGTTGCTGGGTAAGTCCCCACTGAGATAGTTTTCACAAGAAAGAAC
Source organism: Plecotus auritus (assembly GCF_963455305.1). Taxonomy (NCBI): domain Eukaryota; kingdom Metazoa; phylum Chordata; class Mammalia; order Chiroptera; family Vespertilionidae; genus Plecotus; species Plecotus auritus. Next base: position 38,163,608 of record NC_137785.1, on the reverse strand, counting down.
AAAGCTCTTATCTAAATAAATGAATCTGGTTCTGTTAATAAGATAATGGGCATGAAAATACTTTGAGAGCTTCAAAGCCTCACAGAAAGGGTAAGAATTAATGATTACAAAGAAAGAAATTCTATAGTGTGGGCGGAACAGCAAAAAAAGGAAAGTGGGAAAGATATTGATCATGAAATTAAAAGAACTATATCTTGGAAACATATCAATGTAATGATTATGAATTTGTAAAATTTAAATATTCAAGGGCTAGAAGGGAGAAATATGGAGAAATAGGGAAAAAGATTAATTTGTGGGGAGGGTTGAAATTAGGGACAGCTCTTTTCTTTCTATGATTTAGATTTCCATTAGATCATTTGTGTAAATTAAAAAGGCACATGCATGAATCCATTTTGAGAAGTGGGCATTGAGGACTATTCAGTGGTTAACCACAGCCCTCCAAGACAATCTTGGCATGTCAAGGCTTTGTCACTGGCAGTATTTAGAGGGAGCTTAGCTATTACATGGCAAATGTCTGTATTCTCCCACAAGGCCACACTCTTAGACATCACCCTAGTCAAAAGGACAATCCTGGATTAGAAGACGTGGAAGGATGCAAAGTTTGGGCCTTGACTTAAAAAAGGCTACAGTCTTCTCTATTTGTTTTTAGAAATGCTAATTGCAATGGATCTGAAATTTACATGTGACCCTTTAAAACTGAGATTCTCAGATTCATTCTTAGACCTGGTGACTCAGAAGTCCAGTGGGGCCAGGGGATTCTGCATTGTTAATCTGCCTAATTTAACAGGCTCTTATGGATTGTTAATTGGTGGAGAGGGGGCAACCTTCTCTGCAATTATACTTTTTCTCTTTTTATATTTTAATAATATTTATTTTTATGATTACAAAAAGAGTGTATCGATTTATTCAATGAATATTTATCAAATTCTGTCTAAGGCCATGTGTGAGGTAGTGGATAGAAGTGGAGTTTGGCACTGAACACAACACAGTCCCCACCCTCAGGAAGCTTATATTTTAGAGGATGGAGCAACAGTAACACATAGCAGATAAGCAACTAAATCTACAGGATGTCAGACAGTGAACATTGGTGGGAGAAGAATAAAGCAGGGTAAGAAAAATAAAGAGGGGAGAGTAACTAATCTATGTATTAGTTACACACACACACACACACACACACACACACATATATACACATTAATGCATAGATACTTTAAAAACCATTGAATACTCTGAAAAGAATATAAAATATCATAGAGATAACCACCATTAACAGTCTGTTCTATTTTCTTTTGGACATTCTTCCTCTATCTTGAATTGGGATTGGATTCTATCCACTTTTTTAGTGTAACCAGCATTTTTTTTTTTTTTTTGGCTCGACATGCCACAATCATTCTCCCATGTCATTAACATGATTTTATATTTAAAGGTTTGCTAAGTGCCATTGTAGGAATGTACAATTGATTTAGCTATTTCCTCTGTCCTTGGTCATCTAGATTATTTTCCATTTTTCACCAATATAAATATGACACGGGTGCCCTTTCTTACCTATAAATCTTTGCATGGATATCTAACTTTTTTTTTTTTTCAGAATAAACTTGAGTGCTTTTTAAATCTGTTTTCTTAAAGGGTGCTGCTAAATTGCCCCTGAAGTAGAGTAGAAACTGGGCCATCTTGTCACACCAGGGTGTAGCAGACCCTTTATTAAGCCCACCATGTTCTGGTTTTGCATTTCATTTGCCCCCATTTGCGGGTCCAGTTCTCCCAAGTCTGAGGATATGTGTGTGCCACTTCCCAGTGTGACATTCTACAGGGCCCTTCCTGTCGGCACAGTGGAGTAGAACATCCCTGACTGCATGGATACCTTCCCCAGAATCTGAAGGGGTGACCTTCGTCCCTTCCCCCAACCTTTGCTTGAGTGAGTTTTAATCTATTCCTGGCCCCTCAGGGCCCCCCTCCAGGATGCTGTAATCACCGCACTAACCTGTGTTCACATTTCCCATTATCGAGCAGAAATCCCCCGTGCATCAACATCGTCCTGCTGCTTCCTAATGGCCCCACCTCGCAACTTCTAATGGCCCGTCCTCATTTCCCCCAAGAGCCAGCTCTTTTTGCTAGTGTCTTAAGACTCCTGGTCCAGACGAAATTTCCCCCTTGATGTCCATCTGGCCAAATTGAAGGTGATGCAGGCAGTGAGACAGAGAGACGGGTGTGTCTGAGTCAATAGGACAGAGGAACCTCTCAGGGCTATCCATCTTCTGTCTTCTCCAGTGACATCCCACTGGCCCCCTCCTTGTCTGCAATTAGGGGATGAGAGACGACATCCCTAATTGCTAGTGCCATGCCACAAAGACGGGGTGGATGCTGGTACTCTGATCACAGCCCTCCCTTCCAGCCCTGACAATAACTTCCTGGAGATGCTGCTCCTTTCTTTGCGGGTAAAACCCATTCAAATGTGGGCATACCCTTTTTCGATGCATCATGTGGCAAACTTAACCTTCAGAGGAAATATCAGCAAGGACAGAAGAGGCTATTCTGGAGTCGCTCCCTTTCAGAGTTGAAATGTCTGTGCTGGGCCTCAAGAAAGAGGCCCTCACCCACCCTTGACCTCCACTGCAGCTTCCTCAAAATGGATAAAACGATGTGCTGATGTAGAGAATGATGAGCAGAAGTGATTACCAAGCATGTTGCAAGCACAAACATAATGATTGTTTTAAAAAAGGAAAATATTATAAGCACTGGACAATGCCAGCATCTCCATTTTTTTTTCAGTTCTTATAAAGCCACCTGGGGATCAGATTTTCCATTTCTCCCTTCCTTATTCAAGGTGAGAGATTATCATGTGCTTCCATAGCCAACTGCTAAGTACGTGGGCTTTATGTTTGGCATCTATTTCTGGGAAGAGAGAGGGGTAGGTGGTTAGGGAGTAAAAGAAAAAAAAAAAAAGCTCTTCAGTTGCAAATTCAAGAAGTTATCTCTGAACTTGGATTTAATTGTTAACCAGTAATTAAATTCTTAAAATAAAGAAGAGTCTCCTGTCCAACTCCCCAGAGGATTCCTAAGGAGCATACTGGAGCCTCTTTGAGTGACAATAACTCAAGCCAGGAGATGGACATTCCCAGTAGGTACAGGTGGATCAAATTGCCTCCAGTAACTTCTATTCACTTTCTCTCAGATGCTTCTAGCATTCCTCACTCCGGTTTGAGGAAAAAGTCCATTCATTGGCCCAACAAATATGATGGGACTCCCACTTTGTCCCAGGAATTCTTGTGGTGTCGGGGGTTCAGAGGGGGAGCAAACTAGAGAAAGTACCTGCCTTCATGGAGCTTTCATTTTAGTGGAGTAGAGGCACATCATCAACTGGTAAAGAAGGAAAACAACAACAGTAATTTCAGGGCATGAGCAGTGCTTACAGGAAATTAATAGGGAAGGTGATGAAATATAGCAGTGTTAGCAACTGACTGAGACAATGTTCTCTTCACTGTGTCCCATTCCAGGAGCCAGAAGCCAGAGGGAATATTTTGAAGGGGAAATGTAATCATGCATAATTATGGGGACTTGACATTTCACAACTGGTCCTTTAAACATTGTCTTTTTCCCTCCACTAGACTGTAAATGTCATGGAAGCAGGGACAGAACTGCTTTGTTAACTTCATCCTCCCAGTGTTCCCATAGTAAGAGCTCCGTAAATAGTTGTTGAAAAGATGGGTAGATGGATGGATGGATGGATGGACTAAGAAAGATTGTGTCTGAGGAAGCTGCTGTGATTGATACTTAGGATAGGTGCAAGCTAATAGATGTCTATCAGGGAAACACACAAATGGAGAGACAACAAGAATATAGGATGCCTGTGGAGTTGGGAAGCTGACCCCAGATGCTCTGAAAAATGGCAGCTCCGTTCCCTTCATCACCAATCCAGGCACTAATGCCTGTAAAGGTGAACCCGAGAGCCTCGTTTTGATAGTATTAAGTCTAGAAGGGTTTCCAAAGGAAGAGCATTGAGTAGAATGGTTGACTCCATTAATGTCATAATTCAGGCTCCTATGAACATAGGAGAGATTGTAGGGAGCAATGGGAGCATAGCCGTCAAGGGCTTTTGGACACTTAGATTATGATCTTCATTATGAAGTTAGTATTGGTTCTTCCTTTATGTGCAGGGCTGGTATCAAGAGCTTTGCTGTTAGTACACCTGATTCTGTTTATGCCTATTGTCTTTGTTTAAACATTGAATCAATATATTTCCTAAAAAGGTAATGTTTTCTGTTTGGGCCAAATGGAAATTCTTAAAGATGAGAGCTTTTTAGAATAATCAAGATTTGACATTCAACCTGGCTTCATCAAAAAAGCAGTGAATTCCGTAGTAGAGGAGAGATTCAAGTTGAGGGGGGACATGTCAGGGATGTTCCAGATCAAGCACTGTGTAAGAACTAACAACAACAAAAAAGTTGCTCTGAAATATTGTCCAAACTTGATCTTTCATGAGCCTGTGACATAAAACACTTGTTCTGTGCACTGTCAAGAATACCTTATCCTAGTCTGCATCCAGGACACACACTGGGAGTCAGGACCCAAGGCTTTCCTGGGCCTTGGTTTTCTTATTTGCAAAAAGGGGTTGAAAAGTTCTATCTCCCAAAGTTGTTGTAAGGTTTCCCAGGGGGTCATACTTAGGAAATACCAGGCTTCTATGCAGCACTTAATAAATCCAGGTGGCATTTGAATCTGAACTCTTTCAGTTCACAGGCACTGAAAGTTTAACATTTCTTAATAATATAAGCTACACTGGGTGTAGGCAGAAATCGGTAGGGCTCCAGTGTTCCCACTCCCTGATTATGGAAGCAGTGAAAAATGTGTTGATTTTATCCCTTTGCTGAGCTGTACACCCACCTAGCAAGACCAGGCAAATATATGGTCTCAATTTCTTTTCTGAGGGGAAAGATCAATGTTTTTAGAGTAGCTGATTTTTACCAGTCTCAACGAAAAGTAATTTCCCATCTATGGAAAATATATTGAACCACACAGGGGATTGATAATGTGGTTGTCAGACCCAACAGAGGATGTTTGCCCATGCTGGTTATTCTTCCTATCCACTCTCATCCCCAGCACTATGTCCATCCATGGAACCTCAGCTCAAACCTCACTTCATCCGTGAAGACTGTTTTGATGGCTCCAAAGGACTTTTAAGTCCCTTTATCGTGCTCTGTGATTATGTCATGTATGCATGTCTCCTTTGTAACATGGATAACAGTAAGTTTGAGTGTCTGATGGGGTGTGGGTAATAGTGTTTCTCCCACTTGACTATAACAGGAGGGTGGGAATCCCCATTGCCTAGCATAGAGGCAGAGCATACTTCAAGGAAATTATTGTGGAACAGAGAAAGGGAACTTGCAGGGCTCTTGGCTAAAAAGAATACTGAAACCAGGAGAGACAGAGTATGGTGTAAGCGCTGACTGGACAAGGCTCAGGAGGGAGGAGAGGCTGAAACAAGAGGGGTTTAGGTTAGTGTTCAGGAAGAAATCTACTTTGCAAACATTTTTTAAAAGTCAGGGCTGCCTAAGAAGATAGTAGGACACTGGGACAACAGCCAGTAATTTTATCAGCCTCTACAAACACAATAATCTGATTTGCTCCAATCCCAATTTTGTTTTCCATAGATTTTAAAGAAACATTTTAGAAAATAAACTTTATGCTGAAAGATTAGAAGCAGGGTTTCTGCTAGGCTTTTTAAGCTAGGGGATTTAAGGAAGGAGACAGTACTATCTTTCTGGGATGGAGGGAGTGTCTGGGGCTGGGTGGAGCTAGAAAGGCTCTCACTGGCTGGGTAATACTGGGTATGAAGTTCAAACTTATCTCCTTCAAGTCATCAGAAAAGACACACCTCTTAGGCTTCTTTGTTAGGAAAGATGTGAGTATGCCCAGGTCCTCTCCCCCTGCAAATGGAAGAGGGACAGCTAGCTGGGGCTTTTCTGCTGAGCTATTAGGCAGCAGCAAACTGAGTACAGACAGGCTTCCTTTTGGTGCCGGGTTCAAACAAGGGCTAGGATGGTAGTAGCCCTCTGCCAAGTAGAAACCAGCCTTGCCAGCAGATGCTCCTTCACCAGTCAACCCTGCTCCCAGCTCAGGGACCACTTCTCAGGCAGTCTCCAAACAAAAAGTAGAATAAATTTCATTTCTCACTGACTTTTCTCTTTCTCTCTCTCTTTTTTTCCTCTGCATTTCCCAAACCCTACAACTTGTTGTTGTGTTTTAAATTCATAATTTATAGGTAATAGGCATTCTTGGAGAGCAGAAAAGCTGGCTAGAGAGTGGAGGGGAAATCTAGGGTCCACTCTTGGGTCCTCCCCTATTACTGAGTGACCTTGGGCCAGATGCACTGCTTCTCTGCTCCTAATTGTTCTCACCTGTAAGTAGGTCAATTCAGACCGCCATACTGACCACCACAGTGGTGAAGCCATAACAAGATGAACTGGAAGGAAGAACCTTGAGGATGATCCACATAACATGCAAGTATTAGATGTAGTGATGGGCTGGGAGAGGCCTGGGGTCATAAACATGCTCATTGGGAGCATCGCTGGCTGCACATGAGACAGGGCGCAGCCTGGAGTGGGACATGGGCTCCACTGAGACACATGCCCAGATGGGGCACCTAAGATCCCCCCACACATGGGCTACCTTAGAGTTGTGCAACAACACAGGGACATGGAGAGAACCAGAGGTTCTGGAGCCAGAGATATACTCAGGTTCCAGTCCTGCTTCTGCCTGTAGACCCGGAGCAAGTGTATCACTGCTCTGTGCCTCAGTTTACCCGTCTATAACAAGCTTTAAATATGGTAGGATGAAGCATGGCGGTTGCTTGGCACAGTGTCTGGTACAGCAGATGACCGTTATTAGTAATATGACTGTATTCACCATATTTTTGATTAATCCAAAGTACCCAGTGCTGCATACCTCTCACTTCTCTCCCTATCTCCCAGAAACTTCCCCTCCTGGGCAATTCCATATTCTAAACAGAGGTCTATTTTGGAACAAGAAAACTGCTCTCCAATGCCAATGCTCCAGGCTGTGCGTGCCTGCGTGCCTGCGTGCGTGCATGCGTTCATGTTGGGGGATGTAGCAGAGGCAGGAGGGATTCAGCTTTTGGAAGTGACTCAGAGGCTAGTTAGGGACAGGGGTGAAGAAGGGAGGAAAGAGAAGCAGCGGGTGCTCTCTCTCAAGTTCACCGAGTTGACAGAGTTATTAAAACATAAAAGACATACATGTACCAGGAGGGAAAATAAATAAATTAATTAATAAATTAATAAATTAATAAATAAATAAAACAACCCGCGCGTCCCGCCCTACACCTCCGGGCTGTGCAAAGCCAGAAGGGCCCCGGGAGCCAGGAGAGGAGGAACTAGTCCGACAGGTGAACCTTCTCAGGGGCCCAGCCTCCCTGGCGAGGCGCAGGGAGGTGTCCGTCACCAACTCTGACCCAGCCCTTCCTCATTAAAAAAAAAAACAGGGGAGAGGCGCGCTGCAGCCTCACCCCCACTCTCGAGCTTCCAACCCGGAGAAGGGGAGGAGCCCAACGCCCCTCGAGCGCCATTGGTCCATCTACGTAGCAACCGCCACGGGCGGGCCAATCGGAGCCGCGGAGCCGCCGGCTCTAGGAACCTCGCGGCCAGAAAGCTCCCAGTGCCAGCCCAGAAAGCACACCCGGGCATCTTCAAACTTCCCCCAACTTTCCATTCTTCCTCTCTCTCTCCCTTGGCCCCCTCTCCCCTCACAACTTGTCTCCACTCTCAACTGATGTTCACATTAGTGCCCAAACTCCGATGCTAAGGGAGGCCTTTTCAGAAGGCTACCTCTTCCCACCCACGGGAGAAACCCCTTTGGAGATAGAGGAGAGGACTGCTTGAGAAAGGTGTGTCAGGCTTTCAGATCCCCCTGGGTTCTAATCACCAAATGGCCACTTGCAAGGGCTTCACTTTTAATACTTAGTTTGTTTGAACAGATATGCAGATCTGTGCCCAAAGGAGAGGCAGTGTGAACACCTATTGTGTGTCATGGTTTGGCCTGGGGGTTTTTACGTCTTATTGCATTTGATAACACTTGTCATTCTGGGAAATGGGTCGCCCTGTCACCATTGGAAGTGTTCCAAGTGACTATTTAGTAGTACGTGGCCTAGCAGGATTCAAACCAGGCTGCCCTCATTCCAGAGACCACTTGGTTTCCCCTATGCCACCCACGTCCACACCACCTTTCAGTGCGATGGATCCTGTATGCTGCAAGGCTCGGACCCAGGCTCGCTATGACCTCTTTGCACACAATATGCCACAATTGCCTAATCCTCACAGCTTCCCACTACACGGTAACGTTTAGTCTAGTCCAGTGGTCGGCAAACTCATTAGTCAACAGAGCGGCAAACCGCAGCTCCTGAGGACCACTGTCCTAACCCAAACTCCACTACCACCCAGCTGCTTACCTTGGCTTACTTCTCTGGGCCTCAGTTTCCTTAAACACAAAACAAAGTTCTCCAAAGTTATTGGGCATCTCCAACTCCCTTACAACCCCTATGATACTGAATTTACATCTTGACTGGTAGACTTTCTTCTCATTTATTCCAGACTTTTGCACCATTAGTGATGCACTGGTAATCTCTTAACTCAGATAGTAAGATCAACACAATCCAGAGATAAAAATAAGACCTCCATTTTCCAGGAAAGAAGACTTGGATCTGGGGGCCAAACATACTGGTATACATGACTATGTGTGTGTGTTTTCTGCCAGGCTCAGTGGATAGTGTATTCAAAGCTTGTCTCTCCCAGAGGACCCAGCACCGCCCCAACCTCGCTCTCACACAGACCAGAGTTTACAGCCACTCCAAACCTCCCAAGTATGTATTTCATAAAAGCAAGACCTGGTTCAAATCCCCTGTAATGTCTCCAAGGGGAAAGAATAGAGTCAATAATCAGGGCTGTGTCTGTGTGTCGTAAATTCCCCAACCCCCTATTCCCTCTCCCGGCTAGCACACGCAGGCGCACGCACACACACATAAACACAGCCATAAATATATACACTCCCATTTAATAGACTGGGGAATCAAATTACAGTTACAGTGTCATAAAACTGACTAATACATAGGGTGTGTGCAGAAGTCTGTGTGTGTGTTTGTGTGTGTGCGTGTGTGTGTGTGTGTGTGTGTGTGTGTGTGAGAGAGAGAGAGAGAGAGAGAGAGAGAGAGAGAGAGAGAGAGAGACACACGGCGGGGGGGGGGGGGGGGAGAGACTTACAAGCCTTCTTTACTTGAGATCTTAAGTTCCCAAAATATACATTCCTCTGGGACATTTAAGCAAACTGTCCTCATAATTCGTAGAACAGTGGTCAGCAAACTCATTAGTTAACAGAGCCAAATATCAACAGTACAACGATTGAAATTTCTTTTGAGAGCCAAAAACCGACTTCTGCACATGGGCCACGAAGTTTCCATCGCACTGTATGTGTGCTCCCACACGTGGTATTTTGTGGAAGAGCCACACTCAAGGGGCCAAAGAGCCGCATGTGGCTCACGAGCCGCGGTTTGCCGACCACTGTCCTAGAACAGTGGTCGGCAAACTCATTAGTCAACAGAGCGGCAAACCGTGGCTTGTGAGCCACATGTGGGTTAGAACCTACTTCTCCTGACTCCATCCCAGGCCTCTTTCTTGCTTTCATTTTTGCATGAACAGAAAAATGCCATGAGGCATTACATAATCAATTCGTATGGGAAGTGGTTGTGGATTTAATGAATAGCAATCTGAGGTCAAAGGGAAAGGTCATCAGCATTTATTAGAGCTTTGTACATGCCGCTGCTCTGCCTATGTGGTCTCCTTTAATTGAATCTTCAGGACAGCATTGAGAGAATGAAGGTACTGTTACTTTTATTTAACAGATGGGAAAAGTGAGGCACAGAGTCCTGTTTAACTTACCTAGGGTCTCTCAACTGGTAAATGGATTAGCCAAGATATGAATTATGAATTTAGTTCTTCTTAATCCCTGCAAGCAGATTAATTTATTCAAATCATGATGGCTCTGTGGTTGCTCGTTTTAATGACTCAGCGGAATGCAAAACTTACAACTATAAAAACAATGCAAGATGTGTGACCTAATAAACATATATTGGTAGTACTGTGGGTCCCCAAAAAGGTATGTTCAAGTCCTAACCCTCAGAACTCATGAAGGTGATTTTATTTGGAAAAAGGATCTCAAATGAGATGATCCTGGATTTGGGGTAGAGATCCTAAATCCCAGAATAAGCATCCTTATAAGAAGAGGAGAGGATACGAAGTGAGGAAGGAGACGTGAAGAGAGAGGCAGAGATTGGAGTGATGCATTTACAAACCAAGGGGCACCAATGATTGCTGGCAACCACCAGAAGCGAGGAGAGAGGCAGGAAACACCTCAGGAGCCTCTAAAAGCAACCACAACTGCCTACACCTTGATTTCAGACTACTGGTCTCCAGAACTGTGAAAGAATCAATTTCTGTTCTATTAGGCCAACTAGTGTGTGGTAGTCAGTATATCCATACTATGGCAGTCCTAAGAAACTAATACAAGTGTTAAACTTTTTTTTACTGTACTTCAAAAGCAAAGAGACACAAGCATGAAATAGTATTAAAAGAATTACAAGCATAAATTGCCAGCCGAAAAATGTATTTGAAGAAATAATAAAAAATGAGATTCATGTGTTTATATATCAACAAATAGTTCAAGAAGATCAATCAATGCCTATTGATTGTCTGGCAAATGACTGGTTGGATATTAAAGCAACCTGTTTATCTGGTCTATATCCTGTATGTGTGTAAGAGAGGAGGGTATATTGCGGGAAACTTAAAACCTTTGTGTAGCCGAAACCGGTTTGGCTCAGTGGATAGAGCGTCGGCCTGCGGACTCAAGGGTCCCGAGTTCGATTCTGGTCAAGGGCATGTACCTTGGTTGCGGGCACATCCCCAGTGGGAGGTGTGCAGGAGGCAGCTGATCGATGTTTCTCTCTCATCGATGTTTCTAACTCTCTATCCCTCTCCCTTTCTCTCTGTAAAAAAATCAATAAAATATATTAAAAAAAAAAAACAACCTTTGTGTAGAGGGGGTGTCCCCCCTCCACCCTGGAAAGCTGGACAGAGTATTATTTCTGCCCTATCAACAAGTAAAAGCAGATGAACTAACTTTTCTCAAATCCATGAGAGTTGAAGCTACAGGGCAAGCAAGCCCAATTTTCAAGTGAACACAGTCCTCGCCAAGGGGGTTGGGATGGGAGCACAGGTTTCCCAAGGCAGGTCATGGGAAGAAGCATCACCAGGAGCCATCTCAGACATTTTAGTGACTTGCACAAGATTGCATGTAGGCCAGCACGAGAGTATGAAACCACTAGGAAACATAGACACAATGGGAGCTCTCACTCACTCACAGGGACTTCCACAAGGTGCTCAGAATAGACCATCCTGAGCCTCCTTTGGGAGTGCAGACCTGGAGGAGGGGAGCAGCTGCCACCATGGGGGGCAGGAAGCCTATCTGAACCCCTCCCCCTACAGAATTAACCCCTTAAGCTGCTTGGAGAGGGGAGGCACACTGCAGCATGCAGGGCACAGGTGAAGACCCATTAAGGCTGGGGAGGAAAAAAGACACATACCTTTTTCATCTGGTTAGTGAAAGAGTTCTGGGACCTGTATCTTATACCAACATCCATAGTGATCTGCTCAGAGAGGGCAGGAAAGTGAGGGCAGGTATCACTTAAGACCCCTCACAGATGCAAGGCAGAGCTTGGCTGCCAGAGAAAACAGGTACAGGGACTTCCAGAAAGCCCAACCCTCAGGCCCAGACACACAGAAGAACTGGAGCTTTAATGTTGTGTCTTTTATTATCCGTATTTGCAAAAAGTTAAAGACGTATACAGTAAACCCTAGGGCAGCTACTAAAAACAGCAAAAGAAAGAGGTATAAATAACCAGTCAGTAGTGAGGATGGTCTCTCCAGCAAATGGTGCTGGAATAATTGGACATCCTATGCAAAATGAACATTGGTCCATATCTTGCACCATATATAAAATTAACTCAAAATGTATCATAGATCTAAATATGAAACTTCTGAAAAAAAATAGCAAAAAGCCTTAGAATAGGAGAAAACCTTGGGTTGGACAAACATTTCCTTGATATAATACAAGTACAATTCATTTTTAAAAGTTATAAGTTGGGCCTCATCAAAATCAAAAAGTTCTGCCCTTTGGAAAATACTGTTAAAATGAATAAGCCAGCCACACACTGAGAGAAAATATTTGCAAAATCAATATCTGATGAAGGATTTCTATTGAGAATCTATAAAGGACTCCCAAAACTCAATACTGTAATAAGAAAACAACCTACTAAAAAAAAATGGGTAAAATATCTGAGGAGATACTTCACCAAGAAAGATAGAGATGACCAAAAAAAAAAAAAAAAAAAAAAAAAAAAAAGTACATAAAATGATGCTTAACATCTTTAGTCACTAGGGAAATTCAAGTTAAAATCACAATGAGATGCCACTAGCTATCTATTAGAATGCTGAAATAATTTCTTAAGAAATCAAATTGGCAATACCAAGTGCTGACAAGAATGGGAATAGAAACTCACACCTTTGACCTTTCTTACATACAGTACATGTCTAACGTACTGTTTAATCTATAAACAAACACTTCTTTTCTTAAATTTATACAGCCAGCCCCCACTAGCCTTAAACTATATCACTTTCAACACTTGTTCCCAGGGGTGCGTCTTTCAGGTCAGCAGGCAGCATCTTCGCTTTCTCACATGTCACTGCTACAGAAATGCTTTCATCAAGAACTGATTTTTTGTTTAGCCAAATCAACCACTTTTCTCCCTCTTCACTTGCCTGTGATCTTCATTTCTTTCACATCCTTAATAACATTAGCACTCCTGATGGCCTGTTTATGTTTTAAAATTGTGCTAATCAATTTCTTTAGCAACAAAAGAATTCTCTCCTTTGTTTCATGCCTGAGAGATGCTTTATGTCATGCTGAGGTATCAGTATGAAATTCGAAGTTTGGTTGGACTATTGAGACTTTTTTTCCATGAACAACTTGGTGGAAAACCAACTTGTTCAAGATAAGAAATGTTTGAGAACTGAGGTTTGACGCTATTCTATATTTTAAATAAGATGACTATCTGTATACTTTCAAAATTACTATGTGAACACAAAAAGGCTAACTTTCTTGTTTATAAATCATAGCTCAGTAAACCTGGCTTTAAAATAAAAATAAACTTGGTAATTAAGAAAAGAGGATCCTAAGGGAACATTCTTCTTTTGGCTATGGGAAGAATAGTGAATGTGTCTTCTTCCAGTTATTTTTGAATTGGTAAGCTCTGATGAAGGTCAGTGCTTTTCAAGTATATGTACATTTTTTCTTTCTTTAAAAATATGTTTTTATTGACTTTAGAGAGAGGAAAGGGGGGAGAGAGAGAGAGAGAAAAAGAGAGAGAGAGAGAGGAACATCAATGATGAGAGAATAATCTATGGGCTGCCTCCTGTATGCCCCCTACTGGGGATCGAGCCCACAACCTAGGCATGTGCCCTGACCAGGAATTGAACTGTGACCTCCTAGTTCATGGGTTGGCACTCAACCATTGAGGCAAACCGGCCAGGTTCTTTTTTTATGTATTTATTTTATAAACTCAAATCCTTAGTTCATGATGTAGGGTCGGAAGATTTCCCAGTGGAGGTGAAGGCATTAGAGTTTTATTCAACTTGGACATCATCATCCACATCCTCTTTGCAGAACTTCTGAAAGTTACCGCTCAGGTTCACTACGCTCCATGAAGCACAGTTTGAAAATGACAGGCCTAGCCAAGAATTTCCCAGAGTGTGTTCTATAGAACACCAGGCCCATGGGATGCTCCATGAGTAAGAGGGTTCTATAACCTTAAGTGACATGTGGCAACTCTGTCTATCACACCCCTGTTTGGGAGGTTCACAATGCACATGAGCATTTAAGTGCTCTGAAAAGAACTACAGGAAAGAAACCTGTTTGACATCCTTTATTTCTGTTCCCCTCACTTCTTTGACTTTGTTACATAAAACCTGTTACAGTTTAACCTCTGGGAAAAGGTGTGTATGTCTCACTTTGTAGAAAGGAATAGAGTATTATTATCTCTGGAGCATCTACTGTACACTCAGGCCTGTTTTAGCTACTTTCTAGTTATTATCCAATTTCATCCCCTCCACAACGTGATGTGGTGGATACACCTATTTTTAGAAGAAATTGAGACTTGAAGATATCAAGCAGTATAGTTACTTGATGTCTCCAAGTCTACAGAGCTAGTGGGCTTCCATTATCTAAGCTTTGAGGCTTAGTGGATGATCTGACAAGATGGACTTAGCAAAAGTAGGACTCGAACTGTTCCAGGTGAGCATATGAATTCCTGCAACATATAATTCTTCCTGGTCCCTGCATTTTCGATTGGAGTCTGCCACTGGTAGATTTCATTTCTCATGGAACTGGTATCTTAGAGATCTTTTGGTTGTAAGAAAGAAAACCCACTTGATCTAGAAAATACAAAGATATATATAGAAACACACAGAACATAGTTTGAAAAATTAAGGAGTATCTCATGATTTTGTGGGTCCAACAGGCACCTGGCCTCATGAATTTGGAACCAGGAACGGCAGGAGAGCTTTTGGGATGTAAAGATCTCTTTCTCCCTCTATCTTCTTCTCCTTCCCTCTCCATTTCTTTTCATGACTTCTCTCAGTGGTTCTGCACCAGGTTTTCATCCTCTCCTTCTCCCTGAGTCACCATGCAATGGCATAAACAAGACCATCACAAATCTACTTTGCATGCTCTTACACAGGGCACCATCTGCAACCAAGTGACACTCCTTCCAATATCCTCCCAGGTGAGAGAATGTGATTGATCCAATTTGATTAGATCTTTGCCACTGGACCATGAAACTCTACAGGGGAGTGAGTTCAACTGACCAGTCTTAGGAGAAATAGAACCACCTTTTAGAAACAGTGTTTCATCTGGCCCCTAGACTGTATAGCTCTGTATTTCCAAAATCTCTCCATGCTGATAAGAATCACCTAGAGTGCTTGCAGTCTCCCAGGTCCCAAAGTAGACCTGCTGGATCATGATAGCAACAGTGGTTCTTGGCTGCACATGGAAGTCACCCAGGGAGCTTTAAAGCTACTGATGCCTGGTTCCCACACCCTGAGTTTCTGATAGAATTGGTCTGGAAGACAGCTTGGTCAACAGCAATGTTAAAGCTCCCCAGTTGAATCTAATGTGCAACTGAGGCAGAGATCCACAGGAAGGACTTGGGAAGCAGTGATTAGTAAGCATCTCAGGTGATTCTTACTACCAGAGGAGCTTGAAAACACTCAAGCAAGTTATATATTCTGCAGAGATGAGAGAGCAAACATTCTGACAGGTTCTTTAAGAAGAGGGTGTGGGAAAGAAGCATAGAGGTCACGTAAAACCAGGCGCACTGGGTATAATTTGAGCATTTTCTAGGAAATGGAATTTTGAGTGGTGAGTTGGAGAGAGAAATAGCCAGAAACTTGGAACCACTTAGAGTTAACTCTGTCATTCCTTCATCCTCCCATTTCATACTTACTGGTCACTGTTATAGACTAGAAACCACAGTAGGAAAGGGACAATGGATCCAGTGGTGAATAATAATACAGACACATTGGGATCTTATAATATTTAAAATGCCATTGGCAGTCTTAAATGATTGAGGCAAGTCTACTGAATTAAAATAAACAGGATAGCATATTTGCATTCTGACCCTTTTCATCATATTTATTCTTTCTCAGAGAAAGCTTCCATATAATGGCAGCACAATCCACTGAAATCCTGATTTAGAAACACTTAGTTGCCCTTTTCAACAATGAGTCCCATGATATTTTTAGCATCTTACAAGAATTCAAATAAATAAACAAACAAACAAGCAAGCAAAATCTCTACACAATGGGGCAATCTTCCAGAGGGAAAAATATAGCTTTTGGACCAAATTTTATGGATGGATTTCTAACCATTAGCCATTGGCTACAGGAATACACAAATTCTAAAGTCACCTCTGGGCAGAGAGGAATTGACTGGATCTTGCTTCCCTCATTTCCTCTCACCCCCCTCTTCCTCTTTCCTGTTCATACTCCAGTTCTCCCAACACTAAGTCATGTTTCATTTCAACATGTCCAGCACTCTGATCCTTTCTGATGATTCTTTTCTACTGGAAAGATGTAAAACCCAAAGAGCACTTTTCCAAATCAAGCTTCCCCTTGCCAGATCATTCCTGAGCTCCCGGTTTTACTTCATACGCATGAGATTTCATGTTCTCCCTTGCCATCATCCAAATTCAGACATTCAGAATTTCACAGGCTGCCAAAGCATGTTTGATCAGAAGAGGGTTGCTGGATCTGGGCTGTGCAGACTAGAAAGGAGACAGGGGCAGGGCGCTCACAGTCTGGGGAATCCTACATCCCAGGCGTCTTGGAAACTTGCACCTATTCATCTCTTTAAACCTCCCAGTGTGCTACGAGCTGATATTTTGCCCCATTTTTATAGATGCAGATGTTGAACCTTACAGGATTCTAATCTCAGGGCTTGGGAAGCATTGGATGATAGGAGGTGGCTCACCTAACTGATCATTTTCACTCAGATTTATAAGGGGACTGTTAGGCCTCCCTTTTATGTTGGTGTGATTTGGTATGGGGGGAGGAGGACACACCAGCATTTAAGCATTTTATTGAGTATAAACCAAATAAAAGCTCCCATTGGACCCCTTACACTTCTGCTGTCTGGAATGGCTTGTGTGGGGCACATCAAAGACTAGTTCCACAGCAGTTTTCCTTTCCATTTTCCTAAGTGTCTTATAGGAGCAGATCTGCCTGCTCTGTGTTTTGGAACGACAAGCAGGTGTGAACAAGGCTGGAGGCTCCAGGACATAGCTGGATGTGCACAGCACAGCTGAACGACACTGAACGCAATGGTGGGTGTTGTTGCAGTGTTCTGTTCCCAAGGGCCTATGCACTGTCTGGGGCTGTCCAAGTCACCACGCACTGCCTCAGATCCCAAAAGGACATTCTGTTTCTAGGAAGGAGCTGAAAAAGTCATTCAGGTTCAGGGAGAGAGAGTTACTACTATTTTTGTTTGTTGGAGGGAGCATTTCAAACTCAGGGGCTATGTGTGTGTGAACAGGGAGGTATGGAAACCAAACAGCATCCTATTCAACTATATCATTAGAAATGGTCTCATTCCTCACTGACCATCTTCACACTTCCCAGAAAAGTTCTAGTGGTTCTGGATGGATTAAGCAAAGAAAACAAAAGGAACAAAAACCAAACCTCATAGACATAAGACAACAATATGGTGAGGAAAGCGGGGTGGGGGCAGGTAGAAGAGGGTAAAGGGAGGATAAATGGTGATGGAAGGAGACTTGACTTGGTGTGGTGAGCACACAATACAATATATAGATGACATAGAACTGTACACCTGAACCAAGGGGAAGGTTCTAGAAGGATGGTGCTCACACCTAGGTTCTGTACACCTGAAACCTATATAATTTCATTAACCAATGCCACACCAATAAATTCAATTAAAATTTTTTTTAAAAGGAAACCATTTAATGTTATGGAGGTAGGGTGTGGATGATATATCTTAAAATTTCCACTAAATTGTGTTTTCAAAGTTCCTATCATGAGCACTGATTTTATATATATTATGTATTTGCACACACATATATGACTGTATATACATATCTATGACATATATATATATATACACACACACACACACACACATATATATATAATTGAATGAATTCAGTCTTTGTTTTTTGTTATACCAGAAATCAAGCCAGAAGTTATAATTTGCAAAATAACATTACTTATAATTTTAGCACTTTGTGATCCTTGCAAATACATTGATTGCATTGTTCTCCTTTTCCCCTTCCTCTCTCTTTCTCCTTCAGCTCTCTTCAACCAGCTCCCTGCATGTCCTCTTCCAGCCCTGTCCTGCCTCTCTGCCCACACCGACTTGAAGAACCAGTTTCTCTCCTTGCCTTTACTCCAACACCATAAACTTAAAACAAAACACATGGCCCGAGACAGGGTGCTGTCTTTAGTTTTCCATTGCTTTCTTCTGATACTTTCTTGTTGATTTTGGATTCTGTCCTTCAAAGTCCCAAGAGCACACTTTCTAGGTATGGAGCAAAATGTTTTTTTGTTTTTCTAATTTCTCCACTCAGCAGAATCTTGCTGAGTGTGTGGGATGCACCAACTCAGTGGTGCAAGATTTGATTGGAAGCAGCTGAGAAGGTAAGTGCACTCACCAAAGAGGCTGTCCCTTGTGGTTGCTTAAGAAAAACATGTGTAGTCTCTGGGTCACAACTGTTCATCCTTTGTTTTCCTACATGCTGGATTGAGGCTTGCTTTCCCCCATAGGCCTGGGATGAGGCAGAGAGGACTGAGGGCTCATTTGAGGGATCCCTGGTCTCTGTACAACAGAGGCCCGAGGTGTGAGCACCATCCTTCTAGAAGCTTCCCCTTCGTTCTTATAGGGATTTGTATCTTTCTCCTGCCCTAAACAATTATTCTCTTGGGCCTTGTTACAGATCAAAACTATGGTGTTATCTACTAGTGGGGTAGCCTCCCTGACTTCTCCAGGTGACTGTCAGCTTCCTGAAGGCAGGCACTGCTCTAAACTTAGAGACTGGCACAGAACTATTTTTATAATGCTTTAATACATTAACTATTTTTATAATGCTTCAACACATTAATGAGTGTGGCCTCTTTCCTCAGCCTCTCCAGCCCAGTTCTGGAATGGGGAGGCCTTGCTGAAGAACATAGCCTTAGAGAAAGGGCTGACTCTTGAAACCAGGGACTCAAGGAGTGTCTGACTTATAAGGACCCATTAACAGTTATCAGGCGTTTAGTAGGACCAGTGTTGTACTAAGGATTTTACATCCATTTTACTTGACTTCATATCAACCTTTGACATAGCTGTGTGGCCTTGGATCATTTGTTTTAACCTCTGTATTCTTCTACTTCCTCATTTGTTATATGGAGAAATACCCATGTCATCAACTAGTGCATGGAGAAAATGAGATTATATGTGTGGGGGTATCAGAGAGCTTAATAATTTGCCCACGGTCACTCAGATAATAAATGACAGAGCCATGGCTCAAATCCATGTGCAAATTATGCCAAATGCATGCTTGTGACCACTACACTATATGCTACATGTCCTCCCAGGTAAGGTACCATCTGGTTTGAACAATTCTGGAAGATGGACTAGGAGAAGACATCCTAGAGGTGCAGTTTCCCATTCTCTCCTATCAGCACCTAATTTTCAGGTGGCATTAGCTAGAGCATTAGAAGCATCCATGGAATAGGTTTTTCATGAGCTTTCCTTGTTGTCTCTTTCCAGAGGAACATTCTAAAGCAGTGGTCACCAACAGTGGACCACTGGTGGTCCGTGAGGTCTGAAAGGTTGGTGACCACTGTTCTAAAGCATTCTAAGACCCTGACCATAAAGTTGCGTTATTTTCTTCCCTCCTCAAAACTAGGTTAATGGAGCCATGTCAGAGGAAACTCATCTCTCTTTTCTTGCTTGATGAACTGTTGGCCAGCCCTCAAAAAGCCCACCACCCCTGCACATATGGCATGCTTCTGCCTCTACTTGGTCTTTGGGAACCACAAACACTGAGCATGAACCTAAATAGATATATTCTGAAAATAAAATTATCAATAAAATATCCAAATGACTACCACCGCCTCTGCCTAGTGTGTGGAGTTATCACACTGACTTACTTTAATTTCACCAAACTTTCTAGAAAGAAAACCATTCTTTACCTCGTCTCAAAAGTACCCCAAAGACTTTTTGAAGCCATAGGTTAAAAAGAACAATTGGCTGAAAGGAGGAAAAATGCAAATGTTAAAGCTTTGAGCTGAAATGCAAGAATAGTGATGATTAGAGAAGTCTCTGGGAACAGTCTCCCCCGAGAAGCCCTAAGAAGCAGGAGTCTCTTCTCTCTTTTGGATGATCTCAAGGTGGCCTGAGTTGTAACTATACACTGGTTTTAATTGGCCTCCTGAGTGGCTCAGCAATCCAAGACCAGAGCTGGTCACAGATTTTATTTCCCCAAACCACAGGGAGGAAAATGAAGGCATGGTGACTGGGTGCTTAATCAGCAGGCCAAGTCAAGCCTTTTATTCTTTGTATACCACAGTCAACAGAAAGTTATTGCTTAATTAACCCCTCTGAATGAATACCTGATAATTAATAAACCCATGAAGTATACCCTCAGGCTTTCAGTTGAAGAGGGCTCCTCTCTTCAAGTGGAAAAGGGGAAAAATTCATGCTGAACTAATGGGAAAAAATTCCGGTAGAAGGCAAAGCAATTAGGATTAGTGAATTCCATTTCATTTAAAGTTTCAAGATATAGAGGCCATTTATCTAACAAATTAATAATAGGAGTGACTTGCCTAATATAATAACAAGTCCTTATATTTTATTAGTGAAAATCCAAACTGAGTAATTTAATGATAGATAAGCTTCGATATATATAATTTTTGTTATACTTTTAAAAATAATGTCACTGCACACTGATAGTTTTAGATTTATGCATCTATTCTAAATTAGTCTCCACTTTAGTTTGGAATAGTGCATTTAATATTA
Source organism: Plecotus auritus (assembly GCF_963455305.1). NCBI lineage: Eukaryota > Metazoa > Chordata > Mammalia > Chiroptera > Vespertilionidae > Plecotus > Plecotus auritus. Next base: position 38,142,926 of record NC_137785.1, on the reverse strand, counting down.
CAGCTCTAGAAAATCAATTTTTTTTTAGTGTTTTCTTTCATTTTAAAGAGTTTTATCATCTGGCTAATTGTGTCATCATAGGAAAAGAGGAGAGTTGATAAGACGCCTCATGTTTCACAGGTATTATTAAATTTGCCATAGACTATAAATGGAGACCACTGGGGGGTTGTCGAATGGGTCAAGCGGGAGCTAGGATGTAGGGCAGAAGGGAAGGTATTAACTTCGAGCCGTAAAACTAATCTTTCTCTCTAAGTTGAAAGAAAATAGGAGCTATGTCCTCAAGTATTAATAGTTTCCACTGGCACAACTAGTCTTCTACATGCTAAGTGATATTATGACAGACCCATATGCTCAGGTTTTTCATGGAGCCTCTGGGATTTTCCTTGGGGCCCAAGACAGGAATCAGGCCCTCAGAACATTGTCTCTCTGACCCTCTCTCTGTCTGAGGAGAGATTCACCCACACATTCAATAGATGCTTACGGAGCCCCTGCCGTATGCCAGGTGTTTGATATTAGCTCTAACCATTTCCTCAAATGGGAGAGCAACTAAAATAGACCTTTTCCGATCCTCTACTCTCCCAGTTCTCTTCTTCATGAATTCCTGGAGAACAATATCCTCCAAAGTGGTGAAGGGCAATAGCAAAGTGGGGAGGCGACACTCTGCCTGAAAAAATAGAAGGCTTCAGAGAAAAGTAGAATGGCACCCAAGTCCCACAAGCCATGACCTTGTACAGGTCTGAGCCTCTGTTTTCATAAACTGCAAAACAGGAATATAAATATTTTCTATATATGATAGTTTTTGTGTTGTAGGTAAAACTTCCGGCATGTGGTGAGCACCTAGGATTGCTAATATATATTTTTTTCTCTTTTCTGCGGATATGCAAAGTCTTAGAGGGATCTTGGAGTATATAAATACTAATATGAATGCTTATACTAAGAATAGTTACAGCAACACTAAGAGTAAATATCTGCATAGATTTTTCCAAACTATTTCCAACAACCCAAAGAACAACATCAGTTAGGCCATTTTAGAGATGCAGATGTTTCCACGGGTATAACTAGTCTTCTACTGCTAAACTTCTAGGTGAGAACATTTTAGCAGACACAAACCTTTTTATAGAGAGTGTCTCTAATATTTGTACAAAGCAATTAAATGCATATATCTAAACACACATACTCAAAGATCAATTGTATTCAATAATATAACAGGTGTGTTTCATCTTTAAAATTCCTGCAAGAGTAGTTTTCCTTCCCAGATTGAATTAGCAAAGTAGAAACAGATGAAGTCAATTGTCAATTGTTCAAATTCAGGTTCATATTATAGAGACAGATCACAACCTTAGGGGCTACTAATGTGGAAAGATAAATCCCTCCTTATAAAATGAGTATCAGTAACAATCTGCACCAATGCATTTAATTTCTCATATCCTGTAAATCTTCAGAGCTCGCATGAGGTGCTTACTTCCAACTACCTCACTCAGACCAGAAAGTTCAGGATCATCCTAAAAATATCTTTTTCCCCCCAACCTGCTTTGCTTCATTCTAAAGAATTCTAGTGTCAACATTAAACAGAACTAGTTAACAGGGGTTTTAAGAAAATTAAAGGCATAGCCAAGTCTAGACATCCCAAAATAAGTGGATGGGGAGAGGTGAGGGGGTGTACAGGCCTTTGGTCCAGTTGTTCTGGCCACCTTCTTAATGGACAATTTGGATTGCTGCACAGTCAATCCGCTTAATTGACTCTGTGTTGGCCATTAAAACAAATTGAATGCGCTATGGCCAATTTGGTCATGTCATAAAGAAATGACCTATAGGGCCCATCGAGAAGCAGAATTTCAGCCATTATTCGATTATACCTGATCAATGAAGACAGCCTGTATGGGAAATTCAGGAGCCAGAGTGGATCATATAGGAGCCCCAGGTCTACTTTGCTGACCACATTATTAGGATCAACTGTCAACAGCAATGAAATTAGCCAGGTGGTTGACAAAGCATCACCTTACTCCGTCCTGGGGACAGGAAAGTCAGTACTTCATGACTTTGCCTAAAATATCCAGTCAGCAAACCAACAGGTCATCTTTTCCACTTTGAGTCCTGAGTAATTTGAGGAGTAGAAAAAAAAATTCAAAATCTCCACTGGCTTTGACCTCTAATGTTGGTATAAAAATAGAACTCATGCAGCATTCATTGTGATTAATGCTGGGTAAAGGTAATTTAAGCGAGGCCTAATTTTCTTATTTTTCTAGATCTCTTCTCCATGTACTGTACCTTTCCCTATAACTCTGCTTATCTAAGAGGTCACAGGATTTTCATCCGGGGCCTCTACTACTGGGTCTTTCATCTGAAGTCACCTTGGTCTTCAGCATCTTTGTGAAGCTGGATAAGAGGAATGACCCCTAATAAAGGTATTGCTGGATTATACTTTATATTTTTTAAGCCAGGGAGAAATAACTGTGGGCAGTATTTACTGAACATTTGTTATATGCTAGGTGCAGACCTCAGCACTTTAAATATATTGTTTCATTTAATTTTTAACTGACCCTGGGAAGTAGGTTCTGGAATCTCTACTGTATAGATGTGGCAATTGATATTTAGAGTTTAATAACCTGTCAAGGTCAAGGTCATCCAATAGAGTCAGAATCAGGATGTAATTCCTGGCCTCTCTGACTTCAAAGCTTGCAGTCTCAAATATCATATTGTACTAAGTACCACTGACTGCTCCCTCAGCCTATGAAGGGAAGTGTTCTCAGTCAGGGGTCCCATATTCATGGGGAGCTTAGCGATGCAGCAGGAGCCAAAAAGAGATCACTACCTGCAGCAGCAGAGAGTGTTTGTCACCATCCTAGTTGGCTAGAGACCCTCTGGGAATGTAAAATGCTTATGTACAATACCGGCAGTCATTATGCACGTGGCCCATACCAGCATACCAGTGAGAGCTGGTCATGGTAGATTGTAGGTAACCAAGAGGGAGTAGCTAGAAGATCTCTCTCACATCAGCTTCCTCCTAGGAGCCAGTGGCCTTGGCATAATTAGATTAGAAAGGAAAAGAGCCAGAGTGACTCTAAAAGAAGAAAAGGAGAATACATAGTGGTACCCAGCCATGAGGAATGCTGGGATTCAGCGATGCAGTTGGAATGGGCCTGGGGATGGATAATTCAATTTGGGAAGAGGAATAGTGAGAAAGGAAGATAGCAAGACAGACTTATATCAGGTGAGTAGACATATGGAAACACCAAGACAAGAATGATGATTAGAGGTTGAATGGATTGTAGAGGCCAACCGGACAGTGGAAGCTGAATCAAGGACAGTGACTAAGTCTATGTCTTGGTTCCAAGAATATCACAGTAACACCTTCCACTATCTACCACCAACACCATCACCACTACCATTACCATCACCATCACCATTACCACCACCACCACCATCATCATCACCACCACCATCACCATCACCACCACCACCATCATCACCACCACCATCACTACCACCACCACCACCATCATCACCACCGCCATCACGATCACCACCACCACCATCATCACCACCATCATCATCACCACCACCATCACCACCACCACCACCATCACCACCATCATCATCACCACCACCACATCACCACCATCACCATCACTACCACCACCATCACCCCACCATCATTGCCATTACCATCACCCTCACCACCACCCTCATTACCACCACCACCATGAGCACTGCCAATACCACTACTACAGTAAAAGATACAAAGGCATCCAGATTTTTGCATGCTTTCTGTGGACCAGGGATAGTGCTGAATGTGTATTTATTTAATCCTCACAGAAACCTTATGCATTCTTTAAAGATAAGAGAAGGAAGACTTAGAGAGCACCAGAAAATTTTTGAAAGAAACAGTAAAGTGTGGAGTTATGCTTTAGCTATTATTTTTAGCATTGCAGAAAAGACAAAGCTATGACAAGGACATACAAATTGGGCAGAGCTAAATAACTAAATAAAACTCAAGCCTTCGCCATTTGGATCAGTCTTTGGTAGATCTAATCAGTACTTGGATGCCCATCCAGCACCCTTGACCAATGCTAAATCTTCATGTGTCTGTCCAGTGTTTGCTTCTTGGGGCAAGGTCCAAGCATCTGGGAAGTCAGCTGTCAGTATGGCCAGCTTGTAAACCAACATCCTCCTGGGCAGATGTGGTCTGGTCTGCATTTGGGAGGACCATCCTTCCTCCTCCCAAAAGCAGTTTTTATTAGCTTCCCTAATCCCCCATCTGGAGTCAGGTTGAGTAGAGCTGTAGAAAGGAGATGAACTCTTTTAACAGTTGCTATTTTCATGGATTCTTTTCTTCTCTCTGAGTATACTGAAGTGCTCAATGAGGACTCCAATGAGTGAATTACACGTAGCTTTATGTAGTGGTCTGTGTAAAAAAAATTTATAAACCAAGTGGGTTCAGTAATTTGTTTATTGTCCCTTCTCTTTCTAAGTTAGAATTCATCATTTGTGTGTGTGTGTGTGTGTGTGTGTGTGTGTGGAAGAGGAACTCTCTTCATCATTTCTAGCTCCACGCTAGACATTTCTATATTCACAAACTGTCTCAGACACCTGGGAGATGTGAGACATTTGACTATCAGAAACAGAAGCTATTGAAAATAATACTTAGCCCAGTTTTTCAGATGAAAAAAACTGGGACCCAAAGATTTGGAATGCATACCCTAACTGGAGGAAATTTTTTTTAAAGATCTATGTTAAACACATAATGGAGATTTCGAAGCTTTACATCTCTTAATATTTAGGGATTGATAAACCTTAAGTCAGAGATGCTTCTGAGAATGGGAAGAAAAAAAAAAGAAATCACCCTTGAACAGATGGAAGGACACAACTTTTCTATAATTCTGAATAAAAATAATCACAATTTGTAAATGAACAAATTATAAGAGGACTAATTAATTTATAAACCAAGATACTGTAGAATTAGTATCAATAGAAGTTCTGCTAGTGAATTTAAAACATATCAGATTTACTAGTAATTAATTACAGCAACTTTCATCAAAGCATTTATTATGTAGGGTGAGATATACAGGAAACTGTCAGCATCAGAAACACATTGTGAGGATGTTGACCTGCCATATCGTATTTTCTTAGGTTAAACTGTGGTTCTCAACCTTTCTAATGCCGCGACCCTTTAATACAGTTCCTCATGTTGTGGTGACCCCAACCATAAAATTATTTTTGTTGCTACTTCATAACTGTAATTTTGCTACTGTTAATGAATCGTAATGTAAATATCTGTGTTTTTGATGGTCTTAGGCTCCACAGCAGCGGTTCTCAACCTGTGGGTCGCTACCCTCAGGTTGAGAACCGCTAGCAGGGTCGTCTAAGACCATCAGAAAACAAGATATTTACATTACGATTCATAACAGTAGCAAAATCAGTTATGAAGTAGCAACAAAAATAATTTTATGGTTGGGGGGTCACCACAACATGAGGAACTGTATTAAAGGGTCGCGGCATTAGAAAGGTTGAGAACCACTGGGTTAAAGGGTTAAAGGATTGAAACCTTGATTTCCTGCTGTTTCTGGGGCCCTTTCCAAGGGTGAGGATATTGTTATGGGCTCAGGTGTGTGTGTGTGTGTGTGTGTGTGTGTGTGTGTGTGTGTGTGTGTGTGTGTGTGTGTTGGCAATAGCTAGGATTCAGAGAAGCAGGATATTTTCAAATTTCCCCCTTTGTAAGCAATCAATAGATCATGGACCTGTTCTTCGGTGGTCCAGGAACTAAAATAAAAGACATTATCCTTCATCTTTTAATCTTTTGGAAAGGTAACATAGTAGATCAAAATATAGGAGTTGGAATCAAGAGATCAGTATTCGAGGCCTGTGCTCTGTCCCTTACTAGCTATTTCACTTTGTTCAAAGCCCTTAACTTCTCTGAGCCTTCATTCCTTTGTCTGTAAAACAGGAATCATAGCACTTGCTGCCATTAGGATTAAATGAGAAAATGTACAAATATTCAGAATGATGAGTCTAACATAGTGCCCGACATAAAATAGATACTCAATAAAATGACATAAAATAGACCCAATAAACACACCGAAAAACCTGGAAATTTGTGTTCACACTAATTGGTGTAAGCCCAAAACCCAGGATAAACCAGAACGGCAACATGCAATGAAGAATAAACTTTACTGCTAAGTGAATGCTGACTTTGAAGAGCCCCCAAGAAAATTCCATGTGAGCAAAATGGTTCTTCAGTCCTTACACCCTATACCAGCCCCCGCCTCCCCTTCCTCCCCAACTCAGGTAGGGTTTCTTTTCAGTAGGATTTTTCTTGCCAAATGAGATGATGGGGGCACTTTGATAATGATGGGGGGTCATTATCAAAATGACCTCTGTCAGTGATTAGATGATGTCATGTCCCTTGAGAGAACAGCACGTACATATATCAAGGCTTGGAAGCCCACAGGTTTGGCTAAATGATGGTAGATCCCCAGCACCTGAACTGGTTAGACCGGTTCCAGAGAAATGAACTAATCTCAGAAAGCACTGTGCAAAAGTGAGTGTGGACCCAGCAACTGGCTCCTGGGGCTCCTCTCCTGCTAGAGCAGTCATTCAGAACCAGCTCGGGCACTCTGCGTGCCTGTCCTCTCTCCAAATCCTGCAGCGGGCGACCAGAACCCCGTGAAGCTGCTCATGCTGGCACCTGATGCCCCCCCTGGGAGGAAGGCCCAAGACGTCCCCTTCTTTTCCACATAAGTCTCTGTCCATTTAGCCTTTCTCCTGTCCCCTGACTCCCCAGTGTGAACATCACTGCCAAAGTTCCTTACTTAAAGTTGTTCCTCAATTGCCACTTCTTTGTGTTGCCTGATCTAATCCCACATAGCCATCGAGCACTTGTTTAAATGTCCCCTGTTCTAAGTAAATGTCTCCAGCTCCAGCCTATGCTGGAGTTTGGCATCTAAGCTCCTACTATCTCCTTTGCCATCCCGTCTCCATTCTTTGGGACTTCATCCATACATTGCAGGTAATGATGCCAACATCATCATTGCTCTCCGAGGCAAGGACCATGGCTTACTCTCCTCTGAATACCTGGTCCCTGGTAGCATGCATGGCATGAAGAAGGTGTTCAACACATGAGTCCTAAGTGGAGGCCGGGAGCGATTCCCCCAGTCCTTCACACTATCCTGTCCTGTGTTTGCCATTTATCTTTGGAATTCTTTGAAGTGTGTTGGAATTCCTGCACAGAGTGCTTCTCACTTTGACAAAGGCTGGGCAGCCATTGTAAGGTATCCAAATCATGTTAACCCTTTGTGTTAGTCTCCCAAGGCGCAGTGACAAATTATCCCAAAGTGGCTTAAAACAACAGGAATTTATTCTCTCACAGTTCTGCAGGCTAATGTCTGAAATCAAGGTGTTGGCAGGGCCCTGCTCTCTTTAAAGGCCCCAGGGGAGAAGCTGTTCCATCTCTTTTTTTTTTTCTTGGCTTCTACTGTTGCCAGCAAGGCAATTTTTGGTAGATGCAGCACTCCAACCTCTGTCTCCATTGTCGCATGGCACTCTCCGCATGTGTCCTTATGCCATGGCCTTGCTGGGCACATCTGTGTCTGTCTGTGTCTCTTCTTCTTTTCTTATAAGGACTCCACTCAAAATAGATTAAGGGGGCATCCTACTCCAGGATGGCCTTATCTTAACTTGCATCCGAATTATCTCTGAAAAGAGCCTATTTCCAAATAAGATCACAGACACCAGGGGTTAGAACTGCAACATCTGCTTGGGGGATACAATTCAGCTACCAGCAACTTGGACAAGTTACTTCCCCACTCTGAGCCTCAGTCCCTGCATCTGTAAAATGGGAATAATTCTGCCCACCTCATTGAGGTCCAGTAGGGATTAAATGAGACAATGTGTAGGGCCTACCCCTTCAGGAGCTTCATTTGTGATCTCTCTTCCCCTTCCTGCCGAATCCTCTTCTCAGCTGTTTGCACTATAACAAAGGAAGTTCCAGAGGTAGGATTTGGTTCCACAGAGGCCAAATAGAAGTGCAAGAGTCTACCATTCTCACAGAACCTGCTTCCTCCCAACCCAGGACTTCTTTTGTGGTGAGATTCTCTGCTTATTCTTCCCCATGTAGGACACATGACCTGGACTTAGTCAACTGACTCTAATAAAAGTTTCGGGTGATCCTAGGACAGCAGGCCGAGATGTGTCTTTGGTTGGTGCCCCCTGTCATGAGTGGTTATTTTTTCATGTTCAAAACAAATAAATACATAAAAACACCCAAAACCTATAGGGAATCGAGTTTCCAAACTGCATTCTTGTGGCTGACTTCTGAATCATAGTTTAGTAATTAAAAGAAGAAAACACCAAGTTGCACTTGGCAATGAAACATGAATGGTACCTTGTAAAGGTCAAATACTAGTTGTGATTAACCAGACGAGTCACACTTTCTCCTGGTTAAAACAATACTGAATGTTAAGGCTATTTATAGTATTCTACACCCCCTCCCCAACCCCCTTCCTTGCAGAAGTTCATGACTGGAATCTGACTTGAAATGAGGTTTTATTTTTTTTTTCCTTTCAATTTGTGAGATGATTTCCATATACTGTGGTTTGGCAGTCTGCACTGGAGCGATGCTATAGCATTATCAGGGTGCCGACAGCTGCTCTAGAATAAACAAGTAGTGATGCATTGAGCTGGCAAGTCCATATGGTTTGGAAAATAAAATGAAATAAAATAAAAACATTTGTTATCATTTTTGGAGTTTTTGAACACAACCAGCTTCAGCTCCACTCTAATGCCTCGCATGACTTTTCTTTAAAAAAATTATTATAAACGGGAACATTTTGTTTTGTTAGGAAGAGTGAGTGGTTAACTGTGCGGATGGGGCAAGAAGCCTCGAGGTCCAGCAGCTGTTGCTCATCTCTGGTTCAGGGGTCTCGTGATGGCTCTGATTTGGCTAAAGCCTGGAGACTGGATCAGGGAAGCCAATGGAATCTTCTTTGCTTATCATCTCAGACACTGCAGAGAACGGTACTCACTGCCAATCCTGGCTCTCCAACCCCCTCCCCGCCCCTCATCCCACTGCCCAGGAGACAAGATGGGAGGTGGATGTGAGGGCACAACTCCTGCAAAATGAACCTGGGTTCTTTCTCCTTGAAAGGGAATTCTAGGCTCGTATTTGGTGTTATAAGATCACATGCTTTTATTTTCAAGTATAGTAGTAATAAAAATGCTAGCCATTAATAATTATGGCAGTTACCACACTTGGAAAGCCCTGTCCTACTTACAAAGCACCTGAGAACATGCAGTCCCATTTGGGGGTCTCTGGCAACAATCTCTGCTCTTATCTCATTTCTGGCAGGAGTAACTTGCCTCTGCTAGGTCACCTCCTGGGATTTCTCATCTAGAATGTGGGCCCTAATGCCCAACCCGGTTTGGCTCAGTGGATAGAGCAACGACCTGTGGACTGAAGGGTCCCGGGTTCGATTCCCAGTCAAGGGCACATGCCTGGGTTGCAGGCTTGATCCCCAGTGTGGGGCGTGCAGAAGACAGCCGACCCATGATTCTCTCTCATCATGGATATTTCTCTCTCCCTTCCTCTCTGAAATCAATAAAAACATGTAAAAAAAAAAATAGAATGTGGGCCCTGGGCCCTGGCTGGTGTGGCTCAGTGGTTGAGCGTCATCCTGTGCACCAAAGGTTGCCACTTCGATTCCCAGTCAAGGCACATACCCAGGTTTCCGGTTTGGTCTGGATGCAACTGATTGATGTTTCTCTCTCTCACCCTCCCTTTCTCTCCCTAAAAATAATAAGGAAATATTTTTAAAAATAAAGAAAGGGGGAGCTGGAATTCCTATTCCAGGGGTTCACCTGTGATGCTTCTTGATAATCAGTAATGTGAATGGAAATCAAATGACCAAGAAGACATCTCCTCCCCCAGTGCCATAAAAAATCTCTCTGCTTTTGGTGAGAGGACATCAGCTCATTGTGACCACATTGCTTCTTTCACCTGATCCAGAGCTCTGATGGGCAGTCTTACATGCCTTTAAGTCCCTTCTAGAAACAGAAAATGAATGAGTGACTACAGAACACACGCAGACTGAAATGTGGAAGGAGTGGAAACTCCATGAGGGTAGGGACCTTGTCTGTCTTTTACAGCTGCATCCCCAGTGCCTGGCAGAAGGTTGTCCCCGAGCATTTCCCAACAAGTCAGCTCACTTCTCTGAACTCCAGAGTGCCCACAGGCAATAAAGGCTCAATAAATAGGGGTTGAATAAATGAATAAATAGATATGCAATCTGGGGATAAAGAATGGAAAATAGTGTGCATAGGAGGCATGTGGTGCTGGCAAATTAACTCTGAAAAAACCTGAAGTCCTAAAGCCACTAACAGTTTACCTGGTGCAAATATTTCCACCATGGCCAAGCTTGGGCTCACAGTAAGGGGTTACTGTATGCTGAATTGGGCAGACATGTGCCCTCCAGTTCCAGCAAACCTTCCTCGTAAGGGTGAAATGGTGGCAAACCAGAGCTTCGTTTCCTGTTGGTTTTCACGAAGCTTCTCCCACCTGGCAGGAAGGTTTGGGGACTTCCAGATCGCTTGAGTTAACAGGAGTCTCATTCTCTAGCCAGTGTCAGGACTTTCCCTTTTATTTTGGCGGAGGAGAGAGAAGGGTATGTGTTGCCAGACAGTGAGTATGGATGGAAGATCTAGTGGGCCCACTGGCTGACCATCCTGCAGGAGCCTGAGTCCTTTTACTGTTCGCTGCTGTCATAGTCCTGGGAACGCCTTCTCTCCTGCCCCGAAGGCTGCAGTGATTACCCAGGTGCTTTTCAGTGGGTCCTTCCCAGGGGCACCTTTGTGATTCCTATTTCTGAAGCTTTACAAAAGCTCCAGGTTCTTGTTTTCCTCCCAAGATTCATTTCCCACCAGGGAGATCCACTGTTTCCCATCCTCTGTTGCAAAATTGTGAGGAGTGGCATCAGCACATCTCTGTACGGCAGGCGAATATATTTGGAACGCTTATTTCCAAGCGCTGTTGAAGATGACTACAAATTTTACACTGCGCAGAAGGACTGACGATACACTTAGGAGTGGCGAATGCAAGCACTGTTCTGTTTCCCTCTTGGTAAATAAATAACTGCAGAGCCTGTGCTCCAATACCAGAGCGGCAAATCCACGGTGCCCTGTTGATTAACAAAGAAAATGTCTTCGTGAAAGCGATACATTTCGAAGAGTCCTAGGGCTCGCCCCAGAAGCTGACGCTGAAGGTTTACTTTAATGTAGCACAAAGCAGAGCGGATGATGTGAAAAGAGTTCTGTTTCTCATAGAAGATGCCCCTTGTTTCTACTCCCGGGAAGTGTCTCCCGAACCCTTTACCGAATCTGCAAGCTGAACGGATTCCACGGTGGCTGCGTTGCCCCGGGAAGACCGTGGGGCCCACCAGGAGCCCACCGAGGGCTGGAGCCTGTGCAAGGTCTGGACCAGAAATCGTGTTCTTGAGTGATTTGCAATATAATGAGGTGTCCCCAGGGCCTTGTATTTTCTTTCACACCGCTGAACGCTGACATTTATGTTGGGGCATATTTAGATGGAAATTTGGAAGAAAAGCACACAGCATTCATGTGAATAGGGAGACCTTTCTCTAGCCCAGGGATCATCTCTATTTAACAACAATAGCAAATAGATTAATATATACATGAACTGCATTCGAAGAAAAACAAGAAAATCATTAGAAGGAGATGGATGAGGGGAGGGGAGGGGAGAAAAAGACAGGGGAGAAAGAGAGGAGAGTAAGAAGGGAAAGAGAAGAAAGGTTGATGTTAGAAAGTTTTGTTGCCCTCTGTAAGTGCATTAGTACATGCTGTCCCCATGCCTTAGAATGCCATTCCTCTCTTTCTTCACCCGGCTCACTCCGACTCAACCTCTGGATCTAAGTATAATTTCCTCAGGGAAACCTCCCACAAACCCGAAGACTGGGCCAGTTCCCCACATGATGCGGTCTGACAAAACCCTTCTTTCCTCGGTGGACTGACTACATCACGATTGTGATGATTGTAATTATACCTTTGTGTATGTGATTGTTTGTTACAGGCCTGTCTCACCCACAGTCTGACAGTTCTGAACTAGTGAGATTCCAAAAGCCTGGGCCATGCTTAGCTCTGCACTTGGGACTTCAAGACACCCACTGATGAATGATGAATGGATAGATATTTGAGATAAAAATGTATTACCTGAGACTTGCTGGGTTTACATAGTCCTGCCCATATGCAAGCACCTCAAGCTAGCCTTGTGAGGTAAACAGGAAAGGGGTTGAATCCTCCCAATTTCCAGTGCCATCTCTCGGGTCCTAAAGGTCATTGGCTTGTCAAGAAGGTCACCAACAGATGTGAGACAAAGCTTGGCCAGGAGCCAGTCTCCCAGCAATACAACCCCCACCACTCAGTGGACAGTCCTCTTTGCAGAAGGGGAAGGGGAGAGTTGAGGATTTGGGGAAAGGGCAGTGGAAAGGCAGGAAAAGCAATCATGACAGAAAAGATTTACTCCTGTCTCTCTCTCCTTTCTTCTTGCATTAAGGACAAGTGTTGCCTGAACACTTAAGCACAAATGGGAACATGATGAGGCATCACTTTTTCCGGGTCTGTGACTAACTCCTCAGGGGAGCTGGAGAAGCTGTCCCTCTGAGTTAGCCCTTGAAGATTTCCTTAAATGTCTTGCTTCAGGGCAGCCTGTCAATCAAACCCTGGTCTTCCGTGGTGAACTGTGTTTATTCATTCATTCATTCCACCGGTATTTTTCAAGAGTCTACCATGTGCCAGGCATTGTGCTAGGAATGACATGTGTGGATCTGAGAGGCTTGTAGGGTGACCAGTTGTCCCAGGTTCCCCAGGAAGAGGAACTTTCTATGTGCAAACCAAGATAGTTGGTCACCTTACTTTGGATGTGAGCTTAGGATGCAGTGTAACTTCTTGTACAGAGTGTAGTTCTCTAGTTCCCAAGAAGCATTTTCATCAAAATCCCCTGGAAATGTTTGCTAAGATGCAAATTCCCAGACCCCACTCCACACCAGAGATTCAAAATCCTCTGGGGGCAGGTCTAGAAATCTGCATTAAATGACTCCCCCAAGTTTTATTATGCATATTTAAGTTATAGAAAAGCTGAACTAGTGCTCATAGCCACTCAGATATGGGTTCAAATCCCACTTCTGTCACTGAAGACCTATATGAATTTTCATGAATTACATGATCAATATGGGCTTCAGTTTCCTTATTTTATAAAATGGGTCTGATAATACTATCTTCATAGTGCTCTTGAATGGATTACATTTAAAATGGATTAATGTCTGAGTATAATGCCTGGAATAGAACTAACTGTACATTAGATTATTATGAAGACTGAGACTGTAGTCCTGATAGCTGGAATCACAGGTTTCTGCTCCTGGATTTGGGATTGTTCTCTCCTTTTTGATGCAATTAGCAAAAGCCAGACTTCATTAGTCTCATTATAGAAATGTATTTGCTTTACCTCTTTCTTTCTACAATTTTTCCAAATGCATCAAGAGCTTCTTCCTGATCCCAGAAGATGCCAGGTCCTTTCACACATAAGGGCCCTAATATTCGGTGTTTTGTGTCTGAAATCTTGTTCTCTCCTTAGCCTGATGAACTGTTATTCATTCTTCAAAACCCAGCTAAAGTGTTTGCTATTTTAGGGAAACTTTCACTTCTTGCCACTTCTTGGCTTCCTCTTGTCTCTGTTTATCCTACTAGGCACATGGCAACTAAGGACACAAAAATATGTCTTCTCCAATTAATATGAGCTCTGTCATTCATCTGTAGGCATTGCAAATTATGGCCCATGGCTAAATCCAGTTTGCAATGTGTATTTATAAATAAAGTTTTATTGGAAACACAGTCATCCCCATTTGTTCACGTATCACCTATGGCTATTTTCACACTATACTGGCAGAGTTGAGTAGTTGGGACAGAGGTTGTATGGCACACAAAGCCTAAAATATTTAATCTCTATGATACTGTTGTATTAACCTGATTATTAATAACAAGAAAGGAGCAAAGGGAAGGGAAGGATGGGTAATATAGGCATGTAATTTGTACAGCTTTGTCAGGAAGCCGCAGTTTAACACTCTCCAGGTCTGTTTCCCACAGATCCTGAGGGAAGGGACTGGGCAATAGACACATGTCCAGTAAGGTCTGGGTGATCAGGGAAGGTGCTCATCTATCAGTCACACCCGGTACAAGCCATTGGCCAGAATAGGCATGGCCACTGCAAGGGAGGGAAGATTTGATACTTAAACTCCTCAACAAAGGAATTCTCTCTTGGTCCTCTTGCTGTCTTGGGACTCTTGTTGCAGGAGTTGTGCTCTCATGCTCTGCACTCATCTACATGGCCCACAGCCATGTGGAGCCCCCACACAATGGAATAATGGACTACAGCCAGCCTGATGCTCTGCCGGACTCAGGGCTCCGCTCCCTCATGGAACGGAAACTCTGGACACTGGCTTTGCCTCTAGTGCCGCTAAGGCCCCAGCTGCACTTTTTGCAGGACTGGTTTAAGGGAAATGGGATTTTAGAAACCAAGGGCTATAACTTGACACAAATAAAGCTTTTTACCACATCTCATCTTCCTGTGGGGGCCTCTGGAAAGGCTTATTCCAGCAGTGCCCCAAGAACACCACTCCCACTAGCGATGGAGAAATTCCACCCATGCAATTCTCTGATAACATGTGGACATTTACAGAAAATATTTCTGGATCCCTGTCCTATATGATGGACTCAGAGCCTAGCATATTACATACCCTATAGTAGATGCTCAATAAACATTTTGAGTAAACAGGTCAGTACATTAGTGAGTAGATTATGAATCAGTGACTGTCAGGTTGTCTTCTCTACATGCATTATTATCTAGATCAAAGTGCGTTCTAACCACACCTGTCTGTAGCCCCTTGTATTTCAATCCCCAAACCGACAGAGTGCTAGACAAAAGGGATGTTAAGAAGGCCTAACTTTTACCTGCTTTCTTGTCACCATTTCATTTTCTAAACAAATGATAAGAGATAACTAGTATGAAGCATTCAAGAAATCTTTCCCAGGCTTATCCACCCAGCTCCTGGCTTCCCAATATGCCCATCCTGGGAAAGTGATAAAGTAGGCTGCAAGAACAACTATAGTGATTACTTTCTGACTCCACCTTACAGGCCATTCTCTTTTTTATTAGATGACTCTACTTATTCTAGAATGCGCAGGACAATTCTATATACAGAGTAGACCCCTACCAACTCCTAATGACTGAGGAGCAGCAAGTCCTCCGGAGATGGAGAAAGGGTGGGTGTACGTCATTTTTCAACAACAAATAAAATAGAAAGTCCATTATAGAGATGAGGCAACATGTGGACTTGCAAGAGGAATCACTTTTCAGCCATCAGCGTGCATTTAGGTCGACTCAGAAATAAATGGTGCCCTCCTCCTGCAACAGCTCAGAGACCTAGGCCTGAGTTCAGACTGAAGGACCAGAAGCAGCAAATTCATTCGTGGTTCCTGCCTGTTTTGAAGGTCTGTGTAAGGGTCAGACAGGAGAAAGATCAGACAAGCGGGGAGGGAGTTGGGGGGAGGGGGATGACTACATTGTCCTGGAATTGTCTTAAATATAAAGAAAGTCAATTTCCTACTAAAATTCAAGATTCTCCATCAAAGTGATTATGAATTTTATTGGATCCTAAGATTTCTGAGGGAAGAAAAAAGCAGAGACTGAGGGAAAGATATCGCCCCCTCCCACCCCTCCACCCTGGAAGCAGGCTTGTGACTAGCAGGGCCAGGCAGAATTTGGAGCCAGTTTTCATTCTGAGACAATCAGATCGCTTCCTGTTGGAGATAACACAGCCCTGGGAGGGTGCAAGCAACAGCAAGTAGGAGCGGGGCCAGACCTTAGAAATCCTTTCTCTAAGTTCCTGGTTTTCACCTGACGTTATGGAGACTTGAGACTTGGAAGAATTCACTTCACACCTTAGTGACAGCCCCAACCTAGAGTCCAGATGACCTGCCCCAAACACACTGCACTGCTGGTTTATTTGTTGCTTGCTTTTTTTTTTTTTAATATATTTTATTGATATTTTACAGAGAGGAAGGGAGAGGGATAGAGAGCTAGAAACATCGATGAGAGAGAAACATCGATCAGCTGCCTCCTGCACACCTCCCACTGGGGATGTGCCCGCAACCAAGGTACATGCCCTTGACCGGAATCGAACCCGGGACCCTTCAGTCCGCAGGCTGACGCTCTATCCACTGAGCCAAACCGGTTTCGGCTGCTTGCTTTTTTTTTTGCCATGGTGCTACTCACACAGGCTGTTAAGGACTCATCCCAAATTAGAGAATATCCTTTTTAAAAATTATTTCTTTTTAAAAATATTTTATATGTTTTTATTGATTTCAGAGAGAGGAAGGGAGAGGGAGAAACAAAAACATCAATGATGAGAGAGAATCATTGATTAGCTTCCTTCTGCATGTTCCCTAATGGGGATGGAGTGCCATGACTGGGAATTGAACCAGTGACCTCCTTGTTCATGGATAGATGCTCAACCACTGAACCATGCTGGCTGGGCAAGAATATTCTTGAAAATATAAATTTTTGCCCGGCCTGTGGTGAAGGTACCAGGGATATAGGAATATTTGTTGGAGGTGGTGGAAAAGAATGAAGGTGTGTGGGGAGGACTTTTCAGTAAATAAAAAGCTTTTTAGGTAAGGACAACCTTACTTGTCTTCTGCAGTCAACAAAGAAGTTTATTAAAGACTTAGTGTTGCTCTTTTGCATGAGTTAGGGCCCCCCAAATCGTTATGTGGTGCTGTTTTCCTCCACAGAGTTTCAGAGCATGGGTGTCAGAGGCACATGGACCTGCACTCAAGGGCTGACTCTGCCACTAATTAGCCCTATAAAAATGGGCAAGTTGCACAGTATTACGAGCCTTCCTCCTCTACAAAGCAGGGATAACATTAGCAGCCACCCCTATGTTCATCATGAGAATTCAGTGGTCATTGAAGACACTTGGTATAAGATGTACCCAGTTCCTCCTCTTGTTTCAATACTGCTCTTCTTCCCTGAGTGACAGTGCCCATTTAGCCCTCTCTTTTGGCCCATCTAAATCCTCCTCAGTGAGTCCGACCTCATGCTACCAAGCTGTCGTGGGTTGAATACTGACTGTCCCCCTAAAATTCATGTCCACTTTGAACCTCAGAATGTGACCTTATTTGCAGATTAATTCATTCAGGGTCTCGAGATGATATCATACTTGATAAGAGCAGGTCTTATATCCAATGGGAGTGTCCTTCTGACAAGAGGACACAGAAAGACACACACAGGGAAGAGGGCCATGTGAAGATGAAGGCAGAGGTTGGAGCTACACTGCCATGAGACAAAGAATGCTAGGAGCACTAGAACCCAGGAACAGGCAAGGAAGAATTCTCCCCTAGAATCTTCAGAGGGAGCATGACCTGCGGACACTTTGATTTCACCTTTTTTTTTTTTTAAATATATTGATTTCAGAGAGGAAGGGAAAGGGAGAGAGAGACAGAAACATCAACAATGAGATCAAATCACTGATTGGCTGCCTCCTGCATGACCCACACTGGGGATGAAGCCCACAACCCAGGCATGTGCCCTGACAGGGAATCGAATTGTGGCCTCCTGGTTCATAGGTCAATGCTCAATCACTGAGCCACATTGGCTGAGCTGATTTCATCTCTTGTTTTAAGGCACCAAATTGGTGATAATTCATATGGCAGTACCAGGAAACTAATAACCAAGTCAAGTACGGACTTTGTCACCTAGTACTCCATCCTCAGGCCCCTGGAGATTCTGAGCAGGTGGTGAGTACCCATTTATTCTGGCTTAAATGGAGAGGCTTGTCTAGCCCTGAAAAACTTGTCCACCCAGATGGTAGCCAAGATTTGTTAAAAGAAAAAAAAACACTAAATGAGGAATACAAGGAAAAAAAGGAAGCACCCAAACTGCATAGATGTTTCTACCTTTCCCTGACGGTACGCCCAGCATTTCGCAGCAGCGCAGTGGCATTTCGTGGCAATGTTTTACAAGTTTGTTTTGGCTGCAATTATGTCCTTTCCTTTCTCATGTGGCTGCTAGGCCTCGGGGCTGCTTCTGTGCTCTCCTTTCACCATCTAGCACACCTCCCAGCCCCTTGGCCTGCCTTCCTTTCTTCTCTCCAGGGCTGCCACCACCACCTCTAACATCTTGGGCTCCCTCTTCCCCTCAATCTGGCTGCCCCTTCTTCACAGCCCTAGAATAAAATAATTGTTTCCTTGTTTAAAAGGTTTCAGTGCACATGAGTATGTAAAGACTGGTGAATAACAAGTAGTTCTAATAGCCAACATTTATCCAATGCTTAGAATAGGCCCAGGATATCTGTAGCCTCAGTTTATCCATATGAGATTCACACAGGCAAATGCTATTGTTATTATCTTATTATCCTCATGTTAAACATTAAGATGTGAGGTTGTAGGAAGTTCAGAAAGTCGCCTGCGGTCATACCAGTACTTATGAGGGAAGAGGGACTTAGTTAGTCTTTACTGTCATGACTCCAAAGTTCAGGTCAGAGCTAAGGTCCTGCTTAGACTGTATTAAGGTCATGAGTGGTCTACCACTGTGAGGGTTTTTTTTTTTTGGTGTGCGTATTGTGGTTGTTTTGTTTTTGTTTTTATAAACCATGTTATTTTATAACTAGGTCTGAATAATGCAAACACCCAATAATCTTCAGAGAAATCACACCAATAGAATGAGTGCAATCTGGGCCCTCTCAAATTCAGCTCACATTTTCCTAATTTTACAGTCTCTATATAAAAGTTCCTATTCCCATTATTACATTTAGAGAGCCCTTCAGAGGTGCCATAAAATTCCAGTCTTGATAGCCTCTACTTAGTGGCCCACTCCTTCAGAGATATTAACTCAGATGGTGTTATGGACTGAATGTGTGCCCCCTCCCCCAAAAAATTCACATTTAAAAGCCTCATCTCCAGTGTGAGGAGGTGGGGCCTTTGAGGTGATTAGGTCATGAGGGTGGAGACCTCACTAATGGGTTAGTGCCCCTAAAGGAGACCCCAGGGAATTCCCTAGCTCCTTCTGCCACGTGAGGAGACAGCTCTCTATGGAAGTGTCAAGTGGGCCCTCATCAGACACTGAATCTCCTTGATCTGGGACTTCCCAGCCTCCAGAACTGTTATTTAAGCCCCCCTGTCTGTGGTATTTTTGTTATAGCAGTCCAAGTGGGCTAAGACAATTGGCAATAACAAAAGAAGTCTCGTATTTTTGAAGGTGATTTTCCTCCAGCCTCTCAGCTCCTTTTCTGAAAATCCCAGCAATGTGAAATAATGATCACCAATTAGAATCTACTCAGCAGGACTTTTGTTTGGGAGATATCTCTGAGGACTTGCAGATCGAGAAGAAATGTCTTAAAAGAGAAAAAAAGAACGAAATGTTTTCCTGGGCCTTTGCAACAATTGAAGCTGTTTTGTTGGCTAATTATTTCCTAGAAGTCCCTCCAGGTACTTGATGTTCCTTGAAAAAAATTTTTTCCCATGAGCAAATATTTTTCAGGAAACCCTGACAGGAAGGTATCATGACTGCTGGACTTTTGTTTGCTGATGTACTTTGGGGACCTCTAAGATGGAGCATTAATATGCATTCATTATTTGGTAACAGAACTGACTTTCCATGGAAGTTATCCAGATTTGGATTTCCACAGGACATACTTTGGGAAATACTACCTTAGATCCTTCCTTACGTTAGCATTTACTTCACTGTGACGTAGGGAGGCATATCCACTTCATATTTCCTGGGAGTTCATTATTTTCAAAGCCTGACCTATGTAAATACCAAATCACGTACAAGACATGGCAGGCCTTGCTGGTGATGAAATCGGCAATGACTTCATCTTTTCCATAATCACCCAAATGAGTCCTGAAGTGTGGGCCTTTGGCTGCTGGAAAATAAGAAACAGAGTCAGGCCTGGCCCTATCTTGAATTCTATGTGACAGCTCGCTCTCCATTTCAGTGACAAGAAATGTGTTGAGCTAAAAATATTCTAAGCAGATGTAAATCTGGGAGATGTGACTGCAACACACCCAGGCTTGCCATCTATTCTCCTTCAAGTATCCCCCAATACACAGATGCCACAAGTGTAGGCAACCACACTTCTCTGCACAAACGATTTATGTGTGAGTGCACTTCTGCCTGTCCTGGGGGTTTATTTGGTGGAGAACACTGCACATTAGCCAGGCACAGTGACTCTTGGCACTACATGGGCAGGCAGAAAGTCCACCGCAGGAGAAGTGGAAGTTTTTCTTAAGCAAATGCTTTTGCATTGGTCTCTTTTTTCCTAGTAGTCCATAGTATTTTCAAGGGCTTGATTCTATCCTGTGATTGGGAGACAAAATAAACCCAAGGTTCCATGGGGCAAGAGGGCTTCAACATGGTCCAGGAGAACTAGCTGCCCAAAAACAATGGTGAAATCTCCCCTCCATACAAAACAGTGGCCTGTGGGACTCTCTTGTGGGTTAGAGTTTTGTTTGGAAGCTGAAACCTAATAAGAATTCATTTGGATCATATATAGGGGATGGGAACTAATACCCATCCTTTACAGAATGCCAGTAAAATATTACTATATAGATCATCGAATACATCCTAGGTGCTAAGCATGATAGCCAATAGTATCTACTTTTATTTATTGGCCTCTGCCATCAAGCTCCAACCAATGTGGCACTTCAATGAGTTTGGATGTGTGTTGCGTTTTGGTAGAGCCAAAATAAGGTTTCACGTCTCTTCCTTTCATCTTGAGATCTTTGAGGAATGAAAATATATGTGAGATTTAACTTGAAAAAACTGAGTTATTCAGACTGCAAGTTTTTCTCAAGATCGTTCTCCATGTGATCAACTTCCTTAGAAAAAGCAAGGAGCTACCATGAACATACAATCCTTCCCAAATGGATGTGATATTTGGGTTGAGGTTGGAGAGCTGGCAAATAGAATTGGGATAACTGACCTGATCCAGATATAGGTCCTTTGAGGAGAACACTGTGATCATTCTTGAGGACATCCTGAGTACAGAGCCTTAACATAGCCAATTAAATTCAGGTCAAATATTCTATCAGGTTCCACTTGGAAGCCCAGACTTGGGAGTTAGGCATGAAAGAATTTGATTTCTGGCTCTCTTGCTTATAACTTGACTTCATTCCTATAACTCTCCATTTCATCACTTTGAAAACAGGGATAATTGTGCCTAGACAGAGTAGGTGTGAAGTCACGGTGACATGCTACACACAGAGTGCCTAGCACATATGGGTGCTGAACAAATGACAGCTTCCATTACTGCTGACATTGGTATGAATTGCTGGGGAAATGAACAACCCATCTTTTATGCCCTGATTGAGTTCATGTCCTTCTTGTCTCTGAGTGTTAAAGGCTTTGCTAGGAAGAGTGGCAACATCTGAGACGGAATTCGCCCCAGCAGAGACTCAGCCACACTATGTTGCCTGAGCTGGGCCTGGATCTGTGAGTCACACAGCCCTCTCCATGTGGATGCCAGAGCAAATCACTTTTCCCATTATGAACAACCAGACACGCTCCAGTGTGGTGACGGAAAGTAATTGTGAGCTTAAATGATCTAACCAGACATGGATTCCACCAGGTTTAACCCCTGGTTCGTTTTTACAGTCATCCCACACTGCCCCGTGGCAACCCACTGAGTGGGAGCCATTACAGGGAATTATGTGATCTGTCTGCCCATTGAGCCACAGGCTGGGGTGCAGACTGGGGCATGGCACATCTGGCTTCACTTTGGGTTCTGGTGACACCAGGGACATGGATACATGACCTGCCCTAAGTATGGGGTATTCCAGATTCAGGAACCAATATCGTGCAGGCAATGTCCTCTTTTTTTTCAAACCAAACTCGGAGGTTTCCATCCTGATGTGATACAGCCACCCTGTCATTAGCTCTCCCAGCTCTCATATCCACCTTCCTGTGACGTCTTCAGCTCAAAACCCAGCCATGTAGGCTGTGGTATGTTCAGGGCAATGCTCTTATGCCCTTTACAATCGCTTTTCCTACTGCTACAACCATGGCTTCTGATACTATTAATACTATGACAAGTCCTCCTTTTCTGAGCCAAGTGCCAGGCTAACCACTTTCACATATATTTTCTCATGTAATCCCTGTTATACCAGACTAATGTTATTCCCACTTCCTAGATAAACAGACTGGGACTTAAAGAGGTTAAGGTAATGTGTCCAAGGACACACAGCTGGTACACAGCAAAGCTGGAATGTGAATCCAGTTCCCATGGCTCCTGAGTCCAAGCTTACCACCACCCTATAGCACCCGTCCTCTGAGCCGAGGAACCCTGCTACGAGCTGAGAGAACTCTGTTACAAGCATCGGAGTAGCTGGACTGACTTTATTAATATAATGCCTGGAAACCTTGCTATAAGCATTGGAGTAGCTGGACTGACTTTATTAATATTATACTTAGGAAACCACCCAAAGCTAGTCATTGATATTTAAAAAGAAATAATAAGGGAAAAAAAGTAATAAGAAGAATGTACCAATGAATAAAGTCAGGTGGTCTTGGTACAGTTAAAGAGTCCTGACATTTGTTGCCATCACATTGTTTAAATGAGGAATGCTGTGCCTACAGCAGTGTGTGTACGTGCACTTGTTGCATATACAGGTTGGTGATGCAGGTTACCCATGTGCTCAACCCTGAGAACAAGTTGTAAGGCATTGCCAGCTTTCCAGAAAGCTCCCTTGTGCTCCTTCTCAGCTTAGCCTCCTTCCCCTCAACCACTAATAAAAGTCTATCATCACTGATTAGCTTTGCCTATATTTCAAGTTTCTCTAAGTGAAGTTATACTATACGCACTCTTTGGTGCCTGACTTCTTTTACTCAACAAAATATCTGTGGGATTTTCCCAAACTAATTTGAAGTAGTATTGTTGTACCAGTAGTTTGCTCTTTTTTCATGGCTATCTAGTATTCCATTGTATGGAGAAACCACATTTATTTATCGTTTGACTAAGATGAATCAGCCATCTGAAAACATCCTTGTGTATTATGTATGTATTTTTTTTTTGGACACATGAACCCATTTCTAGTGGCTAGTATTCCTTATCGAGTGATAAGGTAGGTTACTTTAGTAGAAACTGCAAACTGACTTCCAAAGTAGCTTTACTGTTTTTGATTCTCACCATCAACATATGAGCGTTCCATTCACATCCTTGCCAATACTTAGTTATGTCCTGATGTTTATTTCTATAAAGCCTGAACTGTGTCTGTGAAATAAATCACACACCGTTTCATATTTTTTGAGAAAAAATTTACCAAAAAGAATGCTGATATTTACAGGTCTGGACTTGAGGAGGGTTGAGGGAGGGAGATGGGGAATGAAGAAAACACACTTTAAAGAAAAGTACCTTCAAATCTAGGTGGAACTTAGATGTATGGAATCATTATGGAAAGTCTACAACCAAGGTTTCTTTTCATGCATGCACAAGTCTGGGTCCATTATAGCTCCCAAATCATGGTTTATAAAGAGACAAGTTCAATGACTGATTCTTTACCACATATCCCAATTTACCCAAGTCATCAGATGGCAAATGTTTTATTTAGCCAGAAACATCAAATATTCATTGAGCCACCCCATGGGTTACTCATTTATTCATTCCTCCATTCATTCACAAAACAAACATTTATTAAGCATCTAGAGTATTCCAGGCACTGTGTTCAGCCTGTGGACATGACACCAAGTAAAACCAGCATACAGGTGCTGCCCAGAAAGACATGGTAGTAAATCAGCAAATAAAATACCTCTTACAATGTTAAATGATAGGGAAGGCGGTGTCCTAGTATTCATTCATTTATTAAGTACCTAATGAAGATTCCTGCACATCGCTTGTGTTCTGTGTGTTGAGTGTGAGAAAGAGGCATAGATGCTTTAGCTGCTCCTCAAAGTTTATAGCCAGGGGATGGGGGCGGGGAGGGGGGGAGGCCTAAATGCTATGGTCAGTGGTGGCAGCAGTATGGCATGAAGACTTCTGAGCAGGGAGACAACAGATATCAGGGTAGACCTTTGTTCCAAGAGACCCCTTATCAGGGACAATCAGGTGACATGTGCTGCCCCTGGAGTCCCTCCCCATGCTCTCAAAGGCTTGTCAAGCCACAGCACCTGACTATGAGTCCATGGCAAGGCTGGGCATGGGAACACTACCGTGCTAACCTCGGTGTGTGCCGAGAGTGGACTCACCATTTACATAGGTGGCCCTGTTTATTTTATAGCCTTCCTGATCCCAGGCATCATAATTAACATTTTGTTAAGGTAGAAACTGAGGCTCAGTCAGTTTCAACGCACACACAGATGGATTCAAATGGAGCAAACTCAGGCTTTCAACACTGGTCACTTTTAGGACAATGTGTAGGATCTTTGCACCTCTGAGTGTGCATAGATTTTCCTATTAGGGGCACCACAGTACTAATAGGGCATCCAGCTGAAATACTTAGGAAATCTTTCCTAATCATGGTAATAGTGGTGTGATCAGAATGAGTATATTGTCATTTACTCCACGCAAGGAATTGTACAAACACTGCCAATAATCCATTCTTTTCCTATTTTAAAGGTGGGTAAACTGAGGTTTAAAGAAGGAAATGTGCAAAATCGCCTCATAGGTAACAAGCAGGAAAAACAAAATCAAAACTCAGACAGTTGGACACCAGAACCCCCTGTTCTGAAGCAATGCTACTTTCCTAAGAGACAGAGCCTAATTTAAAATGGACAAATCCATAATTCACATCAAATGTTTCACGTACGGCAGGGGGATGAAATCATTTACCATAACCTCAGGATACTTGAAAACTCATGGGCTTCATTTGGATGTAGGTAAGGTACAAAGGCCCATTTCAACTCTGCTCTCACTTAAGCACCTTGAATTCCAGAATAATGAGGTTGTCTCTATTTTGTGTGATGTCAGGAGTTCCCTGCTGGGCTGTGTCCACTCTGGTGAGGCCCCTTTGTCCTGGTTTCTTTAGACAATCTGGGCAGGGAGCTGTAGCTCTCACGTGGCCACTGGACATGCTGTTAGAGAACCGGGAGAGCCCATCTCCATCTCCATTCTACGGTGGGAGGTGTTCTCTGTGAAATGGGGAATAAATGCCTTTCAGAACCCTGGTATGAAGTGTGCCCTTTCTTTCAAAGTGAGCACTGGGTCTCTTTTTTTCAGGTGTCTCACCCTGAAAAGAATGCTACTGACAAGCTATAAAAGAGAGAGAACTCTTCCCATTTGCAACAGCATGGATGGACTTGGAGAGCATTATGCTAAACGAAATAAACTAGTCAGAGAAATATCAGTATCACATGATCTCACTCATATGTGGAATCCAATGAACAAAATAGACTGCTGAACAAAAATAGATTCAGCCCTAGCTGGTTTTGCTCAGTGGATAGAGCATCAGCCTGCGGACTGAAGGGTACCAGGTTTGATTCCAGTCAAGGGCACATTCCCAGGTTGTGGGCTCGATCCCCAGTGTGGGGCTTGCAGGAGGCAGCCAATCAATGATTCTCTCTCATCACTGATGTTTCTGTCTCTCTTTCCCTCTCTGAAATCAATAAAAATATATTTCAAAAAAATAGAGCCAGAGACATAGAAGCATCAAACAGACTGTTGAACCTCAGAGGGAAGGCAGGGAGGGTGGGGTGGATAGGAAGAGATCAACCAAAGAACTTGTATGCATATATGCATAACCCAATGGACACAGACAATAGGGTGGTGAAGGCCTGGGGTGGAAGGGGTGGTGTGGGGGCTAGAAGAGGTTAATGAGGGAAAAGGGGACATCTGTAATACTTTCAACAATAAAGATTAAAAAAAAATGCTGCTGACGTCCCACAGCTTGGCACCTTCAGCAGAGAATGGTGACTTCTCTCAAATATTGAACTTCGTTTTTTTTCAGAAGTGACATGAGGTTACTAAAAATAAGCATCTGCTTAGAAAGCTATGAACTTTCAGATGTTAAAACATCTTTTTTTTTACTACTATTTCTTTTTCGTTTGGGTTTACTTTGTTGTTGTTGTCCCTCCCTGATAATTTACAAACCACCTCCCTGGGATTAGAAGTCAACTCTTTTCAAGGCTTTGTGAGTATCTTGTGCTCTGAGTTCTAATAGACAGTGTGCCACTAGGAGTAAGCGAGTCCCAGGGAAAGCAACTGGCTCTTTGATGACTCGCAGCCCTTCCCATTCCTCGTCTTTGAGATGTGCCTGTGAGAACTGGCTGCTGGTAGCTGCAACACTGAATGACAAAATGCAAACCAAACAAATAATCCATTTCCAAGGTTTGCTTACAGAGAGAGAGATCTATTTATGAAACACATATTGTTCAGTTTCAGGGGAAAATCCTGTAATCATTGCAAGGGGGAAAGCATGGAAAGTGCTTTATTTTGCATAAAAATCTCCTTGCTCTATGATTTATGTGGCTCAGATTTGCAGGCTGGGGGAGCCATGGGTCTTAGTGTCCCACCAACGGAAAGTGGAATTTAAGATGTAGAGAGAATCACAGGTCACAACAGAACATTGGCATTTATTAACCTGGTGTGGGGTAGGGATGGGGGGATCATAGACAAAATAGAACAAAAAAAAATGTTCTTTTGCTTTGGAGGGATAGTAGAGAATAAAGATTGATTGACCCAAGGCTCCAGGCAGCATTACCACATAGAGCAGACAAATCATTTCCTGCAATTAATATCTGAGCACTCCACTACGTTATCTGGGTTATCAGCATTGACTTAGTTTACCAGTTAACTAGGTGCTGAATAGGAGCTGCTTACCCACCCACCCACCCTCATTAAGAATGCTTATTGCATTGTTACATGTTTATGAAATGCCCCCTGGACATAACTACCACTTTCTCCTAGGGTATCAGGGCTGGGAAGAAACTAACAAGTCCTTTAGTCCAAACATCTCTTCATGTTTGAATTTTCACCATCACATCCTAGAAAAGAAGTGGATCAGCTTCCAACACTTTCAGAGATGGGGAGATAAAAACCTCCCAAGCAACCCCTTCTATTGTCAGATAACTAGTTGCAATCTCTTACAGTGAGACAGAAATTGGATCCTTTCTAACTGCTAGTTTTGCTCCTTCTACCCAAAGATTTCCCATTAGATTTAACCCCTGCGAGTATCAATGATTAAGTGCATGTGATTTGGAGCCAACTCTTCAGAATTCACATCATATCACTGACTGACTGGATGTAGGATTTTAGGCAAATTCCTTCCTCATTTGAAATATACAGACACTGTTTACTGTCTATATAAGTCAGGGTGAACTTTGTTTTGGTGCTATAACAAACAGCTCCCAAATCTCAGTAGCTTTACATAACTAAGATTTCCTATTTGCTCATGTTCACTGCAATCTGGCTAGGGCTAGGCTCTGACCTATGTTGTCTTCACTGAGTGACTCCACTGATGGGTCTGCATTGTTATATGCTTCCACTGAAAAATTATAGGTATCATTGGAACTCACACTCATTGGCCAAAGAAAGTTGCATGGCTATGCCTCGTTTTAACGTGCAACCCCCCCATGTTCCTACAGGGTGGAGAGTCAGAACAATGTGGTGAACATGGTGAGCCCACATTCCCTTACAGGCTTGCTCTGCAGAATTAAAGACTTATAGCAGAATGCCTGGCACCTGCAAAGTTTTATTCCCTAGTTCTTGGCAAATCATTGAAGGTGCTCTCTGGGTTAGACATTCTTAAATCCTACCCGAGTGTTCCTATTAATATGCGATCCACCAGAAACAAACATGATATTCCAGCTGAGTAAAGAACTCAGGAGAACAGAACAATCTCTTCCCTTCCAGATAGTGCATCCCAAAGTCTTACTCTCTCTTTCCCCTTTTGGCAATCATAGTGTGCTGATGAATTTATTGCCAATTAAACATCCTCTATCTCTTCTATGTATTTTCTTGTGAAGCTGTTTCCCCCCAGTTCCATACTTGTGTCATTAGCTTTTGAGTCACAAAGAAGTTTCACACTGTTCCTCATTAAATTGCATCTGTTTAATTTGGCTCATTCTTCAGTCCCAGTTATAATTACTTCAGATGAAGATCTTTCTGCTCCAACTTTCAGACAGATACTGTGAAATGGGAGAGGTATAAAAACGTCTGTCCCAACTAGACATTCCAAGGAATGGCCACGCCTTGTAAACAATTGCCTCACCATTTTGGAGGGCATCTTTTTACTTAAACAGCTTTATTGAGGTGACTTGATATAAAATAAACGACATAGATTTAAAGTGTACAGTTTGATGTGTTGACATTTGTATAAACCCATGAAACCATGACCACAATTAAGACAACAAACATATCCATCGCCTCCCGAATTTCCTTGTGCCCTTTTCTAATCCTTCCTTCTAGCCTAGGGTACATCTTTTAACCTCCAATTCTATTCTATTCATATCTGTAGGGCCAAGCATGGTGCTGAGCACAAAACAGATGATTAATACTGATGAGGTGTCCAGAATACCTAATGCTTGTCATGCCCGTACAGAAATTACTTGAGATTGTTTCTTATGCAAAAGTTACCATTTGGTGCCATGTGTCTCACTCATTAGGTCACAGAGGATTAGACAAGCAAAATGTCCCACCTCCATACCATCTCACACCTGTCAGAATGGCTATCATCAACAAATCAACAAACGACAAGTGTTGGCGAGGATGCGGAGAAAAAGGAACCCTCGTGCACTGCTGGTGGGAATGCAGACTGGTGCAGCCACTGTGGAGAACAGTATGGAGTTTCCTCAAAAAACTGAAAATGGAACTCTCATTTGACCCAGTAATCCCACTCCTAGGAATATATTCTAAGAAACTAGAAACACCAATCAGAAAGGATATATGCACCTCTATGTTCATAGCAGCACAATTTGCAATAGCTAAGATTTGGAAACAGCCTAGGTGCCCGTCAGCAGATGACTGGATCAGAAAACTATGATACATCTACACAATGGAATACTATGCTGCCATAAAAAAGAAGGAATTATTACCATTTGTAGGCACCTAGATGGAATTAGAGAACATTATGCTAAGTAAAATAAGCCAGTCAATGAAAGAAAAATACCACATGATCTCACTCATTTGGGGATAATGAAAAACATTATAAACTGATGAACAAAAAGATAGATACAGAGGCAGTAAAGCATCAAACAGACTGTCAAATTACAGCGGGAAGGTTAGGGAGAGGTGGGGGAAATAAGAGATCAACTGAAGGACTTACATGCATGCATATAAGAATAACCAACGGATGCAAAACATTGGGGGGGGGTGAGGGCATGTATGGGAGTGGGGTAGGGGGGCAATGGTAAGATATGTACACATATAATACCTTAATAAAAAAATTTAAAAAAATGTCCCACCTCCAAATACGACCAGGCTATGGGTGAGCTGTGGGCCTGTGGGGAGGCTGGTGTCAGAGCTCTGCTCAGCTAAGACAACAGTGCCTAACTGAAACAGTCCAATCCTCTTTGGAAAAATATATGCTCTCAGAATCAGCACATGCAGAAGTGGGGACTCATGTGTTATCATTTTTTTAAAATTCTCATCCAATATGTTTTAACTGATTTTTAGAGAGAGGCGAAGGAAGGAAAAAGAGAGAGAAATATCAATGTGAGAGAAAAACATCAATTGGTTGCCTCCTGTACACATCCTAACCAGGGATCGAACCTGCAACCTAAGTATGTGCCCTGACTGGGAATTGAACCCACATTTTTGGTGTATGGGAGGACACTCCAACCAACTGAGCCACTTGGCCAGGGCCACATGTTATTATTTGGTAGGGCTTTTATCCAATCCCAAATATATATTCAGGTCATTCAACAAGTATTTATTGAGTTTTTACTATGTATCACTTATTATTCTAGGCACTGGGCAATTACTAGTGGAAAAATCTGATTGGAGCCTAGGAGAACATTCTGTTAACATAGATAACTAGTAAGATGATGCAGAGAGAAACCGGGAAGGGGGAAAGAAGAGGTGGAAAGTACGGGGCAGGAAAATCCTGATCATTTGAGGGGACTCCAGATGTGCTTTACAAAGGGAATTCTTTATTGTCTCGGTGTACTTTTGATTTGCATTTGTTTGAGCAAAGAGAACGTTATCTAATATCCTCTCTTCCACTTGAACTTTTCCTGCCTGTGCAACAATTAGAGCACATGTTCTAGCAATGTGTCTGGGAAACAAACTCTCATCAATTAATTACTAACTGTTGTCTGGGCTCTGGGGAGGTGTCCTGGACAGAGGGCATAATCCTGAAATGAGGAGGCATTGCTGTGTCTCCTTCCTCAAGCAAGGTAACTGAGCTGGGTTGCTGTCAAAGTGGGACTAACCTCACAGAAAGACTATCTTCTCCAGGAGAGAGCAAAAGGAAAATGATTTGGAGAAATCCAAATTCTATCGACCCATGCTCCATTATTCATTATTCAGCTCCAAGAACTAATGTATGATGCATGCTATTACCATCAAACTTGTGTTGCAAATAATTCATGCTGGGAACTTTTAAAAGATATATTATTAACACTATCACCAGCAGAATTGGACTGGGTGAATCCTTGGAATTTGATGGAAATGACCACTCCAGTGTTCAAGATTCTCTTTAAGTGTTTAAGCATTTGAGTCTCTATAAGGTGAGACAATATAACAATGTAAAATTTGGCTCCTTAAGTAACATCAAATATGCCTTATTTCTTTCTCTCTAATTTCACTGAAAAGTATTTCCAAAACCTTCTGAATCACCATTTGAAATAGGCAGCAATACTGTTTACAAATAACACTTGGTAAAACCAGAGGAGGGAGAGTTGAAATCAGAAACACAATTTCTTCGCTGCCTTGTTGGGAATTTTGGGCAAATATGTATCATGGATGGTCAATGATATCACTTATCAAAGATATTTTTGTTGAGTCACCACATGTTTCAAAGATGCACTAATCCCAGAACATTCTGTTCATGGAGCCCTAATATTAACTTGATGAATAGGATGGTGTCTACGGAGATGACACTGCTTAATTTCCTGTAGCTATTGTCAACTTTATGTTCATGAGAGCCTTTGGCTCAGCAGTAAGCACTCTTCCACAGAAGGTACAACAATAAATCGACCTTGTAAAGTGATCACAGTGATACTAAGTATAGTACAATATAAACTTTTCATTTCTTGATGACTAATTAAGAAAATACCCCAATTAATGGGAAGGTTTGCAGGTGATCTTTGCTCTAGGGTTGTGTCCTGTTCATGTAGCAAGGGTAGAGATGGCTTGCCTTTTCCCAAAGACTTGTAGTCTTCTTCTCAAAGAAGAAATCTGATTTGTTCGGACTTCCATTTTCCAGCAGACTGTTGGAGGATAAAGCCTTTGGCAAAAGCCATCTATTACAGATGCTCTTCTGAAAAAGAATGTCTGTAAGATACTCTTGAAATGTATCCATTTGTCTTGGTGCTGCTCAGAGGTCCCTAGAATGTCTTCTTTAGACAAGAGACCCTGACAAGATATTGCTAAGCAGATTATTCATTTTGGAGGGTAGTATGTAGAGTATAAACTAAAGCCAAATACAGTCATTCTGCTGCTGCTCATAGAAAACGTTTCCAGTATTTAATAATTATAAGATTTGCCTGTGATGGTAGCTATCACTTTTAGAAAACATTTTGTGTCTTATCGTGAATATTTCTGGAAGGGAGTGAAAATAGTCTATTCCTTTTAAAAACATGTATTGGGCACCTACTGTGTTTCATACATAGTGCCAGGGAAAAGAAAAACAAAGATTAATAAAATAGCATTCCCATTCTTGAGAAAGACTCCACAGTCTACTGGAGATGTAGGAGTCATCAACCATCATGATAAATGAGGTAAGTTGGGGAAAACATAACTAACATGGAGTTTTATGTATGAGTTCTGCAACCATGCTAGGGTTCATCCGGTGAGGAAAAATGGAAAGGGCATTGGGGCAAAGAGAATCACAGGTACAAAGGTATAACAGAATGAAAGAGTGTGGCAAATTCAGGAATCCACATGAAGTTCTATGCTGTGGAGTTTGAGGTCTACCTGGTGAGCCATGGGGAAGTGTGAAATTATTTGTGTGGGGGAGATTATGAGACCCTTTTAGTGATTTGAGACTATCAACATTGCAGAGGGTGGGGAGTGTGTGCAGTGCAGTAGTATAGGTGAGGGGCCAGGTGGGAGGCTGCTTGGAAGAGGTGGGAATGGTGAGGATGAGTGAACCAGTGAACCAATGGGGTGAACAGGAGGAGCAAGACCCCAAAGATACCTCAGCAATAAGCCACTCACTTTTCCAGATAACACACTTTTTTTATTTGGTTCCAGACATCTTACTGAGCTCTAGAGACACAAGACAAATGAGACAAAGTCTCTTTCATTATTTTACTGTCTTCAACTTACACATTACATCTGAGGGCTCGCCCTGACTCGATACATATGCTAAGAATCTCCACAGCACATATCACCTGAGTGCCCTTCTCTATCTCTTGTTGCATTTATTACAATCATGTATTTAATTGACTGTCTTCCCTCCCCACATATAATATTCATCAGGACAGGGACTGCTGTGTTTGTCTTGATGACCATTGTGTTCACCAAGTACATTGTAGGTGCTCAACAAATATTGTTTGAATGAATGTATGAGCCAAAGAGCTCACCAAATCATCGGAAGCAGCAGGCAAGCTCAAAGCAAGTGTGACAGTCTCATAAGTGCACTATAGGAGTGTAGACAGGCAAAGCAATTCTCCTGTAGGCCAAAAGGTCCACAAAGACTTTGTAAATGAGATAGATGCTCTAGAGCTGAGTCATGAGTCCATTCATTTGGTGAATCCATTCCTGGCAACAATCTTCCTCACACAGGGCATGTTCCTTCATCTGGAGAGCATTATGACTCCCTCCCACACGGAAGCCTCTGAGAAGCTTCCCCAACCAAGGACATCATAAAGGCATCCCCAGGAGGGAGCTTTGTGGAAGCAGTCTGGGCTGTCTCCCACCTGGGCTATCAGCAAGGAGAAGCTGCTTGGATAAGGGCATGCCAGAATGCACAGGCTGCGAAGGCTGAGGTGGGAAATGGGGAGGTGCACAAAATGGAAACACATGCCCCTGAGCCACCCACCGAGGCAGCCTCTGCAAAAACTCTGAGGGCAGTCTGAGGGTCCAGAACAAAGGCTGCCGTGATGTTTATTCAAGCCAGAAACATTCAACTTAACAGACGCACAAATTATTAGAACTTGGAGTAAATTTTAAAATCTTATATTGAATTATTTACCTTTTCAATGAAATTATATCTATGTATGTTTCCCAAATGTCACATGAATAGGAAGGAAGTCTCTTGGGATGAGTGGGAAAGTAGGGATGCAACTCAGATCCATGGATTTTTATTCCTCTCCATCTTTCAGGTTTCAGCTTAGTCTTTCCTTCCAAAGGTCTTTCCTGATTCCCCTAAAGCTGATCAGGAGACCACCCTAGAGGATCTGATACTTCTATGAAGTATCATAATAGCTGCTTACTTTCCATATGCACTCCCAGCCCCCAACAAGAATACGGTCCACATGAAGATAGCACTGCATGCTTCATTAATTGAGTAAACAGATTAAAATGCATGAGCCGTTCAGTGAACTAAGCTCTGTGGATATCATAATGGTCCAGAATGGCATGGTTCCTTCCTCTGAGCTTCTACTCTAGAAATGTTACCATGTTCATAACTTTCTACTTAAGCTAAGTACTCATAATCCAGGCCCTCTAAAGATCTGTTGAACGAATGAATCAAACTGCAATAAAAGGAGTCTGGGATTAATATTGTTATTTATTGCTCCACAAATACATTTTCTAAAATTGGACCACAGCCGTATTGAGAATAGCCCATACTAATTTTCAGAGTTCCGATAAATAATTCAATCTGTCTCTGCTCAGACGATTTATCAATGAGAAAAGAAGCTTTAAAAACATTTGCTTTTGGGAGATGTGGCTAGCCCTTTAAATAGAGATGCTGGCAGTCGAAGGAGGCTGCTTAGTTTAACACCAGTAAAGAGGGTGCAGTCACTGCACTTTTTAGGGCCTCTATAGGACAGATAGAAAAAAGAGCTACCTTCATTTGTGAAGACTATCAGATCAAAATATTGGCCTGATATGACACACTAACTGTGGCCTGCCCAGTACACTCCTGACTTGCCAACAGACCCTGAGTTTGTTTGGGGCAGCAATGTACCAGTCCCATGCAAGATGTTATCTGTGTGTGTTGCATACATCAAATCACAGGTTTACACTTTTTATTTAATTTCCAAAATATTTTGGCTTTGTCACATAGCTACAACCCAGAAAAACTGGTCAATGCCTCTGAAGATCATCAGATGCATCCATCAACCTCCTGAGAGAATGTCCTTCTTAGCATGTGGCCTGCTGCTACGTGTATGAAGACATTCCCCAAGCTGAGATGCTCGCGGACAATCCCCTCATTGATTTCTGCCTGGCGCTGTGAGGAAGCTCTTCCTGCGATGTAACTCACATTTCTCATGGTGCCCTGGATGACTGTGTTCTCTGAAACTGTCTTATCAGAAAACAAATCACAGCCCAAGAGAGTTGAACACCTCAAAATCACATTGAGGACGTTAGACTTATTTGGATCTCAGAAAACAATTTATTGTGTTTGTAGTTTCATATGCTACTCTCAGCCCCATGTCTTCGTCTTCATTAACAAAGACCCAGTACACAGTCTTTCAGGCTATGACATAGCCCACAATGAAAGATTCCTGCAGGAAAATACAAACCATTGCTCATGTCGTGAAGAAGCACCATCTCGTAACAGAAGCTTCCTGGCTACAGCAACAGAGTGGAATCGCTAATGGCTGAAGTTTGCAATGATTACAACTTGGGCCCTGCCATCATTCTGGTGCAGTGTGAGCATTAAAAATGGGATTTCTTAATTTGAATTATTGATCAGCAGCTATTCTCAAGCAGCTATTCTCCCCTTCAAATAAGTAGTAAATTTCAGCTGACAAGGACTCACATTTTGAAAAATATGAACAAACTCTGGAGCTCCAAATACAGCCATGGACTTTCTCTCTCACACTGGGAGCTATCTTCCTAAGACATTCTTCACACAGTATAGGCAACACCAGTATTTTCAAGACACCAACCAGCTTCACAAACTTAATGTGTACAGAAATCACCTGGGGATTTTGTAAAAATGCAGATGTGGAATTCTGCAGGTTTGGGGTTGGGCTTGAGACTCTGCATTTCTAGCAATTCTCAAGTGATGTTGATACTCCTGGCCTATGGTGGACCCTTGAGTAAGGTTCTAGCACATGTGATGTTTTAGAGACCAACTAACTCGAGGCCCGACTCTGCCACTGAACTGTGGCCCCTATAATTTATACCCAGTCAAATTGTCACTCAAATATAAAGGCAATGAACCATTTTATCATGCAAGAACTCAGGAAATACAATTCTTCTCCATTGGATTTGATAGGGTATTTCTATTTGGATATTGGGAAAGAGATAATCTGGTTGTTTAATATAATTTTTATCACACATGTGACTGTCTCTATCACACAGAGATGAAAATTCTGATAGGGATAGCTATCTTGGTCAAGATTGGCAAGGATCTGAAGTGCATAGATATGGCTGCAGTTGTGGTTAGAGGTGTCCTCTGCAAGCCACATGCCCTGGGTATTGCTGCTTCCTGTCCTTGGAGTTAGTTTAGTTTAGTGCATCGATGAAATGCTAATCGCTGAGTTTCTACTTCCTGCTGCTAAGATTAGCAGCTGTTCAAAGCTGGTTGTGCAACAAAAGGCTGTGTACAAGCCCACCCTTACACCTTTCCTCATCAAAACCCACTTAATCCAACCCCACACTTTTAGGCAGAGCATCCTGAATGCTCCCCATGTTCATTCAGCAAATATTTGTTTGTGCAGATCATGGGCCAGTTGTTGGTATTGTCTTTCACAGGAATAAAAACAGAACATGACAATAAAGAGAGACATCAGCCTTGACATTATAAGGATTCAGTTTAGAGAGGGAGTGAGGGAGATTAATTAAGTAACTGCATACTTACTTAATTAACTAACATAGTGATGATAAGTGAGGTGAAAGCAAAAGTCAGGGTGTGATGAGAATACACAAAAGGATGCTATCAGGCATTCAGAAGGGTCAGGGGAATTTCCCAGGAGGAAGTGGGGCTGATGCTGAGGCTGGAAGGTTGTATAAGATGGACAGGAGTTGGTCCTCTGAAGAACATAGATAGTATTTTTATGGAACAAATATTGCATGTGTGATGCTCTTGAGTTAGGCAGGAGTATATGTAGCCAATGACTAAAAGATCAGTGGCCTAAAGGGTCATTAGTGAGGGTGGTGGAAGGTATAAGAAAATGCTAAAGAAGGAGGCAGTATCAGATGGTACGTGGCCTTTAATGTCTTAATGAAGAGTTGATGCCAATGACTTGAATGTGATAGGATAACAAGACACGTCTGAGTCTCCTCAAAGAAGTTATTGCAACAGCCTTCTATCTGGCCTCTCTGCCTCCTCAGTCCTCTATCCCAACATTCCAGTCCAATAAATAATTTTCAAAATATGCTGCTCCTCAGAGTGGGTCAGAGGCTCCACATTGCCAAGGGGCTACAGTCTAGACCCCCATCCACTGGTAATTGAGATCTTCCATGACCCAGTCAACCTTAGCCACTCCAGCCAGACGTATGTATTTACCAAGCATGGTCTTGGTTTTTTTCACAATTGCCTTTGCTGAGTTGTCAGAAAGCTTTTCGTTTTCTTAAAATTTTCCAAAACTCTAGCATGTGTCAAGGCAATAGCAACTGCAGAACGATCATGGGCTTTGGTATTGTGCAGAAATTTATTCAAATTCTGTGTTGCTACTTACTGGCCATGTAACCTTTGGCAAGACCCTTAAACTCATTGTGCTTATATTTCCCCATTATTAAGTGGTGGTGGGGGGGAATAGTAGTTGCCATAACTATATATTATATATTTTGTGAGAGTTAAGTAAGATTTCTCTGTGTCTCTAGAGTCCAGGGGCAGGCAAACTTTTTGACTCGAGGGCCACAATGGGTTCTTAAACTGGACCGGAGGGCCGGAACAAAAGCATGGATGGAGTGTTTGTGTGAACTAATATAAATTCAAAGTAAAGGAGCGGAGGGGAGAGCAAGAGAACCCTCCGCTCTTTCGGCTCCGCGGGCAGGATAGAACAGCCGAACAGGCCGGATCCGGCCCGCGGGCCGTAGTTTGCCCACGGCTGCTCTAGACACACACATATACATATCATATTTCTCAGGCCTGTTACTTACTGGAGGTTTAAATAATAGCAGTTACTGTTTGTTTTACTATTACTGCTGGTGGTGTTGCAGTGATTACAATTACTACTTCTATTACTATTCCAACTGCTACTACTGGTATTTTTCAAGTCCTAAATTGTCCATGTTAAATCTTCTTGGGTCATTTAATTTCACAAGAAATTTGCTACATCTGAAGATGTTATTGTTTAAACTACTCACTTAACATCAGTCACATATTATCACTTGTATTATCAGTTCCATATCTATACTAATAAAAGGGTAATATGCTAATTAGGCTGGGTCAACCGGCCATCTTCTGGACATCTGACTTCCTTCTGGACAAAGCCATGGTGGTGGGGGCCGAGGCAGAGGCAGTTAGGGGCGATCAGGCTGGCAGGGGAGAGCACTTAGGGGCGAGATCAGGCTGGCAGGGGGTTAGGGGTGATCAAGCTGGCAGGGGAGGGCAGTTGGGGGCAACCAGGCCAGCAGGGGAGGGCAATTGGGGGTGAGATCAGGCTGGCAGGGGAGGGCAGTTAGGGGCAAGATCAGGTTGGCAGGGGAGGGCAGTTGGGGGCAACCAGGCTGGCAGGGGAGGGCAGTTGGGGGCAACCAGGCCAGCAGGGGAGGCAGTTGGGGGTTACCAGGCCAGCCGGGGAGGGCAGTTGGGGGCATTAGGCAAGCAGGCAGGTGAGTGGTTAGGAGCCAGTGGTCCTGGATTGCTGCGAGAGGGATGTCTGACAACAGGTATTGGGCCTAAACCAGCAGTCAGACATCCCCCGAGGGGTCCCATATTGGAGAGGGTGCCGGCTGGGCTGTGGGACACCCCCCCCCTGCATGAACTTCATGCACCGGGCCTCTATTACTATATAAGAATGTAACCAACTATTGTGTTTAGCAGGCATTGTGAATGTGATCACAATATTTTAATCTGTAAGCTGATGTTAAACTCCAAATGGAAGGTAGGCTCATCTACCCACCAGTCTCTGGAAGCTTTTTACTTAATTATTAGTAACACAAGAATTTCAATCCAGCCTTCCCATTTAATTTCCTATGTGTGTCTTGACTTTGAGGAAGTTGCTAAACCATGATGAGGTTCTATATCTTTATCTCGAATCTCTATAGTAACTAATGGCCTCTCATTCATTCCTTTCCACTACCTGGGTTCTTGATTGGATAAACGATGGTACCAGTATCTTAAGAGACCCTCCATTTAGTGTCACATTACCCTGGTGCCAGGGCTACTCCTTGTTTCCCCCTTTCTTTTTCCAACTTAATCATTGTTCATTGTGATCAGTATATGTTAGCCTCATATTATACTTCTATTGAGCATCTATGACCTCCGTCCATACATCCCTCCATTCATCCACAAATATTGACTGAGGCTCTTTTGTAGGCCAGACCCTGAATTATGCACCAGAGATGCAGAAATAAATTAATTTAATGTCATTCTTGCTTTCATGGAGCTTATAGAACTTCCAGTGTGGTGGAAGACCCTGCCATAACCTTCATTGATCATGACTTCATGGGCTTCTATTTTTCTGTTGAAAAGATCAATAGCACCATACATGGTGTGTCTTCTTAGTGATTGAACGTCCAATATCCTTGGCTAGCTTTTGGGTTCACACCACTTCTGCTTTCCTTTCTTAGCACTCTTCCAATGTTATTAATTGCTTAAAGTTTATTTCCCTCAGGCCATGTCTCAGAGGTTAGGAAACTAGTGTGACTTGTCCAGGACTCAGACCCCAGGTTCAATGCTGCTCTCACCACTTGTGAGATAAGTGACCTTGGGAAATTTACTTAACCTCCCCAAGGTTCTGTTTGATCATACACAAATGGGGATAACAAGAGTACCAAGCTCATGGGGTGGTTGTGAAGATTTACATAAATAATCATTTAGGAATGCCTAGCAAGCACTTAGCATAGTGTCTGGCTCATACTAAACAGTATATGTTGTCTTCTTAGTATTGAACCTTTTCTTAGACATTTGTGATAGGGCATCTGGGCAGGGCTGGCATTGCATACTCTCATGTTAGGAAGAGATAGGTAGCTACTTGGCTACTCTCCTCCTCCTCCTGTGATGACTAAGGCAGATGCTCAAATTTGCCATGGGGATCTCTGAGATCCATTTTCCTCCAGGCATTTTTGAAACACTTATTCCTATAGGAGAGAAACTGCTATGCATGTTGTTCTGTGCCATGCATGTCTTTCTTGGTGAGCTACTCATTCCACAGAGATGAATCATCGGTGACTTCAAGTACCCTAGAATAGCCTTCATGTGTAACTTACAGCTGTGCAGGACCTTATGTTGGGGAAGCATACAAGGCAGGCACAGATGGAAAACATAGACTGACACATGGCCCAGGATTGTGGGCAGAGACCCTGATGGTTTGCCAGACTTTCCATGATATGGGCTCTTTACAGACTCCAGAGAAGTGGATCTTAACTTCATTTTGGGTGATAGGAATCTATTATGAACCCCTTTGAAAATCTGATATAATAACTGAGATACTGACCGTCTCTTAAAGTAACCAATCAGATCGGACTAATCAGAATGGGCCCATGCTATAAATAATTGATACAATGATATCAGTTCATGCCAACTGAATAGCAATATGGCACTTTGCAAACAATTGTAGGGAATTCGTAGACCTCTGCTCTCCACATATGAATTTCAATGGCAAGCATCATTTCTTAAGTACATACTCTCTGTCAGGCCCCAGCAATGCCCTAGGGCAGTGGTCGGCAAACTGCGGCTCATGAGCCACATGTGGCTCACGAGCCGTGGTTGAGTTTGCCGACCACTGCGTAAGGCATTACCCTTACCCAGAAGTTTTGACTTCAGGTTAAAGACATTAGTACATTATTAAAATGTTTTTTAAGTGTTTTTCCCTAAGGTAGTGGTCGGCAAACTCATTAGTCAACAGAGCGGCAAACCGCAGCTCACGAGCCGCATATGGCTCGCGAGCCACAGTTTGCTGACCACTGTCCTAGGGTTAAGGCAATGAATACTCTCCTCTTGGTTCCTCAAACTTACACTGTAGTTGAGGAGACAGATGTTAAGCCAATAATCACATCAATTTCTACATAATTAGACTTTTGATGAGTGCTATGTTGAGCAGGAGAAGGGGCTGTAAGCACAAATAACAGAGAGGCTTTACCCAATGTGGAGACTAAAGGTAAAGGTGGAGCAAATTATGAAGACCTCACTTAAAGTTGCCACATTGAAGCTCATCCCAAAAGGATGAGTAGGAGTCAGGCAGGTGAACGTGGGAGAAGAACAGGCCTAAGAGACTGTAGGCAAGGAGGCGCTGAATATGTAGAGAAGCAAAAATAATACAGATGAGCCTGGAGCAGAGAGAAAAAGACAGCCAGTGGTGAGAAATGATGCTGGAGAAGCAGGCAGAGCAGATCTGCCATAGCTCAGCAGGCTACAATGAGAAGTACAGAGAACTTACCAAAGATAAAGTCCAGTTAGCAACTGAAAAAGGTCTGGACTTGTAATCAATTCATTGTCATTATTGATTTTATGGTTTTCCGATGCTGGATCTTAAAACCAACCAACAAAAAGCTCTCTAGGTCAGAAACCCATTTTCCAGTCCCAAGACATCCATCACATCCACCCAACCATCCATCTATCCACCCAGTTATCCAGTCATCCTTCCATCCTTCCATCTGCCCATCCATTCTTTTATTCATGCATTCAAGTATTTTCAATTCTCCAGGAACAGCATTGCACTGGCTGCTGAGGCACCATGGTGAGTAGGACACCACCCCTGCCCTGAAATCCCTTACAGTCAAATCAGAGAGATAATTCAGCAGGAAAAGATAATACAGGGAACTCTGGGCTGGGATGCGGTAAGCATTCAGGATTAAGAGAGCACAAAGGACTAGAAAAAGCAGTCTAAGCTGAGACATGAAGACTGAAGAGGTTGTGGGACAACAATGTGACAGGAAGTACGGAGGCCAAATTGTGAAGAAGTCAGAGATGTTTGATAAGCATTAACTCATTTCAAGGTGGTTGGATGTGAAGATAGGATGGGGTGAGATGGTGAGAGAGAGGATGGAAGAGAAAGTAGGGATCAGGTCATGGACTTTAAACAAAAGTCAATGTTTAGCCATTAAACTAGAAAACAGGGGTCCAAGGGGAAGAGGCCGTCAGTGAGGCCACACAGCTCGTGAGGTGCAGAGCCCGGGTGTGGACCCAGGGCTGTCTGATTATGCCGCCTTTCCATTACACCAGACTACCACTCCATTCCTCCCCAAACTGATCATTTCCAATTGTGTGGACTAGTGATTTCCAAGACTGACTTGAGGACACCCTCAATTATCCAATTATCCCAGGCGAGAATATACAGTTGCCAAACTTTGTCTCAAAGCAAGTTAGTCTGAAAAGGTTTGAATTTAAAAAATAAAATCTTACATGGAAAGTATCTAAAAGGTATTAAGTGTTTATTATGTACCAAGCAGTGTCTTAAATGCTTTAGTTCCCATGTTAGGTGGGTACCATTGTGGTCTCCATTTAATGGAGGGAGAAATGGAGTCTTAGCAAAAGTGTCTTCCCCAAGTGTGCGCAGCAAATAGGGGAGCTGGGATTCGAACCCAGGTGCATTGACCCCAGAAGTTCCACTTCTAAACATGTGACAGCACCACATATAGACATACCTACATCAGCACCACAGAAAGGCCCGCTTCCACACAAAGGAATGCTTAGGAGGAAAGGGGAGGTTGCTTATAAAAGCAGTCACATCACACAGAACCTCAGAAGAGTGGGGGACCACTTTTCTCAGAAAAATAGCCAGGGCAAAGAACCTCGAACCACAGCAGCACCAGTGGCTGACCTGTATTCAGACTTTGGCAGCAGCTCTCTTGCGTGTCTTTACTGAAGACAAAACTTGCCCTTCTGTTACGATGATTTTCCTCTCATCTTTACTGCAGAAGAAAACCCAGAACCAGCCTTATGGGGTTCAATTCAATTTGTTGTGAATTTTCTATGAGCCTGAGGAGCTCCGGCGTTATGCCCAGCAGCAGGTCTGCCCGTCCTCTTTCCTCCCCCCTTTCTTTCTTCCTTTCTTTTTCTCTTTCCCCCTTGTGTGCAGTTTATGTAGAACATCTGGTTTTAAAAGTGTCGCAATTTTTAAACATATTAGAATGCTCATGGGATCAGAATATCAACAGCTGTCTATTGCGGTGAACCACACGTCTGGAAAACATTCCTTGAAACTGAGTTCTTAAATAAACATAAAGCATCTATAACACAAGATGCCGAGCAACAGCCATTTGTAAACTGAGTGTTTAGACCAGATGAGGTGCAAACGATGGTTTTCTTGGTCTGTCAGAGTGGGAAGGGGATCTTACTGTGTTTAGTCCTGGATTTCTCTGGACAGCCTGGGCCTTGGAGCTAAGTCAGGCATCTGGGGGGTCTTCACTAAAGTGTCCGCCTTTCTCTGCTTTCTCTCCCATTTCTGCAGGCTCTGCTGGTTTGACTTTATTTTCTTACCACTGACCCATACTTCCTGAAACTATTTTCCCCCCTATTTTCTCCTATATCAGAATCTCCAGAAATTTAGATGATACTTGACTTTAGTCTATGGTTAGTTCTTTCTCTCTCTTCCCTCTGGCTGCTTCAGGAGAGAGTTCTATATTTACGTGTGTGTGTGAGCAGACCCGTGAATTTACAACGTTTATTGAGCACTTGCTTGTGTCAGGCACCATTCTAAAGCCTTTCCATGGATTAAATAAACTAATCCCCCAAATAACTCATGGTGCAAGTACTATTATTATTAACAGCTTACAGATGGGCAAACTGCGGCCCAGTGAGGCTAAGTAACATGAACAAAATCACACAGCTTGTACATTGTGGTGAATTAAGCATCATATATAACTAAAACTAGGAGCCATTCCCATGGGATGACCAGGGCTCTATTTGGGACTATAGGAGAGGTAGATTATCAAGTGTTTGCTAAACCAAACCTAAATGTATAAATTTACAAATACAGGTCTCCCTGTGGGTGCAGTGGGGCAGGATATTTGAAGAGCCCTTGACAAAGCTATGCACTTGCTCCAATTAATCATTGCTGTAGCACAAAGAACTCTAGGCCAATGTCTGTTGGGAGTAGGATTGTCTTCTCAACAGCTGAGGAAGAAAGAACTGTATAAGGTATGTAGATGGGAGTATGGCTACCTACAGTAATTTTGCCCTCTCTCTAATGGACTATCAATAAAACGGGGCAGATGAGAGAGAGGGCATGAACTTCATTAACAGCTTTTAAAAGGAACTTCATATACATCTACCACAGTTCAGCCAAAAATAAATAAATAAATACATGCATACATACATACATACATACATAAATACATACATACATAAGTAAAGGTGTATGTGGGGTGGGGATAGATTCAAAGTGTGTTATGGTCTATACATGTTTGAAGTTTATGTACAATGTATATATCTTTATTCTACTTCTTCATAGTAGACATGGGCTCCTAACAATGAAAAGAGATGTGAACAGTTCTTAAATATGCCCTTTTCATCATATTTATCATTAATCCCAAAGAGGTCAGGGGCAGAGCCCGCACTGTATCAGGTCAGCTGGTTTCCCTGCTACCCTTTAGCATTTTATTGATGCTGTGGCCTCAATAAGTATATAGATCTGAATTGGGCAGTGTTTTCTCTGTGGGGTACAAGGCGACTTGGAAATAAATGACTCCAAATATTGGAGCTGCACTCACAGCCCTGCTTAGGGAAGCATGGCCTGTATCTCAAGCTCATATTTTCACCTTGATGTTAATTCTGCAGCAGAAAGACTCTCACCTCCCTCCCCAGTGTAAAGTGGAAATCTACATGTAAATGGAGACATTGCAGGCAATACCATCCAGGAAAGCTAGTAAACACAATCCCTGCTGTGATTTAACTGGAAATAAGATCTGATAAGTTAAAAAAAAAAGGCAAGGAAAGAAAGAAAAAGAAACAAGGGCAAGAAATGACATGTGAAGTAGTCCACGAATTTCTGTTGGAAAAGGTGGAAAACCAAACTAAACAAAAATGAAAGGAGACTGGTTTGGAA
The DNA here is from genome assembly GCF_963455305.1 of Plecotus auritus. NCBI lineage: Eukaryota > Metazoa > Chordata > Mammalia > Chiroptera > Vespertilionidae > Plecotus > Plecotus auritus. Next base: position 38,098,501 of record NC_137785.1, on the reverse strand, counting down.
AAATTCCAATGAACAGAATGCATTCCACTACAGTAGGGTGTTTAACTGTAATAAGGGCATATTCATGGCACAGACATGATGGGCTTATCTTCTTATTAAAACAACAACAGAAAGAGAACAAGGGCAGATATGAGGGTGTTTTTTTATGTTCATATTTCCAAACCTCATAAAATATTAGTAGCTGCATCAGCTATAAAAATTAATGGCTCCAGATTCTATTGTGTTACCCTCTTTAATTTCATTTTATCACCACTCTTTTTTTTTCCTTCCTCTCTTTCAGTTTTTGTCTTTCTATCTCCCTAAGTTGTTTGGGGTCCCAGTGTTTATGAGCTTTATAAGCTTGATAAGCCTTGTAGGGCAGAATTTCTAACAAAAAGGGTCGAACAAAAGCTCGCCTGATTCCTTACATTAGCGTTTCTATGATACAGTTAGATTGTGATAACATATTGTGACAATATTGTCAAAAAAGAAAGGAAAAAAATTCTGGTCTTCATTATTGAGTTTGTTGCAAACTCACTTTTTCTTTCTTTCACTCTTTTTTTTTCTTTCTTTTTTAATAGCAAAGACTGAAACTTCCAATTTCCTCAGGCCTAACCTGGCCTTTTAAAATGTTTTCAGGCCACTGTGAACACCAAGCTCAACTGTGAATTTGCATTTACATAATATAATTTTTACCATCAATTAATCGATCATGTTTAAATTCCTAAAAGTACTTAGTGAATAATAACTACCCCTCGGGTGCTGTGAAAAGTTAATTTCCAAACACAAAGGCCACTCTGACTTTCAAAAAGCTGAGTTGAGTTTCCCATTGAGTCAAGCTCCTGCCTTCCCTCCCTCCCCCTAAAAAAGTCTGTGTTTTTATGTGACAATCTTAAAGCTTTTTCCAGAAGGTATTTCCTATAAAGAATAAGGAAAACATCAAGGTTGTGAGTCCAGGAAGGTGAATTAGGAGTGGACCAGAGAAAGCTGATTCTAAAAGATTCTATGTGTCCTTCCTGGGTTCATTACAAATGTTGCTGTGCCAGGGCATTCCTTTCGTGGGTATAGAATGGCCACTCACCTACAGTCATAAAATGCCTGACTGGGTGTCGTAGATGTCCTAGCATCTAGATACTGGAATTAGGCCATCCAATCATACAGTGAAGCTAAAGCTGAAGGTACAAAAGTTGCTCAGTAAATAATTAGGGAAGCAGGATGAACCAGGCAGGAGAGTTTTGGGAAAGAGAAGACCTGGGTTAGAGACCCTGTTCTATCACTAACTAGCTGGGTGGCCCTAACTTCTCCCTGGATGATAATGCCTATCTTCAAAGGTTGTTGCCCAGAGGTGATTCAATTATGGATGTGGAAGTGCTTTGTGAAGCCTGGGCTGATGGAGGGGTTATCCTTCCTGGGATAAATGCAGGTGCATTAGGGAAATGCTCTCTGGTCCTTCCTTGGCTTTGTTTGACATGCGTGTATCAAGTAAGCAAATGCTACCTACCATTTCTATCCATCACCCTGAATTCAGCCATATAGGCATCCAATGGTTATTTCAACCTTGGTTGTAGACAAATACTAGTAATAAAATTATAGCTCAGTTACTGACTCTCAGGCAGCATAATTGGTATTTGTAATAACTAAGGTAACTAAGCTGTTAGAAAATGATGAATTTGGGATCTGTAATAGGTGTTGGTTTGGGTTTTGCACGTACACCGCACTATCATTGTACGTTTACATGTCTGCCTCCCTGACAAAACTGAGAACTCCTCAAGGAAAGACACCAGGGCTTGTTCATCTCCTTCTCTTCCTCTCCCCAAGCACCCAGCACGGGGCCTGGCTATAGTTGGTGCTCAATAAACATTTGGTGAATGAATGGACAAATGATGGGAGAAACAAAGCCAATGAGGTGGAATCTAATTCCACAGCCTGCAAATCAAAATCAGACTGCAAACGGAGCTCATTTTCACAGGGGCATATCTCAGTGGCACGTGCAGGTAATCGGAACACAGCAATTTTGTTTTTAATAAGCACAAGACAGATTATATATTTTTTCACCTGGCCCCTACATAGCATCCTCTTCAACTAATTTCAAAACCAAATGGCCTGCTTGAAACACCAAATCGAATGCTGATGCGGGGTGGCGTGTGGATAATTCACAAAGGCAGAATCTTCACACCATGACAAATCAAGCATGTCCAAGAAAGTTAGTGGAATTGATGGGGTGTCCTTGTGACTATAAAATTGCCCCCAATTTTTCAGCAAATTGCTCTAGCCAGGGTGTCTTGAACTCGACAGCCCCAAACACAATTCTCCATGCGGACCCAACTTGAGACTATCACTTGGGCGGCAGCACGCTCAGCAAAATGTGAATTCAAAGCTAGTCTATTTGTCAGTTTCATAACCCAGTCCATTTAATCTGAGCACAGTCCTATGTAGACCCGTGTATAACTTTGGCTTCCCTATAATTCTTTGGTCCTGAGAAAAATGCAAGGATAGTGCTACTCATGCATTAGTAGTTATTCAGTTGACATGCATTAGTAATTATTCAGTTGACACAGCCTCTAAGATGGTCCCACTTGGATGGCTTTGGGGAAGCACGGTCCATTGGAAAAGTTCTACTCTCAGCATGCCTACCTGGCAGGAGGTCTACCACCTATTTATGTATGTCACCTTGAGCAAGTGACTTAGCATTTCAGTGCATCAGTAATGCATCTATAAAATGGAGATAATATTAATAGCACTGATCTCAAAGGATTTTTATAATGCTTATATGTTGAAAAAGCACCTAGAACTTACTCTAGCATATAGTAAACACTTTGTAAGAGTTTGCTCTTTTTCAGTAAACCTACGTCAACTATTATATATTATATAGTAAGAGTGCATTGAAAGCCACATTTGTATAAAACGATTGAACTTACATTTGCTTTTTTTGGGAAAAAAAATAGTTCTTCCACTCAGTTGCTTTTAAATCTAAATGCTGTTGGATATCTGGTGCAAAGTTGCTTCCTGAAATGACAAATGATACTATTTCCCAAAGGTGTAGGCTGCTGTTTCAAATGATACAAAAAGTCACACATAACGTGTGTTTTTGCACAGGCACAAACAAACTAAAAAGTCACTGTGCATCCCCTTGGAGCTGAAATTTTACCTGGTAACTTGAAGGAAACTAAGAGAATGAAAAACAGTGAACCTATTTTTATGTTAAAACAAAAGTGGATATATTGTGGAAGGAAGTGAAAATTGCACGAATTTTCAGGTTACAGGAACCCTTAAAGAAATTCCACATTTGGATCTCTGCTTCAGACTCGTCCATCCTCTGCCTCCCAAACACCTCAGCCCAACAGAGATGTCCTAGAAGCCAGAGCCTGAGGTGCCAGGACAGTAACCTTGCAAAGGTTCGCTGATCAGTGCTTCTCAAACACTGTGTGAAAAGCAGTTGTTGTTGTTTTAAAAACTAATTTATACTTATTTCAGACTAATGGTTTTATAAAACACAACCAAAGTGAATTCTTAGAAAAAGAAATAAAGGAATAGAACATATAAAATGCAAGCCCCATGTTTTAAACTATTAGGTTAAACAAACAAAAAGCACTGTGTCAAGTTGCTATAAAGTTTCCTAAATGCAGGCCTTCCATCTCTATATTTATCTGGTTTGAACTGGTAAGGAACAGTCTGATGTTCAGACCACACTTGTGTAGCTGCCCCATGTGACTTGAGGGTGGAATTCTGAGCCTTGCTGAGTGAGAAATGGGGCCCTGCCTGGCTGCAGAGTTTAGGCTTCTCAGTAATTAGTTTCACCCTCGGGCAAAATATTGAATCACATGAAAGTCCGGCAATGAGCTTCTCTGACTCCTTGTTGGTGGCTCAGACAGAATGGGGCCTGGACCACCCCTTCAGCAGGACACTTGGGGGTCCTTAGCATCCCCAAAGTCTTGGCCTCAGCTCCACAGATTACTGTAGCTGAGAGATACAGCTGCTAATATAACCCTACTGGAGGTGAGAAGCCATCAGAAAATGAACAAGGAGGTGAGGGGTTTCATTTCATTATTTGGGGAGTTTATCTCAGTACAGTGGATCTGACCTTTCTGAGAATTCACTGCAAGCTGACTTCCTTCCCACTGGAAAAGCCCAGTGTCCCAGGTCCACATGCACGCCATATATAAATAAAGGGGCTCCGTGGACATCTGAATTTCATCCAGCTGTCCCAGTGTGCAAACCCCAACTTCAGGGTTAATAGTGCAGACTATTAATGAAACTGGACACCCGTACACAGCCCTGCCAGGAGATATTTCCACCTTCTCTTGATACCTTTATCTCTAGAGTCACTGCAATCCTTTGTTACTTCTCCTGTCCTCTGGTCTCCTGACTTTGACACCTGTCCCTGGCTCTCCTAAGTGCAAGGGCCTGGAAGGGTCTCAACATGATTAGCTCCATCTGCCTTCTCCTTGATTCTGGAAGCAAGCTGGGCCTGCCCAGGACAACTCTCCACGGTGGTGCAGCCCCTGAGAGATGGGCAGACAGGTGGGTCCCGGCCCTCCCGTTATGAGGTAGTGTCTCCTGGAGCTGACAACTCCGCCCAAACTCAGAAGTTTAATGATGGGCTTCAGGTGGGACTTAGGTGAAAGATGGTATTACTGAGAGGAGGGCTCAGAGCTACAATTTCCAAATACTTGGAAGGTACTTTGAAAGCCAAGAACCATTTCAGGAATGCAGTGGTTTTTCAACTTATTCACCTGGCCAGGATGCTGAGCTGAACACAGTTCAGAAGTCAGGAAACCAACTCAGGTTGTGGAGACAGTATATTGGACACTACTAGTTGTCTACCTACTATCTGCTGCTCTATTTGTGTTTCCTAACTGTACCCCAATTTTGTTCAGATACAGCACAATATGGTAATAGCTAACAGTTTTGCTTACCATGAGCCAGTACTGTCAAAGCACCTCATTCAAGCCACATAACAACCCCATGAAGTGGACATAATATTATCTCTATCATACAGATTAGAAAACTGAGGCACAGAGAAATCAATAAATTGCCTGAATTCATACCGTTACTAAGCGGCTCAGGCATCCCTTGAATCCGTTTTCTGGCTCAGAGTCCAAGCTGTTAATCAGCATGCTGTACTGCCTTCATCCCAAGTTCAGCGCAAGGAGTAGGTATTGATTCATTTAAGCCAATCAGAACATGGAATTTTCCTGTTAACTGCTATTGGTCCTGGCCAGACACATGATCTGAGACAGACCAATCAAATAGAAGGAAGGTCTGTGACCTGCAAATGGGAACAGGGGTACAGTTCTCATATTGTTGCATCTTGTAGGAAACCCAGGCCAATATTGGTGATAGCAGAGTAGGAAAACAGGGGAAAAGTCCAAATCCTTGTTGACATCATTGACCACTGAATCAACTAGTCCTGGAATCCGCCCTACTTTTATTAATATAGACACTATGTGCTGTCCAAAAGAATGCATTTTCCTGCTGCTGAAGCCAGGTGGTATCTGCTGCTTGTTTCTAGAAGTATTCAACCTGATATAGATGGGTCTGTCAGAGTGGACATTGACTGAAGGCCAGGGCAGACACTTTGGGGAGTTACAGAACAGCAGCTTAGATATTAGGGACTAACTCTTAAGTCTTTAGGGAGATGTTATCTATGTGGCAGGTCTCCAAGCCACTGGTTGCTTCTTTTTCTTTTTATTATTATCTGGTGTGTGTTTGCACGTGTGTGTGTAAATGCACACATGCATGCACATGATGGTGCTCCTTAAAGGAGATGGGGCAAAGAAAAGTTGGGGGGTGGAATCTACCTCTTGTATCCATTGGGCTTCTATTAGTAGTTCTAGTCAAGGTTGAGTAACACACCCAGAATCCTACAATTAGTAAATTTAATAGCCAATATAACAAATGCAAGTAGATGGCTTCAGAGACCATAAATTAGCCACTACACTTCCTTCTTAGATCAAGTTCCCCAGAAACAGAGCCTGATGCAGGGTTGAGGTACCTAATTTGTTGAAGGAGGAAGGGTATAAGACAGGGCAGGAGAAGGAGATAAGCAAAGATGTGCAAGATATCCCTATGTCCATCAGTCAGTCAATGGGCTGCCCCTTTAGTAGGAAGGGGGTTAGGGATACCCTCTTGGCAAGATGGCTTCAGTTGGCTGAAAAGGGGACAGCTTTGAGCCCTTAGCACTCACCACAGCAGCTGGGGGACACATGCAGTGACCTGGTAAGGGGGATCTGGATGGATTGCGAACAAAATTGACTAGAGCTTCTATGAGTACATGCTATTCCCTTTGTCTGGAAACCCCTTTTCCAACCTTTCCACCCGCCTGCAAAAGCACACACATCTCCTCCGTGACCCTTTGTCTCCAGCTGTCCCTCAAGGATATGGCCTGTATCTTATTTCTCTTACCATCAGCATCCCAGAACTGCACACATACTCCATGTCCCTCTCCTGGCCCAGTGCACCCAGCAGATGCCTGGCATGGAGTAGAGGCTTCAATAAATGTTTGTGGGATGCATGAATGGAGAAATGAATGGATTTCATGAATCCACACGCTGCTAATTTGGAATTTGTGATACACTGGAGACAGGATATTTATTGAGGAAAAGTTTGGAAAAAATACTCTAACTTGGGCTTTTATTGCTTATGTAGTTCATTACTAAGGAATGCAAGTCTCTCGTTCCCCCGCCCCCATTACTTTCCACGTGTTATATGCAGAATAATTACAACTCAGGAAACTGCTTTTCCTTTAAAGAAACAGTCAGCTTCTGTTATAATTAGACCTCTTGGTTAATTTAGAAGAATTTTCTGCACCCCTAGACCTCCCTCCCCTCTCCCACTCCTTAATCCAACAAAAGTTTCACAAGACTTGGTTAATGAGACCTTCACTTTCAGTTCAACTTATATATAATGCTTAAGGATGAATTATAGGACATAGCTGATTCTATAGTAAGTTGGTTCTCTCAGCAAAATGCAAAAGAAAAATGACAAAACTTGGTCATTGATTTAACTTCTCCATTTGATGATGCAAAGGTCTTCCATTTTATATCCAGAATTTAGGAAAGGACTAGATTGTGCAGTGACGATTTTTGCCCCTGCTCTCCTGTGGGAAGGGTGCTGAGGACATGGCCAAAGAGAAGTATATTTAGGGGAAGTGTTTCTCAAAGTGGCCCTTGGATAAGAGCATCAGCATCACCTGCCATCTTCTTGGAAATGAACATCTACAGGCCCCATCCAGACCTCCTGAATCAGGAATTCTGGAATGGGGTCCAGGAAACTGCATTTTTAAGAGCCTTCAAGGTAATTCTGATGCTGCTGAAGTTTGAGAACCACCGATCTGATCGTTAAGAATCAGGAGGACCTTGCTCAGATTCTCATCTGCCACCTTCAGCCCATGAAGAAATTCCTGAACACCCCTGTTTGTAAAATGTGGATAAAGTGGTATTGCTGTGTGAAATAAGGAGTCTGTATATACGCCAAGCTCTCAACACAGAGCTGGGCATAGATGGCTTTCTCTGTCACTCCTCTATTATGGGTGAAAGGAAGAGAAGCGTGGAGGACAGGGTAGGTCCTCACATCCTCTGTGAGTGGCTTGGAGGCCAGATTGGGGAGCAAAGTGGAGGCCTTGTGATAACAGGGAAACAGCATCTATGATCCAGGAGAGAGGGAGAAGGGCGAGATTCCTGGGCAGTCCTGAGGACCCCACAAATGTGTATTGAGGCTTATTCTGGGCCCTTCAGAGGGATTGGAGATGAGAGGTGGACAGGATGGGCATAGGTCCCCAGCCTTCAGAGGGACTTCTAGTCTAGCAGATGGTGTGGGAATTGTGTTTGCTGAAGCCAGAATCTCATAGAGGCCTCTCATGGGGGCGGGGGGGGGGGGGATGACCAGAAATCCGCCCTTTCTTTTCAGGGGGAAGATCTACAGATTCGGATGAACAAATATCCAAGCCAGAAGACCTCTGTGGGTGACGGGAGGGGACACGGGGTGGTCTGAAGGCGCTCATCACTTCACTTGCTGGAGTCTTTAGAGTGGCTGCTGGGAAAATGCTTCCTCTCCCTTCCTGGTGCCCTAGTGCTGCTCTCCCTTCGTCCCCTGTTCCTCATTCCCAGCCTCTCCCCACAAGCCCTGGAAATCAGAGTTCATTGCAAAAATCACAGATATGTTGAAACTTAGGATATCAGAGGAGAAGGAACATTGAGAATATGGCGCTGATCAGGAGTGCCACTTCCTGCGTGCCAGACATGGGCTATGCTTTTCCTTCACATGCCACCTATTGTCTCATTCTCATCGCAACTCCCGAAAGTCAACAGCATTATTTCTTTTCCATTTTACAGACCAGAAAACAGAGGCTTCAAGAGCTGAAACAACTTGCCCACGGCACAGAGCTGGTGAGCACCCTCCGTGCAAGCCCAAGCCTGCGCCTGGGGAAACTGAGTCCAAGAAACCCAGGGCAGGGGGCTTCCTCGAGGATTCCAGCTGCCAAAGACCCTAGTGGGGACTGAAGCCCTGTCATATGTACTTTCATTTATGGCAAAGCGCAATGCAATAACAGTTTTGTGGCAGATGGTTAAAACTCCTGCAAAAAAGGAAAAAGAGATTATTAAAGCTACTGGTAACATCAGCTGAAACGTCCTGGAATTTCAGATTTGTCTTAGCTGATTTGCACAATCACCGCAGCCGGGTTTATATCGAAAACGTATGGCACCGGCTTTGATTGCCACGAGTAATAAAATCCACACAGCCCTCCCTCTTCCTCGCAACAAAAATCCTTTTCTTCCCTGGCTATTTAATATGCAAGGCAGATTGGAACATTAGCAGTGCAAAAGGGTAAATAATCTAGTAATTGATCTGGGATTTGTGGATTTTTACCTCAAATTTCTGTTTATGGTTGAAGGTCGTAAGCTATACAAACCTCTATTGATCAGAGTCCTTGGTTTAAACAGAACCTACTGTATTTATTTGTGCTGCTCCCCCAAAGTCAAACAAAAGGGCAGCCATCTAGCTAAACCTCTGCATGGCACGGTGGCCATGTGGCCCGCTCGCTCGGCGTACAGCTGTTTTCAATCTGCACAGTTTGTCTTTCATATCCATATGAGATGAAGCAGCCTTCACTCAGCCTGGGAGACAGGCCAGGGGAGAAGATACTCACTTAACCCTTCCCAGACACTGTCCTGCTCGCCTTTGACACTGAGAAGGGACACTTAGGAAGTAGGACGTCCCCCTAGAATTGCAACCTGGGCACTGGGTGCCCCTATCTGTAATCACTGGATGTGCCTAGGAAACCAGGACCCTATCCCCCTTTGCTCCCATCTCCACTCTAGCCTTGAGGTCCCACCCTTGACATTCCTGGAAGCTGTGTGCCCCTTGAGAGAGGTTTGGGGAGGAGACTGGCTTTCTCCGCTGTCTCTGGGTGTTTGGAATCATCCTGCCTAGAGGAGGGCACAGGACATACTAAGTGCCAGGCAGGCGGAGCCTGGGCCGTAGAACAGGCAGGCTGCTATTAACAGGGTCCCTTTTCTACAGGGGCTTAACTCTGTCCCATTCCGTTTCCCTAACACCAGACTTAGCCCAAGTTTTCTCAACCTTGGCAACCTTGACATTTGGAACTGAAAAGTTCTTTCTTGGGGATGGGGCCTGTCCTACGCATTGTGGGATGTTTAGCAACACCCCTAGCCTCTACCCAGATGCCAGCAGCAGCCCCCACCCCCAGTTGTGACAACCAAAAATATCTCCAGGCTTTTCCTTAATGTCCCTGTGGGGGGCAATTTCCTTCAGTTGAAAAGCCCTGCAGGAGCAGGCAGGAGCTCTTAACTCCTCTGGCCTCCAGAGAGCTGTTCCATCTTGGCCAAGTCTCTGCCCCTCTCTGGTCCCCGTTTTCTCATTCATGAGGTGCCTATGAAAGGTGTTAATGTCCAGAGCTGCTCTGGGGACCCAACACAATGCGGTGTGGTGAGCACTCACTCAGGGCCTGAAATGAGGGACACAGATACATGGACTTTACCACTGTCACCCAGAGGAGCTCAGAGGACTCAGAGCCAAGGCAGCAGAGGAGAGATCCGCTCCAATCAAGCACCATCAGGTTCTTAGCGCCATTTGCCAATAGTAACAGCTCTCGATTTTTGGAGGGAGCACTGTGGCTTGGCAAGCAGAATCAGAATGGATTTGCTATTTTCTTCCATCCCTGGCTTTGTTGAAGTACAGACATTTGCAGAGCTGGGGCTGAAGGCAGGCGGCTCACAAATGCTTAGTAATTAATTACTCTGAGTAGGTGACTGTATTTAATAAATTGAAACCCTTTCTAAAATAGGGTTATTCTCAGCCTGGCTGTTAATTCTCCTGGCTGTTAAATCTCTGGAAAATAATATGTCAGGTCCTGGATATAATACATGTGTCTTTATCACCAGACTGATCAAGGGTCAAATCCCAGCCCAGCTACTTCCTAACTATGGAGTGTTCTTGGGCAAGTTCTCATGCAACCCCCAGTGACCACTGGTCAGTGGATGATGGTATTGACATCAAAATATTGTTCTGAAAATAAGTAGGGGGCCATACATGAGTCCATCAGTGTGTGTGTGTGACACACTCTTAACATTACCAACTACAACTACCATCATCATCACCTTCATCATCATCATCAAAGTATCCTTTTCTTGGGTATCTAACTCATACACAAATTCAAAATAACATTAAGCCCATGATCCAAATATAATTGTTTTAAGTATTCAATAACAGATCTTAGTGATATCCAGATAATTTTCTATTTAATTTTATTAGGAGATTTTTCTGTTGCAGGTTCAGTCATAATGTTCAGGGGAAAATTTCTTCTACCTTTTTCAAACGCTAACTTCCCAAACTGAGAAAGTCTTCTTACATGTGGCAAAGTGCTACCTGTGTGATGCGGAAAGTAGGGAGCAAGTGGAGGCAAGGTCTGTGTAGGCAGAGCAAGCCAGCTAGGAGCCTGGGTGTGTGACAGTTTCAAAGGCCTTTAGAGAGGCCCAGTATTTTGCAGCTTATATCATACATATTTTATCCACTTGTCCCCCATTGATTGGGAGGCATGAAGACCTCGAGCAGGTTGAGATTTTAGAGTGGAAATCGGACCCTGGGGTTTTGACTCTGGGTCCGGTTCTCTGGCCTGCCTCTGTATTTGCTAGCATGAAAGTGCATGAGCCTTATACCCTGGGGAGGGTGGGTTCCTATTTCTCCCTTGTCCACGGGTCCTTTTAAACATATGGTAGAGGGAGTAAGAAGAGAAGACAGCAATTGAAAGCATCTGACGAGAGAGGAGAGAGGAAATCAACAACTACAGACAGTTATTCTCACAGCTCTCTGCTTCCAGGCTTTTTCTCTACCCTTCTCTTTTTCCCAAGTTCCCTCTGCCCCCAAACACCACAATCTTTATATTTTTTCTTAAAGTGCTTGTTTATCTACTTTCACTGAATGAAACAGTTTGCCTTTGGGCCATTTCTGCTAGGAAGCTTCTCTCCTGAAATATGCATTTTTTGGAAACATACAAAATTATATATGCAATCTAGATGTAAGTATGACACTGCATATAAAATGCCTATAAAACAATGTTTAAAGAACCGTAAACCAATATTGGTGAATCTTCCTTCCCAAGGCCCTTCTCTTTCCCTTATCAAGTAACTGTTATCCTAAATGTTATGCTTATCCTTAAAAACATTTATGATACTTTTCTTTAAAGCTGTACTCCTTATGCAGGTATGCCTCAACCATACAGTGTGTGTATTGTTCCTCTGTTTTGTAAAAATGTCACTATACTCTATATTGTCTTACTTAACTTGTGTATGCCTCTCCTCATTGTTTCTAAGATTCATCCATGCTGGAGCCTGTAGCTATAAATAGTTTATTTTCCATACTATATACTGTTCTGTTGCATGTATTTATTTATCTGTTAATAAATAATGGGGCCATTTCCAGTTATCCAGTTTTTGTGGAGTTTCACTTTTAGAAATAGGACTTAGTGACATTCTTGTTCGTAGTTTTTCGATGCATGTGAATACAAGTTTTCCCCATTCCCAGTTGAATAGAGGAGTGGTTAGGGGTCTGATTAGTGAAAGATGTTCCTGTGCCTGTTCCAAAGAAGCCACCTTATTTGTTTCTGCAGAATTTATTTTCCAAAAGTGAATCTCCACTTCATGCCTCCCTGAAAAAAGGCTGCTCAGCCACAGCTGCTCTCTCTCTCACTCTTCACAGGGGGTAGTTTAAGAAGAAGAAAGCTCTTGGTTTGAATCCTGGCTCTTTTATTTATTAATAAGGGACGAGCCTAAGCGCCTCCCCTGCTCCCGTCTTCTGCTTCTGACCACCCTGAGTTTGTCCGTGTGATCCTGTGGGATGTGCCTCCAAGTCCTAGGACCTTGGGTACAATAAACTTTGTTTTCCTGAGCCTGTCTGTGTCCTTTTGTACCTGCACCTGAGTAACCATCACATAAAAGAATGCAAAGCTATTGTGATTTAGAATTTATCATGACTCCTGTCCTTGTATCATCTATGAGCAAACTGAGGCTGGTTGAGTGATTCCATAGCATCTTGAACCTTGAGCCCCCTTTGCCTTTATAATGGAATGACTGTTTACACCTCCTTAAAATGCCATGGAAAGTGACCACTTTTCTCCATTCAGGGGAGAACTATGAACTCCTCCAAAAAGAAGCGGCGACAGAGCTGCATAGTCCAAGGCGATGCTTTACTTTAGGACTTGCTCACCCTTCCTGCGAGGCCCACTGAGGTGGATCCTGCTACCCAGAGAGTGGGGAGGACCTTGGCTAGTTTATGTCTTGAGTCTCCATGTTTTAAATCTCTCTCTAGCCCAAAGTTTCAGCATCCTCACCTGTCAAAGGGACATTATGGCAGGTAACTATTAAAAAAAAACTACAACAATCATTACAACTAATTACAGCGTTTACACCTGCTTTGGAGATCCAAGATGAAAGATATTTCATAAAGCCAGCATTGGGACAGGTGAGCAATGCGATTAATTGAACAATCTTATGCATAATCACACGCACAGAGAGAGTTCTTCAGTTGCCTCGAGGCTGGGTCCTGACTGCTCCCAGGCCACTCCCAAATGCTGAGGTCCAGGGGCACCTTTCATCTCTGTTCAACTCCTCACGCCGATGGCTCCTGAGCTCACCCCTCAGTGAAATGAGGACAACCCCAGCACCCAGCTCCCAGGCCTTTTGTCCACACAAAAGCACTGGGAGTTAATTATCAGGCTTAGCGAAAAGTCTTTAAAGGCTTTGCTTTGAATGCTGGCTCTTACTTATTAGCTCTTTGTTCTGAGCAACTTGCTTCCTCCCTCCTAGACTTATTTTCCTCATCTATAAAATGGGATAATAATAGTACTAAGGCTTGGAGATCGCATTGTTGATTGAATAAGATATTAGCACAATGCCTGGCACATGGTCAGTTTCCACTACATGAAAGCTATTATATCGCAAATAACTGGCACTTCCTTAGAAAACGGTTAAGCAGCTTGCCTGGGGTTGTCTAGTGCAGCCCTTTCTCCAGGCTGGAGGTAGACAGTTACAACCCATAAATCTCTGTATGTAAAAGAAGCTTTTTTGTGTGCAATGAAACCAGGTGGGTGTGTCTAGATGTTGCTTAAAATAAAAGCTAAGTGGTAGATAGGAATTCCATGTCGGTTGTTAAAAGAATAGGCAAGCATCATCTAGAGTTGTTCAAACTGAGATAATAGTGTGTGGTCCATGTGGCTCACTGATTAGGAAAGTGGTTTGTGACATATGAAGATGAGAGAGAGGGAGAGGGAGAGGGAGAGGGAGAGGGAGAGGGAGAGGGAGAGGGAGAGGGAGAGGGAGAGGGAGAGGGAGAGGGAGAGGGAGAGGGAGAGGGAGAGGGAGAGGGAGAGGGAGAGGGAAAGGGAGAATAAACCAAGATAGCTGTCTATAGGGGCAGGTATGATATGAAAAGCTATTCTTTTTTACTGGGGCAACTTGATATGGCAGGGGAAGCAGCCACAGGACTTACTCATAATAATTGATTATTCCCTTTAAATATATTTTTATTGATTTCAGAGAGGAAGGGAGAGGGAGAGAGAGATAGAAACATCAATGCTGAGAGAGAATCATGGATCGGCTGCCTCCTGCACGCCCCCCACTGGGGATGGAGCACACAACCCAGGCATGTGCCCTGACTGGGAATTGAACCGTGACCTCCTGGCTTGTAGATCGACGCTCAGTGCCATGCTGGCCAGGCTGTTCTGTCTTTTTAGTGCTAACTGTCCTCAGGGCAGCAGAGAACCCTCTGCCCTTGAGTTTGGGGCAAGTTTCCAAGGCCAGGCCCCAAGAGCAGAGAAACAGGCCAGAGCTATGGGATCAAGGCTGGGAGACCGCAGATCTTAACCGTGTGATGGGTCGCTGGCTAGATGGGTGGGGCAGGCCTGAAACAGGTAGCAGGCAACAGGATCAAAGACAGCAGGTCCTTTCTGTGTCTTGCTTTGTATTAGTGCCGAGGGGCTCTGACGCTCAACAGTTTCTACATGAATTCTGTTTTTTGCACAGCTGTCACATCACATTGATTTTCAGTCATTTTAACCTGGGTACGTTCAGCAAACCAGGTCCCCCGGCTGGAAAGATAGTTTATCAGAGGAGTCATTTATCTGTTCTTCTGCGACAGGGATAGCAGTTTTAGTAGCTTTGGTAAACAAATCACCAATTCCAAAGAGTGCTGCTAACAGTAACCATAATTACCTTTTATGGAGCACCTACTGCAGGTCTTCACCTCAGATCTTTTTTATTCTCCAACCACCCTTTGAGGTAGACAATAGCCCAATAGACGAGCAGTTACTTCTCCTGCATTCCTCATTAAACCCTAACTCTCCTACTCAGTGTGTATTATTATGCCAATTATTTAGCAAATGAAACTGGAGCTCAAACAATGGCAGGGAACTTGCCCAAAGTCTCCCAGGCAGTGACAGAGCCCATGCTCTGACTCAGGACTGGGTGTTGCCAACACAAACTCTTTCTGCCTGTGCCTTTGGACCAAGTCCTTTCTCCCTTATCACCTACCAGAGTTGCCTTCAGATTTTGAGTCACCTGGGGTAGCAGATATATGCAGGTGCTCAGTTTTGAAACAGGGACCCCATAAAGGAATGGAGAACTAAATCCCCTGGGGAATGATGAAGTCTGTGCCAGCCATTGTTCAGTCCAACTCTGCCACTTGTGGCCAGGGGACTCGCAGCTGGATCCGGGGCAAGCTCAGCCTCTGCGTCTGTGCGGAGTCCCTCTGCACAGGTAGGAACAGAAATCCGGCTCCTCAGATGGTCCCCGACATTAAATAAAACAATTGCATGTAAAACAGCCTGGGCCCTGGGATGCACTTGGGCCTCAGTAAGTGCCAGCTCTAGCATTGCGTTAACCCAGTGGTTGGCAAACTCACTAGTCAACAGAGCCAAATATCAACGGTACAACGATTGAAATTTCTTTTGAGAGCCAAATTTTTTAAACTTAAACTTCTTCTAACACCACTTCTTCAAAATAGACTCGCCGAGGCTGTGGTATTTTGTGGAAGAGCCACACTCAAGGGGCCAAAGAGCCGCATGTGGCTCGTGAGGCGCAGTTTGCCGACCACTCCGTTAACCAGATGCTGATTTCCTCTGTCCCTTTCTTGCCAAGGAGAAAATCTCCCTGTCATCTGGCAGAAAGGTCAGAATTTCCTGGGATAGGTATGACTGGGAATGAAATATCAGTTCTCTTCTGATTTCTGGTCTGAGTTGCTTGTCTACAGTGGCCAGATTTAGCCAATACAAACACAGAAAGCCCAGTTGACTTTGAATTTCAGATAAGCAGCGCGTATTTTTTGGTTTAAATATGTCCCAACGCCGGTCTTCTCCTCCGTGTTCTGGGCGTGCCTCCGTGCAGTTAGCTGTTCTGGGCAGAGGGGAAGCCCTGACACACCTGGTATCATCCACTCTGGACACTGGGCCTGGCCAAGAGACACAGCAGTCCCAGGTAGACACCACATTGGTCACCTTCCCTTACTGGGGACACATGGGGGAACTGGTGATGCAAACACTGGCACAGGTTTCCTGGGGAAAGGCTTCGTGTGATGGATGGTGCTGCCATGTGGAGCCTTTCTCTGAGAGCTGCTCCAAAGCTGTCAATCTGCCCTTTGGGGCCCAACAAGAGGGAGGTTCCAGCTTAGAAAAGCCATGGCACTGGCTCCGGAGGTCATGCTTGCACTGTAGACACATCCTTCTCTCTCTTCTCTCTCCACTCCTCTTGGCTTCTTTCCCTTTTCTCTCAAGGTCTTTCTTCTCCTCTCCCCTCCTTTCTGCTTTGCAATAAAGGCAGTGACTGGTTCTCAAGTGGCCCGGGTTTGTCCCCAGGGAACATTTGGCAATGTGTGGAGACAAATTTGGTTGCCAGAACTCGGGGAGGGAGTGTTTTGGCACCAGTGGGTGGAGGCCAGGGATGATGCTCAGCATCCTATGGGGCACAGGATGCCCCACCACAAAGGATGATCCAGCCCCAAATAGCACCGGTGTCAGGGCTGAGGAACCCTGTGACAGGTGACTGAAAGGTCTATGTTCCCTTGACATGACTTCCCATGACCTCAGGAAAATTCCCTAGACTCTCTGCGCCTTCACTGTCTCACCTTTGCAAGGTGAGGTCTGCGAGGTGGTCCTGGGAAGCAGTGCGAGAGCACCATTGCCTATAGCGGAGAAGCTGTTCCTCCTACTTCCAGTGCCAGCTCCTGTGGCCACCACAGAGCATCTGAGCCCCTGAACTGAGAGCCCCTCCATCCCTGGGATCTGTCTTTTGCCTTCCTGGCCACCGGGCTCAGGCGGCCCTGCCCATCCCCACCCTTCTGGGACATTCCTTCTGGCCCTGAGCCTGCCCTACTGTCAGGATCGGCAGGCCCTCACCCCAGGGCCTTCCATGAGTCCTGACACACCTTGCCTCCATTGCCAAGGCCTGGCATTGGATCAAAGAGTTCGGTTGGAACAACATTTGGCAGCAGGAGATGGATCAGCAAAATGAGCCTGGTTTGGGTGCAGCAGAAGCTCAGCCTCCCAGAGGATGGTGCATGCAGCCCCTGCAACTTCTGTCTGAGCCGGAGCCTGGCCTTCTTCATTCTTCTCTTGGGGAATGAGCACTTGAGCACTCCCTTTCTTTCCTCCTCCTGTCCCAACATATCCTTAGGATCCTCAGTGGGCCCCAGGGCACTGTGGGTGCACAGCCTGGCCCCTGTGCAGTCCAGTTTCCTCGCGTCCTGGCCTGAAATAAAAACATCGGCAACAGAAGCTACCCTTTTATGCGGCACTTGGGTGTCTGCTCTGAGTTGTGTGCGTGACCATGTCTCATCCTTTCCACAACCTCTATGGTGGATTCTAGTATTACTCCCATTTTATAGTGATTTTAATAACCTAGTCATGGGCAGTCATTCACGCACTTTATATTATATGACTTTCTATTAGCTCATTTAATCTTCATAGCATCACAAGACGGTAGGTACTAATCTTAGTCTCATTTTACCATTGGGAAAACTGAGGCAGAAAGGTGAGTAAGTAGTGGATCTGGGATTTGGACCCAGATAATCTGGTTCCAGAGTTGAAGCCCTTAAACACTTTGTATACTGTCTTCCAAAATGAGCAAACTCAGGTTCAAAGAGGTTGATTAACTTGCTTAAGGTCACAAGCTAAGATATTTAGAGTAAATCACGAGACCAGGTCTGCTGATTCAGAGCCCTGTTCTTATTCAATTATGCCACAGTGCTGTTGTGTGTGTGTGTGTGTGTGTGTGTGTGTGTGTATTTACATACTGTGTAACACTAGTAAACAAACAAATGTAAAACAAATAAATGAAAGATAAGTATATCTTTCATAAATTATTTATGTATTTATTTTTTAGATAGAGGTGATTTAAAACACACACATGTATGCATCTATGACAACTTAATTAATAGTAAATATATTTAAAACAAACCAGTGTCAATCCATGATTGACTTTATAATAAGCAGGATGCTATGAGACTGGACAATTACTTATTCATTGTCCCTAACAGACTTAATAAGAGAACATACTCTTGTAGTTGTAATCTCAGAAACTCTTCAAAACAGGTGAGATTTCCATTCTAATAAATGGAATGAAGCTCAGAAAGTTCAACCACCAAGGACCTGCACCTCAGACGGGTCCTACCCCAGTCCTGTCTGGGCCGGAGACTGCTGTTTAGCACTAGCCCACCCTGCCTCTCCCACAGGTCCAGACTCTGAGGCAGGCCTTGGGTGTGGGTACAGAGGATGTGGGCGCAGGTGGCCAGAGCAGCAGATGTGAACTGTGATGGTCAACTCTCAATAAGCCCAGTAGCCCTGCCCCATATAATGCCTTATAGTGTCCGGGCTTTCACATGCTATACTCCTCAATGAGGCTCACAAGGCTAAATTCAATTGGAAACGATCTACGCCCACCCCCCCCACCTCGCCCCTCACCACCACCACACACACACACTTCCCCCTAGCATTTAACATTTTATCATTCTTCTCTGGGTTTTGGCTTGGAAGTGAGTGTGTTGGCATGTGTGGAAGCCCAGCAGCGCCGTGCCTGCGTATGTGAAGCAGCACCAGGCCTGCTGTGGGCTTGGAGGCAGATGTGGCCAGCCACCGTCCCAGAATCTGGAAACCTCCTTTTTGTGCCAGGAGGGGTGGTGGCAGGGCCAGAGCTAGACTGTGTCTTGCACAGTGTTAGCTTCTTAAGAACCTGCTGGTCCATAATTACTGATGAGCTCACAGAAAAGAAGCCAGAAGTTGGCCCTGGAGGGGGCTCAGTTCCCGGGTGTGGTGGGTCCCTGGTGCAGAGCAGCTGCAGGGAGAGGATGGAGGACAAACCTTTCTGCAGATGCCCCCTTGCCTCCCCTTAGCCCGCCCTCCCCTGGATGAACCCAGCTCCCCTTCTCCTGGTGGCCTGGCAGGTGTCTGCCGTTCACACGGTTAAGCTGCCCCAGACCTGCCTGCATAGGCCCCACCTTGCCACTCCCATCTGCATGCTCCCAACGCAGAGATTGTGCAAGAAACCCCACATGCGAGCTGCCATCGGGGAGACAGCCAAAGAGGCTCCCTGCCCGGGAGGCTGGGGCGGGGAGGCTCATAGGCAGCTCTGCCACTGGAGCAGGGTGACCTGGGCATGAGGCTGGAGTGCTGGACTGATTAGGGGACAGAAAGCAGGTGAGCAGAGGCTTCTGGGGGCAGCGAGGCTGGCTGCTAGCACTGACTGCCACGGTGAGGGCTCCTGGGTGCCAAGAAGGGAAGGTGTCTCTGTGTCCCCTGAGCATAACTGCACCCACCACGGCAGTGCGTCACACACACCGCGGGCCTCTGAGCTCCTCTCCCGTCTTCTCCACGTGCCAAAGGGAAAGTCACCTGGTTGCTAAGGGCATGGAGGATATGGATGTTACTGAAGCTTTCCAGGAAATGGGAGAGGGGGTGATACCAAGCACCAGAGGGTTCTGACACCTCTCCAGCTTCACCGCTCCACCCGCCCTTTGGTTTGCCCAGGACTCTCCCCACCTGTCTCTTCTGTCACCTGGCTTTGTGTCCATCCCAACTGCCCTCAAAAAAGCTTTTGGTCTTCACATCTTGCTCTGCAAATCAGAAGGGGGACCTCTTAGCAACACAGAAGTCTCATAAACAAATCGCGCAGATAGTAAGCCAGTCCAGGAAGCTTTGCCTCCTCTAATAATATGCCCATTATTTTCACTTTATTAATTAAAAACGGATTTTATATTTAACTCAAACTGAAAATGACAGACACCCAGGTACCACTGAATCTGACTGATGTTATCATTTCCCTTATAATGGGATCTTTCCTTCAGATCTCATTTTCTCAATCTCTCCCTCTCTCTCTCTCTCTCAGGCACACACACACACACACACACACACACACACACACACACACACACACTATACAGAAGGAAAAGACCTACAGCCCATTTCTAATTTCTCCCTCTC
This sequence comes from Plecotus auritus, assembly GCF_963455305.1. NCBI lineage: Eukaryota > Metazoa > Chordata > Mammalia > Chiroptera > Vespertilionidae > Plecotus > Plecotus auritus. The sequence goes on along the minus strand of NC_137785.1, from coordinate 38,078,541 downwards.
TGGAAACATCCCCATGAATGTATGGCGAGTGTCATTTGGTCTGAATCCAGGACAGCACTGTGGTTATGAATGCAGACTTGGAGGCCAGACAGACTGGCTAGAGCTCCAACTGTGCACCACGTAGCTGGTTACCTGGGGCAAGTTGCTTCACTTTTCTAAGCCTCTGTCAAATAAGAAAGACAGTAAATCAATCCTGGGTACAGTAGCAAATGCTAGTACCTTTAAAGTCCCTGGAACATAGCCTGGGATAAATAAATGCTTAATAATATTAGCTATAATTGTGATCTATAAACAATGAATAGTTTTTTGGTTTTTAAAGCTTGCCTAAATTGTGTCATAGCATCTCACACACACACACACACACACACACACACACACACACACACACACTCCTTTTGTAACTGGATCTTTTCACATATTCTCATTATGTTCAGACTTCTCAATTTTGATACATATAACTCATTCATTTTAGTTACTATAGAGTGGCATACCATTGTTGTTTGAGTTCTCTGATTACTTACCCTAAACTTATTTGGAAAAGTAAGGAACCAAAGCAATTTTCAAGATTAGGAAGAATGAAAGGAGACTTAGTACCATTATAATGATACTAAGACTTATAGGTTTTAGCAGTACTGTCCAGAAGTAATCATAGAAATATTCCATACCATAATGTTAGCCTAAAAATGGCATCAGAATGTTATTGGACCTCGGTTCAGCAACCTCTGCACTTGAGTTCTGGCTAAGAAAGAATTCAGAGCCAAGACTCAAATATAAGCAAAAGTTTATTGAGAAAGTCACAGACAGAGAAGAAGTGAGCCAGCTGGGCTGCATGGGCTCAGGAAACAAGTTACAGAGGCAAAGGAAGGGCCCCTTAGAGCTCAGGATAAAGAAAGCAAGGATAGCCCTAGCCCAGTGGTCGGCAAACTCATTAGTCAACAGAGCCAAATATCAACAGTACAATGATTGAAATTTCTTTTGAGAGCCAAATTTTTTAAACTTAAACTTCTTCTAATGCCACTTCTTCAAAATAGACTTGCCCAGGCCATGGTATTTTGTGGAAGAGCCACACTCAAGGGGCCAAAGAGCCGCATGTGGCTCACAAGCCACGGTTTGCCAACCACTGCCCTAGCCAGTTTGGCTCAGTGGATAGAGTGTCAGCCTGTGGACTGAAGGGTCCTGGGTTCGATTACAGTCAAGGGCATATGCCCAGGTTGCAGGCTCAATCCCCAGTAGGAGGCATGCAGGAGGCAGCTGATCAATGATTCTCTCTCATCATTGATGTTTCTATCTCTCTCTCCCTCTCCTTTCCTCTCTGAAATAAATAAAAAAAATTTTTTAAAAAAGAAAGCAAGGCTATACATGCCTGGAGGAAGGACAAGGGGAAGGCTCAGACATGCTCTAGAGAAAGAGTGTGTTGGGGACAGAAGAGGGTGGGGAAAGGCCTGGGTATGCTATTCAATATGGTAGCCACTAAACACATATGGTAATTAGCACTTGAAATGTGGCTAGTGTGAGCAAGAAACTGAATTTTTACTTTGATTTAAATTTAAAAGCTACATGTGATAGTGACTACCCTTTCAGACAGCACAGGCTTAGAGCACCAAAAACATTGTGACGAAGTGGCAGAGATGACTTTATCTGGTGGACCAGTGGAGCAAGTCTAGACACAGACACCAATGTGTGGCATGGGCCCCAGCAGTAAAGGTGGTTCCAGCCCTGATTATAGGCAGAGGATGATGACGTAGTGGGGCTACCACTTTGGAATTTCTTCCTCATAATGCCCGGTTGTAAGATACATAAGGTCAGCCTCAGAAGTTTATAGTCACATCTCACTTTAGACCTCAACTAGGATTACCAACCTAATCAACCACCTTGGTTTCCAGAAGTGGCCAAATGTCCTTAAATCATTTCCAAAATAGGCTCTTCTGTCTCTGGCTGACAGGGATGTGTGCATGGATCCCCGCAGACCACCTCCTCTCCAGGCCTCGGTCTCCAGCACAGGGCTGGGTCCTGCACTAGAACACAGGCTCAGAGCTAGGTCCCAGGCTCCAGCCCTGGCTCCGCCACTCTCCAGGGTTAGATCCAAGGCACAGAACTTTGCCCCTCCTCTGTACAATGGGGTAAGTACTTCCTTTAGGGGGTTGTTGGGAGGATGACATGATATAAAGAATGTATTTTGCTCAGCTCAATACAGTAATGAGTTCCTGTAATGAGTAGGTGCTCTGAAACATGAGCGAAGTCATTAAGAGAATATCACCTGGATAGCACAGGGTTTCGAGTTATGTGACAAGCAGTGGTAGATTGTATTAAAAATCAACAAATATTTCTTCTCCCCTTGACTCGTCATCCTACCTGGGGTTTGGCCATGTGTCCTGTTTGGCTAACTGAACGTGCTCAGAGGCGTTATGTGTTTCTGCCCACCTTTCTTGAGCCCCTGCCTTTCGTGATAGGAAGACCATTCGCCAGGTGCTGCCTCTGCAGCCTGGGTCCTAAAATGAGAGGCATGTGGAGCCTCTGGCTGAGGCCAGCTAAGCCACAGTCAACATGCAGACCTGACAGCAAGAGAAAAAAATGCCTGTGGTTGAACCACTCAGATTTAGTGGTGTTGTTGCAGCAAAACTTCAGGCTGTGACATACATTTCAAAGCACCAATCTTATATAGGTGTATGAATGGTGCAATGCTCATTTTAGTGAGCAGGTTGTACTGTTATTTGCAAATTAATTAGTAATATGGCTATGTTATCTCTTATGTGGTCCTAGCACACCTTTTCTTTGGCTAACAGCTGTGGATAAATATTGTCACCTCTTGGAAATCCAGGGGTTTGTCGGCTAAGAGGGAAAGAACACAGGTTAAGCTCAAACTAGTGAGTGTCTTGAATTTTTTTAGGGGAAAATATGAGGAACTTATCTAAGAATATGAGGCTTTCTCGCATCAGAGTGAAACATTCAGAATGAGTTGAAAGTTCTACCCTCTAAAGGGCAATTACAAAAAGAAAGTCCAAAAAAACCCTTTTAATGCCTGTAATTGTCCTAGTACTTACATGTCCCATTAAAAAGAAAAATGACATTAAAATAATTTTAAAGGTTTTGGCTTAAGCCCATTGAAATAAGGAAATCCCCAGTCTTAGAATCAAGTTCTCATTATCTGGCCCAACCTGCATTAAGGATGGCCTCCTGCAGAGATATGATCTGGTGATTGGGTTCCAGCTGGGAACAGCCTTGCCGAAATTAATATGGCGCCAACCGACCCATAATGGGTCCTACGTGGCGGCTCCTTGTCTTGTGTGTCTCTTAAGGGCTGGTCAGATGGAATTCTGTTAAATTTATTCCTGCAGCCATTCTATTAGGGGTTTGTCCCTGTCTGTTTTCCAATGCCAGGTCGGCCTTTTAAGATTTTTTTTGGTCCTTTATATATATATATATATATATATATATATATATATATATATATATATATATATAAACATGTAGATGTTCTAGCTCAGCTATAGGCAGCTGAGCAACATGAGTTTTTGCAGTAACTTTTTTTTTCTTCATTTCTCATTGTGTCCTATTTTTTGCCCTGGTTTTAATCGGATTTTGCCACTGTCAAGAGGTGGGTATTGGATGGCAAACGGTCTAAGTGTTCATGGATGGAAAAATGGATAAAGAAAATGTGTATGTATGTACAGCAGAATATTGTTCAGCCCTAAAAATGAATAAAACCTTTCCATTTGCAACAACATGGATGGGCCTTGGGGGCATTATACTAAGTAAACTAAGTCAGACAAAGAAAGACAAATACTGTATAATCCCACTTACATGTGGAAGGTAAGAAACATAAACAAAGAAGCTAATAGATACCAAGAACAGATTGATGGTTGCCATAGGTGGAGATGAGGTCAGGTGGGAGGCAAAATGGGTGAAGAAGGTCAAAAGGTAAAAACTTCCAGTTATAAAACAAATAAGTCATGGGGATAGAATATACAGCATGAAGACTATAGTTAATTATAGTGTACTGCATGATTGAAATTTGCTAAGAGAGTAGATCCTGAAAGTTCTCATCACAAGAAAAAACATTTTGTAACTATGTATGGAGATGGATGTTAACTAGACTTATTGCGGTGATCATTTTGCAATATATACAAACTAGAGGTCCGGTGCACGAAATTCGTGCATGGGGGGTGTCCCTCAGCACAGCCTGTACCATCTCCAATCTGGGACCCCTCAGGGGATGTCCAACTGCTGGTTTAGGGGCATTAACTCCAGCCATTAGGAAAATCACACAGAATGTCCTTGACATACAAACAGTGTGGTTTTATGAGTTGTTTTTAATAATAATGGCCATTCCTTTAAGTAATATCTGCTTACATACAATACAGCTGGTACTATGTGAATTCAGAATGTTAATATCACAAAATCATAGAAGGTTGTTGTGGAAATAACCTTGAATTGTCTAGTCCAGTGGTCGGCAAACTGCAGCTCACGAGCCGCGGTTTGCCGCTCTGTTGACTAATGAGTTTGCCAACCACTGGGATAGGGGCTTAATCACAAGGAACAACAACAGCCTGTAATTATTGGAATCGAGAGTCTAGGTCAGTGGTCAGCAAACACATTAGTCAACAGAGCGGCAAACCGTGAGCCACAGTTTGCCGACCACTAGTCTAGTCCAAACTTTTATAAATATTAAAATTCCCTTTTCAAAGATTTTGAATGCTTTTTGTCCTAAGAAGCTTAACCAAATTTTCAGGCAACCCATTTTCTGTGAAAGGACTTGGGGACTCTGGCGGGGACCTGGGGCGGGTCTGGCTGTGCTGCTTACCTGCCGCCCCCCAGGACTGGGGGACACAGGCAGGGCTGAGGGGACTGGGCGCAGCCATCTTGTGGCTATGGACGCCGCCAGCTTTGTGATGGCATGGCAGTCAATTTGCACATTCCCTCTTTATTAGATAGGATATTGAATAACTGCATTCTATGCCTGAAACTAATATAATGTTACATATCAATACCTCAATTTAAAAAAATCTTAATTCAGGTACAAATAAATAACTGATGTGTATATACCAAGACAACAAAAGAAAAAAGAGAGAGAGAGATGCACTGGAATAATTTAATGGGCCCTTATCTATTAAATTGATAGACGTGTTTAACCTGGTAAGTAACAAGCTGTTTGAAAGAAAACTGGTAATTCAGCTCCTGTATTCTCATTGAACCCATGGTATCCTCCTGTCATATGGTTGTTTCTTCCAGAAGTTGCAGGAATAGGGGACCAACATGTCCCTGGCCACCAGCCAGGCTCCTGCCAACTGGCAATGACTTTCAATCACTGCCAAGCAGGTTCTGGATTTGAACCAGTGACCTGGGAGGAAAGTCTTTGTAACCCATTAACAAATTCTTCCCTGAGCCCCTCACTGCCCCAATGAACATCATGTCCAATAAAACTCCACTGTTGTCATTGAATCTGTCAACATGCCCACAGATCCCTGAAGGGTGAAATTAATTTGAATTTCAGAGTTGGACAAACATGCTCAAAAGTGCATTCTTCAGAAATACTAGTAGAAGCCAATATTTCAGACAGGGATCCATTTAAAACACTGGCCTCAGTTTCCATCTTGGAGCATGGGCAGGGGTAGGAGATATATATACAGTTATACCTGTCAAACCATACTGTTTCAATTCCTAACTTTTTATGGCTTTAGTAAGTAGATGAACCCTGTATGCTGGTGGCTGAAACTTTGAGAGATTAAAATTGGAATCACCCTCGAGAATCCTTCTTTCTCTGAACAGTGTTTAGTTTGATTGCATTAGGAAAACACAATTTCATAGCATGTCAAACCTTATTTATTTATTTATTTATTTATTTATTTATTTATTTATTTATTTAACTTTTCTGTCAACCATAAACCCACAGTGAGTAGCAGAAGCTTCCTGTGGTAGGAAATAGATTATCTCGTATTTTCTATTTCACTAACATCTGCATAGTTCAAACCTTGTTGGGAGCCCAACATCGTTTCTTAAACTTTGATAAGCGTTGTTGTGAATTGGCCCAGAAAAGAAGTAGATCATGCATGGAGCTCAGTTGAGCACACTGTCTTACCTCGAAGGCCGGAAGGTGTGGTGGAGAGGGAGGGAACCGTTGGTTCCTGTCATGAGTTGATGATAGAGCATAGAGTGTCTCTGAGACCCTGTGACCTGTCCCAGATTCCCAGAGTCAGTTTCCTGTGGTTTTACACACATAGAAGGTACAGACTCATTCAGCTAGGACTAAACAGGATCCACATTCTCGTACAGAACATGTCAGCCTTCCAGGGAGGTGAGATGAGCAGGAGAGAGGTGCGTTCAGAAAATAGCCAAGACAGACACAGGTCAACTAAAAATACCGCCTTGAAGTGTCAAAAGTTAGAAATGCAAAGTCTTTATATGTATATGTTCAGTTCATCCATTAAACAGCTCTGCAATTGCTACCTTCTCTATGGAGAGTATAAGTCCTATAGTCAAGGACCTGGGCTCAAGTTTGTCTTTCCTTTTCCGATGGTGTGGTCTTAGGGCAGGAACTGAAGCTTTCTGATTGCCCCCTCCTCAAGTGTGAAATATGAATGGTAATGCCTTAGAGATGGGGTGTTCTGTGGGTTCAATGATACATGTAATGGGCCTACTACAGAAGCCACCACATGATAGGCACTCAATAGACAGCTAGTGCTGCATTACCAGTATCTCATTATCATTATCACATACAAACGTGTCCATGACACAACCTGTGGGTTGTAGAAAACTCTGTAAGTGGTCAGTCAGGCTGATGGCTTTTAGCTGTAAGTATCCTGATTCCCTGCCTGGGGGCCTTCTTAGGAACTTCAGGGCAAGTCAGAAGTGCCAGGGTCTTAACACCCTGGGGACAGCCATGACAGATGAGCTTCCTTGCCCCTTGGTGGGATAACTGAAGTATGTCCTACACAGACTCACAGCGGTACACAGTGGACTGAGCCCCAATTGCCCACGCCAGTAACCTACACTCGTATGCACCTTACTTTGGCCTTAGTGCCTCGCTGTCAAAGTTGCCCATTTTCCTACCAGTGCATCTGAGACCACTTCCCAAATAAGCTGCTGGCACTGAAATCCCTGTCTATCCTTGGGGAAACCCAACCTAAGACACTTTCGGTAAGTACCGACCGCATTCTCAAGCTCTCGGCCTGGAGTTGTTATTTGAGCAATCAGTCAGATCCCAAATCAGCGCTGACAGTTCAGAGTCTGACCTAGTGACTTCAGGCTTGGGCTCAGGTTTGAAAGCACTTTGTTTGCTCTGCTCAAGGAATCTAATACACATGGTTGCCTTTCTAGGCCATAGAGTGTTCTTCTCATTCAGCTACTCCGGAGGATGTGTGACTGTCTTTATGAGGGGCACCCTCTTCGACACCCAAAGTTCTATTTAATAATACAAAGCATCCTATACTTCAAGTCAGACCATCCCAGACATACCCTCTAAACTCGGTGAAAACCCATCCAGCCATTTCACATAGTTTAAAAGCAGACACTTAATTTTATTAATAGAAATATAAACTATGCAGTTGAAAATTGATTTTCCTTTATTCATAGAGCGCGTAAGGAATACAAATGATTTTCCATAACTTTTTTCTTAAACCTAGGCAGAAGAAACAAAATAATGACCCAGAAAAAGCAAATGAATTAAGTTAATCAGGTTTATAATTGAAGATGAGTGAATTTAATGATGCATGAATTAGAAATATTTCCCACACCAACACTAACACTTTATCTAATGTCATTGCTAAGACCATGTATTTCAATGGCCTCACAGTTTTTGTTTTAAAATAATTATTGCTCTTTGCATGTATAATTGTCATCTGGGCAATTAGAACATGAAACAGTTTCTTCCTTGGTCCTTCTCTGTGGTCTCAGCAGCATAACCAAGGTTAGAGTGATGCGCAGAAGTAGCACATCAAGGTAGCACTTGGATTTTAGTTCAGTTCTGAATCCGTGGTCTAGACCAGTGGTCGGCAAACTGCGGCTCGCGAGCCACATGCGGCTTGCGAGCCGTGGTTTGCCGCTCTGTTGACTAATAAGTCTGCCGACCACTGGGATAGGGGCTTAATCACAAGGAACAACAACAGCCTGTAATTATTGGAATTGAGAGTCTCTAGACCTTAGTTTGTGCATCAACTCTGAACCTGGACATGCCATGTCCTCTCAGCTACCTGAGTCCTGTCTCTGTCAGCTTCATCGGACAGCTCTGAGTTGCAATGAGATCAAGTGGATATAATCATGTTGTAAACTGTGTCCACACTAGATAGCCAGTCACTGTTTTTATTATCTCAGGTGATCTTTACAATCGCTCTATAGGCTAGGGCAGTGGTCGGCAAACTCATTAGTCAACAGAGCCAAATATCAAGAGTACAATGATTGAAATTTCTTTTGAGAGGCACATTTTTTAAACTTAAACTTCTTCTAATGCCACTTCTTCAAAATAGATTCGCCCAAGTCGTGGTGTTTTGTGGAAGAGCCACACTCAAGGGGCCAAAGAGCTGCATGTGGCTCACGAGCCGCAGTTTGCCGACCACTGGGCTAGGGAAGGCAGATTAGTGTTTTCTTTACACAGATGAGAAACAGAATTCCAAAGGTTTACTCACTGTGGCTAGTGAATATCAGAGGTCAGGCTAGCAGCCCTGCTCCTCCGGCTCTGAGATGAATCCCTTTTGTCTCCACAGGAATTCCCTGAACACTGGACTACCCAGCAGGGGGAGCTTCTTAAAAATGCAGATTCCCATTCTTTCCTGGTTACCCTTCTTTCTCTATCCCAAAGATATTCACTTGAAGGATCTGAAATTGGTTTTAGGATTTTTTTTTTTAAATCCTCACTAGAGCATATGTTCTTTGATTTGATGGATGTGAGAGAGAAACATTAAATGATTGCCTCCTACATACACCCGGACCCAGGATCAAACCCACAACCCAGGCATGTGCCCTGACCGAGGAATTGAACCCGCAACCTTTGGTGTACGAGATGACGCTCCAATCAATCGAGCTACCCAGCCAGCGCTTCAGAAACCTTCATTTTTAATTGCCCCTTCAGATCACTCTGCAGCAGGAAGTCATGAACTGCATTTTCAGAACACTAAGCTGTTACAACACACTGTCCACAGGAATTAAGTTCAATAAAGGACAATCCTTTGGAATTCAAGAAAGTTTCTATTTGTTGGTGTAAGGGAATTTGGGTAATTATTATTAAAGATAATAATAATGTTTACTATAATTGAGTCCTTAATAAGTACCAACCACTGTGCTAAATATGTATTTTATGTACATTATCTAAATGGATCCTTCTAAAACCCTGGTGCCCCTGCATTGTGCAACTCTGTGAAGTAAGTACTATTACCCTGTTTTATGGTGGAACATCTGATCTCAGAGAAATTAAATACATTTCCAACAGTTTCCTATATAATAAAGAGCAATGAAATGGCTTGAAACCAGGTTTGTTAAACTTCAAACACATGCAATCAATCTTTCTATTCCATAGGGAACAGATACATGAGGAAGGGGAAAGAATTCTATACAAGTTGAGTCTAATTCTGGCAAAGTCACACTGTAGTTGAACAAATTCAAAGAGAGCGATGGCTGACTTTAGGTACATTCTATAACCTGGTTTATTTCATTCATTGTCAGAGGCTTAGTTCTGTGTTTTCAAATCTCAGGCATGGGATGGTGTATTATCTATTGCGCAGTAACAAATTACCCCAAATAGCCATTTACAACAACAAACCTGTATCATCTTATACAGTTTCTGAGAGTAAGGAACTGGAAAGCAGCTCAGCTCTGCAAACAGGCTGTGGGCTGGGGCTATGGGCATCTGAAGGCCTGACAAGGGCTGGAGAGAATTTGCTTCTGGGACATCTCACTCACAGGGCGATTGGCAGGACACCTCAGTTCCTAACCATGAATGAGGACTTCTTAACAGGGCTGCTGGAGTGTCCTGAGGATATGGTAGCTGGTTTTGCTAGGGCAAGTTATCTAAGAAAAGGATCAAGAAAGAAGCCACAGTTCCCTTTTCTAACCCAGTCTCACTTCTACTTCATTCTGTGAATTAACAGAGAATCACTAAATGGTGTTGGGAAAATTGGACAGGTTCATGCAAAAGAAAGAAAGAAAGAAAGAAAGAAAGAAAGAAAGAAAGAAAGAAAGAAAGAAAGAAAGAAAGAAAGAAAGAAAGAAAGAAAGGAAGGAAGGAAGGAAGGAAGGAAGGAAGGAAGGAAGGAAGGAAGGAAGGAAGGGAAAGAAAGAAAGAAAGAAAGAAAGAAAGAAAGAAAGAAAGAAAGAAAGAAAGAAAGAAAGGAAGAAAGAAAGAAAGAAACTAGACCACCAACTTACATCATATACAAGAACAAACTCAAAATGGATAAAAGACTTAAATGTAAGTTGTGAAACCTTAAAAATCCTAGAAGAAGTCAGGCAGCAAAATCTCAGACATCTCTCCTAGCAATATGTTTACCAGTAAATCTCCTAGGGCAAAGGAAACTAAGGAGAAAATAAACAAATAGGCTACATCAAAATAAAAAGCTTCTGCACAGCAAAAGAAACCATCAACAAAACAACAAGCCCACTGCATGTGAAACATATTTGGCAATGATACATCCTATAAGGGGTTAATTTCCAAAATATATAAGCAACTCATACAAGTTAACAAAAAGAAGACAAACAATCCAATTAAATAATGGGCAAAAGACCTAAACAGACACTTCTCCAAAGTGGACATACAGAAGGCCAAGAGACATATGAAAAAATGCTCAAAGTCACTAATCATCAAAGAGAAGCAAATTAAAATGGTAACTAGGCATCATCTCACACTTGTCATTATGGTTATCATCAACAAATCAACAAAGAACAAGTGTTGGAGAGGATGTGGAGAAAAGGGAACCCTAGTATGCTGCTGGTGGGAATGCAGACTGGTGTAGCCATTACGGAAAACAGTATGGAGTTTCCTCAAAAATTTAAATATGGAACTGCCATTTGACTCAGTGATCCCACTTCTAGGAATATATCTTAAGAAACAAAACACCAATCAGAAATAATATATACACCCCTATGTTCATAGCAGCACAATTTACAATAGCTAATATATGGAAACAGTCAAATACATATCAGCATATGAGTGGATAAAAAAGCTGTGGTACAACTGAGTACTACTTGGCTATAAAAAAAGAACTCTTACCTTTTGCAACAGCATGGATGGGACCTGGAGAGTATTATGCTAAGCGAAATAAGCCAGTCAGAGAAAGATACATATCACATGATCTCATTCATATGTGGAATCTAATGAACAAAATAAACTGATGAACAAAACAGAGACATACTAGTAGAAGAATGGAACACACTGAAGAATTTCCGAGGGGAGCCGGGGTTGGGGGGAAGAAGGGAGTGATTAACCAGGGAACTTATATGCATATAATGCATAGTCCTTGGACACAGACAATAGTGTGGTGAAGGCCTGGGAGTGGCAGATGAGGAGTGGAGGGGGTCAATGGGAAAAACAACAACAACAATAACAACAATGAAACAAGGGAGACATCTGTAATATTTTCAACAATAAAGATTTAAAAAAACGAAAATAGTGAATCACTCATTCCAGTCCACATGCAAGGGAGAAGATTCAGGCTCTACTGCCTAAAAGGAAGAGTATCAAAGAATTTGTGAACCAAGCACAGGGTTGGTTCTCCTGACAATCAGCCCCATCCCTGAGTGACCTGGGGGATTCCTAAAGTCACCTCATTAACATGACCAAAGACACCTTCTCTCCCCCACCACTTAGTACTTGCCAAGGTTTAGAAGTTCTGCTAGAAGTGGGGACAAAGACCAAATGTACATATTTTTATTGCAAACCACAATATTACAGTTATCTATTTCTTTACTGGCCACAATTTATTTTTTTGCACCTGAATATTTCTTATTTCAAAAATGATTATTAGCTGGAAAAAATAAAGTCCATATGTTATGTTTTTACAGGAAGACAATGTGATGTATTAGCAAAGACACAGGTCTTGGATTCTAATTTGGCCCCATATCCATCCATCTTTTCATTGAACAGAGCCTTCTTCAGTCTGACTTGGTGAGGGACTGATCTGGGTGCTGGAATCATTTATTTATCTTTAATCCAGACATGTGTTAGGTTCTGGCGATGTGAGATGCATGATTAAATGAATCTTAGAGTCTGGGGGTCACTGGCATGTATCAAATAGTTATCCAAGTAAGTTTATGATTATGGACAAAGCTCTGAAGGAAAAGAAGCAGATGTCATGAGAGTGTATAATAGGCGATGAACTAGGTTTGGATGGAATGTACATCACTCACACAGAGGAAGGCCCAGAGCATGAGGAGTATGGCAAGTCTGTGGAACCAGTTTAGCTGGGGGCACAGAGAGTGGGAGAAAGGGCATCACACTTTGCTAGAGATGTAGGCAGGGCTGACACATGTAGGATATCTTAGGTCAAATGCATGAAGTTGGTCTTCCTCCTAAAAGATATTTAGAGATTGTGGAGTACTGGACTTACAGTATAGTAGAGAAGAGAGAAACTTACACCATCAGTGAAAGTCAAGTATGTTGTCATGGTAAAATTGCCCGGTGCTATGAAAGGCACAGCCAGGGTCCAAGCTAGTCAGTCCCTGGGATGTCCTCCTGGGCAATGTCACCAACCTCTTGCACTTTCATGAAAATCTTGAAATGTCTATGATCTCCTTGGAGCATCTTGGTCCACTACCTTCTCCACAACCATTTGGAAGCAAACGTTCATGTTTTCCAGGATGATTTTGTCCTTGCCTGGAGCTTTCACGTTTCTTAGATCTCACCTCTCATCTTTAAATTCAACTAGGCCTGTAAGGTCTGATTATGCACATTCCAACTCTTAAAATAACAAAGGGCCCAGGGCTGGCATCTGACTTTCAGAGTGTGCAGACTCAAATCAGATGCCTATTTATTTAAAAGTTCTTGGTTTGAATGGCATCTCAGCCAGAAGTCCTACTAACCTCTGGAAATACGACCAAAAGACCTATTTAATAATAATACACCCTCTGATTCTCTCTCTCTCTCTCTCTCTCTCTCTCTCTCTCTTTCTTTCTTTTGTTAGTATGCGAATATATCTGTCTGCACTGCACTGTGCTGTAACCATCTGAGCAGTGGCTGCAAGTCAGTAAGATTTGGAACTTATAAAGTTGAATTCTCTCAAAGTAATAATAATAAAAGCAATCATAATTGAAGAACTGGCTCCCCTCCCCCACAGAAGGGTTGTCGGCTTGATTATGAGTGGTTCCATTTTGATTTTTCAAGCTTGCTGCAAATGGGCCTCAATCGGACTCGATTTCCCATCATAATTGCTTTCTGCGTGAAGAGGTCTTTTCCAGAACTGTCTGCTGCTGTTTTAATGGGAAGCCTGTCTATTTGTATGTTAATAGTTTCCTCTGGGTTATTGGGCTTGTCCATGGAAAAGCTCAAATCAGATGCTTCACTATTTTCAAGGTTTACTTTATTAATCTCTGATTTTTTTTGTGCCCACGCGAAGCCATTTCAGCCTCCTCTGCTCTCAGTCCTCTTAATGAAAGCATGAGAGTGACGACATGCTTCCTGTCATGAAGCACTGTATTGCCAATATACCCACACCTTGCTGGCTCCGTGGAACCATGGTCCACAGGTGAGTTTGCTCAAGAGAGTGCAGGCCCAGGTAACCCACTCACTCAGCGCCTGGGCGGCACAGGCTCGCTTTGCTGAGTGAGATCACCTGTGCCAGGTGAATGATCTTTGCAGCAATGCCAAGGTCATAATGAATCCAGGGAAACAACCCAGAACTCAGGGCTGGAAATGGAACAGGCCAGCGTTTAAATGCAGGCTCTGCACTGAATACCCTTGTAATCTGCAGCCAGTCCCAACCTCTCTGGCTTTCAGTTCTTTCATTGTTTAAAAAAAAGAACAAGAAAGAAACAAGAGCAACCATTCTCTTGTATTATTGGTCTCTAATTTACTGTGATGTCTAGTAACATAGTCTCCCTGAAAATACCTAACGACTGGCAAACAGTAGCCCTCTGATAGACAATTGTTAGAACTCACACTCAGAATCTGGTTATCATCATTCTCTGTCCATTGCTTGGTCCATCAGGGTAGGGATTTTCATCTCTTTTGCTTTCTGTTGCTTCTCCCCAGTGCCTAGAACAATAGCGTGCCCATAGTAGGTCCTTAATAAGGAGTTATAGACAGAATGACTAAATGGATTCAGTCATCAGATGCTTATTGGGCATCTAGTAGAGTGTGCCAGTACTTAGGTCAAACACCAGGACCTTAGGAATGATATATTGTTCTGAGTCCTGAGAGCTCTTAACCTTTAGGCAGTGGGGAGGTGGAGGCTGATAGAGAGCAGAGCTATAAATAAATAACTACAATAACGAGCAGTTTCTTAAGATAGGACCCGAGAAGCCTCTGAATCAGAATTCCCTGCAGCCTGTGTTAAAAATACAGATCCCTCGGCCCCAGTCTGGGTTTATGAAATCAAAATGTCTGGGGGATGGGTCCTGAGAATCTCATGTTTACCAGAATCCCAGATAACGAGTTTGCCTTCCTATTTGGAAACCCCAGCAAGACAGGCAAAATGCTGTGACAATGACAGTCGGGGTCTGAGGGACTCGGGAAGGCTGATGAGGGAGTTGGTGTTGGGACTAAGGTGTGAGGGATGAGGAAGAGACTGCAGGTGAAGAAAGGCCTAAGGAAAGGCACAGACCCCAGGCAGTTCCAGACAGTTCTGGCGAACAGGAGACCGAACAAGGAGAGACAAGGAGTCAGGATAAGGAAGGTGTGGTACATACATACGCACAGTGGAATACTGCTCAGCCATAAGAAAGGATGACATAGTGCCATTTGCAACAACATGGATGAACCTTGAGAACATTATGCTAAGTGAAATAAGTCAGTCAGAAACAGCTAAGGCTATATGATTTCACTCATATGTGGGATATAAAACTGAAACTCGTGAACAGAAACAGCAGTGTGGTGATTGCCAGAGGGAAAGGGGTGGGAGGATATGGGGGTCCTAATATATGGTGACAGGAGAAGATTTAACTTTGAGTGGTGGGCACAGGATACAATATACAGATCTTGTAACATACAAACCCACACCTGAAACCTATATGTTCATGTTGACCAATGTCACCCAATCAATTTAATAAAAAAATGTAATAAAGAAATTCAGACTTCATAAAGCTTATTTTGTAAGCAGATAACACAAGCAGATTTTTAAAAATTTAAATTGAGATATAACTAGTCTTTAATGTTATATTAGTTTCAGGTGGACAGCATACTTGATTTGATACTTGTATACATTTCAAAAAATTTTTTAAATGTATTTTTATTGATTTTAGAGAGGAAGGGAGAGGGAAGAGAGATAGAAACATCCATGATGAGAGAGGATCATTGATTGACTGCCTCCTACTGGGGATCGAGCCCATAACCCGGGCATATGCCCTTGACTGGAATGGAACCTGGGACCTTTCAGTCTGCAGGCTGATGCTCTATCCACTAAGCCAAACCAGCTAGGGCTACACTTCAAAATTAATAATCACCACAATCAGTCTACGTAACACCTGTCACCATATATAGTTACATAAATATTTTCTTGTGTTAGACCTTTTAAGATCTATTTTCTTAGCAATTTTCAGAAGAGTAATGCAATGTTATTCAGATTTGCTTTTTTTAAAAAAAATTAAAGAACAATCATGTGGATTAATTCAAATATAGGTAATACACTGAAGGGACAGCATTGTGATTTGGTCAATGGATCCAAGGAGTGTGGCGGGGGGGGGGGGGGTGGGGGCGGGGGGGCGGTGGCCCTTACCAGCACCTGTGAGCCTGCAAGGTACTGATAAATAAATGGATAATTAGAGTGAAGGTGACCTCTCAATCAACATGAGAAGGAAACCGAGACAGAAACATACACAAAGGACCATGAGTTCAGGAACAATTTTTTAAAGTAATATGTGCACTTCAGATTTTTTTCTTTTCATAATGAACCCAATCTCTTATCCAGCTCTTCGTATTTTTTTTCTGGACAAAATCCAGGACACAGATATAGTATCTATCTAGTGGACGTTCAGGGTGGGATGGGCCTGAGGGAGGCAGGGTTTGGGGAGGTGTAGAGGGACTAAAGGGTCCAGGATTCGACAGGCACAGCCCTGTGCCCTTGCCCACATTTAAAACCTCCCAAATCTTCGATTTACAATGTACTAATAATATCAATATTTGGTGTGGATAATAATAAACATCTCCCAGGGTTATTTCCAGGCTTGACTGATATAAAGGACATAAAGAGCTTGGCACACAGGGGGTGCTTAGAGAAGGACAGGTAAATAATGGGAAATGGTATCAGCGATAAAAGCCATTATAAAAATATAATTTAACTATTCCCCAGGAGCTGAGCCTGGAAACTTCCTAATCACATTTTTACTTAGAAAAATGTTGGCCTGGAAATAATCGAAACTGGAGGTTTCCCCCAAAGCTGTGTGTGGAGCGCAGCTCTGCTCACACTCATTTGAAATGGCAAAGGCTTGTCACTCTAGTGACCCCACTATGGCATTGCCACAGGGTACCCAGTGGGGAACAGGTGCAGAGGGCAGCCTCTCTGCTATGACCTGGGCTGACTGTCCTGGCTGCTGTCCCTCAGCCCAGGGAGGTGCCCCTCTCCTACCAGGAAGGTGCAGGAAGGGCTGGGCCTGGCCCTAGAAGGCCCTTCCCTGAGTGGATCTCTGAGCAAGTCATCCCACCTGACTCACAGCCCCAGGCAGGCGGAGCACATCAGTATGCGGGGGTGTTCAGGGAAAGGAGAGCCTGTCTTAACAGAACCCCCAGACTCAGTGCTGAGTCACCCCAGCCCCCTCTTCCCTACCCAGTCTCCCCTCAGGACCTAATCATGCCCATTGCTGGGAAGGCATTGGTGATGGTTTGCCCAGACCCACAGATGAGCCACAGCCCAGAAAGCGTTAAATTAAAATTGGCCCAGGAGTCAGGCAAGGAGAGTCCTGGGTCTCAGGAAGCCCCTCAGCCCTTGGCAAACAGGGGGATCAGTCCCTAAAGGAACAGGGTGCTAGAGAAGACAGAGGTCTGTGCCCAGACTGGCTAACTGGTGAGGACGCGCTGATGCCTGATATTTATGTGGTAGAAGGCTTACTGTGTGCTGATTCTAACACCTCATCCCTGTTTAGTTCTCACAGCAATCCCACAGGCAGGTACTCTGGTGATCCCCATTTACCACTGAGTAAATGGAGTCATCGAAGGGGTGAGCAACTCTATGAAGTCACAGGGGTCTACTGAACCCAGTCTGAATTTACTGCCTAGATCCACACACACACACACACACACACACACACACACACACACGCACGCACACACGCACACACGGATTTCACGTGGCACAGTGTTGCAGAAAATCTCATTTCAAAGATGCCCAGGCCAGCCATCAAGAATAACTGAAAAGAAACTGGAATCTCTTCTTTTGTCTTCTGAAGACCAAGAGAACCCAACTCAAGCCGATTCTCCATATTTTGCACCTGATTCACTGTTACTCCAGACCCTTCGCTTTCTAAATTTGCAAAGCTCCCTTCCCCGTCTTTTCTCTTCCTTTCTTATTCTCCATTTTGCTTTAAAAAGTTCTCTTCCTCCCCCTTGGTACTGCCCCTCCCCGCCCCTGCCCCCACCACCCCCCCCAACAAGTCCTGCCCAGGGGCTGCTCTAACTGGTAGCAAGAAGCAGCCCTCCCCTTCTCTGGCAGCCTCCCAGCCCTTCTCCCCCTGAGCCTCCCAGGCCCAGGACCTAGGCAGGCGGAGGCAGGCCTTCCTTAGCAGCCGGAGCAGAGCAGAAGCTGAGCAGCCAGGACAGGAGACCTGGGTGCTTGGTGAGAAGTGGGGAGACTGGGAACCTCTCCCACTGAACCATCTCCTCCCTAAAGTGTGGTGCAGCTGTCTCCCCACCCATGGCTGAGGCACAGACTCCAACCAGCCCCTGCCAGGACCCTGGAGCCCAGAAAACACCCTCAGGCCCATATCTGCACCTCTATTTCAAACCCACTTGCTCACCCCTGGTGTCTGCTGTTATTCCCAGTGTCTGACTTTCTCAGAAACCTTCAAAGGAACACTTAGCTCATTTTGTTGACTTCATGCTGAATTCCAGCTCCTTCCTGGGCCAGTGTTGCGAGCCCTGAGTGTGTATGAGAACCAACCCTTGGGGATCGATTGCATGGCGCTGCTGCCCAGGTTCCCCGCCACACCAGGTGACTCAGTCTCTGGTCTGGGCTCCCCGGCAGGTCTGATGCACAGTAATGACTGTGAGCCTGCTTCACTCAAGCCCGGGACCTCAGGCCCAAGTCCAGGCTTCCTGGGACCACTCGTGGGGAAAGAAATTCAGGAATACCCACACCTTGCTAATACGGATAGCCATAACAATGAGAGAAAATGCCCAGGGTGAGGGTTGGGTCCCTTGGCCACACACTTATTGACTGCCTTCTGGATGCCAGCTACTGTTCAGGTGTTGGAGTGACTAAGATTGATAGAGCATGGGCTCAGTCCTTGCATAGTGAAAAGCCTGGGTGGAGAGGTGGACACGTGAGCAATAGCAAGAACAGAATATCAGAATTCAGTGATGTTGGTGACTGAATCATGGGTCATAGGAAAGGGGTGCTGGGAAAAGTTAGAGAATACTAGGTGGGTGCAGAGGACCAGAAGGAAGCATCAGGAATGACAGCCACGACTCCCACCTCCAGAGAAGAAAGGGTGCTGATGCTTAAGCAACACATTCTAGTGGACATTTTCCGGGACCAGCGCTGTGCTAGATGCATGACTACAAGTAGAGTATGAGACACACAGGACCCTGCCTGCTGCAGGCCACTGACACGGGAGATGAAATTGCACCTGTGACCATTATCATCCCCAACAAGGCCAGGGTGTTATAGAACCATAAAACAGGAGGGCTGACGGACAGACGCTAGGGGATCTCAGAGGGCCCACCTAAGGAAGTGACATTTAAGCTGGAACTTAAAGGCTGAGCTATTCAGCTGAGACCAGACATGGCGAACTGCCATGCACAGGGGGCCGAGTTACAAAGAAACAGAGACATGAACAAGTACCTCACACCAGGCCGAGGGGAAAGGGTGTGGGTGTGTGAAGGAGGGAGGCAGATGAACAGGCAGACCACAATGTGAGGCTAGGTGATGTAGTGATGGGGGTTGGACTGAATTTCCTGTAGGCAGTGGAGAATTAAAGACAGTAGATGCTACACTCACTATTCTTGGAGTCAACAAAAATGCAAAACTTTAATGATCATTGTTTTAGGGTAGCTTTTTTGGACAAAAGCATGAATTCCCTAGACAGTAAAGATGATCATTTTTATTAAGTCTTTATTAAATACCCATTACGTACCGAGTTCTGGGCCAAACCCAGGTAACAGGAAAAGGGGCAGTGGAGATGTGGCCTGTGCTGGGAGCCCACATCCTCACCAGGTGGCAGATGTTGGCATATCTATTTACACTTAATCATCTCATTTAAGTGATGGTCGGTACCCTGAAGTGGGCTGTGAATACAAGGGGCAAAAAGGGTGTTTAACGGGGCAGGTCAAAAGGACTGAAGGATCCAGGACAATGGCTTTGCAGAAGTACAAGTTCAGTTCAAATCTGAAAGTCAAGAAGATGAGGGCCACGTGAGGGGTGAGATGTGTGTGTTGTCAGCACATGTGTGTGACCGCCAGGAGCAGAGCAGGAGGTTTTAAGGATGGGCGGGTATGCTGAGCACTCTCCTGTCTTCCCCTTCTTCTCGCTCTCTATTTTTAAAACTTTTAATTAAAAAAAAACACCTGTAAGTCCACATTCATTGTAAGAAATAATACAGAGAGATTCCATAAACATTTCACCAACTTCCCATTGTAACAACTTGCATACTTCTGGCATAATATCACAACCAGGAAACTGACATTGATACAGTTCTCTCACCTTATTTAAGGAGAGTAAAACTACAAACATAAATAGTAAAACAACCACTTTATTATCAAGTAGCCCCAGCATCAAGGGTAACATAAATTTCCTGCAGATAAATCTTTATGTCTCTCTGGGAAAAGTGTAAATGTGCACACACATGTATGTATACATACATGCATGTATATATGTATATGGACATATAGTTATTATTTTAAAAACATATTAAATATGTAACTCAAATTTGAAATTGTGAAATTATTAACTAACAAAAGATGACCCCTTCTCTTTTTAAGGAAAAAACCATACACCCAAGTCTCCCTTTAAGTAGAGTATTTGAAATAGGACATTAAGTTATAAGTATTTTGGGATGGCGGTCTTGTAATTATTATGTTGAACAGGTTCCTTGGTTTGGAGAAGGAGGGTAGGTACATTTTTTCCTTTTTATTAAGTTCCAACTTGGCCCTGGAACAGTCATCATTTTATAACAATTCCATGTCACCCCTCCACCATCATTCTATTAGTCTAGCTTCCCTCAGGAGTTTTGAAATAGATTTCAAGGAAGAGGAAGTCAATGCAATGCCTCTCCTTACACTCCAATATATTTTGCTTCTTGCTGCAGGTTCAGATTCCAAGTAAAGATTCTGTCCTGTGATACAGTTAGGCCCACTTTCTGCCAGGAGGGAAAGATCGAAAGAGGAAGCAAAATGGAAATGTGAACCGGTACACACAGGAAAGCTACGGGGTATTTACAAGAACCAAAGTAAGAGTATCTTGTAATGATGCACAAACCGTGCACACAGACACTCTAACAATAGCTATGGCTAGTTAGGACCTACAAGGTGGTAGTCAGCAGGCTAAGCCTTTGAAAATAAGTTAAGATACATCTACAAGTGAAAGTCATGCACTATCACACCCAATTTCCAAATGGGAAAACTGAGTCTCAGACGAATTATGTAATTGGCCTAAAAGTCACACAGAGTAAGAGAAAGAGCTAGCAAGTCAAACTTAGGTCAGTCTAACTCAAAACCCAATCATCTTTTCCAATGATGACATTGCAATACTGGTTTTTAGTTGATTTTTATATGATGCATTGCTGAAGTCAAGGAGAATATGTCACTTGGTAATCTCTGACCTCCAAGTTTATGTTGAAGCCAGCAGAGAATAAGAGTGACTGACCTTTTGGTAACTTTCGATCCTTAGGTAATAACTGTGGATGCTTGTCCTGTCTCAGGTGGTCAAAGCCCCTTGGATTTTGAAATAAAATTCCTAATGATAGATCCCCCTGGGCTGTCGTGAATGGCAAAATGTGGGCCCTCATCCTGCCTCCAGGAGAACTGCACTCCCAACCACTCTGTTTTACTCTGAAGGATGTTAACCTGAAGGTCTGCCCCTCCCTTGCCATGGTTTATTGAATCCCTGGCTGGGAACCTGACCCATGCTTCATCTTCATTTACTCAGCCATGCCTCATTTAACCTTGGAAGTAAGTTCTGAGATTAACCCATTTACAGATGAAAACAACAAGGGCAGGGCGGTGAGGATCTGACTCAGGTGGCTCAAATAAGAAGTGGCCCTCCTGGGACTGGAATCAGGTCAGTCTCTGCTAAAAGAAGCTGGCTAATAAGGACGTTGAAGCTATTCATGGCAGAAGCTGCCCTCTAACATCTACTTTTCTAAATCAAATTCCCCAGACCAGACCTTCTTCACCCTCTTCTGGTCAGATGGCTATCCGATAGCTTCCTTTACAGCCCTCCCAAAGAACGCAAGCCTTCTACTCCATTTCCCGTTTATCACACACAAAAAGCTGGAGACTCAATGTTCTAAGTCAGTGCAAGCCATGCATGAAATATTTAAAATATGTGAAAGGAAAACAAGAAAAATGACATGAAAAAGATTTTCAAAATATGAAATGAAAACATGTAAAAAAAAAGGTGGAATTAATTTTAGGAATATATTGTCATTAACCCAACATATTTAAATTATTATCACTCAACATGTAATCACTATTAAAGAATTATATTTTCATCTTCTCTTTTTCTTTTTTTTCCTTTTTAGACTCAATAGTTAAAACTCCAGTGTGTGTTTGACACTTAAATAATCTCCACTCCAACTAGCCACATTTCAAGTGCTCAGCTGCCACACGTAGCTATGGCTCCCCTAGCACAGCTCTGGGAAAATCTCTTCAGTTTAGACATTAGGACCTTGAGCCAAAGAGCATTCCAGACTGGCCCTTGGACCCGCCACAGGGAGTATATTCTAAGCAGAGACCGCAGCCCTGAGTTTCTAGTTCTCCTTCCTCGAATTGGGTACTTTTCACATGTCTGTGGGGTTTACCAGCACAGTCACCTTGACTGAGCAGCCTGGGCTCAAGTCTCACAGAGACCTCTCCTGTAGCTGTGCAACCTGAGGCAGGTCATTGACTCTGCCTGGGATTCAGTTTCTCAAATGTTAAAGAGGGGTCTTCGTAATGAACCACAATCAAGTTATTCTAAGAATTATAGTTAAATAAAATAAACCCATGTCATGAGGTAAATTGTGCCCCCCCCCCCCAAAAAAAAAGATATGTTGAAATCCTAACCTTCAGCATCTCAGAATGTGACCATATTTGAAAATAGCATCATTATAGATGTAATCATTTAAGGTGAAATCATACGGGAGTAGGATGTGTCCTTCATCGAATATGATTGGTGTATTGAGAGAGAGAGAGAGAGAGAGAGAGAGAGAGAGAGAGAGAGAGAGCACCAGGGAGAAAGCCCTGTGACCACAGAGGCAGAAATTGGAGTGATACACTTATAAGCCAAGGACCGCTGGCCCAAGCTAGGAAGAGGCAGGGTTCTATCCAGAGTCTCAGTGGGGCATGGCCCTGCCAACACCCTGATTTCAGACTTCTAGCCTCCAGGACTGACTGTAAGAAAAGACATCTCTACTGTTTTAAGCCACACAACTTGTGGTAATTTGTTACAGAGCTTTAAGAAACTAATATACTCATAAATATTTTTTTAAATTGTTGTTCTTAATCCTCTCCTAAGGATATTTTTCCATTGATTTTTAGGAAGAGTGGAAGAGAGAGGGAAAGACAGAGAGAAACATCTATGTGAGAGAAGTACATTGATTGGTGCCTCCTGCATGTGCCCCGACCATGGCTCCGGCCAGGGAGGAGCCTGCAACCAAGGAACTTGCCCTTGACCAGAATGGAACCTGGGATGCTTTGGTCTGCAGGCCGACGCTTTATCCACTGAGCCAAACCAGCTAAGGCTAAATAGTTTTGCCAGACAAAATACAGCATTCCCAGTGGAATTCTAATATCGAATAAAAAATGAAAAATGGTTTAGCATAAGTATGTCCCTTGCATGATTTGAGATATACTTAGCTGGTGTCCTGTATTTATATTTAAATCTGGCAACCCTAACCACAAATCACTTTGCACAAAAAGAACCCTCTTTGACTTATGAGAAACTGAGTCCCAGACAGAGTCAGCTACAGCTTTCAAAAACTTTTGCAGTTGTTAGGATACCACCATAGCTCCACAAGGAGAGGCGATATGTAGATATATGTGTGCTGTGTATGAATGGACATATACATCCTACTGATGTTCTAATTTTTTAGGTGTCCACAAATGGATGCAGTAATATGCATTTTAGCACGGACTAAAATCAGAACAGCACCTCAATGTGACAAAAAGATATGAAATCAAATCACCACATGACAATGGGCCCATGGAGCAGTGTTCTCATTCCTCAGGGCACAAGATCCAATTTCATCATAAGAGGCTGCTCCACACGCATGCCTGAACATGGCGTGGAGGCTGCCCTGTGGCCTTGGGAAGCCAACCTGTCCCCAGAGCCTGCTCCCTCTATAACTGCTTGTGAGTGCCCTTCCCAAATGCTCCCATTCCTTGCTCCTGCTAGAGCCACAGATCAACTGTGACAAACTCTGTTAAATTCGTTAGCCCAACAGATGTTATCGATATCTGGGAGATGCACCCATCAGTCTTTCAGTGGCATGAAGGGGGAGCCGCTTCCTTTTCCGCCCCCTCCTCTCCATCCCTTCCCACCCCCAGCTGCCGGCTTCCTGCCATTCATCCAGGAGATAGCTGCTCTTCCCACAGGACTGTGTGGGGGCTTCAGGCTAATGTGATTCTACCAAGCAGAGATAAACTGGGCTGAATATTTATGATCTTGTCTTTTGGGGAGAAAAGTTTTTGAGCGTGCTAAGTTCAGGAAGCTGATGAAAAGGAGGGAAAAATCAAGAAACAGATGTTTCTCAAGTGTGTGTGTGTGTGTGTGTGTGTGTGAGAGATAAAAATAAAAATAACTAACTTTATCAAAGATCCTTACTAGGACTTGATAGATCCTAGTATTAATTGATAATTAATCAACCCCACTGATATTTAGAATGTACAAGACACCATGTTTTTTTATCGCCACCTAAGAATATATATATATATATATATATATATATATATATATATATATATATTAGAGAGTAAGGGGGAGAGAGAGAGAGAGAACAAAGAAAAGAGAGAGAGAGAGACGGAGAGATGGAGAGAAACATTGATGTGAGAAACATCCATCGGTTGTCTCCTGTATGTACCCTGACTGGGGATCGAACCCGCAACCTTTTGGTGTATGGGATGATGCTGCAACCAAGTAAGGCATGTGGCCATGGCAAGGCAGCCTGTTTTACATGCTGGTGATCCAGGACTGAGCGAGAAAGATTAACTCTCATGGAGTTCTCCTACCAATAAGCAGAGACAGATAGTAAACAAGTGACCAGTTAAACACTTTACATGCAGTTTGTGATAATTACTAGAAGGGAGATAACTAGGATGCAGAGACTCCTGGGTATAGGGACATGTACTTTAGGGAGGGATCTCTGAAAAGGTGGCATTAAGAGGAGATCCAAAGAATGACAAGGAAATAGCCATAGGAAATCAGTGACTACTCACAGAAAACTTCTCAGAAGGAAACGAGCTTGTATCGAGCAGTGCTTTAGGAACTGACTCTAGAAGCTTCTGGAAGAGTTGGAGTTTTGCAAGAGAATATGAGGTAAGCCATTCATTGCATGTGATGAAAGGACCTGTCTCTTCTAGAGTGGTTCTAGCTATTGAATGGACTGCTCTGCGTTGAGAAGGGTTCCATCTCTGGAAGAGTTAGAGAAACAGTCATTCAAACCAGTCTGTGTCCTGTGGGTTCAGATGAGCAGCTCTAGTTCAGATTCTGACTAGAAATCCAGGCACTGAGGACCTAAGACTATGTTGAGAAAAGGAAGGAAGCTGAATAGAAAGAACAGAAACATGCCAAGAATGAGGTATCCACTTTAGCCTGTTTCTTCCACGATACATGGGCACTCTTACACCTCCCAGGATGGTTTGCAGGAGGTTAAATAGAAACAACACAAGTGAAATTGGTTAATTTAGTGCCTGAGAGCAGGCAGCATAAAATAAGTGTGAGTTTCTTGTCCCTTCTTTTCTCTTCTTTTCACACGTGATCTACTTAACTCAAACAAGAACGAGGCACATCAACCTAGCAACAAAGGACTGTAAAAACCTGATGTTCCTAAGTTTTTCAGAGGACTGAAAACTTTCTTGGATCCCAAAAGTCATTGGAGAACCAGACAAATAAATACACACACAACACCTGATTCCTTGACAAACCACAATCCTATTCCCAGTAGCAAATGCTGTTTTCTCTGTTCTGGATGAAAAGTCCGCAGCCCATGCTGATTTCGCTGGGGATGGGAGTGGGGCTGGGAGTGGGGGAGATGGGAGTGGAGTTGCCACGCCCAGATTTGTGGCTCAGGGTTTTGTACAAGCCTCCACATCTCACCACCCGGGTACAACTCCAAGGCTCCAATAATGACCCTAAGTTCACCATCAAGGAATCCAATGGCCAAAATTTTCCTCACCCATTTGGCAAACTTTGTTATTTCCCAAACACACACCATCATTCTACATACACTCAGGTGGACTGAGGCACTCACACTAGTCAACTCACTTGCAACTCACTGCTATCTGTTAAATAAGTAAATGAAACTAGGAAGACAAACCAGCTCAAAACCACATATGCACAGCCAACATATGAAATCACAAATAAACCCCCAGTGCATGAATGTTCCTGGTCAGACTCAAATGCACACACACAAGCCATACGTGTGAGTTACACACATGCAAAGTATCTCTCCAGTTGTTCCATTCACCCTTCAGCATCCCAACATCTCCCTCTATGTAGATAATTGTAGATAACCCCAGGCGCCTGGCTGACTTTATAAGGGGGCTTCCAGACCAGAGCTGATAGAAGAGTCAGCACTAGGGGTTTGGAGGCCTCTGCTCTTCCAAGCTCACTGCTTGCACCCAGGGCCAGGTGGTCAGCAGGGTCAAATGTGGCTCACGGGCCTGACTCTGAGGCTTGTCTTTTATGAGTCAGAACTCAACATCAGCCATTGGAGGAGGCTTAACTTATTTAATATACTCTCTGCTCTGGGGTCCCAGATGGTAAAGGGGCCAAAGCAAAGATGTCAAACCACGTGTAGTCTTTAGCCCTTGATGTCCGTCACAAGCATTGAGCCTGGGGCCTGGAGCCATTCCAGTTGGTAATTGATAATTCCAGCTGGTAATTATGCGCTGTGGGTAGTTTCAGTTGGCATTCCGCACATCCCGTCCTCAAACGGCAAGAGGTGTTCCCAGGTTTCATGCCAGAGGTGGCTCTGTTTCAGGCCCATAAAGTTTCTAGATACCTTTGGAATGCTGCAGGATGAAAGATGCTATCCTCCTTAAACACACAGGCTTCGAAAAAGAAAACCCATCACTTGCTGATAATGACAATTTGTCTTGGTCTTTATGTTCCTTGTTCATGGAAAATGTCAATTAATAAAAAAGACACCTGTCCCAGGAATTAACTAATTATGTCAACTAATGTCCTAGGCAGCTAAACAAGTAATCTGCTTGGAAATGGTTATATTCCCAGACAATATATGGATGTTCTAGGTTGTCTCAATACATTTCTCTTTTTTCCTTTTTCACTTTTTGATGATAAAGAAATGACTGAACACACCTGGATTGCTCACTTGTCTCCCTGTAGAATATACCTCACTTAAGTCATGGTCCTTGTTAGAACAGTAGCACCAGGAATAAAATTGGAGTCTTCTTCCTGTTCTCTGACAGAAATTCCCAAACCAAATTAAATTACAAACATACGATGTTGAACATGGAGGTGAGCAGTTTCAAGACCCAGGCGATGTACAAGAGCCTTAGGTTGGTGTGGCCTTGCCCACAAATTCCCTTACTTCCTGAGAAAGTACCCAGGTCTGGAGTGAACCCATACTCAAGCCATTACCTATGTGCTTAGTTCTCCATTGCTGCATAACAAACTACCCCAAAATGTGGTGCCTTAAAATAACGGCATTCTATCATTTCTCATTTTGTGGGTTGACTGGTGGCCTTAGCTGGCTGGTCCTTATACTGGTTTCACTGAGGGTCTCTCAAGCTGTGACGGCCAAATGGTGGCTGGGGCTGGACCATCTGAACATGGGGACCCATGATCACTGTCTCCTTCTCTGTGCTACTTTAGGACTGTTCCTTTCCATGTGACCTCTCCACACAGTCTTTCTCTAAGCGATCTCTCCAGCTGACTAGCTGGACTTCTTACATGGTGGCCCAGAGCTCCCAAGGGTGAACATTTCAAGAAGTATGGGGTAGGAGCTGCTATCCGTAAAAGCAGGGCCAGGAACCAACATTGCCTTGGTGCCTCTGTGTTCTGTAGTTTAACACTAGTGTAAGCAGCCTGGATCCAGGTAAAAGGGACACAAAAAAGTGAGGGATGGAAGATGTGGCTCACTGGGGGCCTTTGGAGAACAGCTGCCAAAATATATTCTTTTTTGTGTGTTTTGTTTTATTTGTCAACCTCTGCCTACTGGTCTCACACTTGACCACAGATTCTTCATCTCGTGCTCACCTCACTCAGACCTGGCATCGCCTCTTCTCTGGCCTGTCTCCCCTTTGCTTTGCTTCACAGTTTGGGTTTTGATCGCCTGCTTTCCCTTCATAGCATCAATACTGACCATTTCCCCCAATTTCCAATGGCACTGAAGGCTCCTGTTGACTTCCTCTCTCTTCTCATGGAATCTGATAGGAATTCCATCCAACATCAATGCAAGTATTATTAAGTGAATAAAACAAATTGAGAAATTACATATGTAGTATGATTCCCTTTATTTAAAAATGCATAAATGAACTATTGTATATGCTTATATAAGTTTGTTTATATACAGAAAATATATGGAAAGATACGCACTAAAGAAATCTCTAGTAAAGATTTTCTTTAGGGAATATTTGAGCACTGAGAAAGAGGTAACAGGTAACTTTTTATTTTATAGTCCTCTGGATGTTAAAAGTTTGTAATTATTTTGTGTTTCTTTTATAATAAAAAATTAATGTAAAAGCCCAACCCAATTTTAGGAAACATTTGCTGAAGTTTTAACATGAAGAAGTTTCCATTTTGGGGACTAGTGATTTTAAAAACGATTAGACATAGTGTTTCTATTTTCGAAGAAATGCTCAGCTAACTTGGACATATACAAACACACAGACAACTGTACACACACAAATGCACATGCACCCTGCACAGACCACATCCCATCACTGAACATCATTAGTAGGGTTCAATATACATCAAACAACGGCCAGAGTCTGCACAAGGTTTACAAAATCCAAACTGGTGATGAGAAGTTAGCATTCTCAATTTTAAAATTAAAAAGGCATGACCAAGCTCTACTTCGCCCTTCCTTCCCTGCGCTCAGCACTGAAAATCTTCCCCTGGCACACTGACTCAAGGCTGGCTCACTTAGCCAGGCATGCACTGAGAGCAGCCCAGGTAGGAACCACCCTTGGCACTCAGGTGTGTCTCCTGCCCATCGATTGCCAATTTCCCAGAATGCCTCACTCTCCAAGTGGGCCAGATGCAGCCCAGAGGTCATTCCCAGATCACACGTGTATCTGAGAACATGCTCTTTCTTGACGTGGTGATGCAATGCGAGAGTTTCAGGGCTGATCAATGGCAGTAAGGGCTCTGTCAGGATGTACAGTAATTTGACTCAGCTCAATAAATTGAGCTCCTAGGGCAGGAAAAAGACCCCAGGTTCTAAAAATGCTTGTACAAAGAACCCTGCGAGCTCCCACCTCCTCTGCCCCAGCCTACTCCCCTAAAGCACCCCCAGCTCACTATTACTGAGACTAACACAAGAGGGATGGATCTTGGTGGGAATGTATTGGGC
Source organism: Plecotus auritus (assembly GCF_963455305.1). Taxonomy (NCBI): domain Eukaryota; kingdom Metazoa; phylum Chordata; class Mammalia; order Chiroptera; family Vespertilionidae; genus Plecotus; species Plecotus auritus. The sequence continues at coordinate 38,049,300 of NC_137785.1, read as the reverse complement.
ATATTGAAAAGCCCATTGATCTATAGCCTTCGCTGAGCTTACATTCTGTCTGACAAGAGCTCTGAGTACTTCTGAGCATGTGCTCTGTCTGCCAGGGGCCGGATGATCGATCATAAGCCTGGCTCTAGTCCAGGGAGATGGGGGTGCTGGGGAGCATATATCCAGTGGTTCCAAGTCAGCTTCAAGGATCCTTTCCTTGGGAGGAAAATCTGGGGCCACAGCAGTGGGTGAAAGCTAGGCCTCCCAAGACAGGACAGATCAGGGGGCAGGATACAATCAAGGCACACATGTGCACTTTGTATGAGCTCAACGTTTTACATGCACCCTGTCATTTCCTCATTGCCGCAATGACATGAGGTCAGTTCTCAGAATAGCCCCATCTTTCTCAGAAGAGGAAACTAAAGCTCTGAGATAGCCAGAGACTTCAAATAGAGACAGTGGGAGGCTTTACATAAAGTCTGAGCGTTTATGCCCAAAGAGCCAGAAAATGCCACTTTTATCCATCCCCACACACTTTTGTTTCAACGCAAGATTCTTCAGCCAACACCAGAAATGTTTTGAAACTTCTGAAGTAGTCTATCCAACCATTCTTCCATTTTAAAGAGGAAAGGCCTAGTGTAGGTGATAAGGTGACATGGCCACTAAGTGGTAGGGAAAGAAATGGGAATTAGAACACTTACAAGTGCTAATTGTATTATAAGTTATTATTTATTGAAGGTATATTAGGTGTCAGGTACCATGTGACCTGACCTAATCCTCACAGCACATAGGAGGTAATGTGGCACCTCTCTTGAGAGATTATGGTGAGTATTAAATAAGATAAGGCACTGCTTATTAACTGTCTGGTACATTTCTATACACACAAGCTCACACATGTTCAATCTTATATTCATGTGGCATCTAGAACTAAATTGTCATCTCGTATACACATTTAACTTTGCACTCAGTGTGTGAAAATGCAAAACTAGTAAGTGTGTACATATAACAAAGTGGTACTTTATTTTTCTTTAATTAAGGAAATTAACTTGGTGGAATCTTTAATAAAGATTAAATAGCTAATGATCAGCTTTTACCATGTTATTGGCCCTTTCCACACCTGTCTTAGCAATCTTCTGCATCTGAAATGGAATGTACAGACTGTAGGATCTATTCCTTTGGCTGGTCATGGGAAACTCCTACCCACACTTCAGTCCGGTCCAGGGCAAAGGAGATGGGGCAGGGGTGGGGCACCTGCACTGCCTCATCCCTCTCTGCGTCACCCCCTTAGGGCTCTCCAAAATGCCACTTAGGAAACAGCAGCAGGACAGCCTGTTGTCTCCATACATGGCACACCACCCTTCCATAGCTCGTGGCTGGACTGAGAAACAGGTGGATGGGCAGGGACATGGTCCCATTCCAAGAACTTAGGTAATACCAGCTTCAACATCTGCTACCTTTGGGATCTGGGGTAAAAGATTCAGCCTCATGGAGTCTCTAAACTCTTTCTTGTCTGTAAAACTGGAATAATAGTAGTCCTCCCTTCCCAGGGTTCAGGTTTGTGTTCAACATCGTGGGAGCCCCACATGTGCTGGCACCCTCCCTTGCCTCTCAGCGTGCTTCCCAGGCCAGCAGCTTTGGCAGCACCCAAAATGCAACTCTTCAGGTCCCTTCCCAGGCCCACTGAACCCCAAACTCTGGGGCAGACCCAGCAATCTGAGTTTTCTCTCACCCTCCAGGGCCATGGTCGGCAAACTGCGGCTCGTGAGCCACATGCGGCTCTTTGGCCCCTTGAGTGTGGCTCTTCCACAAAATACCACGGCCTGGGCGAGTCTATTTTGAAGAAGTGGCGTTAGAAGAAGTGTAAGTTTAAAAAATGTGGCTATCAAAAGAAATTTCAATCGTTGTACTGTTGATATTTGGCTCTGTTGACTAATGAGTTTGCCGACCACTGCTCCAGGGGAGTTTGATACGTGTTGACATTTGAGAATCGGTGCTCCAGACTCTTGCCACCTTACAGCTCACAAGCCACGTTCTCCAGGGAAGAAACTTCTTTCAGGGCCTCTGAGTCTTATACTGCTCTTCTTGTGGGACATTATTCCATGTCCCTTTGTCTTCCCTTCTCTTCCCTGGAGAACTCCTACTCAGCTTTCAGAGCTTTACTTAAATGTCACTTCCTGCAGGAAGCATGGTCTGGACTGTCCGGGTTGGATGTAATGCCCCTTGTCCTTTGTATTTCCCTTTGCCACATACCAAACTGGACTAGTGTACGTGTTTAAATGACCCATTTCCCTAACCCATTGGGAAGATTCCTACAGGCAGGGCTCATGTCGAAGTTGTCCCCAGTGATGAGTAGATGGTAATAAATGGGTAGTTTCTAACCTTCCACCCCAAGGGGCCATCCTTTATCTTGCCCTCAAGACCACCTGCCTCCATGCAGCCTCCCAGACATCTCACGTTCCTGCTCTCTCTAGGACTCGGGATCTGACTCGGGGAAGCCCTCTGGAGCTGGAACTGACAAACTGCCTCTATCAGGGAAGGACTATTTCAGTTATCTGAAGGCTCTGTCCTAGCCCAAGTCATGAACATCAGGAGAACTGATCAAATTTTGGAAATTTGTTTTCTCTTTTCTCCAGCATTTCTTGATTTGCACAGAACAGACACTTGGTAAATAGATGCTGATCTGGGGGGAAATTATGATGAGACAACATGGTGTCTAAAAGTCCAGCAAACCCAGTTATGTATTAATCATTGACTTTCTCACACAGGAAAGAAAACCACATTTTAACGAAGAAGACACATTAGGCTTTTTTAAATTGGGGAAAGGAGAGGAAAAATTCAAATCCCCCTTTCTATATAACCATAAAGGGAAAGGGAATAAAAGTGAAGGACTTGTATGCATGCATATAAGCACAACCAACAGACACAAGACATTGGGGGCGGGGGGAGGAGGGGCGAGGGTAAGTGCCAAGGGTAGGGAAGCCCAAGGGGAGGTCAGTGGGGAAAAAAAAAGAGACATATGTACTACTATTGGTAATACCTTAAACAATAATTTTTTTTAAAAAAAAGTATAGGGTAAAAAAATTTTAATGTGATAATGGGGAAGTTCTTCAAATGAATCCAAAAATTTTTACTGAATTCATATTAGGAGAATATTGTGGAAGACATACTATGTGCAAGCCATTATGTGCTAACATCTGGGGCCCGACCTGGAGGACAGCATAGTTTAGAAAAACATGAACCTATAATAAGTAATTTCAGGAAGTTCACAGGATATTTTGAGCTGGCGGGACAGAGAAAGAAGTCTGAGAAGGCTTCCTGGAGGAGGAAGGGCATTCTGTGCAGAGTTAACAGTGAAGGCAAAGGTGAGAAGATTTGAAAAAAAGCAGAAGGGAAAAGCTGTTCTCTACAGGGAGGTCCCCAAGCATTAGCAGTTGTGTGAGATGGTGAGAGACTGAGTGGGGACCACAGAAGAAGGCTTTTGTTCCTCATCATGCCTGCCTCATGCTGTGCAGGGGGCTCATATCAGGGCCAGGCCAGTGCTCCTCACACTGCGCTTTGCAGAGTTTGCCAACCCCAAGGACTCACACCTGGCAGAAAAGATTGCTGGGGCCTGGCAGTGTATATCAAGATCCCCAAGACTTGGCTCCCGTTGAAAGGAACTGTGACTGCGTTAATTATTCCAACTAGTGAGGGACTCAGAGGAATGGGGATGGCTAATTACAAGCCTCCTGGGAGGCAACCAGCTTGGGCAGTTCTGGGTTCTAATTGTGGCATTCACTGCGATTAGACTTGTGGGCCTTTTATTATGGCTGCTGTTAACATCTTGATCTGAGTTTCTTCATCTTTGAAGTAGGGATGAGGTCGCTTTATTGTTTCAGGCATGGGTGCCCCGGTTGCTGCTTATTCGATGCTAATTAGTACATGATAAGTGCAATTAGAGGGTCAGAGCTGACTGCTAAAACCCTCCCAGCAGCTCAGCCTCCCAGCAGAACCAGTTCCCCAGCTCAGAGAGGAACAACTGGGAAGCACAGGCATCTGGAAGAGCTTGCTTCTTACCAGGGCCAAGTTCCAGTGGCTCAGATTGTATGCCTTTCAACAGTTTCCATTCATCTCATTTCTTCCCCAAAGGCAACGACAGGGGCACCTCTCAGGTACCTCCTCCTGCACCTGCTGTGAGAAGTGGGAGCCCTGACTAATGAAGCGAATGGCTGCTGGTTCTGCCTTGTTGGCTTGGTGTTGTTAATGAGAAGTCCTAAGAAGGCGGGTAGCAGGCGTGTCACCAATCAATGATCCCAGTTCTGGGGCTCTGTGATGCTCTCTTTCTTTCATGAGCATAAGAAGGTTTCTGCCTTTATTTGTTTTGGATTCCACATGTAAGTGGGATCATAGAGTACTTGTCTTTCTGTGTCTGACTTATTTCACTTAGCACAATGTCCTCTAGGTCTGGATAATTTTCTTTATCCATTCATCCATTTTACAAATGTTCAATTATAAGATGAGTAAGTTCTGGGGACCTAATACACAGCATGGTGACTATTGTTGATAATATGGTATTGTAAACTTGAAATTTGCTAAGAGTAGATCTCTAGTATTCTCACCACACACACACACACACACACACACACACACAACTATGTGAGGTGATGGATGTGTTAATTAGCTAGATTGTGGGAATCGTTTCACTATATATATATATCTATATATCTATATCTATATCTATATCTATATCTATATCTATATCTATCTATCTATCTATATATATATATATATATAATCCAGATGTTGTACATCTTAACTATATGTACTTTTTATTTGTCAATTATACCTCAATAAAACTGAAGAAGAAAAAAGTAAAAATAAAAAGGCTTATGGCCCTGGCTGGGTTGCTCAGTGGTTAGAGCATCTTCTGGCCCTGGCTGAGTTGCTAAGTGGTTAGAGCATCTGCCTGTAGACAGAAGGGTTGTGTGTTCGATTCCTGGCCAAGGGCATGTACCTCGGTTGCAGGTTCTCCACCCCTGGTAGGGGTGCATGTGAGAGGCAACCAATCGATGTGTCTCTCTCACATCAATGTTTCTCTCTATCTCCCTTTCCCCTTCTCCTTCCTCCCTTCTATTCTCTCTAGAAATCAATAGAAAAAATATCGATTGGATTGGAAATTTAAGGTGTGGATTAAAAAAAAAGAAAAAAGGCTTCTGCTACTCCAGGCTTAAGAACTCACTTGAGGCAGGAGGAGAAGGGATAGATGAGCCTGTCTCTTTTCTCCCCAGGAAAGTGAATGCATACCTAAAGGGCACCCATCTCCCAGTGGGATTTCCCTTCCACCTGATGGGCCTGTCCTGTGGTTTCCCAGCTGCAAGGGCTTCTGGGAGAGCAAGCATTCTGAGAAGGCACTTTGCTGTTCTGGATGAAAATGGGCTCCTGAGCAAAGAAAAAGAAGAGGGTGTGTTTGGAGTAAACAACTTCCCAGATCCATCGGTGGCTGAGTTTGGAGGCATGCCACATGGGTTGAAAATCCTATCTCTGCTGCTTACTATATGCTCAGCTTGGGCAATCTCAAACTTTTCAGCTTCCTTACTTGTATAATTGTGGTAGGAATCCCCTCACCACCATCCCCAAGGCATTTTGAGGGTTAAATAATGTTGCCTATTATTTAACTACAGCGTAGTCTCCAGTACCTAGTATATGTTTCATGAAGCGTAACCATTATATTCACAATGGGAATGGCCACATTCCTCTTTAATTCCACTGGCCGTGGCTTGGCCCCTAAATGTGGTGCTTTGCGCTATCCCAGAGCCCTCCTGGAAAACCAAGACCTGTACCCGAAGTCCCTGCTGTCATTTGAGCACATGGCCTCCCGTTCCTTCCCGCAAGCTGGATTTCGCTCGTCCCCATGGACAACACATCCGGAAAGCATCTGGACAGTGTAACCACAGCTCCGTTCGACCTTTAAGCTCTAGGAGCATAAAACCTCCGAGCATCTTGTTTTCCCGGTTAGAGTCCACACTGCAGCTCCCCTCCCATGGGCTGGCTCGGGGCCAAGCCGCTCTCCCAGAACTAGGAAGGGCAGAGACTAATGACCCCAAATTGATAAGTAACTTGCCCTAATATTGACCCTGGCCCTGTGGTTAGTGATTCCCATCGCAGGGTAAATGATTGGACTGCTTTGGCTTTTACCCCATTTGACTTTTCCACCGTCCCCACCACTGTTTTAAAGAACAAAAATAAGGAGTCGCAATAAATTGTCTGATACATTTAAAGTTCTGCTATTCCTCTCTGGTGGATAGGGCAACAGACTTCTCAGTGTTTCTTATAAATCAACTGGGAGGGTGTGACTGTCCTTCATTCAATATGGTAAAAAGTCTAAGTCCCCCCTGGTGGAAATGGATCTATGTTAAACCATCCAAGTAAAAAATAATAATTTAAAAATATTAATTGAATGCTCAAGAAATGAGTGCCTCATGTTCTGAATATGTTAACTAGATGTAGTCATTCATTCCTCAGTTACTAAATTCTTAATATCCGCTCCATGTGGGGATTCGGGCCTCAGGGTTATGAAGAAGGCACACTAGTTATTGTTAGTAGGAACACCATTATAGTTGTCAAGTCTTAACCGAATGCTCACTCCGTGGTTGGTGTTTAGGGCACATTATATTTTTAGGTACCATGACCATTATCACCTCTTAGTGTAGGTTCTCTTTGTAATCCCATGTTTTGGATGAGGCAACTGAAGTTCAGAGAAGGTTAGGTAACCTATCCAAGGTCACACAGTCAGTGAGAATCGAGGTGGGATTGGAATCCCATTCTAGTTGGTACGGAGACCATGCTTTTAATACCAGAGCTGGACTGTGTCTGGTCAAATCCTGGCTCTGCCTCTTGTCAGCTTTGCAGCCTTGGGTAAATTACCTAAGATCCCTGGACTCAGTTTCCTCATCTGTAAAATGGGTCTATAGTATTATTACTTCATGGAGTGGTGGTGAAGAGTAAATGAGTTAGCATGTGCAAAATGCTGGGGACAGTTAACTTATGCAACTACCAGGACCTTCTATGCCCTACCTAGTAATCACTAAGGACAGATCCCTAATGGAGCTGGAGAAATGACAGCTGTGTTGAGGTTTGAAGGGTGATTAAGAATTACCAAGTGGGGCCCTGGCCAGTGTTCTCAGTGGTTAGAGTCAGCCCACACACTGAAGGGTCACAAGTTCCATTCTTCAGCCCAGTCAGGGTGTGTGTGGAAGGCAACCAATCAATGTGGCTCTCTCACATAGATATTTCTCTCTGTCTTCCACCCTCCCTCCCTCCCACTCTCTCTAAAAGTCAATGGAAAAAGTATCCTCTGTGAGGATTAACAACAACAAAGAAAGAATTACCCAGGTGGGGAAGGGAACATAACCTTGCAGGCAGAGAAAATGTTTTTTTGCAAAGGCACCAAAGTCTGGAAGAGGTGAAGTTTAGTGGGATTCAGTAAGAGTTTGGAATAACCCAAAGGCAATTGTGTGTAAGGAGGTGGTGGAGCAGGAGGAAGCAGGATTCCGGAGGGCTCTGCTGAGGGGTTGGAGTTTTATCTAAAGACAATGGGGAGATGTTAAAGAGGGCGAAGGGAGAAAATAACTCATTCATTCGCAAAAAAGAAATGATTCTAGACTCCAACTCCAAGACCCTAAATTCTACTGTAGCCCCTGCTAGAGAGAAGACTTTCCTCTTATGAACCAGTGAAATGCCATTCCTTCCTAGTCCTCCCCCAGAGCTGGTCTTAGCAGGCACACCAGGTCCACAACAGCTCCTTTCCAACTCCCTCCCAGCTTTTCTTACAAAGGCGGCCCCAGGCCTTGTGCAGAGGCCAAGGTGGGGCTGCAGGGAGGTCAGGTGGCTTTCTCGTTACATTGCAATCTGTGGGTGGTGACTGCCACCTTCACGGGCATAGTTCACAGTGAGGGCACCCCGCCTATAAAATGATATCTGGTATGTATGGTATGGTATGTATGTATGTATGTATATATGTATGTATGTATGAATTAAATCCTCACCTGAGGCTATTTTTCCATTAATTTTTAGAGAGAGTGGAAAGGAGGGGGAGAGACAGAGAGAGAAAACCATTGATGTGAGAAAGACACATTGATTGGTTGCCTCTCCCATGCACGCTGACCAGGGCTGGGGATCAAGCCTGAAACCGAAGTATGTGCCCTTGACCAGAATCAGACCCAGGACCCTTCAGTCTATGGGCTGACACTCTATCCACTGAGCCAAACCAGCTAGGGCGATATCTGGTTTGTAAATGCCCTGGGCTCTGAGATCTATCTGATATGGGGAGCTCCTACTTACAAAACCAGGAACTTTGGGTTTCCAAATCTCCCCAGGATTGCAGGGAGCCTGCACCCACCAGAACCCAGATCCTCAGAGGATGGGTTTACGTTTGAAAGGCTGGGTCAGCTGCTTGGCCCACAGGGACCTCCCAGTTGGTTCTGTTCTCAGGAAAGTGCCCCAGAAGTGGAGAATGGAAAATGGAGCTCTTGGTGGGCCTGGCCCGCCCAAGGGTAGAGGACTGGCCTCCACATTTTCCCAGATCCAAGTGGGCAGCTACAAAGGAGCTTTTGAGGATAAACAAATACAGAATTGAGAAAATAAGGAAGGAGCTGGCATCTGAGGAATGTGAATATTTAGAAAATGCTGGGGAGTGAAGACAGAGCAGGCTGTTCTGTTGTAGGTTAGATGTAGGTCTGACGGCCTGTGACAGGGGAACTGCAAAAAAGAAAAAAAAGGAAGAGAAAAAAACCCCACACAAAATGTTTTAGTGAAGACAAGTTTTCTTCAGGGCGAATTGTTTCCCACAGACAAAAATGAAGGTTGTGAAAGCAAAGGACCTTTAGGCCAGTTTCATCATTTCAATAAAATATTATGATACCACCATCCTCTGTTCTCAAAGTGTTATAGTTTAATGGTTTATTACTATTACTATTATTATTATTTCTTGACAGAGATTCAAGCGGCAGGGGGAGGGGGGGATGGCAGATGTTAATTCATCCATTTCTAAAGGGAATCAGCATGAGAGCACAGAGAATGGTGGCTAAACATGCCAGCAACTGGTTAATAGGAAAATTCAGTGGAGAATCAAGGAAGGGCTGGTTACCACATTTGCCTCAAACACCTCTGTTCATTCATTCATTCTCAACAAACATATGTGCACATTTAATAAGCACTAAAACTTCACATGTTAACCAGGCTCTCTTCCATGAAATTTTCATGGACTATTTCATTTATCCTTTGCATCAATACTGTAAAGTACGTGCTGCTATGGCCCCATTTTAAAGATGATAAAATCAAGGCTTAAACAGTTTCCTAAGGCTGCTACAGTAAATCACCATGATCTCGGTGGTTCAAAACAGCATTGGATTCATTCTTCCAGTTAGTTCTGGATTGGAAGTCCAACATGGGTGTCACTGGGCTAAAATCAAGGTGAAGAAAGGGCTGTACCTCCCTTCTTGATTGTTCCAGCCTCTGGAGGTTGCCTGTAGTTTTTGACTTGTGGCTCCTTCCATCTTTAAAGCCTGCAACAGTGAGTCTAGTCTTTTTTCATATTGCATCACTTTGGCACTTTTTCTTACCTCTTGTTTCCAACTTTAAGGTCCCTTGTGATTCTTCTAGGCCCACATGGATGACCCAAGATAAATACTCTGTCTAAGGTAAGCTGTTTAGCATCCTGAATTCTATCTGCAACCCAAATCCCCTCCAGCTAATGAAAGTCACATAGTCATAGTTTCCGGAGATTAGGATGTGGCCATCTTTGGGGATCATTATTCTACTTACTACAGACATTTTAAGTGGCTCATGTATGGTCACATGGTCAGTGAGTTGCAGGTCTTGCATTCTAACTCAAATCTGGCTCAGTCTGCTTTTCACTTCCTCTTACTTCCTGTGTGCCAAGGATTCAGCAAGGGGCTGGGGACACATCAGAATAAAAATACTCTCAGTCTCTGACTTCATGGCTTTTATATGCTGTTGGTGTTCCTGGAGCAGTGTCTCATGTACTCTGGACAGGAAGAGTTTGTGGCCCTAAAGGATGGAGATAAGCTTTGAGCTGTAGACAGTGCAAAATCATACTTAGATGCACAGACTGAGTGGACATTTGGAGATGTATGAGGGGTGAATGAGGAGGTGGGCACTAAAGGTAACTTGGGACAGTATTTACAGACACATTTTGTTGTTGTTGTTTAATCCTCACCTGAGGATATTTTTCCATTGATTTTTAGAGAGAGTGGAAGGGAGGAGGAGAGACAGAGAAAAACATCGATGTGAGAGAGACATGCCCAGACCAGGGCCGGGATTGAGCCTGCAACTGAGGTATGTGCCCTTGACCAGAATTGAACCCAGGACCCTTCAGTCTGTGGACTGACACTCTATCCACCGGGCCAAATCAGCCTGGCTCTTATAATTAGATGAAATTAGACACTGGGGACTGTGCCTGGGCCAGTCCCTTTGATTATGCATTGACGTATATAAAGTTTGAGAGCTGGTATTCTTGTTTTTATATACTCTGTACGTGCTCACATACACACACTTGTGTTTGCACTGCCCGGTGCTATGTGGGTGGCATTGCAGACAGACACATAAGTTCACATAGACCTGGGCATATCAGGCCTGAGTGGCTGCCCAATCAACCACTTAACTAGTACTAACTAGGGCATTTCTCTGGGTCTTCTGGAGGCCCAGCTATAATGCTGGTCATAGGCAAGAGGAGAAATAGCTGGAGCTGGCTTCCAAAGCCAGAGTCACCCCTTTCCCAATGCTCCTGACCAGGCACCTGTCACTTATCCATCCTTTTGGAAAGACAGAACCTGAACTGGAGCCTGATCTCTGCCAGATGTTGACTGATGGACATCAACCGCCCTGAGCCTTGGTTTCCCCCTATGTGAAAATGGGGATAGCAATAACACATACCTCCAAGGAGATGTTTCAGAGATGAGTTAAGACGAACATGAATGCACTTTGTGGCATTAAGGCACATGTGAGCAAGTCATGTTACTAAAATGATGCACACTGAAGCAATAATGTCTTTCTCAGCTACCTGTGATAGCTAAATCACAGAGTCAGGACTCTAGGAACCAGAGGGACTACTTTGTAACAAATCACTCAGAGATCATTCATTTAAATGAAATCTGTCTCCTTGGGACACTGACCACATATTTGAACATAATCAAAATGCTCTCATTTAATTTGCCTTTGGAACCTCTGATATAGGCATTTGAATATCTTCAGTGAAGGCAAATCTCCATCTTTGAAAATAGACTTAATTTTTTTAAGCCAAAAGATATCCACTGCCAAGTCTTGTTAATAAGGAAGAGAGAATGGTTTGGGGCCAGATGTCAAAATTTTCCTGACTGGCATGAACTGGCCAAGGGAGACGTTCCCAAGGAATAGTTTCAGATCATTTGTGCATAGGAGGCATGGTTAGAATCACAAGGGAAAACACCTGGAACTATCAGATGTGTCCAGGTGGTTGGTTGGTTTGTTATGCTCATTTGTCACAGCAGATTTTTTTTCTACAAAATCCAAGAAAACACAGAGTTTCTTTACCTCTTAGGCTGATGCTGGGAGACAACATAGCTTTGGTACATAAGAGTGAGGTTTAGGAAACTCACCACCTGATTTATGATCACAGCTCCAACACTTGATTGCTGGATCATCTTGGGAAGTCAATAAACTTCATTTTTATTTATTTAATCACCTAGTGGTGTTCAAGTGGGGGTGATTTTGTCCCCCAGGGGACATCTGGCAATGCCTAGGACATTTCTAGCTGTCACAGTGGGGTGGGGGTGCTACTGGCATCTAGTGGGTCCAGGTGAGGGATGTTACAAGACCTCCTATAGTACACAAGACAGCTCCCTAAGACAAAACAATTACATGGCCCTAATGCCCAGAGTGTCAAAGTTGGAAAATTTGTACTAAATAGAAATAACAGTCATACTGATCTCCCAGGGCTGCTATCAAGACTGAATGATGTAACATATGAAAAGTGTTTACTGTGATGCCTGGCATATGTTGGGATACAGTCAATGTTAATTCTATTAATAAATGTGGTAGATTGATGATCATGTTCAACCTGTTGGTACAGGAACCACCTTCCTCCATTCTTTGCACCAACCCTCCTATTCTGAAAATCATGACTTTGATAGCCACATCTGTATGCAGTTTCACAGAGGCCTTTGGAGATAGAAAAGTAGTCATCGATGCAGATTAGTGAACGAATATATTCTTTCTGTCCTTGAAAACTCTCATACCCAGTCCCACCACTTGCAAATTCTCCATCTTTGGATGAAGGCCAAACACAAATTATAAATATTACTACCTCAATTTAAAAAATGGTTACCATGTATCTGGCACTTTATATACATTATTTTAATTTAATATTTCCTATAACCCAGAAATGGTATTACTATAGCCCGGATGGCTGAGGCTCAGAAAATATTTAGTAACTTGGCCAACATTAAATGGCTAGAAAGAGGCAATAGTTTAATCCCACATCCTTTTGACCCACATCGTACATTCTAGAATTCCCTGAATTTGGGTAGAGACGTAGTGAAGAATTTGCTGCTCTCTGGCCATCTCCCAGCCCATGAGCCTGTCCCTTTTGTGAAGAATTTCTGTGTGCTTCTCTTCAGCTCTCTAGCTTTAAGGAGAGCTATTAACCATCTAACTAAATGTATTTGTTTCAGGCTTGAAATTGGTCTTAAAGAGTTAAAGCCTCTGAGTATTGGTAATGACTTTCAATTGGTATTAAAATTTCATTTTCTAGAACACTGATAGATCTCCATGTCCCCCCACCCACCCAAGCAACAGAATCTATGTTTTCCCAATCCATAATCCAAACTCAATCTTGGAAGAAATGTTAAAATGATAAACATGTTACTTGTGATATGTGGATGTTTAATGATGATGCTATTGAGCAAGGAAATTAGACCCATGTCAGATGTGGTTTTGAAGGAGATGCCTGCAGGAGGGAGAGACTTGCAAAGAGATTTTTCTTCCTGGGAAGAGCAAGTGGCTTATGTACCTCTCTTCCCGAAGTTTCTTAAAAACACATTGGCCTTTTTGCTTCCTCTCGGACTCATGTTTCAAAAGTGTTGATCTATTTGTTTTAAGATTTCTCTTGCTAAATGGAATTGTAATAGATTATTCCTTGAATTTTAGCTTTTGTTATTATTGTTGTTAACTTTTCATTGTGTTTATGATGAAAGTATCGGCAGGGCCAAGTGGGGGAGGGTTGGGCTCTTAATATATGATTTCTGAACATATTATCTGATTTTCTCACCTTCTAAAAGGCAATATAAATGGGCTATCTTAGTGTCAAAAAAGTAATAGGTAGTTAAGTGGCTTAAATGTGTCATTGTTTCAAAAAAAAAAATGCATGGACCCATGTCAAAGCAAAATCTCCACACCAATAGCCAGACTTCCTAGATTTTTACTTTGTGTCTTTTGCCCTGATCATATGGCCTTGATACTTTTAAGTGTGGTCAACAGATGAACATCTTCATCATTTCCTGGGAGCTTCTCAGAAATGTAGAATCTATGCTTCATCCCAGATCTGCTGAATCTAGATCTGCACCATTACGGACGGAGAGCCCCAGGCAACTCACATGCACATTAAAACCGGAAGTGCACTGATTAGAGAGTCCCTTGTTCAAGGATCTATCACCAGTCACAGCATCAGCCTTAGACTTACTTCCTTCTCCTGAAAGCAGGCATGGGATATAAGGCCCCTTTCAGTTAAGTCCCAACTTAGTGACTTAATAACCACTGAGCACTTTGTCTTCACCAGGTTCCATACAAGGTATTGGGGCATGCTCCAAACTTGGTCCCTGTCCCCATGTGCTTTTCCACGCACAGGAGACAGACAATAGAGCAGCACTTTTGAATAGAGTATTCTGCTATATTCTATATCTATACATGGGAGCCTGTAGCCATATCTGGCTATTGAGCATTTGAAATATGGATAGTGCAACAGAGGCACTGCATTTTAATTATTTCATTTTCATTAATTTAAATTTAAATAGCCACATATGGCTATTGACCACCGTGTTGGATAGTGCAGCTATAACAGATACCAATGTGGTAATTAGAGTATGAACAGAGCTGGTGGGAGCAGTAAGGAGAAAGGAGGTTTCCCAACATAGGAGGGTAAAAGGCCAATTCTAGGCCTCCATGTATCTTGGTTGATCCTCCATAGGCACTCAAATTTTGCACTACATCATCCCTTTGATAGGTTGAAAGTCCATCATATTCTCTTTTCCCCACCTTATCTCTCACTTCCAAACCTCCCTCCCTTTTTGTTCTTTAAGATCAAACTCAGGCCGAAATCGGTTTGGCTCAGTGGATAGAGCATCGGCCTGCGGACTGAAGGGTCCCGGGTTCGATTCCGGTCAAGGGCATGTACCTTGGTTGCGGGCACATCCTCAGTATGAGGTGTGCAGGAGGCGGCTGATCGATGTTTCTCTCTCATCGATGTTTCTAGCTCTCTATCCCTCTCCCTTCCTCTCTGTGAAATATCAATAAAATATATTAAAAAAAAAAAAAAAGATCAAACTCAGTGCCTATCTTGTGATTCCTGTTCAATGTCTCTTCCGTTTTACTCCCTTTTCCCATCATGCTCTATTTGTCCCTACTGGGGAGGAGGTAAGAGAGCCAAGAGGTGTGTGGTTGGTGAGTGAAAGAGCAGGACCAGGAGTCTACAGATCTGGGTTTGAATCCCAGTCTAGCTTTGTAATCTTGAACAAGTTTTCTAACTCTCTAAGCTTCAGCTTCCACATTGGTTGAAGGGAGGTAAAAAAAAAAAAAAAAAAAAAGCATGTGCTCATAAGGTGATTGTGATTTAAATGATTATGTACATGTAACTCTTTTAGCTCAGTGCATAGTATGTTGTGAGCACTCAAAATATTTGTTATTTGTACTATATTTATTTCTATCATTATATCTTTGCTATTGATAATTATTGATGTCTAAATATAAAACTGTGATATGATAGCCTCCAAAATATTTAAATGACTCCTTTCTTTGCAACAAAAAGCCTGGTACAAACTAGGCATTTAATGAATGTTTACTGAATGCATGAAAACATTAATGAGTGGATGAGTGAATAGTTAGATGGAGAAATGCTTGATGGGCCATGGAGATGAATTGAAATCAGCAATATCTCTCAGGTCCACTAGCATTTGAAAGTGACCATCATATGGAAAGGTGGACAATGTCTAATTTTTTAAAAAATATATTTTATTGATTTTTTTCAGAGAGGAAGGGAGAGGGATAGAGAGTTAGAAACATCAATGAGAGAGAAACATCGATCAGCTGCCTTCTGCACAATCCCTACTGGGTATGTGCCTGCAACCAAGGTACATGCCCTTGACTGGAATCGAACCTGGGACCCTTGAGTCCGCAGGCCAATGCGCTAGCCACTGAGCCAAACCGGTTAGGGCTGGACCATGTCTAATTTTAAAGCCCTCCCCTAAATGCCCCCACCTCACCTATCACCTGATGAACAAGACAGGAATCACAATAATAAATGCTTTTTCTTATAGAGAATAAGAAAATGTCAAGGAGGAATGATAGAAAAAGTTAGAAACATAATTCCATCACCCACACAAAGCTACTGACATTTAGCTTGTATTTCCGTTTTTTTTTGTGTGTGTGTGTGTGTGTGTGTGTGAATATTTATTCATACAAATTAAATTGTAAAATAATTCTGACACACTGCACTGAGCTGAGGACTATTTGGAGCAACTTAAGCTCTCAGACACTGCTGGGAGAAGTAAATTAGTATAATCATAGGAAACACTGCTCGGTGGTCCCTGCGAAAGCTTCATACATGCCTATCCAACGACCCAGCTTTTATTCTACTTCTTGGTATGTATTCAACAGACATGCCTACAAGGATCACCAAAGAACAATCATCGAAGCACCCTACATAATGGATAAAACTGGAAGCAACCCAAGTGCTCATCAATAGTAGAAAGGATAAATAATATTCATTAACACAATGGAATGGGATGAGGAGACTACAACTCAACACCACCACGTGAATACATATTACAAGCAAAATATCCAGGGAAAGAAGCCAGGACAAAAGAATATACAAGGCATGACTCCTTTTGTCACACTTGAAAATAAGGAAAACTGACCTAAAGTGTTAGAAGCAGTTGGCTTTGAGGGAAGTACTGACCAGAAGTGCATGGGGAGGGCTCCTGTGTGCTGGGAGCTCATGCCCTTTTCCATGCAGGTTCCCATGAGATGGGTGCATTCATTTTGTGAAAATTCACTGAAATATATGCTTCTGATGTGTGCACTCTTCAGTGTGTTTGTTACACTTCAATAAACCTACTTGAAAAAAATGTACCGTAATATTTTTGTAAATTCTTTTTGTACACTCATGTTAATAGCTGTCAAATGTTTTGTCTAATTGATGGACTACGATTGACCTAATTTAGTTTCCTATTGTTTAACAGATACCTTTCCTTTCCTTTTTTTGCATCCTTTTCAATAAAATTTTATGACTATCCTTGTATGAGCTTGGACATGTGGATAAAGGCTTCTTTCCTGAGAATTAATCCCAGTGAGTAAAACTAAAGGATTTGAGGGCTCTCGATGCTATTCCCAATGGCACATGAAGGGCTGCTTTGGTTGTCATTCTTGTTGCTGGTTTGTTTGTTTGCATGAAATAAGTTCGCGCCGTCAGGGTTCTGAGCGATTTAGACTTTCAAAAGTCTTGGACTTGGACGAGCATGAACATTTGTTCATCTCCCCCCGCCCCCCTTCCTGCCCCAACTGTGTGCTCTCTCAAGAGAAAAAAATTTTTTTCGAGGAAATACATTCTAAGTGAGAATTCATGGCTCTCGCTTTGAATTCTGGTTCCTCAGGGATGGCTTTTCCAGCATCAGGCAGGAAGGCGCCTATTCTTCGGGACCCAATTTCCCAGCGCGAGGAAAAGCCCAGCACAGCCCGCTAAGTGCACAGGGTGCTGAGAAGTATAGATTCCCACGCAGAATACAGGCAATTTCATGCACAAAATGGATATTTTGCTCCGTTTGCTGAGCTGAAATCAAGGTGCACGCTGGAGGCCTGACAGCTCTTTAGCTGTAGCAGCACAAACGTGCTGTTACAAGACTTGAAAACAGTTTTGAAAGATTTGCTTAGATCTCCAAAAAGAATTGTCAGTTCCCAGCTAGCGCGAGGCCAGCTGCTGAAGTGGGGAAGGAACCAAAGAGATAAATAAGCTTACGAATCCAAATATATTCTTACTGTGAATGCCAGGAGGTTTCGGGGAGCAGGGAGCCAGACTTCTTATTGATGCTGAGACACCCCGAGAGTCACACGCAACCTGACAAGTTGAGGCTTAAAACCAAAAATAGCAGGAATTGATTTAAGACATTCACTCTTACCTCCAATTCACCCAAAGAAGAGCTTGGGAACCTAATGATCGGTGCTGGCGGACGGAGACAAATATTCCAGTCCTTCTTCTTAAAAGGGGGTGTTGGGGGCGGGGGGAGTAGAGCAAAAAACCTTTGGGACACTCGAGGCAACTGGTTTTAATTTTTGGTTTTCCGGAAGAGATAAAGATAATTTCCTTCGGTTTGCCAGAGGTGACAGGGGGCATAGTTCGGACCTGTAATTTCACTCTAATCGGATTGACCTCACTAAGTGATGTGGTTCACGCAGCCACTGCCAGACTCCTGGCTGGGACCTCAACAGCAAAAGAAGGAGTCAATGAATAACACTTAAGTATCTTTTTTTGTCCTAAATCAACTTTTGCTGTGAATAAGATGGCAGACCAAGGCAAAAGAGCTGGTTCTAAGGAACTGACTCATGGATCCAGACCATTTTGATGGTGGCTGGGTGGGAGAGGGGAGGGTGTGTGTGAAAAAGGCGAAGGGATTTAGAAGTTCAGATCGGTAGTTACAGAATAGTCATAGGAATGTAAGGTACAGCACAGGGAATATAGTCAATAATATTGTAATAACTAGGTTTGGTGTCAGATGGGTATGAGATTTATCAGGGTAATCACTTAGTAAGTTATATAAAGTCTAATCACTCGGTTCTACACCTAAACTAACATAATATTGCATGTCAACTATAAACTAACAAATTATTTAAAGTGCAAAAAGCAATATAAATATGTTATGTATTATACAATTACATAAAATAAAAAAGTATATTTTTCTGGAGAAATAAAAAAATAGCTGATTCTAAAGATGGAACGAATGACCTGGGTATGGCCTTGATGGTCTAGCCAGATAAAAGGCAGGGGTTGGAGGGTAGTCTGGTAGGGAGGGATAAGGGAGGAGAAGGACTTGGGGGGACTCAGAGGGGGACTGTGCAGGGTCCCACCCCTGGGAGAGATCTTCATGGTCAGGAGACACTCTCTACCACTTCCCCATGTATGGACATTACATACCTATCAATATCCTTCCACTGTTCTTCCCATTAGTCAAATTAAAAGTTGGTGTTTTATTTCATTTAAATCAACTTACAAAAAGCAACTGTATAAGAATACACATCCTATATAATTAAAACCTAATATGCAAATCAACCGAACGGCGAAACGACCGGTTGCTACGACGTGCACTGACCACCAGGGTGTAGACGCTCAACGCAGGAGTTGCCCCCAGCCTGCAGGCCCCAGGCCAGCCAAAGCGGGTACCAGCAGTACCCCCCCACCCCAATCGCCTCGCTGGTCGCCCTGCAGAGGGAGGCGACTGGCGGCGGCGGTGGGGGGAGAGGCCAGCAAGTGGGCAGCGCCAGGCCGGCCAAGGTGGGTGCCAGTACTCCCCCCGCCATCATCCCGCTGGGCACCCCACAGATGGTCCCTGATCACTGGCCAGGCCTAGGGACTCTACCTATGCATGAATTTTGTGCACTGAGCCTCTAGTGTAAATACAATAAAAATGTTTTTTGCACCTGTAATAACTAATGCTAGGCAGAAACAAGCTACATGCCCCTCAATAGGGGAATGAAAAAAGTAAGTGATGGGCCCTCCACATAATAGGATTGCTTTGGCTCTTAGGAAGAATGAGACAGACCCACACACTCTAACAGGAGAGCATGGCCATTGCAGGAGAGCATGGCCATTGCATGTTCCTGAAGGAGACAGGCAATAGATAGCTACATACTCCTTAAACATCTCTCCTGCAAAGGGAGGCAGGGACTTTCCCTCTTATTTTACACACTTCTACGCTGTCTTCATTTCTTTTTAAATCAAGTAAATAATATGTTTCAAATGAAAGAAAAAAATATAGTGAAAGTAAATTCACAGATTGTTGTTAAGGGATATTTTGTGTATTTGTTTTGGTTTTTGATTTAGGTTTGTTTCTTTATTTTTCTAAAATGAAAGTAGCTCTTCTGGTGAGAAATTTAAAATGGAGAAGCTGTGCCCCCCACTCTGGAGATGATTCCTCTTTAGAAGCGGGGTTTTTGTTTGGTTTTTCTGTGGTTCTTCCAATGTGTGGACCTCAATTAGAGTTACAGTTTACTTTTCCTACTTTCTCTGATGTGTTCTTTGCTGCTTTGCCTGGAAGGAAGGTGTGATTAGGCCCAGAGGTGTCTTGCCTGAGATCATATTGCTGGAAGCAGCAGAACGAATCTTCTAGTTAAAACTGTCTGACCCTAAATCCCAAGACTGGCAATTGCCCAGAGCTATTCCCATCCACTTACATTTCTAAAACGGTGGTTAGAACCTTAGTCTTCGATTCATTGGACAGGTGTGTTCAGTCTGTCTTAAGAGTGCAAGCTCAAAAATCATGCTCTCTGGTTTCAAAATGCTCCCTAGCTGTTCAACTTTGGAAAAGTTGCTTAACATCTCAGTGCTTCAGTTTCCTCAGCTATAAAAATAGGGTTAACAATTATGCTTACCCCTCAGGTTTATTGTGGAATGAAATAAAGTAATATTTGTCGAGCAGTAGAGATGGTGTCTGGTATATAATAAGGACCTAGTAAATGTTAGCTGGAATTATTCATTTTAAACTTACTTTGTAACCTTTGGCATATCAGATGCCTTGGTTTCCTCATCTATAAAATGGGGGCAGTCAAGGCAATTTCTCAGGGGTTTTATAATGATTAAATGAGGGAATATGTAAAGTGCCTGGCATCAGGCAGAAATGTAAGAAATGTCTCTTTTCTTATGTGGCTTTCTACTTACTGGAGGGCCCTCTTTGATGGCATAAGAGGGATGTTTAGTCTATTTCTACGGACTGATCATTGGCATTTATGAGTAGAAGATGCTCATGTTGGCCAAGGGTGACATGGAGAATTATTTATGAGTCAGATAACAGTGCAGCAAAGAAAGAGGCCCACCCTTCCCACAGCCAACTATTGCTGTGCCCTGAAGCATAAAGGGTGAAATGGAACAGGACATTCCGAGAGCGTTCTGGAAGCCTGAGAAACCATCAGGGCAGAGGGATTCAGAAAGCCAGTCAGCATTTTCCAGCCTGAGGAAAAGCCTCCCAGATCTGGTGGAAGAAACTTGCTCATCCGATGTATACCCACATGGAAAACCCAGGCATGCTTTTTTTTGCAGGGAACAATGAACACACCCCTTTACCATGAGGAATGGCCTTGCCGGGTAAGAAATTCAATAGGGAAGATCAAAAGTCCCTTAACCATAGCTGTGTACCAATTAGGGCTTTCGGAATGAAGTTCTCTGAGCGCTTTAAGTCTTAGGAAAGGAAATAATACAATATGTGCCAAATGGTAAAAATTCATCAAATTCCTAAGGGAAAACACAGTCTCAGAAATTAATTCCATTTCATTGATTGAAATCAGTGATTACTGTGATATTTTGATGTGTCTAGAATTGTTGATTTCATTATTCTCTGATGTTTAGCTTTTTTCTCCCTACATCCTTCTGTTATTTTTTGACCTAGCATATAAAACCATATTTTAGAGACAACACACTTTTCCTGGATGAACTGTATTTTTCTTATTGACAAAAAATATATATATAGTGTGATAGTAAAGAGTGTGGAGCTGGAGCTGCACTTACGGGATTTGATTCCTGGCTCTATCATGCACTAGCTGTGTGACCCTGGACAGGTTACCTACCCTCTCTGTACTTTTGTTTTCTCTTCTGTAAAATGGAGATTATAATAGCACTTCCCATCTGGGTGTGTTGTGAGGATCAAATAGGATAATGTCTGAAATGTACTTGACTTGATGCACTGCCAATGCACAATATACTGAGTATAACTTTTAAAAAGTCATTATCATTATTACATGACCCTAACAATCCTCTTGTAAGTGGGGAGGTACCTTACCTACAGTATCAGCTTTGCAATGAACTTGGCTCTTTCTTTGCTGCCTGGGCATGTGGGTTGTAGTGATATTTTGTTACTCTTTAGTTTCTCCACCTGTAAAATGGAGATAATAATACCTTGCAAGAGTGTCAAGAGGATTAAATGAGGTAATGTCTGTGGAATGCCTGGCCCGGAGTAAGTACTCAGCAAATGATAGTGTCATTATTTCCTTCTTTCTAAATTACTCAGCATTTTACTCCTAGGTAAGAACATCCAATTTAGACATGGCAGTTCTTATTGTTCTTAAAAATCGTATTTACCTTATTTACTTATAGACTCAAGTTTGTCTCTAGAAGAGCTTGAAAGTAAAAAAAATACATACACACACGTAGGCAAATTTAACTGTGATTTGTATATATTAGGTGCTCAACAAAGTTTGTGGAATAAATAAAATAACTGTGAAATTCACTTTTATTATGTCAAACTTCTGTCCCCTCATTTTCCTGACCCTTATAGGTCTATGCTATCGAGGAGTAGTGTATTTCCTGCTTGTGTCTAGGGAAGGGGTGCAGATAGAGCAGACAAGTGTGTTTTATCTTTGCCAAGGGCTTGGGGCTCACAGTGCAGAACTGGGGAACCTAGTCATAGCTCTGCAGCGTGACCTTGGGCAAGTGGCTTTCCCTCTCTGAATTTATGTTTCCTCATCTGAAAAATGAAGGGCTGGATTAGATTACTTCTCTGCACCACCTCCTTTATTCTGCTGGTGGAGAGCAGGTAACATGAAATGGTGGGGATGAAGAGGCAGCCTTCCTTTTTCCTTTTGGATTTGGGAGAGGGAGGGGTGGAAGAGATCTCTGCGTGAAATCTGCTTTCGTAGTTATCAGCTGTGCAAACAAGGGGGAGCTTCCCGACTTCTTCAGACCTCAGTCATCCTCATCTGTAGAACAGGAGTAAGCAGACTGTCTTCAAAGAATTTTTGCAAGGATGAAAGGAGATATTGAACCTCAGGAATTTCGTGTGGGCCTGGCCTGACTAGAACATTCAACAAACGGTGACCGTCATTACATGTTTCTCTTTCTTTCTTGGCCAGACGCCTCTGCACTGAAGGTAACAGGCACAGTTCTTTTTTCCAATCCTCTCCCGGGCTAATTAAGAGCAACCTCTGGAAGGGACAATGCTGATGAAGCCAATACTATGAATTCAGTGTTTTTGGAATGTGCAGTTAAGTCACTCACTCCACACTGGCCCTTCTCCACGTGCTCCAGAGATAGGGCATTTGATACCGGCGTGGAGAGCGGTTCCTTCTTCTCTCAGAGCTGGTTTTATTGATCTCTTTATTCTAATGGGGGCAGGGACGGAAGGGGAAATGGGAAAATGTTAGCAAAGGAGGAGGCTGGGGCCACTTGATTTTGTTTTCACCCACAGAAGCGGTGGCTGCAGAAAGGCTGGAAAAGAATCCGGGATTAACTTGATCTCCTGGTGTTTGGTTCCCTTCTTTTCCAATCAGTTACCAGCAGGTAGCCATTTTTATTCTCCATTTATCTTACTTCACCAGGGGTCACGTCTGTTTGCAGGGCAAAGATTAGAGAAGTGGCAGATAAGTGGCTGATATCACTGGTAATAAATGAGAATGAGCTTCAGGCCGGGTGCAATTAAAAATGTATAAACTCACATTGCAGTCCCCCTTAAAAGTTCACAGTCATCCTTCAAAATCCTTTCTGAATGTGCTTTTTAGTCATCTTTCCTGATAAGAAAAGGGAAGGCAGCTTGTGATCCAAGACACCCCCTTGCTTGCAAAATCAAGTCCATATCAGGGAGGGCAGAGCTGAGCTTTTCCTTGGCGTCTGCATGGCCACAGGGAGGGGAGGATGTCACTGGTCAACTTGGATCTGCCTTTGCAGTTACCAGTCTGTGAGTGAGGGCCCTGCTCACTCCAACACCACAGGCCCTAGCGCAGGAAGTGAGCAAAACCCCCAGGGCAAGCCCAGGTCAACTTCCAGCAGGGAGCTCTCTGAGCCTGGCCGGGCTGCCCTCCGCATTGCAGACCCGGCCTTTGCTCCAGGGCCCCAGGAAGTCCAGCTCAGCTTGGGCCCCTCAGTCATTTGCCTGCAAATGCCACCATGGCGAGTTCTTTGGGGTCTGAACTGCACTGTCAGAATCCAGGGAAATCTTTTATTTCAGGGGTAGGGCTGAGATTGGGGAAAGAGATGAAATCAGCCAGGCACTAGGCTCTGTCTTAGCTACTCTGAATGCGCTTTTACTCACTATTTGCAATTGTACTGTGAATGGGAGTATTTCCCCCATCTCACAGATGAGGAAACTGAGGCTCCAGGAATGACAGACTCCAGGTCTTGCTGGTAAAAGAAGGAGCCCTGCTCTGGCTTCTGCTCGGCCTCCGGCCTCCAAGCCCTCCTCCCGCACTCGCACAGGGCATCGGTCTAAGCAATCTGAACTCCCCAAGGGTTAGCTCTGGAGGCAGGCCCTCCTCCTTGCAGAGTGTTCAGAGCTGATGGCAGTCTGGAGCAGTGGCTCTGGCCCCACAGGAAATGCCATGCCTTCCCTTTGCAAGAAATCACATTGGAAAGAGTGACAACGTCTCTTCTTCCTGATGGTAAGTGTCTGGCACCGAAGAGGTTACCAGCCATTTTGTTCAACCAGACTATTTACAAGTAGTAACAGGGTATCTGTTTCCTGTCATCTCCATCATATATCTTAAGGCAGAGAGATTGGAAGCCCATTACAGTCTGATATCTAATCAATACACACCGTATTCCTACAGCAGGAAGTAAAAGAATAGGCCCTTGGGAACCAGAGTTCAAATTACTCTACTGTCGATTCCAGATAGCGGCTAATGATAGGCTGGGCATGGGTGGGGGATGCGCAGGGGGAGGGGAAGAAGCGGCCATAGTTTAATGGGATAGTTAATTCAATGACCAGATATGTATTCACATTTGTCTCATTTGAAAACTCCATGTAGTCCCTCAGAAGAAGGAAAGATGGCATGTCCGTGGCATGTGCTCCCCTCTGCCCTCATAGGCATTTGCTTTGCTTTGTGTAGTGGTAAAATATGTTTTGGGCATACACATGCATTACCCATAATTTTTAACTGTTTGGGTATCAATTCTATACCTGGATCCACTTTCCTACAATACTCAAAAAAGGCTAGAGGAAGTTAAACATATTCACTGTTTTTTCAATGAATCTTTACTGAATTCCTATGTACATACCCAGGTGTTGTGCTCGTTACCTGTGTCCACAATGCTGACCTCATGGAACTTACACATTTTGGGGAAGATGTAATTTCTTTTTTTTTAAATTAACTTTATTGATTGGTGTTTATATCAGCCTAGTATGATCAAAGAGGGTACAGAGAGAGCTTTCAATTAGTGAAAAGGAATAGTGTTGGGAGTCACTA
Source organism: Plecotus auritus (assembly GCF_963455305.1). Lineage (NCBI taxonomy): Eukaryota > Metazoa > Chordata > Mammalia > Chiroptera > Vespertilionidae > Plecotus > Plecotus auritus. The sequence goes on along the minus strand of NC_137785.1, from coordinate 38,024,640 downwards.
ACTCTGCTTATCTGGTGCCTTTCCCAGCTTCTTGCTTTGTGACCCTTTGAAAGTTACTCAAATTCTGGGCTTCAAATACTCCACTTGTAAAACAGAAATAATGCTCACCTCTTGGGTTATTGTAAGGATAAAATCAAGTAAGAAATTGGAATGTTTTCATCTCAGCACAAAGCCTATAATCATTCCTCAAAATAGGCCCATGATGGTTCGTTTTCACGTGGCCAGGAAGCACCCCCATCCTGTGCTAGCCTTTGTTAGATCTCAGGAAGGATCTGGTTTTGAAGCTTGAGTGTCCCGTTCACAGGGCTCCTTCTCACTCCCCTCTGTGAGGCTGGGCTGGGGCGCTGCCTACCTGCAACTGGTTCCCTACTGGGATCTCCCAATAGGGGGTGCAAGAGGCAGACTGCAAGGCAATGGAGGGAGATGGTATTTGCTACCTTCTCTTGGCTTGCTGTTCCTCTCAGCCTCACTTCACCTTGGCAACAGTACTTAATCCCTGCCATTGACTCCAGTCTCCAGTCCTTGGAGAACTCCCAGAAGCAGTCTTTCGGAGGTATGAACACCAACAAGCAACACCGATTTCCCAGGCTTCTGAGTCTCAGCTCCAGGGGCCCTCTGCTGAGGGAGTCAACTGCTCCTCAGAAGCCCCTGTCCCACCACGCTTCTCCTATGAGCTCCTGGATTCTGAAATCCCTCTATCTAGGCTCTGTCCCCCGGCCCTAGGTGTGGCCCTACAGTTATAGCTGAGTGACCTCAGTGTCTCTGTGTTTGCCTTTTAAGTCTTCAAATGCCTGTGTAATAAAGTTCTTTCATTGAATTATTTAGCTAAAACACCTAGTGTGGTTTGTGTTCTCCTGACTAGATTCTGGCTGATACAAGGGCCAAAGGTGGTCATTGCTCTTGAAAGAAACCTGGTTTCTATTATTCTATCCCAGAGCCACTTGCTTCTTCCCAAAAGCAGTAACAACAACACACACATACACTCACTAGCAACATGTATATTTCAGGTCCTCAATCCTCCATTCATAGGCTCTCAAACTCAGGTTCATATAAAAGCCAGGATAGAAACTTCATCCATCCTGTTATCTTCCTAGCCCTTTCAACAAACCAAACTCCTCTTTGCTAAATTGTGGTCTCTGGGTCAGGGAACTTTCCATTAGAAATTCAGAGTCTTAGCTCAGCTGGCCAAAAATGCCTTGTTATATCAATATGTTATACAAGTTATGAAGACGGTGTTTGGACTTGAAAGTATTACCTCCCGTATGTGAGGTTTTGCATTGTCTTTAAAATGGAACAAAACGCTTTAATACATAGGACAGAGTCTGGCACATAATTTCTATTAAAATATAAAACTTTATTCAGCCCTATTAAAACCTCAATGTGGTGGACATTGAATTCTGTTTCTTTAAGTATTTTAGTTTAGCCAAGATATGACAATTTAAGAACTGAGAGCTTGTGGGTCTACTGTCAATGCTCTCTCTACCAGGACTATGGTGTGCCCTGCATGGAATAATCTCCTATCTCAGCAATGGTGTGTTTACTTCCATATAACACGGTGCTCCCCAATAGTCACACTCACCAACTAAAGTCTCTGTCCATTTGCAATGCCCTCATCTCCTTCTTTGTCCTACTCTGTGTCGTACATTTCCCTTACAATGCCTTTCCGTCCACCGTGCCTAGCCACACTCACCCATCTATTAAGAACCAAAGATCAACCTTTAACTGGAATCTTGCAGGCTTTTGACTTCAAGATCAATCAAACACTGTCTTGTTTTAGACGAAACTATTCCAGGTTTATGTATTTTGTCTCCCCTTTTCTCTAAGAATCCAGTTCCATTAAGGAAAGCATCGATGCCTGGAATTGTCTTTTGTCCTCAAAAAGCTGAGCACAAGATTTCTATCTGTCAAATGTTTCTTTGATAAATATTCTTTTAGAAGTGAGAACTATACAAAATAAAATTGAAAAAGGTTCCTCTAGATGAAATAACTTCTGGTTTATCTATGAGAGTTCCCAGTACCACTATTTCCCTCTTTGTTTTGGCTACCAGTAAGCTCACAGATAAGTTTTGTTCAATGCCCAAACCTTTCCTTAGTCTAGTTTTTCTGCTAAAATTACATTGCTTCCTTTACATGACCCTCTCCCTATTCTCTATTCAACCCATATACTTGCCACTCATTTTATTCCCTACTTCTTGGGCCTTTACCTCCATCTTGATAACTTCATTATTTTATTTAATCTATGTTTATTATATTTTAGAAATAAATATTAGGGAAGACTGTCAAGGACAAGGTTGGGTACATGAAAAGATAAGTGCATATGCATAGTAATTCAGGTACATATAATTCTTTTGTAGATGAGACTTTTCTACTTTATAATTATTTCCTCAGCATTTACTAGTAATTATTTCAAACAAAGTTTACTTTTACAACATAAGAGCAATTTCTAAATTTTCATTATAAAATATTAGAAAATAAAATTTAAACTACAAAGGATGAAAAATATATAGTCCTGGCATCTAAAGACAAACACAATTAGGATCCATAATATATTTCATACCATGTTTTTGTACAGCTGGCATAATAATAATGTGCTCATGCACATGTATATCTTGTTTTTTCACTATTAAAATATACATTCCTATATTTTTGCAAAATCTTCACAATTTCTGATTAAAAATGTTAGTTGCCAGAAAATCACTGGAATAAGTAATAACTCCAGATTTCCATTTCTGATTAATGTGAAACAAAATAGAAATATTTATCCTCTCACCTTAACAACTGACTCCAGGCAGAGCAAGAAGAAAGAAAGGAAAAAAGAACAGACAAATTAAATATAAACAAATAGAAAGATGATAGATTAAACTCAACCATATCAATAATTACCTTAAATGTAAATGGATCTAAAAAATTCAGTTAAAAATCAGAGTGTCATGTATTAAAAAGCAAGACCCAATGTGCTAGGCAAGTTCTTCAGAGAAACAGAGCCAGCAGGATGTATGCATAGAGAGATTAACTTTAAGTAATTGGCTCATGTGATTGTGAGGGCTGACAAATTCAAAAATTGCCGGGCAGGCATACTGGCTATGGACACAGAGAAGAAATGATGTTCCAATTCTGAGTTTGAAAGAAACCCAGAGGCAGAATTGCTATTTTCTTAGGGGACCTTAGTCTTTTAAGGCCTTCAACTGATTGGATGCATGCTTTCCATACAACCCAGGAATCCACTCCTAGATATCTACCAAAATTAAATGGAAACTTATGTTTACATAGACAGGACTGTAATGATCATAACAGCTTTATTTAGCATAGCCCATAATTAGAAACAACTCAAATGACTGTCTACTGATGAATAGATTGTGATATATCCATGCAATGGAATATTACTCGACATGAAAAAGAACAAGTTACTGAGGCATTCAATAACATGGTTAAATCTCCAAAACATTATGCTAAGTGAAGGCCATAAAGCTCAAAGACTACCTAAAGTATGATTCCATTTACATAAAATTCTAGATGCAGCAAAATTAAAGTTATTGAAAGTAAATCAGTGGATTTCAGGGGCTGGGATGGGAGGAGGAAAGTGGTCAGAAAGGGCATCATGGAATTGTCCTATATGTTGATTGTAGAAATGATTACATAACCAGATACATTTATCAAAACTTATCATTTATATTCTCAAAATTAGTGAACTGTAAGTTTTATATCAATAATGCTGATCTAAAAGTATTAGTTGTCTTTGACACAGAAATATACAAAAAAATAAGTCCTATATTCAATAGCATTCAATCATTACGGAAAATGTATAATGCAAATCAATGTCTCTATCCCATGCCCAATTCTGAATTTTCTAGCAAAAATAGCATATTTTGCATACAAAATGTACATTTGAGTGATGTATAGTCACTCACACATACATAAAATAACTTTAACTACTTAATATTTCATCACATTTATGGGCTGAAATTTTAATCATTTCCTAGTTATTGGAAATTTAAGCTGTTTACCATAATTGCCTGAGCCACAGAATTAATCAGTAATTGATTACATAACAATTGAGGTTTCTCTCTCTGTGGTAGACTCCTATTGCCTAAATGAAAATGTTACTAGCTAATACTTAGGAAGTACTTAATATGTGTTAGAATTTCTAATGAAATAATCTTTATATCAACCTATGAGATGGTTACTATCATTTTCTCTATCTTATAGATGAGGCATCTGAGGCACAGAGAGGTTAAGTGACTTGCTCCAGGTAACAGAGCTAGTGAGTGACAGAACTGGGATAGGACCCATTCCTGCATCCACCCAGCTGCCTCTTGACATATGTCAGCAATTCCAACAAGATGACTTTCCCATTGAAGAATTTTCAGAGGAAAATTATCTTCCCACCAACTTTTCTCTTCTTGTTTTCCTTTCCCTTTTCTTGGGCACTAGAAAAAGTTTCCGCTTTACCCAGAAGACTTTTTGGCAACAAATTAAAATATAACAAGTGCTTAAATTATCAAAGGAATAACGTGTTACAGTCAGAATTCCATGAAAAAGTGATCAAGCACCAGTGCCTTATAAATCCCGTCTGCACTGGGTTTCAAAATGGGCAGCATTAAAGTGCTGACATAAATCCTTTGTGGGTTGAACCCTGACATTTTCCTGCGTTGTGACCCCTAGGGGACAGGTGGTATAAAGCCTCTTTTTGGAATTGGGGCCCTGCTTTGTGTGCACAGCTTACTTCCTGCGTCCCACCCCATGATACCCTAACCCAGTGGTCGGCAAATTCATTAGTCAACAGAGCCAAATATCAACAGTACGATATGAATTTCTTTTGAGAGCCAAATTTTTTAAACTTAAACTTCTTCTAATGCCACTTCTTCAAAATAGACTCGTCCAGGCCATGGTATTTTGTGGAAGAGCCACACTCAAGGTGCCAAAGAGCCGCATGTGGCTCGCGAGCCGCAGTTTGCCAATCACAGCCCTAACCTGTTTCAGCGACCTGTTCCCCAAACAGAACGGATAGCTGCCTGCAGTGCCTGCAGGTGACCAGGGCTGCTTTCAAGCAGCTCCTTCCTTCCCAAACCTCTCTTTTCCACCTACTCCTCCCCTTGGTTATCTCATCCACTCCTGCAATTCTGCATATTTTCATTATCTCCAAACAAACTGTCCAGCCCACCTCCTTCCTGGGACCTTCAGACCTATGCATCTTCTGTCTTCTCACTGTCTTCATCAGAGGTCTGTAATCATCTTCAATTTTATATAGTTCAAGAGAGCTCCTCATTTCCTTGACCCACCCCTAAAACGGTTCTCCTACCTGCTCCATCTCCTTAAACAGCACCAGGCAACAAAAAAGAAAAAGGTAACTGGACTGAACATTTCCCTTTCCTCAAACATGAACCCCACTGATGAAACTCCCGACTTCCATCTCAATCTGATGATGGATTTCCATCTTCCTTCATCACCCTCCTCTCTCGCCTATTTTCCTGCGGTAGCCAATTCACTGATAGGCCATGGCTATTGTTGGCGTTCCTACAAATCCATTCTCCCCTGGCAGCCTGAGTGATTTTTTAAAAATATATATATTTTTATTGATTTCAGAGAGGAAGGAAGAGGGAGAGAGAGAGAAAGAGAGAGATAGAGAGAGAGACATCAATGAGAGAGAATCATTGATCGGCTGCCTCCCTCAGGCCCCACACTAGGGATGGAGCTTGTGCCCTGACCAGGAATTGAACCATGACCTCCTGGTTCATAGGTTGATGCTCACCCATTGAGCCACGCCAGTGGGCCTGTGTGATCTTTTTGGAACACAAATCTGACCATGCCACTCCATGGCTGAAACCGTCTCTGGATCCCCCTGGTTTGGAGGGTGGAGTGGAAATCCCAGCAGGGCCTGCTGGAGCCTGTTTCTCTGGCTTCTGACTTCATCTTCAGTCTCATCTCACTCTCTCCTCTACAGCCACATGGACGCAGCTCTGCTCATTCCTACACAACAAATTCCTTTCCCTTCCAGGGGACACCTTTTCTTGCTTCTTCAGTTAGCCAATTCATATTCACCCTTTAGTTCTCAGTTTAGATGCCATTTCTTCAAAGGGATTTTCCCCATACCACTAGCTCTCCCTCCCTAGCCCACATCCAGGCTGAATGTATTCATCCCCTTATGTGTCCCTGCCATATTCTCAGTTATAAAGTGGTTTTCATGCCTTCTTACTGATGGCCTAACTCTGTCAGTAGAGTTTGACTTTCATGGGGCAGGGTCTCTATCTTACTTTTTAATTACTATATCTCCAGAGCCAACACAGAGTCTGTCCACACACAGTGGTGCTCAATAAATGCACATGGAATCCACAGAGTCAAAAAAACCCTTCTCTATGCAGGCAGAAGTTCGAAACAGTCCGAATGCTGCTAACAGTTTCCATGTTGGCACAGAAGTGAGCATGTGAAATCCGTGCCAGGACTGCCTATCAGCTCAACTTTCCTCTGCAGAGCCACCTTTGAAGACACTTTCTGCCAGCCGGGACATCTTCCCCAGAACTTCGAACCCCTCACAGACCTCAGACCCTTCTGGGCAGGAGACCTCAGCCCAACCCTCATGGAAAAACTTAATCCAGAAAGAAAAAAATAAAGAGAAACCAGAACTAGAAGGCTGCCGTTATTACAGCTAAACTGTTGGCTTAACTTCCTAAAATACCGTTGAATTTTCTTTCTGCATACAGCTGTGTTTATAGAAGGCAATATCATGTATGTAAATAAATTCAGATGCCGCTCGAGTTATTTTAAAACAATCAGTCTAACACTAATCAGCTTACTCCGAGACATAATCCTACCCTAAAAAAGTGACAAATCAGAACACAGTGTGCGGGGTAGGATGCGTGGCGAGGCCGTGGAATGTAAATGTGAGGATGCTGCCGGTGTCCGAATGCGGGCTGGCGGGTCCAGATGCATCCGAGGAACGGCCTTCAGCTGCCTCTACCCCAGCTTCCTGGGAGTAGGAGGTGGACATTCTAACTATTAATTAGTGAATTATTAATACATTTGTTCCCAATTCTCTGTGAGAGCCACACCCTTTCCCACCACCGTGCATATGCCAGGAATCTGTGGAGCCTCCCAGCCTTCCAGAAAAACAGCCTCTGTTCCAGGCCCTTCATGGGCAGCCTCTCTTCCTCAGATTATACTGTCTTGCCTCATATTCCTTCTTATTTACCTTACACAACATGGATAATCACTGGTGCTAATTTCTAAAAGTCACTGAGCATTAACTATATGTCAGAAACTCCCAAGTATAGGAAAAGTTCATTCATTCAACGACTCCTCACCTTAAGAGATCCTATCACATTGCCTCATTTTACAGGTGAGCAACTGAGGCAATGAGTGGTTAAGAGCTGGTCAAAGTCACCTAGCTAGTAAAGGGCTGAGCCAGTAATCCAGCTCCTTCTCCTCTGCCCACAGCTGCTACTTATCAATTGCCAGGTCCCACGTTGTGCACTACTCTTAATTTTTCTCTAAGCATTGACATTTGAAGGGGGAAATTTAGATTGTTTTAGAGATGTGGAAACTGGCTCAGGGAGGCAATGTAATTGGCTATTTTCCTATTTCTCAGATAATGAGGAATAGGACTGGACCTAAACTCACCTCTATCTCTCCCTATGCATGATTCCTTTCTAGCTAAAACATGTCAGAAGACGTGTTCAATTTGCCTTCCATCTGGAGGGCAATTGCCAGCACATGGTAGTTGAGCAACAAAATGTTTTTGTTGTTTTCTTTTCTTTTCTTTTCTTTTCTTTTCTTTTCTTTTCTTTTCTTTTCTTTTCTTTTCTTTTCTTTTCTTTTTATTGGGCATCACGTGTGATGCAAAGAACATCCTCTGGTTTCTCTCTAGGAGTCACAGTCACGATGAGAACAAACTAATGCCCTGAGTTAGTAAGAGAACAAGTGCACACTGAGCCTTTTGTGCTCAATAACCTAACAAGGCCTTTAGACGAGGGAGATGTGAGGGCCAGAGAAGTCTGGGCAGGTCCCTGGTGAGATGGACAGACCAGGACTCCAATTCTGGTTCTCCTTCTGTCAGTGCAAGACCTTGGCCAAGATGCCACACACCCCTGAGACTTTGCTCTTTCATTTATAATATGAGCCTCTACCTCTTGCTATTCTGCATAGAAATACATGGGGCAAGTGACAATGCCTGGTGTTGAGTGGCACAAATCAATGCCAGTCTCTCCTTTTCCCCTTTAAAGCTTTTCACTACCGCCAAAGGTCATGAATGAAATAGGGTGTTCTTAATCACTCATGTGTGTTCCCTTGTGTGTCCTTCAGGAGGCCCATTGCTCCCCATGTGGCAGACCCCAGGGTCATCTCCTAGAATCTTTCAAAAGTGGTTTCATTTTTTATAGGCCAGGTTCATCTGTTCTTTGGAACTTCAAATATATCAGGGACTCTTCAAAACTAGCCACCATTCAGTGCTTACTACTCAGCCAATCCTGGTAATCTTGGGAGCATGGGCCCAAGAGGATGGGGAGAACATTTGTCAAACTATTCTTGCTATTGTTATCACTATTCTTGTTGCTGTTATAATTATTGTTAATACTAGTTTCAAATACTTTTCCGATTTTGGAAGCTATTACTATGTTTATATCTACCACTACTAATGCTACAATTACTACCATCCCTACTATCATATCTATAAATCCTTCTGCACCTGTTACTACTACCACTATCACCATTGCCACTCTATTAAATCTCCGTCTTATTCTTCTCCTGGCACAATGACCACCATCAATACCACCCTACTACAATTCTTCCTCTTCCTGCTACTATTTTTACAACTAGCACCACTGTGCTAGTAACACTAATACTAAAAGCTATTCATCCTTTTGTCATGCTTACTAGGTACCAAGCATTGTGCTAACCACTCTACCTGTTTTTCATTTAACCATCATAGAAGTCCTGTGATGTAGGTATTTCTATTGTTCTTATCTAACAGATGAATAAATCAAGGCTTAGAGATACAGTGAGGATCTCAAGCCCCTGCCTTGGTGAATGGCAGTGGGGCTGAGACATACACCATTTCTTTCAGATCTGCAGGCCTGTGCTTTCTAAATCTCCTTGCTGCTTACAGCCATCTCAGCTTGGACAAAATGTTTTTGATTTTTCCCCTTTTTCATGTTCTTGTGCAGGGAGATGGGAAGTCCACCCAGTGGGGAAGGACAATGACTGGACATAGAGTTTCAGGGTAAACAGGAAACTCACACAAAGTAGCCAGCCAGCCGGGCAGCTTGTCTGCTGACCTTGGCCTTGGTCATCCTCCCCACATCTCCTTGAATGAGCAGTCCCACACTTGAGATGATCTATCAATAACATTTCCAGGTAGGTTTTTGCTGCCACTTGAATGACCAGCAAGGGAACTGTAGACGAGGCTCACAAAGACACAGATAAAAAATGGTGGATAAGAAACATCTTATATTCACAAAAAGTCTTTGTTGCTTGTGTCCTATTTGCCCATTTTTCTACCCATGCAATTACTCTCCAGATTGAATTATTTGTGCAAAGAGCCAGAGCCAAATTGAACATGTCTTCTGACTTATTTTAGTTAGAAAGAAATCAGACATAGAGGGGAGACAGAGGTGAATTTAGATCAAGTATGTCAAACTCACGGCCCGCAGGCCCCATGAGGCTCACAGTGAATATTTTTGCAGCCCAGCCAATGTAACAGTATGTAAGAAAACATTAATTTTACCATTGCTCTTGTTCTATTTTATACTATACTTTTCTAAATAAACCTACATTTCTATGAAAACTGAAGCTTGTGTTTTGTTTTGCGGCCCACATAAACTTAAACCTGGTTTATTTGGCCTGTTAGCCTTTGAGTTTGACATGCTTGGTTTAGATCCAGCCCTATCCCTCATTATCTAAGAAATAAGAGAACAGCCAATCACGTTACCTCCATGAGCCAGTTCCCACATCTCTAAAACAACCAAATTTCACTCTCAAATGTAGATGCTTGGGCAAAAGTTAAGTATAATACACCACTTGGGACCTGGCTTTATAACCTTGGGTCAGTGACTTAACCTCTTTGAGCCACAGTCTCTTAACCTATAGCATCACAAAAATGGTACATCTATTTTGCAGAATTGTGAGATGGATTAAATAACATAACCCAAAATAGTGTAGAGAATACTGCAAGAGTCACCTCATTGAAGCTAATTGAGCTTGAGCTTTGAGGCCTTTCTCTGGTGTAGGCACCTTCCAAGAACCAGAAGTATAGAATGCTTTATAGCATTTCATTTGAAAGCTTGTTCAATTTGTAATCTCATCCGAAATAAATATTCACTTTCTTACCTAATTTTATATTCATAATACAGTATTACTTATTTTAAAGGAAGTCCCCAAATTCCATAAGTTCAGGCCCCACAAAATGTGTGCAGTATTAAGTTTAGTACTGGCATGTAAACAACATTCATTAAATGGCAGATGATAGCAATTCCATTTAATTTTTTAGAGTTTTTCAAGATTTTTCATATTAATAAGTTAGAAATCATAATGGCAGTGAACATAAAAGAATATATATTCTGAGTATTATTCTTACTAGTGACAGTATTTAAAAATATGATCACTACATCTACAGGAAGCTAAATGAATTTTCTGTTAGCTATTCCAGTGCCTTGTGGCAAGCATCACAGAATTTCTTTAAAGTCCCTAAAATATAGATAATAAATGAATAGAGCAGGGGGAGAAAGAGAAAGGATTCCCAGTCATCAATGTCCGGTTAGTTATTTTTCCATAGATCACTCTCCCTGGACGTTTTTATTCGTAGTCCCTGCCCCTGTGACAACAGTTACCAAGGGGCCCCGTAGCACCTCTCACCCACACAGAGTATATTCAGCTATTTCTGTGTCTCTCCATTGTTTCTCACAATTGGAGTCTGGGAGGCTGTCATCTGTCCCACTCTCCTCCATACTGTGGCCTCATTTTTCTACAGAGTTGAACTCTGGAGAAAACATTGGTAAAAAATGTGAATACTTCAGTGCACATTAGAACACTCTTTGTTTAAATTCACTCCCACCCCATTGCTGTGCAAGGAGCCTGGTGAGGAGGAAGGATAGCGTGAGCAAAGGGACATGGCCAACTTGCATATTTAAAATTCCATCAGTTCGATTTCTTTAATGCAGTAGGGTCATTTTTAATCTTGCTCTGTTTGATAAATACCCACATTTCAAGTAATTGTTAAGATTGTGTCTGTTTTTATTAGAACGTATTTGTCATTATTTGACAGTCGTTTCTAATCACATCTGTCATGTGTTCGGTTTCCTTCATGAATACTGATCACCCCTGGAATAGAAGCATATGAAGCCCCATTCATTCCTTGAACACACACAGTATGCCCACCACCCAGGAGACCATTTTCCTCGTCATTCAAAAATGAGAAAATGAATAGCAAAAGTGAGTGGGAGGTTTTCCTTTAGACACAGACACTAGAATTGTTTGGAAGTTTTGGGAATTTTGATGACAGATTTTTGTGCAGTCAATGCAATCAACTGTGTAGTTGGGGAGTTGAGATCTTTAGGCAGTTCGGACACACACACACTGACAAGGTTAGATTCAAAGTTGTCTACTGTATCAGTTCAGCCTGAATTCCTACCACTGCAGGAAACTTCACACAGCCAAATCATGTCATTCACCAAAGAGCCATCCGTGTGTTCATTCAGCAAATATTTAGTTATTTACAGTTTCCATTCACTGGGCAGATATTTACTCATTCAGTAGATGTTTATTCATCCATTTATTTAACAAATAATTTTGTGTTTCAATGGGCATTTTTTAAATTTTTACTATAAGTAAGACACTGAATGGACCATCTTGGCAGCTGCACTATTCCCACCATGTGCCTATAAATTACAGGGATATCGTCCTTGGTCTCATGTCACCATCAAGGAAAGGCTACAATCTTTGCTTTGATTATGTCACGTGGTCTCACAGCCTCCATGAGGTGGAAGAACGGTGGAGACCATGATGGGTCTCTATTATATTTTTTGTCTTCCAATGAGCATGCATTGGGGTCTGCTCTATATACAAATCTTGATACCAGGTGCTCAAAATAAAAAGACAAAGACTTCACCTCTACAAAACCTCATAGTCCAGAGGTATCCAGACACTCGGGAACCCAACTTTGAATATGTGAGGGAGGAAGGGAGGAATTGAGGTGAATGAATGAATGAGGCTATACTTTGGGATTAGACTTCTGTGCCTTCTCCAGAAAGTAAGTCAGGCAGAGAAGACTTCCCAGAACAATCAGAATCTCAGCAAGCAGCTCCCTCTGGCTACAGAACTCAGGCTGCAGACATGGAATCCCCCACCAGTGAAGACTGAGTTATCATAAGAAGTAAGGTGAGCATTTTCCAAACCGTCCTGTAAGTAGCTTGGGCTAAGTTTTGACCTTTGGCAGCTCTCACCTTTCACCATTGCAGAGCCTGCCTGGCTGGGTATCAGCCCCTGGGTCTGGAGGATTATGTCCATCCAATGCTGAAGCGTGAAACAAGGAGAGACGACTGGTGTGTTGGGGTGTGCATTTCACAAGCATCAATTATAATCTCAGACCCCTCCAAATACTTTCCATCTCCCAAGCAGCTTATAATTAGGGAAGGATAATCATAAGCTTAGCAGCTACCAAGGAGCACCTCAGCAAACTGCACATGCTCGGCAACATCTGTTAACCCTTTTGGATGAAGGATCGGCATATGATCTGCTCTAACTTGCTGCTTTTAAGGTGGGTAATAGCAGAACCAGGTAATAGTATATAAATGCACATGACTTAATTTCCATGCTATCTGAGTGACACTGGGCCATAGTCTAGCAGGGGTCCTCAAACTACAGCCTGCAGGCCACATGTGGCCGCCGAGGACATTTATCCAGCCCGCCGGGTGCCGCTGCCTGTCCTGCTTAGCAGCCAACTCGTCCCGGGCCCGCAGTGCGCATAGGAATTTGTTCATAGTTTGTTTTTTTTTTAAACTATAGTCCGGCCCTCCAACGGTCTGAGGGACAGTGAACTGGCTCCCTGTTTAAAAAGTTTGAGGACCCCTGGACTCTAAAGTATGTGGGGACTTCAGTTAAGGAGTAATCACCAGATTTTCTATCTCAGTTCTGCCATTGATAACTAACTGTGAAGCCTGAGCAATTTCCTTAAGATCGCTGACTCTTAGTTTCTTCATCTGTAAAATGGGAAGAAAATCAAATCTACATGGTAAGGTTATTAGAAAGTTAGTAAAATGCCTATAATGTGTGGATGGTGACTACATAGCAGATAAGAAATGCAATTACTACTTATATTAGTAAAACATGCTATCATTTGACAAAAAGAATAGACATGGATTTCAAAATCCATATTTTTGCAAAATGAGCATGGCCCCTACAATTATTCATTTCTTGATAAAACCTCTTATCTTATTCTAAGTTTTTTTTTTTTACACTAAAGGATATAAAAGCTTCATTTTGAAAGAAAACTTTCCATTAAGATAATTTAGCATTTCAAAAGAACATAAAATCATTTCCCAGTTTGATGTGGAGTTTAGCATCAGTTAATTTCTCTTTGTTCTTCCCTTCTGGTTGTGCTAATGTCCCCTTTGTGTGTGTGTACATTTGTCCAATGCAATCTAAGAAACAATCACCTTAATTGATCGGGCGTTAACCTCTAACAGCTTAAGACATAGGCTTTTTATCTATTGCTCAATCCTTGCTGCAGTTGTAATTCCCTATAGTGCTTACATCTTTGTCACCACCACCAGTGGTTCCTTCTTAGGGAAGCATGTCAGCAAATAAATGCTGTTGCAAACAAAACAGAACATATACCCGAGAGGCCCACCATCACAGAAAAGCCCAGTTATGGCCTCACGCCTTGCCTGGTGGTGTACATAATGATAAATTTCATACAGGTGTCATGTTTTTTCCAGGCCTCAGCAGGGATTGATGGTTTACAGTAGGCTGATCCATCATCCAGAGCAGGTGGCACCCTATTGGAATTTCAGAAACCTGTTCCCAATCACATTCACTGTTGGGTGACTCAGTAACGACCCTATTTGTGGTGCGTTACTGAAAATCAATGTGCCACATTCAAGGTCAATGTACTGTTGGAAAACTCTTTAAGCTCTGATGGATGGATTGTGCTCATTCAGAATAAATGTGAGAAAAAAACTGACAGCTGAGCATCGAACAGCCACACCTTCAAAAGCAGGCTTCCTTCTTTAGTGGGCAACGGGATTCCCAGGGGAATGACAGCACACATTTCCTCCTGCGCTCTGATTTGGGGGAAGTGTCTGCATTGGTTAGTGTGTCTTCCCTCACACATTTAAAGCATCCACATCCGGAGTATCTGTGAATATTTTATCAGCCCAATGCTTTCAAATCCCTACAAGTCCATTTGGAATCCAAGGATTCAGTAGGAGCAAAATCAAGGCTAAGCACGTTGTGGACTATGTAAAATATATATCTTTGGAGACATAATCAGGAAATCAGCCAAAGATAAGACACTCATTCATTTGGTTTATTCCACAAACATAAAAATCTTTAAAATGTGCCGTGCAGGGGTGCAAAGATGAACAGGCATGCTCTCTCTACTCCACAAGTTTATAGTCAAGGAAGAGTGGTGGATGCACAGCACAGAATTAGTAAATGCAATGAGATGTACGCCTCGTGCGCAGTTGTATGGAGAGAGAGGTGAGTGTGTAGTGATATACACTGAGTGGCCAGATTATTATGCGTTCAGAGATCATAATAATCTGGCCACTCAGTGTATACCAGTAAAGAGCACACAAGAGGAAGTTGTGAATTCTCCCTGGGACCATCCTATCTAATAAAAGAGTAATATGCAAATTAACCATCACTCCGCTACACCCACAAGCCACGCCTGCCAGCCAATCAGGAGCGAATATGCAAATAAGCCCAACCAAGATGGCTACGGCCACAGAGAGCAGGAGGGAGGCTAGGGTTGCCCGCAGCGATGGAGGAAGCCAAGCTTTCCACACACCCTGGCCGGCTCAGGCCTCGCTTAAGGCTACAAAGTTTCAATTATAGAAGATACATAAATCCCCCCAAAAAATGGCTGCTGCCACAGAGCAAGCAGAAGGCTTGGCTCTGCTCCAGGCTACAAAGTTTCAATTGTAGAAGATAAATAAACCCCAGATACCAGGGCCTCCGCTTGGTTTGCCAGGGGGCATGGCCGGCCTGCAAACCACCACAGGCCCCTCGCCCAGGCTGCCCCATGCCCCAAGGGAACCCCCACCCTGATCCAGGACACCCTTCAGGGCAAATCAGCTGGCCCCCACCCATGCACCAGGCCTCTATCCTATCTAATAAAAGAATAATATGCAGATTGACCATCACTCCAACACACAAGATGGCTGCCCCCATGTGGTCAGAGATCCTGCCCCCATGTGGACACAAGATGGCCACCACAAGATGGCCAGAAGGGGAGGGCAGTTGGAAGGGACCAGGCCAGCAGAGGAGGGAAGTTGGGGGCAACCAGGCCTGCAGGGAAAGGGCGTTGGGAGGGACCCAGGCCTGCAGGGTAGAGCAGTTGGGGGGGACCAGGCCTGCAGGGGAGGGCAGTTAGGGGTGACCCAGCCTGCAGGGGAGGGCAGTTGGGGGGGACAAGGCCTACAGGGAAGGGCAGTTAGGGGTGACCAGGCCTGCAGGGGAGGGCAGTTAGGGGCAAACAGGCTGGCAAGGGAGCAGTTAGGTGTCAATCAGGCTGGCAGGGGAGTGGTTAAGGAGTGATCAGGCTGGCAGGCAGAAGCGGTTAGGGGCAATCAGGAATGGAGGCAGGCGAGCAGTTGGGAGCCAGCAGTCCTGGATTGTGAGAGGGATCCCAGATTGGAGAGGGTGCAGGCTGGGCTGAGGGACACACACCCCCGTGCACAAATTTCATGCACCGGGCCTCTAGTTACCTAATAGAGTGGTTGTGATTAACACTTAGGAAAGTGGAAAAGCAAGTAAGCTGGGGTTTGTTCAGTGAATTCTGGTTTCCAGTATATTCAAAGATTTTTTTTTAAAGAGGTCCCTAAAGTGGCAAAGTAGCATTTGACAGTAATAGATACTAAGGTTATAAAACAGGTCCCATTGTTTCACCATATCACTTTCCTCCTATGACCTATTTATCAGCCAAGCAGAGGTAATGTTTGCCCAGGCTTCCCCGTGTTCTCAATATTTACCTATGGCAGGTTATAGAAGTCTTTCCTGCCATATTTTGAATAGAGACTAACTTTCACTTAAAGTTTCTCTCTTTCTTTCCTTTCCTTTTTGTTTATGTTGATTATTGTAATTATTAAATTCCAAAAGGAAACTATGATCTCTTGCCTACCGAATACATAAAGGCAAAAGAATTGGCAGCTGGTAAAATGATACAAGTGATCCGGAAACCATTTAGAAATGTTTCATGTAAACAAAATAGTGTTCATATAAACCAAAGATATCAAGAATAGATAAAATGGTGCCGAGTTTCCTAAATTTTAATGCTTAAAATTTTCTTTACCTAACCCTCCAAACTTCATCAATAACTATTCTGTCTGGTAACACCATTTCTCTGGAATGCTCAAGAAATCCCATCTCCTTGTTGGGTTGATCATACAAGAGTTGATAGTTTTGCTGTTTCTACAAATTGCAGGTCCCCAGATTGCTTTCTTTATTTGACAATCTAATTTTACATGTATTCTAAGTCATATTTATTCCAGAATCCACTCATGTACCTATTATTCAAGCATTTGTTACCACATATGGTGTGGTAAGAACTATGCCAGGCACTTGAGAATTTAAAAAGTCAAAGATGAGGTAGGATCCCTCATAGTTTAGGGCTTGCAGGGATTGAGAGATAGGTGATCGGACATGTAAATGGCTCATTTTCAATGCAACCTAAGGAAAAATATAGCAAATAAACAGAACAGCACATGAGGTGGAATTTGGACATGGGGAAAACAATTGGGGATGATTTCCTGCTAAATATAACATTACAGCTGAGCCTGGGCACTTGATGAGAAGGGACTCTCCAGGGACGGGAGAGAAATGGAGTATTTCAGGCAAGAAAACCACATTTATAGAATCAAGAAGATGGAAAATGGTGTGCTGTGCTTGACACATGGCAGGTAGTTCAGTTGGGTAAACATTGGCAGGTAAGGGAAGGAAGAAAGGCTGCAAGGGTAGATTAGAATGTGATCATAAGGAGGTTTAATGTTCAATCAAGGCTTTAGGATTAAGCTTGCAGACAATAGGAAGCCATTAGCTGTTTATCTTTCTACAACACTGTATAACATGCCTATGAAAGAACGCACAGAGAAATGCGCAAGTCCACGTTGCCACTCCCAGATCAAGAAGCAGAACACGGCCAGCACCCAGAAGCCCCACACGCCCATTTCTTGTTACTTCCTCACTGAGGCTAACCACTATCCTTATTCCTTTTCTAATTTTTATTTTTGATAATCCTCACCTAAGGATATTTTTCAATGGATTTTTAAAAAGAGTGGAAGGAAGGGGGAGAGGCAGAGAGAGAAAAATTGCTTTGAGAGAGACACATCAATTGGTTGCCTCCTGCATATGCCCCGACCAGGGCAGGGGATTGAGCCTGCAACCAAGGTACCCTTGATCCGAATCGAACCCAGGTCCCTTCAGTCCATGGGTCAATGCTCTATCCAAACCAGCCAAACCACCTAGGGCCACTATCCTTATTTCTAACAGCATAAGTTAGCTTTCTCAGCATTATACTTCATGTAAATGGAATTACGTAATAAGTTGTTTTACTCAATATTATGTTGATTAGTCACCATATTGCTCTGTATAGTTGTAGGTTCTTTTTTGTCATCACTGTATACTATTAAATTACATAAATATACTACATTCTACTATTGACCAATATCTCTATGTCATTTGCATTTTGGATTTATGAAATTGCATTGCTCTGAGCATTCTAATACATGCCTTTTGGTGAGTAAATGCACACAATTTGGTTGTATGTGTACCCTAGACAGTTCAGTTTTAGTAGATAATGTCATATTGGTTTCCTAAATATAGTTGTTCTAATATACTCTTCAAATCAGCCACACAAGATACTTCTGGTTGTATACCACAACTCTGACAAAACAACTATGATTTGTTTGCTTATTCAATTAATGTTTACCCTTTAAACTAGATTATAAATTTCATAAAGGTAAAACCACATGCACCTCTTTTAAACCATTGCATTTCTAGTAACTAGTACAATGCTTACCATGTGTTAGGAGATACACACACAAACACACACAAACATGCATACAGAGTGGGGCAAAAGTAGGTTTACATTGTCAGTACAGGCAGTCCTCAGGTTACGTCAGACTTGACGTACGTCGTTTTTTGGTGACGTCACCATCTCCCATTTATTTATAAAAAACATAAGTTCCGACATTTTGACGTATGTACATATGTGCTTTATGTTTTTTATTATTTATTTACCACAAGTAAAGATAAGAAATTGTTATCTTTCTTTTAAATTTTTTTACTGTTTCACTTCATGACTGCTGTTTATGTGCTCCATGTGAGTGACATAGGTGCTTATGTAGGTGGGTTCCGACTTATGGCGAAAATTGTGTTACGTCACGCCGTAAGATCGGATCTCCAATGTAACCCGAGGACCTACTGTACATAAAACACAAAGCTTATTCTTGTATTACTTCTTAATTATTGTATTATTTTCAATACAAACAGCTATAAACCTACTTTTTCCCTACCTTGTATACCACCCGCCAGAACAAACATACAAATATTTATTTTCTAGTGTTCTCAGATTATAATATTTGTCTTAGATTTTTTTGTTTATATAGAATCACTACAATATCCTACATTCTTAATAGCTAAATCTGTAATAATGGATGAAAATGGAGAATTACTGCTTAATTAATTTCCATGCCTTGCCAAAATACTCAGTGAATTTGATAATTCAATCCAAAATGGAGCTAATGTAATGAGGAAGAAAATATTTTTTAATTCAAGTACGTTGTAAGTAGCAAACAATTTTCTGCATTTACCTCCTTTAGAGATATTTTTGTACTGTCTTATTTAAAGCCTATGTCTGTTTTTGTGAATTAGTGGTAGAAAAATATGTCAGAGGAAAAATGGAATAGTAATGCAACTACGTGCTTCATTAGGACCTCATCCCAAGTCTATATTCACAGTCATCAATTAAAGAGCTGGCTCTCTTTCCACTGATTAATTTTCTACTTGGCCATTGTTAATAATGAGGCTAGAGAAATGTATTTACATAGGGCAAAATGAAAGGCACAAGATGCATACATAAGTCATCATTAAAGAGTATCAGAGGTGAGAGGGTAGCTGCATTAAGTCCAGGACCCTGGCTTCCTCCCTGAACCCTGCTTGTCCTTGGAGAAACATTTAGTCATATTATATTAGTTGTAATGAATGATTATGATGCAACACCGACTTGGAATTAGAAGTGGCTTAGTGATAGATCAGTTTACACCTTCTCATAGTTTAAGTTTGATTAGTTATCTAGTGCTATGGAACAAATCACCACGGAACTTAGTGACCTGAAGCCATTATACTCATTGATTCTCTCTCACAGTTTCTGTGGGTCAGGAATTCAGAGCTGTAGTTCTGACCAGTATATCTCATGAACTTGTGGTCAAATGGTGGCTGGGTTTGGGGTCATCGTGAAGGCTGCTCCGGTCTCATGGCTGATGCTGGCTGGGAAGACTTGACCAAAGGGAGCTAGGCCTCTTTCTTCATCTCTGTGTGGTTCTCCATGCAGGCTCTCTAGCCTGGACTTCTTACATGTTGGCTTGGGGCTCCCAAGGTACATGTCCCAAGAGAAAGTACCAGACAAAGGCTATTTTATCTTTTATTACCTATCTTTGAAAGTCATGAAGTATCACATCTAGACTCGCTCAGTATCAAGGGAAAGGAACATAGATGCCACTTCTAGATGAAGGGTGCCAACAGTACACCATAAGAAGAGCATATGGGATTTATGTGGTCAACTTTGGAATATACTACTTGCCACCAACTCACTGCTGCAATGTTGGGAGTATATCTTGTGCCTCAGCGTGGCCATACCCAGGACAGTCAGGAAGAATCTAAACAGGGATGGGGAAAAGGTGGGTACTCGATCTACATGTGCTGGCTATCTGGTGCAGCCACTGCCATATTTCCTTGAGCTCATATTGCTTCTTCAGGCAGAATCAAATCTGCCATCTCGTGGCTTCTTTCCTCATGATTCAATTCTAGCACCTAATTATGGACTGAATGTCTGTGTTCCCTCAAAATTCATAGGTTGAAGCCCTAACCCCCAATGTGATGGTATTTGGAGGTGGGTCCTTGGAAGGTATTAGGTTTAGATGTCATAGGCGTGGGATCTTCGTGATGGCATTAGTGTTCCCATAAAAAGAAAGAGTCAGGCTGATGTGGCTCAGTGGTTGAGTGTCAATCTATGAACCAGGAGGTCACAGTTCAATTCCTGGTCAGGGCACATGTCTGTGTTTTGGGCTTGATCCCCAGAGTGGGGTGTACAGGAGGCCGCCAATCAATGATTCTCTCTCATCATTGATGTTTCTATCTATTTCTCCCTCTCCTTTCCTCTCTGAAATAAATAAAAAATATTAGAAAGTCCTAACCAGTTTGGCTCAGTGGATAGAGCGTCGGCCTGCGGACTGAAGGGTCCCAGGTTCGATTCCAGTCAAGGGCATGTACCTTGGTTGTGGGCACATCCCCAGTAGGGGGTGTGTAGGAGGCAGCTGATAGATGTTTCTCTCTCATCAATGTTTCTAACTCTCTATCCCTCTCCCTCCTCTCTGTAAAAAATCAATAAAAATATATTTTAAAAAAGATATATTAGAAAAAGAAAAGGAGAGTGAGAAAGGCCATGTGAGCACACAGTGAGGAGGCTGTGTATAAGCCAAGAAGTGAGCCCTCACCAAGAACTGAATATGCTGGCACCTTGATCTTGGACTTTCAGCATCAGAACTGTGAGAAATAAATGCCTATTGTTTGATCCACTCAGTCTACAGTATTTTGTTTTAGCTGCCCAAACTAAGCCACATCTGTATTGTGTCTTATCTCTGCAGGCTTATATAAATACTAGTGGCCCAGTGCACGAATTTGTGAACATTGAAAGAAAATTAATTAGAAGAAATATTTTAATATTGCTATTCACCCTTTATAATAGAAGTGTCAACCAAATTCACAATCGACAATGACAGATCGAAACACATGTGTGCCATTGGTGCCAGCAAGAGTTTTATATGTATCATGCATACACGAGTCAACTTAGCCTTTTATATATATATAGAATAAACTTGCTTAATTAGACCTGCTTTCTGATTTAGCTAAACTTTTTCCAGCCCAGTGAAGCACTGGGTAATTGTCAGCAACAGAGCATAAATATCAACATGAAGCAGATTATTATTGTAGATCATGCAGGGAGAACAAAGGGTAAAATATGTAACTGCAGCAGTGTTTGACTATATTCTGCACAATGAGAAAACCTGAAGTCATTTTCAAGGTCCACTATTTCTAACTTCTTTTCAGTTGGGTCAAGCTTCTAAACTTTTTAAATCTCTGTTTTCTGGCTAATGAAAGAAAATAGGATTCCACCGAGTCTCCTATCTACCTACTCCAGGACTTCTGTGAGGATCAAATGAGATGAGGCATGGGAAAATGCTTCACAGACATTTGGTTAAAGTGTAAAATGTTTGCACCTGGCTATAAAGCAAGTCGTGTTCCTGCGCTGAGGAAACTGCAAGGAGGCTAATTGCTAGGGAGAGGAAGCCAGGCATTGCTACGTGACATCATTACCCAGATGGACACTTAGCATATTAGCCTTTTATATATATACATAGGCATAAATAAATGTTGTATATATGAACCAATCCATTAATTCTGTCTGTATTAGTCAACTCAAGCTGCCATAAAACAAACAGAAATTTATTCTCTCCCAGTTCTGGGGGCTGAAAGTATAAGAATAAGATGTCAGCAGGGTAGTTTAGTCTGAGGTCTCTCTCCTTGGCTCACAGATGGTTGCCCTCTTGCTGCCTCTTCACATGGTTGTCTCCCTGGTATCTATTTTTTTTTAATTAAAAATGTTTAATGTTGACATAATTGCAGGTATCCCAATTTTCCGCACCCTTTGCCCACCTCCACCCACCCCTTATCCCTTCCCTTGGCCTTCACCAAACTATAATCTATAGCTTATGCTTATATGTTCTTTAAATCCTTCACCTCCTTTATTTATCTAGTCACCCCCTCACTCACCAGCCAGTGTGTCCCATGTATTCATGCTTCTGGTTCCATTTCGTTGGTCAGTTAATTTATTCATTAAATTTCCCTGGTGTCTCTTCTTCTTAGAAAGACACCAGTCATATTGGATTAGGACCCACACCAATGGACTCATTTTAAGGTAATCACCTCTTTAAAGACGTTATCTTGAAATACAGTCACATTCTGGGGATTGGGACTTCAACATATGAACTTGTGAGGGAATACAATTTAGCCCGTAACACTAAGGTTATAAAGTAACAGTGTTCCTTTGATCACATGTCTAAAAGATTTGAAAACAGTGATCATATTGCACCCTCTCATCCTCCGTTTTCCAAGCTCAAATTCACTCCCTCAGCACCACTGATGTCCCATAAAACTGGAGCACCCATTGTTTTGCCCAGAAGTGATTGCTAGACTTTGGCAGAATAAATCAAGTCTATCATTTCCCTGCCTTTGAAACTCCACTTGTTATAAAGTATTCTACTATAGTTCCCTATGCTCTGTTTCTCACTAACTTTCATGAAATAGTAATTGTCCTTAAATCCAGGAGTATTTTTATTATATTCTTTATTCTTTACAACCATTATGTGAATTCAATATTGCTATACCCATTATACAGATGTAGATACTGAGGATAAAAGAGTTCAGCAGAGACATAAGTCTAATGATAATGCCTGAATATACATCTAAAATTATATTACCTGCAGCACTTTTCATTCAACTTGTGTAACTTCTAAGGTCTATGTGAAGTCAGTGCTATATATAGCCTTTCCCTGAGCAAGTGAGTGAGGTCAGAGGGGGCCTGTTAATGTTTCCTGATTGCATTTCCTTACCTTTTCTTTGCACCATTTAAATACATTTATGTGCACATTTGTTATATAAATTCTGATCATAAAAATAATACATGCTTGTTTTCCATAATTTGGAAGGTGTAAAAAAGTTTAAATTTGAAAATGAAAACCACCCATTATACTACCAACCTAAAATGATAGCTTAAATATTCCTTTGTTTCTTCCAGCAGTATATTCATCCACACACATCCACACATTTGTATGTTTTATCAATATAATATATGCCTATATCTCAATATCATAAAATACTCCTCATAAACTTGATTTTTAATGGCTGCTAAATAATTCCATTGTGTATATGTAGCCCAATTTATGCAATAACCTTTTTTTTAAAAAAGACAGAAGATTGTAATATAATTCTCATGATTCCATTAATTACACCTTCTTGTGAAAACACTCATTCCATTTCTTGATAAAAAACCAACTAATTTCTTAAGCTTGGAATATGATCTCTTGACCTAATGAGGCTATATATATTCTATTCATAAGCCATAAGATATTGTAGCTGGAAGGGCTCATGGAAATCATGAACCCCAACCCATTTATTGCATATGTAGAAGGCCCAGAGAGGGGAGGGGGCTTGCCAAGGTCAACAGCGAAATCTGAGAATTCTAGAGTATAGATCACTAGAGGCCTGATGCACAAAATTCATGCAAGGGTATGCCTTTGCAGCCCTGGCTGCCTGGTGGCCTCGCCTCCCACCCACTGGTCGTTCTGGAAGGTCATTCTGCTGTCCAGTATAATTAGCAAATTATCTCTTTATTATATAGGACTAGAGGCCCAGTGCACAAATTCGTGCACTGGTGGGGTCCCTCAGCCTGGCCTGCACCCTCTCACAATCCGGGACCTCTCAGGGGATGTCAGATAGCCGGTTTCGACCCGATCCCCACAGGCCTGATCCAGACAGGAGGGAGCCCAATCCCTACAGGCCCAATCCAGACAGGAGGGAGCCCAATCCTATGGGTTGAGCATCTGTCCCCTGGTGGTCAGTGCACATCATAGTGACTGGTTAACTGGTCGTTTGGTCGCTTAGGCTTTTATATATATAGATTACTAAAATCTTTATAAAATGAGGTGTCTTTCCCATTCCTTTATTCATTCAACAAATATTTGTTGCATGTCTCATAGGCACTAGGCAATCTATTCATATAAAACAGGGAAGTTACAGTCACCACATACCCTCCTACTCCAGTGGTCTCTACAGGGTTTCTGAGCAGGTACCCCACATCCTTCTGCCTGAGGCTGTTCTCTAGCTTCAGAAATGTGCTGAGCCCTCTTGCTGAACAGGTAATCTATCAGATTTGAACATTTCAGAAATCACCTTCAACCAAGAATGGCTAGAGTTGGTGGACAGATACCCCAGCTCTCTTGCATTCCCCTACTAGCAGTGGGGTACTTGTGAGGCATGTTCCACAGCCCCCAATGGGTTCCCAGTGGGAAAGAGCCTCAGTGAACCCCAGAGGACCCATCCTTGTTTGGCTCATAGCACCTCTTGGGATCACCTCCTTAGATATTGACAAAAACAAGGGAAATATAGCTACAAACTGCTCCTCCCTTTGATTATTATGACAAATTTGCACTGAAATATTTATTGGGCAGAGAAAAGGAAATATATACTTAATCTAGGAAATATTATCTTTTATTTGACCTAGGAGCTACCTGCAAGGAAATCCTTGTCTCAAGTTCTGCTTCTGATAGAAATTCAAACCAGGACAAACTCATTTCAATGTTACAGGAAAAAATTACAGGACACCATCAAATAACACGACAGGGAAAAATCTTCCAGTTATCTGTTGCTATATAATAAACAAAATATAATGTCTAATAATAATAGCTTATTCTTATATCTAATGGGTCTGAAGTGGGCAGACTTAGCTGAGTGGTTCCCATTGGGGTCCCTTCTATGAACAAAGTTAGGTGATAGCTGAAATTGGAGTCACCTGAAGGCTTCTTTATTCATCTCCCTGGTATGTGACCTGATCAGGCATCTGTCTTTAAATGGAGCTTCTCCATGTGGCTAGCTGGGGCTTCCTCATAGCATGAAGGTTTCTGGGTAGTCAGACTTTTTACATGGTGGATGCTTTCTCCTAGAACCTAATCCAAGAGACATTAAATGCTCAATATTCAAAGACAAGCCTGGAAACTAGTACAGCATCCCATCCATTGTTTTCTATTGGACAGGCAGCTCCAGAGCCTGACCCAATTCAAAGGGGTAGGCATAGGCCCCACCTTTTAATGGAAGGAGTGTCAAATCAAATCATTTTACTAGCAGTGGTAGTGGTAGAGGAATGAGGAAGCACCTTTCTGCATAAGAGATATTTAAGATGAGGCACGAAGGACACAGGGGAAAGCCTGGCTGAGAGGCGGAGAAAACATAACAGATAGAGAAGAGTCTGTGTGCAGACACTTAACTTTCTGAGGACTTGAGAGAAAGTCAGTGTGGCTCAGAGGACATACTGGGAGGGAGGGCAAGGGCATGATCCAGCTGGGTGGGCCATGTAGGTGATGTTAACTACTTTAAGTGTGTATTTTTAAAATATATTTTTATTGATGTCAGAGAGGATGGGAGAGGGAGAGAGAGACAGAAACATCAGTGATGAGGGAGAATCATTGATCAGCTGCTTCCTGCAAGCCCCACATTGGGAATCGAGTTTGCAACCCTGGCATGTGCCCTGAACTGGAATGGAACTGTGATCTCCTGGTTGCTAGGGCAATGCTCAACCACTCAGCAACACTGGCTAGGCTAAGTTTGTATTTTAATGGAAATCAGAATCAGTGATTCTGTGATCTGATATATATATATATATACACACACACACACACACACACACACACACACACACACACACACATATATCCTGTCTCTTTTATTTATTTATTTATTTATTTATTATTTTTTATTGATTTTTTTACAGAGAGGAAGGGAGAGGGGCAGAGAGTTAGAAACATCAATGAGAGAGAAACGTTGATCAGCTGCCTCCTGCACATCTCCCACTGGGGATGTGCCCATAACCAAGGTACATGCCCCTGACTGGAATCGAACCCGGGACCCCTCAGTCCACAGGCCGACGCTCTATCTACTGAGCCAAATCGGTTAGGGCAAAACCTGTCTGTTTTAGATAAACTCAAAATGTGAGCCGCAGATCAGTTCCAGGTTGCAAAGATTATACCAAACCAAGATGAGTACAGAAATGGATCATAAGCATTTAGGAACTTTCATAGTATTTTGACTGCTGCAACATCTAAGTACATTTCTACTGTACATTTTTCATGTTTTACAAGAATTTTAGTCCACCACGGGGAAACAATATCTAGTCTTTTTATTACAGATAGTTTGTAAGACATGTCTTTGACTACTGTGCAGAGTGGGGAGAAGGATGGGGTCGGTAGAAGGGAGGTTAGCTGGGAGACTATTGGATGGCGACCATGACTTGGGTTAGAGCACTTGTCATGCAGGTGGAGAGAAGGACAGGGTTAAATGACGTTTGGAGGGTAAAACAGGCAGCAGCTGGTGATGGGTCGGCGATGGGGCAGAAAGAGAGGTGGGTTTTCCTGATGGCTCCCAGGTCTCTGGTTTGAGAAACAGATTTGATGGAGATGTGAGTGACTGGAGAAAGGAAAGAATGCAGCTCTGAATTGCTATGCATTTGCCATCCCAGTTTTTTTTTCCGAAACTCGTAATGGTCATTGTAAAGGAACTACATACTGCAGGCAAAGACACATTATCTTTTTATTTTAATTGGAAGCCACCTACATTACAGAAACAAGTCAACATAATTCACGTTTTTAATCAAAGAGAATTCTTTGAGAACAGAAGAGACATAGCATCGAAATAAATGAGTTGTAATTTTCTTAATGAACTAAGTCATCATGAATCACTGTGTGGAATCACCCCTGTGCTGTGGAGCCTGTGACATTTCCAACAATGAGACACTATTTGGTAAATATTAAAGACTGTTGGAGGAAGAGGATAAGAAGTGACCTTTCAATCTATATGGAGCATGTTAATTACGAAAAAAGGCGGCAATCGGTTGTAAAGAATTGTTCTTCTGTTGTCACCACTGAAGCATGTGCCCGCCTTTTGGTTATGAATTATCCTTACAAGAAATATGGATGCATGACATTTACATTTGCAATGTCATTTGGCATAAGTATGCACTCTTATTAAGGTCTTTGGGTCCTACACAATCTCAAATAGGGGTATGTTTTTAAGCTCAAATATATTTTCAAATTTCCTCCCGGAAACAACCAAGGAGGCAGTTTAATGGTGTAGGAAGAGATC
Source organism: Plecotus auritus (assembly GCF_963455305.1). Lineage (NCBI taxonomy): Eukaryota > Metazoa > Chordata > Mammalia > Chiroptera > Vespertilionidae > Plecotus > Plecotus auritus. The sequence goes on along the minus strand of NC_137785.1, from coordinate 37,997,247 downwards.
CAGAGTGGAGTCAGATGTTCCTTCTCTTGACTCATGAACTACTACTTACTACCAGAGTGATCTAAGTACATTTTATTTAGCCCAGAGTGTCTCACACTTATTTGACCACAGAAGCCTTTAAATTGCCTAAAAACCTCTTGATTTTCCACAGTTTTGTGGAATTCACAGTGATTCAGTGCCTCACAAAATGGGGATTTGAAACACTGAGCCTGGGTTAGTTTTCCAGCTCCCCCATCTGCTAAATATGGACATGGAGCCTCTGTGACCATGGCTTTCTTTCTCTGTTAAGGAAAAGGAAACCCTTTATCTCGTAGCATTGATGCTGGAAAGAATAAATAAAATGAGGAAAGGCATGTAAAATGGTTGGCAAAGAACTATGCAAATAGTACAGCTTAATACGTAGCAGTCACGTTTTAGTTTTCTATAGCCCCAGTGTGCAGTATGTAATAAGTGGCCATGGTCCATCAAATTCCTCCTAGGAAGATAGTGTAGGAGTTAAGAACCCAGGATTTGGGTCAATTGGCATAGCTGAGACAAGAACCTGTGTCTCCAAGGTCCATTCCTGAATCCCTTTCATTCTAGAGCATGGATTCTCCATGGTGGGAGAGGCTCATGTGTACATTAGAGAGGAGAAAGGAAAAACAAGTATTGAGTAAAATAATCTTATTTTTAAAAAGTAATAATGAAAGGAAGAGGGGAAGGAGATGACAGATTGATAATGTAGAGAAAGAGAAAGAAAAAAAGAGTGAGAGAGAAAGAGAAGGGATGAAAGGGAAGGAGAAAGAGAGGAAGAAGCAAGGAAGAAAGAGAAGAAGGAAGGGAGGGAGGGAAGAAGGAAGGTAGATAGGAATTAAACATCCAAATGAAAGCCCAAGACATAGAAGACTGCCATTAGGCTCAAAACAACTAAAGCATAGGTTCAAGTCTTTCACTATGGAAGTAGATTGGATCAATCCTGACTCTAGCCCTTGAGTGACCACAGATGGGTTTACCTAGTCTTCATAATCCTCAATTCCTTATCTTTAAAACAGGGTCAATACTGTTCTCTTTTCAGGGTTGTTATGATCAGAAAATAGAACAGCATATGTAAATGACTTAGCCCAGTGCTTCCTGGCCCATGCTAACATGTATTCAGTATTAGCCAGTACATGATTATCATAGCCAGGGTGTAACCTGCGACACTTTTAGAACTGAAAATCTCAGGGTCAAGTCAGTACCAAGAAACGAGACTGAGCAAAGAGGGAGGAATGTGTGGGTGGAGTAGGATTCAGTTAATGAATGTGAAGGCTCCCAGAAATAAATACTTAAATGAGAGATTTTATAAGGATGAGGTAGATCCCTGGGATGCAGTAAAAAGAGGTAGTATGAGGTGTTTTTCCCAATAGCAAATTGTATAAAGATTGGAAGGAAAATTAAATATGATGTGTTATTAAACCAATTATTAAGACCAAGTATTTAGGGTAGAAGATGGTATAATTAAATACACCAACTAACAGTCTGAAATACATGTTTTTGAAAAGTCAGCTTGGATTTCTATGCAAGAAAAATTAAAGGGTGTGGCAGATAGAGAAAGAGATCAATTCAATGAATTAATTTCTCAAGATCTGAAAGTGTGACAGAAATGAGAAAATTCCTGTTTTTGAACTTAGGGAATTTCAGAAATAGGGGTGAGCAAGAGAGAAACTCTGATTGCCTTTTAAATTTTCAGGAGTATTAGGACATGCTAAAAAATGTGCAGAAAAATATTCATATATAGGTCTCAGGAAAAAGAATGGGTCTAATCAAGAAAAGGGAGGATGGTACATGGTATGAAAGAGAACAAGTTGAAAGAACTAAAGGTTGAAGAGAGACACAAGAACTAACTTGAAATATTGTGTATCTACAGTAAGCTGCAGAATCAAAACCAAAGGTGGCAATATTGAGGAGAAGATGCAAGGTACAGATAGTCAGCAATTAATTTTAGCAATGGAATGAGCCTGCCTTAAATGGTAGTGAGCTTTGCATCACTTGAGGCATCAAAATGGTTATGAGTGCTGATCTATCAGGAAGGTTAAAGAGAGAATGATAGTATTGAACAGAGGTATTAGGTTGAATCACCATCCCCCATACTGCTTGTCAAAATATTGTTACAGGATACTAATAGTTATTAGAGAAAAAATAAGTAGAAGATAACTTGCTGGTCAGGTAAATTTGAGAAACATTAAATTAAACTAAAATAATTAAATGAAACATGCCATAGAATCTTTAGCACTGAGACTCCCCAAGGGAGGATATTAGTGTGTATCACTTCTGATAGAACAAGAGAAAAAAATTTTTTTTTTGCAAGATGAATATCATGTTGGAGGTAGAATATCATGTGTGAAATAATCTTTAGAAAACACTGGTGGACATAATCTCCAAATTATTTTCTACTTGAAGATTCCATGAGTCCATATTTAAAAAAAATCACGTCAATGTCCCTAGCTGTGATCAAATTTAACGGGAAACATAGAAAAACCAAGAGTACGGAAATTATAGCAAATTAGGAACCCTTAAATTAAAGGACATAAAAAAATAGAACGAGGAAACTAAAGATATTGAATAACTAAGAAGCGAACATAGTAGGGTCATGAGAAATAGTGTAACAAACAACCAGTATGTTGCTAATAGAAAAAAAGAGAAAAAAAAAACAACAACAAAAAACCTGGACAATGAGTGAATTAAATAACAAAATGAGAGCCAGAAAGAATGGGAAGGACATGAAGTAGTGGTGGATGTGGGTGTGTCTTTTATTTTTAAGTATGAGATGTACCTGGCCCAAGGCCAGACCAATGTGGACATAGTCAACTTCCTTCCCGATGGGAAGAGCTCCTCAGGAAATCCATCCAGAAGGCTTCACAGGAAATGTGGATTCAGACAGCATTGGCTCTTCATGACAGAGACTGTCCCCAAGCATCCTGACCTGATGAAGTTATTGTCCCCTTCCCTCATGGGGTGTGGCTGTTAGGTGAACTGAAATCATTGCCCATCTCCCTTTGACTACAGACTCACAAGAGCATGTTTGGTCTCTGCTTCTTCATTCCCCCAACTTTTGGGGAAGTCATAAGACTTCACTAATGTCAAGCATCACTTCCTAATTCCCTCCTGGCTGGTCATAAATTGTCCTCGGTAGCATTTGCTTTTTCACTGTATCTCTGAAGTCTACCCAACATCTTACAGAATTTGATCTCCAGTGGCACTTTCCCAATCAATCTTAATCAGATCTTTCCTTCTTCCCCATCCAAGCTTTGACCTCACGGCAGAATACCAGCTTGCCTCTGATGGACAGAAGGCTCTACTCCTCCCCCTTGTTTTATGAGCCACTAAGCAGATTCTGAAGGAGAACAAAGGAGAGATGCAGCTCTTTTACATGAGACATAACCGATACAGCCCCGTAGGAGGCCTGTTCTGGGACCTCTCAACAGCCCTCATTGGGAAGAACCTCATATTTCTCATCAAATCTATAGCTTAAGAAGTCACATTATAGCCCTTCAGTACATCTGGAAAGATTAGAGCCTATAAAAAAAAAGCCTTTGGCAAAAGCAATTTAAAGCTCAAAGCTCTAATCTGGAATTGGTATATTTATCCTGGTTTTTAATTATTAATGTTGCTTTATTGATCTGGTATCTAAAACGCAAACAACAAAAACTGTTCAAACTAATTATTGTGGGCTTTCTACCTTTTGGGGCTTCTCTGCTAGTCTTCAAATCTAAACCTTTCCTTCCCCCAATCAATAGGGTTTAATTCATTAACAAGTTCTAGAGCCTTGTTTCCACTGCGGGGCAATTTCCCCCTGGATCAACAGGAAGTGCACTGAATCTCACCCCTGGCAATAATTCTGTGGCCTATATAAACGTGTTTTCCTTGGAACTTTAAAACCAAATTTAACAAGCCCACTTTTTGGTTTTCTGTGCTCAGTGGCTACCCAATCCTTCATAAAAAAATTATTGCATGCTTCTATCTTACCACAAGGACATTATGTTATTAATAAATCTTATAAACTCGGACAGGACAGGGTTGTCATGTAGACATGAGGTCACCTTAACACTTGCTCATGCCTTTTCATTGGGTCAGAGACCAATGTTGGTTTTGTAGAAATGGACGCTGAATAATATGTATGGATGGGGAGTCTGATGGGTTAAAGCAGGTTGATGCATTTCACGTTGGATCCATTAGCCTGATTTCTGATTCACAAGCGTGGCTCCAGTTTCCACCCAAGGCAACTAGATACTTGCCATCTTGTGCATGTCTAGGACTTGACCACCACTAGAAAGACAACTCTAACTCCTTTGAATGGATTGCAGGATATATAAATGTTAATTAAGCATTTATTTACTCAGGGCAGTGCTAGACACAAAGGAGTATGCCATAAATATCTGTAGAAAGATAAATGCATGATATTTGTCTGATTCTTTGCCGTCAAGGAACTTGCAACTTAGTAGGGATTCAAACAAAGACACCACCGATCCATCCTCCCTGATGCTTATGTAAACCTTAAGGACAATATAAGGTACTCTCTGGTTTCTAAACATACCTTAAAACCCTTTTGAATATAATTATGTGTTCTGCTTGTATCACCTCTGGAGATGATGAGGAACATATGTTAAAATTTTCAGTGGAAAGTAGGAGGACTACATTTATTTTGTCGGTTAAATTATCTGTTGCCCTGAGGACATCATTAGTTTAATATACTCAAGTTGCTTTAAGAAGGTTTACAACAACAGGGTAGAGGTGGTTCTGTCTTTGCCTTGAGGAACTTACAATGAAAACAAAACAAAACAAAATAAAAAACAAGTCAAACTGATATGAACCAGATAAAAATATGATTTATCTTTTAATTTTTCATGACCCTACTCTTTGGACATAGTACACACTAAATCCATAGTTGTAAAATGCACACATTTCTAATGAAACTATTCAGACTATCTCAAATAAAACTTGAGCAATTTTTAAAAAATATTCTAAATCTCTGGTCAATTGTATTGCCTTCCTTTCAAGACAATTTAACTTGGGTTTGAAGAGTGAAGCTGTGGTCATAAAGTGCCAAAACGCTAGAAGAGAACCGAAAATTTCAGCTATATTCCTAAATATACATACCAAGTGAACATCAGGAAGACTGGTACATGTTTTCAGAGGACTGGCATGATGAGTTAAAGGCAAAAGTTGACAATATTATATGTATGTCTGATGGTGTACTTAGGTGAAAATATTAGAAAGTCTTCAAAACATTAAAATCTCCTAAAATAACAGTGAAACACCTTTCAAATGGGTTCCATCAGTTTTAATTATGAAAAAATAATAATTTAAAGTTTACATATTTGTTTGAAAGAGATAGTATTCTCTAAATATTGTTCTATAATTATTTTGATATTATAGATACATAGTGATGTTTTAGAGGATATATTTCTTTTGCCATGCTTGGAAAACTAAATAGAATTTTACCTAGTTAGTAGAAAATGCCTAAGTCGTTCCTATGAGATATATGACAGCCATAAAAATCCCAGGAGCAGAGATGATGTCATATGGAAGACTAATTAACACAGCTATGGGATAATGTATGTTATATGGTCATTAAATTTTTATTAAGGTCACTGTGAAGTATGGCTTAAAACTAATGATGGTAAAGACTTTGGGTTCAGATACCACCTGTGGGAGTGAGGAATAGCAGGGGAGTGGTTACATGAAAGTGATGGACTCTTCTCTATCTGTCACAAAAATTCATCATCCCTAAAAGAAAGCCCTCAAAGGGACTGAGACGTCAGAGTCATAGGAGGTTGTCTAGTGGATGAATAGAGATAGCATCCAATTAGGATGATCATGGAAAAGGCATAGATGTCTGGTAGTTCATGAAATGCCTCCAAATTTAGCAGCAGCATTTCAAAACAGAAGGTGGACAAGGGTGGGAGATAAGAAGGAAGGGAGATAGCGAGATAAAAGTTATGGTATTGCAGAGATTTCGTTTTGATTCTAAAGGTAAAGGAGTGTGGCAGAGAAAATGGTGATTACTTCTCATCCTATCCACTCCTCCATCTTTCTGCATTCTTGCATTTAGGGGCAGCCCTGTTACCAGCTCTGGCCAATAAGGCTATGGACATGTGTGATGGCTGTCACTCCCAGGCTGAAATTAACAATAGGTGGACCTGAATCCCCTCTCTCCCTACTGAAGACCCACAAAGCCTCCAGTTGAGAGGACAAAGCCATGAACACTGAGTAACCACATGGAGAAAAGTTATTCTAGAAAGTTGCCAGGACCCACAGTGGACTTTGTATGAGCAATAAATAAATCTCTGCTAGGTTAATCAACCAGGAATTTGGTACAGACTCTTGAGCATTATAAAATGAGGTTAACATGGTTAGATGGGGCCTATTAGGAAAATGTAGTAGCATACTCAAAACAACTGAATTAATCTGAATAACTATAACCCTAACATTTGCTGGCTTTTGCAGGGAGCTAGTTCTTTATATATGAATAAATTTTCTCATTTGATCCTCATAACCCTTTGAGGTTGGTATTACCATTCTTATTCCCATAATTTGTATGAAGTCAAGAGCTCACAGTGGCAGGATTCAAACTCAGCCTGTCTGACTTGAGAAGCAAACCTTTAGCACTTCAATATAACCCTAGTCCTTGAATTCCATAGTTAACTTTCAATGATGTCCAAGAATGCCTTGGGGTCAAGTCTGTTAGAGTGAGAATATAGGTTTTCTTTTAATTGGCACAGTCCTTGACAAAGCATATGGTGCATGCGCGCGCGCACACACACGCATGCATGTGTACACACAGACACACACAAACACACACAAAATATCCAGGTCATTTTCTCTGGAGGGATGGTCTTGTCCAATCCTTCCACATACCCAAACTACCTAAGCCAAAGCTGCTCAAAGTAGATTTGAGGACATTATAAGAACTCATGGGGGAGGGAGGATTTCAACCACATTATTAATTCCCATTAATCACCCTTATAAATCATTTATTATATTTTGTCTCTGGAGACACCCGTTTATACTATGGTAGGGTCCTATGTAAGATGTTTTCCTTTCCCACTTTCCTGAGTCCATTTTAGAATGGCTTCTCTTAAGATTTCAATAACCACTTGGTATTCAAAAATTCTCATTTATCTCAGAAAGTTCTTCAGCTATCTGTCCAGTCCATAAGATCTTCTTTCAATTCCCATTTTTAGTATTCTCTGCCATCGCATTAGTAACTTTTGAGCTTTTCCATTTGCAAAAGGTTTAGCATTATACCTTTCTTCTATTTCTCCCCAATTCCATTACTGACATTGTTCTTTAGTGACATCCTTTGTGAAATACCATCATTCTGGCCTGGTGCTCCCACCTGCCAAAGCCACAGGTTTGGTCAGACTCTTGAACCCCCAAGTTTAGGTCATCTCATGTCAGTAGGTCAGGAGCTATGATTAGGGGCTGTAGGAAGGATTCCGTGGGTTTGGGAATGTTGTGTGACTATGAAGCATAAGTAGATCATTGGAAACGGAGAAAACCTTCATTTTCTGCACTAGTGAGTACAGAAAATCCTGTGGGCGAGGAGGATTTTGGCCATAGCACTAGGTAGGGAATCGGTGCCAAGAAGATACTTAGGAGTTCCTATTAGGCCTCTTGCCCAAATGGCCATGGATCTGAAATTGTGTGCATAAAGCAAGAACTTGGCACAAGATTTGAGGTGATGAGTGTGCATGATGTCTCGGTTTGTGCAAGGGAGGGAGGCTGATGGAAAGTTTCAAGTCATAGATCTAGATGATGTCTGGGTAAGTGTCATGGGAGCCAGAGAGTGTCCCAGCCTAGGGCTGCAGTGGTTTTGTTGCAGAGAGTAAATAAATATGCTGCCAACACTGTGTTGAGAGAGAAGGAGGGAGATCCATATGAAAGAAAAGCACTTAGAAGCATCTCACAGTTGGCTAGACCATTGTTCTGGAGCTTAGGAGAGTTGATGAGTTGTAGGTAGCGCTGATAAATACTCAGTGAGTAGAAAGGCTCACTTTTGTCCATCTTGCATCATCTGGGGAGGCAGATTAGGATGTCAAAGATGGGAAGTGGGGAAGAGAAATATCTTAAGTAGATATAAGTCACTGTGTAATATTCCTTACCTAAATTATCAAATGTATTTTTATAACAGATTTATTATGTAATGTTATTAAGCAGATTAGGACCAGGGCTAATGTGAGTAAACGAAGCACATGCTCCAGGTGCAAAATTTAAGGGGGCACCCAATATTTGTACAACTCAGACTCTCTCGCCTTATCCTAATTCTCATCCTCGTCCTAGCTTTATTTAAAATTTCAATTTTTTCATTGTGAATGGTAAAATCTAGCCCCTTAGCATAACTCTTTTCTTGCATTAATTAGGAATTTTATTAAATATGCATTACACTATTTAAAAAAAATCTTTTTTAGAGTTATTTGGTGACCCCTTAAATTTTTCACTTGAAGCAAATGCCTCAATCAACTCACCTGGCCTTAAGGCCCATTTTGCAAATCAGGAAAGAAGGCCCAGATAACATTTGTACTTTGCCCAAAGCCACATACCTCGTCCACACAAGAGATTACAAACTCAGAAAAGCCTGAGTCAGAAGCCCCACTTTTTCCAATCTATCTGTAATTTGCCAAATAAGCTTATCCATTATTTCTTGGCAAGGTGGGACCAGGTGACATGATGGTATTCCAAGTGAGGATGTTCCTAAAGGACAATATCAATAACGGAATGGAGGGCAAATAGGAGATAGATTGCTAAACCATTTTCCATGGTCATAACATAAAAAAGAACACATGTTAAAATAGGAATTGAAATAAAACGTTTTGCATTGGACAGACAGCTGAGGAACCTGCTGAGTTAAATGAGAAATTCTGAACACCAAGTGATCATTGACATCTTCAGAGAAGCCATGTTTCTAGAACTCAAGAAAGTAGGGAAGAAAACCATTTTATGTAGGGCTGTACCACAGTATGAATGAGAACTTCCAGAGACACCATCTAACAAATGATGTGTTACAGTGGTTAATGAGAATTAGGCGTGTGGTTAAAATTAATTCAAAGACCAATGGGCTCCTGTAGATGACATTATTTATTTTTATGGAGTAGAACCATTCACTGCCTTAGTGGGAAAGAGAGTTATGCTAAGGGTCTAGAGACTTTACCATCTGCAAATATAATGCTCCAAGCAGCATTAGGTTATCAAATACATGTTGTGCTAGTTCAATTATTTCTTTTGAAAGTTTCTGTCTCTTTGTTGGCCATAAACTCAATGAGGGCAGATGTTATGTTAGCTTTGCTTACCCTCTTATCTTTCACACGTAGTAAATGCTTAATAAATATTTTTGATGAATAATGAATTTCAAACTGTATTTGTCATAGATAGGAAATCCCATGAGATGTTTCTGTCAGAGGCTAGGCTGTATTTTAGAACCCAAACCCTCAACAAACACATGTACACTGTCTGAGCTCAAGCATGCTGGCTTTCATTTGGTCCTTGAAGAAGCCACAGTTACTGCTGTCTCATATCACTGACACATGCTGCAGTTCCTGCTTGGAATGCCTAGGCCGTGATTTTCCTGTGTCTGGTTTGTTCCACCTCTTTGGACTCAGATTTAAGGTCACCTTCTAAGAGAGACCTTCTCTGACCAGCCAATTTGAGTATGTATGTGTGTTTGTTTGTTTTTTCCATCCTTACTATCTATGATAGTCCATTTCTTCACATTTCATTCTCTCTAAAAAGATTCTTCTGCTTGCATTCTTGTTTACTTTCTGATTTCCCCACTAGAATCTTATCTCCTTGAAGGTAGGGCATCACTGGTCTTATTCAGAGCTAAAAAGGTGTGCTGGTTTTGGAAGCACTTGATAAATATTTGTTGAGTGACTGAGTTGATGAATTAAAGAAAACCATGCACTGGGTCAAATGGGAGTTCCATTTTTAGTTTTTTTTTTGAGAAAACTCCATACTGTTCTCCACAGTGGCTGCACCAGTCTGCATTCCCACTAGCAGTGCACGAGGGTTCCTTTTTCTCCACATCCTCACCAGCACTTGTTGTTTATTGATTTGTTGATGATAGCCATTCTGACAGGTGTGAGATGGTACTGCATTGTTGTTTTGATTTGCATCTCTCAGATGATTAGTGACTTTGAGCATGTTTTCATAGGTCTCTTGGCCTTCCTTATGTCTTCTTTCGAAAAGTATCTATTTAGGTCCGTTGCCCATTTTTTGATTGGGTTGTTTATCTTCCTTTTGTTAAGTTGTATGAGTTCGCTGTAAATGTTGGAGATTAAACCCTTATCGGTGATAACACTGGCAAATATGTTCCCCCATGCAGTGGGCTTTCTTGTTTTTTTGTTGATGGTTTCTTTTGCTGTGCAAAAGCTTTTTATTTTGATGTAGTCCCATTGGTTTATTTTCTCTTTAGTTTCCATTGCCCTAGGAGTGGTATTGGTGAAGAAACTGATTCAGCATATGTCTGAGATTTTGCTGCCTTTGGATTCCTCTAGTATTTTTATGGTTTCCCGTCTTATGTTTAAGTCCTTTATCCATTTTGAGTTTATTTTTGTGTATGGTGTAAGTTGGTGGTCTAGTTTCATTTTTTTGCATGTGTCTGTCCAATTTTCCCAACACCATTTATTGAAGAGACTGTCTTGACTCCATTGTATGTTCTTGCCTCCTTTGTCAAATATTAATTGAGCATCGTGGTTTGGGTCGATTTCTGGGTTCTCTATTCTATTCCATTGATCTATATGTCTGTTCTTGTGCCAGTACCAGGCTGTTTTGAGAACAGTGGCTTTGTAATAAAGCTTGATATCTGGTATTCATTCTTCTTTTTCAAGATTGCTGCAGCTATTTGGGGTCTTTTTTTATTCCAGATGAATTTTTGGAGAGTTCATTCTAGGTCTGTGAAATATGCCGTTGGTATTTAATGGGGAGTGCATTGAATCTATAGATTGCTTTGTGTAGTATGGACAGTTTAATGATGTTGATTCTACCAATCCATGAACACAGTATGTTCTTCCATCTGTTTATGTCTTCCTCTATCTCTTTTTTCAGTGTCCTGTAGTTTTCCCAGTATAGGTCTTTTACCTCCTTAGTTAAGTTTATTCCTAGGTATCTTAATTTTTTTTTTTTTTTTTTGGTGCGATGGTAAATGGGATTGCTTTTTTAGTCTCTCTTTCTGTAAGTTTACTATTGGTGTATAGACCACTTCTAGGAATATATCCCAAGAAACTAGAATCACTAATCAGAAAGGATATATGCACCCCTATGTTCATAGCGGCACAATTCACCATACCTAAGATTTGGGAACAGCCTAAGTGCCCATCAGCAGATGAATGGATTAAAAAACTGTGGTACATCTACACAATGTGGATATGCTGTGGTAAAAAAAGAAGGAATTCTTACCATGTGCAACAGCATGGATAGAACTGGAGAGCATTATGCTAAGTGAAATAATCCAGTCAGAGAAAGATAAATATCACATGATCTCACTCATTTATGGAATATAATGAACAACATAAACTGATGAACAAAAACAGATCCAGAGACAGAGAAGCATCGATCAGACCATCAAACCTCAAAGGGAAGGTAGGGGAGGGTGGGTGTAATGGGGAGAGATCGACCAAAGGACTTGTATGAATGCATATAAGCCTAACCAATGGACACAGACAACAGGGGGGTGAGGGCATGGGTGGGGGAGTGGGGTGGGGCAATGGGGAAATAAGGACACATATGTAATACCTTAATCAATAAAGAAAAAAAACATTTTCAAGGAAGGTAAACAGATGGGCAGAGGTGCCAACCATATTTAAAGATTTATCTCGACACAATTTATAGTTTGTGCTAAGCTTTTTCTGTGGTTTCTTTCTTAGTTAAGCCATTGTCCAGAGTTCAAATGACAGAGTTCCAAGACATTTTGAGCCAGTGAAGTGTATTTTCTTCCTCCCATTGAAGGTTCTGTTGATACAGGAAAAAAAAAAGAAAGAAAAAAGAAAAGAAAACCATGCGAAAAAAAACCAAAACCAAAACCAAAACCAAAAACATGCAGCCACACTATTGAGTCTTAAAAAAAAGAATGGAGAGACCAGAATGAATGAAAAATGGACAAATCTCCAAGACACATTAGACACACTAAGAAGATTCATAGAATAACCCAACTTATTTTTTCAGTTGGATGATATATGTATATATTTAGACAGAATCACACTCCTGAGCTGATCTGAGGCAGGGTATACAGAAAGCAGTATAGAATAGATAATTATGTTTAATGGAAACATCCTTTTCAACTTGGCTCATAGGGATTATTACCAACCTGGGAAAGGGAATAGAATGTAACCCTTTCAATCACAGCAAACCATACAACCATGGTGGAGAACCTAGAGATAGATTTAACTTCTCCATTTAGCAAGTCGAGCACAGTGCTGGGCACACAGCAGACACTCAGCATTTATTTGTTACATGAGCAAAATAAGCTAATTTCAAGTGGTGAAGCATTATATGGAAACAGGCATTGCCTTTGAGAAATCATATCTTGGAGTCTGTATGTAATGTGAAAGTTGGGCATATGCACATGCAAAGAATAAAAGTTTTCACAAATAGTAATAAAATGTCAGTGGGACGTAGATTCTGAGATGGAGATTTATGTGCAGAAACTGTATTAAGAGGAAGCTCTCAGAATCAATACATTCATGGGAGTGAAAGAAGCAGGACCAGGGAGAAGGAGAAGCTGGGGTGAGATGCAGTAGTAACTGAGGTTTCAGCCAACCCCTCAGGAATCTGAGCTTGCTCTTTAGAGTTGTCCTGAATTAGGACAAGTGTGTCATCCCTTCATGCCACTGCACCTACAAGTTACCAGATGTGAGCTGTCTTTAGGAAGGAGTCATGACTTTGGATAAGGCAACTCTCATTAGCCAAGGGCAATTCCCAACAAAGCAATGCTCCTAGCAAGTGAATGAATGACTGCCTATGTTCTTCAGATTTTGTGAGTCTGATGGTACATCACTGAGCTAACTATCCCACTAATCCCAATGCAGAAAAAAAAACCACTATATAATTATCCTAATAATATGGATTTTAATAGGTGGAAATTATTTTATCTAGCTCTCAGGTTAGTACATGAGTTTAATGACTCTGAACTAAGTATTATACTGCTATCACAAAGCTCCAACCTAAATACTAATAGCAACAACAATAATATTCATGAAACCATTCTATATTTATTGAAAAGTAAGTGTCAGGCTCTGTTCTAGGTGCTGTGGATATAGCAGTGAGGGGAAAAAAAAAACACATGAAAATGTCTGCGCTATTTAAACTTATATTCTAGAAGAAAGAGGCAAACATGACAAATATAGCTAGCCAGAGGATTGATGATGGATGGATAATGGGTAGGCATTAGGAAATATGGATGGAAGGATGGATGAGTGGGTGCGTGGGTTGGTGGATGGAGAGATCAAAGGATGGATGGATAGATAGATAGATAATAGATAAATGATAGGTAAATTGGTCTGAGATTGTAAAAACCACATAGATAAAAATAAGGCAGAGGAAAAAATGGGGTAGCACTGGGCAGGGGTGAAATTCAGGGTTTCATAGGGATAATGGAATACTTCACTCAAAATAGTAGCTTCTGAACAAAGCCCTGAAAGAAGTCATGAAGCCATGTGTACATCTGGGGAAGAGATGGTCTCAGCCAAGAAAATGATGATATTAGCTAGCACTTATTGAAAGTTCACCATGCAACAGAAACCCTGCTAGGAGTAAACTATACCTTGTTTAATCCCCCAATGGGTAATATTAGCTCCCTTTGACAAAATTTTCCCCCCAAGGTCACCTAGCAAGTAAATGCAGGAGCCAGGATTCAAACCCAGTGTGAAAGCCTCCTTCAGAGGAAGGAGAGTGAAGGAGGAAGTGGACTATAGTTGATAATAAAAATAGGTCCCACCACTGGCTCCTTGAAGCTGGTCATGCCTGGACATGTCTAGATACTCCAACTAGTAGTGGAAGAGCAAAAATGCTGACTCAGTGAGCCTGATTCCAAACCTTGAGTGGTTAACCATTGTGCTACCCTGCCTTCCAAACAGCCCAGAGTGGGTACATGCCAACTGGTTGGTCTGGCTAAGATTTTAATGCCCAGACAGACCATGTCAAAACAAGCCCTTCACAGAATGCTGCCTTAACCAGGTGTCTAATTCACAAAATAACTAATTAACAAACAAACAAATAAAAAAATGGGAAGACCCCAGGGTTTGATGATGAGAAGAAACAAGCCTGGCTGGTGATAGACAGAGTGGCTGCCCTTGTTTGGAGGGAGGTCTGATATTGGCTGGATGCCTTCAGGTCCCATTGTATGTCCTCAACCCTCTGACAGAATTATTGGCCTCTTTGGCATCTGTCCCCTCAAGCATCCTCCCCAGGCCCCAGGCCACCTTACCCACAGGATGCAGCCTCAATGAAGAGGAACAGATGGATTTGACTATGGATGATTTGGACCTCACCCAATGCCTCACACTTGGCTTTTCCCACACGGATCAAGCTGATGCTACATCAGAAGACCCTTTCACTTTCAGCAGACCCTGAACTGAGGGAGCAAAAAAGAGGCTAAGCATTATTGTTATTTCACCCATGTTAGCTCTCACCACGGTCTTACTTCTCACAAAAGTCTTACCAGATAGGTATGCTATTTCCATTTTATGGAAGAGAAGTGAAGGCTAAGAGAAGGTAACAACAGGTTAAGGCTATGCCCCTTAATGTTCATTACACTGATGTCTGTATAACAGTATTTCCTGAGCTGTGTGCAGGGCTCTACAAGGGATAGATACTCAGGTCACTGAATTAAGTCCTGGAATTATGAGGCTTTTGATGAGAAACAGAGGTCCTATTCTCTAGGAGTTCATGATTTGAAAGGGAGCCAAAGAACTTGTATGCATATATGCATAACCCATGGACACATACAATAGGCCTGGTGAGAAGGGCAGGGGCGGGTTGGAGGGGGTCAATGGGGGAAAAAAGAGGACATATGTAATACTTTCAATAATAAAGATTTTTTTTAAAGGGAGTTCTATGTCCTGGCTGAATTTCACTTTCACTTAAGACACCCTCCATCACCTCCAAAAAACCCAGCCCAACTTTCAGAGATGCTGACCCAGAAACACGTTAACTTCTAAGAATGCACTGAAACCTGTCCTCACTAGGTCCTTTCTCTAAGTTCAGAGTGGAAAATGCTGCTGTCTCAACTCTCTCCTTCTCTATTCTGATTATAAAATCTCATTTGGGTCAATTTCACTCTCGTGCTTTTTATTCCCATGGCTTCTCTGGTGTTGGGGTTGTTTCCACCTAATGGTTGGCATTTTGGACTTTTCTGAACCCAAGCTTGGGCAAAATTCTCATTTGAAACTTTCGTAAAGATACAAGCTACCAAGATATTCTTATTTCTGCACATTTAAAACATTCTCTGTATCATCTTCTTGGATTCCTTCTTCATTTTATTTCTTCCCCACCCTACCACTTGGCCCACCCTAAATTAATGCATGAGAAATAATAAAGTTTTGGGGGGGGCTGGGAAACAGGGGGCAGTGGAGTCCAGAATGAATCAGATTAGTGGGAGATGCAAACCTTCCCAGATGGGGGCTTCTGGCTCCTGACTTATTAAATTGCTGCTGATGCCTCCCTGATATCTCATTTCCTATGTATTTGTAAGCATCCAAATTGCCTCATCAGTAATCTCCATTTTGCCTCTCTGACTTTGAATTGTTTAATCCGCTTTTAAAGTCTCTTATCTGACTGGGCAATCTTTAAAATATTTTGAAGATGTTTTCTTTCCTACTAGAGAGTAGCCATCAAGTATGACCACAGGGCCATATGTTAATTAGGCATCTAATCTGCCATCTCCCAAGTGGGCCCTGATTATTAATAGTTTTGCAGAAAAACTAAGTTTGAAATATCTCTTCCAGAAGACTTTGCTTGGCTTCCTTCTTTGACCTTTCCCTGGCAATCTATTCTCTTGAGCCTTCTATCTTGTTATTTATAATATACCTGATGCAAACCCTGTCCAAGTAAAATTAAAAAATAAGAATGTTTGCTAAAAATTAGGGGGGGAGGGTGGGTGGAAAGAACACAGATTATTAGATATTTTTCTTTTCTTATTTTTTCAATTATATCTCCCCTCCCAACAGTTGAAATTTCTTCACATTCTTGGATCCCACCCTACTATCATCACAGATGTGCCTATGTTCAAATTTCATCCGTTTCCTGAGTAAGCCAGATGTTTCCTGGCCAAAACTATGACATTCACCCAATGTCTTTTGGTACGTCCTTTGGCCAGGACAAAAGCTATTTCCAGTCACCATCTCTCACACGGAATGAGTACCTTCCAACGTGGCCTTCCCCAACCTTCCTTTCCTTTCTCACCATGACTGCCAAGAGGGGTTCTGAGAAGCCTCCACCCATTCCAAAGCAGGACATGTTCAACAAGGAGCCCCCCAGAGCCCAGCCAGGTCTGCAAGCATCCATGAAACAGCCTCGCCTACTGTCCCAGCTCTTTTATTTTTCTTCCTCCCTACATAGAATACCCATTGGGTGCTGTGCCATCAATACTGACTTTTTCCAAACTTCATTGATGTAGAACATCAGTAAAGCATCCTGTAGGATATCTCTCATCCACCTTGAAATGCATCACTCATGGGGCTTGGATGATGTCACTGACTACATTTCCTTTCCATAAGGAATTAATGTATTCTACTTGGCAACCCATTTAAAATACCTGAACAAACCATTAAAAGTGGTGTTGCTTATCCTAGACAACAATGAAGAGGAGAGAGCAGCAAAGTAAATGTCACTGGTAGACTCAACTCTTCTTTGATCATGAATATGCCCATATTCCAATACAAAGAACTAAACCCCAGGAGGGTCAGTGATTGCATTTACATAATTTATTTGAATCAAGTTGATGGTACTGACTAAAGACTAGTATTTCCATTAATTTTGTCAGAATAAAGGTCTCTTTTCCTACCATGTTTATGTGTGTGTATTCACATCTCTCATATGCATGCACCCGTGGTTCATAGTATGAAGCATAACACCCTTTTGAATAAAACAAAACACTCAAAAGTTCACCATTGCAAGTATTTCCTAATAATAGGTTTTAAAGAAAGAATAACAAATATTAGCCAACCAAAGGAACTCTAAATTTTATCAAGCAAAGCAAACATTCCATTTGTAATTATTATTAAAGATGGGTTAACATATGAAACACTCAAAATGGCAGATTCCTGGAGCAAATTCAATGGGTTGGAGAGACAAAGCTGAACTATGTGTGAGTGCAGCTCTGATATGATGTTGACTATTTTGCCAAGAAAAGAAAATACAAATCAAGAATTTTTATAGAGGATTATTGCATACTTGCTATTTTTTTTAAGATCTCTTTCTAAATTAGAATGTGGTAAGAGAGAGAAAAAACACTTGATTTTTCTTGGGTATCCAATTCCAGCCACCACTTAAGGCTCTTCTCAATTCCACCATCTTCTGTGAGGATTTTCCTAGCTGCCCAGAGTTCATTGTTCACCATTCTTTCCATTGAGTCCAGTTGAACGTCTTGACAGTATACATGGCTTGGGACAGCCTAGTCCGAGTCAGCATTGCTATTCAACTAGGTTATGGAGGTCTCCACCTGTCATCCTGTGTCCTTCCCTTCTCCTCTCTGATCTCTTCTCCCTACAGCACGCAGCTGGTGGGAGACTTTTAAAACATGAGTCTGTTCATATTGCTTCATTTACTTTAAACCCTTCATTTGTTTTAATAAATTAAATGCCAACCAGATATTTTCCAAAGCTCACCGAATCCATGTCATGTTGCCTGAACACATCTCCTGTCTTCATCCCCGTGTTCTCTTTGCTCCAGTGCCACTAAACACCTTTCAGTCTCATCAATAAGTAAAGCTCTTTCCTGATTTGGAACCTCTCATGTGCTACTCCAAATGCATCGAAAGCTCTCTTCCCCCACCTCATTGACTTCTTAAATACTTTTTTCCAGGTGATTTTAATGTTTCAGAACAGAGAGCAGCAAGCTTGTTCGTAAAGGGCCAAATAGTAAATATTTTTGGTTTTGTGGGCTAGACTGTGTCTGTCAAGACTGCTCAACTCTGCCTAGTACAGCTTGAAAGCAGCCATAGACATTACATAAATGAGTAGGCATGGCAATGGGCCAATAAAACTTTATGTACAAAAACAGATTTGGAAAAAAAAAAATAAAGCAAAAAGAAAACAAGAAACCAGATTTGGCCTGCAGGTCACAGTCTGCCAGTGCACTGATGTAAAGAAATTCTTAAGTAGGAATATGCTTCAAGACTCCTTCAGAACCATTTTCACAGAACAGATATGTGGACTCCTAAACATATGCATGACTGTATTCTTTGTAAAGTCCCATAAACATGTCTGATGGGAACTGCAGATCAAAAGAAGTTAGAAGGAAATTATGTACATATGGATTAAAATGAGGAAGTGCTTTAAAATATTTCTTGCCCTGGCAAGTTTAGCTCAATGGATAGAGCATCGGCTTGCAGACTGAAGGGTCCTGGGTTCAGTTCTGGTCAAGGGCACATGCTGGGGTTGCCGGCTCGATCCCCAGTAGGGGGTGTGTGGGAGTAAGCTGATCGATTATTCTCTCTCATCATTGATGTTTCCGTCTCTCCCTCTCCCTTCCTCTCTGAAATCAATAAAAATATAAAAAAACAATAATTACTAATAAGCATTAAAAATAATAATAAATAAAATATTTCCTTCATTCCCTGTAAATCGGGCTGCCTTGCAAAGGGAGCTTCCTATTCCTGAAATATTCAAACAGAAAGTAAGTCTCTGACAGAAATTGTAATTAAGAATTCCTATCAAAGCTCAATGTATAAAATAATTCCACTGTCTCCAGAACATCCTATGGCTCAATGGTGTGCTAGAAAAAGCTTGAACTTTGGCATCAGATAGAACTGAGTTCAATTCCAACTTTACCACTTATTAAGTGTTTAATTATGAGAAGTGTTTAATTATAAGACTTGGCTTGCTTATCTTTAACTTGGGGAGACTAATTAATACTTACTGGCATGGTGCCAGCTAAGACACATGATATATATATCATATGGCTAGCATAGGCTATGACCCCATAAAAGATTCTCAATAAATTGAATGCACTTTTAGTATTAATGTTATATTTACTTTGTCTCACATCTCACTACTTTGACCTAATATCAGAAGTTCCAAGTTTCTAGCCTAGGATGTCTAAAAATGTGTCCCACTAAAGCTTGGCTCACTTTTCCCCATCTAGTCCTCTCATAGTCTTTTGACTATCTGAGACCTTTGTCGAATACTATGATCACTTGAAATCTCTATTCTCTTCAACCCCATCTTTGTGGGATCCCACTCAGCCATTCAAAGGGTCCTTGTCTATTTAGCTCATGAAATGTTTGTGTGGTCATTGAAGCTGTCCTTGAAGAAGGGTCTAGGACTAGGTAGAGCCTTCCTGTCTGGATCACTGCCCCAAAAATGTTCTCAGGCAATAAGACCTTTGGCCAGATTCACATGGCTAAATGTACACACTTTGTTCTCTTTTTGTACTAAATGACTCCACCTTCCCAGAAATTCCACCAACTCTTGGGACCATGTGAATCTCCAGTGTAAGATATTACCTTTATGATTACGGAACATGACATCCCTACACATTCTCAGTCTAGGCCAGCAGTCCAGAAACTAGCCTACAACACATTTTGCAATACTGGCCTGAATACAAGAACTTATCAGCATGAGCTTCCCAGGTATCCACATGGTACTTCTCAGTATTCACCTTTGAAGGAAACATGGGCCCAAATCATTAGTTTTCAGAGCCACAGATGGTACAGATAAATCTCCAATCAATATGTGCTCTGATAAGTTCTTATCAGCAGGAATAGATCCCAGGAAGTGTTCTCCAGTTGATGCTATCACACTAAGTAAGCCACTAATAACCCTGTCTAATGTGTCATTCTGCATCCCAGAGACTCAATCCCATAGCATAAAGTCTGCATTGGGCCGAGTGCTGCAAATTTTAAATGCCAGTGTTAAAGGATTGTGGGAGATAAATATGTCTGGTTTTGGACTCTACTTTTTCAGGGCCCATTATACGTTATAAGCCTTTGTCATAGAGAAAGCTTTGGGAGAGTAGCAACTGAGATGAGGTTTTCACTTGAAGATCTCTATGCCTTGAGAGGGAGGTGTTGAATAAGCAGTTTGCCGATTCCTCAGGATGGCTCAGTGAGCCAAATTACACTCCCCATGTTAATTATAGCTGATGTTCATGTCCCTCTCCTAAAAGAATAAACTTTAGGTCAATTTAATATATGGGGAATCCACTCTCAAACCTTGGATTTTCAAAGGAGTTATGATATGGGCTAATGTCCCATATATTAGATGGAACACCAGTCCTTCACATGGATGCCACCTTTGCTATGGAGTGATCAATGATCTCCTGGGGCTAGGATTATACATATCCACATATATAGCTAAAATATAAAGCATGATTTATGGTAGAATTAACTGGTACAAAGTGAGTGCCATTTTGTAGGATTTCATATTTAGTGAATATTGTAGCTTATACACATGTGTATGCCCACCAGATAAGAAAGAGAGCATGGCCTTCAGTCAACAGTAAAAAGAGAGCTGAGTTCTTTGGTCCAACAGCCCATGAGGAACTGAATGCTGTCAGCAATGAGCAAGGAGGTTTCTTTGAATGAGATCATTTCCTAGTCAAGCCTTCAGATGGGACTACAGACTCTCGACAGACACCTTGATTATGGCTATGTGAGACAACAAGAAGCAGAGGATGCCACTAAGTCATACCCAAATTCCTATTCCAAAGAAACTTTCAGAAAATATGTGCTATTTTAAGATGAGAAGTTTTGGAGCAATTAGTTGAGCAGCAAAAATAATTAATACAATGCTGAGAGAGGCTTTACTGAAGAAGTTATGAGCAACATGTGGCATGATGAAAGTTGTGTGCATGTGAGAGTGTATGTGTCCCTATCTTAAGAATATGGCAGTAGGTAGAAACTTCAGGAGTTGGTCACATTGTTCATGCTGAGGCCCAAGAGCAGAGGAGAAAAATGCTTTGCTTCCTATATAGGAGAGAATGCCAGGATCAGGGCAGTAGAGTTTCTGTTCAAGTTTCAGACATCAAGGAACTTCCTTGGATTCTAAAACTCATAGGAATTAAAAGATATCTGAATGTCCTCATTACTGTATGCCTGGTGCTGACACTCAGCAGGCACAATAAATACTTATTGAATGAATGAATGAATGAATAGAATCCAGAATTGATCCAGATTGAATGAATACACTAAAAAAACATATCTAGGCCAGGTGAAGATTTCAGAAGCATTTTCCAGTGTTTGGAGATAGACACTCTACCTTGGACTGGTGAGGAGTCTGGAACATGCTGAGAGGACTTGAGCATGATGAATGATAACACAGTCCAAATCACAAGTTAGTGATGTCCCCACCTAAATCATCTGTTAAGAGTGACTGACTCAGCATTTTGAATCAGGAGTGACTATTGTGAACAGGAACGAGGATGGGATAAAGAGAGTTCACAGCTGAGCAGGTCACTTGACAATAAGTGAATCTGGTGCCAGGTCTTTCCTGCTGACATGGAATTCTGCATCCACAAAAGGCCTGGAGGGGAATGTGTTGCTGCTGCATGACCCACATGCTTCTGGAATCTCCAGTGGGCTCCATCTCCCCAGTGCCTCTGGATGTGCAGTTCCAAACCCAAACGTTGTGGAACCAAAAGAGTCAGCATCCCAGGCTGGAAATGCAAATTCTCTGGCCCCACCCCAAACCTACAGGATCAGAAAACAGGAAGAAACAGAGAGAGAGCAATTGGTGTTTCAACAATTCCTTGGGGAATCCTGACATACACTTATGATAGGTTTATAGTGAGAAGTGACTATTATGGAGGGTTCTGTGATGCTCTAGATGAGAGACAATGAGGGCATAACTAGTGGAGCTGGCAACACAAATAAGATTTGGAGGCACAACTAAGATATATTTTTAAAGTTAGAATTTTTGGATTTGGTGATTGAGGAAATGCAAAAAAGTAGATGTGAGGGATGATGCCAGGATGGCTAAGGATTCTAGCTTGATTATTTGGTTAGATGGGTTAACTTTGGAAAGTTAACCTTGCCTGTTTTCAATATCCTAAGGTGCAGCCTGCAACAGAGGTATACAGGGATACAGGGCTTTAACTGCTGAAGCCAGGAACATCCTGGGCAAACCCGGAGATTTAGTCACCTCAGCAGTAGAGTTTTGGAATAGGGTAATCACAGTGATGAGTGCTATGGCCTGAACTGTGTCTCCCCCAAATTCATATGTTAAAGCCCTAATCCCCAATTTGACTCTATCTCAAGATAGGGTCTTTAGGAGGTAGTTACGGATAAATGAACTCATAAAGGAGTCTCAATTCTGTGGGACTGTGGCTTTATGAGAAGAGGGAGATAGAGCTTTCCACCATGTGAGGACACAGCAAGAAGACACCAGTCCAAATGCCAGGAAGAATCCTCACCTGAACCTAACTCTGATCTTAGACTTCCAGCCTCCCGAACTGTGAGAAAATAAATGTCTGTTGTTTAAGCCATCCAGTTTGTGGTATTTTGTTATGACAGCCTGAGTTGACTCAGATGATGATATTTGTATTTATTGAGCATTTATGATGTGCTAAACACTGTGAAGTACTTTACATAAATCATCTCATGTAATCCTTATAACACTTTCTAAAACAGGCAGGATGATGATCCCCAATTTACAGATTAGTGAACTAAGACTTGGTCAGGTTAAACTGTTCACAATATTACACAGCCAATAGTCAGCAGGGCTAGGGCACTGATTCTCCATTTTGACTGAAATCCCTTGGGATTTAAAAAAAATACTGGTGCTTGGGTTCCATTACTACTACTACTACTACTACTACTACTACTACTAACAATTGATGTGGGAATATAGGCTATACTTTGGAATATTTAAATATCCACTATGTTAGAATCAGCTAGGAAATGTAAAGAAACAGATATCCAGCCTCACCCTGTACTAATTAAATCAACAATCCAGGGGCTCCTAATATTCTGTTGTACCCATTTCCACCTGCTTCCAGATGCCAGGCAAGCTACTTCTTCAGATTTGTTTATTTTAAATGCTTGAAGAATATCTGAGAGGCATTGCTGAGAGCATATATCCTAATATCAGACCTATATGATGGGTTGGGAATGGGACTAAAAATACAGAGTCCTAAAATGTTCAACAGGAGCATGAAGATTGAAGTCATGATTCCTTAAGAATTAACCCAGGTAATGAATGTAGAAATGGAGAATTCCAAAGAACATAACTGACTTTTGGATGTTGAAATATTTTGGTTCTCTGTGATAAAATAGTCATCAGAGAACATTTGGATATTATCTTTGTTAAGACCTTGCCCAAGAACCAAAGATCAATCCTTGACCTTCCTTGGCACATACAGCCCAACAGAGCCAGATATTCCACATCAAACTCAATTCATCCATGAATAAAGAATGACTCTGGATTTTGGACATGCTGCTTGGCGTATGCCTGAGAGGTCAATGGACCTTGAGATTTCACATCATTGATTCAAAAGAGCCAAGCCAATTAAGAAACATGATGTGGATATGATATCAGGGAGGAAACCTCTAGACTAAAGTAAAAAAAGAAAAGTCCTCTGTTTTTATTATCAGTGAACCTACCTAAAGCAAATTTATTTCTACATCATGGGAATAACAAGGGGAAAGCAGAAGAGTTAGACATTTATTTTATTTTCTCTCTATCATTCTAGAATCTAGGTTGAGAATTATTTTTAATGGTGAAATACTGTGTCTATTTCTGAATGCTTAAGGCCCATTTCAGTTCTTGGAGCATTGTAAATGCTCAATAAATGTTTGTTGGATGAATTATATTTCTAACCTAAAGGATCATGGGATTCATGTGCTAATGAAATGACTGAAATTGGTCAAAATTAATCAAGGAAGTCTTTCAGAGGTGATGCTTTGGCCCAGATCTGAGGAGCCAAATCTAACCACATCTCAATGCTTCTTGATGTATTTAACCTTGTAGAAGGGAATGATTGTTGCTTGCTCATTCATTTGCAGCCATGAGGTGCAATAACATCCAAGAAAGGTGACTTTCAAAGAAAATGGCTTGTTGATGTTGGAAAAAATGCAGAAGGGGAGAAAGAGAACTTTGAGACAAAGTTCACTTTATTTCTCATATCAGAATCATATAGATCCAAAAGTGTGATGTTTTCTCTCAATACTCTATCATCTAACTATCTACCTACCTATCAGTCTCTCAATCATCTATTGCTTTCTAACAATGAAAGACTACACTCTGTATCCTCTTTCATAGATTTTTCAAATTCCTTAGAAAGGTGGTTCAGGTTATAAGAAGTTCAAACAGCTTGAAAAATGGTTTTCATGTAGTAATTATCTAGATTAAAATGATACTGGATTTTCTTCATGCACATAGTTAAAGTTTGTCAAATGTCAAAAGTTTCTTTTCTGTCAAAATGAATAAACTGGCAAGTAAGTTCCACAAACCTGCCAGTCTTTAGGGGGCTTTTCTCAGATTGGCAAAAGAACTCAATTGAAGAAACCACTTATTAGGTGAAATTGGAAGATCCCCCAAGTCATAAATCAATTTCCAACTTGCAGGAAAAATATTACTATTCATTTATTCACTTATTTAAATTTATTTATTTAAATTCATTGGGGTAACATTGTTTAATACAATTACATAGGTTTCAAGTATACAGTCCTATGATACAGGATCTGTATATTGCATTGTATGGTCACTAGCCTCAACAAATTTAAGAATATTACAATCATACCAAGCATATTCTCTGATTACAATGCTTTGAAATCAGAAATAAACTGCAAAAAGGAAGCAAAAAAAGGAAGCAAAAAAATATTGCTTTTTAAATGCCTGTAACTGTTATTCCTTATTTCAGGACTGTGAAGGCTTTACCAGAGGCAGGCTTAATTGATGAGGCAGCCTTCAGAGGAATTATCCCAGCAGGCACAGGGAATGGAGTGCTCAGAACCACACCAAAATATTGGATGTTGTTTGCTTTGGGCTAATTCAGGAAATTAAAAAAAAAAAAAACTTTTTTTAAATTTGCATTGGTTTCTTTTCTGAGTTATTTTTCTTTTCCTTATTTATTTATTTATTTTAGTAAACAGGGAAAGAAAACTATGGGGAAAATATAAGGTAAACTGTTGGAAAGAACACTGACATCAAGTCTGGTTTTTCTCCTAAAAGCTAGTTCCGTAGACCGAAACAGGGACACTAGGCCTGACAACTACAACAGGATTTCTCAGGACCTAGCCTGCTAGGCAAGGAAAGTACCAGGCCTCCCTGGGAAGTACTCACACAGATCCACCTGGATCATCCAGGAAGCACCTGGAAATATCCCCAATCCTGAAAGGAAAATTTATGGTTGTTTTGCATGAGGGCATTTGATAAATGAACTGTGCCTTTGATAAGCCAATGCCAAGCAATTCTTTATGAGGAGCCCACAAAACCAGAGGATTGTTTGTATGGTACACACAACACCAAGCAGTTAGCTTTGGGCTTCACCTAAGACTTCAACAGTTGGTTCGTTCGTTCATTCATTCATTCATTCATTCATTCCCCATCTTAAACTCAATGATAAAAGACCTTCCACAATGCCTGTCAGCTGGAGACCAATTTCTTTGCCCCCGTTATCATTAAAACTCATCCAGAGCCATCCACAACCGTATTTTCTATTTTCTCAACTCCCATTCTTTCCAAATGCCACCTAAACAACTGTTATGAAGGACACTATCTTGCCAAGCCTTGTGATCAATTATCTGAATTCCTTTCAGTCAATAGCTCTCTTCTGAAAACACTCCAGTTTTCAAATGCCATCTATATCCTCATGAGCCTCTCACTTATATCTCCAACTCTATCTTCTCCTCTGAGTTTCAGATATGCCCCCTGATTTCTCCTCTGACTGCTTTACTTGGATGTCTATTAGGAGTTGCTGACATCATGTGCCCAAAAGAAAACTCTTACTTCCCTCACTCCAAACCATTCCTCAGCTGATTTCTTCTATCTATATCAATGGCATTTCCATCTATCCTGTTGCCAGACCCAGAATCTAAAAGTCAGTCTTAATTCCCAATTTTTCCCTTTCACTGCCACACTATGATGGTTCTGGGTCCAGCATATATCTGGAATCCAATTTGTTTCAAAGTCTTCCCTTCCCCACTCCAGTTCAAGGTTCTTTCCTCCCACTTGGGTTCCCTCCCACAATAGCTTTTTCTCTTTTAACTTCTCCCTACAGGTATTTTAAAAGTGTGAATCATATCTGATTATTCAAGACACAGCTCCAATGACTTCCACTGCAGTTAAAATAAAGCTCAGACTCCTTAACTTGACCAACTGTAATCTTGCCTTTTCTCACCTCTGACCTCTGACTTCAGGTGTGGATCTCCCATATGTCTTCCTGCTCTCACAGTGATCTAGCTTCTCAGCTCTCCCTTCTTTCTTTTGAGTCCATTTCTTCCTGAAAGCCTTTCGGCTGCTTGGTTTCTTTCAAGAAAGTGGTTCTCTAAATTGGTGAATCATCAATTTTAACTGTACATTAGAGTCAAATGAAGAATTAAATAAAAAATGCCTGGGACTCTACCTGGTCCAATTAAATCAGAATCTTGGAGGCAGGAGACTAGGAATATGTATCCTAAAACTTCCCACACAATAGAATTAGTATACTGCTAAGTTGAGAACACTTTGCACTATATCTACACAAGGTTGTTCACATCATCAAGTCTCAGCACCATCATCTCTGCAGAGATGGTTTCTCTGGCCATGTCAACTAAGGGCTCCCACATTCTCTGCCACTCACTGACCTGTTATCCATTCCTTTGTGGCTCCTTATAGGGCATATCATTTCCTGAGATTATGTTGCTTGATTTCTTGTTTAGTGACGATCTTCTCTTACTAGAATTGAAGATGATGATGATGGGTCTAAGTTCCATTTTACTGCTGTGTTCCTGACACTTACCACTCTGTGCATTGGCCAGAACATCATTACATGACCTGCCAAATTGCTAGGGAAACTGGGAAATTTAGACTAGCAGTGATCCCCAGAAAAGAGGACATAAATTGGGTGGTCATCTAGCATCCTCACCACACATCATGGGAAAAAGAGAGTATTTAAGGCATCCAAGGAAAGGGTTCCTAATCCCAGTTCCTCAGAGGAAGTGGCATCTATAAAGAGACCTGAGGAGCAAGCAAGAATGATGTAGGTGAAAGAGAGGATGAGGGAAGGACAAGATTTCCAAGTAGCAGATTCATTGTGGTTGACAGCATTTGAGGATTCGGATATGACCGCACAGTGTATTCTAGAAATTAGAAACAATTCCAGTGTGACTAAGGGGGATTGCGGGGGAATGGAGGTTGGGGAGTGTTACTGAAAGGTGAGGCTTTAGAGAAGTAAGGGCACAGATTACAAAGTGCTTTTTAACCCACAAGAAAATTTTGGCACTTTCTCCTGAGATCATTTGGGAGAGGAGGGTTGATGCATAGTTTGATTTGCCTTCTATAAAATTCACTTAGCTAAAGTGTGGAGGTAGGAGGTAGGGGTTTGTAGGGGGGCAAGATTTGAGGCACTGGACACCAGTTACAAATTGCAATAATTCAGGAGACAGATATGTGATATTTTTTTTAAATGTCAGAAAGAGAGAATCATACACCATGCCCATATATTTGACAGCTTATTCTGTGTAATTAATTTTTTAAAATTGAATTAGCTCTGTAGTAATTCCTTAGAGTGCCAGGCAAGGGCTCTGGGGCCCTGAGTGGGTCACACTTGAGCTGAGCGTGCTTGTTGTCCTACTCTGCAAAGCCATCCGTTTATCTTGGCATTGGGTAGGGATCCTTTAGGTGGTGAATGAGAAAAACCCAAATCCAAACTAGCATAAGCAAAGAGGGAAGTTTATTATTTCATATAACCAAACTCTGGGATGGGCAAGGGGTGTGGCTTCAGAGCTCTCTCTCCTCTGCCTTCTGGCTTTGCAGGTAGGCTTCCTAGTTATGACACCTCCTGCCTCATTTCTTGTCTCCATGTCTATCTCTGCTCTTTATATTCCAGCCGTCCGTGCTGTCAGGAAATTCATGGGCATGCCAAGGGTGCCCATGTCTTCTTACCTGTGGACATGTTGGACCTGGAGCTGCAAGGTTTCCCTTTCTCTGCCTGACTCATTCCCATTAGAACTTCTTGGTCTGGGCAACTATCACCTGCTCGAAGGAACATTCCTGCTCCCCTTCTGACTGGATCAGTGCCTTCTTCAGCATTCCCCATCACCTGGTGCAGCCCTACCACATTTTATTGAAGTTTTTGACATGTTTGCCTACTTTTCCCATGAGTCTGTGGCCTCCCTTTATATCCAACACTAAGAGATTAGGTTTGGCAAACATTGGGTACTTGGGAAGGTCACTCTAACCCTGTGGATTTCTGCTGTGGATAACGTTGCACTTGGCTTGGGTGGAAGATGTGAGCCAGGCAACACTGTCACCATATTTACTATTTGTAATAATAGCTCCAGTGATGAAATGATAGTATATGCACTTCATGTTCAAAGCCTGCCAGGAACTTATGGACTTCTGTTATTAGCTCTATCAGGAGGGTATGATTATTTACCCATTTTAAAGACAAGTAAACTCAGGGAGTTTAAGCCACTCATCCCATGGGCATACATGCAGATGATGGAACTAGAATTCAGATGTAGGTACATCTGTCAATCAAAGATCAAAGGGATAGTTCACCTCTCATCTGACTTGGTCCCACTCTCAACACCAAATTCACCTCCTTTCACTCTCTCCCTGTCACAAGCATGCTGTAGCCTCATTTGCCTTCTCTCCATCTCTTCAATAGCCAACCAAGGTCACAGCCTTCTCAGAGCCTTCCCTCCCCCTAATGCTCTCCCCAGAAATTTGCCTGCACAGGATGCTTCTCATCCCCGGGAGCTCAGTACAAAGGCACCTCCTGTAGGATGCTCCCAGGCTCCACATGAACTAGGCCATTCCAACAATCATTCTCACCTGCTCCTGAGCTTTCTGGGCTCCTGCATCTGTCTTCAGGTGAGAGGGGGCATTTTCTCTTCTAATAGAATGTACACTACATGAAGGCATGGCAATTTTATCTTTTTAATATATATTTATATTGATTTCTGAGAGAAAGGGAGAGGGAGAGGGAGATAGAAACATCAATGATGAGAGAGAATCATTGATTGGCTGCCTCCTGCATGTCCCATACTGGGGATCGAGCCCACAATCCAGGCATGTGCTCTGATCGGAAATCGAACCGTGACCCACTGGTTCATACATCAATAACCCAACCACTGAGCCACTCCAGCCAGACAAAATTTTATCTTTGAAGAGGAAAAATTATAAGCTGATCTTAAATATGCCCAATTATAGTTTTGTAACTAGTAAGGCTAGTAAAGGTGTCTGTTTAAAGTTAATATACTTTTAGAATTTTGGTAATGTTTGGGTGTTTTGTTGGAAAAAGTCTCTTCCATTGAGAACTTGTTTCCTGTAAGAAAGATATAAATGTAATGGGATTTTCTTACATTCTTAAGCACACTGCCTTTTAACTTTTTGACCATCAGCTAAAAAATAAGTTAGGGCCGTGGGTTGGCAAACTGCGGCTCACGAGCCACATGTGGCTCTTTGGCCCCTTGAGTGTGGCTCTTCCACAAAATACCACAGCCTGGGTGAGTCTATTTTGAAGAAGTGGCATTAGAAGAAGTTTAAGTTTAAAAAACTTGGCTCTCAAAAGAAATTTCAATCGTTGTACTGTTGATATTTGGCTCTGTTGACTAATGAGTTTGCCAACTACTGGGTTAGGGTAAGAAACTGAGGTCTATTTCATTCTCTTTATCTTTAATCATAATGTGAATAAGAGGAAAGAGTACACTAGTGAGTAATGATGGGCAGAAAAATTAAATGGCAAATTTTTAAAATTAATTCTCATTTTATTAGAGTCCCACTTAGTAAGAAGCAGCATCAGATAAAAATAATCCAACATTGGATTTGAATATTTGCATTCAGAATTCTAGGTTGTTCCTAATACTGGCCAATGGAAGTATGTATACCAAAGTGAGTTAATTGTTCAGTAACATTTTGTGATGGGGAAAAAGTCATTTTAGCAAAATGAAAATAATTTTTAAATCAGAAAATAATAAATCAATGAATGACATTATTGAGAGAGAGAGAGAGAGAGAGAGAGAGAGAGAGAGAGACCTCACCCCTGGCATTCAGAAGGCAGGAGAGAAAAATACTTGTCACATGAATAAACATGTGCTAGCTGCCTCTGGAAACATGATCAGCTATCCTCAGAATTCAGGAGACTGGGCAGGCCCAATGACCATTTTCATCCTAGGAAGATAGGTGCCTTGGAGACTAGCCATGCCCCCGGTGACAAGGCAGAGAAGCCAGGTGGAAGAGACAGTTGTTACTGTGCAGAAGTGAGAAGAGCATCCATCAGTGTGCTCCTCCACATTTCTTTCATATCCGTTACAGCTCACACACTCTGTGGCAATATATCTGAGGAGCTGCAGCAGATTGGGCCTGGCTGGGGCTGCCCGAGAGGGAGCTGCGAAGGCCTCTCTTTCTCTCTCTCTTTTTTCATTTCTTCTCCAAGCCTTTAAGCAATCTAAACAGAACTCATTCTAATGTGCCAGTTTTCACTGCCGGCCAAACAAAAGCAGCATTGGAGCCCGGTGATGCGGTCATGCCACCCCACTCTGCCTCGGCCAGGGCTGGGCTGGGGCTGCCCTCATCAATAGCCTCCTTGTTGCCCATCTCAGCCCCCGTGGGGTGACAGGGGGACTCTATCCTCTCAATGGGTTCCCTCTCTGCCATTGTGTCCTCACATCAGTCTATAGTCTCGAGGATATAGACTGCATTACAATTAGTCATCACGCCCAGCAGTCCCTGAAACTTACTTGCCACACAGAGTTGATTGGCCTTTGTGAAAGGGACAAAGGGAGGCTTGTTGGAAGCTGGACACAAAAGGCAAACACAATGTATGGATTTCTGAATAATACAAAAGCGGGGGAAGAGCGGCAGCTACACAAATGGCCATGCTATGGAGCAGATAGAGAGCCCTTCCCCAACTATTTCCAGATTTTCAATGAAATGTGTGTGACCTGGTTCTTTAAGGTTTTTCTAGCAGGAAGGAGACATGCTGAACGAGGCAGGTAGCCCAACAGCCAAAGAGGCTCACTTCAGCCGAGAGGAATTTATCTGTGGGAGAGGCGTGGTGTGTTTATAAGGCCTGTCTTAGAAATTCTGTGTGGAACAGTAAAATCATTCCTAAGATTAGGGAATAAACAGCGTGTTCAAGTGTGTGTGTGTCTGAGTGTGCGTGTCTGTGAGTATGCATGTATGAGTGATTATATTTGTGTATGTGAGTGTGTGTCTATGTGTGAGTGTGCACCTGAGTGAGTGTGCCAGTGCGTGTGAGTGCATGTGAGGATGTATGTGTGTGCTGTGAGGATGCATGAGAGTGTGCATGTGTATTTGCACGTTATTATCTTTGAGTGTGTGAATATGGGTGAGTGTGTGAATGCATGTTAGAGTGAGTATATGTGAGAATGTACATGTGTGACTATGAGTGAATGTGTGAATATGCAAAAGGGTGGGTGGGGGTGCTAATGTGTAAATATGAGGGTGTATGTAAATATGAGTATTTGTGTGTAAGAATGCATTTGCAGGTATGTTTACTCGAATGTATGAGTACATAAATGTTTGTGAGAGTATAAGATGTTCTCTGAGACTATTGCATATGCGAGTTTATATTTATGTGTGAATATGTGAGAGCATGTGGGAGTGTATGCATATGTATATGTTTGAGTGTATGTATGTGGGAGTATATGTGGGCGTGAGGGTATGTGTGTGTGTGAATGTGTGTGGAGTGTGTGGGAGCATGTGAGAGTGTAGAGGAGACCATGTGTGTATGAGTGTGTTGTGCACGTGATCATGTGTGAATGTGTGTGCATGCCCCTTGTCTGAGAAGTCAGTGTCAGTCCTGTCACAAGTTGGTTAAACCCTCTGAGAGGAGATATCAGCTCAAAGACAACGCAGCCTGCCAGGTCGCCTCCCCACGTGACGTCCTCCCAGTGGGCTCCAGAATCCTGACAGAATCCCAGAGCCATCACAGAGGAGATCTGATGAACGACAGTAGCATTGATGACTGCAAGGAGCTCTGATCTCTGATATGACCAAGCTAATTCTCTTTCATATGTGACTCCATTTCATCTCCCAAGAGTGTTTCATCAGCCTCCTTCCTCTATAGGTTGTCCAGGCCCTTCCAGCCCCAACGTAAGTTCATAAGTTCTATACAAGTCTTACAAGAATACCCACTGTGGACAAGAATGGAATGAAGAGTCTCAGAAACTAGAAATCTCTCTGGCTACTTCCATATTTTTATTGGTATACCTACCCACCAGCCCAAATCAATACTTCTTCCTCCTTTTCTTCTCTTCCTTCTCTCCCTTCCTTTCTTCCTTCCTCCCCTCCCTCCCTCCCTCCTTCCTTCCTTCCTTCTTTTCTCCCTCTTTCTTCTCTGAATGTTCAGCTCAGACACAACTGTCTGCAGACAGCTTTATTACATCTCCCTCCTTTGCCACACCAACAAACCACCTCTGTACCCTTGTACTAATCCTAACAGCAAATATTTATAAAGTGCTACCCATATGAGCTTCTTTGCTTAAAATGCATTAAGAAAACATGATGTGGTTTAGAAAACACCATTGCTGTGTCTTGATCGTGGGCATAAGTACTTGGCTTTGCAGATCACATTTGTCCATGAGATTAGAAACTGGGTTTTATAAATTGTGTACTGTTTTCACAGCGCTTACTATAAATCCAGATATGCTCATCTTCCTCTTCATTTCTCATTCATTTCTGTCAGTAATTCCTCACACTTCTGTTTAAGTTTCTTAGCAGGAGTCGAGGGTTGCTAGCAGCCATCCTACTCTGGTACCTGCTCATTGTGTCACAACATGCAAGTTCACTCACTCATCCATTCCTTCATTCCTTCACCCATTCAGTTATCTCACAATTATTTTAGGTATCCACTTACACAATAGGCACTGTTCTAAATCCTGGGAATGTAGCAGAAAGTCAAAGAAAACCCTTTTCCTATGAATCCTATATCCTAAAGGAGAGAGATGCTGAGAGAGGGCAAGAGCACAGACCCTGGCAAAAACCAGATGTTTAAGCATGGTGACTACTGTTACTTACATTTTTATGGCCTCGCAAGTTATGTGTCTATGGAATGAAAATCCATCTGTGTCATTAAATTACTAATTTCCTAAGGTTGTGGGCTGATTTGTGCTTTTGTAAATTTAGATCCTTAATGATGACTCCTGGCTCTAATGTTTACCAGCTGTAAAGGATTGAAATTTCTTCTTAATTTCATATTTTCCAAATTACATGGGATAATAAATGAGATATAATATTGGGTGTCCCAAAAATGTAAACACACTTTGAGTAACTATTAATTCCAATGGGTCAAATCTGAAAAGAAAGAAACATCAACTGGGGGGACACCCTGCATGTGAAGTGCTGAGCCCAGGACCAGGTCAAGCATAGTTAAAGCTCTCACATGATGAAGTTGAATAAGAATGGGCCTTGGGAGCCCACAAACCTGGATTCAACTTCTAGCCTTACTTTTAACCCTTATGTTTCTCAGTTAAGTTACTTTACCCATTCTGTATCAGGTGTCTCCTCTGTAAAACTATAATAATATTTACCTTTTAGGAAGGTAAGATATAAAAATAACATATTTGTTAGCATTTTAATATTGATTGACCAAATGTTAATTCTCTCTCTTCACTGGCCAGTTAATCAGGGTAGCATGGATACATAAGTGAATGAATGAAAAAATTGAGTGACATATATTTTTTAATTTCATCAAGAAAACAATTTCAGCTAAATCTACCTTCCATTTTTTCTTACCACTCTCATAATTTCCACATCTTCATTTATTTTAGATAGATTTTTTAAAAATCAGTCAGCCCCATCTTCAATGTCAAAGGGCAACCATGACCACAGGCCAAACCCAGTTCATCCTCTATTTTTGTACAACTCAGAAGTTAATAATGATTCTATCATTTTGAAATAGTTAGAAAAAAATCAAAGGAAGAATAATATTTTGTGACATGTGAAAATCACATGAAATTCGGACTTCAGAGTTTACAAATAAAATGTTATTGGAATACAGCCACGCTCATTCATGTTTGTGTTGTCTGTGGCTGCTTTCAAGATACAAGGGCAGAGCTGAATAGTTGTGGCAGACTTTGTGGCCCATGGGACTGAAAATATTTACTATCCAGCTCTTCAAGAAAAAGTTTTCCAACCCCAGCTCTAGTTTGCTAATTTGACCTTTAATTCTGTTGTTGCTTCCAGTCACTCCCTTAATGAACTGAAATTTTCATTTCCAAGAAGTCGAATTTTGAACAACAGAGTTGTCCTTGTATGAATGTTATGATGCCCCACTGAATCAGTCAAGGGATGATAAAGTTAAACTTATCTATTTCCTCTGTTACATTTATTTCCTTGTGTATTACCTCTTCTGTTTGAATTTTGTTCCTCCTTTCCAAGGGCCAGTTCCCCTTAAATGTTATTTCTTGATTGTTTTTGTCCCTGTGTTGTTGGGATAGTTGAGAGACAAGACTAACCCAGTGTTTCCCACAGGCCAAATGAGAACCCCTGACCATCTGTTGATGAATGCAGGTCCGGAATAGGAGCTTCCTCTCTGGCGTGCAGAGAAAGGGCTGGGCTGAATCTGAAATTAACTTATCTTCCTACAGGGGAAGAGGGAGGCTGCTCATCACTCAGGGATCATAAGTCACATAGGATCATCTGCTTCTCCACTTCCTGAACCCAGCTGGAAATCTCCTCTGTCCCGCCTTCTGGGCCATGGGTCCTTAACTGAAGGTACCTTGGTGATCAGCACAGGGTTTCATGGAACATCTTGAATTCCATGCAAAATATGTTCAATTTTCTGAAAAAGATTGCCTGGCTTCTTAAATTAATCTATGTCTGCCCCCTCTGCCCACCAAAAAAAAAAAAATGTTAAAATCACTGTACTCACTATAGAAATAAAAGTGAACACGATTCAGAGTATGTCATTCAGCTGCTGATGGTGAACGGCTTGGGGGTTGAGAAGAATGAATGCCCTCCTTATTTCTGGATCATGGGAGCCAAATTTGTTACTCAAAGGGAAAGTGAGCCAATAGACAGACAGTGTTCCTATAAAATTGCTGACAGTCCACAGTGTATTGGAAATGGCTCCATGTCATTGCATACTTGGCCTCAGTTGCTCCATATGCAGCCATTGGAGCAATGGGGATGCTCAAATGTTCCTGAGGCTCAAGACAGTGCATCAGCTTGAGTCAAATCAGATAAGAAGCCTCCAACCGCAGGCCTTATTTATTTATCCAACGGCACTTCAAGCACTCATAACTGCTTTATTTCCCGTGTGTGTGTGTGTGTGTGTGTGTGTGTGTGTGTGTGTGTGTTTTAAACCAGGGGAAATTGAACCCAGAGGAATTGAGCTTCCTGCATTGTCCAGGGGGCAGTGGTGAGAGCCAATCAAACGCCGACACTCTGGTCCTGGACCTGCATTTTAATCCCCAAACGCTACTTCTTCGCCATAATGAGAGTCACCTTCCCTTTAATTAAAATTCCCTTACAAATGTAGACATTCCACTTTTACTAATAATTACTTGCAGGAGATTTTTAGCAATCAGCACTACATAAATATCCGTGCCTCCTCGGAAGACCATAAGAATTGCAGTCTCT
Source organism: Plecotus auritus (assembly GCF_963455305.1). NCBI lineage: Eukaryota > Metazoa > Chordata > Mammalia > Chiroptera > Vespertilionidae > Plecotus > Plecotus auritus. The sequence continues at coordinate 37,961,326 of NC_137785.1, read as the reverse complement.
CCCTTCCTCTAATTTATTATTTATATACTGCCGCAGATAGACATAGCTCTTTGTGGCAATTAAGATGGGCCTTCCAGTCTCCTCTTGGAATGAGGCTGGAGACGAGCATTACTGCTTCGATCACAATTACTATTAATTGGAGAGCTCTCCCTTCTCTATAAAATATGTACTACTTGAAAGTGTGATAAACCGCCCAAGGAATATGAAGTACGTGGGAGAGATGTATTCTGAGGGCTCTGGATTTAACAAGTCATTTACCCTGTAATTACTGGGGGTGGGAGAATCCTCTTAACAGGGCAAAGATGACACACTTCCATCAGAGGGAGCTCAGGCTCCAAGCTGGAGTGACTGTCCCATGATAAAATGATCCATGGGCTGACAGCAAATGGTGAGACCCACCACACTGGTGTTCTTATTTTAACACAGTTGGAGGACTAGCAGGGACTCCTTTGTTCCAGAAATCCCTAGGTCTAGCCCAGAAGAACCAAACTTCCCATCAATTCAACATTCATTAATTTTTTAAGACATATTATCAGCTATATGTCAGACATTGTTCTTGAATCTAGGCCCTGGGATCCCAAATGAGTGTGACATAATCCCAGCCCTACAGAAGCTGACCCTCTTGTGCAGGTGATGCTGGGCATATTGATCCATGGGATACAATGGAAAGAGTCATTCCAGAGAGGGCTGTTGGCCATGGGAGCAAAACAAAAGAGGAACCACCATCTGCCTGAAGAAGTTAAAACTTAAACTCCTAAAAGGAAAGTTGTAGGAATTGTTGGAGGAATCAATAAGGGGATGGCACTTCTAAAGGCTGGAGCATCAGAACATATTTAGAAATGTCAGAGTCCATTTGGGTAGATGGGGGTGGTTGGTTTGTGAGCAGAAAGTGTGACACTGTAGGTTGGTCCTTTAACAGCCTCAACCGCGAGGACCTCCTTTCTCTTTCATTCTTATTGATTATAATCACCTCCATTCTGTGGCTCCATGCAATTAACAGGCTGGCATGTGCATCAGAATTCTTAGAACAGAATGGGAGGGAACTTAGCTATCCTCTCTATGGCCAGTAGCATTGGACCCTGGGTTGAAAATTTTATAACATATTGTTGCTTCCTAGAAATTCATGATTTGGTTTACCATCCATCTGAGGCAGAAGCACAATTCAGATGTTCTTGACCAGAACTGTGTCTAAGCACCTTAAGAGGAGTTAGCAGAGTAATGGGGACTGCCCTATCCTTGGAAAGCTTTGTATGCAGTCAGACTGAGGTTCATGTTTTAACTTCCCTGCTTCCTAACTGTGTGAACCTAAACAATGTCTTCCATTTCTCCAAGAATGCATTTCCATATCTGAACAATGGAGAGAATGCTAATTATCTCATGATCACTTTGTAAAGATGTGATTGGAAAATTATAGAAGCCTTTCTACCAACTGCACCCCTAGTATGGTAGGAATTTTTATTTTGGGTCTTTGATCGAGTTTTGTCCAGGAGAGAGTTTCTCACCTTGGCTTCCCGCTGCAATCACTTCAAAGTCATCAAAAAACACATGTGCCAAGGCCCCACACCAGAAACTGTGGTTTATTAGTTCTGGGTATAGAGAACAGCACATAGTCAAGTGTGAAAAACACAGCTTTAAAGAGAGCAGTTTAAAAAAAAAAAAAACATGTTGACTATTTAAGATTTTTTAAAATTGATTTTTAGAGAGAGAAGAGGGGAGAAAGAGAGGAAGAGAGAAACACTGATGTGAGCAAAACATCAATCAGCTGCCACCTGCATGCCCCACACTGGGGATTGAGCCTGCAACTTGAGCACGTGCCTGACCGGAAATTGAACAGGCAACTTCTCATTGCATGAGACGTCGCTCAACCAACTGAGCCACACCAGCCAGGGCAGATATTGATTATTTAAACTGAAATCTTACTCTCTTCCACCTTAAGAAATACCCTCTCTGCCCCCCCCCCCTTTTTTTTTATTAAGACCAGTTTCATTTAAAAATATACTAAAATATTTTCCCTTTTTATATAATATAAGCAATAGTATTATCTTAAAGTGCAATTTGAGGTGCGCTCCCAAGTCCCTAAGTGCATAGCAGAGCCACCCTACACTAGCTGGGAAACAAAACACGGAAACCCTTAATCCACAGGTAATGTTTATGCTGCCCATTTTAAGAGAGATCTAACCACAAAGAAAATTCAGGGGTTTGTAGCCTCCATTGGTGCTCAGACATAAGCAGATTTTGAACCACCAGGGAAGGAAGCTCACCCTGATCACCAAAGTTATTAGGCGTCTGGATGAAGTAAAGAAGTGAAGAAATCAAATTGACTCGGCACCAGGCACTATGCTTATTGTTTGACCAATGGATGGATGTTACCAATGATCCTCCCATATCTCATTCAGTTTAAACCTCTCAACAGCTCCTGAGATAGTGGCAGTGATCCCATTTTGCACACGAGCAAACGAAGGTTCTGAGCATATAGGGAATTGGCACAGGGCCATATAGCGAGTGTACATTATAATCCAGGGTCCATTACTCCTGATTTCCAAGCCCGTAACTGCTATGTTTCATTCAAATTCATTTTCTCTAAGCTGTAAGGACATGGGTTGGAGGAGGATCAGAGCCTCAGTGTGTGGACTCCTTTTTAAAGGTCTGCCTGCCAGGCCAATGATGCCGTATTCTCAGGTGCCTAAACATATCATTTAAATTATCCTGGTAGGGAAATAGGATAGGAAATGATAGAATTTCTGAAATCAAAATTAAGCCCAATAATCCAGCATAACGCAAGTCAAGTTCATTTCTCACACACATAAAATGAATGGACATCTGGTGCCTGTGCCACGTAGAAATTGTGCCCTCCAAGGTCACTGTGGCAGCAAAAGAGAAACTGTGATAGAGATTTTGAAGACCTGGCAAGAGGTCATTGTCATCAACTTAACTCTAAGGGTCCCCAAGAAGTCCCCGTGAGCCAAGGAAGAGGAACAGGCAGAGCACACACACAGCATTCAGTCTCTGTAACAGGAGCTGTGCTCATACCCTGTGATGGCTGGGCCCTAGACACCCTCTCATCCCATGGATGTCAAACCTAAATTCACACTCAAAAGTAATCAATATGCCTTAAAATCAGTTATCTCTATAAAAATCTAAAACGAACAAAATAACTAAGTACCACAAATGAGTGGCCTAAAACAACAGAGATGCATTCTCCACAGTCCTGGAGGCTTAAAGCCCCAAGTCAAGGGGCTTTAAAGGGCAGGGCCATTTCCCTCTGAGAGTCTGGGTGGAGTCTTACCTTGATTGTACCAAACCTTTGGTGGTGAGCCCCCAATCCTTGGTGCTCCTTGGCTTGTATCTGCATCACTTCATTCTTTGCTTCCATTACCACATAATTGTCTTCACATGGCCTCTCCTCTAGGTGTGTTTGTCCAAATCCCCCCATTTTATAAGGACACCACCTTAATGACCTCATCTTACCTTGATTAAATGTGCAATGACCCTGTTTCCAAATAAGGTCATATTCTAAGGTGCTAGAGGACTTCAGCATATCTCACTGCGGGAGACACAAATCAACCCAGAACACCAACTTTCCTGAAGACTGGCATCTGTGGGTTTTAAGGTATACTGATTATCATTGAGTGTGAATTTAAAAACATAAAAGTCATAATGGTGTTGGGGAAAGACACTTTTGTGTGCATCCCATGACTGCCCCATATTTCACTGCCACATAGTCAGCTGAGAGCTCAACCCTCCCCCAACTCCAGTATCAATAGTCTTAGATGAGGAAAAATAAATAAATAAATAAATAAATAAATAAATAAATAAATAGTGGAAGGAAATCTGGGGATCTGTATGACATAAATATAAATATTTTCTAAATCCCTTCTTTGTACATATTGGCTGTTTTTACCTCTAGATTTTCTATAACGAAAAAGCACTGTTTGAGAATTTCAAACATCAGTAACTATTTTTTGCCTTCACCATATTATTTCTCATACCTGATATTCATTCGATAGATTGATGAAGACTCATGTCTTGTTTCTGACCCTCTACTCTCTTAATTGATCCTCCATTATGCATGGTCATTTCATAACACCCAATGGTCTGCCAAAGTTTATAAGCAGAAAATTTATTGGCTGTTTTTGCCCATCACATTTAGATTTTCAGCTCTCCTTAAGCTACTTACTGAGTGGCCTCAGGCACATCCCTGGACCCTGAATTCAGGGTCTTTCTGACCCACAGCAAACATTCAGAAACTGCCTTTGGATGGCTTGATGTTAGAAGAGAAGTTGTGTGCTTTTAATTTAGATAGGGACCTTTGAAAAATATGAAGCTTTATATAGGCTCAAACAAGATGATCTATTTTCACGGATAAAAACAAAAGTATATAGCATGTCTCTAGTTACTAGTATCATTGAGGGCATGCTAATAATCATTAACCTGAAAATCTGAATAAAATTAAATGATATGAAAATTTTAAAAATCAAAATAAGCCCTGATATTAAATAGCTTACTTTCTAACAAAATAAAGAAAAAAAAATGAACCCAGCCAGGATTCTGTGCCCTGAATCAGGGACTGAAAGCAGAGATGGGACCTTGGAGGAATCATGCTTCTCTCTTTGAACTGTCAAGTGTTTGTCTTTATAAAACAAACAACAGCTTCTCTACCTTGTCAGCCGCCTTCACTGCATTCTCACCTTTAATAGGATTGAACAAGCCACTCTGCATCCCCACTTCCTACCTGGAGATTTCCTGTCTCAGGGGACACCCTCATGGCCCAGAACACAAAATGCCTCTTGGCACTGTCCTTGGACTGCATCTGAGTTGCCCCTGACAGTAAAATTTGCATACATCACCCTGGCTGCTCCATCCACACCCATACATGCCCCTGGGCCCTGGAGTCTGCTATGGGCTTCTGCAGACAGGGTGTTGTTACCTGGCTGGAAGGGGTCTTACAATAGAGCCTGTTTCCTGGGAGGTGACTAGGCCTAGTGCCTAAGATTAAAAATGACAGGGTGCATTTAAAGGTAAATTTACCATTGAAGAGCAGCTGGTGGAAATTTATCTCCCAACAATCTACAGCTTTCTCTGCAGCACTGTCTGGGATAAGGCCAGAACCCCCACCCAACCCAATTCAGACTTGACTTTATGTTTATGTTTCAAAGTAGACAAGGAGGGAAGAAACCAGAGGTGGGGCCCCCACCACTTGGGGGAACCTTTAATCATATTAATAATGGCCCTATCTGGACCCTGATGCCTGGTGCTTTTTTGGAGCTGAAAGACATATGCATACACAGTGTACATATACACAGACCTTCTAACATGAACAGACAGAATCAGACACACCCAGCACACACCTACCTAATGTGCACACAAGCACAATAACACACCCCACTCCATGCATTTGTCTACACAGGTGTGAATATAAACACGACTGGGCTTGTGCTTACACACTTGTAACAGAAGCAGTGTTAAGGAGTATGTATGGACACTTGGCCTGCGGCCGCTGGGCTCCAATGCTGGCTTCCCTAAGAGGTGTGATCTTGGGCAACTCATTCCACATTGTTAAAGGAGAATAACCCCTTCCAGGCCCATATTATGCTAAGTGGAATAAGATAAACATAGAAAGACAAATTCTGTATGGTCTCATTTATATATGGAGTCTAAAATAGTTAAACTCATGGAAGCAGAGAATGATGGCTGTCAAGGGCTTGGGAGAGAAGTATTATGTATTATGCAAGATAAATAATTTCTGAAGATCTTCACAGCATAGTGCCTATAGCTAGTAATATTGTATTATATACTTGACATTTTCTAAGAAGGCACATCATATGTGAAGTGTTCACATAATAATAATAATAATAATAATAATAATAATAATGGGAGTAGGAGGAAAGTTTGGGCACATCTATGGCCTTGATGGTGGCGATGGGCTCCCAGATATACACATATCCCTATATCCCTAAACTCATCAAGTTGTATACATTAAATATGAAAAGTTTTTAAGATGTCAATCATAGCTTCATAATGTATTTTTTTAAAGAATAAGAAATGAGAATAATAATCATATCTAGCCTCTGTTTTTCTTTTGTGGTGTAAACAAGAAAAGAAATGGAAAGTTCTTAGAACTCCAGAAACAGTCATTGACATTGTCAACATTAGCACCATCACTATCATCTTCGTCGTCGTCATCATCATCATCACCCCACAGTCCCATCTGAGGACAACAGTGAGAGAGCAATTTCCCGAGCTATTTGTTCCTCTGCCCATTCCTGCCTGGAACACTCTCCAATAGAAACTGCAAATCTCTTCCGACAGGCTGACAAACTGTGCAGGCAGGTGGAATCCCTGAACAATCAGAGCCAAGCTTCTGTCTGCACCTCCAGCTCAAATACAGAGTAACAGCAGCACAACCACAACTACAAGGACAAAGGCCTCCGCCTGTATCTACAAGTGAGCTTACTTATTGCAAAGCTTCTTTACAACCACCCAGAGTCTGGGAGAAATGACACATTACAAAGCTACCCTATATGCTGAACACGAAAGATACAGAAGTGGAGACCTGGCCTCAGCAGGGCACATACTAGTGAGGGAGGGAGGTTTGTGAACTGACCAGGAGAGTGGGGCGGGGTAAAGGCTGGCAGGAATTAAACACAGGAGTTATTAGAACTTAAGAAACAGGGCATGTTAACTAATGAGGGACAGGAGCCGGGGAGGTCCCTGAGGAGGGCTTTTACAGAAGCGGGGACAGACTAGCTAGTTTGACAAATTGGATGGTCACACGATGAGTGACTGGGGAAGGTGTCCCTGGTGTTCATGGGTGTGGCTGCAGCTCCGGGCTTGCAGATAGGGGTGGCTCCACACGAAACTGGAAGGCAGGCCTGGGAAAGTCTTGTCTTTTCACTGCTCATGCCTGGTAAATCAGGGACTGTGTACAATGCTACAAAGTGGAAAGTAACCTTCAAAGTTGTCCTTGGTGTCTTCAATACAGCAGCAGCCATTCTATCTTCAAAACTCATTTCTTTCAGGCTTCCCCTTACGCCCCGCTATGGTGACCTTTCTGCAAACTCATGTTCACGTGTCTTCACCCAGCTACGGAACATGTGTCTTGTAGTCCCAAAGCGTGATCCAGAGAACACCGTTCAAGCTCAAAAACTTGCATTGAGTGGAAAGAATCAGATCATTTTCAAATGGCCAATTGCTATGTTTGGGGAAGTATCTAATTTGCTCCTTCGCTTTTTAAATTAAAAACATCCTAAAGTGCAGTTTACAGTTCCACCCAGTTATGGAGCACCTTCACGGTGTGCGGAGTGACCTAGCTCTTCTCTCTGGCATGGCAGCTGTGGGCCTCCTCTGGCTGGCTAACAGAGTTAGGGGCACCTGGTTGGGAACATGGGGACCCTGCTTCCCTCCCACCACCTGAAGGAGGGCAGGCCTTCTCCTACAATTGTGGCCTTCACAATTGTGAATTCAAGTAACCCAGTTACATAAGGTGGCATTTGTGACGGCCCATTGTTCTGGCCAGCGCTCTCTGCTCTTGTCCCCTCTTGGCGCCAGTCCCTGAATGCACACCCATGCAGGGACCACGCGGCAATCCACATTCTTCTTTTCCCCTCCAATGAAATGGATCTTTACATCTGCCAGTTATTTACAAATATTCCAGTGTCCTCCTCCACAGCGTGCCACAATGCTTTCTAACTTGCTAAAATTAGATAGCAGGAAAACAGGGGAAGAAAGGTAGACTGAGGCACTTCCATGGGGGCTCTGCAAATGACAGAAGTAAGAGGGAGCTTGCAAGAGAGACTCTTGTCACTGGTGTGGATGGAACCCTCTGTGTCGCAAAATGGCTGATTTTATGATGTCACCTTACACCCAGCTCTAACGAAAAGATCCAATTGCCACTATGTCTCAGGTTGCTGTTTTACCTTAAATATTTCTTTTTTTTTTTTTTTCAGTGACAAACTGATGACTTTTAAGGTATTTGTTTCTCTGAAAAAGCACTCTAGAATTCAAAGAAAAGTAACAGACCTTAAGTACATTGTCCCAGGTTACATGTCCTTCAGGAAAAATATTTTTAAGGAGTAATACACACTCAAGACAGGAGGGTAGGATGTTTGTAGATTTCTACCTTTGGCTTCTTGGCAAGGCTTGAAATGAACAGATGCTGGGAACAAGGCTTTTGTAAAGTCTGGCTTTGTCTACCTGGGGCTGATGGTTCAGCCATTTTAAACACATGGACAGTCCTGTTGTTCAGTGGACCCTCTGTGAGCAGCCCACTTGGGAGTCAGCAGTCTGGATGACGGATTGGCAGTGGTTCCCACACCTGTAGAAGTGTCACAGCTGAGCCAGTGGCTCTCCTGGTTTCCAAGTGGGGTCTCCTTTTGGTTTGCCCAACCATTTCCTTAGGATCTGGTCCTGAATCCAGGTCTACTGTGGGCATTGTTCATCAGGCTCACAGATCCAGGATGACGTGTTGATCTGATCTAGTACAGAACCTGGCCTGAGTTGCACAACCTGAGAGCTGTGTTAATGGCGATGGTGTCTTATCTCCTTTTCCCTGGAGTTTATTCATTCATTAATCTACCCAGGCAAAGATCTCATGTACAGATAACAGGTACTGAGTGATCACGGTGTGATAGGCAGTGAATCAAATGCTTTATGAGTATTCTATCATTTAATCCTCCCAACAGCCCTATTACTGTCCCAATGTTATAGATGAAGACAGTGGGCCTGCAGAAATTGATTGATAAGTCAAGGTCAAACACTATTAAGGGAAGAAGTTGAACTTTGAATCTTGGAAGCCTAAAAAGCCTCTGCCCCATCCAGTCTTTCCTTCAGAAAACAAATTCTGATCACCTTCATGTTTACTTGTCTGAGAGACAAGTAAAGCAATGTCCTTTGATTTCACAGAACAAAAACCCAACAGTGTGCTGTGCTATGTGTTCATGAATGGAGACTGTGTTAGTCTTCTATTGATGTGTAACAAATTAGCACAGACTTAGTGGCTTAAAATGACACCAACTTTTTACCTGGCAGTTTCTGTAGGTCAGAAGTCCAGGTGGGCTTGGCAGAGCTCCCTGCTTAGGGTCTCACAAGTCCAAAACCCAGGTGTCAGCCAGGCGGGGATTTATCTTCAGGTTCTAAGGAGAAATCTGCTTCCAAACTTGTTTGGGTTGTGGGCAGAATCTGGCTCCTCCCTGGTGCAGGATTTAGGCTGTATCTTCCCTCCTGGCTGGCAGTGGACCACTCCCAGTTCCTACAGGCCCCTCTGGGGTCCTCACCACGTGGCTTCTTCCTTCTTCAAAGCCAGCAATGGCACATCAAGTCCTCCTTTTGCTTTAAATCCCTGACTTCCTTTCTGCCACCAGCCGGAGAAAACCCTCTGCTTTTAAAGGGCTCATCGAATAGGGTCAGACCCCCACTGCCTAATCTCAACATGTTAAAGTGACTCGGGACTTTAATTATATCTGCAAAATGCCTTCATTGCAGCACCTAGAAAGCATTTGATTAAACAATCAGGGGATAGGGCTCTTGGGGGAAAATCTTTAGATATGGGTCCAGTGGGTGGGGTAGTTCCTGCTGACTTCCCAGTCCCCTTCTAGTTGACCCCATTCACCATTCAGAGTGAGGCTTGGTACCAAAGACAATAGCAGGACTAAGCCAGAGACCTGGGGTGAACACACACTGGAGTAGAAGGCTCTGGGTATCATCTAGGAGGTGGGGGTTCAGCTGAGGTCAAGGTTACCCTGGGCATCAAGGTAAAAACTGGAGGCTGAGAACATCAATTTAAGTGATGGGCTGCACTGGCTGAGTGATTCTCCTCTTTCCCTTCCACTTATCTCACTTTTCTTCTCAACTTCCAAATCTACCTAGAATTTATTTGGGGAAGCTGATCTTGACTTTAGCACACACATCCCAGGTAAGAAGTAAATAACACAGGCCATTGACTATCCAAGTTCACTGCAAACTCTTTGGTATATCCTTTACCTTGTATCCCTTCAGAGAAATGCCAGATGATTCAAACCTGCTGAAATATCTGGTAGGCATATTAATTTCTCTTATTTCCATATCTCCTTTGAAAATTTTTTCCTCTGGGATTTTTTTTTAATTCCCTGGATATTCCAAAGAACAGGAGAAAACAAGAAAAAGAAATTCCCCTTCCCAGAAAAAAAAAGTCTAAAGTTTCCACCAACACAGATGGTCTAACTTAAGAAAAATTTTTATAACCATCTCTTTAAAAAAATATGTATTTAAGTTTTCCCCATATGGAACAAAAATAAAGAGGAAAATAGCTCAAAACATATACTGAGTTATCAAGAAAGAAGGCCATCCAAGCGCGCGCGCACACACACACACACACACACACATACAAATATTGAAATGATCATGGTTCACATGGTTTTAGGGGTGAGAGCCCCTGGTGCTGGGGGGTGGAAAGTGAGAGCCAGCTGGGAAGCCCCCATGTGACTGAAACACACACTTCTGTTTACCAAGAGTGAGCACCCAGTTAAAAAATGGTGGTGATTGGCAGACAGATCCCAGCAATCTCCCGACCACAGCCCCCTCCCCTCCTCCTGGTCATGAACATGATGTTCTGGTGGCTTTGGTTTGGGCTTGACTGAAGTGTCCCCACCTCTGACTGCCTTTGCCTCCATCTCTGGCAACCAGTGGACCTTTCCTCATCCCACTGCACTCATTTAGGCCCTTTCATGATTCCTAACTAGTGGTTATTCAGTCATAATTGAGGCAGGAATCAGATCCTTGCCTTGTAATCAGAGCTGGCCAGTTATCATGGGGCTCAGCAAGTTGAGTCAGTGCCACAGGGGAAATATATCATTCTGGGGTTTGGTTTAGACGTTCGTCTTCCCTGATTTTCCCCTTTCCATCTTAAGCCATTACCCAAAACTACTCTGCCGCACTCTGAGGTAAGGCCGACCTATATTTGAACCCAGCATCTACTAGTATTGGACGGGAGAACCTTGGGCAAGTTTCCCGTGTTCAGAGTGTCATTATTTGTGTAATGAAAAAAATTTTAAAACGTATCAACCTCATAGAGAAGTTGTAAGAAATAAATTAAACAATGTCTTAGTATCTCCCTGGAAAAATTCAAAACCTTCTTTTCTGAACATAAGCAGTTCATCCCTTAATTGTGGGTGTTTTTGTTGTTGCTGTTTTGTTTGTTTGTTTTTTAGTTATTTTTGGAAAATGTTAAGAAATGGCCCAAATTTAGTGGGCTTCATCTCTCCATGAAATAAGTTGTTTTGAGCACACATCAGACATGTTTAAACTGGAGTGCTGGATACCAGAAAATAAGTATACTCTGCACTTCAGGCTGAGTCAGTTTGGATGTGGCCGCAATGCTGCTTCCAGCCGCTGACACCTGGCTGGCCCCTCACCTCACTCCTGTGTCCCAACACATGTGGTTTTGTTAATTTCCTCAGATCACCACACTCATGTCCTGCCTTTGGGTCTTTGTATGTGGCATTTATTTTTGTTTGGAATCCCCTCCCTTCACTCAATGAATATTTATTTAGTGCTTGCTAAGTGTCAGGCACGTTTCTAAGGGATACATTGGTGAGCAAGACTGAGACCTCTTGGGACTTATGTTTCATGGGTGTGAGGGTAGGTAGGGGTCATGTGGGATGACAGAAGCAAATATCCAATGAAGGGATACTTTTGGAGTGGTAATTATTATGAAAATAATTTTAAATGGTCATGGGGAAGAAAGCTACTGGATACAAAGGTCAATGAAACCTTCTTTGAGGGGGATATTTTGAGGAGGTGATATTTTGAAATGATATTTTGAGGAGGTGATATTTTTAAATGAGGAGATATTTTGCACTTAGATCTAACTAGTGCAGGTCATGTAATATTTGGAGAGGATCAACCTAGGCAGGACGAACAGCAAGACAAAAGCCACATCTAATAAGGTGTTTCTAAGATAGCTGCCGAAGCATTCCACCTGCCCATGTCCATCTCCCACTGCCATTGAGAATTATAAATTACATATTTCCCTCTTGCTCTTAAATCAGGCCTGGTTTTGGCAACTAACTTAACTATTAGAATGGGACAGAAGGGGCGTTCTGGCATAGCTGAAGCTAGGTCATAAAAAGTCTTATGACTCTTATCTGGGCTTCTTGGAACACACTCACCGGACGCTACCCCTCAGATCCCAGTTGCTGTGCTGTGAGGAGCCCATGCTTCATAGAGAGGCTCCATTTGACAGGCTCAGCATAGCTCCCAGCCCACAGCCGGCACCCTCTGCCATGTATGTGGTGGAGCCATTGTGAGCATCTGGCCCAGTCAGCAATTGACTGCAACTGCAGCAAAAACCACCCAGCTGAGCCCAGTCAGCCTCCGAACTGGAAGAGGCAATCCAAGTATGGTTAAAAGCCACTAAGTTTCGGGGTGATTAGTTATGCAGATATGTTGATCATATGAGATGATATATAATGATAACCAGAATACCATATAACTCTTCTTCTCCCTCTACCTTCAATCCATTGAGCCTTGTTAAGACCTTTTATTCTTCAATGGAAACATCACTCCCTCAGGGAGACCTTCCTGACAGCCCTCACCCTAGATTCTCAGGCACCCTCCTGTATGCTCCCATAGGAACTTATACTTTTCCATCATAGCACTTATAACAATTTGTATTTATGGTGGTATCCCTCACTACCTCACTAGAGTCTATGCTCAATGATGATATTCTGCTAAGTGCTGGAGTATTGCTCACCACAATATTCCAGCACTTTGCAGAGAGCCTGGCACAAAGTAGATACTCAATAAATATTTGTTGATAAAGGAATGATGCAATGAATGAGTTAGCTTCAGAGGAGAGATCACATTGCCAAAATTAGCAGACTTCGATAGCAGATATTGTCCCCAAATGCTTACTCCCTAATGGCCCTATCTGACTGGAGCTTTATCAAAGAAAGTTTGTGAGGGAAAATACCAAGTGTCCAGGGCATGTGGATGCCAGAAAACATGCTTTAAAATGGCTCTGTGATGGTTCAGAGTACAAGGAGTCCCTAACTCAGTGGTTCTCAACCTTTCTAATGCCGCGACCCTTTAATACAGTTCCTCATGTTGTGGTGACCCCCAACCATAAAATTATTTTCGTTGCTACTTCATAACTGTAATTTTGCTACTGTTAATGAATCGTAATGTAAATATCTGTGTTTTCCGATGGTCTTAGGCTCTACAGCAGCGGTTCTCAACTTGTGGGTCACGACCCACAGGTTGAGAACTGCTAGCAGGGCCACCTAAGACCATCAGAAAATACAGATATTTACATCACAGCCCACAGGTTGAGAACCGCTGCTGTAGAGCCTAAGACCATCAGAAAACACAGATATTTACATTGCGATTCATAACAGTAGCAAAATTACAGTTATGAAGTAGCAACAAAAATAATTTTATGGTTGGGGGTCACCACAACATGAGGAACTGTATTAAAGGGTCGCGGCATTAGAAAGGTAGAGAACCACTGCCCTAACTGGACATGTACCCTCATGAAATATGAGCCAGGTCCTTCATTCTTCTGGTTCTCAATCTACTCCCAGGAGAACTGGTAACTGGCAGCTCCTTTAAATATTGTCACCATCCCAAACCAAATGCCTTCATGGCCTCTAAAACATAGCCCAGAAAATTCCTCCTGGCTTACCTTCCCCCCAGTTTAGATGCCTCTCTGTTTCCCTTTTTGCTGCCTTTAAATATAATACAAATATTTTTATATCTTGGTACTAAGCATTATGAGCTTATTATGTATCAGGTACTGTGCCAAGTGCTTTACAGAACTCATTATCTCATCTAATCCTCTCAGAAGCCTATGAGTATCTTCCAATTACAGATGAGTAAATTAAGGCACAAAGAGGTTAAGAAATTTGCCCAAAGCCATGGAGCTAACAAGAAGCAGAGTTGGGTCTTAAAAACAAAACAAACAGAGAATCACGCAAACGAATAAAAAAGATCTAAATGTCTCCGAAACATAGGCTCTTACCCATTCTGTTCCAGTGCCTCATAAAAAAGAACATGCTCGCCTCCTTCTTATTTTGCCCTATCACCTCTTAGACATCTCGCTTTGAACAAACTACTTAACGTGCCCTGAGTTGAACACACCATAGGAGATAGCTCATGATGATTACCCACCACGTTTTTTATTTACTTTTTTTTTTCAATTACAGTTGACATGGAGTACTCTATGAGTTTCAGGTGTATAGCATAGTGGTTAGACATTTATATAACTTACAAAGTAATCCCCTCGATGATTCTGGTATCCACCTGGCACTGTACATAGTTATTAAAATATTATTGGCTACATTCCCCATGCTGTACTTCATATCCCTGCGACTATTTTGTAACTGCCAATCGGTACTTCTTAACCCACCAAGTTTTAAGTCTGGGAAATCTCCAGCACTGGGGTGACTCTCTTCCCCTCCAATGCCCACCCAAGCCCTGAAACATCTGGATGGGCACCACTGGCACAGAGGAGCTCAGCCAGCAACCAATCACAGGCTGGCAGAGCAGGTCACCCCAAATAACACTTTCAGGACTCGGGGGACAGTAGAGGTGCTGAGTACCTTATCAAGCTGACAGCTAGGAAGGAGCTTGGATCTCAAGAAAATCCCCTGAAACACAGACACCATGAAAGCTCAGGTGCAATAGGGCTTTATTCTGGGTGGGCCCATTTTGAAACTCAAAACTGATAAACATGTCTGGGAATTTGAAAGACTGACTCAGAAATCCCCAGGCCCTTGGCTGTACCATTACGTTAAGGCTGTGGATCTCACAAGAGAGCTTGCTATAATCTTCTTTGTGCGTCCCTGAGTCTACCCCTCCTCATCCCCGCCTGCGTGATAGCTGCCTCATCAAGTGTGAATCATGAAACCACATAAACTGCAACAAGGCCATCCTCCTGCTGACTTCTGAGAACATAAACAATAATAACGTAAATACGACTTACTAAAGGCTTAAGCAAAGTGCTTAAAGGAAATCTATATTTTTATGTAAACAGTCTTCTGTTTACCGACATGCTACAGTTGATCTGCTCAACTCCAGATGATCTGAAACTAGCTTGTCCTGAAAGCAAAGGGTATAACCCATGGCCAGGGGATTGCAGAAAGAAACCTTACATTAAAATCATGAAAGTGCCCCTTCCGCCTTCTGCAGTGGTGGAAGGCAAACTAGTTGGCTGGTGATACTTTTCTTAGGTGAGTAGACATCAACATTTTCCTTTGCATATCTCTGGAAGAGCCTGTTGGAGGGCAAAATGTACAGGGTGTGTGTGTGAGTGTGTGTGTGTGTGTGTGTGTGTGTGTGTGTGTGTGTGTGTGTGTGTGTGAGAGAGAGAGAGAGAGAGAGAGAGAGAGGATTGAAAGTGTTAGAGGAGTTTAAAATCAGACATTGCACACACCAAAGAAAAATTTCCCACCATCCTTCTGTCTCCTTTTGTCTCAGAGCTGAACATTGATCCCAGGTGGTGATCTACATGGATAGAAGATGTCAAGCAACTTAAAAATTCCTTATTGTTGCTAACCACAAATATTTGGGGTTTGTGTTATCTAGGTTATAATGAGAACCTGCCAGGGAAAAATTCAGACATACAAATCTTTGTGTAAACTACCTAAAGAGTCTTAAGCTGACAAAAGCCAGAGAAAAGTCTGAAATTTTGTCCTCAGAGTACCCATAATTGAGGCTCTGGCTCTTCATATATTGTAACAGGATTCCCACAGAGCTTGGGTTTTCCATGTATGCCATTCTACGTTGGAGCCAGAAAAGTCTTACTTTGTGCTGTGGCTCCCTGATCTGACGCAGGCACTTTCTCAATGCTTCTAAACATCTGGGGACAGCAAGGGTGATGGGGGAAGATAGCTTTTAAGGCTCTGGGCAATGATGGGGAAGGGATGAGAAGAGTCTTACGATTGCTCCCTTCTTCATCACTGTTGTTTTTATCTGTCCAGAGTCAGTTCTCCTTCTTTTTCTAAGAGCTTAAGCCAATGACATTTTTACTTGCAGAAATTTAAACCTTGAGTAGCAGCACCCCATCAAAAAACTATGGCAGCTAAATCATTTCCAATGTCTTTGTGCTAGAGAGACTGGTTGTAAATTTCTGGCCACTGTCCTTTCCAAGTCCTGGTGGTCCGACTATTCCCTGTAATCTGTGAGCTACCAAATGCCTTTCAACACATTCCCTATTCATGTTTAAATTCATTCCAGTTGGTTTCTTGCGCTTACAATCAGAGAACTCTCACTAAATCCTCCTCTTCTTCCAGACATTGTACAAGCAGCTGGGGATTTGATGGTGAACAAAAAGCCTCTCTCTCTGGATTCTTTGAACAATACCAAAGCTTAGCCACACCATTTTTTTTTTACATTTTATTTGTAATCTCTACTATGTTTGTGTTGTGAAGATCTACCATAAACAAGTTGACACAGCAGCCTCTTATAGATCTTATTGCCTACTGGGGACCAAAGATATTTCAAAGCAACTACTATATAACATGGAAGTTTTATGAGTGGAAATCTCAGCAGGTAATCAGAAGACATCTAAAGAGGACTAAACAGTCTCATATCAGAACCTGGAAATATCCTGCCCTTGATGGGCTTGGATACTCTAAGGCAGTGGTTCTCAACCTTTCTAATGCCACAACCCTTTAATACAGATCCTCATGTTGTGGTGACCCCCAACTATAAAATTATTTTTGTTGCTACTTCATAACTGTAATTTTGCTACTGTTAATGAATTGTAATGTAAATATCTGTGTTTTCCAATGGTCTTGGGCTCTACAACAGCGGTTCTCAACCTGTGGGTCGACCCATAGGTTGAGAACCGCTAGCAGGGTCGCTTAAGACCATTGGAAAACACAGATATTTACATTACGATTCATAACAGTAGCAAAATTACAGTTATGAAGTAGCAACGAAAATAATTTTATGGTTGGGGGTCACCACAACATGAGGAACTGTATTAACGGGTTGTGGCATTAGAAAGGTTGAGAACCACTGCTCTAGGGCATAGTCAATAATAGCTCCTTATTTTATTGAAGTCAATGAAATTAATCATAAGATGGCAATGCCTATAAGAACACAAGAAAAACAGTAACTGATGTAAATCACCCCTCCTTCCAATTCTGGAAAGCTAGTCCCATGGATGGGGACAGCAGTCTCTACCTTAATAGGTCACAGGCACAAGATTTTTTTTACGGCTTTTTTTTTTTTTTCTTTTTTTGTGTGTGAGGTGGAAGGAAGGAAGGAAGGAAGGAAGGAAGGAAGGAAGGAAGGAAGGAAGGAAGGAGAGAAAGAAAGGAAGGAGGGAAGGAAGGAAGGAAGGAAGGAAGAAGGAAGGAAGGAAGGAAGGAAGGAAAGAAGCAAAGAGAAAGAAAGGAAGGAGGGAAGGTAGGAGGGAAGGAAGGAAGGAAGGAAGGAAGGAAGGAAGGAAGGAAGGAAGGAAGGAAGGAAGGAAGAAAGAAAAAGAAAAGAAATAAAGAAAGAAAGAAAGAAAGAAAGAAAGAAAGAAAGAAAGAAAGAAAGAAAGAAAGAAAAAGGCAAAGCAGAAAACAGTGAGGCCATCTGGTCAACAGTAGGCCTGTGTCCCCCCAGGCAATTACGCACTCTTTGCTGGCTGCATTTTGTATGAGGCTTTCTCCATTGAGGTTACATCCCTCATCACAGTGGCCTCAAGGAACCCAAGAAACACACTCATTGCCTCTTTGGTTATTTTATAAACAGTGTTTGGAAACCACGAGTCATTATCACTCTTCTGGCCAGCCAGTCAGACTTTCCATGCCCTTGTGTGTGATTCCCTTAATCTTCCCAAAGCCAGCATCCTTATTCCCCTAAACCAAGAGGATTGTTTACTTTGGCCATAATCAGGGCAGAGTTTAAGTATTGCCTGTCCTCTCTGTGTCCAACAGGTTTTAAAGCTATAATTCAAACATTCATCCCATTATCCATTCTTTTATTCACAAATTCATCCACTTACCCCTAGATCCACCCAAGTCTGTCCAAGCAATTAAACATCCATATATTCACCTATCCATTCATCTATCTATCCATTCACCCATTCATTCATTTTCTGTTGTGAACATCCACCTATGTGCTCACTTTTAATCATTTATCTAGTTATCATTTCCTCCCTTTATCTATCCATTTACCCAATAAGCAATTCAGTAACTTATCCATGCATTCATCACCTATTCAATCACCTTCCATGTCTTCACCCAGTCACTTTTTTTTCCTCATAACTTGAGCAGACTTTATTTTGAAGGCAAGAATGCAGCAGACAATGTAAGGGTAATGATTAAACTGAGCTCTCAATGGTGAGGTGACTCTCATCCGAAAGAGGGCTGAGGTAACGTATTATTCAATCATTTAACCACCTATTCACTCAATCTATAATCATCTATTATGAGTGAGGAACTGTTATTGATGATGAGAAAACAAGGATAAGGTTACCCATTCCCCCATCCACCCACCAATCTCCCATTTATTAGCATCTACTCATTTATACATCCTGTAGAAACGTGGGTACTAAACTGGTTAATGGGTAAATCCTAGGGAAACTGAAAGAGAGAAATAGAGATGAACCTTGATTCAGATCCATGCAGAGAGTACAACCAAAATGATAACTGGGAAGGATTTGGCTAAGAGACAAAACTAGGCAAGAGACAAGAGTCCAGAGCTCCAATTATCAAGAAAAAGGAAAAAAATTTACAATAGAAGTACATCAATATGGAAGAGATTCATTCCAATACCAAAGTTAGTCACAAAGACATTAATAAATTATTCTGAGTCTTCCTAAGGGTCAGAGTAAACTTAAAAGCTGAAGAGATTAAGAAAACAAACAAGCAAAAAAAACCCCAAAATCTCATAGACACAGACCAGAGGGAAAATTGGGTGGGGGGCAGTAGAAGAGGATAAAAGGGGAAATAAATGGTTATGGAAGGAGACTTAACTTTGGGTGGTGAACACACAATACAATGTATTATAGAATTGTATACTTGAAACCTATATACTTTTATTAACCAATAAATTCAATAAAAATTTTAAAATTCACTAAAAGAAGATTCCGGATGATTAAGAAACTTCCATTTATTTATTCATCCATCTACTTATCAATTCATCATCCACCCATCCATCCAAATATTTATCCATCCATACATCTACATATTTATTGTTCAATAGTTACAGCAAGAACTCTTAACCAAGGTCCCATGAATAAGAACAATCATCTAAACCTGATTCATCCTTGCATTCTTATCATCTTCCACTGCTACTGACACATAGAATGTGCAAATTCACTGCTAAATAAGTTAATGAGTGCTTTCAGTTATGATTAGAAAACCCAAACCAGAAAGGTGGCATCTTGATCAGATAATTTGCTGGCTCTAGGGCTGATAGGAATAAGTTTACTTTTACATGCTTGCTTAATGGTAATGTGCAGGATTCATCTCCATTTGCGAAATGAATATTCCCAGATGAGGCCTTGACTAGTTTAAGCATGTCTAACAGAAGTGGCTTTAGCTGTTTGACAAAGTGAATTCATTTTCTTCATATTCTAACACATCACTGGAAAGGGCTAAGGCTAGTTTCCTGCATTAGGAGCTAATCAGGCAGATTTCAGCAATCAGTAGATCCAATTATTTTTGTTTTACGCCAGTACACAAGGTCACCACAGAGATGCTTAATCAAACTAAGTTTGGGATAACTATATTTATGTAAACAGAGATCACTCTGTGAGTTTGGGCAATATAGGTAAGCTATCTGGACAACTCAGATAGCACTCTTCTCTTTTATTTCTAAACAACAACAACAAAGACAACAGCAACAACAACACAAGCAAGTTTTTTCAATGTAAAGCTGGAGGCATTACAGCATGTCACTGGGAGCACAGGGATTAAGCTAGAGAGAGGCAGCTTTCTGTCCAGCATCACTTACCAGATCTGCAGTCTTGGGCAAGTTACAATGAATGTCTCAAATCCTGTTTCTCCTTTTGTAAAATGTAAAAAGAAAAAATATTTTCATCTAGTTGGATTCTAGTTGATAGCATATAGGGAAGAGTCTAGCTAGCCCAATGCCAGATAGAAAGGAGGCAGCTGAAAATAGTAACTCCTAATTCCTTGTTTTTTTGAATATTTGCTCTGCCCAGTATATATTCCTTGAGGTCATTTGTTTAAAAATTTACAAAATCTTCCTTTGATGGCTTTGGAAATCTGGATTCTGCAAAGGGCTTCCATGTGTATTGTCTCATCTGAACTTTACCATGATCATCATTGTCATTATCATCGAAATTATAGCCATTCCCATCCTATATAATAAAAGGGTAATATGCAAATAGACCAAATGGCAGAACAACCGAATAACCAATCAAAGCATAATATGCTAACCATATGCTAAGGCTGCTCAACCGCTCGCTATGATGTGCACTGACCACCAGGGGTCAATGCTCCAACGGGTAGGTTAGCTTGTTGCTGGGGTCCGGCTGATCGGGACTGAGCACAATGGGCCAGACACACCTGGAGCCCTCCTGCAGTTCCTCCCCAGCCTGATCGTGCACCAGTGGGGTCCCTCAGCATGGCCTGTGCCCACTTACAATCCGGGACCCCTTGGGGAATGTCAGAGAGCCGGTTTCAGCCCGATCCCGCAGGCCACTCCCCTTAGAAGGGCTCCAGACACAGGGCTCATGGCTGGCAAGTGCTGCTGTAGCAGTGTAAGCCTCTCCCGATCAGGACTAATTGGGCCCGAGCCTGCAGCCGGCACAGTGGGGCCGGGATGAGCGGGAGCAGCAGGTAGGAGCTGCAGGCAGCATTGGACTGTGGGTTTCGGCCTGATCCCTGCAGGACACCCAAAGGGACCCCACCCGTGCACGAATTCGTGCACTGGGCCTCCAGTTCTATAGATAAGAACACTGAGGCCCAAGTTGAATAAAAATAAACTTTCCCACTTCATGTCAGAGTCAGGACTTGAAGCCATCATCTTTAGACTTTGAGTCCAGTTCTCTTTGTATCCATAAATAGCAGACTCAACAAAGCAAAGAGATGAAATAAGCGAAAGGCCACTGAATTCCCTGAGTCCCCTCCAGAGTAGACTTGCCTAGGTAATAAGTGGGTGGCTTGCTGGGCAGTTCCAGGCAGATGTCATGCACTCATGGGTGGGTCTGGCTTTCTTTCATGAGTAAGCAGCCCCTTCAAGTCCTCCTGTGACCTTATGATTTGCCTCCAAGATGTGAGATGGTTCTATAGCCTAAAAAGCTGTTCTATTTGCCCAGATGCCTACAAGGAGTCTATGTTTTATTTCACTATTTTCCTGGGTGTGCTTCTATTTTCTTATTTATTTATTTGAACCACTAAATTATCTAATTAGTGACATATATCGCTGACACATGGGCCACTATGAATATTTACTGCACACTTGTTCACACATTTATCTAAATAGGTGGCATGCCAGAGCTATGTAATAAGGAATAATGATTCTTTAGAAGAGTTACAGGAAATTATAGAAGGGGAAAAGTTTTGCACAGTGGGTTGCAGCTTCCAACCACATCTATCAATTCTTCCTGAGATAGAGCAATTGCATAGTAATGACAAAAAATTTATAGTAATGAATAAATCAACACTCAGCCCTGCAGCAGTTTCAGATGTTACTTTTATAGGCCTTCCCGTGTCTATTATATATCCCTTAGCACCAGAGCCTAGAGAGTGCCATGAATGCCAACAGCTACAAGGAGAAAGGGAACGGCTCGGGCTC
Organism: Plecotus auritus; assembly: GCF_963455305.1. Classification (NCBI taxonomy): domain Eukaryota; kingdom Metazoa; phylum Chordata; class Mammalia; order Chiroptera; family Vespertilionidae; genus Plecotus; species Plecotus auritus. Next base: position 37,939,588 of record NC_137785.1, on the reverse strand, counting down.
CTGAGATCGCGGTGATCCATCACCATCCCCTCACAGGGAGATCCATTTATATGTCTGGGCCCTAAAATGGAGCAGCTTACAGTGATCAACTACACAGCTGACAAGTGTTTCTTTTAAGAATGGAGCTGTCACTTCATGTTGAGCAAAGTGGAAATGCAAAAACAAACAAACAATTAATTAATTATCAGGGATGAGCTGGGTGGAGCAGGAGGAAGAGAGTGCTGGTAGGAAGGGGAGAAAGAAATGTAAAAAGAGGGTTTCAGCCCAAAGTGGTGGCTTCCAGGGCTTTATTCATTCAGCAAATATTTACTGAGTGCCTGCCATGTACCAAGTATAGATCTAGGCAGGGGTCAGTGAAGTTATTCTGTAAAGAGCTAAACAGTGAAAAAATGGCCAAAGGTCTCTGATACTACTAAGTAACTGCATCACAAAAGCAGCCTTACACAACACGTAAATGAATAGGCATGGTGTGTTCCAATAAAACTTTATTTACAAAATAGGTAACAGGCTGGATTTGTCCCAGGATGGGCACAGTCTGACCACCCAGGGTATGGTGCCAAATCTCCCAAAAGATGAGCTATGTTTCAGTCAACTTTGGGGTGATTTGGCAGGTACACAGATATGGTGCAAGTAACTTAGAAACGCAAAAGCTTTCATTCCAATCATAAACCTCCTATGATCTTCTGATTGTATCAAGGAGAGAGTCGCTGCAGGGTGCTAGCCTTTACCATTTCTCTAATGTTCTGCTAAATTCTTTTTCAACAAGAGAGATCCCAAGGCTCATAGCCTTGGCAAGCAATGGTTCCTAGAGAAATTCTTCCGAAGTTTGGTTTTTGTGGAGTTTCTATTTACTGCAAGTGATACTTGTTTGTGTTTGCCATTTAGAAAAGCAGACATGGGATTTTTTAATCTTGGCACTGTTGACATTTGGGCTGGATAATTCTTTGTTTAGGTGGGGTTGGGGGGTGCTATCCTGTGCATTGTAGATGTTCAGCAGTAGCCCTGATCTCTACCCACTCAATGCCAGTAGCACAAACTATGCCTCTGCCACTACTTCTTTGGTGACAGTGAGCAACCAATTAATCACCCGTGCCTCATTTCCCTCATCTGTAAAATGGGGATGGTAATGACAGTAGATCCAGTCTCACAGAGTTGCTGCAAGGATTAAATTAATTCATGCAAAGTAATCAGGAGAGAGCTCACCTGGGGAAATCATTCAGTAATTATTGGCCATGGTTATCCATCCTAGCAACAAAATATTTCTGCTCTAAATATATTTAATTTTTAGTTACTTATTCAAGTGGTCAATTTAAAGAAAACATTAATATGTATGTGATAGTTTATATGCTGACAATTATTAAGATATTTTGTGAGTTGAAGTTGTGAAACTAATATATTTAAAAGAATAGGATTTGGGCATGTTTTAATCTAAACTCTATTATTCATTAAATACGTGACTTTGGACAAGTTACTGAATGTTTTTGGTCTCCAGTTTTCTCACTGGGAAGAAAATGATGCCTCCTTGGAGAAGTGTTATCAGGCAAAATCAAGATAATGTTCTCAGGAGTTACTCAACACAAAGTAGGCACTCAATAAATGTTACTTTTCTCCCTCCCTTTGTCTTTGTTGGTAATAACTCTTACTGGTTGCATCAACCATCTACCGTTGTGTAACAAATAACTCCAAAACTTAGTGGTGTGAAACAGCACTCATTAGCTCACAATTCCATGGGCTGGCACTTTGAGCTGAGCTCAGCAGGGTGGTTCTTTGCTGGTCTTAATTAGGGCCTTTTATAAGGCAGCAGTCAGCTAGTGACTTAACAGGGGCTGGATAACCCAAGATGGCCTCATGCACACATCTGCCTGTTAGTGCTGGCTGTGGGGCCACTCCATATAGCTCCCGTCCTTCAGAAGGCTAACCTGGACCTCTTCACGAAGGCAACCCTACTTCACAAAAACAAGAGCAGAAGCCTCAGGCTTCTTCAGGCCTAGACTCAGAAGTCATTCCTTGTCACTTCTACCACATTTTCTCAGTCAAAACAAGCCACAAGGTCAGTCCAGATCAAAGCATGGGGAAATAAACTCTACTTTTAGATGAAAGAAAGAGCCACGTTTCATTGCAAAGGAGTGTGTGGTACAAGGAGTGTGATTCACTGGGGCCCTTTCTGTAACAAGCTACCACATTGTCTGTTAGGGCTGCAGTCCACAACATCTTCCTCCCTTATTTTTCCATAAAGACCACATATGGATGTCATTTATATGACTACCATGCACCCATAGGGGTGTCCAGATGTCCAAGAAACACCCCAAATTACACGAGAAGTACAAAATACCACAAAAATTCACAATCACCACAAGTGTTAATGGCATATCAGTTCAAGGTCACTCCTGGCAGTTTGCATTATTGCCAGGAGAGGCTGTGGAATCTGTAGGCTCTCCCATCCTGTTCTAAATCTGTCTTGTCTCTCACATTCAAGAAGGAATGGGAAATGTAAGTCATATACTGTGAGATTATTATAAAGATTAACCCTAAGTCTGTTTTCCTTTTAAATAAAAGTAATTTATCTCGAATGTTAACCCTTCATTATTTGTAACAGATAGCATAAGCAGACCTCAAAATAGCTCAGAAGAGAGGCAATGCTTTTGGGTAGGATTCACTAGTTCATATAACTTCAAGCTGGAAATTCATCCCCCCCCCCCTTTTGTAAGTAGACAAAGTCTAAAAATAACATGTCAATATTTCCTCCTTAGGTTTTCTTCCCTTGGACAGTCACTTTCTAGTGATTTTCCCGCAGCACACATCAGCTATCGTCTTCCAAAGATATACCTTAGACCTCGTTATTATCAACTAGAAGCCCAGTGCACAACATTCGTGCACTGGGGGATTGGGGATCCCTCAGCCCTGCCTGTGCCCTCCTGCAGTCTGGGACATTCCCTAAGGCAGTGGTCGGCAAACTGCGGCTCGTGAGCCACATGTGGCTCGCGAGCCGTGGTTTGCCGCTCTGTTGACTAATGAGTTTGCTGACCACTGGGATAGGGGCTTAATCACAAGGAACAACAACAGCCTGTAATTATTGGAATTGAGAGTCTAGGTCAGTGATAGGCAAACTTATTAGTCAACAGAGTGGCAAACCACGGCTCGCGAGCTGCAGTTTGCCGACCACTGCCCTAAGTTGCTCCCGCCACTGCCACTGCACTTGCCAGTTGTGAGTCTGGCTTCTGGATGAGCAGCGCTCACCCTGTGGGAGTGCACTGACCACCAGGGGGCAGCTCCTGCGTTGAGCATCTGCCCCCTGGTAGTCAGTGTGCATCATAGCGACTGGTTGTTCTGCCGTTCGGTCGATTTGCATATTAGCCTTTTATTATATAGGATAGCCACACCACTTCCCATATCTAGGTTTCAAACGTCAGCATTAATGGGCACAGTCAGATCCCTTATCCTAATCTACACACCCCAACAAACAGTGCTGACACCCCATCAGAGACTGCAATCCCAGCTGCACACACAGTCACCCATCTTTCTCAAGTTTGGATTCCACGGTTCACCCCTACAATAATTTTTCTCACCTTCTTATTTTTCACTAGCCCTCTGCCACTGCTCCGGTAAACCTCATCCTGTTCAAACTCATCTTTCTTCTTGCTTTATGCTTGGACCTGAGAAGCAGAATGTGGCTACAGAAAAATGTTACAACCATGCTTCCTGGCCTCACTTTAGATTTTTGACCACATATCATGTTCAGCACCACCTGAAAACCCAACCCAGTCAATACCTCCTCCCACTTGTTCAGATCAGTCCTCATACAGCCAAAAACTCACTCTCAATAGATGACCTTGATTCTTATTTTATTGAAAAAAAAATAGAAGCAATCTGAAGAGCATTTTCTTTTCTGCTTACATCTCTACACATAGACTCAACCTTCTCTTCTCTCCTATTATCATGACTTCACTCAAACATCCCTACTGTGCTCTAAACCCACCCTCCCCCATCCATTCAAACACTTTGATCCTACAGTTACTCCTCCATCCCCTGCATCATCAGTCTACTGAATCATTCCCATCCACCTGCAAACATGCCAAAATATCTCCCATTTACAAATAAGAAACTTTCTCTTGACCTCACAACTTTTTCTAGTAACTCAACTCATTTATTTGCCACCCTTTCAGCATATTTCAAAGTTTTCATCCTTATTATGTCACTAAAACAGCTTTTGTTAAATTTTCCTGATGGTCTTTATATCCTTCAATCCAAATCCCATTTTTAGACTGCATTCTTCTTGAATTTTGGTATATTCGGTCAGGTCATTCATTTTTTTTGTTGTTGTTAAACCTCACCCGAAGATAATTTTCCATTGATTTTTTAGAGAGAGTGGAAGCAACGTGGAGAGAAACATCGATGTGAGAGACACTGATTGGTTGCCTCCCACATGATCCCCAACCAGTACTAGGAATCGAACCTACAGCTGAGATATGTGCCCTTGACCAGAATCAAACCCGGGACCCTTCAGTCTGAGGGCCAATGCTCTATCCACTAAACCAAACCATCTAGGGCAAGGTCATTCATTCTTAAAACCCTTTTTTATCTTAACATTTCAGTCACCATATTTTCCTGGTTTTCCTTCCTTATCACTAGACTCGATTCCAATAATTACAGGCTGTTGTTGTTCCTTGTGATTAAGCCCCTAGCCAATCCAATTCTTTGATCTTTTTCAAATCTTTAATGTTGTTTCACCCAAGGATGTGACTTTAGTCCTCTTCTCTTCCGTATCTACAACTCATTCTAAGTGCCCTCATATGGTCTCTTTGCTTTAAAGACCATCTCTCCGCTGATGACTTCCAAATTTATGTCTTGATATATCAAGTTCAGATGTTTCTCTGGAACTCCATATTCACATATTCATCTGCATACTTGATATATCTACTTGGATCCCAAATAAGCATCTCAGTGTTAGCGATGCAAAACAGACTTTATAATTTGCCTCCTCAAATTCATTCCTTCCCCTTTCAGGAAATGACACTACCTTGCACTCAGTTGCTCAATTCAAAAACTAAGATATTGTCCTTGCTTTCTTTTCCCGCCCACCCCCCCCCCCCCCCACAATCATCCTCACATCCAATCCATCAGCAAATCCTATTGCCTTTTTCTTATAATATATCAAAAATTGACACTCCTCAGTACCTCTATGGCCACCATGACTTCTAAGTTGGACATGTGCAATATCGTAACTGGTCTGCGTGCCTCCAACCTTGCCCCACAGTCAAGTCTCCACACAGCAGCCAGACTGATTTTGGCCAAGGGATATATAAGTTGGATTGTATCACTTTCCTTTTCATAAAATTCCAGTGATGTTGTATCACTCTTGGAATACAATCAAGATACTTGCCTTGGCCTTCATGATCTCACGTTTACCTCCCTCTCTAGACTCACCTCCCTACTATGCCTCACTTACTCCGCTTCATCTCATTGGTCTTTGTGCTTATAGACACACCAGATTCATCCTCACATCAGAACTCTTGTATTTGTGGTTCCCACTGCTTACAACTCAAAACCTGTTGATGACTCACTCATCTCTTTGTTCATTTCTTGGCCCAAACATTTCCTCTTCAGAGAAGCATTTCTGACTACCCTCCTTAAAGCCAATATGTCATTCACCATCCCCATTCCTTGCTTTGTTTTTCTTTAAAAGAGTCTTATTACCTGAAATTCCATTACACATATATGTGTTTCCTCACTCACTGTCTGTGTCTCCACTAGAATATAAGTTCCATGAGATCAAGGACTTTGTCCATCTCATTCACTGTTCAATGCACAGCACATTGTAGACATTAAATAGACATTTGTTAAATAAATTGATATTATTGGTAGAAATAATAATTATAAAATGTTTTAGTACTTTTACTTATTTGCTTTCATATTAGATGTAGACATTTGGCTTAAATAAGAATGAAAACAAGAGAAGATATCATCTTGTGTTGACATATAAATTTTATTTAAATTCTTTACCCACTACATCCATCTCTTCCAGATTTATTTATTTATATTTTTGTGGTTTTATTTATTTTTATTTTTTTATTTTTTTATTTTTTTTTACATTTTTTAATTAAGGTATAGTATGTGTACATATCTTACTATTGCCCCCCCACCTCACTCCCATACATGCCCTCACCCCCCAATGTGTTGCATCTGTTGGTTACTCTTATATGCATGCATATAAGTCCTTCGGTTGATCTCTTATTTCACCCACCTCTCCCTAACCTTCCTGCTGTAATTTGATAGTCTGTTTGATGCTTTACTGCCTCTGTATCTATCTTTTTATTCATCAGTTTGTCATGTTTTTTATTATCCACAAATGAGTGAGATCATGTGGTATTTTTCTTTCATTGACTGGCTTATTTCACTTAGCATAATGTTCTCCAATTCCATCCAGGTTGCTACAAATGGTAAGAGTTCCTTCTTTTTTATGGCAGCATAGTATTCCATTGTGTAGATGTACCATAGTTTTCTGACCCAGTCATCTGCAGACGGGCACCTAGGCTATTTCCAAATCTTAGCTATTGTAAATTGTGCTGCTATGAACGTAGGGGTTGGAGTTTAAATAAATGGAGGGGCAAAACTATGTAATGATATAATATATACTAAACCATAGCTTTTTCTTCTTAGTTTCTCCTTGTATGGCCTATAAGCTGTCTATACTCACATCAGGTATATCAGAATTTGTAAGAACTCATTGATGCTTTCTATTATAGAAGGACATAAACTATGTCATTCTATTTGATATTATGAACATTAAATATAATCAATTTATAGTGTACACTTCATCCCAGTGACTGATATCTGTCCAAAGCAAGTTTTCAGAAGGTTTATTTGTTTTATGTAACTCAAAGAGGGATTCTGGAATGGCATGTCCCTCCATAAAATTACCATTGGCTTTTATATAGCAGGGTTTTTTTAATATAATGTCTTAGGTTTTATTATCAATGCTTCAAGTAGGGCTGTTATCTGGGGCCAGTCCTACTTGGGGTGCAAGACCAAGAGAATAGATGCTTTAGCAATATGGAGGCATACTGGAAAGCAAACTCCCCTTGCTTACTGGATTCCAGTCACTTGTTACAAGAACAGCACTCAGTGATGGAATTGCAATGAGATGTATCTCATGATTTCTTTGGTTGTTAGTCTGCTTGGTTCAGCCTCTTGTCCTTGAATTGGCCCTCCAGCTATGTGTTTGGCAGAGCCATGCCTAATGGCCAAGACATGAGCCCACATTCCCCCACACTTCTTTGAATGCTTGATATTTCCCCACCCCCTTAGATAGCTATGGCCATTTGACTTGGTTTGGCCAATGAAATATGAGCATAGGGGATGGTGTCACTTCCCGGTGGGAGCTTTAAGAGTCAGTGCACAATTCAACATGCTCCCTCTTAACACCAAGGAGATTGTAGAAGCACATGCTAGAAGGAAGCCTCCTTCAGCCAAGGGTTTGTGTGACTCTGATGAGTAGAGCTTTCCTGCTGACACTTGCTTGAGATGTATCATGAAAGAGGAGGGGAGAGGGAGAGAGAGTGCCAGATAGAAACTGAGAGTTGGGGGGAAGGGAGGTTGGTTTCCCAGCATGACTTTGCCTATCTTGACTACTATCACCCTCTAAGGGCTCAAGATCTGGGGCAGGGCTGGCAGCTCTGCAAACTTTGACATTAACAATTCAGTCATGGGAGACTTCTTGACAAAACAGGGTCTGCCGTGAGGTGGGGGAAACAGGTGCTGAGGCAATCATTATGAGAAACCCCTGCAGAGACTGAGTCATCTCTGAAACACTTCCAGAATTCTGCCTGGCCTCCACCCTCAACAGAAGCCAGGTCTCTAGCAGAATGTCTATGTCTTGCCCTCTAGCTCCTTGCAGTTCCTGCCAAGCAGGGGACTGAGACACCCATAACCAGACTGATTGCAGAGTACAGAGAAGATGATTTGTAGAGGAGAAAAGGCCCATGTCTGCTCACACAGGCCCCAGTGTTCTCAATAGCCCCATAGGTTTCTATACAGCAGGACAGCACTCCTGCGTCAATCATACAGTCAGACTTGATGCCCAACAGACCACGTCTGTCCTGGTTTCTCTAGTTATGTGGCTTTGGGCAATTTATATCACCTCGCTGAGCCTCGATTTCTTCAGCTGTAGAATGAGGACCTTAATAATATATACCTTGAATATGTGATGTGAGATTTTGTGAGATAATAAATATCAAGAGCCCCATGATGTCCCTGTAACATGTTAGTTTAAACTAACATATGAAATTGCTATTTTTACAGAGCAAAAGTGGTAAACTCTTGGCAGTTTCTTGTGGTTGAATTTATAAAGATCAGTTAATAGGAGCTGACTTCCCTCCCGAAAAATTTACCATAATTCAATAAGACAGAGTCATGGCTGTCATTTGTTCTTTCTCGGGCTTCCCAAATCAGAGCATGGTCAGATGCTTCCTCTATAGCTGGACTCTCCACTAAGTGCGTTAGATGTCCTACATGAGCCTTATCCAAGCTCTGTCACTGAATCTGAGAACCACCTGGCCATAGGCAGCTGACCTTGGCCAATGTTCTTCTCTCAAGACCAAAACCCAGCATATGCCCACAGCTTTGCTAACTTCACCTCTGCCGCATGGCATAAATATGTCCCAGATAGACTGACATGTGTTGGTCATGCCGAAACAAAGAGCCTCCTCTGAAAGATTTACTCTAAAATCCTAAAATTCTGTTTCTTCCCTGCTTGAGACATAGAAGAATTACTTGGAAGAATAATGAAAGAGAGAAGATTCTAGTTTTTCTCCACTGCCCACTAGTAACACTAGTGACATGGCCATCTCCATTATTATGCCTCCCACTCCCAGCCTCAAAGGTTACAATGAAGTAATAGTGAACTCGGTCTAGTTGCTGAAAGCACAGGGCTACTTCTTGCCTCCCTGCATTTGCTCTTCTGTTCCCTCTGCCTGGAATGCCTTTCTTTTCCTCCACTTTCTTCTTTCCCACATCTCAAGCCATGCTTTATGATCATCAACACTATATGATTCATGAGGATAGGGATCTCACTCTTGCCCACTGCTGTATTCTTAAAAAGAAACCTGCTTTCAAGAGATATTGGTTTATAACTAAAATGAATGGACAAAAAGGCCTCGTCTAGAATCAAGTGCTTCAGAAAAGTTGGCCTGACCACATGCCTTACCATGGGATCCCCTCCCAAGTTCTCCAATGGCATTTCTGTCCATGCCTCAGTCTTTGCAATGTGTGATGACATTCTAGTACTCAAAGCCAGAGACTGTCCTTTTCATATCCAGATTCCCTGAGTGAGGACTCCGAGCCTGACTTGTAGGGTGCTCTATACAGGGTATTCCTGACTCTTCTTCTCCTCTCTCTTCTTTGGCTCTTTGGGAAGATCTTGACACCTCTGGCCTCAGGCTGGAGAGCAGAACTCTCAGACCCTCCTAGGAAAATGAGATAAACTCAGGAGCTACCTCGAGGGGTGGGGTGGGGAGGACTTGCGCTTTTCACAGTCCATGCATTGGGCTGAATTCTTCACAACTAAGCAAAATGGCAAAAGGAAAATATAGGTCTTCAAACAAGTGATTTATTCTGTATCAGAAACGCATTTACCTGGCCTATTTTGCTGAACAGAAAAACCTCAGATTCACTTAGTAAAACTCAATCTGAATATTTCTATCCTTTATTTCCATACAGATTAGCTTCATATGGCCTCGAGTATAAACACCACAGATTGGCTCGAGGACTCTATGGGGGGAAAGAGGCAGTGTGGAAGGGAGATCATTGCTATTTTAAGTTTCTTCATGGTTCAGCAGGCGGCTGCTAAGAGTTCCAAAGGAGCCAAGCAAATAAGAAAAGTTTATTGATTAGTTTACAAATAACTGTTGTATAAGAAAAGATACTGAATGGCAGGCCGGCTTACTGATGGCTTACTTCTTATGGCCCCTTTCATTACATGGCCTCAGGAGATGGGCTCAAGGGGGAAATAAAAGAAGCAAAGCAAATGCTCATCTGGGTAAATAAGTGTTTGCACAGGGATAAAAAATAAAGAAATGAGACCCTTTTTCTGTTGCTATTTTGGAAGTAGACCAATGTATGCCTACGCTTCTTCATCCCTTCATGAAAAATCTCCTAATTTTCCCCCCTCCTTTGGCCAACACAATAAAGCTTGACACACCGTACTCCATGGTTCAGGTGACAAGCTTCCATATGGTCCCCTCCAGTCACCAGTCATTCATTGAGCAGCTTGAGAAAAGGAGTGTAAGTGTCAAATCTGTGCTCATTCCTGGGCTTATATCTGAGGAATCCTGACCTAAGGAGAAAAAAGTCATTTCAGGAGGGGCTTTGGGTCTGGAAAAATAAATACAGGAACACCACCAAGATTTCAATCCAGGCGCAGCCCCACTTCATCTCTGGGAGACCTGGGCACATTGTTGGCTTATTGGGAGGATTCTCTAAATGACAGCATACAAGCCTAGAACAAGGTGAGCTCCTTTGCAATGCCTCTGTCACTAGCTATGATGAGATTTCAACTGCATAGAAGTTCTCATGGGATATAGGGAGCAGCAAAAGAGGTGGTTAAAAAGTGAGCCAGGCAGATAGTGAGGGACCTTCTAGACCTTCCAAAGAGCTTGGTCCTGTGTCTGCTGACTGGTATATATCGAATGTGGAGGAAGTACAATGTTTTAGATTCTCATGGTACAGTGATGGAACACTAACCCCAGATCACAAAGAGACAGTGTTATTGCCCTTTCAACCCCCTCTAAAACTTCTGCTTAGGTACTAAGAGTGTCTCACCTTGACTTTAGTTGATCAAAATTTCTTAAGCATTTTCTAATTTCTCTTTTTAACAGAGTTAATGGACCCCAGGCACAGGCAGTCAATAGCTACTGCCATAATACAAATTCACCTTTTGTCAATATTACATTTATTTCCCAGATTACCTTCTTTTTCTAGACAGTGATTTTTTAAAAAAATCATGTTAGTGATAAATACATTTCATTTAAAAGAAGTCTTTATAAGTTTTTTTTATAAACTGTCTTGCTGGTGGAAATGTGAATTGGTACAACCCTCATAACCAATTAGACAATATTTAATAAAATAATGCATGCATTTAGCATTCAACAAGCAATGTCACTTCAAGGAATTTACCCCAAAGGTTTATCTTCAACAGTAAGAAAATACATGCATACCATTCTATTTGTTGCAGTACTGTCTGCAATTTGCAAACATTGGAAACAAGTTAAACGTCCATATAGAGAAGATGACTTAACCAGCTCTGGTACATCCATTCATAGTAAAGTATAACATCACAATAAAAATGAGGATGATTTCTATTCACTGACAGAGAGTGATTTCCAGGTATTACTAAGTGGAAAAAAATCAAAGCACAAGGGATATTTATAATATGCTACTGTTTGTGTAACAAAAAAAAGGAAAATAGGAAAATATACATGTATTTATTTACACAAAAAGAAATACGGAAGGATAAATTAGAAACTAATGAGCTTGGTTATATTGGGGGTGGTGGAAAAGGATTGGAAAGAGAGTAGAGTGTTGATGGGGTGAGATCAGGGATGGGAGAGAGATACTTCTCCAAGGATGCCTTTTTGTAGAGTTGTGACATTTGGAAGCATGCTACTGTTTAACATTAAAAAATTAACAAGAATGAAGGGAAAAACCTAAAATGGAATACAAACAGTAACCTATGAACTAACTGTTTCAAATGAATAACACAAACGCCTCAAAAGAATAATGAAGAATGAGCCCAAATAAGCACAATATTCATAAGATATCCCCCTGACTAAAGACAAAATTAGCTACATGCAAACATTGAAATGTAGTTAGTAGGGTTGTCCTTCACAGTAATATGCACTAGCAACTCTGAAACCACTTTCTGTGTATTATAGTGTTGATTAAATAAGTAAATATATTGTGGACAATGAGACCACAGTTTCTGATAGTCACAGAAGGAAGAAATAAATGTGGAAAGGAGCCATATCAGCATGAACCTTGTGGGTTGGATTGGAATTCAAAGTATTGATGTGTACTCATTATTCATTATATAGGTAGATAGAATTATATATAGATGTGTTTGGGGAAAATATATATATATATATATATATATATATATATATATATATATATATACACTAGAAGCAATGGCATTCCCATAACAATGAGCTACTTGTCATCCAGATGTTGGTTGTCAAATGTCATTATCCTCTAGAAGAATCCAGGGATCCTAAAAGAAATGGCTGATTCCAGAGCTGGGCCTGGGAGAGTCTAACATGAGCCTGGACTAGTTCATCCTAATTTTGATAACTATATTCTGTTTTGTGAGAATGTTCATTATAAAAAAATGCATATTCATACCTACAGTGTATTTTCCAATTGCCCAGAAAAGAAATTATACACACACAATGGCTGTATGTGTGCTTGTGTATCTATACAAACATATGTATAAAAAGTTTAGAAAACAAATTATCAAAATTTTCTTTCATTTATATATGAAAATGATAATAGAGCAAATGCAATAAAATATTAACATTCAGGGAATCTAAATGAAACGTATATGAGAATTCCTATAAATTTTCCTATTTCCAAATAACACATTTTTATTTTTTTTAATTTTTAAAGTGAGCTAATTAATTAAGTAGAGCAAATCCATGACATCAGCAAAAACATAACCAAAGTTTGGGAAAGACTATGGTTAATGATGAAGACCCAGTAAAGGGCTCCCGGTCCACAGAGACAGCAGGGCTGCAAAATGATGGATCAAATCCCCACCTCCAACTCCCTACTCCAACCCATAATCAAAGAACCTAGTACAACTCAAAGAGTCATCTGAACATCAGCAAAAAGCAGCAGAGTGCAGACTTCTGGTAGGGAGGGGCCCCACCTGCTTCCCAGTGGGAAGGGAGCGGACAGAAAGGTGGTGCTCTAAGCCCTCCACTAGGCAGTAGTTACATGGTACTGTTCCAGCATGAAAAGGGCTCCGCAGCCCAAAGCTAGACACGAGAAAACTTTAATTTGAGTCACGTAGCACCACGGGGCTGCCAAAAAGAGGGCACACTGAGCAGATAACCCAGATGCTGAGAGGCAGGTATTTCCTCTAGAGAAGCTCATGTGTTCGCAGATGCTATGATGTGTCCCATGCTGGGTAGCAGAGGAAAGCTGTAATGTTTGAATGAAGGGATCATAATGTAGTGGGACGTCAGAAAGTCCTGATTTCTCAACCCACTTCTACTAATTCACTTGATTTCCTCTCCTTTCTGAACCTCTTTCTATTCATCTATAAAATGGTGATTTAAAAAATCGTGCTTTACAGTGTTGCTTTGAATATTTAAGGTCATTTATTTAGCCAATAAATGTTTATTGAGTGCTTATTTTGTGCCAGACACCATTCTGGGGAATATGATGTCACCAAGTCCTTATATTGTAGGGGCCACGTTCAAAGGCTCAGTGTGAGAAAGATGAAAGGTTGGGTGGCTGGAGCCTGGTGAGTAAATAGGAGAGCTGGTGATGAGAGTGGAGGTAGGCTTTAGGCTTGAAGAGTGAGCTGGATTTTTTTTAAGTAAGAAGAAGCTATGGGAGGTCTCTAAGCAAAGGAAAACCATGCTCTGATTTGCATTCTGATTGCCATGTGCAGAATAACTGTGGGGAGGGCACAGAGCAGAACAGGGATACCAATGAGGCATATTGTACTAGTTCAACAGGAAATAAGGACTTGGGTGGGGAGGGGAGAGGGCTGGGTGAGGGTTGGTAACAATGAAAACCTTCAGGAAATGCTTTCTCAGAGACCCACAGAGTAAACGTTTTAGGCAAAATTGAGGCCAAAAGGCAGGCTGAAGACTAATAGGTAGATATTTTAAAAAGCATTTAAAACCTTTGTGTTAAAAATAAATAAGTAAAAGGCACTCTTAGCTCAAGAGCCATAAAACAAAAACCAGGCAGCTGGCTGGATTTGGACCAAGGGCTGCAGTTTGTCAAGCACTGGTTAGGAGACAACGGAAATGAGGTGGCCCTTTGTTACAGGAATATGGCGATTGTTTGCAGGGTGGATCAGGGCTTGAAAAGAACTTCACGCCTCATGACTAGTGGTGAGTGTGTTTCAAAGTCCCTACTACTTAGCCCGATCAGAGGATTAACCAGATTGATGCACTGGGCTATAGGAATCTCCTTCTTCTTTTCATAAGCTGGGTTTCTGGAAATTGCATGGGGATGGGAACTCTCTCTTTTACACTTTGGGTGTAGGACCTCTGTCTTATTGATATTCAGGTAGAATTGGAATTCCACAATTCTGTTTGCACTGGGAATGAGAGTAAACATGCCACTTGTTCTTGACATAAACATCTTGTGGGCGAGAAAAACCCTGTCCATTTGACATTCATTAAAGGGGTGAGGAAAAAGATGAAAGGGAGTGGGTACCATTTCAGGTGCCACCTGATTTACCTATTTTGAAGTTGAAAGACCTATAACTACTACAAGTAAAAGCTGGTACCTGGCTCAGGCAACAACAGGGAAGTGAATCGGGAGTTCTCTACAGCGAACTATCTAACCCATAGGGATTAATATGGTGACTAATCCACACCCATATAGTTTTCTTCTAAAGGTCATTGGACTCAAGTTACAAATCAGCTCATTTTTGTTTGCTGGTCACCATTTGCACATTAATAAAGAGAATAGGATGCAGAATAGGACTTGAATGAATATGAATCACTAGATACAGAGTCCCCTCCTTCAAGTTTAATTTCATAGTTTACTGTATATTATATCATATCAGCTTATATTATGTATGTTATATATACTATATACTACTTTTATATCATGTATTCATGTTATATACAAACATATTCATTGATTTATAATATAATAATTTATATTTATTTATATTATAAAAACAATGTTAATTACAGAAATTTTTGAAAATTTACCCAAGAGGGAAAAATGTTCACTGAATCCTAGTAACTACAAGTAACTTTTTAATGTTTTGTTATCACCTTTTACATTTGGATTTTTTTATTTTTTTTTCCAGAATGGGGCAAACTTTTGTTGTGTTATTAATGTACTTTGACACTCAGGCTTAAAAAAATCTTGTTTTATGGTTTATTATTTTACCCAGTATTTTAGCAATAGCATTTTCTATGGTATTGAGGACTTTTCAAAAGCTTGTACCTGGCCAGCGGGTTTAAGGTGCTTTCCACATTCCCTTATCATAGGTGATAATTCAATAAAGATTTTTCTCGTCATAAATATCTTTGTTAGTTCAGATTGTGTCTTGAACATGAAGCCAGAGAGTCAAATGTCACAAGTGTTTCTAAGACCAACTTGCCACCAAAAACCTAGTGATTTTCAGCCTCCATGTGGAAGTGTGGGAGTTCATCCCTCTCCACCTTCACCATTCCCAGAATAAAGAAATGTAATTTACTGATGCAAAAGCTTTATTCCCTTGTTTGCTAAATAAATGTATTTATTCTATTTAGCTTTATTTTAATCTAACTCCACTTCTTTTTACACAGCTTTTAAGAAGGAGGTAATGCTTTTTCATATGCCCATTTTTGGGGGGTTGCTAATTAATCTCTGTCTCTTTAAAGTACGTTATCTATAGGCTTTTCTCTTGTCCAGAGAAGGAATTTTTCTGTCTGTTTCAAATTACAACCACATCAGTGATGATGAGGATACAATCTTCAGGCATACATGAAAGAGGGAACCTGTGACAGGTGGGCCAGATTGTCTTGGAGATTCCAGGAAGTGTCTCTGGGCAAGTCTCCCCCTGACAACCCTCCCCGCCCCCCCCCCCTCCCCCCCCGCCCCTTGTCTGTGGGGACAGATCTGAGCTTGTGTGGCATTTGAATGCTCTTGATCTGCCCTTATGTAATAAGTATGACTCACGTTACAGTATGAGTCACCCAATCCCTTGCCTGGGGCACCTCCGCTAGGCCTGTGGAGCTTCCCACCTGCCTTGATCCCTGTCTGAATAGAGATAGCATGACTCAGCACCAGGGAAGGGCGGTTCTCTCTGTCTGGCTGGTGTCCTGAGCCCCAGGAAGCTTTGGGTTTGTGGTGTGGCAGCTAAGAGGAAAGACACACTACCCACGTCAGCAGTGCCCCACGTAAGGAACCACACACAGGAAGGGACAGCCCTGAGGCCAGCTGGAGTCTACCACCAGCCATCAGGTGTGGAGAGGAAACACAGGGGCACAGTGTCTATTTAGATCTTTAGTGAATTTCTCTTCTCTTCCTCATGGCATTATGGGAAGTCTGAGTGACATGGATAATAATAATAACCACTAATAATTCTGAGCACTTAATATTTGCCAGGATTGTACAAGGCACTTTACATGCGTTCACACATTTAAGCCTCACAATAAGACCACAACCTAACTGGGACTATTATATCCATTTGACAGATGTGGAAACTCAGACCCAGTGAGGGTAAGTGATTTGCTCAAGTCCATATAGCTGAGTAAGAGGCAGATCTAGAATCTGAACCCCGACTCCAGGGCTTTCTCTCTTTACCATTAGATCAGTCCTCTTAATCTATAAAGTACAAATGAATCACCTAGGGATCCTGTTAAAATGAAGATTCTGATTGAGCAGGAAATTTTGGAGTAAGGAAATAAGAGTAGGGACTAGGCTGGAATGGGAGTTGGGGTCAGGAGAGGAGTAAAGACTAACAAGTTCACTGTGAGGGCACCTGAGGCCTCTCCAGGATAGAGCCTCATGGACCCCAAACTGCAACCCTGCAAGGTGCTAAAGAATTTATCATCACAATGATCACAATGACTCAGAACCAGAGGCCATCCCAGGGGTTGCTGTAGGTGAAGCCTGCCACCCAGTACAGCTAACAGGAAGGACTCTGCATGCATCCAGGCCTGGGGGCAGGTCCAGTCTTCTTTTGGCCATGGCAGTTATCAGAGGGGACCCACTCCATGAGTGAACGCACCCAAAGCCATGGGCTGTTTGTTCCACCTTCACTACCAGAGTCCCTGTCTCCCCTCCAAATCTAGGATGAACCACTAAGGTTTTCTTGCCTATCTGTGGGCAATGAATAACATGACTGCTCCCAATAATAATATCTAGTGCAAAGTTTTCCCAAGTGTGGTCCCTGATGGAGCAGCATTAGTATCACCTGGGAACTTATTGAAGTGCAAATTCTTGGGCCTTGCCCCAGACCTACGGAATCAGAAACTCTGGGGGTGAGGCTCAACAATATGTGTTTTACAAGCTCACCAGGTATCCACTCAAGGTTGAAAATCACTGTTTTATTAATCAAGTATCTGGCCCCGGTATCAGACATCCAAGGTTTAAATTCTGATTTGGCCAGTTAGTAGCTGTTACTTTGTTTCTAGCTCCTTAAACTTCCTATATTTCAGTTTCCCCACCTGTACAAAGAAATAAAACATAACACCAAACACAGGATTGCCAGGGAATTGACTGAAGTAACCCAGGTAACACATCTAGCATGATTCTTTGCACATGTCAATGAGTAAAGATTAATGCTGATTTTAATGGCAGTGGTTTTATTATATGAGAGAGGGCTTGGGGGTGTTTATTTGTACCTCTATGGAGTGTGGTAGTTTGGAAACTCCCAAGGGGGGCTCTGTTGTGTATCCAATAGCTTACAAATTCTCCTTCATACTCTTTTGTAATTCAATATCTTAATAATAATACAATAGGTGCAGATTTGTTTTTCTTAAGAATATTAAGCAAGAATGATTATATGCAAATATATCAGTATTTGTAAGAGATTAGGAGCATGGCATGGCCAGGGGATGAATGAGGGTATAGATGTATCTTTGTTCAATAGCCTAGAAATTCTGATTTTTATTCTGTAGGGGGTGGGTATATTTTTTTCATGATTGTGACTTTCTTTACATGGCTAATTTTTTTAATATGGAACTATCCAAAAACTCTTATATAAAACTAGAGGCCTGGTGCATGAATTCGTGCATGAGTGGAGTCCAGCAGGCCCGCCTCAATTATTGGCTGGCCTGCCAGGCCCCCAATCGGGGTGTGTGTGGGGGGTGGTTGGGGATGGGGCCAGTCAGGGGGAGGGGCTGTGGGCAATTGCCCAGCTGGCCCTGCCCCCTGGTCCAACTCCCAGTTGAACTCCTGGTTGAGGGGACAATTTGCATATTAACCTTTTATTATATAGGATAGTAGGATAAGTCACCAAGAATTCATCACACAGCTTTAACAAATTTCAGCATATAACAAAATTTCTCCTCACAAAACCAGAATTTTTAAAGCAAATTTTAAGTACTTATCACTTAATCTCTACATGTTTTAGGCTGGATCCCTAATAGATAAGGCCCTTGTATTTTAAAGTATAACTACTAGTACATACTACTGCTTTATACTTTCAGTGTAACACTGATATTCTGGTCCAGAAGGTTGAGGGCCTTCTTTGAAAACTGGAGAATTGAGGCTGAGAGACATTTCCAAGCATGAATATCTTTAAAATATGGAAAATATAAACTGAGAAAATTCCCTCCAGCAGAACCACACTAAAGAAAGCACCACAAGAAATTCTTCAGGTAGAAGAAATAAGATTCTAAATGGATGATCAGAAATGCATGAAGGAGTGAAAAATGGTGGAAATAGTAAATACATGGTAATTCTAAAATAATATTAACTGTATAAAATTACAATAATGTCTTATGTCAATTAACATACATGAAAACAATGACATCATGTGTGAGAAAATAAATGGAGTTAAAGTGTCCTAAATTCTTTATGCTTTCTGGGAATTAAAAATAAACTTATTTATATTGAACACCAATCAGTTAATGATGTATGGTTTGATCTCTTATATAACCACTAAAGTAAAGATAAAGTAATATAAAACTAACAAGCCTATGGGAACAAATAATTAATAAATGCTTGATTAAGCCTAAAGAAAGAAAGGGAGGTAATAAAAAATAGATGGGAAGAATAGAAAACAAATAATAGCATGTTGGGAAATTATAATTCAAATATATATGTAATGTAACTACATATCAGTAATTACATTAAATATAAAGGGAGTAAACACATTAATTAAAATACAAAGATTGTCAAATAAGTAAAATATCTTATGCTGCTTAGAAGCATAAGATATTCATGTCTATACTATGAAATTATTAAATATTGAAAGTAAAAGGATAAAAAATACTAGGATATTAGTTATCCCCAAATTAAACTATAGATTCAATGCAATCCCAATAAAAATTCCAATAGGCTGTGTAAACTGATTAGTTGACTCTGTAATTTATATGAAAATGCAAAGGGCTAAAAATAGAACAATTCTGAAGAAGAGCAAAGTTGGAGGGCTCTCTACAAGATATCAAGACTTATCCTAAACTTATGATAACTAAACAGTGTAGTTATTGATACAAAGATAAATAAACGAACCAATGAAACATAACAGAGAGTCCAGAAATAGATCTACATATATATAATATTATATGTAATATAGAAATGGCAATTCAGTGGGTAAAACTATGGTTTATTTAATAAATGGTGCTGGATCAATTAATTAAAAAGTTGAATTCTGACTCCTATTTCACATCATACACAAACATAATTTCCAGATTGAATGAAGACCTAAATGTGAAATTTAAAACAGTCCAAGTTTCTAGAATATAACAAAAGGGCATATCTTCATGACCTTAAGAAAATAGTAAACCAGATAAAAATATCGTCAATATTTGAGAAAATAATTGATAAATTGGCTTTCTTTAAAATAAATAATTTCTATCCATCCAAAGGTATCATTAATTTAGTAAAAGAATAATACACAGAGTGGAATAGAGAGCACTTATCTAGACTACAAACTGAAATTCTAAAAATAAAAAAGACTGGCAATCTGATGGAAAAGTGGGCAAGAGACTTGAATAGACATTTCACAAAAGAAGATAATCAAATTGATAGTATGAATATGAAAAGATGCTCAATTCCATGAGTCATCAAATACGTAAATTAAAACCACAAGATACCACTACATGCCAACCAGATAGGCTAAAATGGGGCGAGGGGAATGTGAACATTACCAATGCCTTCAAAGACGTAAGGCAATTAGAAGTCACCTGCACTGTTTGTGGGAGAGTAACTTGGGACAGCCACCTCAGAAAACTGGCAGTTATCTCCTCAAGCCAAACAGCAGTATTATCTAAGATTTTGGAGCAATTCTACTCCTAGGTATAAATCCAAGGAAATGCATGTGTACCAAGAGACAGTAATGAGAGTGTCCATGAGATCATTACATACTAGTGAAACCTGAAAAACCCTGAATGTCTATAAAAAATACAACAGATAAATGCATCATGCAATATAATTTAAAATGAATCATGTATACTATAGTAGTAAAAAGTAATAAATTACTGCTCTATATATCAGCAGGGTTGAATTTCAAATATTGAGCAAAATAAGTAAGAAAAAGCACATCCCATATAACAGATGTTACTACATACATTTCAAAAACAGGCAACAGTAATCTGTGATGAAAGAAATCAGGACTGTGGTTGCTGTTGGGGAGGACATGATAGTGGTCACTGGACAGAAACAAAAGAGAGCTTCTAGGGAGCTAATAACGGTCTGTTTTCTGATCTGAGCTGTGGGTTAAAAGATGTATTCTTTTGGTTCAAAGTGTTTGAGCTGTGTACTTAGGATTTGTGTACTTTTCTGAATATGTATCCCTCAATAAAACATTTTTAATGGATCTGAGATGCCAGTGATATCTGAGATTCCATAAAATGTAAAAAGTTCACAAGTTGGTTCTGATGTGTCCACAACACATGTCTGGTGAGCTTACTGAATCCTCCTTAGATTTTGCTCAACCTCCCTCTACCCCCTGGTAGAAGATAATATATCTGATGCTAACAGGCTGTCCATGCTGGGGGGTTACTGGGTCAGCAGCAACATCTTCAGAGTCCCCGAGCCTACACGTGGCCCACCATTGTCAAGAATCATGGAGTGTCACACATTTAGCCTGCTCTTTTGCTAAGTGACTCATGGATTGGAAATGGAAACTCTCAAACTCAAGCCTGAGTCTGGGCCAAAGGTATTCACAAGATAAATAAATAAGTACAGGAAGTTAAATTCACTCCACCACCACCAAGTTTGGAGTTGGTAAAGGTATCAAAAGGGTAATAGAGATATCCAAGGTAATGGCCAGAAAGACAAGAAGAAAGAGGCAGAAACAGCCTTGCCTAAAGACAAGGGGTCAATGATAGATATTATGGGGGACAGAATAATAGTGATGATGAGAATGATAATAATAATGGTGCAACAAGAACACTCCATTTATTAGGCCCTGCCTGTGAGAAGGTATCATGCTAGTTAAAATAGCTGTGTTCTCTTACTTAATTCTCACATTACCCACATTGAGGCAGTGTTAGCACGTCTACTTAGACAAAAAAATGGGAGACATGCTTGAGAACCTCTCATCCGCATTGTGTGATGAACCCTCTGCTAGCTGAAGTCAGAAAACTGAAAAGAAATGGACTTAGTTTGTAGATGTGTTTGTTGAGGGTGCCAATTATGGTGGGATTTCCAAGGAAGACCTTAGAATGTCAGGAAGGACATTGGTATGACTCTTGGGCATGGTTTCTCAACCTCAGCAACTGCTGAGCTGGGGCCAGATAATTCTTTGTTGTGGGCCTGGACTGTACATCATAGGATGTTTAGCAGCACAAATGTCTACTACACTGGGTACTTTAAAAAGCAATCTTATTTAAACTCCCAGTTACCTTTGAGAAAGATATTATAGTCATTATATGAGAGAAGAACCTGAGGACCCAGAGAGGTTAACGAAATATTCCAGAATCAGCCGGTAAGTGGCAGAGCTGGGATTTAAATCCAGGCTCTAAATAGGATTCTCTCCACTTTTCCACACACAAAATGATTGTAACTGAAAATCAGATCAGAGGAATCTGCGACTTACTGCAGGGGATCGCTCCCTTTGCACCTCAGTTTCCTCATTTGTAAAGCCAGGACCCTCCCTACCCAGCCTATCTCAGTGGATAGGCTGGGCTTAATGAACAAACAGCAGAACTCATGAGAAAGCTTCTTGACTTACTGGTAATCCTCAAAATTCATTCAGGCTTTGTTGTTTGCAGTGATTTCATTTAGGTCAGTTTTGTTTTTAATGTGCCAGGTGGTGAACAAAATCTGAAAAGGTTTTCCATCTCTTGGGAAGTAGCTCTACTTTTACTTAACCTTTGTGAGCCTATTGTGACACAAAGTGTAGTGATTCACTTGGCAAGCTCTACGGTACAGGAGAAGCTTCCAATTCAGACACAAAGCCCAGCTTCAGACATCAATGCAGACTAAGTTGCTGGCACATCTCAGGTGACGATTGAAGGTGATGTAAGAGGTGAAGAAACCTGAGCTTTCTTCTGCTTGGAACCCATGACGGATTCCAGCCTCAGATTTGGAAGCAGGTTCACTTGAGGAAGAGTTAGAGACTTTTGAGTACGCAAACCCCGTATAGTTTCTCCAGCTGCAGTCAGTGACTCACCCCTGTTCAGTCACCCAAACATCGGTGAGAATCTGGTCTAAGGAAGGTATGTGGTTTATCTGGCTGCATAATAAGGGAAGACAGATATCTGTCCCAGCGCAGCACATCTGAGGCTAGTCATGTTCGCCTGAAGAGCGTCTTTTCTCATAGTGATCATCATTTTTCTTAGCCTGGTTTGGTAGTTATCATGGCTGAGGAGAAAAGGAGAGGAGGAAACTGCTTTTCAATAATCTAGTCAAGAGACTCAGGTAGAGCTAGCAGCCAAAGCGTGACATAGCAGCCAGAGGGGAGGATTTAGAACAGTTATTTTCAAACATTACTGGATCCAGTATTACTGTGGAGCATGTTTGAATGCACCTTTCTCAGCCCTGGCCCTTGAGTTCCTGATTCTCTAAGTAATTCTGCATCAAGTCGTTGCAAAATCCCACTTGGAGAAAAACACTCCTTGAAAATCTTTCCTCGTCATCACCTACTTACAGAGTTTGTTTCTGCTTTAAATCCTAGTGCAGTTGCACAAAGCTACTACCTCAAAAAGTAATCATCTCTGCCAGGATACCTTTCTATTAGGGCACCTGTTTCCTGGTCTGTTGCATGCACTTGGATACTGGGACAGGGCCTGCATACACCAGAAAGTTCCTCTTTTCAGGTATGCCTCCACTGTAAATCCTGCAGAGATTCCTTGGACCTGGGTCTCGGGAAGAGTTCTTGTGCTGCCAAAACAAATTAACCCTGGAATTTTAGTGACAAAACTTCACAAAGATCCCCAGTGCAGGTCAATGGGCAGCTCTGCTCCACATTGCCACTCAGGGATTCAGGCTAACAGAAATGCCACCATCTTGTAGCTAAACCATCTGAAACACATAGCTCACATCTCAGCAGGGAAAGGAAGCAAGGAAAGGAACATGTTCGCTTTCACCTGCCTTGTTTCAGAGGTGACATTTGAAATTACCTATGTCCACATCCAGCTCTCCTCTCCTTAGGCACTGAAGGTTCCTTTCAGAACCCTTGTCATTAAGCCAGCACCATTTGAGCTCTTCTGACCAACGAGTTGTGAGCAATACAAATCTCTGCAGCAGACAGACTATATCAACTGGCCCATCTCATAGAATGAACTTGGTATAATTTACTAAAATTAACAGAAGTATTAATATTCCCAGCTTGTTAAAATCACCTTGAGGGCTTTAATTTAAATTTCTCCACCATTTTAAATCTAGTAAGTTTGACATTTGATGATTTTTTATGGACAATCTTTGTTTCCTTTTTTATTTAATTTATTGGAGTGACACTGGTTCATAAAATTATAGAGGTTTCAGGTGCACAATTCCACAACACATCATCTGTACACTATACCGTGTGTTCACCACCCCAAGTCAATTCTCCTTCACTCACCACTTATCCCCCTTTACCCTCCTATACCTCACCCCACTCTGCCTCCCCCTGGCAATCACCACATTGTTGTCTATGTCCATGAGTTTTTTCTTTATTTTTTCTTTTTTGTTCAATCCCTCCACCCCATCACTCCACCCAGCCTCCCAACAGATGGACAATCCTTATCATGATAAAAAAGTGTCCTGCACTTCTATTTTAAGGCAAATATGTGGTAACTTTGTTAATAAAAAAAAGCAAATTAAAGATATCAAAACATTTCAATGATAAAACACCCAGAAAAATACAGTGCAGCACAACTAGTAGTTAGTTACCAAAGCCCTCACACTGATTTGTTGGTGAAGCATTTTGCCAGGTGTGGCTAGAGACTTGTCTATCCTGATTCAGTTGGGATCTCCTTCCCTTTCATCATCAAGTTTCCATGTGATGTCAGGATCTCTTTCCAGTGCTCACATTGATCCATTTTAGAATGGCCTCCTTCTGATGTCAGAGATAATATTATAATTGCAAGAATGGCCAGCTTTGCCCCATTTCCTGTTCAGTCTACTAGTAATCAGATCAGACAATGTCTGCCTCCACCATTTTTCATTTTTTTCTAACACTAGCATTTGTGGCCCAGCTTGCTCTTGCATACACGCAATGTCAAAGGAAAGAATCAAGGTCTAACTGTTTCCAACTCTCAGTGGAGAGTCTGTGGATCGCTTCTACAAAATGCCTCCTCCAATTGCAACAAGAAGACATTTCCTTCCTTTCCTTTGGAAGATCCAAGCATTTCTCAGGTCAATTTCTCCTGGAATGCTCTCCCTAAAGTCCCTTTCTCTATCTCCCCATTTCCTCTGCTTCTCCAGTGGCAGGAGCTGAGGTGGAAAGCTCAGGCTTTGCAGCAGACACCCTGGCCTTGGGTGTTACCGGAACAGCTGTTTCTATGGTTCCTCATGCTCTGCCTGCCAGTGCCCTAACCTGCCTTCACCTTTGAGCTGCTGGGCTCTCAGGTGCCATGCTTGGCCCCAGCACAAGTGGGGACCTGGATGAGTGAAGCTGAATGAGAAATGCAGGCTTCCTGGTGCAGTGGGGAGAACAATGTATTCAAATGCGGGCCATCCGTTTATGAGCTGTATGGCGTGCAATAAGTGAATTAACCTTTCTGGGGCTCAGCTCCTCGTGTACAAACTGGAGACTAGGACTTTGCTGTGGGAATTAAATGAGATATTGTGCAAAATTGCTAGGCCAGTACCTGGCTCATCCAAGGACCTCAGGAATGGATGTTTCCTAAAAGGGGGCTAACTGACTCAACTGGTTTGCTGTAAAATGTTTCCCAGGCCCATTGGCTACAATAAAGGGCTGAGAGCAAGCAAAGACACAGTCTGTCAAGTGACTAAATGAGGAACCAATAATGGGTAGGGGGGAAAGTAAAGCTAGGACTTCACTAAGGAAGAAAACATAGACATGATGACATATATTTACCTTTTCTGAAAAGCACCCCCCACTTCCCAAATCAGCCCAGAAGTCTTTTTATTTGCTAATCAATCAAGTCCAAAGCCTGTGTCCTGGGAAATCATGATGCACCTAATCATTTTAGCAATAATCCCTGAACAACTGGCCATTACTGGAAGTGACAAACCATTTGGTTGTAACAACCCAAAGCAAGATTATTAACAGCAAACATGAAGATGATTATTTTAGCAAATTGCCACTGATTGGTAAATTCCGAACACAAAGGACTCATGCCTGGCTGGAGTCTCTGGGAAATCATTTTATGGCCATAATAAATGTCTACTGTATGAGATATAAAAGCCACTTAAGTCCATTTTCTCTCTGCTTGGGGCAGGGAGGCACCACCAGGGGCAGGGATGGACAGAAATTTGTGGGTGAACTCAGATGAAGGGTGCTGGGAGAGTTACCACCACTATCTTTTAATTTTGGGAGCCAATTTTTCCTATTTGCTGAGCAAAGGAAAGTCCAGTTGATTATACTAGTAAGGCTCAATGTGGGCATAACACAGTAGCCCCTCTCAGCGAAATTATTATATCCATAAATTAGTCAGATATTTTTGTTTGCAGGAGATAGGAGGCCCAAATCAAACTAATTTATACAAAAATGGAACATGTGGACTCATTTAAATGGAAGGTCCTGGAATCTGATGAGCTTCAGGGCTGGCTTGATCAAAGGGACTCACACAGTGGCTCCCAGACTTAATTCTTCTTTGTTAATTTCCCTCCTCTATGTCAGTGCACAGAGGGGCAAGGTGGGGCAGCAGGTCAAGACTGGCCCCATTCCAGGTTCACATCTCTTCCCAGGAGACCCAGCAACAGCCCTCCCTGTCATTTGGATCCTGTTCTCATCACCAAACCAATCACAGTGGAATGAATGAACTAATTGGCTAGAACCACTGCACAGAACCACTCCTGGAGCTAAAGCACATGTACTGGGAGCAGGGGAGAAACTGGATGCCCTGAAAGATACAGAGATGCTCGAACCAAAAGAAGGAGCCTGGAAGGGGGCCAGATGCCTCCCCCAAAAGAAATGTCCACTGAAGAATGAGAATTAACTCCTTAATTAGAAAAAGACTCTGCATGTGAGAAAGACTAAAATCTTGGGGTCACAAATGGAGGGCAGCCTGGCTAGGAAGGCGTCTTCAGCAAAACTTGTGGCAGGTGCTCTTAATACCTTCAGCACTAACAAGAGGCAATAAAGGGAAAAGCGACTTGTCCGGAGAGGTGTTTTTCTAATCAACACTGGAACTCAGAGTTTCTGAGCTGATGCCCTACTCTGTAGCCTCACCTTGTGCCTATGTTTTCTGAGATCTCAGAAGGTGGCCAGGTACATGGCTTCATCCTCCTCTTGGCAAGCTTGCTCACAGAAAGAGCCAAATATAAACATGCAGGGAAGAAGGAGCAGGGGCCTGGGAGCAAGGGTTCCCTCACTCACCCAGGGACACCGCCACACTCCCAGATGTGCATTCCTGTTAGTCTGGAAATGTCCTCAAACTCATCCTTTGGGAAACTTCTGAGGGGCCCCCACAAAGCCCTCATACAGAACCCTGAAACAAAGCCCATGTGTCATTTCTCAACCAGGTGGTTCCACTGCCCCACTTCTATGCTGTCCCAGTGAAATTCTTCATGCGCCTCTCCACAGTGTGGTGCAATGTTAAGGCTGTAGATTTCAGAGTCAAATCAACCTATGCTCAAATGTCAGAGGCAGACTCTGACATTCAGTGCATGTAGTTTATTGGGGAGTCAGCCCTGGAAACATGTGGGGAATAGGGGAGGTGAGACAGGGAAGGAAAATCAGTACATTTTTAATAAAAATTGAAATCAGTATCAAGAGAGTAACCACTGCAGGTAACTGGAGGACTGGGAGCTCGTGGAGAGCACATATAGTGCTGGAGCTGTCCCGTGCCAGGAGTGGGAGGCGGGGCTTCCCTAGATGGAGCAGAAATGGGCAGAGTGGGCTCTGTTGGCCAGAAAAAGCTCTCAGGCAAAGGAAAGCAGGCACCAGCAGGTTAAAGGTCAGGCTAGCACACACTCAAATGTCCAGGGGCAGGGCCCTCCGGGCATCTGTTAGTCACCATCACTCACTGGGCTTATGAAGCGCTGAATGTACCCTGTTTTTCTGAGCTTCCTTCCCTATCAGATCAGGACACCAAGTCCTCTCTCTCAGGGCTATTCTGAAGGTCAACTGGATGGTAGTTGCCGAGCCTCCAGTGCAAGAGAGACACCTAGACTACATTCTCTTCCCCTGCCATGTGCTTTGGCAACTGCAGAGGAGAAGCTGGATTCCTTCTAGCAGGAGGCGGAACGCACCCTCCAACCCAGGGCAGAATCCACTGACTGGGAAACGGCATCCCGTGGATTTCTCACTTCAAACACAAACACAAATGGATGAGGCGCTCATGGCCAAAGTGGGTGCAAGGCGCTTTGTTTATTTAATTGGATTTAATCTTCATTCTGTGTAGTGAATGCTGGAAGGAAACAATTAAGCAAAATGGTGAAACCGTTTATCAAACTGAAAGGAGAACCCAGCTCAGGGCTGGAGCCAGATTCCAGAAGAGTGGGGAAGGGGAAGCAGAGGAGCAAGGCGAGAAGAACCATCGCGTTGGTTGCCCCGGAACTTGCAGCATCACTCCGTGGTCTCTCCATCATCTGTGTGAACTCAGACTTGCTTCTGTGTAGATTCTCATGCCTCCATGACTTTGCACAAGCCTTCTCCTCTGCCTAGCATTTCTCTACTTTTCTAGGTGCCAAACTCCAACTCATCCTTCAAGACTTGGACTTCTCTTGTCTGCCTGTAGCCACTGTCCCAGTCTCCTGGCTCTGGAACCACAGAAACCTCTGGGTATCACTGTGAAAGAAGTCAGCCCATGATGGCAGTGCAGCGTGATAGCCCTGGTCCCCTCGCTCACACCTGCCATTGACAGAAACAGATTCAAGGGTGGCACCGGTCAGTGACTAAAAGACACTGACTGAGGGCCAGTGCAGGCTCTCGGACCCGGGGAGGGGCTGACATCTCTATTGGGTTTCATGTTGCAAAGGATGTTTCTGGGAGGAGATGGAGTTGGGTGGGGGACTTCAGAGTCCCCAGTATTTGCACAGGCTGATGACAGAAGTGAGAGTGAGTTTAGTGTCAGAGGTGGGAGCTGAGAGGTATATTCAGGGAGCAGTTCCAAAGTGGGGAGGGGACATACTGTGAGAAGTTAATGGGGAAAATGGGGCACAGCCAGTCAATGGAGGAACAATCAAGTTTGTTTTTTTCCTATAGGCAATGGTGAGCTGCCAATGTTGTCGGACGTAGGAGCAACCTAACAATAAGATTTTAGAGATACGAACCTGGCCAGGGTGTGCGGGGCGAATGCATGAAGACAAATGTGTTGGGGCACCATTGCCTCCAACCACAGGTATGACGTATGACGGGAAAGGCATTCTCTTGCAGAACAAGCACCTGGTGTTACGAAGGCACAGCAGCTGGTATGGATTAGAGATGTCTGTGTGATAGGCACAATTCTGAATTCTTTTCATCTAATAACTCATTTGATCCTTAAAACAAACAGTAGTAGTTTCATTCCCAGTTTTTGGGTTTTTTTTTTTACAGATGGGGAAACTGAGGTGCTGAGAAGTGACGTCCCTCAAGATCATGCAGTTACCACACGGCAGAGTCAGACTGCGAAAGCAGGCAGACTGGTCCCAAAGCCCATGCCTTCACCACCCACTGAGCCAGAAAGGCCTGCATTCCAACCCCAGTGCGCAGCACACCGTGCCTGCAGTTTGGAGACTGACTTCTGAATCGCAGTTTCCTCATCTGCCTACTAAAGACAACGGAACCTGCCTCATGCCGGTGGCATCGAAGGGACATAAATGCTGAGCTTGCAGCTAAACACCCGAAGGCTCTAATCAATACTAATTTCCCTTCTGTTTCAACTGGTCACATCGTCTTTATTTTTAAAATATACTTTTATTGATTTCAGAGAGGAAGAGAGAGGGAGAGAGATAGAAACATCAATGTTGAGAATCATTAATTGACTGCCTCCTGCACGCCCCCTACTGGGGATTGAACCCGCAACCTGCACCTGTGCCCTGACTGGGAAACGAACCGTGACCTACTGGTTCATAGGTCAACACTCAACCACTGAGCCACGCTGGCTGGGTGGCCACATCATCTTTTACTTGGAACATATCATCAAGAAAGCAGGAGTCTTCTCACCACCCAGGTGGAGAGGGAAGGAGAAAGCCATCACGTTGGGACATAGCAGCCCTTTCCCATGGCGCCCCTGCACCCCTCCCTCGAAGCCCACCCGCTTCCCAGATCAGGCTGGTTTCCATCCTTTACTCAGTTCATTTAAGGTCTCTACCCCATGGAAGAAACACGGGAGTCTGTGGCAGTGAACTCAGCAACATTTGCTCCCCAGCCCAAGAATAAACAGAGAAAGCAGGCTCTCCGCATCTTCAGAAGTGCATTTACTGTACTCGAAACAGATGAATTCTGTTTGCATTAATCGCATGACTATTTGGTCCAATTATTCTTCCCACTTCAGCAATCATGGTGTGCTTGTTCAAGAAGAAAGAAATAACAACAGCTTATCTTGTTGAGAGCAAAGAACAAACAGTAAAAAATCAGGGTCCGCTCCTAAATGCTACACTTGTCATTGTGCTAAAGAGATGATTCATGTTCTCATAGCAACTCGGGGAAAAAGAGAAGAAAAAAGAGAGGGTTCTCAAAAGGATTCAGTTGCAATGGTTAAAAACCTTTTCAAAATCAGTCTGAATGCAGATAAAACTCTCTATTTTTATCATGAAACTCAACCCTGACTGCCCCCACCCCAAACACATCTTCTCACATTGACCAATTTACATAGGCTTACATAATTCTTTTGAATAATAACACATTTCATTAGGATAGTGCCATGGACAAAGCACTAAATGCTGTTTAATCCCCTCTCTAAAGAACCATGAAGCACCGCTGATGTTTTCAGGGAACAAACAGGATGGTGCTGAAAAAAAAAAAAATACAGAAAAGAAACTGCAAGGCAACTTGGGGTAAAAGTGAGTAAGAGTATAAATTCTGCCCTTCCCATCACGCCAGGCAGAGGAGCCTGTTCCATGGGACAGTTGCTCCCGTCCTGTGCCTTTTCCCCATATAACCTTTCCCACATAAGATCTAGCAACCAATCAGAACCTCAGAAAAAATAATCTTTTTTTTCATAGACTTGGTCTTGAACCAACACGCACTCCATTTCCTGACCTGTTACTGGAATCCTTAGCTCTGGCTTCCTGCATCACCTCTGGGTGAACCCCTGAATAAGACTGAGGTTACGTGTTTTGGTACCACCCCTGGGTCCTGTCCTCAGCTGGGGCTGTTACTGCCATCTGATGAAATGTGAAGCTGGATCCAGTCTGGTTGCTAAGAGTGTACCGTGGGTACCAGGCAACAGCGTTTGGCTGTGGGGCGGTGAGCAGGAAACTAAGTCAAAAGCTATCGTCTCAGTGACCCATCCTTGTCTGATGGCATCATAGCTGGAGAACAAAGGTCTCAACATGACCCTCTCAGGACAGGGGGGTCTTGCTCTCTTCCAATCAGTCAAGCCTGGCTGGATGCTTTACTCGTGAGCAATCACAGAGTGAGAAATGTAGGCTCCCAATGCATTTAAACCCAGAGAGAATAAGAAAGGACCTGGAGACAGTTGGTAAGCTGTGTGAACAAAACTAAAAAAATTACTAAGCATCTATAAAAAGAATTCTTCTCTCATTAACGAGTGAGAGCTCTTGCAAAATCAGGGGCTTAACAGGTAAGGCTATGGGAAATAAAGTTGAGGCTGTAGAAAGCGCTTTGGGAAGATGTTTTATGCCTTGTTTTATCCCATAGAAGAGCAGAAACCAGAGATATGAATTAAGATGGCATGCAACATAGTGAATTTTTATTGAGATATAATTGACATATAACATTGTGTCAGTTTCAGGTATATAATATAATGATTTGATATTTGTATAGATGTACTGTGAAATGGCCTCCACAGTTAGCGTCGTTAACACCTGTCACCAAAGGCAAATCTATCTTTGCAAGAAGTCTCTGTTCAGCAAAAGATTCTGTTCAACAAAATAATAAGCATTTTGATGTACCCCAAACTAAACTTTGTGCTGTAAGCATATTAAGATAGTTTTACCAATCTTTGATGTACAATATAGAAGTGAAGACAGAGGGATAAATGTGAAATTATAAAACAATAACAAAACAGCAATAGACACTGATACAAAGTATATCCATGACATATAATATTGATATTGCATTATTAGGCAAGAAGTGACACTCCAAGAAGACATTTCAGAGAAAATAATGTATAAGAGAGGTTTTGAAGGATGAATAGGAGTTTGCCAAATGTACAAGGGGAGTGGAAGTATATTCCAGGTAGAGGAAACTACATCTTCAAAGGAAAAAGTAATTGTGAACACATATACATGAGATGGCAGTCTGGGATATTTCTAAGACGCTCGGCATTACTGGATTGCACACAGAAAAGAGAGATGTGAGAAATAAAGTTGAGGCTGTAGAAAGCACTTTGGAAAGATGTTTTATGCCTTGTTTTATCCCATAGAAAAGCAGAAACCAGAGATATGAATTAAGAAGGCATGCAACATAGTGAATTTTGCAACTTAAAAGTATAGCAATGGTGCAGCAGTTAGAAAATTAATCAAGAAGTTTTTATTGAATTACTGTTATATCTCCACGATTTTTGCTAAACTTTGGGAAATACGAATAAGAAATGAAATTCATTTTTCAAGGGTACACACTTCATAATATCATCATCAAGAATAACATTTATTAAGTGGTTGCTAAGGGCCAGAGACTCCTCTATACACTGTCCAGGAATTATCTCACTTACATAAACAATTGGGTTGGAGGAGAATATTATTATTATTATCCCCACTTTACAGGTAAGGAAACTGAGGTTAAGTTTCCCAATGTAAAAAAACTAGTAAGGAACATGAATACATATTATAAAAAGAAAACCTAATCATGACAGATAACTGTTAGTTGCTGACTAAAGAGCCATTTCTCTTTTTCTGTGCTAACAGAACCTCTGATTTTTTAAGCACCAATGTATCCAATCGCTAGAGATGAATAATGATCTATCCAAGCCAAGAATATAATTATATCACCCTTTATCAGAAGCTAGCTTACTCTAGAAACTCGGGGTAATCATGTACTTAAATTCTTGCCAATGGAATAGTTTGGGGGGAACTGTATCTTCCTGATAAAAGCAAACTTTTTTCTTACCCCATTTTTTGCCTTTGAATGCAGAGTGAGGGGTGTCATGCCCAGAGATATGGTAGCCATCTTGTGACCATGAGGCAAATACCCGAGAAGGAAAAACCAACAGCATGTGGCTGGCAAAGCAGAGACTTGAAAAAAACCTGGGTCTTTGCTGACATCATGGAGTCACCTATGTCTACCCCAATCTTCTCACATGCATTAGAATACATCCTACTGTCATAGTAGTTTACCTTTGTTTTCCATAGTGCCCCTTTTCCTTATAAACTATAAACTTTCTGCTCCATCATTAAGGGCGATTCAGCTGGGCCCTAGTTTGTAGCCTATTAGCCTGTTTCCGTGTACTGGTTGGCCATTTCCAGCCCTATGCCAGGATTATCTGTATGGTTCTCCTTGCCTATCTCAGCAAATTTAATGTCATCCATACCGCAAAGCCTGTCTCAAATTTCACCTGCTCCCTAAGCTTTCTTTGGCTCCTCCATCCAAATAGAAAGCCATGCTTCCCCGTCACCTTTAAAAATGTTTTTCTTTTTAAATTTTAGAATGATTTTAGATTTATAGGAAAAAATGTGAAAATAGTATGGAGTTCTCATAAACCCCATACTCAGTTCCCTTTATAGTTAGTATTTTTTATTAGTACTAGTAGCCCTGCACAAGAATCTGTGCACCAGTAGCTCACTGCTGCCCTCCAGTAGCTCTCCGCCCGCTGCCCCGCCCTCCTGTAGCTCCCCCCGCCCTCCCCTTCATAGCTTGCTGCCCTGCCCCCTCCTGTAGCTCTCTGCCGCCCCACCCTCCTGCTGATCCGTGATTCGGTCGTTACGCGGTAAGTCCATTTGCATATTACATCTTTATTATATAGGATATGTTTGTTTGTTAGAATGAGTAAACCAATGCTAGTACATTATTTAATTATTAAATAAAGAACAATTTGTATTCAAATTTCCTTAGTGTTTACCTAATGCCCTTCTGTTCCAGGATTCTATCAGGGCACCACGGTACATTTAACACCTGTCTCTGTAGGCTCCTCTTGGCTGGGGCAGGTTCTTAGACTTTTCTTGTTCTTAATGACCTTGCCAATTTTGAAGAGTGCTAGTCAGATATTTTGTGGAATATTTTTCAATTGGGATTTGTCTGATTTTCTTTTCCTGATTACACTAAGGTTATGAGTCTTGGGGAGAAACACCACAGGGAAAAGTGACATTTTCATCATATGATATCAGTGATATATGCTATCCACATGGCATTCCCATTGATAATGACCTTGATCACCTGCCTGAAACCCTGTTTGCTAGGTTTCTCCACTCTACAGGTTCTCTTTTACCCTTCTTTCCATACCAAACTCTTTGGAAGTCACTATGTGCAGCCCACACTAAAGGTCTCCAACTCCTCTTCTTTTATTTTAAAAATTTTATTGATTTTTAGAGAGAGAGGAAGGGAAAGGGAGAGAGAGAAACCTATGTGAGAGTGAAACATCGATTGGATGCCCCCTACTGGGTATCAAGCCTGCATTCCAGGCATGTGCCCTGACCAAGAACAGAACCAACTGGCAACCCTTTGGTACATGGGACAACACCCAACCAACTGAGCCACTCTGGCCAGGGTCCAATTCCTCTTTGTATCCCTTTTATGACATTCCTAAGGCTCTGCATCTGTATTAGTGCAAGCATTAGATAAGTGGCAGCTACATATTATTAAATGAGATGTTTTCTTTAAAGTGCCTAGCTCGGTGCCTGACTCATGGAAGAGAGAAAGGGTAGGGAAGGAGGGAGGGAGGGATGGAGGGAGGGAGGGAGGGAGGGAAGGAGGGAGGGAGGGAGGGAGAAAGAAGAGGAGAAAGGGAGGGAGGACATGGGGGAGAAAGAGATAGAGATAGAGAAAGATAGATGCAGGAACAAGAAAGATGGGTAAATAATTTTTAAAAGAGAAAGAACATCCTATCTAATAAAAGAGTAATATGCAAATTGACGGTCACTCCAAGACACAAGATGGCCACCCCCATGTGGTCAAAGATGGCTGCCCCCATGTGGACACAAGATGGCCACCACAAGATGGCTGGCAGGGGAGGGCAGTTGTGGGCAGTTGAGGGTGATCAGGCCAGCAAGGGAGGGCAGTTGGGGGGGGACCCAGGCCTATAGGGGAGGGCAGTTGGGGGGACCAGGCCTGCAGGAGAGGGCAGCTGGGGGGGGGGCAGGCCTGCAGGGGAGAGCAATTGAGGGGGATCAGGCCTGCAGGGGAGGGCAGTTGTGGGGGGGGGGGGGACCAGGCCTACAGTGGAGGGCAGTTCAAGGGGGACCAGGCCTGCATGGGAGGACAGGGGTGACCAGACTGGCAGGGGAGGGCAGTTGGGTATGACCAGGCCAGCAGGGGAAGGCAGTTAGGGGCAATCGGGCCAGCCAGGGAGCAGTTAGGCATCAATCAGGCTGGCAGTGGAGTGGTTAGCAGGGGTGGGCAAACTTTTTGACTCGAGGGCCACAATGGGTTCTTAAACTGGACCAGAGGGCCGGAACAAAAGCATGGATGGAGTGTTTGTGTGAACTAATATAAATTCAAAGTAAAGGAGCGGAGGGGAGAGCAAGAGAACCGGATAGAACAGCCGGATCCGGCCTGCGGGCCGTAGTTTGCCCACGGCTGGGTTAGGGGGTGATCAGGCTGGCAGGCAGAAGCAGTTAGGGGCAATCAGACAGAGGCAGGTGAGCGGTTGGAAGCCAGCAGTCCTGGATTATGAGAGGGATGTCCAACCGCCCATTTAGGCCTGATCCCGGTGTGGTCGGACATCCCTCAAGGGGTCCCAGATTGGAGAGGGTGCAGGCTGGGCTGAGGGACACCCCTCCTCCCCCCCGTGCACAAATTTCATGCACTGGGCCTCTAGTGAGGGTTAATAAGAGAAAAAGAGAGAGATTTGTAAAAAGAAGCAAGAAGTAAAAGAAGAGATAAAGAGAGAGAAGGGAAGAAAAAGAGAAGAAAAGGGGGGGAAAGAAAGTGCTTGACTTGCCGGGGACCTGAGCAGAGAGAGGAAGCCATGGTGGGGAAGCAGGAATCCAAGCATCTCCATTTTTTTGCCTCTGCTTCTCCCTCTGCCTCCATCCAGGTCCCTTCCACCAGGCCTCAAGGTCCCTTCCATGGAGGCTCAAGGGCCCAAGACCACAGTCTCAGGAAGAGGTTTCCCTGCCTTCTGGAGCCTTGGCATGGAGCCTTCGCGAACATGCCATGGATGCAGGCAGATCACCCCCTCAACAGATAACTCTCAGGCAGCGAGCTGGGGCCTGCCAAGAGGCTCCCAGCTTCCTTGCTGCATGGCTTTGGTGTCAAACGAGTCATTCCTGGGACTTTGCGTAGCGTGTTCTGTTTTATGTCCCTGGCACACACGCATGGGTTCTAAATCCAGGCACTGTCTTATTGACAACTGGGCTCTGAGCAGGACTCCCCCAGGGCCGAGCACACTAACATCTGGCAGAGAAGGGCGGAAGATTGGACAGGCCATGGGGATTGCTTATTCCACCATAAAAACACGTGCAAAGCTGGTAGAGAATAGTGGGTGAGGCTGGAGGCTGGAGGAGTGTCTGCATTTAAATCCTTACTCTGGCACTTGCTTGCTGGGCACCGTTTTGCTCAAGTTATTTAACTGCCCATGCCTCGGTTTCCCCATCTGACAAATGGGGATACTTATAGTACTAATTTAATTGGGATCCTTTGGAGTTGTAAATGACACTGGTCATTCATTTAACAAATATATTGAGTATCTACTGTGCCCTCAGGATATTCCTCTTGGAGCTTAATCAGGGGAAGATTATAATAAAAGTAATAATGAAAACTACCACACATAAATTGTTGAGCTCAGTGGTTTGTAGGCAATAACCTGAGAAATGTTTACTGGGATTAATTGGGGAACTACAATGTAACAGGCCCTGTCATAGAACTTTAATCTTACTCACCACCACTTTGATGCAATATTGTACTCTTTTATCAGCAGACTTCAGAAGGTCAAAGAGGGCTTGTCTCCCATATCATAATGAGCAAATAGGGGAGACAAACTTGGACACAAATCCATCAAACTAACACCCAATAATTGTTGTGTCCACACAACTGGACATCACGGACAATCCTGGCTTAGGTGGAGCAAGGGGCCACCTAATGTGCAGATTTGTTTCCCTTGCCCAAGCTTCTGCCAGAATCATTGGCTGGAATTGTAGGTTCCCCTTCACCCTCACGACTCCCAGTGCCTCCTTCGCAGAGCTGAAAAACATATCCCTTTTGTGATCTGGAAATATCACGGGCTGGGATCAACCAGAGGGAGAGTGTAGGAGGAAGAAAAATCCAGACCCTAAACTGCCTGGATTTCCAGGCGAGGCATTCAATGTGCCCTTTGCAGACAACTAAAGAGACAGTCTGGTGCAGAGTGAGCCAGACTGGGGTCAATGTACGTGAGTGAGTGATGCATGTTCCAGCCCCACCATGAGGTGAACCTGAGCCACACCTGGACCAAGCCACCACAGGGCAGCTGGTTGGAGTCCTTAGGCAGGGATGATGCAAGTGGAGGAGACCATGGAGCCAGGTCAGTGGCTGAAATCTCAGATCAGTTCATGTCAGATCTTGGCATAAACAACTCGATCTAAAATTGTTAACACTAAATTAGCATTTATTAAAAGCCACTAATTATTATTCTGACTTGCAGTGTGTGTGTGTGTGTGTGTGTGTGTGTGTGTGTGTGTGTGTGTGTGTCCCTTCTCTAAGCCCTGTTTATAGGCATCCTCCTAACTTATTTTTGATCAGACTGAACAGGGCCAAGCCACTTTAGCTAATATTGACATTGGCTGGGTATCAGATGTCCAGGATTTAGAGAAACTGGAAGGGCTTGCTCTTGTTCTGCCTTTTTTTTTTAACGTAACTATTTTAAATCACCCCACAATTAAAACCTGACTTTTAAGCCCCACCCCATTTCTCCTTTCCATCAACTCTAATTGTCCCATTTGAAGTTGCTTATTTTCTTAAGTGACTTCACCGACAACAAATTTGCTCCAGACTAGCCTGGAAGTTCTTCTCAACAGAAATCAAACTTTCTTCCTCCTGCCCTTATTTCCTTGTTCCTAGTAGATCTGAGATGGTTTTAAAAATGGATAAAGCACACAAAAAATAAAAAAATAAAGGAATTGGAGAAAATGAGAAAATGAGGGGAGAAAAATACTAAGGCTGGGATAACATTAACATACAAACGGTGCACTCCATGATCCGGGGCAATTCCCAGAAGTGAGGTACAAATATGAGCGCTTTTTTTGGCTCTCAGAGCAAGCCCACGTTTCCAATGACAGTCTGTACTGCTCCTAAGATACACAAACTAGGGAAAGCACAGCACCTCCTGGTCCTGAGACTGGAGAGAAAGTTCTATCACGGGCCCACAAAAAAAGGATCTGCGACTCTCAAAACCATCTTCAGCCTCATCATGTTGCTCAATCCAAAGTGAGATGCTCTCAAACCAGCCTCCGACTTAGGCCTCAGTGTAGACACTAGGACAAGGCTATAAGAGTGGGCATTTTGGAGGGTTTGTGCAGGTCCCAGCCCTAGCCTGCCTATCCCTTCATCCTGTTTGCGCTCCATAGCATCACTCACCAGCCCTTTGGACACTAACTTCTCCTTGTACCTTTTCTTCCCTGTTTATGGCTGGGCTGGGAGGTCCAGGAGGCAAGGGTATGGCCCTCTTACTCATGCGCTGTCTCATGGTTTCTCGTGGCCCCCAACACCTAACACAGCAATTACTCAATAAGTAGCACAATGAATGAGTGAATGAAGAAAAAAACAAGAGAGAGAACCAATGCATAGGAAACTTTTTTGGAGAAGGGTCAACATATTTATGTTAATGACTAACTCTCATTCAGCAAATATTTGGATAATGAGGATCATGCATCAAGCATAGGGCTGAGCACTGTCCCTGCTTCTGATTGGTCCCTCTCACCCTACTCCCATGTAGCCGGATCCATCTCAGCTTCTTTTCCACCCACTCACTGCTCAGTCTCCATTCAGCATCTCTTTTTACCTACATTTTCCCATGAACAAGAAACATGGGTGGATTTTCACCATCATGGCCCCAACCTAGTTTACCAGGCGGTATTTGCCATTTTGAAAGAAGTCTTTGTTTTCCTTTATACATTTGATATGAAAATATTAGATTTAATCCTTTACAAAGCAGACCGCTGGCCAACAGCTATTGGAAATAACTTCAGCTGGCAGCACAGCCTCCTTCAAAGCCTTTGAGGGTCCAGGCGGGGCCGCAGCAAGCATCACTTGGGAGAAGGAGCACAGCCCGGGTTCCTGTCCTCACTTCCAAGCTGCCAGCATTTTTAATGAGAAACGAGGCCAGTGTCAGACCAGGAAGAGGAGAAGGGGACGTTCTGAAACTGAGAAGAGAGCTATATAAACCAGCACATTATCCAGACTGCTGTTTTATAGCCATATTAGGCACTCAATTAAAAAAAATGTTGTATGTAAAAAATTTATACAGATAAGGCACTGGCAAGAGCTGGGACTCGAGAGAGGCTTTTCTTTCCCCTTCCCATTAGATACTTTCCTTGATTCTGAGACTGAAAACGCTACAGTCAGCACCAACTTAATTCCACGTTGCAATTAGGGTTATGCATTAAACCAGGCCTCTGAACACGACTACCCTAAAGGAACTCAGAGACTAAATGAAAACCAGACGTGTGGCCGGAGCAGTTGGCACCAGCCAGGATCCCAATATATAGTAACGGTATAGATTTAAAATGAAAATTAAAAGCAGTCATCACAGTTAAATTGATGTCATATTCGCCAGCTGTTTATTCAAAAGGAAAAGAAAGGGAGTGATGTGGAAATTCTGGAGGCTGCTGCAACTACTGTGCCTGTATTTAAAGAAATGTGAGCTATTTGTTTAACTGAGAGAAGACTTGACAACATACCTTTCATTTCTCGCTGAAGTGAATGCTTTTCAAAGTCTAGATTGGGGCGTCTCAATCTGGGAGTCACATCAGAATCACCCGTTTTACCGTCAACATGAACATACTCATAGCCCGTCCTGCAGATTCTGAGGAACCAAGAATCTACGTTTTTATAACTCTCTGCTGATTTTTCTAAAACGGTCTCAGGTTGAAGACAGCTGAAGCCCCAACTTTCGTTTCCTGGTAGCTGGCCCAACTCATGAGCTCAGGGTTCCTCCAACTGGAGTCCCTGTCCTTCCAACAGCCCCTCAGCATCTTCCTTGGCCAGGCCATGGAAGTCAGCTGCTACCAACTGTCCCATTTTCAGTCTTAGACTCAAGGAAAGCATCTAATAGGACAGGAAAAGGAAAGCTTCACCAGAATGCCAAACCTGGGCCAAAAAGCTTTTTCTTTATACATTTTGAAAAAAAGACTTTTCATTGATTCTTAAAGAGAGAGGAAGGGAGAGGGAGAGAGAGAGAGACAAACATTGATGTGAGAGCAAAACATGGATCTGCTGCCTCCTGCACTCCTTGTACCAGGGACTGAGCTGCAACCGGACATGTGCCCCAACCTGCAATAGAACTGGCAACCTTCCGTGCACAGGATGACACCCAACAACTAAGCCACACTGGCCAGGGCCCTTCACACATTTTTCTATAGTCAGCACTTTGTTTGAGTGTTTCTGTATTCCATTCCCATTGTATTTCTTCCGAGGCATATATATGCCCTGTCTGAAATGACCGTGTGGTTCTTCTCAGTCACACCTATATCAGCAATTTAACTCACTGGAATACAAATGCCTAAAAAGGTCAGGCCCTCCCTGACAGTCAGATACATCCAGAGCAAAGCCAGGGCTTCGCATGAATTCCAGAATGAATGGGGGCGGGGTCACTCTGCTTGTGAAGACAGGGAGAAACTCTCTGGGCAGCTGGTTCTGCTTGGGGTACTCTGACAACACCCAGATAGAAGAAAACATCTAAACTACATGATCCCACTGTTCACAAACATAGTCACCCCGGGGGAAATGTGAAAATGTACCCCTCCCAGGAACTGTTTAATTCCATTGATCTAGGGAGGGTCATGGCATCAGTACTGCTTGAAAGCCCTCAGGGAGATTTGCCTTGATAGCAAGGGTGAGAATTGTTCCTCTACCTTGGTGTAAAGTGCTATGGGAGAGGCAGTTTGGGGGGAAGGCAGAAGACAAGCATCTTGAAGCTCACTACTCAACCCTTAAACCAACAGAAGAGGCGCTCCCCGGGACCTCAGGAGAAATGCAAGTGCTCAGCCCCTCCCCAGACCTCTGAATGAAATCTGCACTGTGACAAGGTGCTGGGTGACTGGTAAGTGTGTTCAAGTTCCAGGAGCACTGATCTTAAAGGCAAACAGCTAAAATGCTCTCCTATCTATCACCCCTTGAGACCCAGATATAGGATATCTTGAGTTTGGTGTGCCGAAATTAGTAAAATAATAAAACACGTGTTTACACACACACCTATTTCTTCTATCTGGCTATAGCAAGCCTCATCTTTGGTATCAGCCTCTCAGCTGCATCTGGGTCCCCGTTTTGCCCAGAAGCCCCCTGCTCTCTCCCATCGCTTACTCCTCTGAACTTTCTTTCACACTAAAGTGTACATGACTGACAAAAAGCACAGGGAGTTTCCACTTTGGGCAACGAGGATTTGAGCCCTGGTGCTGCCACTCACTGCCTAGAAAACCTTGAGCAAGTCACTGAAGCCCTACCTGATCTTCAGGTTCCTCATCCATCAAGAAGGAACAATAGTCCCTGCACAGCCCATCCTGCAGGGCTCCTGTGAGGATCAAATCAGATAATTTACATGAATGAAGGGAGGTGTAATTATCATCCCTGCGCTTGAGTGACTCACAGCGTTCTAAATCCATAAAAGCCTTGTTTGCAGAGGATGGAGAGGTGCATGTGTAGGTGCAATTTGAGGATTGCACCAGGAAAAGGTCCTTTAAAAAATTGGTGCAATGACAAAGCTTTTCTCTTCCAAGAAATGTGCAGGACTCCTCTACCTTTCACAAAGACCCATGTGATCCAAATATGTGTTTTTTGCCTTAGCTATCAGGGAGCTTAGAGTTAAATGAGGGGTTCATTGCAGTCACTAGGTCTCCTCCCTTTTTTTGTAGCAAACCATCTAGAGCAGTGGTTCTCAACCTTTCTAATGCCGAGACCCTTTAATACAGTTCCTCATGTTGTGGTGACCCCCAACCATAAAATTATTTTCGTTGCTACTTCATAACTGTAATTTTGGTACTGTTATGAATCGTAATGTAAATATCTGTGTTTTCCGATGGTCTTAGGTGACCCTGCTAGCGGTTCTCAACCTGTGAGTCGCGTTGAGAACCACTGCTGTAGAGTCTCCTAAGACCATCGGAAAACACAGATATTTACATTACGATTCATTAACAGTAGCAAAATTACAGTTATGAAGTAGCAACAAAAATAATTTTATGGTTGGGGGTCACCACAACATGAGAAACTGTATTAAAGGGTCGCGGCATTAGAAAGGTTGAGAACCACTGATCTAAAGTATGATTTCCAACATAGGCTAAGTATAAACCAATGATAATAATAATAAAATCAGGAACCATGAGTTGCAACTCAAAACACAGTCACATCGTATTTTTGTCAGCATTTATCTGTTCAGACCAGTGCTGTCCAATAAAACTCTGATGGGAAACTTTTGTATAATTTTAAATGTTCTAATTACAATAAAAAAGTAAAAAAAGAAAGAAGTGGAATTTAGCCAAAATATTATCACTTCAAAATGTAATCAATACAAAACATTATCGTTGTACTTTACATTCATTTTCAAACTTCGTCTCCAGAAACTGGTGTGTATTGTGTATTTCTGGTCCTCCTCAGTTGGGACCAAGCACATTGTAAGTGTTCTATAGCCGTGTGTGGCCAGGGACTACCCTGCTGGACAGCGAGGGCTTGCAGGGGTGGGCAAACTTTTTGACTCGAGGGCCACAATGGGTTCTTAAACTGGACCGGAAGGCTGGAACAAAAGCATGGATGGAGTGTTTGTGTGAATATAAATTCAAAGTAAAGGAACGGAGGGGAGAGCAAGAGAACCCTCAGCTCTTTCGGCTCCGCGGGCCGGATAGAACAGCCAAACGGGCCGTAGTTTGCCCACGGCTGGCTTAGACAGTGATCTTCGGGAGAGAGAGTAGTAAGAATGTCTACAGTTTATCACGGGTGTGTTTTGTGCTGTAGAAACATTATTAATTGCCTTAAGAGCACTTCGAGTTAGGGGCTACCATCTCTCATTTGAAGATGATCAAACAGTTGCTCAGTGAAGTAAGACAATTTGTCCAACATTGAAAAGCAGAGCTGCAATCCAAATTCAGTTCCAAAACCAGGACCCCTAATCCCCATTTACACCGTTTTCAGATCTACTGGTTTGAGAGCGTAACCCAGATCAGAAGACCTCAGTGTGCAGCCCCCGGGGGGTCTGGCTCTCCGGCCTGAACTCAGATGCATCTCCAGCCATAATTCCGGGGACTGTCTGGGAAGATGGGAGTGAGGCCTGCATCCACCACGACAGGAGGCATCTCTCCATCCAACCACTGACTTCAACCTGCACTGCTCAGATGAGAAGTTTGGAAGAAGCAATTATGATTTTATTGCACCCACTGTGCTGACGATTAATGCTGAGTGCGGGTGGAAAACGCACCCTCTCATTTGCTAACACGCACTATAATTATGCATGCCTCTCCAGGTACTATAATTTAGGACTTAAAAAAGGCCCATTTCGAACAAGTAGTGCAGCACTTGTAAAACATTACAGATGTGTTATCATATAAATGAGAGAGCTGTGACATGATAGCGCGATAATAAATCCCCAACTTAGATTTGGAGACAAGATATGTCAAAAGCAAATCCACACTGCCACTTAATCTTCTCCATAAACTGTTTATTTTTTCCGAGTCCTACAATAACACATGTCAGACGGCTTTGATAGTTTCCAGATTAATGTGTTTTTTCCCTTCAGGTCATCAGAAGACTACTCATTTCATTAAATTAACTCTGCTGGTTGCAAGGCAGAAACGTGCTGCAAGACATAACTGTTCACACCAAATTGGGAGCCGGCGAGATGGGATAAATAAATAAAGCTGATGTCCCCCCATTTCCGGGGAAGGTTGGAAATGCCATCTTAAATCGCATCTTGATGTCCTGAGCTCCCATCAGGAACGATGAGCCCCATAGTTATGTATGTACGGGCTGTGAGATATTCTCACCCAAGACCATTTGTTTGATGTCTGATGGATTCAACCTCCTTCCCATGATGCCTCTGGGGTGGAGCTGGGCCTCAGCGGCCCACACCCTAATTGAAAAGAACAGCACCTGCCAAAGCAAAAGCCTCTGCGTGGAAGCTTCCCTCTGGTCTCCTCCCTAAGGTGAAAGCCACCTGCAGCAGAGCGGGTTCTTTCACACCTGCGTGAGCCCCAGCAGCTTTGGGCAACACATCTACCTGACTCCATGCCCCACCCAAAGCCTACTTTTCCAATTGAAAACCCTCACAACTATCTATCCCTCCCAATAATTTAAAAAGCAGCTACATGAGGCTGTGTCAGGCCAGGGAATCTAGTTGACAGCGTGGGAAAGTGTCACTATAAGCCTCCTGTTCCCCAACTCTGTACAGCAGAGGTCACAGGCTTTTCCCGGAAAAGGCCAGATTAGCATGTTAGACTTTGCAGGCCATCCACACCTCCATCTCAGCCAGTCAAAGCTGCCATTGCCATGCGAAAGCAGCCTGGGCGCCATGGGAACAAATGAGCATGCTGCATTCCACAAACCTATGTATGGACATTGAAATGTGAATTTTATACCATTTTTATTCTCTGTGTCTAAATATTTTTATGTCAATTTTCTTCTTCTGATTTATCTTCTGTCATTTAAAAATGTAAAACCCACTTTTAGCATGTGAGCTGTACAGAATCAGAGGGTGGGCCAGATGCAGCCCACAGACAATAATTTGCTGACTCGTGCTATAGAGGGCAT
Organism: Plecotus auritus; assembly: GCF_963455305.1. Taxonomy (NCBI): domain Eukaryota; kingdom Metazoa; phylum Chordata; class Mammalia; order Chiroptera; family Vespertilionidae; genus Plecotus; species Plecotus auritus. Next base: position 37,894,944 of record NC_137785.1, on the reverse strand, counting down.
TGGGTTGAAGGGCTTAGGATGCCTCTTCCAGTGCCAAAAATCCAAGGATGTTCTGCTGAATGCAGAACTGCTGTGTGAGGCGTGTGGTAGGCATCCAGTGTCACTTCTCTCCTGGCACCCTCTTCCTGAGACACTAACCGGCTTACAGGCCAGTGTGCATTCCCACAGGAGCAGGGGCACCTGGCTTGTATCCTGGAGGGGCCAGAGAGAATCTCAAGGCTCCTGAGCGTATTTTCACTTTGCAGGCCAAGGAGAAAGTTTGTGGGGCCAGAAAGAAGTCTCACAAAAATAGCAGCAAGGCATTAACTAGAACAGGGCTGGCAAAATGTGGCAACACAAAGCAATTAGTGGACTAGCTCTTTCACCCACTGGGTTACTACAAAGCCTTGGAATCTTTCTCAACCCAGTGATGTACGCAGACGCTAGCAACAGCATGATGCAAGTGCATGACGTGAAGCCAGACTGCCATCATATACATTTTTTTTCTCTTCTAGATGGAGGAACATAGGACACTGGCTGAAGGCACCTGGCTAGCTGTGATGCAGGTGTTCGTTCTGTGAGGCAGCTGTGGTTAAGGGGGTTAGGGGTGGTTGATGAAAACCAAGAATGTGAGAGGAGGTATTTCCCCCACTTTTATTCTCCAGAATGTCCTCCCAGTAAAGAAATTACTGTGGCCACTACTCAAGCTGAAGAAAGTCAGACCCAAACAAGGAAGAAATCAGTCTTTAAAAATATTTCATCAACTCTCAAGATTGCTACCGAGCCAGCTGTGTTAGTCCCGGTCCCTTTCCCTCTCCCCAGGAAGCAAGGACATAATCCTAGCCCTTCTCTCCACTGGCCACCTAGAAGCTGCGAACCTGGCCGCTGATCATAAAAACAGCCTTCTTCCAGAGCAGGGATTGAAAAGGTCTGGTAGCAAAGCCGCTGGGTAGAAATCTGGACCCTTGTTTAAATGAACTGTGTATTGGTCATGGTAGACTAACTGTGTAACAAACAGTAATTATCTCGGTGGCTTAACCAGGTAAGTATTTATTTTTATTTTGCAGAGATTCCAGTGCAGGTGATTGTGTTCAGCTGGTCCTCCTGACTGGCTGTCCTCCAAATGGTGACTCAGGGATGTAAACTCCTCCCATCTAGAAATTTAGATATAATCTTGGACATCAGTGCTTCTCGAATTTTCCTGCGCAAAGTAATCACTTGGAGGGTGACCCACCACCAGAGAGCCGGATTCAGTAGGTGTGAGCTGGGGCCAAGAGTTTGCATTTTAAACATGTTGCCAGGTGATGCTGAGGATGCTGGTCCATGGACCACACTTGGGGTAGCACCTTTTGACATGGACATGTGCATCCAGTTGGAAGGCTGGGAAGAAGCTCTGAGGGGTTGCATACAATGTGTCCATCACATCCTCATCTTTAGCCTCCATCCTTAATGTAAAGAGTCCTTCAATTTTATCTTTGAAATAGATCCTGAGTCTCTCTTTTTATTCTTCCACTGCTTTGTGCTCAGTCCTCCCTCTGCAAGGTGGCCAAAGGCATCTTATTGAAATGCAAACTTCCTCTTGGGCCTTTAGGGTCTTTCTCAGGCCCAGCCAGATAATGTCTTCATTGCCAATAGGATGAGAAGCAGATTCCTTAGTGTGGTCGAGAACCCGCCAACCAGCCTCATCCACATCCCTCTCTCTTTAACCCAGTATTTTGTCCACAACTCATCCCTGAAGCTGCAGACCTCTGGGAACTCTTGCTACTTTCACCCTGATTGGTTTCTCCTCCCTGGTTAACATACCTGCCTGCTAGAGCCTTAATCATCTTCTAATCCAAACCCAAAGAAATATAGATGCTCAGAGGAAGATTAATTAAAACATGATACCCATACATCCTGATGGAAAATGAATACATGTTTTCACCCATAAGATGGGGGGAGAAAAAATTTTGATACTATCAGGGATGTGAACAAACTGGCATTTCTATACCCAACAGGTGGAGGGATACCTGTGTATAGAGCTACTTGGGGTGTGGGGGAGGGAGACCATTTTTGCATTCGTAATGTCTCAACAAATGTCTCTTTCTATCTCTCTTCCATTGAACACTCAGATTTACTTACAAGAAGGCAGGAGCAGGGTGTTTAGAGCAATACTGTTTATAAAATGAAAAATCAAAAATTATGTAAATGCCCATTAACAGGAGAATAGCTCCACAAATTATGAACCTACTGTCAATGAACTATTCTGTCGGGGGTTAGAAGAGCAGGTGCTTCTCATGGGTTGTCACATGTTGTGAGGGTCTCCTTATGGTGCTCATAGGCAACGTGTTAAGTCCTCCCTACCTGAGGGCCATTCTCCTGGAATCCTCATCACGTCAATCCACTCTATAGAAGGCTGAGGTCCCATGCACTTATTTGGACAAAGATGCTTTAGGACAGAGCCCAGACTCCATCCCAGTTCTGTTTACTAGTAAGCCTAGAGTTCTGCTGCCACTGGAAAAATAGCTCTGAGGACCAGCTGTATTGGAACCACAAATGTAGTGGCAAGCCCTGGAACCCAGCCCTGCAAGAGAACGCTCCTCAACAGGTCACCTTCTCGTTCCCAACCTCTCCCAGCCCACATGCTCTCTTCCCAACAGGCTCTGAGCCCAGCCTGGCCCACACCACTCCAGGAGGCCCTGCACTTTCTGCAGAGCAGGTTCCTTCCCCTTCCAAGAGTTCACCAAGTCCCCATGTGCACGGAGGCTGCTGATTGAACGGCTCAGTGTACCAAGTTAAAGGAAAACCTCTGCAGGATTGCGCAAGAGCCTTTGGAGTGCCGAGTGAGATGCCACATCTGCCCACTCCAGAAACGGGAAAGTTCAGGTGTTTCTCCTTTCCCGCTGTTCCATTTACACAACATGGCAATGAAAGGGAAATAGATAAATGTTATTTATCCACAAGACACTTTAATCAAATCCTCCACCAAAAAAAAAAAGTTTATTAATGTAGTCAGCATCCCAGAAATGACAAGTGACGTTTGTAATTGAAGCTAAATGCTTCAGGCTCCTGGGTGTGCTGAAGGAGGCGGCTGGGAGGTGACGGGCATTGGTTATGACAATGCAGCGGGCCCGGCTGGGAGAGCAGACTTCCGCTCTTGTAGCAACCCAGACAGGAGGAGCCTCCACTCCCCTTAATCACAAATCAAGCTGAGTGACATTTGAAATGGTAATAATTTCCCCACGCACTGCAGCTGCCCCTCTGTGGCTCAGTTCTCATTCTCAATCAGAGTGCCTTTACCCACTGCAAACAGCAGCTGAACTTAATGCAAAAACCATCAGCAACAGGGCTGCAATTAATCCAGGAGGGAAATGAGTATTTCTCTGTTGAAGAATGTATTTGCAAAAACAGCATGGAGGAGACACTTAAAAAAAAAGAAAATATTAGTTCTGAATCCCTATAGAAATGCATTTGTACATTTCCCTGCCAGATAGTCCTGAATGGGGGAAGGCAGAGTGTGTCTCTCTCAACCAACCAGCAACTCAGCCCCTCAATTTGCCTTGGGGCGCTATTCTCAATTATGGTTTGTTAAAAATAATCAATGCCTGAGTGCCACCTCAGACCTTTTGAATGGGAGCACGGAGAAGACACTGATATTCATTCATTCATTCATGTCTCTCCAGGTGGCTCTAATGTCAACACACCAGTAAAAAGAATCTTATCCATAGCTGTGGTGTGGTATTTCTTCCTTTTCCACGTCCCGCACGGAAAGGGAGAAAGACAGGTTCCTGAGGGGAGGAGCTGGGGGTTAAGAAATTAGAAAAAGAAAGAAGCAAGAGACAGAAATAGATTCAAGCTGGGTGCCGGGTGGCTTCCTGTCCTCTGATAGAGAGGCAGTCACACTCACCTCAAACAACACAGCATATTTATTGGTTTCCAAAAGGGAAAAAAGGAGTTTCAGGTGTGCCCAAATCCTATTCATCAGGACCTGAGTAAGCTCCTTATTTTGGGTGGGTCAAGGTCCTTTTTGTTCCTCATTCCAAGTACATGGAATCAGTACTGATAACAGGATTCTGCCAGTGCCCTTGGGCTCAGCTGAATAAGAATTAAAAAAGTTTACATGTGCCTTCCCAGACGGCCCTCTACACATAGCCTGTCAACTCAGGTGTTCATTCCATTCAGTAGCAGTAAAAGTGAGTCTCCATAGGTGTACGTAGCATCTTGACAGCAGTGCCAGGCATGGTAAACTTTCTATTTGGATCCAGCTATGTGAGGTCTACTGGAAAGACTGCCTCCTCCTCTAGTGTTTGATAACGAATGTTCCTGTATCAGAACTTTGCTCCAGAGTTGTGCAGTTCTGCCTATGTGCTTGTTTTGTCTTGTTTTTTCACCACCTCCTCATGCAAACTCCTTCTTTAGAGATTAAACTTGAAGTGGTTTGTAGCCACTCAGGCTCTGAAAGAGACTGACAGGACTAGAGGACAAGGAGACGCTAAAGCATCATGAGGCTGAGAAGGAGAAAGGATAATATAACCCACCTGGTGGCAGAAGGGGTGTTGATAGAATAGGGAAAATAAATGTGAAAGTGTCTGTGTCCATTGAAGGATGTGTACAAAATGCCTATGGCACACCTGCTACTCAAGGTGTGGTCCCAGGGCGAGCAGCAGCAGCTGGTGGCAGCTTCTGAGAAATGCAGTCTTGGGCCCCACCCCAGCCCGGAGGCATGACTCTGCATTTGAATAAGATCTGCAGGTGATGCCTGTGCAGGGTGAAGTCTGAGAAAATGCCATGCGTATTCAGTAAGAGGTAGACAGAACGCACTCTGACTGGGGCTGACGCCTTGTTCCTCCACTCTCTTCCTTTTCCTGACAGCTGGTCACAAACACATAACTAGACCCTTTGAGTCACTCAGCAGCTCCTGACGCCTCATAAATGGCCAGAGAGGCTGCTTGATTTGCTCAAGCTCGGGATGATATTAGGGCATAAGTGTGTAATTTATGAAAACAGCCAGTTCAGAAAGAAAAAGAATCCTTGTCTTTTCTCTCAGCTATCTCCTAAGATCCACCGTAGCTTTGTCCATTGGGTTTTTCTTCTTTCCATCCAATACTGCGGACAGGATGGGCTTTGTCCCAAGCAGAAGTCAAGCATCTTAAAGGGATACTCAGTTATGGTTACCTATTGCTCATTGATTGCTATAATCATAATTCCATGAAAACCCATATAACTAAGAATTGTGAAAAGAACCAATATGTATTAGTGCTTTCTGTGTCCCAAGTTAGACACTTTATATACATTTTCCCAAACCTTCAAAAAAATGGTGGGTGTAGATTCCGTTGTCCCCATTTTACAAATGAGGAAACAGAGGCTCAGAGAGGCTGGGTGAGCTCACCAAGGTGGAACAGACAGTAAGTGGCAGGCTGGGGTCTGAACCAGGGGACCTCCCGTCCTTCTACCAGTGCCCTTTCCATCACATCCATCAACCCTCTGGCATTTAAAAACAAAACTCAGCTTCTGAATGCACAACCAGGCAGTGTTATTTCAGTGGTAAGAAAGCATGTGAGTGCTAATAAGACCTTTATCCTCTTTGTTAATAGATTATTAAACAAGGTTAATATTACTGTGATAGAGGGAAAAACGCATCCATCAAAATGCCATGTGCATACAATGCCAGAACACCAGGATGAAAGGGAGAAAGTTGCATGGCATATAACTGTTTTGCGATGCCAAACATCTGGGCAGAGAGGTGGGTGTGCAGACTGTCCCCGAGACTGTGTGTACGGAGGGTTTTCGAGCAGGTTCTTGGGATCCCATTCATTTGCGGGGTCTTGAACCAGATAACTTGTGATCATATTCAAATTCTCTTCTGTGTGGCTCTCTGCCTTTCACAGGATGGTTACAGAGCTGAGCAGCCAACTGGGAATGTAACAAAGAAAAACAGAGGGAAGGATTAAAGAGCTCTGCCATGTACCAGCTAGCCCTGGGTGGATGGTGTTAGGGAGGGAGCAGGCTTCTATCTTGTGTAAGGAGCCTGGAACTTGAGTCAGAGGCCCCAGCTAGTACCCTACTCGACCACTCACTCCCTCTGTGATCCTAGCAAGCGTTGCCCTTCTCAGTGCAATAGAATACCCTGCACATGTGCAATCCAGAGGTGTTTATGTTTCCTTTTGTTTTGTTCGCTTTCTTTGGTGGTAGGAGTGACTGATGAAATGTCTTCTCAAAGCCCCAGTTTCTACATCTATAAAAGGGGGATAATATTACCTACCTCTTCCTTGTGAGTACTAAAAAATAAGGAAAGTGCTTAGCACTGAATGAGATGCAAAATAGGGGATCCAAAATAGACAACTGTCAGTATTATGGTACATTTTAAAAGATGACCATGACAATACTACTTAGCACTAAATGTGAAGAGAATTTGTAATTCAGGGAACATCAACAGCCACCATAGAAGATATTACCAATAACTCTTTAAGGAGAGATGCAGGAATAAAAGACTTTTGTGGTTGCTAACTGATAGTTGTCCCCATCAAAGTAGCCAAGAATCTTCTATTTATTTTCTTATGCATCTGTGAAAGCACCAACCAGAAGCTAAGCTTGAATCTGCCCTGCTAAGAGAGCAGTGCTCAAGGTCTCTGGGTCAGCATTTGTGAGTGAGGTCTGTGGACCACAGTTAGCAGAGCAACTGGAGTGCTTGGGAAAAGCAGACTCACAGGTTCTAATGAGTCACTGTCCGAAAGGAATCCAGAAATCTAAAATGTTAAGAAGCCACCCAGGTGGTTCCCCAGCACATTGAAGTTTGAGAAATACTCATTTAAATTGGGTCTCAAAAGGTATACATGTAGTGATCTATAGTCTACAAAGAAAATATTAAAGACTCCATTTAAAATTATGGTTGTTTGTTTTTAAATTCAATTTTTCACATGTTTCATAATGGCCATAGTACAATACTATAAATCTGTTATTTATAAAAAGAAATAGTGTGTATGTATACAATATCTGTGTATCACACACACACACACACACACACACACACACACACACACACACACTCAAAACAGTTTGGAGATGACCAATCTGGAATATGGAATCCTTAGGAAGTACATCCCTTAGAAGCTCTCTGGAATTTGTCTCAGCTGAACTTTTGGCAAGAGAACAACAGCAAGTCCCTCAGAGGGAAGGGCAGGGGGGCCAGGGATAAAGGGGGCTCCAGCAAGTGCCCGGCGTACAGGTTTTCTGTGTCATTGCTGAAAGGGATCCACATGCAGAGGGGCCAGGCATAGGTGGGCCCGTGGGAAGCTGCTATCCATTTCATTTCAAAGGTGAATGTATGTTCTTGTTCACATAGCGACCACAGGCCCTCTGCCTAAAGGTGGGCTTTGTCAAACGGGGGCCAAAACTTTTCCCAAGGTGAGCCCACGACCACAGCTGTCAGCTACCCAGCGAGCCACCAGTCTAGACTGGAGCGGGTCAGAAGAGAACATGTCCCAAGAAGATGGTATTGATAGACTATCCCAGTTTGACAAGGTTTGTGCAAATGGTAGGCAGGATTGAGGGAAGAATAATCATGTCAAGAACCACACATATGGTGATAATAATAAGAGCAACAACAATGACAACAAAAAGTGTCAGCTTCCAAAGAAACAAACCTATAAATGAAAAAAGGCATCATGCTATAGGCCAGTGGTCGGCAAACCACGGCTTGCAAGCCGCCACGGTTTGCCGCTCTGTTGACTAATGAGTTTGCCGACCACTGCTATAGACTACCTGTCTCAGCTGTGAGTAGAGCTTATATAACCGTTACACTGTGAACATCAAATACCTAGCTCAGTAAAATTACAAAATCAGCACACTGGGAGGCTGGAGCCCAGGAAATATGAACATATGTAGTGGGGCCTGGAGGGTGGGCAGGGTTATATGGTTGCTGTGAATCAAAGCTCTGTTCTCATCTTACAGAGCTGGAAGGGAACAGAAAAGAGATAACACTTAAAATGAACATGTGGTGCCCAGAACTAAACTCCCCAAGTGACTTGGCCCTGGAACCAAGATGCCTCTGTTCTGAACACAGTCATTAAAGCAGGCATTCTAGTCAAAATGGGTAAACGTTGAATCGCTGTTGTATCTCAATATCTCTCTACTCCATGTTTATAGGGACTACTACTTCCTGATTGAGCTGTGTTAAAAAGCATAAAACGTAAGACTACACTATGTCCAATGAGAAGCATGATGACACAGTAACAGGGCCATGTTTTGGCACAGAAAAATGAATTCTCCATTTACCTTCCCAATATCCACACACAGGCCACCACTACCCCGCCCCCCCCGCCCCCCCCCCAAAAAAACAACAAAACCACACACACAAAAAACAACCCATTGTGGCTTAAGAATAAACGCTCTTGATCACAAATGTTTTTATATAGTGCAAGCAATAACATTAGCCAGGCCTATCTTTTAATTACATGGTTTGGCCATGCAAATATTCAAGGCATTCTGAGTACGGCAATGGACTTTTATTTAAGCATGTAATATAGAGAATCTACTACATCTGCTGATCGGTGCTTCTTTATTATTTATTGCCTTCCCTTCTCTCATGCTCCAGCCTGCCCCAACAATAAAATACCACTTAGCACTTGCTTTTTCCAAAAAAACATCATTTTTCACCATTTTAGGAGAGAAGAAAAGAGGAAATGGAAGGAGATTTCTTCTTTCTTTTTCTTTTTTCAGAGACTAACGTTCTTCTCTTCTCCCAAATATTTAATCATAATTATATTAAGAAACATTTATAAAAAATTAAGTAATAAAATTAAATAGGTTGGAGAAAAACAGAGAAGCAGACAGCGAGGATTAAGTGCAGTAATATAAAGAATAGATTATATTTAATGAAAATTTCCTCCGTGTTCAACATTTTTATTATACTTAATAGCACTGGGCTTCATTTTTGTCTCCAGTAATTGTGTGTCCATAATGAATGGCCATTCTTATTCCCCCATTGAGCCCTGACAGAAATTAATAAACCTAATTCTGTAGGTTTAAGTTTAATTTTGTTGAAATATATAAAGTAGTTACATATTCACTTAGCAGCCAACTGAAATGCAGTGGCCCTAAGCTCCTCAGCAACTTTATAACGAGTACATTGTTTTCTAGATCTTTCTCCCCCCTCTCCTTGTGCCTTCCTGTTCTGATTCCAGCCCGGAGCCTGGTTTGTGATGCCCCCAGCTACGGGGGGATGTGCATGGTCACGGAGGTGGAACAGTGGCCAGGGTAAATGTTGTAAAATGTACAATTATGTGATCTAGTCCTTTTCCAAGAACAGCTGTTAATGATTGCTAAGCATTCTCTGGTTGGTTTACAGTTTGATCAAGAAGGTATGTAATAAAAGAAGGGGGGATGGGCATGGTACAGGCCAGCAGTCCTCCTGCAATAAGTAATGTGCACAGTCTGCTTGCCAGAGCTCAGAATATGGAATCTCTACTTTGGCCTTCAGGCTCCTGAGGGGGCTTCCAGGAGGGGTCAGCCTAGGGGAACCAGAGGCACTGAAAGGGGCCATGTTGACGGAGGATCACATCGGACTGGCTGACCCATTAGTAATTAACTATAAATGTCTCCTCTGAGAAATGTCAGCTACATCTGGAGATCATCCCTCCCACCTGTCCTCCACTTCTCCCTCCATCCCTCCCTCCATCTGTGCTTTCATTCATTCATTCACTCAACAAATGTTTGCCTTTATCAGATATTCTCAGTGTAGGGATAAAATGGATGGCATAACCAGCAGGAACGCAAACCTCCTGGAGCTTAGCATTATGTTTCTTTTTTCAAAAGGTAATTCACAAATAAACATCAAAGTATAATTACAAGTGTGTGGGAGAGAGGACACACAACAGAAGGGACAATGAAATGAATGCAAAGATCAATAAATGCTTTCCTGAGGACTTTACGACAGGGATGAGATCAGCAGGACAAGTCTGAGGACCTGAGGATGGGTGGTTGCAGGGGGTGGCGAGGGGATGAAGTTTCCCAAGAAGGCCACTCCTTAGAGTTGGGTTTTATCACAAAAACATGGGGATTATCCAAGGGGACCATCAAAAGGTCCTAAGGAGACAAGAGTGTACTCAGAGCCGCTGTTACAGGAATAAGAAGCACAGGGCAGAAAAAGGGCTACAGGAAAACTTCCTAGCATTCTCACTTGTTTTAAAACTGAGGAAACCAATAACCAGGAAGTTTCACCAATGCTTAAGCACAAACCAAGCAACTGATTTCAGGAGTCTTTTCCCTACACCTTATCAGACGCCTTCCCTGGAACTCTACCAACCCTATTGACCAACCTCGATATCAAGAGTTCAGAGAACATTGCTCCTGAATTCCCTTCTGTAGTTAAAGGTCAGTGCATTTAATTTATATCTACCAAATGCTTTCTAGTAATGTCTTCGAAGGCATTCTACTAATAAACTGGAAGAATGAAGTAATGAGAACTGTTCTGGACACAACATATCATAGTGGTCCCATTTTACAGATTAGCTATTTAAAGGTAGATGTCTGGGATTTATATCCTGGTATACTCTATCTCGTTTTCCTATGTGATTTCCCCTGTGATTTGTGACTCCATATGCAATAATGGCATTGGATGGCACAGGGCACTCAAAGTGTACCCAGAGCAACCACACTGGGATTCAAGAAATCACAGATGTTGTCCTATTTCTTGCCTCAGATAATCATGGGGCAAGACATTTCCTCTCACTGGGCCTCAGTCTCCAGGCAGTGGGATCTAAGGTCTAGCAAGCTTTCGAGTTTGAGAATGAGGGGCTGGACCAGTATGGAGGCCCTAGTTACTGCTCCACAGGGAGATGCTGCCCTCTGACTCTTAGGACCTCACTGGGCCATGCTCAAACCACCCAATCACAGCAGGGTTGACAAACAGAGGCACCTATCTAGAGTCAGTTTACTAGGCTTCAATTCTAGTTGCTGTGTGCCTTTATGTAAATTTACTAACTTTGCTGGGCCTCAGTTTGCTCATCTATTAAATGTAAGTTAATGAATCTGCATTGTCAGATTACTGTGGATGTTACAGGACATTTTGTACAAAAATGTACAAAAACATGTGGTTTAGTTCATGATTTAAACAGATATCCAATAAGCATTGTATACCACATTGTTTTTCTTCTTTCCACCCATCCTTTCAAATATCTCTTCTTCAATTTCTCCTTCCTTTTACCCTGCCTTTTCCTCCTCTGGGAATCCTTGCAGCAGTTCCTGACTGGTCACCTCCATCCCCTCCTTCAATGGGGAGTCTGTTTGTCTAGACAAGAACTTCACTTCTTTGGCCATATGCAAACAGGAGCTTCAGATTCACAGGCATAATTCCAATCCCTGGTGCAGCTGAGAGCTTTCTTGGTCCTTGATGCATCTGCAGGTCTGCATTGATCTGATTCCACTTTGAGAACTTCTAAAGAGGGAGGGGGCATAAGAGAGCCCCCCAATGACATCTGCAAGGAGGGGTACATGGACCCAGGAAGGAGACAGCCTGGTTCCTGAGACCCACTCACCCCAGGACTGATCTCTGCTCAAGCCTTCTCAAGAACCAGAACCAGAACCAGAATCTGCTTCCCCTGGGGCCCAACAGACTGAAGTTGCTATTTTGCTTCCCAAGGTTAGAAGTTCAAGTACGTTGAGTATGTGTGTTGGAGAAACATGCCATTGATAAGAACAGGAGATTATATTGAGAGTATTCCACTGGCCCTACCCACCTCATTTCTCTCTGAACCCTGATCTCTCCTCTGGGACTCTGTCACTGCCAAGCCACAGACTCCAGCTAGCATTGCTTTGCCTTTTGAACCACTGCAATGAAAGACCATCTTCTGATAAGCAGAGCAATTAGTAGCCTGGTTATCAGTGGTTATCAGTCCCTCTCCTTCCCTTCAACACTAAAAAAAAAAAAAAAAAAAGAATCTAAGATTCCAGAAATCATAAGCAGCCCCTTTTCCTGAGTGGAGGGGAGGCAGGTTGTGGTAATGAGTGATTGAGTTTGGCATCTACTCCTCCCAAAGAGGACTTTTTTTCTCTTCTGGAAGCTTTTGAAGAAGGCTTAGAAAATGTTTTAGTTTGTTTGTGGAATTGGGTGGGACCATGGCCCTTATCTACCTGGGCAGGTTCAGCCTTGAGTATTGCTTCTACATATCTCACAATGGTAAAAACCAAGGACTTGAGAGTAAGCAGGACAGTGTTTCTAAAACTACCAATGTGTATTGTGTGAGATTGAATGTTATAAAGAAGATACTTAAGCTAACTATCAAATGATCAACCCAGTTCATCCATTAGTTGATCCCTCCATCCTTCCATTTATCCGTCCATTAGATCATCCATCCATCCCTCCACCTACCCATCAGCCCATGAATCAATCCACTCATTCATTCTTCCATCCATCTGTTCATCCATTAACAGATATCTACTGAGCACTCTAACATTTTAGGGTCTCTGCTGGCACCTTGGGATTCCACAGTGAACCAGGTAGACACAGTTCCTGCCACGTCAAGTCCTCAGTTGAGGAGAGATACATGAAAACTTAAGCTATCTCAAGAACAATGTGATAAGTATTGAGATAGGAGCTCAAGGTGCAGGAAGAGAACAGCCAACAGATACAACTCGAGCTTGGAGTCACCAGTCCAGCCTGCTGAGGAGGCTCTTGCAGGCAAAAATCGTTCCTATAAGAGAACCATGACTAGCTGGGCAGCCTGAGGAAGCAGCAGGAAGCGAAAAAGGGCTCTGCCATTTATTAGTATCTACTGCATACCAGACACTAGGCATAGCTTATCACCGGTATTTCTACCATCAGTTTTCACAGTAACCAGAGAAAATGGAGGCTTTAGGAAGTTAAGTTTTCTGCCCAAGTGCTTAGAGTAAATGGCTTTATAAAAGACCTGGTTTTCTCTTGTCCCCTTCTGCTTACGGTTCAACTACTTCCATGAATTCCCTTCCCCAATACCTCTCTTTGGGATTATGAGGATGTTGGAGAACCAGAGGTTGGACACATTTTACAACCAAGATAGAATAAGAGTATGGGCTCCAGATTCAAAGGAACCTTGATTTAAATTCCTCTCTGACCTCTACTAGCAGTTGTGACTTTGGCCTATTCACTTAACCTCACTAAGCCCCATGTCCTCATCTATAAAATGGGGGTAATCATAGTATCCACCTCAGAGCTTTATAAGAAATTAAATATGCAAAGTGCTAAGTTCAATATATTATGTGTTATATAATAATATATTACTACTAGTGGCCTGGTGCACGAAATTCGTGCACATTAAAATTGTATTAATTAGAGGAAATAATTTAATATTGCTATTTGTTCTTTCTCTGTAATAGAAGTGTGAGAGATGAAAGAAATTAGTAAAATGTATATGAAAACTTTCCTCCTGTCAGAGTCTGGGGCATACCACGGGACCCAGAGTCAAGTCCCCGCCCACCCACATGCACCTCAAAATCTTGTGAGACCCAGACCCGGCCTCCCCCCTCCTCATTGGGATAGATCCAGACCTGGCTAGTCCCACCCTTGTCAAGCCCCACCAGGCAGGGAATGTAGCCTCAGGTCCCCTGGCTCGGCGCCAGGATGGGGGGCGTGGCCTGAGTTCCCCTGTCAAGCCCCGCCAGGCAGCGGGGGCGCAGCCTCAGGTCGCCTGGCGCGGCACCGGGAGGGGGAAACAACCTCAGGTCCCCTGTCAACACCCATCGGCAGGGGGGTGCAGCCTCAGGTCCCCCTTGGGTGGGGGGTACAGCCTGAGTTCCCCTGACCCAGCATTGGGGGTGCACCTTGAGGTTCTCTATCAAGCCCTGCCAGGCAGGGAGGCGCAGCCTCAGGTTCCCTGCCTCGGTGCTGGGGCAGAGGGTGTGGCCTGAGGTACCCTGGCCTGGTGCCGGGGTGGGGGGCATGGCCTGAAGTCCCCTGTCAAGCCCCACCTGGTGGGGGGCATGGCCTGAGGTCCCTCGGCCTGGCGCTGGGGCCAGGGGAGCAGCCTGAGGTCCCCTAGCCCAGCACCAGGATGGGAAGCGCACCTTGAGGTCCCCCGTCAAGCCCTGCCAGTTGGGGGGCACAGCCTGAGGTCCTCTAACCCAGTACCAGGACAGGAAGTGCACCTTGAGGTCCCCCGTCAAGCCCTGCCGGTTGGGGAGCGCGGCCTGAAGTCCCCTGTCAAGCCCCATCTGGTGGGGGCCATGGCCTGAGGTCCCCTGGCCTGGCTCTAGGGTGGGGGGAGCAGCCTGAGGTCCCCTAGCCCAGCACCAGGATGGGAAGCGCACCTTGAGGTCCCCTGTTAAGCCCTGCCGGGTGGGGGAGTGCAGCCTGAGATACCCTGCCAAGCCCTGCCAGCCTAAGGTCCCCTGTCAAGCCCTGCCGGGTGTGGGGCTCAGCCTGAGGTCCCCTATCAAGCCCCACGGGGGCAGGGGAGGGCGTAGCCTCAGGTCCCTGCTGATTGCTCATTAAGGTTCCTTATGGGAACTTGGCCTCAGCTGTGGATGCAGCCATCTTTGTGACGGAGTAATGGTTAATTAGCATATTCCCTCTTTATTAGATAGGATTTTACACAGAAACATACAGAAGTAGCCTCTATGAAAGTAGCCTTGAGCTGTAGGAGGGAGACCCGTGAGATGCAGAGGACAGAGTTCTCAATGCTTTAGGTGGAGGCTAAACAGAGGCCCTTTGTGTGTTCTCGCCCTTTAGCCTGGGGATGCGTGGGGGAGAAGTACTGGTCCAGAGGGTGTCACGGGACCTCACAGTGGACCCCATTCTCACCATGACAAACAGATCTTACCATATTGTCCAGCCCTGACTTCCCCAGACTCTTGGGAAGCACTGGGTCCTAAGCCTCTTCCAGCCCCCTGAGCCCCTCAGTCCAAAACAGCGGCACCTTCCAGTCTTAAGAGTCAAAGTCTCTGGAACACTAAAGCTACCTTTCCTGCTATTTCTTAGCTTCCTACTTCCCACAGCCCCCTTTGCAATGTGCTTGGAGTGGAGGCACAGATGGGGAGGCCACTTTGGGTAGACCTGGAGGGGTCCTGAAGGACGGGCCCTCAGCTCAGGGCCCCCCGGGGCTTTCCCTGAGGCTGTCCCCACTATCGGCCTCTTTCCCCACTATTTTTACCCATGTAAATGTGCTTCTCAGATTCCTGCCAACACACTTGGTTTTGTAATGTTGTTTAATAACTTGAGCCACCTTAATGAAATATTCATACTTCTTTCTCTGTTGGAGCAGTCACCCAGGTTCCAAGAAATCTCTCTCTCTCTCTCTCTCTCTCTCTCTCTCTCTCTCTCTCTCTCTCTCTCTCTCTCTCTCTCTCTTGTTTTCGAAGACGGTCCCAAAGGCGGAGGAGGATCTTCCCTGGGTGAGGCCTGGGAGCCCCAGCTGAGGCAGGCAGAGGGGCTAGGGGAGCATTCCTCTATAGAGGGGAGCACTGGTGACACCATCCCAGACTCCTCCTGGAGATGCTGGGAGCCCTAAATAGAATGGCCAGGGGCAGAATATTTGAGTTGAGACACTCAGCATAAGATCCCCACTCCGGGAATGGAGAGATCTTCCCCTGGAGATCAGCATCCTAGCTAAAGTGCTGGCTGGGTGAACAGCCCTGCTGCATCAGGCACTGGCCGAGGCTGAGGGAAGAGTGCCACCTGTTGAATGCTCAGGATAGCGCGTTCTTTCCCAGGGCTCCAGGCGCAGGACCTCAGGCTTCAGATGCCGCATGTCCTGTCCCCATTCAGGCTCAGAACCGGGAGGGGGGCGGGGAGCCTGGCGGTGCTGATTGTAGGGAACTTTTGCATTACCCACTGTAAGGTGAGGCTGTTGTCCTGAGCGCCCTCCTACTGTCAGAGGGGAGAGCTGACTTGCTCTAGTCCCTAAGCCAGCCCCTCCCTCTGACACCTGCCAAGAACACTTTCCACCCTACCACTCTCTTTTGATGCTGTTTGCATTTTTTACTAAAGTATTTTTAAGTAAAAAGTAAAATAAACAAAATTTGTAAGTGTACAGGTCGAGGAAACATCACAGAGGGAGCATACCCGTGGAGTCACACTCAGATCTAGGTCCAGAACACAGTTGGCCCCTTGAAGCCACCCTCTGGGTCACCACCCCTCCCGGTCACGACCCCTCCCCAGGAGACCAGTGTCCTGCCTGCTGTCTCCATGGGTTAGATCCACCTGTTTTGGAGCTGTAGGCAAACTGAGGCACACATGTGTGTCGCTTCTCCCACGCTGGCATTTGTGTAATTCACCCTGCCTCCATGTTATGATGCTCAGAAACCGTATCTTCCTAAAGTGGGAGGCAGAATTACACCTGAGACTTTGGAAATCGTTGGATTCAGCCTTGTCATATTTTAGTGAGAGAAGGAGGGTCTGGGGCGGGGGGGAAATGTGTCCAAGGTCCCACAGAGGTCTCTCCCCTAGATCAGTGGTCGGCAAACTCATTAGTCCACAGAGCCAAATATCAACAATACAACGACTGAAATTTTTTTTGAGAGCGGAAAACCGACTTCTGCACATGGGCCATGAAGTTTCAATCTCACTGTACGTGCGCGCCCGCACGTGGTATGTTGTGGAAGAGCCACACTCAAGAAGCCAAAGAGCCGCATGTGGCTCGCGAGCTGCAGTTTGCCGACCACTGCCCTAGATGATAAGGCTCCTGCACTAACAGTCGCAGAGAATGCAGGACTTGGCACCAGCCTTAACACACCTCTTAACACACCTCAGAGCCATGGGAGCTCTTTTTAAAAATTTTTACTTATTGAGAGAGAGAGAGAGATTGTTCCACCCATCCATGCATTCATTGGTTGCTCCCTGTATGTGTCCTGATGGGGAATTGAACCCGCAACCTTGGCGTATCGGGATGACGCTTCAACCAACTGAGCCACCTGGTCAGGGCCGGGAGCTCTTTAATGGGTTCCATTCTCAGAGCTCCTGTGTGCACTGACATCCCCTCACCTAACATTGCATTTTGCTTCCTGTGCTCATGCAAGGAACACTCAAATATTTGTGGAGTGAATGAGCGGATCTCAGTTGCTCGCTGCTCTCATCCAGAAGATGGAGACTGTATCATGGGCACTGCTTCTCTCACCAGGTGTGCTGAGGATGGGTGCCACATACATGGGGAAGTGCAACGACATTGGTTACAATCAGGAGTGTCGACTGCTCACACTCACAGGCTTTGGAGCAAGACTGGCCTGGATTCTATTTACACCTACAGCACGTTTACACTGTGAGGTGACCTCTCAGCCTGTTTTCCAGTCTGTGAAAGCAGCTTCTCCTGTGAGCCTTAAGGAGACCATGCAGGTAACAAATTTAGCAAGTGATCAGCAATTGGTAGCTATGATAATCCTTTTTATGATTATGAACCTATTTCCAACCAGGCAATTGGCTTAGTTAACACTTCCTACTAAGAAGCATTGACATGGGTGACATGTCATGAACCAGGCGGCTCTGGAGAGGCTGTGATCTGTGGGGTGATTACCTGGTTACCCCACTGGGCATTGGAACCCCCACTGCCCTTTATTTCCCCAATTGAAATAAATACAAAAAAGAAAATAAAAATTTCCCATGACCCCTCTACCCACAAATAACAACTTCAACCTTTCAGAACATCACCTCCTAATCTTCTAAAGAAGCGTATTTTGTAATAGAGATGAGGATCTTTTTTAGAGTCGGTTTTCTTCCTAGACTTGGTTCACTTGATGCTACACTGTTTGCATTTCCCCAAACTATTTAATACTGTTCTTTACAATTTTAATAGTTACCTAGTGGAATCGTAAAGACATATCAAGGCTTATTCCACAATTCTGCTTTATTTGGATTTTTTTCTAATATTTTGACACAAGCAAATTATGCCTTATGAGGATAGACTCCCTGAATTGGGATCAACTGGTTAAAGAGTTTTTAATTATTATTTTTAATTGAGAAATAATTGCCATATAACATTACATTAGTTTCAGCTGTATGACATAATGATTTGATATATTGCAAAATGATCATCACCTTAAGTCTAGTTCACATCCATCACTGTACATAGTTACAATATTTTTTTTTTTGTGATGATATCTACTCCCTTGGCAACTTTCAAATATGCAATACTTTATCATTAACTAATATTAATTATTTTAATTTATATTTCTTTAAAAAAAGAAGAGCCATGTTCCTATTGCAAATGAGCTCAATCCCAACAATGGCAACAGGAAAAGAGAGCACCTTTTCAAGCTGACTCTTACTCTCTCACCTTTCCGTTTTTGTCTCAGAACACACACACACACACACACACACACACACACACACACACACACACACATACACCTTATGTCTTGGCCATGCTGAAATATTTGGTTATTTCAACATGCATGTATATTCATGTCAAGGCTTTTGCACATGTTCCAGAGGGACACTTTCCCTCTCCCGAACTTAGCCACATTCTCTTCTTTTCTTTTTTTTAAAATATATTTTATTGATATTTCACAGAGAGGAAGGGAGAGGGATAGAGAGTCAGAAACATCAATGAGAGAGAAACATCAATCAGCTGCCTCCTGCACACCTCCCACCGGGGATGTGCCCGCAACCAAGGTACATGCCCTTGACCGGAATCGAACCCGGGACCCCTCAGTCCGCAGGCCGACGCTCTATCCACTGAGCCAAACCGGTTTCGGCCATTCTCTTCTTTTCAAGAATCAAATATCACCTTCTCTCTATGGAGTTTTTGCTGAGCTTCCGGGTGAAATGAGCCACCTCCCTCCACCGCATCCCACACACACTCCTAGATATTCCCATTGCAACATGCCTGTTTAATAATAATAATTATATTGATCATAATAGTAATCAAGATGTATTGAGCCCTTATCATGTGCTCAGACAGTATTCTAAGTACTTTTCATGGATTATCCAGCATTCACTGCTTTGTGGCTTAATGATCAGTTAGTATGTACATCTGTTCCCCCGCCCCAGACCATGAGTGGTCTCAGGGAGGGGCTGCCCCATCTTGATTTTAATCCTCCTAGTAGCTAGCACAATGCCTGGCACAGCATATATTTCAGAAATAAAAATTTGAACCCACCCTCTCTGAATGACTCAGCCAATTTAGAGCTGTATTAAAAATGACTGGAGAGCTGGGGAAAGATTGGCCAGATGCAAATCTCATGGCACACCCCAGGAGAAACAGAGCAAAGTAAAACCATCCAAGAAGTCTGGAAAATCATCACAGAGCAAACAACTCCTCCCTTCTCTCCAGAGCACCTACTGCTCAGAGAAGGTGAGGTTAAAAAGAAAGAATGACAGAGAGAGAGAGGGGAATGGGGTGGGGGGGAGGAATAGATTAATCTAAGTCACTGCTTATTTAAAAATTGATAGGAACTAATTAAATTAATAAAATTTTATTGAACTTTAAGACAAAAGTCAACTTTAAAAAATATTTCCTTTCATTGAATCCAAAACAATGAAATTATTTTTAATTAAATTGGGTGGTGGTCATTCCACTCATTTGGAACTCAAGATATTAGTTCTAAATTGATTTTTCTCTGGCTTCAAGTGCATAAGTAGTGTTGGTCTATTTAAAACAAAAATATCATCTCACTCTGGCCAGTGTGGTTCAGTTGGTTGGAGCGTCACCCCATATACTGAAAGGTGGTGGGTTTGATTCCCAGCCAGGGCATGTGCAGAAGGCAACTGATCAATGTTTCTCTCCTACATTGGTCTCCCACCCCCTTCTCTCCCTCTCCCCCTTCTTCATCTCTAAATATCAATTAAAAAGTAAAAAATAAAACAAAAAAACATCTTGATATGTAATATAAATAGTTTCTTTGCTTTTACTGAAGCTGTTAAAATGCTTCATTTCGCCGAAACCGGTTTGGCTCAGTGGATAGAGCGTCGGCCTGCGGACTCAAGGGTCCCAGGTTCGATTCCGGTCAAGGGCATGTACCTGGGTTGCGGGCACATCCCCAGTAGGGGGTGTGCAGGAGGCAGCTGATCGATGTCTCTCTCTCATCGATGTTTCTAACTCTCTATCCCTCTCTCTTTATCTCTGTAAAATATCAATAAAATATATTTAAAAAAAAATAAAAAAATAAAATGCTTCATTTCATTATCTGTCTGCCTATCCAGCAGTGTACTAGTAAATGTTTAGGAACCAGCCTTGGTGGGAGAACAGGTAGGTACCAACTTGTGGCTTCTGCCAATTTCTATGATGCAAATACTCCCATAGGGGTGCATGGTTCCAACCATTAAGATGATTTATGACAATGCACAATGGTGTGCACAGTCTGCTCTCATGAGCTGGTGTGAGGTGGCTTGGGCCCACCGCTGAGTCTCCCTTCATACGTCTGATTGTGCCAGTGCTATCCAACTAGGATATTACCAACGAGATGGCAATAACATGACTCATTCATACACACTGGAATACATGACAAGTGCTTCTTTGGGGGGATCATCAGGATGTTTATTTTTTTTTCAGTTATAGTTTATATTCAATATTATTTTGTATCAGTTTCAGGTGTACAGCATAGTGATTAGACAATCACATACTTTACAAAGTGGTCCCCCCCCCCCAAGAGTTTAAGTACTTATTTGGCACTGTATAGTTATTACAATATTATCCACTGTATTCCCTATGCTGTACTTTGACAAGTGCTTCTTTGTAATGAGTGGTAATTGCTGCATTGACACAGACAATATGCTTAGGTATAGAATATTATTAGGTCAAAAACAAAAAAAATTTTTTAAGAAAAAAACAAAACACAAATTAGCTCTAAATTCTGGCTTATCGATGACCCACTAAAATTATTTTGGCTTTATGTGGAGACAATCTTTCCACTTTCCCTTTAAGTTTTGCTTTTGTTTTCAAAATCAAATGAGCGCTTACAATTAAAAAAAATGTTGAGTTCATTTTCTTCCATTCCACTACCCTCCTTATCGATAATTACTAAATAAAATACACCCAAGTTTGTTTAATTCCACAAAAAGATGTTGGAACATCAAAAAGTCTTCTTTTGTAAATTTTATGCCTCATTTCTAGACAAAATCCCCAGATGTCCTGGACCTGGCCAATCATATAAGATCTTAGCTATGCCAGGCCAGAGAATAGAAAAGAATGGATGGATATAGGCAATTCAGAAAGGTGAAGGTACTCACTAATTGTAAATAGTTTATTATGACTGTAACTGTACTAGGGGTATATGTTATTTCATTTCATCCTCAAAATGCTCTTTGTGGGCTTTTATTACCTTTTATTTTTTTTATTTATTTATTTATTTTTAAATATATTTTATTGATATTTCACAGAGAGGAAGGGAGAGGGATAGAGAGCTAGAAACATCGATGAGAGAGAGACATCGATCAGCTGTCTCCTGCACACCCCCCACTGGGGATGTGCCCGCAACCAAGGTACATGCCCTTGACCGGAATCGAACCCGGGACCCTTCAGTCCACAGGCCAACGCTCTATCCACTGAGCCAAACCGGTTTTGTACCTTTTATTTTTTAATGGACAGAATGAGGTGTAATTTTACTACATGCAGTTTTACCACTAACTAGTGAGTAGTGAAGTATTCAAATCCAGTATTCTTTGACTGCCAAGCACATAATTTTTCCATGATTCCACCCTGTCCTTTAAAAGTAGTCTACAAATATTTCACCCAAGTTGCTGAGTCTTCCCCTAGAAATTCCATCTTTAGGGCTTCTCTCTTCTCATCTTGTAGCCTACTTATCTCCCTTGCCTTCTCTCTAATGCCCAGTGGCACAGAAAGCAGGTGCACTATCTTCATTTACTTATCTCATCCAAAGACATTTCAGCCTCGTTGTAAATCTCTCCATACAAAAAGGGAAGAACCTCCTCTACCATAGAGTCAAGATACATTCTGACACCTCCTGCCTCCATGTTGTCTCTCTGGGAAGTCTGGGTCTTCACCCAGGGAGCCAGCACCCTAGTCTGAGAAAACAGGTCTCTCCCATCCCCTTCCCTGGCACACAGGGGTGCCTGTGTACATGGAACTGCTGAAGCGCATAGGCAGATCTGCCCACAGCTTCTAGGTTAGCACAGGTTTGCCAGTTAGATACAACCACACCGAAATCTAGAGGAGCCTAGCATTTTGTGATCTACTATCAGATGCTGGGCATTTGATGTCCATAGGGTCAGAGTCATATATGCAATTACCTATGCATTTTAGTACTAAGACAAAATCATATCTGTGGTGTCAAAACCGATATAAAAACACAAGGAAAATAATAAGAAAAAAATATCCTAGGTCAGGTCTTGTCACTCCTCTACTTAAAACTCTGTCATGGAAGAGAAGAACCAAAGACCTTACCATGGCCTATGAGGCAGATTTTATTTTCTAAGGTGACCACGTAACATGTCCTGTCCCACGTGCTCTTCCAGAATCTTGCTACTCCCCCATAAAGAGGTGGTGTCAATGGCCTCTCCTCTTGAACCTGGGTGACACTTTGTAACTGCCTGGATCGATAGAGTATGGTGAAAGTGACACTGGGTGACTTCTGGGGTGTGGCCATAAAAGCACAATACACTTCTATCTTGTTCTCTTGGGACACACACTCTTGGAACCCAGTCACCACTATGAGAAAGTCCAAGCTGCCCAAGGAGAGGAAAGCAGCGTTGGCTGAGTTTCCAGCCAACACTCAGCACCAACTTATCAGCCACATATCAAAATCATTTTGAAATTCTCCAGCCCCTTGTCCAGCTGCTCCAGCTGATGCAACATAGAACAGCAATGAACCATCCTGGCTGAGCCCTGCCCAAACTGCACATTTGCAAACAATTCAATGTTGTTTTAAGCTCCAAGATTGGGGTGGTTTGTTACCCAGCAATAGGTAACTAGAACAGCCTACAAGGTTCTGGCCTCCTGTTAACTGAAATCTCTCTTCAGCTACTCTGTATGCTTTGTACACTCTGTACTCTTTACAGCAACAAACATGAAAAGTGAGTGACCAAGATCCTCAATTTCTTTCAATGATGCTTCATTGTTTTGTGAGCAAAAGTCTTGCACATATTTTGTTAGTTTTTTTCCTAACTATTTAATGTGTGTGATGCTATTGCTAATGAATCCTATTATCCTAATTTCATTTTCTAATTATTTGTTGTCGGGATGTAGAAATACAACTGATTTTTGCACAGTGACTTCATATTTAGCAACCTTGCTAAATTCACTTATTAGTTCTTACAGTTTATTGAGTCTTTTAAATTTCTATTTTCCAATAATGTTGTCTGCTAATGATAGTTCTTTTTCTTCCTTCCTTATCCTTAAATTTTAAAATTTCTTTTCCTTCCCTTATTGAACTGTCTGGGACATACGATGTGACATTAAAAAGAAGTGATGCTAGTGAGTCTCAAGGGAAAGCTTTAAATATTCCATCACTGATTATGATATGCACTGTAGTTTTGTTTTTGTCTGTTTGTTTTGTAAATACTTTTTATCAGAATAAGGAAGGCTCTTCCTCAGGTCAATTCAATGAGCATTTACTGATCACCCATTGTGTCCTAGACACTATCCTAGGCAAGAGGAGAATTTAAAAACTGAATGAGCCACTATCCTTGCTCTGAGAAATCCACAAGATAGGGGTTAAAATAGATAAATACAGCACAGTGTGGTGGGGGTGTCAGAAAAACAATTCACTCTGTCCAGGGGAGCTAATGAAGGCTCTCAAAGCACAGAGCATTATAGGAAGGGCTCAACAGATGAGATAAATGATGTTTTATTTTAAAGGAATGACATACTAGTATAAGGGTTACTCCCTTAAAAATTCTCTTCTGGGTATACATCTGTACATGTGGACTTCATTCTATAGAGTCAAAAGATTATCCTAAATTTCTGCCTGTGTACATCACTTTGGATAAATCTAATATTCTCAAGTATTCTTTTTTTTTTTAAGTCTGTTTTTATTGATGTCTGAGAGAGGAATGGAGGGAAAGATAGAAACATCAATGATGAGAGAGAATCATTGATTGGCTGCCTCCTGCATGCCCCCCACTGGGGATTGAGTCCATAACCCAGGCATGTGCCCTGACCAGGAATCGAACCGTGACCTCCTGGTTCATGGTCTATGTTTAACCTCTGAGCCACACTAGTCTCAAGTATTCTTAAGGAACTTGTAATTGGAAGAAAACAAAATCTCATGGTAAATATTTTTAGTGGCAAATACTGAGTTCTATGTACTCAGGTTTTCTAAGAATGTTATATGAGCCAAAATGCTAAGAAAGAAATTATGCTTTCTATCCCACAAACCCATTGTTAGCTCTCTCTCCATTTCTTTATTGGCTGTATTTGCAAATAATACCACAGGCAAAGAAGAAAAGTTGACTTAGAGTAAGTAACACAGTATGTGGTTTAGAAGTGTTTACCTTATGTAATCATGATACATATTAAGTGTTAAATAAATTCTTATTGATTTGATTTGGCCTGGCTACCTTTGTAGCCTACCAAAGAATATAGTCTGGTCAGAATTGTATTACCTTGGGACAAAGTCTATTGAAAGGCATACAAATCAAATACCAAGTCTAGTGGAATCTTTCAATTTTAAAGTTTAAAGTCTTTACTTTTTAAAAGAAAACGGCAGTATCTGAGCATAAAAATAGGTAGCATTTCAGAGTTTGTTTCATAAGAAGAGTCATCAAGCTAATATGATACATCTTGGGGCTATTTTACCAGTGTCTCAAATAACTTGAGCTTTGCAAATAGACTGAACAGTTACATACATGTTGGCCAGTCACTTATCTCCTCCGGGAGAGAAACAAGGTGAATACTTGTCAAGTTCATGTCCAAACATCCAGATTTATTCTGAAAGCAGAGAATAAAAGAAAGGTGGATTCAGAGCTGGAACCACAAAAACTGAGGTGTTCTGACTTGAGGAAGTCTGGAGGTATTGTTGGTGCCCCATTCACATCCCATGTATCTTTGTAGTACCTGCCAGCTAGACTTCTCAGGCCAGTGTTTGTCTCTCTTCACTTGAAGGCTTTTCCTGTAAATTGGAATCCATTCTGTCCCAAGTGCTAAAGAGTGAATGTCCCCAGGTAATGCCCTGAACAAGGACTGTTGGCAGTTCCTGTCTTTCCCTCAGGAGAACTCTAAGCAGATTCCACATTAGTTCTCATATTTCCCCTGTAGGAATAAGCTCTGCACCCAGAGATAATTTGATGTCTTATTTTCCCACCCTTCTATCAGAGTTTCCTAGAATCACTTCCAGGATAGACTATTTCATTTGGAGTCTTATCTCAGGGTCAGGTTCTTAGGGACCCCAGCTAACACAGGTTATATTTGACTTAAACCAAAGACATCAGTCTTCATCCCCCACTTTATATATATACTAGAGGCCTGGTGCACGAATTTGGGCACATGTGGGGTCCCTCGGCCTGGCCAGTAATCGGGGCTGATGGGGGCCTACCAGTGGGGGTTGCGGGAGGTTTGCCAGCTGGGAGGAGGGGTCGCAGGAGGTTGGCCAGCCAGGGGGGAGGGACTGCAGGAGGCTTACTGGCCATGGGAGGTTGGCTGTGGGAGCACATTGAGTGTCTGCCCCCTGGTGGTCAGTGCATGTCATAGCAATCGGTCGACCAGTTTTTCAGTCGTTTGGTCACTTAGGCTTTTATATATATAGATTATTGATTTCAGAGAGGAAGGGAGAAGGAGAGATAGATAGAAACATCAATTATGAGAGAGAATAATTGATTGGCTGCCTCCTGCACGCCCCACACTGGGGATCAAGCCCACAACCCAGACATGTGCCCTGACTGGGAATCAAACTATGTGTGACCTCCTGGTTCATAGGTCGGTGCTCAACCACTGAGCAACACCAGCTGGGCCCCCACTTTTTTTGTAAGAAGATGGTAACAATGTCCTAAAAATCATACACTGTCTACAGGAGGTCATGCCTTCTATAGGAGGGTCATAGAGGACTTGCAGCAATTATCTGGACAAGTCAAGTCAAAGCCACTGTCAACTAAAATCGTGGCTCATTGCAGTGCAAGCATTGTTTTTTGCTTGACTTAATTGCCTAATTGCCTCAGTTCTCATCTGAGCATGTGTAGACTGGAGAAGAACAATTAATGAGCTAACGTGAGGGGAACCCATTTCTGTGGCTTCTGGCCAAGAGGGAGACGTATCAATGTCAAAGACAGCTATCTGGGAAGAGTCTCTCAGGGGGAGAATTTCGCCTTTCAATTATAACCACCTAAAAGCCATGATAAAAAATTGCTTTGTATGAAATCAAGCCATGGAAATTAAATTTTGGGGGAAAGAGTTAAATTTTAGCCTTGGAGCCCTCTGTCTGCTACACTGGAGAATTTGCAAAGCCTGTCAGGCATAGCCATAGGACTCCATAAGAGTCTTGCTTTTGATGTTTCAGTAAATTCAGTGAACATTTCTCTGTGTGTGAGCAAACAGCACGGCCTTTAGAAGAGAATTGTATTTAAATTCCATGTTCATCCCTGTTATAGAGAAATCATTGTAATAAATGAGAATCTAGTCTTAAGTTTTCAAGTTCAAATGAAAATATTATGCAAAAAGTTCCCAAGTAATTAGTGAGTACAAGTGTCAGAACAGTCTCTAAATCCAGGAACAGAGTGGCTTGCCCCTAACAATCAGATATAATGATATTTCATTAAGAATAAAAGATCAACAAACATTACTAAAATAGAAAGCCGCCACTCAGTTTGGTTCTTGTTTAAATTAATTGCTAGATCTTTTCAACAAGTTAAAGTGTGAATTTAACTCCTTTATTCTCTTTACTTTTAAGCTTATCTCACTGGACTTAACAGAAAAAATAAATAACACCTCCCCCCATTAGTCACCATTATTCCACTTAAATATGACTAAGTTCAATCAATAAAACATTGATGAGTGTGGTTTAACTCTAATGACTCCAATATTATTTCTAGTATATTCTCTTAATTTAAAAACATAGGCAAACATAATTTTCCTTATAAGGAGAACCTGATGGTATTAGATGCTTAGCAGGGATTTCTGTTTTGTTGCTTTGTTTTAAGCATGACCCAGAACAATGAATATTGTTCTCCTTATATGTGAAATGCTTTTGCTCAAATGCATGTGGCTCAAATTCTCCAGCTAAAGGTTTAGCTTGGGGATGACCAGGAAGTGGTACTCTAGAGTGAGGTCAGGTTTAGAAAATGTTCAAATTCAACAATCCACATTGAGTATTTACAGCTTCTTAATCACTTCATGCCCTTTCTTGCCTTGGGGTTTCGTATCTGTTCTTCTCTTTGCCTGTTGCATTACCTAGCCCACAATTCCTCCTTCCTACTCACCAACACTCATTTTCATTCTGCTAAGGTTCATATTTCAGGTCTTCTAGAGAGAGATAATGTTTGTGTGCCATTTGCACTGTTGCTGTCTAAATCTTCACTCCACCTCTATTCCTTGGCTGAGTATCTGCCTCTGTCAGTTACAACTTAGCTCCTTCTTCTGTCCAGATGTACTTTGGTGGACAACTTCTCCAACTGGTGGTCTTACCTCTCCAATTGGGCCTAGGCATATTCTCTCCTAGGCCAACTTCAAAATCCACAGCCTGCTATTTGGGAACCCCTATCTTCTAGGGTAAGGAAGAATCTCTGGACTTTATGAGAAATTTATATCTGCTGGGACTTCTCAACACCATCATGACCCTCCCTTCAGGACTGGCTGACCTCCAAGGCATCCCTGTTTAATCTCAGCTTCAACAATGCCTCAGAAAAAAATGAAGCACAAATCAAAATGAGTTTTCTTTGGATGAGTCAGATGAGGCAAGAATGGAAACCCCATGGACAGAAAACCAGCCTAACTTGTTTTGTGGTTAGTGGTGACTCTGGTTCTAAATGTTTGGTCCTGGAAAGAGAAATAGTGCCTCACTGGAGTGGAAGAAGATCCTGCCCTCATGGTTGAGAGAAAGGACCTCATCACAGAGGCTGAGAGAGAAGCTGAGTTTGACAGGGCAGGGACAGTTCCGCCAGAAGACAGAAGGCCAGGGTGGTGACCAAACCGAAATCAAGGCTGGGCATGCCATCCAGGAAAAATGTCTATAAATCAATTCTTTAAAAAGGTGGGTTGTTAGAGGGTTCTATGATCAAATCACATTTGGGGGAAAATGGGCTAGAGAAAATTAAGTTTTCCAACCAAAGAATTGTTTTTCTTTTTTGTTTTTCAACCATAGAATTGTTAAGACTTTTAAGTATATATTTGGCATCCAGAATCTCCATGATGAGATAGAGCAGGGGTCAGAAAACTTTTTCTGGAAAGGGCTAGGTAGTAAATATTTTAGCCTTTATAGGCCAAATGGTCTCTATGACAACTACTTAACTCTCCTTTGTAGCCTCAGAGCAGCCCAGAACAATCCCAGGTGAATGGTGTGGCTGGGTTCCAATAAAACTTTATTTACAAAAACAGGCAGAGGGCAGGATTTGGCCTTCAGGCAATAGTTTGTCAACCTCTGCAATAGTATTAACAAAATTTATTGGACCACACAATTCTTAATTTATTGGTTCACGTGTTAGTTATTTTTATGGAAAGAGTCTTACAGGCAGGATGCATTCTGATTCACTGTGGTTTTCCCTGTGGCTATAAGGGCAATTGGAACACATCAACCAGACCTTGTTCAATAGGAAATACAGAATTAAATGGTCAAATAAAACAATCCTTCCAAAAGGAAGAGGATCCCTAAAGGAACACAGGTGATGACAATTGAACGAACTATTTAAAGTAATATTTCAGGTTAACAAGAAGCAAGTGTGTTTTGAAAGAAAAGAAAGATAAAGGAAAGGTGTAGAGGGCTCAGGATGAAGAAGAAACAGAACAGGAGAAAATGAATTATGAGAAGACAAAAGAGGAAAAGGAAGAGGTGGAGGATCAAAAGATGTGTTTCACTCGCCAGAAAATGGCTTTCTATGCCCCTGGCTGTGCACAAGAGTCTCAGTGTCCTAAAAGGGGAAACCTTTAATGAGGTGCTAAAAACCCTCTTTGGCATTAATTAACAAGATCACTAGGCTGTCATAATTACAGGGAGAAAGATAAATCATCAAGAGGTATTTCCTAACAGAAATGCAGGTCATTACAAAATATTATTTAAAGTCACATTTACATATAAAAAGGATGGAATGGATGTTGTCTCATTTGGCAGCCTCCTTCCCTCCCCTCTCCCTTGTGCTTGATGTGGTGCTGGAAGCAGTATGGGGCTCAGGTAAGCCAGGGGCTTTGGAATCTTTGTAGAGCATCCTCCTGGAGGGACCCGTGGATGTAGAGATGTGAGAACGAAAGGAAACCTTTGCAGGTGAACTCTCAGGGCTGAAAAACCACATTCCCACCTGATTAACTGCCATTTATGCTTCTAAAGACCTGAACTCCCCTAGGTTCTCAACACCCAGCCCATACAAGGACACTCAATAAACCCTATATGAGAAGCATTAATCAATTTTTGTAGACTCCGTTATAGAGCTGTCTGTTTTGAGAGGTTTCCTCATGTGTTGGAACCCTAGATGAAGGCTCTCTCGTCCCATGCTCCCCTGTGTGGTGCACTTAGAGAAGTAAACTGACACTGAAAAAAATGGCCAAAATAGCCAAGGCTTCCCCCACCCCAATTAGATACAGAGCTACTAGAGACAGGACCCTGATTCATTAATGTCCATATCCTTATCTTTAGCACAGACCTAGGTATGTAGTATGTGCTCTGGGCATGTGCTTCTTGAATGAATATTGATGACACTACTATAGCCCAGAAAGGCAGGGGCAGTGATTATAGATCTTGGGCACACTCTGGTTGCTAGTGGGAGTTGAATCATAATTTGGAAGGAGCGGTGGCCCAGGGTACTCACTAACACAGTAGCCAAAAAGGAGTTCCTCCAAACAAGTGTCCCAAAATGTGTTATAAATAACAGATGCTGCTTTGGTTGTAAATGGACATTACATAAAAAGGGGGCCTCCAGGAAGGTACAGGGTAATTCTGAAGCCATGTATGTATACTGAAGTTGAACAAATAAACAAAGGGGTGGAAGTGATGAGAACTGGGTTGCTCACTGTTGGAGTGGACAGTAGGCTATAGATACACAAGTGGGGAGGGCTGGAATGATCCATGTGGTAATTAGACTTAGAGACATCAGTATGGACTTATATTAGCTTACTCTAGATACAGATAGAAATACAGATAAATATTAGATTTGGGTAGATTAGAAAGAGATAGATGTGTGTGGATTCGTGGGTAAGTTGATACACATACATATATTTCCTAGTTCTGGGAGGGGCTAGAAGCAATGACACCCCAGTAGTTATGAGCACATGCAACATCCAGATCTTGGTTTCTAAATGCCATTCTCCAATAAAAGAAACCAAGGTTCCTTGGAGAAATGGCTGATCCTAGGATTGGGATAGAAAATACACAAGATGAGCCTAGAGCATCTCCCAGTGACAGGAAGTAAAGAAGGGCTCAAAAGACAAACTATGTGAGTATGTAAGAGGGACACAGAAGCCAGCTCAGAGTTCCCAAAGATGAGTGACTATAGCTGCAACAATTTGGGCAAGAAAAATACATAACGTAGTATTGGGTCAAAATTCAAAGTATAACATAAATATCCATAAGTTCATACTGACATAATAAATGATTGAATAAACAAGTGTGGAAGAATATACAGAGCTCCCACAAAAATTCCAAATAATTTATGTGGATACTCTGCATATTTCCTACCTCTTAAGGTTGGATTGCACATACTGACTTTCTTCTAAAGCAGTGGTTCTCAACCTTTCTAATGCCGCGACCCTTTAATACAGTTCTTCATGTTGTGGTGACCCCCAACCATAAAATTATTTTCGTTGCTACTTCATAACTGTAATTTTGCTACTGTTATGAATCGTAATGTAAATATCTGTGTTTTCTGACTCACAGGTTGAGAACCGCTAGCAGGGTCGCCTAAGACCATCGGAAAACACAGATATTTACATTACGATTCATAACAGTAGCAAAATTACAGTTATGAAGTAGCAACGAAAATAATTTTATGGTTGGGGGTCACCACAACATGAAGAACTGTATTAAAGGGTCGCGGCATTAGAAAGGTTGAGAACCACTGTTCTAAAGAGTAAGGGATGGGAAGGGAGGGAAAAACTAACTTTACAGTGGGAGAGTCTGACAAACATACCAGACAGGTGATCAAGGTCAACATCAGCATTGATAAGTCATTTTGATAGCATATACTTTTGATATGATGCCATGAAAACAGCACTTTACCTCTAGGTTCTTCCTCCCCAAAACCCATAATCCCAGTCTAATCTTGAGAATAACATTAGCCAAATTCCAATTGTGCCTACCACCAACTGAGGGCCATTCTACAAAATACCTGAACGGTACACCTCAAAACTATCAAGGTCATAAAAACCAAAGGGAATCTGAGAAACTGTCACAACAACTAAATGTACAGTCAACCCTCTGTTTCTGCAGGGGACTGACTCCAGGACCCACTGTGGGTACCAAAATCCGCAGCTGCTCAGGTCCCCTATATGCAATGGTGTAGTGTTTGTGTAGAACCTCGATTTGCATACGGCTACCGCAGGTGTGCCCTCACATCACTTTATTCCCATGGATCCAGCATAGAGCTGGGTGTGCTCTTTTCCCAGTTTTTCTCTTTGGAAGTTTCCGGGATTTTGTTTTCCAAATATTTCTGATCTGTGGTTGGTTGAATCTGCAGATGTGAAACCCACAGATACAGAGTGTAATGTGTATCCTGGATGGGAAAATGATTTTAAGTTTAAAACTATGAAAATCCAAGTAAAGTATGGAGATTAGTGAATAATAATGTATCAATATTGATTCATTAACTGTGACAAATGACCATACACATGTGAGATGTCAATAGTAGGGGAAATCAGGTGTCATGTGTATGGAGACTCTCTGTCCTTGAGACTTTTCTGTAAGTCTGAAACTATACTAAAATGAAGGTTTAAAAATGAAACAAATAAAGCTACAAAGAAAATAAAAATAGTAAAGAAAAAGCCCAATGAACACATTGTTTATGATAACAAAGGTGCCTTTTTTAGGTCACCTCATTCTGCATCTCCCCCACCTCATTTTAAAATTTATTTTAAAAATATTTTCATTGATTTCAGAGAGGAACAGAGAGGGACAGAGAGATAGAAACATCCATGCTGAGAGAGAATCATTGATCGGCTGCCTCCTGCACACCCCATACTGGGGATCGAGCCTGCAACCTGGGCATGTGCCCTGACTGGGAATCAAATTGTGACCTCCTGGTTCATAGGTCAACGCTCAACCACTGAGCCACACTGGCCGGGCTTCCCGCACCTCTTTAGCTCTATGTGTGGGTGCATCCTACACCAGTGGTGTGGCTCGCGAGCCGGGGTTTGCAAATGTTGACTAATGAGTTTGCCGACCACTGTCCTACACCAATACCTTCTGGATTTCTTAGCTATACCACTGATGCTAGCATCTCTTTTAAGTCATCTATTGTTGCCTGATGCTTTCAGGTGGATGCTTTTCATCCAGCAAGGTCCATGCTAACCTTTCAAACTTCAAAGTGCTTAAGCATCATCTGGAGAAGAGTGTTCAAATGCAGATGCCTGGGCCCCATCTCAGAATCGGATTTAGTCTGTGTGAGGGAGTCCAATTAATCTGCATTTTTAATAAACTTCTGAGGTTTTTCTGGTTCACACATTCTGATCAACCCTGCACTAATGGGCAGAGAATAAGCATTTCTGATTAAGTGTCATTCTTTCGCTTCTGGTTCCACATCTAGCACCACCAAGCTTCCTAGGCACTTTGAGCTTGGGAGGTAGTTGACACTCAATAAATATTTGATAAACGAATGAATGCATGAACTATCAAGATCAATATTAATCTTTACTCTTTTTTATTGTTTAAAAACTTAGATGTTGGGTGTCATGCCCAGGCATACATCATGGTAAGAGGACCACAAACTACTAGAACTTTGATTTTAAAAATCCACCAACACCCAGGGCCATTCATTGTGTAGACCTTGACTGAGGTCCAGCATGTGGGAAAGATTTTCTTTCTCCAATGTGAGAGGGAGTCTTGCTATTTGTTGTTCTGAAGCCAGTATCATTTTTTTAAGTTTTTTTTTTTCCTGCTTTTTAGGATCAGTGAGACAGTCCTACCTTCTGAATCAGCAGCTCAGTTATTAGTTTGGTTGCATTTGCAGATGGAAAACTGGAGACACTTTTTCCCCCACAGGCAGAAAGGTGCGTGTGCAATTAACTAATTGCAGGCTGATCCTCATCTGGTGTTTGCGAGAAACACACTTAGACGCACACCTGCATGTCCAAAAGGCAATCTCTGACCTGGGTGGGGAGGAGCGGTTGTGGGGGAGACAAGGAATGATATGCTCAGAAGAGCTAAGGCGTTTGGGCAACAGAAGTGTCCCCTTTCCACCAGGGCTCCTGTGCCGGTCACCCCTCCGGTGCCCCCGGGGAGCAGAAGGCCACATGGGAAGGTGAAATGTTCCCTGTTCCCAGAATTCAGTTAGAATGGCTGTCATTGTTTAAGTTAGAATATTGCCGGTTAATTGTTGGCTCTGAAAGAAAAATGATGAGCAGGGGACCGGTTCTGCATGGATTTAGTGTATTTGAATAATTTAGACCCCCGCCGTTAATCTGACAGGATTGTTTTTCTCTCGCAGTAGCCTGCTGGTACAAGAATTAAAACTGCCGGAGTAGCAGGGACTGTGCTAGAGCTTAGTAATGAGGTTTATCAGTCAATAAATGATTTTATACAGCAAATTAAACTGTAAATTTCGTATGGGTGGTAAATATTTAGAGAATAAAGATATCTGGTTAATGAGGAGGTTGGATCTTCTTTAAAAAAAAAAAGAGCGAGAAGGAAAAAAGGAAATATCAACCTTTTAAATCTTGAATGTGGTTGGGGTTGGATGACAATTTGCTCACTTACATGTCTCTCTCTCTCTCTTTCTGTAAATAACAGAGGATGACTTCATTGTGTATTTAAGGATGCAAGGGAAAACCCTCCCGTCTTTGACTGTGCCTACCACCAGAATGAGGTAACACTTCCCTCGAAGCATCCTTCGGAATGCAGAAGGACAGAGATTATGTAAATTGCTCAGACAGTATCTGGCACAAGGCTCATCCTTTCTGCTATGATTTACTTTTAAATGCAGATACCCCCACGCTGTGCCATGCTACGTGGTAACAGCTCACTACATGTGGCTGTTCAAATGTCAACTTCCACTAATTAAATTGAACTACCAAAACTTAGGTTTCCCAGTTGCCTTCGCCACATTTCAGGTGCCCAGCAGCTACCTGTGGCTAATGGCTGTGGTTCTGGACAGCGCAGGCATTTCCCTCAGCACCTGGAGTTTTGCTGGACAGCACAGTGCTTGAATCTGTCGGACAAGTTCACGCTTCCTTAGCTGGGGCAGCCCTAGGTCAGGCGCTACTTGGGATGGTTTAATTGGCACAGGTTTTTTATTGTGTATTTGGGTGTACGTGTAAAAGGAACATCAGAAAGGAACATTATATGGTTTCACCCGTATCAGCATTCAAGACAAGGCCATTAAAGTAATGTAAAGTAAAAAAAAAAAAAAAAAAAAAAAAGCCAAGCAAATCAGTTTAAGAAAATATTAAATACATCAGTAGTGGTCATAACTATTTGGCAAAAATCTTGAGGGTATATAAAAAGGAATAACTGATGTTTGAAAAATATTGAGCCAATAGACCCCAAGTATCGAGAAACTGAAGAAGTGAAAGAAAAATAGCCAAGTTGAGAGGCAGAGAGGGAAGAATATCCACATCAGACTTGTCCAGCCTTCGTTTTGCTCTGGGCTGAATGAGACCACATCACCTGGCCCACCTGAGTCACACACAGTCAGCACCTGCTCCAGGACTCCACAGGCCCAGCCTTTGTGGCATTGCCAGCTCCTTCAACATGAGCTCCCCCTACACGTGGGCTGTTTGAAACAGGGCTCTAGAAACTCTCTGTGACACTCTGACCATCTCAATTATGAGTGCGATTTGCAGACAAACATTGTAGGTCACACATCAAGAATAAAGACCTAGACATTCTGAATTGCACTTGCTAGCTTCCCACCTTGATAGTCCAAAATCAAGTCACCATCTGCTAGGAGGGTACATCACCCCCCCCCCCCCAAATTGGCTTATTCCTTGAGGCAACTCTCGTCACCTTTCGGTCCCTAGTCCACCTGGTAAAAGTAAAATCTTGGGGGAGCTGGAAGTACCGTTATATCAGGGTCCTTAGAGAGAAAAAAAATATCACAGTCAACTTGGATCATTGGAAGAGAGTTTAATAATTTTTAAAGACTATTAATAAAGGAATGGGCAGTGTACAGGGAAACCAAAAGGTTCAGGATCTTGGGGCTGGTAGCATGTTGGTACCATGGCTATTGCTAGACTTTAAGGAGTAAGAAAGAGGAGTGGGATATGGCCTCTGGATAGAGAGGACCTCCTGACATGAATATAAGCTCATGATGACCTGAGGGGAGGAAGCCAGAAGAATAAAAACCCTACCACACACTCCTCCCTTTTTCTCATCTCTTGCTGGTGCTCCCCGT
This sequence comes from Plecotus auritus, assembly GCF_963455305.1. Taxonomy (NCBI): domain Eukaryota; kingdom Metazoa; phylum Chordata; class Mammalia; order Chiroptera; family Vespertilionidae; genus Plecotus; species Plecotus auritus. The sequence continues at coordinate 37,859,450 of NC_137785.1, read as the reverse complement.
GTGCTGAGAGCCAGACAGCAAGGAATTTGTTGATGAATCCTGCCCTCCAAGGCAGGGGCAGGGTGTAGAAGGATGGAGAGTGCCTTGAAAGAGCAATGGGAAGCTCTTGGCACAATCATTCTCCCTGTTGAGGTTGACTGAGCCTCGTCTTCTCCTTCTGGTATCGTGGGAGAGGTGCTACCTGCCAGGAGGCCCTGCTCTGTATCTGCCTGCAGCCCCTTTCAGGAGCTTACCCTCCCGGATGGGCTCCCAGCCCCAGGCATCACTGAGAGTTCAACCTTCTGGAAACACTTGATATCTCATCTCTGAGAGTCCGAATCCATGCTGTCTGCCCAGCTCCTTCAGAGCTCAGTCACAGCACTGGGGAGATCCCAGGCTTTCTCTTCCTCATTCTGGTCTAATCATGCACACCCTGGTGCATCCACTTCCCTGAGCTCTCAGCAAACAGGACTCAAAGCCATGTGCAAGTTTAAATTCTTTCAACAGCAAGTAAGAGAAACTCCTGTCTCACACTTGCTAGAACAATCAGGATATTAATTGGGCCACATGATTGGGAGTGCAAACTGTCACTGAACGCTGTGTTCTGACTCTCCTCACTCTGCCCCTCCCACAGGCTGATAGCAAGGTGGCTGCAGCAGTTCTTGGCCTCTCTCTGCAAACTACAATGTCCAGAAGAAGAGAGGGAGTCACTTTAAAATAGTTCTGTTTAGTAGATATAGAATGTGTGCTACATTTCTAATTTCAAAGAGACTAATATTTATATTTAAAAAGTAAAATGAAACAGATAAAATTAAATATACCAAAATATATTTTATTTAATGCAGTATATGCAGAATACTAGCCTTTCAATATGAAGTCAGTAGTAAAAAAATATATATTGCCCTGACCAAGTAGCTCAGTTGGTTATAGTGTCGTCTCAGTATGCCAAGGTTGCAGGTTTGATCCCCCGTCAGGGCATATACAAGAATCAACTAACAAATGCACAAATAAGTGGAACAACAAAATGTTCTCTTTCTTCTCCTTCTCCTTCTTCTTTTCCTTCTCTTTCTTCTTCTCCCTTTCCTCCTCCCCCTTCTCTTCCTCCTCCTTCTTCTTCTCTCTAACACCCCAATCTCCCTCCCTCTCTCTCTAAGAAAAAAAAAAATCAATAAATCAAATAGATGAAAAAGAATGTTGCAACCAAAAATAATGTGTATTTTATAAAATAGTACAAACATATCAATGAGAGATTTTATATTGTTTTTTATACTAAGCCTTTGAGAGCTGATATCTATTTGAACTCACCACATGTCAAGTGCTCAGTAGCCACAAGTGGTTACCAGCTAATCTGATTGTACAGAGCAATTCCAGAAAGTTCCCCAGAAGAGTGAGGGAGCAGCTAGAAAACGGTGTCTTGTGTTCCATTGTCCCAATGGTCTTGTGCCCCTCAGGTAACAATCACTGGCAGGGAAGACAATTTCCTTGGGACTAACCCAGCCCATCTTTGACACTGTGGGTGGAGTCATTTCCCCCAAAGCACATGAACTACTTGCAGAAGCTGAGAAACATAGAACATGAATTAAAAGCCTAATAAAATGAGTTTTCTGTTGGGAAGGGGTGTACTGGATACTGAGTAACCCATAGACAGTGTCCACAGCAGACGGGCCCCTCCGGCAGGGTTCTTCTCTGCTCCTGGCTTGAGGACCCATTCTGTCCTGATGTAAATGCCTTTTCTCTGAAAGGAGAGCTCTGAGGGTTGGGTGAGGGCAGGTTTCCCCTCTGTGGATCCAAGAAAGCTGACAACGATGTAACGGACCCTGCCATGCAACTCCACAGAGATTGATTTAAGAGGCAATTGCCTCATGGGGCTGATTGGGCCTTTTTGGGTAGAAAACTGCTTTGTCAAATAAACTCTATCCGCTGTTTAAGCAACTTATGTGCCCTCAGTATCCAAAGGAACAAGAATAGAGATGCAGGTGCTTCCTTTTAAGGGTGAGAAAGACTAAAATGTGTCAAGATTCTGAGTGTGAGGTCGTAATAATGACTGTTACTACTAATTAAACACACACCAAGTACTCTGTGGGCATCACCTCATTTAATTTTATTTTTCTTATTTTTTAAAATATATTGTTTTATTGATTTTTTTTACAGAGAGGAAGGGAGAGGGATAGAGAGTTAGAAACATCGACGAGAGAGAAACATCGATCAGCTGCCTCCTGCACACCCCCAGCTGGGGATGTACCCACAACCAAGGTACATGCCCCTGACCAGAATTGAACCTGGGGCCCTTCAGTTCGCAGGCGATGCTCTATCCACTGAGCCAAACCGGTTAAGACACCTCATTTAATTTTCTAAAGAAAGTATGCGTAAAAAATGCAAATGGGTTTGTGTTCTCTAATAGATAAATATAAGCCACTAAATTTCATTTTCTCACTTCCATGTCTGTGAGCTAGGTAGATATTTGGGGAGTCATAGCAGCAGGTCATGGAATAGGGAATGGTGCTCTGAACATCACGTGGCAAAGACTTGTTGCTCATCAAATAGGATTTAGGTGCCGCCTCTCTGAGCCTGGGCCCAGGGCAATGCTGTGTTTAAGTTAGGATCATGAACCCCAAAGCACACAATTCCTAGGGTGGTGACTGTCCTTCTGTGTTCATTGTGTCTAGCCATGCCAAAGGAAGGGCGCAGAGAAAATATGAGTTGAGTGGGGCAGTAGAACTTAAATCTTTGCTGAAGGGTAAATGAATGGATTGAAAGGATGAAATAATATGGAAGTCAGTATCTTTTGGTTGGAGAAAAGGGCAATATATAAACAATGGTATGCCTATGTTCCCTCAAACTTTTTTCTTCAGTAGGTCTGACGTGTCAACTAGGAATCTGAATTTTTCCAGCTTTACTGAGGCACCAATTACAAATAAACCTCTATGTATCTAAGGTGTTCAACATGATGATTTTATATTTGTACACTGTGAAATCACCACAATCAAGCTAATAAACACATCCCTCATATCACCTCACATATAGTTAGTTACCTTTTCCTTTTTGGGATGAGAACATGTAAGATCTACTCTATTAGCAAATTTCAAGTATACAATACTGCATTATTAACTATAGGCACCATGCTGTATGTTAGATCCCTATAAGCTGAAAGCTTGTACCCCCTGACCACCATCTCCCCATTTCCTCCACTTCCTGTGTCCCTGGCAACAACCACTGTTCTACTCTTTGATTCTATGGGTTGAGGTCATACAGTTTTTGCCTTTCTGTGTCTGACTTATTTCACTTTGCAAAATGTCCCAAGGTTCATCTATGTTGTATAAAGTGGCAGGACTTCCTTCATTTTTATAGCTGAATAATATTCCATGGCTTATAACCTTAATTACAAAAATTAGAATGGCGGGTCAAGTTTGTCCCATGGGCCTTGACTTTGCCAACTTTTATCCTAAATATACCCTTCACAGGCCTTTTCATCTACGCAGCTGTCCTGATCTCTGTGCAATCAATTCTACCCTTTTTGGCCATTCCCAGCCTTTGTTCATCTTCAGAGGACCAGAGTCCTCTGGTGCCACTTGACATGTTTCCCACCTGCTGCATTTATCTTTGATGTTAGTTCAGAAATCAGGAAATCCAGTATGGGCGAAGATCTGGCCTTTGGGTGCTGTCTCTTTTCAGGTGACTGAAGCTAAAAGGGGACCATCACTCATGTTGAACTAATAGCCATAGATAGTTCAGGAAGAAAGGCACCCTTCCCCTACAGGAAGCCATCATGGCCACACACAAACTAAGCCAGGGCTAGGGCAATTGACTCTTATGGTCACAAGGGCCCCTGTTCCCAGCCCAGCTCAGCCCAGTCATTTCTCCACAACCAGCGTGTGCACCGGGAGCCATTCCTTTGTTTAACATGGCATCTGTTAAACAGCTTTGAATATTTTTTTAAATCTTATTTTGTCTCAGAACATCTGTGCCCATCTGGACACTCTCCCTCCCAGCATTTCACTTTTAAGTTGGATGTAACGATCAGATGTTCTTGCACAGATTCCAGAACAGATCTGGGTGTTATTGAACAGACATCAATTATACTGATGTCGTGAGGCATGTCAATCTCAGCTGGGAAAGTGACAGCTTCCTTATCATCAAACCAGCCAGCGTCCCAATTAATTTGCTGGTGTTGTCAATAACAGTTCATTGCAGCCTTGGATATAAGCATATGTTCCCCACCTCAGTCTTCTCTCTTGATTCTCTTCTCCCCAAAAGGACTGAATATTCACTTTCTATGGTAATTCCCCACAATGTAGGCCTTATTTGTCCTACTAGTAATTGCCCCTAATCTATTATATGTATATAAGCCTAAGCCAGTGGTCGGCAAACTGCGGCTCGACTCACGAGCCGCGGTTCGCCGCTCTGTTGACTAATGAGTTTGCCGACCACTGGCCTAAGCGATCAGCCAACTGGCCAATCGGCCAGTAGGTATGACTCACACTGACCACAAGGGGGCAGATGCTCAACGCAGGAGCTGTCCAGTGACAGCAACTTTGCAGAGTGCCCTCTCGCACTCTGGAACCCCTCAGGGGATGTCGTACTGCCGGTTTTGGCCCGATCCCCACAGGCCAGGCTGAGGGACCCCACTTGCCAGAGGGATCCTGCTCACTCCACAGATGCCCTGCGAGCTCTGGCACTGCCCCAGGTGCAGCTGGGGAGGGACCACAGGAGGTTGGCTCCAGGGTGTGTCCAGCCGGTCTCACCCAGTCCCGCTCCCTTGGCCACCTTTTAATTAATTTCCTTTCAATGTGCATGAATCCGTACACTGGGCCTCTAGTAGAAAGATTCCTCCTTTAAGCATGACTTTTGAACTTGTGCCATTTTCATTTTTTATTCAGAATGTCTCCCTTTTACCACAGGTCCTGGGAACTAATTTAGGGATGTGCTGCAATTTATATAAATATTCAGACCAGGCCTCCTACAGGTAGTTGACTAGAAATCACCTAAGTTAATACTTGCTTCCTGGAAATCTGTTGATCTACTTTTCTGAGCCTTTTAAATAGTTTGGTTACAGCTTTTGCAATAGTCCTGAGCTTCCAGGTTAGTGAACATGTGGAGATGTGGGGAGAGTGGCATTTTTAGGGGGCATGGAGTCCCTACATCCTTTCCCCACACTTGCCCTATGCATCTCTTCCATCTGGCAGTTCCTGGCTTATGTCCCTTTATAACACCCGCATAACCTAGAAAGAAAAGGAAAAGAAAAATAGTCCTATATTCTCTGTGTTTCGAGGAGTTACTTACATCTTTTTCTTTTAAATATGTGAGATTCACATAAATCCTTACTGAATGATTTTATACAATTAGAATATCAGTGGCCAGGTGGCTCAGTTGGTTGGTGTGTCATCCCATAGACCAAAAGGTTGTAGGTTTGATTCCCAGTCAGGGCACATACCTAGGTTTCAGGTTCAATCCTGCTAGGGGCACATATGGAAGTGTAGGTTTGATTCCCAGTCAGGGCACATACCTAGGTTGCAGGTTCAATCCTGCTCGGGGCATATATGGAAGGCAACCAATCGATGTCTCTCTCTCCGCCCCTTCCTCTCTTGCTAAAATAAAAAAAATAAAAAAATCGAATATTGGTTTTGCTTTGTTTTACAATAGAGACTAAGTTTCTCACAGAAGCCCTGAAAGTCATTTGATAGACTGAGTGAACTGTAAAATGAGCTCTGCCATACTTTTCTAAATGGAGTAAAAATTTAAAGCCGCCCTGTGACACATTACTGCATAAGCTTAATAATGACTCTGGGCCCCTGGTAACTAAATCCTCCTTTGCCAGTAATTTCAGGCCTATTTGTCACCTATTCAAAAACTATTAATCACCTATTTGAAAACTATTAATCACCTACTTGAAAACAATCACTTTTTTTCTTAGTGACTCTGGTTATGAAACTGGGGTTAGCGGTGTTCCCTCCAGGAGTCTAGGGAGTGCCTTTCCTTTTATGTTACACTCTGGGCATGTCATTGATCTGCCAACCCTAAAGTAAACAGGCTGTGGTCTGTGTCATGATGATGGTCTCTTCCGTGATTAAAACAAAACAAGAAAAAGAAAAAAGGCTGGTATTAAGAAATAATGACTAGATCGCACAGAAGTTGGGCTGACATAGATACTGAGTTATGGCCTATTAAGATGGTCTCTGTTTTAAATGTAAGGTGTGACAAAGAGTCTGTCTCCTCAAAAGTCAAATCTTTGAAATTCGATTTTCTTGTTTATAAAATAGGAATTAGAAGACTTACCAAGCATTTTTGGATCTCTTCCCATCGGACATCCCACAACCCTTTATCAAGAACATCTCCCCCACAACATACATGAAGAAGCCCCTAAAACCACATGATGATAAGCAAAGTCCCCTTTCCCAACCAGAGTGGTCATGACCTTTTGGACTTAAAATGGACACTTGTCCCAGAAAGAAATACTTGGTGGCTGGCTGGAACCATCAGATTCTCCCCGTTGGGAATGTGGAATCGGGGCATAGAAATACTGAGTCTTAAGTTGTGGCCATGAAGAATGTTAAGTTTTTCAAGGTATGGCCATGTTTGAACCACATGCAATGAGGTGAAGAAACCTGTTTGGCAACGAGAGAGAGATGTGGAGAAAAACCTACATAGAATTCAACACAAAAGCTGATGCGACCCTGGGAAGGGGGACTTCCTTGCTTCCATTGACACTATTCTCATCCCAGTTATCACCCCTAGTGAGGCTTACTCCCCCTCCTCTCCTTGGCTTCCATAAGGCCTAGCTCTCTTTCTTCTTAAACCCCCTTTTGCTTTTGCTTAAACTGTTCTTTGCCACTGAATACCGTAAGACAGAAAGATAAAAGGAGACAAGCATCTAACCTGCCTAGGACAGTGAATGACTCCGATTTAACCAACACTTTAGTTTCCCTTTGTATGTACAGGTTGCAGGTGACATGCATTTAACTAACAGGATTTGTGTTCTGGAAAATGCTCTGGTGGTTTAAGTTTAAATGAGGTGATATTAACAATAGGTTTCTGGGTAGTCCTATAGTTTAGGCATGGGGAAAAAGCCCCCTTCAAGAATAAGGTCTGATTCTGTTTCTGTAATTTTAACTTCGTTGTGTGTGTGCTTACGTGTTCATGTGTGTCCACACCGTGAAAAATCTTTTCAGAATCTTCAAGTCTATACTCATCTGATCATCAGTTCACAGTATCAGGCCTTCCCTCTTGCCCACTCTTCATGGAAATTATTCTACCTCCTTTTGTTCCTTTTCCTCCTCACCTTCTCCTCCCTTCTATGGTCCCAGAAGAGTTCAGAGGAGGAAATAACTCATTCTGGCTCTGCTAGAGGCAAAGAGTGAGGACCACTGGAACTGGATATTCCAGAATAACCAGGTGATCACATAGGGTGGGCAAAGATGAGGAAATTGAAGAAATAAGTGTTTCACAGACATAATTTCATATATTGGAAGAGTATTGCAGCTTGTTACCAGGCAAACTAGATTGTGAGAGTCCTTGATAGTTATGCTAAAGAACATGGGGTTAGCCCAGCTGGTGTATCTCAGTGGTTGAGCATCAACTTATGAACCAGGAGGTCACAGTTCAAATTCTGGTCAAGGCATATGCCCAGGTTGCGGGCTCGAGGCAGCTGATCAATGATTCTCTCTCATCATTGCTGTTTCTGTCTTTCTCTTCCTCTCCCTTTCTCTCTGAAATCAATAAAAATATATATATTTTTAAAAAGAACATGGGTTTAAACGCAAAAGCAGAAAGGTCACTTTTGAACCAATGAAATAGAAAATCCTTCTGCAACAGTCAGATATTAAGGACAGCCTCCAATGAAACCTGCCTGCCAGTATCCGTGGCCTGTGCAGTCACCCATCATGCTGAATCTGGGCTGTCTTGTATCTTCCTTTCACCCAGAGTGGGGCAGAAGTGACTCTATGCCTTGAATCTTTCACTTTTGGGCTTTGGATATCTCTCAGGTGCCATGTAAAATCCAGGACATGAAAGGACTTTATGAATTGACGTATGTTTAAAATATGATCTAGTTGGGGCTGTGAACCACAACGTTAAAATCACAGTATCGCTTGGGTCTTGAGATGGCTAGGGACATATATGCCTGGATTGCTGCCCCTCAGAGGGAGATGGTGAGGGAGAGATGGCCTGTTGCCTGATTGGTCGTGACTGCCTAGGAAACTATGGTGAATGGGATTCTAAGGTGCAGCTGGTTGAGTGTTAAAGTGCTAAGATTGATTAGTGATGTCCACCACAGTCATGGAGTGACAAACTAGGCACATACATGATCTGTCATCTCAGAGATGAGTGTACTGCCCTGGGCCTAGTTAACTTGAGAAGGTCAAACTCTACAGACTCAGGGTTGGGAAGAAGGGTTCTGATCAACTAGTTGACCCTCCCTCTGCAGAGCAAAGTAAGTGGGAAGAAGAGGGAGCAGCCATATGGAGAGAAAGCCTCCATGTGAAAGCAAGAATGCTCCCTCTATTTCAACATGAGCAAGTCCCAAGCCCCCAGCCATGGTCAGGCTCCAGTCCAACAGGTGGGAGAGAGAGTCACTCTGCACATTTCTTCCAAATGGCTCTGTCAAGTGTGATCCTGAAGGGCTGCCACTGAGCCAGCCGGGAGACTCAGACACTCCCAGCTCCTGGGCTCAGAGAGCTCCCCTGGCTGCCTTGGCCCCTTTGGAGACACCAGAGCTGCAGCAGCTAACAAGCTCTGACACAAAGCAGCCAGCGCAGCCATTCACCATGAAAGCGCCTTGCTAGGGCGCACTGGCCACACCTGCTTCCTTGCTTGCTTTCCAATTCTGAGGTGAAAGGCATGAGCAGGGCTCCAGGTAAAGAGCTCAAAGCTTCCCCAGCACACGTGCTGAACACATTGGTCTGAATGTGTTTGTTATTTGGATTGCTTTCGTTGTTTGGCACATCCTTCACAAAACCCTCAACAAGATGTAAAACAAGACGTTTGTGAAACAACCAAACCCAAGTGGCATGGGTATCTTCATTGCTTCAACCCTGAGATTGACAGTAAAAGACAAAATATTTCAATACAATAAAAGTATTGTCAGCAAAAAAAAAAAAAAAAAAAAAAGGTATGATGACATACTGAGAATGCAGCACTATGATAAACCAGTATAAAAAAATTGACGAAAAGCAGAAACACATAAGACTGCAATTTAATCTTTTTATTTGAAATATAAATATTGTTACTATCAAGCTTGACAGTATAGAAATTGTGTGCCCTGCAGCCTTCTGACAAAACAAAATTTATATTTAAAACTTCCTGAAATAATACCTTTCATCCATAGGGTTTTGTCACATTGCAATGGCTCTGAGCCTACTGTATGGCCCTGCACCTTTAATTATTTTATGCCTAGAAGACACATTTTAAACAGAAGAGGCGGGTTACAAGAGTTTTGACAGCTGAAGCTGATTAAAATACTGACAACATGCACTCTATAGAATTCTCTAGGGTTTTTGTCAAAGACCCATAGGAAAGTTAAAAATGAGAATCCAAAAAAAAAAAAAAAAAAAAGTATTTTTACCCACTAGCATGAAACATTCAGGCCAGGCTAGTGTCATTTGCTGCCTGGCCCTTGTCAGAGAAACTCTTAACAAAAATTCCCTTTTTCAAATGTTATAAGGCCACAGACTGAAAAACCGGCCAGCCCATTTAATTTGCTAATCTGTTTCCAGTTAACAAAGCGCAGGGCTTCTTTCCAAGGCCAGCTGTTTCATCTCATTTGCTGAGGAGAAGAAAAGCTGGATGGATCGCTTATTTATTTATCAGTCTTTTACAAGGGTGTTACCAACTGGGCTGGTTTCCTGGATCTAGTCCCCACATTGTTTCTCATTAGGGAGTGTGACTTTTACAACCCCCAGTGAAAATCGAGTCTCTACCAATCCAATCACTTGTGTTGCCCAGGGTAGTGAGCCAGAGCCACTGTGGTAAAGGATCCCTCAATTTGGAGATGATTCCTAAAAGCAGACGGTCTCTTGATATCTGAGGCCTGAATTTTAGGGCTGGATCATCATGAGTTCGTTGAGTCCCATGTACATTTATTCAGTCTTTCATTCATTCACTCACTCACTGTACTGATGTAAGTGGAGCACCTATTCTGGGCAAAGTTTCCAGGGACCTTGCTCTTGAGGAGGGCACCCATCAAAAAACCATGGCCAAGTAGCACTATACCTAGCAATACTGTTTTTCAAAATGATGGAGAAATAAAAGACATTCCCAGACAAATAAAAGCTGAGGGAGTTCTGCCTTGCAAGAAATACTAAAGGGAGTTCTTCAAGTTAAAATAAAAGGGCTCTAAGTAACAACATAAAAACATATAGAAGTATAATTAATACTTACTGGTAAAGGTAAATATATACTCAAATTCATACTTCCCAAATACTATAATGGTGGTGTATAAATAACATTTATCTCTACTATAACTTTAAAAGACAATAATACTAAAAATAACTATAACTACAATAATTTGTTATTGTGGATATGCAATATAAAACAAAGTAAAGTTTTACATCAATAGAATAAGTTATGGGGAAAGGAGAAGTAAGTGTTGAGTTTTTGTATGCAATTGAAGGTAAATTAATAGACTAATATATGTAATATGTTTTATGTAAGCCTCATGATAACCACAAAGCAAAATAAACAGTAAATAGAAAAATATAAAGAAAAAATAATTAAAATATACTACTACAAAAAATAAATCACACAGAAAGAAAGGAACTAAAATAAAAAACAGTAAGAAAACAATGAACAATATGGTCTAGTTTATCCCAACAAAAGACACAAAGAACCAACAATGCGCTGCCTACAAGAGAATCACTTTAGCTCCAAAGACATACATAGGTTGAAAGTGAAGAGACAGAAAAAATATTTCATGCAAATGGTAACCAAAAGAGAGCAGGGTTGGCTATACTTATATCTTATAAAATAGACATTCAGTCAAAATCAATCACAAGCAACAACAACAAAAACTCACTATCTATATTTATAAAAGCCTAACCGACCCTTTGACTGGTAGCTATGACACACACTGACCACCAGGGGGCAGATGCTTTGACCCATAGGTTAGTTTGCTGCTGGGGTCCAATTGGGACTGGGTGAGATGGGCCGGACACACCCTGGAGCCCTCCTGCGGTCCCTCCCTGTCCCCAATCAGCCCCCATCGGGACTGGGCGAGATGGGCCAGACATGCCCTGGATGAATCCGTGCACGGGGCCGATTTTGGCCCGATCCCGGCAGGCCAGGCCGAGGGACCCCAACAGTGCATGAATTCGTGTACTGGGTCTCTAGAATAGTAATAAAATGGTCAATTCCTCAAGAGAATATAACACGTGTAAATATACAGGGTGTTCCAAGACATGTATACACACTTTACAGCTGATAGCTCAATTGATGTTTCTTTCTTTAACCCACTGGGATTAATAATTATCCAAAGTGTGAATACAGTTTCAGGACACCCTGAATATCCACCCTACATTGGAGCACCTAAATATTCAAAGCAAATATTAATAGAATTTAAAAGAGAAATAGCAGTATAATAATAGTAGGGGATTTCAATACTGCGCTTTCAACATTGGATAGATGATCCAGACAAAAAATTAATAAGGAAGTAGCAGACCTGAATAACACACCTGAACAATCAATGAAGAAATCAAAAGGTGAACCATAAAATATCTGGAGATGAACAAAAATGAAAACACAACATACAAAAAATTTAAGATGCAGCAAGAACAGTTCCAAGGGAAAGACTTGTAGCAATGAATGCCTACATTAAGAGGAAAGAAAGATCTCAAATAAATAACCTAACTTTACACCTCAAGGTATCAGAAAAAGAATAAACAAACCCAAATTTAGCAAAAGGGCAGAAATAATAAATATTAGAGTGAAAATACATGACATAAAGACTAGAAAGACAATAGAAAAAATGAATAAAACTAAGAGTTGGGCCCTGGCTGAGTAGCTCAGTTGGTTGAAGCATTATCCCACACACCAAAAAGGTTGAGGGTGCAATTCCCAACTGGAAAACATACTTACGTTGTGGATTTGATTCCCGGTTGGGGTGTTTAGGGGAGGCAACCAATTGATGTTTCTCTCTAACATCAATGTTTCTCTCTCTTTTTCTCTCTCTCTCTCTAAAATCAAGGGAAAATATATCCTCGTGTGAGAATAATAAAAAAAGGTCATTGTTATTTTTTAAAGATAAACAAAATTAACTAACCTCTAGCTAATCTATAGATTTAAGACAATCTCTATCAAAATTTCAATGGCATTTTTCATAGAAATGGGAAAAAAAAATCCTAAAATTTGGATGGAACCCCAAAGAACCAGAACAGCCAAAGCAATCTTGAGAAAAAAGAACAAAACTGGAGTCGTCACATTTGTTGATTTTAAACCACATTACAAAGCTATAGTGATCAAAACAGTGTGGCATAAACAGACACATAGACCAGTGGAACAGAGTTGAGAGCCTATAAATAAATACATATCGAGTCAACTAATAATTGATGAGGGATCCAAGAATATACAGTGAAAAAAGGATAGCCCTTTCAATAATGGTGCTGAGAAAACTGGATATTCACAAGCAAAGAAGAAGAAGGAGGAAGAAGAGGAGGAGGGGGAGGAAAAGGAGGAGGGGGAGAAGGCGGGGGAGCAGGAGGAGGAAAGAAAAGAAATCAGACCCTTATTTTACACCACTCACAAAAATTGACTTCAAATGGATTAAAGATTTAAAAGTAAGTCCTGAAACTGTAAACTTCCTAAAAAAAACATAGGGAAAAAGCTCCTTAACATTGGTCTTGACAATAATTTTTTAGAGATGGCACGAAAATACACAAGCAATGAAATCAAAAGTAAATAAGTGGGTCTACAATAAACTTAAAAGCTCCTGCATAGCCAAAGAAGCAATAAACAAAATGAAGAGGCAATCTACAGAACGGCAGAAAACATGTACAAGCCATATATCAGACAAGGAGTTAATATCCAAAACATAAAGAACTTATATAACTCAAACAATCTGACATAAAATAGGCAGAAAACACTTTTTCCAAATAAGACATACAAATGGCCAACAGGTACATGAAAAGATGTTTAAAATCACTAATCATCATAGAAATTCGAATCAAAACCACAGTGAGATATTACCTCACACCTATTGAAATGACTATTATAAAAAAGATAAGAGATAAGGGTTGGCAAGCATATGGAGAAGAAGAAACCTTTGTGCACTATTGGTGAGAATGCAATTTGGATAGCCAGAATGGAAAAGAGTATATAGATTCCACAAAATATTTAAAAAAGAACTGCAATCCCACTTCTTAGTATACATTCAAAGGAAATGAAATCAGTATCTCAATATCTGCACCCATCCATTGCAGCATTTCTCATAATAGCCAAGATATATAGATGTAGATATAGAGAGATAGAGATAATATTGATATAGATTAGATATATAGTAGATGTAGGTATAGATATATAGATATAGACATAGACATAGATACAGAAATAGACATATAGATATACAGATATAGATATGGAAACAGCCTAAGTGTCCATTGATGAATGAATAAAGAAAATGCAATATACATCTAAATCTTGGAATATTATTCAGACATAAAAAAGAAGGTAATTCTGCTATTTGCAACAGTATGAACGGACCTTGAGGGCTTTATGCTTAGTGAAATAAGTCATACAGAGAAAGACAAATACTGTATGATCTCACTTATATGTGGAATCTAAAAAACTCACACTCATAGAAACAGAAGGAATGGTAGTTTCCAGGGCCTGGCAAAAGGGAATTACAGGGCACAAATTTCCAGTGATGAGATGAATAATTTCTGGGGAGTTAATGTACAGCATAGTGATCACAGTTAGCAACATTGCATTATATATTTGAAAGTTGATAAAACATTAAATCCTAAATGTTATCACCACAGACATACACACACACACAAACACACACACACACACATATTGTAGTGATATGAGGTGATAGGTGTTAACTAACCTTAGAGTGGTCATCAATTTGAAATACATATGGGAATAAATCATCATGTAGTATACCTTAATCTCACACAATGTTATATGTCAATTATATCTCAGTAAAGCTGGAGAAAACTGAGTATGCTTTGAAAGAGAACCACAGTGGGAAGGGGACTCTGGCTGGAAGGGACCACGTGAGAGAGGAGCAGGAGGCTGGGAAGCAATACTGACTGGGGGTGTAGCAAACCCTCTTAGGGATGAGACCCAGAGAGTAGATGAGGTTGAAAGGGGTCAGCAAACATTTTCTGTAAAGAACCAGAGCGTAAATACTTTAGCGTTGTGGGTCATACTGTCTCTGTCATAATTATTCTCTCCATCACTATTCAATGGCAAAAGCAGCCATGGGCAATATGTAAGCAAACAGACACTGCTGGGTCCTAATAAAACTTTATTTACAAAATCAGGTGAGGGGGACCATAGCTTGCCAGTGTCTGATCTAAGAGGAAAAAGGCAACAAAATGTGTTGGCTTTGAAACGGCTTACTGAGGGATGTATTCCATCTGCATTAGGGAACCATTGAAGATATGAAAAAAATGGATTTTCATTTGAACTTTTGAGGAAATATCAAGAAGTAAGATTTTTTCATTATATGTGATTCCTTTCTTTTCAAAGCTAGTAAAAGCAATGACCAATATTTATCAAGTGGTTATTTTGTTCCTAGGGCTTCCTTTGTGTCATTTCATTTAATACAGCAGTCCTAGAGCAAGATACCATATTTCCCCTTGTTGTGTCCCCTAAGGGCTCAGAGTTGGAAAATCCAGCCTCTGCTACTTCATTTACAAGCAGAGTTGGCTTCTGCAGCTCACCTAGTTGACCAAGGGCTCAGAGGCAGCATGCTTCTAGACATTCACAAGCCTGCTGGGTAGATGACAGGAGCCCCCAATGAGCAGGCCAGGAATATAGCAACTGAAAGAGAGGGTTTGCCTGCCTTCAGTTTGTAATCAGCTAAAATTAGCAAATATGGAGGAGGAAAGGAAGGGACTACAAGATATACTGAGCACCAGCCACTTGCCTGAACTCTCCAGTGCACTTCCTACTGTTGATGGCACTTGTGTTCTTTTCAGATTTGAGCTATGACCAAAATCCCCATGAACACTGTAGTATAGTCTTTCAGTGAATGTATGTAAACATTTCTGTTGGCCACATATTCTTAGATTTGTTTTTTACCAGAAAGTTAGCCTGTCTATGCCAAATGTTTGTCTATCCTATCTAATAAAAGAGTAATATGCAAATTAACCATCACTCTGCTACACCCACAAGCCACGCCCACCAGCCAATCAGGAGAGAGTATGCAAATTAACCCAACCAAGATGGATGCGCCCATGGAGTGAGCAGGAGGCATGGGTTTCCCCGCAATGGAGAAAGCCAAGCTTTCCGCACACCCTGGCAGGCCCAGGCCTCCACTCAAGGCTACAAAGTTTCAATTATAGAAGATAAATAAATCCCAGATACCAGGGCCTCCGTTTGGGTCACTGGGGGACGTGGCCGGCCTGCAAACCACCACAGGCCCCTCGCCCAGGCCACCCCATGCCCCAAGAGAACCCCCACCCTGACCCGGGACACCCTTCAGGGCAAACCAGCTGGCCCCCACCCGTGCACCAAGCCTCTATTCTATCTAATAAAAGAGTAATATGCAAATTGACCATCACTCCAACACACAAGATGGCTGCCCCTATGTGGTCAAAGATCCTGCCCCCATGTGGACACAAGATGGCCACCATAAGATGACCAGCAGGGGAGGGCAGTTGGGAGGGACCAGGCCTGCAAGGGAGGGCAGTTGGGGGCGATCAAGCCTGCAGGGGAGGGCAGTTAGGGGTGACCAGGCCTGCAGAGGAGGGAAGTTGGGGGTGACCGGGCCTGCAAGGAAGGGCAGTTGGGTGGGGATCCAGGCCTGTAGGGGAGAACAGTTGTGGGGGGGGGGGGCATGCCTGCAAGGGAGGGCAGTTGGGAGAGACCAGGCCTGCAGGGGAGGGCAGTTAGGGGTGACCAGGACTGCAGGGAGGGCAGTTAGATGTGACCAGGATTGCAGGGAAGGGCAGTTAGGGGCAATCAGGCTGGCAGGGGAGCAGTTAGGCATCAATCAGGCTGTCAGGGGAGTGGTTAGGGGGTGATCAGGCTGTCAGGCAGAAGTGGTTAGGGGCAATCAGGAAGGCAGGCAGGCAAGAAGTTGGGAGCCAGCAGTCCTGGATTGTGAGAGGGATGTCTGACTTCCCGTTTAGGCCCAATCCTACCAGGATTGGGCCTAAACGGGCAGTTGGACATCCCTCAAGGGGTCCCATATTGGAGAGGGTACAGGCTGCGCTGAGGGACACACACCCCTGTGCATAAATTTCGTGCACCGGGCCTCTAGTTTACTAATAAAGTAGATATATTGCAGATATATACTGCCCTAAACAGAATTCTTGAAGGCCCTAATAGTGGATCGTGGACCCAAATCTCAGTGGGGAAGAATAAGAGGGGATGTTCAGAGGGGCACAGAATTACAAATTAACAAGGAGGTGAGCAAGACTCAGGGAAAATTTACCTCTAACCTAGGTCAGAAAATCCAGCTCATTATTACTTTATTGTGCTTTGATTCAAGCTTAATATCATTCTGAATCACTCCCATTAAGCTATTCTTCAGATTCCCCTGCTTAATGTCTTAAATAGAAATAAATTGTTTGCAACATTAGTTAACAGTATTACATCATGGGAATTTTAAACACCACAATTTGGGGACAATAAAGCTTTATTAGGAGTCTAGTTATAAATCTGCATTGGCCAAGGCTGAAGATATTTTTGGAAAGTGTTGGCTATTTGAGCTACTAAAAGAAAATCTGTTTCTTCGATTTCTCCTAATGCTGTGATGGCTTTCACTGATGGCACTGGCAATATTTCATGGCCTCCTTTATGACCTAAAGCAAGGGTACTGTCGAACTTGGCTCTTGAAGTTGGGAGTTGGAGAGGTGGAGAGGTGGTGGTAGTAGTGGGGGGGTGGGGGATAGAGGGTTGGAGCTTGATTACGTTGAATTTAAAGAGAACTACAACATGCAAAGAATAAAGCGGTTCTGAGGCAATCTGAGCTGAACTTATAGAAACTAGTATTGTGTATTTTGTTATATCTAATCTTTGAAAGCTTTGGAGTCTGGATCATTGAATATTCTCAGTGTAAGGACAGTGTGAATTTTTATTAATTTACCAGTAAGTAGTTTTTTAAAAGAGCAGGAACATAAACTTCTGAGTCAGTTAAACCTCTCTTTCTAAATTGTGACCTTGGGTAAGTTTCTTGGCTTTTCTGAGCAGGGCCACCATGCACAGCAAGACAGGTTGCTAACAGCGGAGGGGGCAAGTGAAGCTGAAATCTCCCCTGTGCCCCACCAGCCAAGTCAGGAAGCTGTGTCTTCAATGTGTGCCATTTGCACAAAGCTGTGGTTGCCCTGACACCAAGCCTCAGTTTACCCACCTTTGAAATAGAAATAGAATCATGAACTTCACAGTATTGCTGTGAGAATTTTTTAAAGATCACAGAAGTAAAATTTGCAGCACACTGCCTGACATCCTGCACATATTTTTTGCCATACATTTTGGCTTTCCTGATGAGGTATATGCAGTCCGTGTCCTGGGTGTTAGGAAGACAAGAGAGGGAAGGCATCTTCTTTTGGGGTGAATATGCAGGAAGCTTCACTCTTTACAGATCCACTCATAAAGTTGGCCTCCCTTTGGGTTCTGTTTGTTGTTGTTGTTGTTGCTATAAAAACCAATATAGTGGATATCATAGGAATTTGAGGAACTAGGAAAATATCCCTGATAACCACATAGCTAATTATCATGTCTGTGGGTATAATGATGGCTGTTACATGACAGTGTTTATCAAAGAAAATTCATGTAAATCAGGACACAAATCATAACATATAATTATAGAGCATGGCCTTGTGATCCTATTGAGAAAGATAATGTTTAAAAATAGGAACTAAGTCTGGCTCTAACCAAAAGACCAAATTGTTTTAGGTCAATTTCTGTTCAATCAATTGGGTCATAAATATTCAATCTGGCCCCTTAACAATCACTGAACCATTACAACCAGTGATGATGAAATAACTATATCAGCTCACTAGTCAAGCTCCTAATCTTTTTTGCCTCTTGACAATTGAATTAACTAATGTGATTAAAATACGGTTGAGTTACTGGCAGCAGAGAGATGCCATCCATGATTGAGCAAAATGGAAAAAACTTCCTGTATGAGGCTGTGTAGGACGGGAAAAGAGGTGGACAATGCCTGAGCCTTGAGTCCAGGCCCACGCTTTGCTTTATATAAGCAGATGATTGGTCCATGGGGGTAATTTGCTGAATAATATGGGTGTCCCCAAGAGTGTGCCAAACAGGTGTCCTTGCCAGCTCAGTCTGGAATGACCCTACACTAAAACAAGAGAGACGATCAGAACCTGGAAAATGGAGCTCAGGTTTAAAACCAGAAACATGGGAACTCAGTGAGTTTAGTGGAAGATTTCAGGAGACTATGTAAGACACAAAGACCAAGAGAAGGCAGAAGGAACTGGCAGAATAAGAAGGAGGGATTTGTTTCTGCTGTAACTTTGCATCTGTTGAGTGTCTGTTCATAACATCTGCCTTAAGAATTGATTTTGTGGTAGTCCATGATTGATGGGGGAGATTTTTGATGTGAAGGTTTAACACGAATGAAACAAGTCATATAAAATGAATAGCATCCCACAATGACAGAATTGAGATATGAGTGTGTGTGGTGGATAATAAATAAAAATTTTAAAAATAAGCTCAATGAATGTAGACACATGTTTGTATGTCAGACAATGTCATAACAGCAGTGTTAACACCTACTTTGTGCCAATCTTTTTCATATATTTGGGATGTCTTTTCTTGTTTAATTTTACTTAGTTATTAATTTAAAAGTTGAATTTTGAGGTAAAACTGCAACCATTAGACATGATTGTTCCTTTAGGACATATGTGACCTGATAGGAGAGGCTCCCTGGGGAGGCAAGTGAGACTGGCAGTTTTAGGCAACGTGGCTACAATCTTTGTGTGCATCAAATTATTGTTTTTGCAATAGTATTTTATTTAGGAATCACAATTTTAATGAAAAAAATAAATATTTTAAAAAACAATTGCTGTTTCTAGTTTTTAATTTTTTTAGCTTCACATATAGTAAAAAAAAGTTCCCATAGTTGTGTGTTACCACATGCATAGATTCATATAACTACTACGGCAATCAAGATTTAGAACACACCCATTACTATCAAAACCCCTCCTGCTAGTCCTTTGTGCCACCTGTGTCCCATCCCCAACACCTGGACTGACCTCGTTGCTGTCACTATCCTTTTATGTTTTTGAGAATGTCATAGGAATGGAAGATAATGCAACCTTTTGAAACTGGCTTAGCTTACTCAGTATAATGTCTCTGAGGTTCATGTAAGTGGCTGTGTATATCAACAGTTCATTCCTGTTTATCACTGAGAGTATTCCATTGGGTGGATGCACCACATTCGGTTTACCCATTCATCTGCTGAAGGACATTTGGGTTGTTTCCTATTTTTAGCAGTTATGAGTAGAGCTTTAATAAATGTCCATGGGCAGGTTTTTGTGTGAGCATATGTTTTTACCTCTCTAGGGTAAATGACCAAGAGTGGAACTGTTGTATCACATGGTAAGTGTGTATTTCACTTATGAGAAACTACCAAAGTGTTTTCCAAAGAGGTTGTGCCATTTTATATCACCACCGAAAACATGTGAGAGTTACAGTTGTTCCATGATTCACAACCACAGGAGTTCCCAGGGTGAAATCTGAAACTGGACCCCACATTTGGAGAGCAAGGAGAGACCTAAAACAGAGGAAGGCCAACTCTAGAATGGCAGGTGGCAGGTCATAAGAAGGGAACTTACATATGAGGCTTGTCTTGGGTGGCCACAAGATGAGTAGATTTCCACACCCACCTGCCAGAATCTTAAAAGTTCATATAGAGGCCTAACTGGGTTCAGTCACATATACTGTCCAGATGGTCTCAACGATATGCCACTCTTTCAAGGCTCCCATTCTGGGAACCATGGGCAAAATATGCATTCCCAGGACAGGGGAGAGGATAAGGAACCTCCAGTTGCCTGGATCCAGCTCACAGGTCAACCAGCAGTCACTTCATTTGATGACCTTCTTCAGTAGTCATCACTTGGGATTGTATTTATTTCCTTGCCATTCTAATAAGTGTATAGTGGTATCTCATTATGGTTTGATTTTGCATTTAATTAATTGCTAATGACTGAATTTATTTTCATGTGCTAATTTGCCTTCTCTTTGGTGAAGCATTCATTCAAGTCATTTGCCCTTTTAAAAAAAATTAGGTTAGTTGCTTTCTTACTATTGAGTCATGAGAGTTCTTTATTTATTCTGGATATAATCTCTCGGATACTTTCCACTTTCCTGGGGCTCATTTTTTGGTCCCTCCTCCAGAAAACTGGGGCTATTGCTACCCTGCTCTGTGGCAGCTTTCCCACAACTGCACCTGCATCCACAGCCAGGTGGTGGGGAGATGGTGAAGAACAGAACAATAGACATGCCACACCCTTCTGAGACCAACTAGAGAGGAAAGTTTCTCTCTTTCAGAGTTTTAGTAGCTTGAAGAGCCCAGTTTTCATCATCGGCACTGTGCGATGACTACCTGGGCATGGGGGCTCCAGAAAGGTATTTTTCAGAATAGAGGTTATCCCCCTTCCCTCTGAGCTTTGGGAGTCCCCTTTCCTGCTTCTTGAGCCGAAGCCAGATGGCTTCTTTGGGAGTTCTCTTTGTGTGTGTTGATGCCCACTTTGTGTTGTGAGCTGCCTTGCGACCAGGCTGTGGGATAGAGGAAGAAAAGAGGTGGTAAACTCAGTAGAGGTTCAGGGATACTGAATTCTGCTCTTCATCCCAAGCTGCCTGCTGCTGTGGCTTCCAGAGTCTTCAGATACTTCTCGAGGCATTCTACTGAGCTTCACAGTGTCACTCAGTGGAAGAGACAGGATTGGGGGGATGGTGCACACATCATTTACCTGGAATTGAGACTGATCTACTGCACTTATGTCTACAGGTTTATCCTTGGAGAAGCATATTACCATGGACAGGACTTGGGTATGGAAGTCAGATCTGAGATAGGATTTTCTCCGACACTTACTAGCAGTGCAAACCTAGACATGCTGTTGGCTTCTGTCAGCCTCACTTCTCCACCTTGTTTAGTGGGAGATGAATGCATGTCACTGAGTGTTACTGTCCAGTTCAAACAGCTAATGTGCAAAGTGCCGGACTCAGAGCAGGTGATAAATTACCATTTATTTATTCCCTCCCTTTCCCAATCTACCTCCCTGATGCTTTTGTCCTGGAGCAGTAATGGGGCTAACATTTCGAGTGTGAGGAGCCATGGTCAATCTGATTTTGCAACATTTTGCAATTGGGAAGTGGTAGCAAGGGGAAGGAAAGGGGTTAGTGGCTGCAAAAGCTTCAGGCAACTTGAAATAAAAGAACACCTTGGTTATACACAAACAGGGTACACAAAGTTTTTAAAACAGCATAAAACCATTGAGGGAGCAAGGCTGAGATGCCTCTGTTCTATTTAATGTATCATTAGGAAGATTTCCATTCATATACCCCAGCAGCTATTGACATTTCATTATAAATGCTCAACATAAGACAGCAAGAAATTACAATATACATATTTAAAAGCCCTATATTTTTCAGCCCTGGAAATAAAGTGAAATATATTAGGAACTGATCAACCATTTAGTTAACTTAAAAAAGGCAGCCATTACTTTTGCGAGGGGGCACAGGGTGTGGTATGCAATAATAATAAAAAATGCTAGGAAAATATTAAGTTGGCATGTCCAAACCCTGAAAATAAGACTGCAGGGTTTAGATGGGGTGTTGCCCATTGGCATTTCCTGCTGCCTGAAGGGTCACTCAGGAAGCAGTGGCAAGGACTTTCTGTTGTTTTTACTGCTGAGAAAACGTTCAGTATCTTACACATGGCCCTCACTTTGGGAACCACGGCGGGGGGGGAGGGGGGGGCGGGTTTGCTCTCTGGTGTCAGTAACAGTAAGGGCTGCACATCTCCGGCGTTACCATTCTGTTTTTCTTTTATAACCTCTGTGAGTCGCGCACCCATTAGGTATGTGTTGCTGCCAGAACACTCAGAACCAAATCAGTGGTCCGCTTCCATCCAGGAGACTAGAATGCATAACGTGTGTTTATGCACTTAGTGTGCTGACCTCAGTGCTGGCTTTGTTTGTTCGTCAGTTTGTTGCGAGCATGCACGTCACTCACCCTATTGAGAAGGAAAGGCTTTGGAAAGAACTGATCTCCTGATCTCCAGTTTCACCCTTTGCAATCATCCCTCCTCACAGCTGCCAGCAGGATTGTTCTACAAAATCTGTTTGAGGCTGTCATGCTTCTGCCTAGGAAGTCTTCATTATCCCCTGCCGTTCAAGACACTGGGAGGCAGGCAGGCAGGCGGAGCGACTCAGAGTGTGGGCGCTGCCTGAGCCAACCTGCAAGTTCCAGGTCCAGCCGTGCATGCCTCAGGAAAGTGACTTGACCTCTCTGTGCCTCAGTTTCCTCATCGTTAAGTAAGCAGGAGCTAATGCTCTGAACCTTTAGCATCTTCTTCTACCTGCCCTTGTAGCGTAGGTCTCCCTGTGGTATCTCCTCCATCTCAACCTGAGTATTCTTATCCCCTTATCATACATTTTCTTCCTCAAAGTTGCTCAAGCCATTTCTCCCACCAGAAATGCCTTCTCCCACTCTACTTGAAAAAATTCAGACCATTCTTCAAGTGTTAATTCACACATTATCCAACAGTCTGAAATCCTTTCCTTCCTCACCTTTCCTATAGAATTTTGTCTCTGGTATTCTTCCAGTGACACATTTATCTTATTTGATGAATAGTTATTTAGCATCTACTAAATATATAAGGTAATGGGTAAATCTTTGGGGAACTATAAAAAGAGAAAAGAAAATCATCTTTCTCCTCATAAAGCTTACAGTCAACAAGGGGAGAGACACAAAGACATGTTTAAAGTTTGGAGACCATGAGAGTCTAAATGCCATAATGAAATATTTAATGTTGTAGGAGTTTAGGATGAGTCTTTTCACTCCTCTTATACACAAATTGTCTTTCTTCATTTTCTTCTTAATTGTGTTTCCCATTTCCTTTGGGGAAGATGAAAAGGGTGATAAAATGATGGCACACTTATGACACATTACATTGTGCCAGGCACTGCACTAAATGACTTATAGCAGGTATTCTCAATCTTGGTGGCCTACTGGAAATTCTTGGGGAGCCTTGAAACATCCCAACCTCAATCCCAGCCATTAAAACAGAAGTGGGACCCAGAAATCTGTATTTCCAAAGTTCCCCAAGTAACTGCAATATGCAACTAAGGTTGAGAATCACTGTGTTCCGTGCATTATATCAATGTTTTCCAGATTATTCTGATGACAACTATCACCTGGAGTATCAGGACAACAACAACAACAATAATTTATTTTTTTAAAAAAAGGTCTTGAGCCCAAAGCCACTACCTCAGAATTTCCAAGGAAGAGGCCCGGGAAGCTCTATTTTTGACAAACACACTATTAATCTCACATTGAACAGGTGAGGACACTGAGGGGGAGAAAGGTTAAGGCACTGGTCCACTATCAGGTAAAGCCTGGACTTAAACCCAGGCAATCTTATATCAGAGCCCTCAACCTTAACCACTACTGGCTTGGGTTGGTACACCCTGAGTTTGGAGGACGCAGATGTCCAAGTGGAAACAGTTGACAACTTTTTGAGGGGAGGGACCATGTCCTATTCATCCCTGAAGCTCTCTTGCCTAACAGAGTGCTTCAGACCTAGTAAGCATTTAAGGTTTGCTGAATAAACTAAAGAAGTAATTGATATATTAAGACCCAGCAAACCTTTCCTGGAAATACTGACCTAAGGTGAAGGTCAAATCATTAACGTTGAGGTGGAAGTATGTGGGGCATAGCTCCTCCATTTGGGCCTCTGAAACTTTCATCATCTCAGTGTGACATGAGGCCAATGTTCAGCTTGCCTCAGTCCCAAGTCTATAAAATCAGAGAGATGCCATTCATCCGCTTCCTCAGATAACATTTTGGAAATCTCAAGATATATGTAGTCACCAAACAATGATACAAATGTGTGCCACAGGCAGGCTGTGCTGCAGACTCCCCCACACATGTGCACCACTCATTGCTGAATTGCTCATTAGGATCATTGTTGCAAAACCAGTGCAGCTCACCCACCCTATGATTTCTGCAAGTTCTAGAGAACATCTTGTAACTGATCATCGTGTTTCATCCCTTATCTATCTGGACTGAATGAAGAGGTTTTTGAGGAAGAGGTGCAAATGAGCAGAACTTTGAAATGTGCTGGAAAGAGAAGGTTCAGAGACTTGGGTTAAATCCCCAGTGGTTTAACCTCAGAGAGGCACTTCCCCTCGTGTGTTCATCTGTAAAACCCAGGTGCCAAGAGCAGCTATTTCAAACCCGATGGTGCTTGTAAATCACTTAACAGTCCCTGGCACCTAGTAAGAAGTGAAATAAGCCCAAGCTGGTTTGGCTCGGTGGATAGAGCTTCAGCCTGCGGACTGAATGGTCCCAGGTTCGATTCCGGTCAAGGGCATGTACCTTGGTTGGGGGCACATCCCCAGTAGGAGGTGTGCAGTGCAGGAGGCAGCTGATCAATGTTTCTCTCTCATCGATGTTTCTAGCTCTCTATCCCTCTCCCTTCCTCTCTGTAAAAAAATCAATAAAATATTTTTTTTAAAAAAAAAGGAAGTGAAATAATTGGATGCCATTATTATGCGTCATCATTTCATCCTTGGTGCAAAAAGAATTTGACCATCTGGATTTTGCTCTGGGAAATCAATGTATTCCCAATGTTGACGGAAGAGGAGCCTCCTCACCAACCCTAGACCCACCATCACCATGTACTCTCACCTGTATATACCACAGAAGAACAAGATTTCCTAACTTCCATATATGTAGGATGATGACTGTATTGAGTGGTTGTCAGCAATATAATAATTTGAGAATGAAATACAAGGAAGGGAAACTATTTCTACCTTTCATGTTTAAACCCTTTGATGGTACTCTATTGCACTTAGAGTAAAATTTGAATTAAAGGTGCCTAACTTTTCTCCCCTTTCCTCAAGATTCAGGCATATGTGGTTCTTCATGTTTTTGAACCTGTACACTCATTACCACCACAATCCTTTGTTCTTGCTTATCTCTTTTCCTGGAAAACTCTATCCACAACCTCTAAATGATTTCCTTTTTCTCCTCTTCCAGGTCTATGCTGATATTCCAGCTTTTCAGAAAAGTTGGAGTTTCACCAACCCAAAGCTGCATCTCGTCCCACTCCTGGTTCAATCAAACATTAACATATACTAGTAGCTACATTATTCAAAACACATATTACTATTTCTGTTATCTTCTGTGCTTGAGTTTATTTACTTTCTCCTCTGACTAGAATATAACTATCATGAGGGTTGGAATTGTGCTTGGCTTATTCACTATGTTATCTCCAGAACCTAATGGACTTTCTAGCTCATAGGAGGTTCTCAATAATATTGCTAAATAAGTGAGTGCTAATACCTCTGGCACATATGACATATGCTGCCCCAATCTACACTTTTTGGAGAATAAATATTTGCCTTCAGATGGCCATAATTTTAAAGAAAATGATAGTCGAGGTTCACTATTCACTTATCACACATTCACTGAGCACCCACCACATCCCAATCTTTACAGGGCCCCAGAAGCACAGTGAAACTCATAGGATAGAGGAGAGACAGATATGAATGCACTTGATGAGCCCAGACTATGCATCAGGAACCACCCTACACGGTTTTCATATATTAAGTCGGTAAAATACTTCAAATAGCCTGTGGAAGGAATGCTGTGATTATCTTTGTTTTACTGAAAGGAACACTTAAGCCCAAAGACATTAAGTAACTTGACCAGGATTTGACAGTGAGCAAGTGGGAGAGCCAGGCTTAGAATCCAGGAATCCAACTTGAAATCCTTGCTCAGAAACTCTCCACACTGTACTGCTGCTCCATGTGAGAGAGGCACAGGTTCCTAGGAGAGCAGGGATGATTCCTCGAGTGCAGCGACAAAGCTTCAGAGAGAGTTGTTGCTGGGTGTGTAGGTTGTCTGCAAAGACGGCCACTGAGAACTCTTCCCTTCTCCATGAGCACTTGCCATGTTTGCATCAAGAGTTGAATTGTGTTTCCCCTGCCCTGGAATCTGAGTTGGCCTGTGTCTTTCCATGACCAGTGCAACATGGCAGAGCGATGCACCAATTCTGAAATCTAGTCCTTAAGAGCTCTGGAAATTTCCATGTGCATTTTCTTAGGATCCAGAGACCATGTCAAAAAGCTCAGACTAGATTCCCGAATGGCTCGCCGATGAGAAAGTCACGTGACAGCAATATCGCCTGGAAGAGAGACAAGCCACCCTTGCCCAACCTTGCTGAAACTGCAGTCTGGCAAGTCAATACATGAGTGTTGTTTTAGGTCACTAAATTTTAAGATGAATTATTGCTCAGTAATAGATAACTGAACCTTTGAGAAAGTTTCTACCACAGCCAAGCCTGATTAAGCAGAGACCCTGCACTTTGGAATAAGTGCTGGTGATACAAGAATGAGATGTACACTTGGTTCCGACCCTTCCCTGAAGGTTGTCTTAGAGACAGATGCTGCCTTAGAGGCAAATGTAGACTGTAGCAGGTTTTGCTTTCAAGTTCCTTTTTCTCTCTCCCTCCCAATGCAGGTTGCATAGAAGAGATTGTGCTATGGGACATGGCCACACTGAATCATGGAAATTGAATGGCATCCATACCAAATTGGTTGTGTCTATCGTTAAGACAAGGTTTGACTGGACCAACAAAGATGATAAAGGGGTTTTTAAAGGGAAAGCATATTCTTGCTTTCTTTGGATTTTTAAACTCTCTGCTCAAATTCTGATCATTCTCCAGGTGAGGGAAAATAGCAGATATCCTAGTTACACACTCACTCTGATACCGGTTACTCAATTTGTAATGCACACGAGAATGTGGACTACAGAATGCTCATTTTGGTAAGGACTATAATGCACATTAGAGTTTTCAACCAGAAGTAGAGTCCCTGGTGCTTACAAGGCTTTAGAAATCAGCCCTAATGGCTGCCTCAACTAGTCTTCCGATGAAGGCCAAATGGGTCAGAAGTTATGCTAAATTATCCTTATTGGTTAAACTAATTCAGAATCATAAACCAGAACTTGGAAATCTTCAGCATGTGCATCTGTCCAGTTCATACCAAGTTCAGTATAATCTCCATTATACAGAAGGTGCCAATTGGGCAAACTCAGACTTACATTTAATTCACACATAATATTACATAGCTTCTGAAACAGTTTTGCCTCAGTAAAGGTATAATTAAGAGATATACCTGCAAGCCAAAGAAAGGGATATACTGCTATTATAATTAAGAACACTGGATATAGTGAAAAGAAACACCAGCTTTGAAAGCTGAGTCCATGTGCCCCTGTTCTTTCTCTGACTATTAAAGATAGGGACTTGGACAAATGATTGAGAATTTCAGAGTCTGCCAGGCACTACTGGTTGGCTGACCTGATCCCTTTCCATAGCCCCGTCTCTCTCACCACTGCCCAGCTAGGGGTGGCCAAGCAAAAGTTCTGATCAAAGAAAGGGAAGTGGAGATGCCTACAGAGAGCTCTGGGGAAGCTTTGATTGTGCGATACAAGAGGATAGACTCGGCAGGTGTGACTGTTCACCCCTCTCCCCTTCACCTTTTTTTCATTCTGGATGTCCACAGGATGATGGTGAGGAGAGAGAGAAAGGGTCTAGGGATTTCTTGGCAGATTCTATTCTGAAAGGCTCACCTCCAGACCTCTTGTTACCTCTGTTTCATCACTTTCAGTGCAGGTCTACTCCTTGCTCCTGAATGGATTATTTTTTTAAATGATATATGAACTTCCTGGATTCCCTAACCTATAAAATGGAGACAGAATCCAGCTCTGCAAAGATTTTTGTGAAAAGTGAATGGGATGGTAGCAAGGAAAAAAAAAATAGTCACAGCTCAGCTGGCGTGGCTCAGTGGTTGAGTGCTGACCTGTGAACCAGGAGGTCATGGTAGCATTCCCGGTCAGGGTGCATGCCCAGGTTTCTGGCTCGATCCCCAGTGGGGGGCATGCAGGAGGCAGCCAATCAATGATTCTCTCTCATCATTGATATTTCTATCTCTCTCTCCCTTCCTCTCTGAAACATATATAAAAAATAGTCATACATATGCAGACTGGTAGCATTGTGCTCCCAGACAAGATATGGGGGAGCATTTTTATCTTTATGTTTTATATCATTACCCTATTATTCTGATTATCTTTCCAAATACTTGGCACTTATTTCATCTGAGTTGAAGGGAGGAGTGTGGAGAATGGGTTTTGATGAGGAGAGGAAGGATTTGCTATCAATATTTTAGAAATAATATGTCTTCTGATTTTCCCAATCATTTCATTACCTAGCTTTTATTGTTCATATGTACATATACATATATATATATATGTATATATATATATAATTATATATGTATATACACACACACATACACATATATATTGATATGTGTTAATATGTTTCTTGATATATATATCTATATGTACATAAATATATATGTGTATATATATTTTTATACACACACACTGTGAGGACACAGTGAGTATGGTGGAGCTGGTCACCAGGAACAACTCCAAAGTATGTGTTTTATAAAGCTTCTTCGGGAGTGTGTTGAAGCTTGTTGTGGAATTCAGATTATCTGGTTAATTCTTTGAAGGTTGGAACAATCATTAGTTCTAAAATCTTGTAACTGACCCCATGTAAGACCTCCAGTTTTGCTCTCTGATATGTGGACTGAGTGAAGAGCTGACCAAATAGACATTTGTTTGTTTTATTTTTAACAGCAACTGGGAAATCAGCTTATGCCATAAAGTTGGCTTTAGGGAGATTATTTCATTAGATTTCAGGGTAATGTTAACAGGCAGAAAATTCCTTTTGGCTTCTGAACACTCTTAATCCAACTCTGGGACTATAATACATTCCTAAGGTATTTTTCATTGTTCTGAATACACTGAAAACATTGACTAACTTGTAAAGGCATAATATATTTGCAGTTATTTTCAAGTAACAATACCAGAAAGCCTGCATCATGCTGGGTTAATTCTTGTGTTTTTTTATTTTTCCCAGAAAGTGGAGATTGAGATAAACCCTAGCTTTAGCTCCAGGAGATAAGACACAACGTGCCCTCGTATTTGTTCAGCAGTGTGTGTGGAAGAAGCAAGGGAGATGTTTTGAGAAAATGAGCTGCACATCCTTCAAGGACCCCATAGACCCAACAGTGCGATCTGAGAGCCAGCTGCCTCCCAGGGGACCAAGCGCCTCAACCCTTTCCAAGGGAAACCAAGAACTCAGTGTTACTTGGACCAGTTCCCTAGCCCTGAATTCAATTACTGCCCTGGCCAACCAGGAAACCAGTTATTGGTCAAATTTTGTATTCCCAGAGCTCAAGGCATTTTGATAATTCTCAAAGGAAAAATAAAAAGATTTGTTTTCAAAATGCAAATATCCTTGGCAGAACTGCTGAGACCCAGGGTATTCGGGGTCACAATGTCACAATGTCCTTTGAACCCACCACTATCATTTTCTCGTGGTTTCCTGTTCCTGGAAGCCTGCTTGCTCGATTGTTTTGATTAAGCCCAGTTTGGGGAGCCAGATTCTTAGTGCACTCGACGCCATATTTTATGATAAATCTCATTCAATTTCCCATGTAGGGTGGCAAGCTTTATTGCTTAACAAACATTGCATCTACTCGGCCATAATTTATATCTGAATGGGTTTATTATAGGCGTTGCATTTCATTCATTGTGCAGCTAATTCCATAACATGCTGCCTGCTTTCTCTATGGCTGTTTGGCCATTATCAGCCTCCAAGACAATTGAATATTTCCCTTGCAGTTTCACAAAATGGTTTATGAATATGTAATACAAACTGTGTTAACAAGGCAAATATACTTCATTTCTTTTATGGCTATTTCCAGGCTGTGGCTGGGAAGAAGAGGCATAACAATGTGTCTCACTTAGAGGATGTTGTGTCCTTAATAGAGAAATGCACTCTCCTTAGTGGTTCTCTTTGAAGGCCCGTATTGTCTTTGAGTGAGCCATGTGCTGTTGTGCGGGTTCTGTGTGAAATGAGCCCCAGTCGACCTCCCATGGATTCAATTATCTTCTCTACACGGATGGCACGCTCTTCTCCTTGCCTCCCCCAAGCTCACTCTCCTAGTGTGGTCCTACGTGGTATTCTGACTACGAAATAGCTCCATTTGGGCACCCTGCTGTCATGGTGGGAACAGAATTGCTCATTTTCTACACATGGCTCTTTCCCTCTGTACCTCTCCCCATGACCTTCATGGCCAAGGGCAGCTCTAGAGTAAAAGGCTTGTCCAGATGGTGGGAGATACTCTGATCAGGCTCCATTCTGAAGAGAGATTGCTCACTTGGTAAGCAGGTATTTATAATTCCAGAGTACTTCACCTGGATCTTAATACCCAAAAGACCATTTTTTAAATTGAGGTATAATTGGCATGCAAATTATATTAGTTCCTGGTGTATAACAATGCTTTGGTATTTGTATATATTGCAAAATGATCACCACAATAAGTCTGGTTCATCCCACCAGCATACATAGTTACAGAACATTTTACTCTTCTGATGAGAACTTTTAAGATTTACTCTCATAGCAACTTTCAAATATGCAATACAGTATTGTTAACTATAGTGACCATGCTGTACATGACATCCTCATGAATTATGTTATAATTGGAATTTTGTACGTTTTGACTCCCTCCACCCATTTTTCCTATCCCCTAGCCTCAGCCTTGGCACCAACATGTTCTGTGTCTATGGGCTTTTTGTGGGCAGAGAGTGTTCTTTGTTTGTTTTCAAAAGACCATTTTAAGTTGCAGTTGGACATACACCCTTTATGTCTGTTCAGTCAAGAATTTTACACTATGATATTCCTTTTGAAGTAGGTATTATTCCCATTCACAGGTGAGGAAACTGAGGCTCCAAGAGCTTAAGCAACTCATTTTAGGTAACATTTCTAACGACGAGTCAAAGTGAGGCAGAGACTTCCCAAAATCTGAGTACCAAAGCCCATGGTTGCCTCCTATGGAGATTTCAAATCTACCTGCCTATGTCCATTTCTTGGGCCTCCATCTCAGGTTGAACTATCATCAAATCCTACCTGGAATACTAGGGAGTTTCTTCCTACCTGTCTGCCCACACCTATCCTTATCTCCCTCTAGTCCGTGCTCCCCTCTGGAGTTGGGCTGTTTCTTCTACAGTAGTGCTGTCTGCTAGAACTTTCTTCAATGCTGAATGTTCTATATCTACATCGGTCCTGTGTTCCATACCTATCCTGTGTGATAGGTACTGGCTTCATGTGGCTACTGAGCACTAAAAATGTGACTAGTGTGACTAAGAAGTTTTAAAATTATTTAATTTTTATGAACTTCAATTTACATAGCCACACACAGCTAGTGGCTACTGAATTGGACAGCACAGATCTAAAGTATAAATCTAACCAAATCTCTGTGGCTTAAACCCATTCAGATATTACCATTTCTTTTAGGTTAAGAACCCAAATCCCTAATCCAGTTTACAAAGGCCCTGCATGATCCTGCTCCTGAAGAACTTTCTCAGGTGGAGTTTGCATCATTTCTTCCTCACACTCTGTGTACCAGGCCCTCTGCCTCCCTTTACTTCCTAGTCTGTACCATACCCCTCCCCTGCTTGGGGCCCTGCCACAGGGCATATACTGTAAGTGGAATTTTCTCCACGCCTGCAGGTCCCCCAGGGTGCCAATGTCCTTCCCCTTCAGGGAAGCCTTTTCCACCCAATAGTTTTCAGGACTTGGATTGGACCTTTTTACATCACCCTGTTCTCCTTCCTGGCATTTCCCACACTGAACATTTCTATATTTAGTCTCCGGAGTTCCTGATTAAAGTGTTAATTTTCTCTTGCTGCTTAACAGGTTAACAAGTTTGCCTAACAAACTTAGAGGCTTAAAACTGCACCCTTTTTTCTCTTACAGTTCTGGAGGTCAGAAGCCCAAAATTAATCTCACTGGGCTAAAGTCAAGGGGTCAGCAGGACGGCATTCCTTTTGGGAGGTTCAAAGGGAGAATCTGTTTCCTCACCTTTTTGAGTTTCTAGAGGCTGCCTGCATTCCTTGGCTCATGGCCCCTTCCCCCAATTCTAAAGCCTTCTAACTCTTCTGCCTCCCTCCTCCATGTTAAGGACACTTGTGATTATATTTGGCTCATCTGGGTAACCCAGGATAATCTCTCCATCTCAAGACCCTTCCCCATCTACCAAGTCTCTCTTACCACACAAGGTAACACATGTACTGGTATAGGCTCCAAAGACCAGGATGTGTACATGGTTGGGAGCCAGTATTCTGTCTACCAAACTCCCCAACTACCTTGTAAGCTTCATCATAGCAAGGACTACCCATAATTTACAAGTACAGTATCTGGTGCATTGTTGGAGAAAGGGGGGGGGAGGGGAGAAAAGGAGGGAGAGAGAGAGGAATGAACAATGTAATTTCTCTATTAGAAAGAAATCACCATGCAGAAGAAAACACAAACAGCTAACTAAGCATCTATTTTGTCTATATGTTTATGGAAACGATAATTGCCCTCATGGTACACCAAGTATAAACTGAGGTGGGACTAATATACAAACCTGCCATCCTTCTTGCTGAGTATTGTCAACATGCCTGCCTTGACTCTGGCCTGACTTCTTTGCAATTCCACCAGGCTTGTTCAGCATCACCTCCTGCCCCTCATGACTCATAACTTCTCATGTTGAACGGATTGTCTCCATGAATCAGAGAAGTGATGCCTCTTGAACAGGAATCCAGGGAAATCAAGACAAACACGTTGACAGTATCCACGGTATTTGGTCTTATTCCAGGGCAGCATCAACAAGTCTAACCCTCTCACCCCCCACCGCTGAGGATTTTGAGTAGGGAAAGCACTTACCATTGTTCATGTCCTGGGCTCAGAGGCATATGAATGTGTACGCACACGTACACGCGCATGCACACACACACACATACACACTGCTCAATATCTATTTTTAAGGCATAACACAAAAATCTCATGCTGACAGCTGTTGCCTCAATCACTGAATTTCAAAATCTATGTTTTTTCATAAATAGTTCATAATATGTTTGGAACTAGATTAAAATCACCAAATCAATGGCCAAACATCTCCAGATCTTCATTTCAGATGAGGAAGCTGAGGTCCTGATTGGGGGACTGCTTTGTCCAAGCGCCACACAGGTGCTGGTGGCACAGTGGATACCTTGACTCCTATTTCAGTGCTTTTTCAACAATCACACTCTCAAAATACTTTTTAGAATTTTGTTCCTTAGGATTTCTCTTGACCTTGCTGAAGTGTGGGATTTACTATCAAAGAAATCGAGATTGAAATCCTGGCCCTGCCCATTTACCATGCATCTGACACGGCCCAAGCTAATGACTCTGACCACTTCTTCTTCACGTGTAAAAGAGAGGGAAGGAGGGAGGGAATAGTAGCTCTCACATGCTTGGTGTCGTGGAATAAAATGAGACAAAACTTATAAAACCACTTTTCGTGGTATTTGCCATCATACTGACTGAACAGACTGTTTCCATCCTCTCTTCTTTTCTCCCCTTTATATCTACTTTTATGAACATGTGTTCTCTCAGCAATTTAAATATTAATTAATTCAACCAACACTTATCAAGCACAATCACGAGCTAGACATGCTCCCAGGCCCTGGGAGGGAAGGGTGAGAAAGACACTGTCCATGGCCTCATGGTGCTTAGAGTCTGGAAACATGTCCAGAGAGGTGAGCCGGTGATGGGGTTCTGGCTGGTCAGGGTGATCCAGGAGACACAGGGGGCCAAAGAGGGGGAGCCATGGCACACTTTGTCCCAAGAAAGATGTGAAAGAGAAAAAGTGAGGTCCTAGCTGACACCTAAGGAATGTGTAGGAGTTAGCGATGGAGAGCAGGACAGAAGTTCCTGCAGAGGGAGAAGCATGAGTGAAAGCTAGGAGGTGAGCATCATGGCACATGGGGAGCTGACAGAGGTTAACTGTGGCTGGATCTCAGATGTGGGGTGTGGTGGAAAGGTGAGACTCCAGAGGGAAGCAGGGGTGAATAAAGCAGGACTGAGATGGCCGGGCATGGAGAAGGACAGGGGGTCCTCCAGGCCAGCTTATTCATGCACCTTGACCTGGGCTGGGCCTTGGGCATACAGCAGGGAACAGAGAGACCATTCCCTGCTTCCATAGCCTTATGTTCTAGGGGGGAGCAAAGCAGAACACATGGGCTGATACTGTGGGCGTTGCGAAGCTCCCAGCAGATAGGAGGTACCAGACAATAAAGTGTGAGCTCTGCGCCTCAGAGCGCTAAGAGATGGGTATTTTCAGTTGAGTCCAGCCCACAGGCCACCTTGGGGCTTTACTAGGGTCCTTGAGATTTAGCCTCACTGGCCCTTACATCAGTGCTCATGGAGTCAGGAATGTGGGGATTTCAATAAAAGTGCAGGCAATGGGTCCGGAGGGAGCCCCGGCTCAAATGAGCTTTTATATTTTTATGTGGAATGTAATCACGTTTGGTCATGATCGAGGCTGCCCCGTTACTGCTATTAGAGCATTTATGGTTCTAAGGGGGATACGTGTTTTTGGCGATACGTGCTTGCAACTGAAAGCAACAGGGTGTGCTGATTCTAGACGCTGCTGCAAAATCCTAAGAGCACAGAACCAGGGCTGATGGGCATTGCCTCTGGGAGCTTGGTCGAGAGGGCTGGTGTTGTCCACAGGCTCAAGGGTGACCCGACCCAGGGAGGGTCCCCTCAGGAGGGACAATTTGGCTTGGTAGTTTTCACAAGCATCTGCCCTGATGCCACATCATAAAAGTAGTAACTATCCAATATGTGCAGGTTCTTTATGTATTTTAGCTACAATTTCCAGAACTACACAAGGTGGTTACCATTCATTAGACCCATTTCCCATGTGCACAACCTAAGGTTCTGAGACATTAGTGATTTCCCTGGGAGGACACAGTCTGTAAGTGTGTGTTTCCTAGGGCTCCCATGCGAATCACCAAGCCTGGGTGACTTAAAACAACAGAAATGTATTCGTCCACAGTTTAGGAGGCCAGAAGCCCTGATTTAAGTGTTGGTTACTTCTGGAGGCTCCAAGGGAGAAACCGCCGCATGCCTTTCTTCTTGCTTCTGTTCGTCACCAGCCATCCTTGTCCTTCTGTGACTTGTAGAGCATCACCCTGATCTCTGCCTACAGCCTCACACAGCCTCTTCCCTTGTGTTTCTGTGCCCTCTCCTCTACTTATTTGAACACTTGTCATTGGATCTGTTGTCCATCCTAAATCCAGGGTGATTTCATCTCCAGACCCTTAACTATTTACATTTGCAAAGACTCTTTCCAAATAAGGTCACATTCTGAGTTTCTGGTTGCACATAAATGTTGGAAGGGCACTATTCAACCTAGCACTCTAAGTAATGGGAACAGGAGGTGGACCAGGTCTCTCTGAGTGCAAAGCCACTCAGGCAGGGGACACCTGGCTATGGTGATGCCACATTTATTCACATCACCTCTGGCTTCCTAGCTTCCCACTGAGTTCCCTTCCATCTTCCTTATTTCCTTATTGCAGGCTGGCTCCAACGCACTTCTTACAGACCTCTCAGAACTCTCCCTAGCCAGGAGCATGGTTTATGCCCGCCATTTACCTTCACACCATACCTGTGAGATCTCCCTTGTTATTACCCTCACTCACCAATGAATAAACTGAACCTGCCTGGAATCCACATGAACCGAGTGGCAGAGTTAATACTCAAACCAGGTCTGTCTAACGACAGAGCCAGTCCCTTCACTACCTGTAACACCATTCATGACTCTGGCCACAGGGACACCCAGAAGGTGCCTGGGAAACAGAAAACAGCACAATGAACTCCTCCTGGCTGTGTTATGGAAGGGTTGATGGAAAGGTAGCACAGCTCGACTCATCTGGGGCTCACCATGTAATGGCACATGGACAGTGGAGCCAGACAAATCCAAGTTCATGCCCTGGCTCTGCTGCTTACTAGCTCTATGACCATGAGGAACTGACAGTGCCTTCCTGAGCCACTGTTTTCTCATCTGTTAAAAGGAGATAAAATATCTACATCAAAAAACTGACTTGAGAACTCAAAGAATAGATGTACATAAAAGATGTAGAGATAGAAAAGGTGTAAAGTTTGGCAGGACCTACTGAAGCAGTACTCGACTTGTGGGGAAACAGCCAACAGAAATGCATGCACATGTGTATGAAGAGACATGTACAAGAATATCTGTGGCAGCACCATGCCTAACGACTCTAAATAACCTAAATGTCCATTGACATTAAAAAAAAAAAACAGTGTGTGCCACACTCACATATAGAGTAGCAAAAATGAACAAGGTACAACCTCTCGCAACAACAAAATGGATCTCACAAAAATATAATGCTGAGCTAAGAAGCCAGTACATACCGTATGGTTCCATTTATGTAAAGTTAAGGAACCAGCCCTAGCTGGTTTGACTCAGTGGATAGAGCGTCAGCCTGTGGACTTAATGGTCCAGGGTTTAATTCTAGTCAAGGGCACATGCCTGGGTTGCAGACTCTATCCCCAGTAGGGGGCATGCAGGAGGCAGCCAACCAATGATTCTCATCATTGATGTTCCTATCTCTCTTTCCCTCTCCCTTCCTCTCTGAAATCAATCTATATATAAAAAGCCCAGTGACTGGAATGGTGGAATGAACAGAATGACCGGTGGCTATAATGTGCACTGCGGCTCCCCCCACAGCTGGCCCAGCCCGATGGACACCCATTGGGGCCAGCAGGACCCCACCCGTGCACAAATTTGTGCACTGGACCTCTAGTAAAGATATATTTTTTAAAAAGCAAAAACTGATCTATGGGGTTAAAAGTGGGGTAGTGGTTACCATTGACAGCAGTAGGGGATGGTGGTTAGAAGGGAGTACAAGGATGTACCTTGAGTATTGGCCACAATGTCTTAATCTGGGTGCTGTTCACAAAGAGATGAGTTTGTAAAATCTATCAACCTATACACTTAGGATCTGTGAACTTCCACACAAATTTATACTTCAATACAAAGTTTAATTTTTAATATATTTTTATTGATTTCATAGAGGGAGAGAGAGATAGAAACATCAATGATGAAAGAGAATCATTGATTGGCTGCCTCCTGCACATCCCATACTGGAGATCGCAACCTGGGCATATGCCCTGACAGGGAATTGAACTGTGACCTCCTGGTTCATAGGTTGAAGCTCAACCACTGAGCAACACTGGCTGGGCCAAAGTTTCCTTTAGTTATATGGAAAAGCATCTGACACATAGAACATTTTCAGTAAGTGCTCGTTTTCTTTCCGCAAGAAAAGAAACCTCCACCTGTAAATGATATCTGTAGTGACATCAACCCACTGGGGCACCAATAATTTAGGGAAAGGGCCTAGAGCAGCCGTGGGCAAACTACGGCCCGCGGGCTGGATCCGGCCCGTTCGGCTGTTCTATCTGGCCCGCAGAGCCGAAAGAGCAGAGGGTTCTCTTGCTCTCCCCTCCGCTCCTTCACCAGCAGCAGTGTTAACATGGCAACGTCGGGAAACACAGCCGCAGCTCCTTCTTCTGAGTGGGCGGATTTATATCCGCCATTCAGTAGAAGGAACAACCTCTCACTCTTCCAGAGGCTCCTTGTAATGCCCGCAGATGCGTCCCCCGACATCACCCTGGGAATGCGTAGACACGTTATCGTGGTGATGTAGGGAAACACGCCCCTGGAGAGCACAGTATCAGAGCATTAGCTAAAAAGGAGACCAACAACACTGTTCCCACTGAAGTTGATGTTTTAAAGACCAAAAACCTTTCAACCCAGTCTACATTGCCATCTACATCTACGTCCCAGGCATAATTTAGAAGTTGCATTAAAGAAAATGTTTAATTTACTGTTTACACATTTTGTTCTTTTCTATTTGTTTTAGTTTTAAATTATTTTATTATATTTAAGTTTAATTTGAAAGGCTTTTGTACCTTTCCTTTGTTAGGCAATTTTATTTTGCCTTTGCCATCTTCAATATAAGGTATGTTATTGTGCTATGATTCCTCCATTTTTTGAAGTTTCAAATTATAATAATTAGTGTCTACATTCTTCTTGTTAAAATGTTTGAAATGAATAAAACTATTGAAATAAATAAAAAAGACCGTATCCTTTTATGTAATGATGTTTACTTTGAATTTATATTAGTTCACACAAACACTCCATCCATGCTTTTGTTCCGGCCCTCTGGTCCAGTTTAAGAACCCATTGTGGCCCTCGAGTCAAAAAGTTTGCCCACCCCTGGCCTAGAGAGAAGGTCAGAAATTTGGATGGAGGGGGTGAGGAGGACACATTTGTTTTGTCTCTGTGGGTTCCCTGGGCTGGGACTTCTGATCCATGTCAAAGTAAGAATCCATTAATGGCTCCATCTATTTTTTCCCAAAGGTTTGAAAAATTAAGCTGGGTTTTCAATCACATCCTCTGCCTCTGCCTACCTCACCAGCTTCCTCTTACTCATCGACGTCCAGTCACACTGGCCTTTGTTTGACTTCTTCTAGAATCTCTAGTCTCAGCTTATATGGCAACCCCCTCAGCCAAAACTAGCTTATCCCTAGATGGTTCGTTCCCATAAACCTCTGTTCTTCTATGACATTGGAATTCTCTCGGATGTTAATTTCATGAATACTTGTTTCACTGTTTGCTTGTTTATTTTCTGTCTTCTCTTTTACCAAATTTATGTTCATTTTAAAAAAATATCTAATATATGTCAGCAAACACTTTTCACATTATAGGCTTTCAAAATAGTTATTAAAAAATTGAATAAAAAACATCTTAGATTTGTTAGAATAATAGATTTTCTTACTAAAATATTTGCCAAGCAAAAGTATTTTTAGTCAGATAATTCCAGATCACATTGATCCTCAAAATCTAAAATCATTCAACTAGAAGCATTTTTTGCAACACAGGGATTTCAGACTATAACACAGAAACCAGAAATACATGAATGAATAGTGGAGGCCAGATGTCACTAAAAGGTGTGGTAGGGGCAGTAGCAAACTGAAAAGCCAACATGTGACCAAGCAAAATGCAGTGACTGTGTATCTGCCCTATCCAACTGCTGCCATTTGGAAATGCAGATCTTTTTGTCCAGTTCCCCAGTTTTCTAAGAGAGGCCAAAAATCCACATTTTTTTGTATGCACACTCTGCCAATATTTTAGTATTGGTAATCAATTTAATGTTTCTTAAGAATATGTAGCCAGTGTGTAGCTAACTATTTCTGTGGACTGCCAGCAGTTGGCATCCTCCACTCTGTCCCCGATCAGCTATTTAATAAAAGGGACACAGGGTAGCAGAGAGAGAAGACGGCTCATTCTAGATCTCACAGTTTGTATGTGGCCAGATGTGTTCCGGGACCTGGGCTTAGAGCCCAATGACATTGCTACTCCACCCACAACGAGAAAGACCTCCCTGTACACATCTGGCTTAATTGAGATAAACCAGCCATCATAGAATTCAATTATGTCTTGGATTAAGCACACGATATTGAGAAATCCTATATGCCTCTCTGTATTAGCATTAAATGAAAGCTGGTAGCCCAGTTGCAAGGTCCCATCACAACAATCTCAGGAAAGGGAAATGAGGCTGCTTTACCATTTCATATGAGTTTACAGCCAACCTGGAGTCAGAGTTCCACACCAGGTGCCCTGCTTGAAAACGCTTCTTTGTGAAGACCTGAGCCCTCTCTGCTTGTGGCAACCCCCTTTTTAATTCTGTCTCAGCAGCTTGGGCCTAACCCTGTTATAGAAGGAATAATCGTAAATCTGCATGAAGTTTCTGATGATTAGTTTTGCTTGGAATTGGGCCAAAGAACCCAGACTTTTGCCAATTCCACATATACATATAAGTTCTTGCAAGAAAGAATGCATTAATCCTTCCCACTGGGCTGGGGATGAGGAGTTGAGGGGACCCATGGAGGAGAGCACCTCCCTGACTTGGGTCCTATGTGTAAAGAGTGTGCCAGGACCACTTAACAGGCATCTCAATAAGTGGTCTCACTTTGTCCTCGCTGCGGCACTGAGGGGCCGATTAGGATTTTTTTTTTAGGCAGATGAGAAAATTGAGACTTAGATTTTAAGTAAGTTGCCCAAGTTCATGCAGCTAATAAGATGTCAGATGACCCTGTCTTACCCGATTGCAAAATCCCTGTTGCAGGTACACAGGTAGTTCATTCTGTAACCAAATGATGCCAGGTGCTGTGTTTTGCCAATCAGCCAGTGACAAACAATCCATGTCACTGATCACCCATCTCCCTGGCTTCCTTCTCTCTCTTCTTTAACACTGATGATGTGCAGGGCATGGTGGCAGTTCACTCAGAGAAGAGATGGAAAAATAATTAGAAATGAAAGAGAAAACCAGCCCATCCATGACAAAAGTGCTTACTATCCTATTTAAAAGAAAAGGAAGAAGAAAAAGGCAATGTGAGAGCTCAAAACTCTGGGTATAAAGAGGACTTCTAAATGCACTTCATGACTCAGTGGTCAGTCCTGGCAGTGAAGAGCCGGGCTTTGGTAGGCTGCCGTGACTGCAGTCATTTGAAGGGAATAAGGAGGCAGTGTGCTGAAGTCAGAATCAATGGATTAGGTTTCAGGCAATTGAGACTTGTACCTCTTCTCACCTCTCACTAGGTACGTGTCATTGAGTGAGCTGACTTGTGCCTCCCTCTTCGTCTTCTATACCCAAAACAAGGCTAGCACAGCCTGGTGACAGACTGAATTCCCAGTCCAGCCTTGAGAGGAGAAGCAGAAGCTGTCAGCGGAGAATGCCACATGCTTAAAGTTAACCTGCACACCTGTGTGAGCTCCCCTGCTCTCCACCTTCCTCCTGTTAGCTTAGCTGAGAACCACATCTGCCTGATTCTGAAGACCCCAGGGTATGGGAACAGCAACTGGAATATGTGAGTGTGTTGGCAGTATGGAATTTGTTGTCACAAAAGGGAAAGAACTCTCCATTCCAAAGCTGAAACTGGCTGGATTTTAGGGTATTTGAGTTTCTTCCTGACAGTGGGACCTGCAGGGCAGGAATGTCTTAGAAGAGGCGTGTGTGTGTGTATATATATATATGTGTGTGTGTGTGTGTGTGTGTGTGTGTGTGTGTGTGTGTGTGTGTGTGTGTGTTGGAATCTTAAGCAGAGAAGAGGCAACTCCTCAGCCCTTGTTGGAAAGGATCTCCTGCAAAGGGGACAATGAAGAATGTAGAACTTAGAAGGAATTTACATTTGATTCCGCATTAGGCTAGCACGAGCAAGGCAGAGTGTGTGGCTTCAAAAGCAGGTGGGAAGGTAGATTGGAAGCCGGTGGAAATTCTCTCCTGATGGTTTCTATTTCTCCACTCAAAGCTGAAATGAGAAATTCATTTATGACCAGGGAAAAGGATGGGGGCGAAGGGAGGAGACTGGTTTTAGAGCATGCAGTGATTCATCTTTCCAAGCTACTATGTCCCCACCAGATGAAGGACAGAGAAGCAACCATTGGCAAGCTGGTTGATAGTACACGGGGTCATAATAATCGTTTATCAACCACCTTCTTTCATTTTACTTATAACACCAAGTTGTAAAGAGATGATGTGACTCCTCACTTATAGTGATAAATTAAGGCAGTGGTTCTCAAATAGGGGCTATTTAACCTCTCATCCCCAAAAGATACTTGGCAATAGTTAGAAACAATGTTGACTGTCACAGCTGTTGGGATGGAGCAAGTACTGCCACCTGTATCAGGTGGACAGGACTAAGGATGCTGCTAGATGTTCTACAACACACAAGACACGATAGACCACAACAAGGAATGACCCAGGCCCAGAGGTCAAGGGCTTCTTGGCTGAAAAACCCTGGCTCAATGTGAGATTTGACTGGTACAAAGATCTCTTGCGCTCCCAAAGCAACCTGGGCTTGAGGTGAACTAAAAATCCTTGAATGCCCCTCTTTCTCATCGTGTTCTCCACGCTCCTCAGGTCCAGACTTTGCTGGACCTCAATGTGTGACCTCACATTTCCTCTTGGTTCCTGTATTATAGAGTTAAACAACCAATTATTGGAAACCTTTGGACATAATAATTGCTGGATAGAGATTTATGGTTGAATCAGGAAATAACCAAAGTCAATTTCCAATGGAGAGAACCCCTGAAAGAAAGAAGCTAATAGAAACATTGGACATTCAAGGATGTGTTATGAGTTTGAATGAACTGCAGGCTAAAATAAACTAGCTGATCACCCAACACAAATGGTGATTGTGGGTTGAATTTGGTTTAGGTACACTGTGGTTGTAGGTAAATACACTGAATGCTAATGGCTTTATAATAGTCTTATTAATTCACCCTTCGTAGTTAATGTCTAAGATAAACTCTGTGTCTTTAGAGTAATTTATGCATTGCACTTTTAGAGAATTCCAATTGAATGAATATGAACATAATCATTTTGCACAAATGTTCTCTGAGGAGGGAGCAGAAAGTATGAACCC
Source organism: Plecotus auritus (assembly GCF_963455305.1). Lineage (NCBI taxonomy): Eukaryota > Metazoa > Chordata > Mammalia > Chiroptera > Vespertilionidae > Plecotus > Plecotus auritus. Next base: position 37,816,657 of record NC_137785.1, on the reverse strand, counting down.
GGGCAGAGACTCCCCACTGCTTTATTCATAATGGATCAGCCGATTCATTCCTTATTAATTTAATGGAGTACAAGTAAGCAGCATAACAGCTTGAGTTTAGGAGTGTTTCACAAATGGGGCTTTTTGTCTGTAATCGCTTAATCCTGCAGGCTAGGCCTCATAAATTGAATAAAAGAGGGAACTGGGTTTTAATTAAGTCCCAGGAATGAGGCTGCGTCAAAGACACAACCACCCCGACAGACACAGGGGTAAAGAGTGTTTGGTTAATATCCCGAGCTAACAGCCTCCTGGCTCAGGGAGCCCCTCACTGGAACCCTTTGATGTCTGGCTGGAGGGGAAATCCTTTCCCCTTCATTGGCCTGCTTCATGAAGGGCAGTGAGAAGAGGGATGACTCTGAGCTCTTGCCAGCCCCAACCTCCCCACTGCGCTGGTGTTCAAGCAAGAAAGGCTTGACTGCTGCCTGCCCCCATTTGCATCTGTCCACATCTGACTGGGAAACACAGACGGTTGACCAGTAGCCCAGTTGGTAGAAAAAGTAAGAAATCCTTTTCCAGAAACTTATGTGTTCCCTGGGGTTGACTTGGATTCATATAGCAGCTGCACACTCTAATAGTGAAGGTCCTTGACTAGGGTGGTAGTGAAGCTTTGCAGTGTATGATAAAGACTGCATAAGTTTATGTGGTCCAGCATTTTGTAAAATAGTGACTCAATGAGGACATGTCCACCAAGGATATTCCATCCTAGTTATCACTTCCTACCTAAAATAGAAATGTCCTTTATGAAAAGTGGGAATATAAACTCAAATGGAACATTTCCCCACATCTTTCCCTACCAATATGCCCAGAAAGCCCCCAATTGCCAAAGTCTCCTGTAGACCTCTGGGCTTCTGCAAAACATCACTTAAGATCCCGTGCGGGAGATCTCGTCTATTCCAAAGATGTCCGTGTACTCATTCCTGGAATCTGTGAACGTTTCCGTATGTGGTGGGAAGGACTTTGCAGATGTGATCTTGACCATGTGATCTGCAGGATACTGATAAGGGGAGATTATCTTGGATGACCCAAGTCAGCCCAATAAGTGAAAGGGAATCAGGAGAGTCAGAGCCAGAGTTAAGCAACATAAGAAAACCCCTGTTGCTGATTGAAGATGGAAGAAGAGGCCACTAGCCAAGGAATGCAAGTGCCTCCAGAAATGGGAAAAGACAAGGAAACGATCTTCCCCTAGAGCCTCCAGAAGGAACACAGCCCAGCTGAAATCCTGATTTTAGTGCAGTGAGACCCATATTGGACTCTGATCTCCAGAACCTTATATACTAACTAGAGGCCTGGTGCATGAAATTCGTGCACGGGGGGGGAGGGGGGGGTGTGTCCCTCAGCCCAGCCTGCACCCTATCCAATCTGGGATCCCTCGAGGGATGTCCGACTGCCCTACTAGGATCGGGCCTAAACGGGCAGTTGGACATCCCTCTCACAATCCAGGACTGCTGGCTCCAAACTGCTCACCTGCCTGCCTTCCTGATTGCACCTAAGCGCTTCTCCCTGCCAGCCTGATTGATGCCTAACTGCTCCCCTGCCAGCCTGTTTGCCCCTAACTGCCCTCCCCTGCAGGCCTGGTCACCCCTAACTGCCCTCCCCTGCAGGCCTGGTCACCCTTAACTGCCCTCCCCTGCAGGCCTGGTCACCCCTAACTGCCCTCCCCTGCAGGCTTGATCGCCCCCAACTGCCCTCCCTTGCAGGCCTGGTCCCTCCCAACTGCCCTCCCCTGCTAGCCTGATTGCCCACAAATGCTCTCCCTTGCAGACCTGGTTCCTCCCAACTGCCCTCCCCTGCTGGCCATCTTGTGTCCACATGGGGGCAGTCATCTTTGACCACATGGGGGCAGCCATCTTGTGTGTTGGAGTGATGGTCAATTTGCATATTATTCTTTTATTAGATAGGATTAGATAGGATAGAGGCCTGGTGCACAGGTTGGGGCCGGCTGGTTTGCCCTGAAGAGTGTCCTGGATCAGGGTGGGGATTCCCTTGGGGCATGGGGTGGCCTGGGCGAGGGGCCTGTGGTGGTTTGCAGGCTGGCCATGCCCCCCCACCCCCCCGGCAACCCAAGCGGAGGCCCTGGTATCTGGGATTTATTTATCTTCTATAATTGAAACTTTGTAGCCTTCAGCAGAGGCCAAGGCAGGCCAAGGCAGGAGGAAAGCTTGGCTTCCTCCATTGCCGGGGAAACCCAAGCCTTCAGCTCTCTCTGTGGCCACAGCCATCTTGGTTGGGTTAATTTGCACACTTGCTCCTGATTGGCTGGTGGGCATGGCTTGTGGGTGTAGCAGAGGTATGGTCAATTTGCATATTACTCTTTTATTAGATAGGATGTGTGTGGTTTTAGGCCCCCAAGTGTGTGGTCATTTGTTACAGCTGCCACAGCAAGCCACACAATGCACGTTCCTGGGGCATCTGTCTCCTGTTTCTTTAGAATTTAGACTGTCTGATGACTTCAGCCTGGTTCTTTGGCCCTCACTTCTAGTTCCATTTCTAGTTCCCTAACTTAGAATAATAAACTCCTCCACTGAGCACAGAAACAGATCAGAGCTCTGTTCAGGGCAGGGTCCAGCACATGTTTAAGACCTTTTGCTGATTGGAGAGCGCAAAGTTGCTGGGACTGTGTTTTCCTTAAAGAATACACTGTCGAGACAGAAAGAGTTCTGCTCTTAATAAAAATAATAGAGACACAGCAGCAATGATGCCTACTGTGATGAGGGTGACGATGACATCACTACAACTTACTGAGCAACTTACATGGACCATGCCATTCCCATAGCATATTTCTAATTCCCATGTGGGAGGTAAGTCGAATGCCTATTTTGCTAGTGAGCACACTGAGAGGTTAGTAATTTGCTAAACCAAGATTCAAACCCAGCATCTTTTGGTGACAACATTCCTGATCTTCCTATTAACCAGAAAACTTGAGACTAAACCTTAGTTTTGCAAATAGTTATTGCTTAACTAATTTTGTGTGTGATTATGACATTGTCTTTATTAAAATTTTAGGAAAAAGTTTTTTTTAAAGAAAAGCAATATTACTTTAAATGTCACCAATCAAAGACAACACACAAGGTTCCTTGGAATCTTCTTTCTATAGTTCTTCCCTCCAGGAACTAAACTATTGCAAGCTGCTCAGCAGTCAAGACATCAAAGACTGAATGGCTGGCAGGCTGGTCTCTGAAGTCAAGGGGCTCCCAGAGGAGTGGGGACACGGTCACAGAAAGAGTAGAAGATGTTGTGTGACAAGAGCTGTTATAGAGGGATGTACATAGCAAGGCCTCTAATCGAGACTGAGACAGGGGGAGAGGGATCAGCCTGCTTCTGGGGGCAATGATGGCCTGAGACAAATCAGATGATAAAGAGGAGAAAGTGTCCTGGGCACAGGAAAGTGCTTGGACACAGAACTGGGTGAAATGGTGAGGGGAGAATATGGGGTGGCAGAGGTGGCTGATGAAGAAGAAACTGTGGAGGGTTCACATGGCCTGACACTTCCTCAGTGTGGGACCTTGGGGAAATCCCTTGTTTCATTTCTGAGCCTAGATTCTTTCTCTCTAAAATGGAGATACTCTTACCACCCACACCTAGTGTCCTAAGTATCGAATAGCAGGACTTGTTTTCGTTGTATTTTGAGCACTTGCTTTGTCCCCACCCTTACCCTTGAGAACGTTTCTGTTATTGTCCCCATTTTACAGATGATGAAAAAGAGGCACAAAGGGTGTCAGAGGCAGAGAGGGCAGAGCTGAGATTCAAACTCAGAATGTCTGGCTTTCAGAGTTCAAATACTAATCTCTAAGCTATACGCTATCATGGGAGACAGCAGCATTCCTTACCTTCAATACAAGAGATATTGAGGAGAGTGAAGATAAGTTCCCTCCTGAGTCACCCACACAGGCTGAATTTTTGCCTCTTGCTTAGCTGATGGATCAATCTTTAGCTATTGATTAATAATCACTAGTATCTATTAAAAATGTGTGAGCTGCCACTAGCTCTTTTGGGTTGCCCAACTTAATCCTCAGATCATCACCATGACGATTTGCATTTAATTCAAAAGGAAACGAAGGTTCAGAGAGGCCACGCTATTTTCCTGAAGAAAGTAACAGCTAGGAAGTGGGAGAATTTTGACAGGCACCAGGTAGGGTCTCGAGTTTACATGCAGAACCATGTGGCAGCAGACATAAATGAGCTGAGGTATGAAGGCTGAGGGAGGTACAGAGAATCACCTTGGCCTACTCCAGACACAAGCTGTGCCATCCCCAAACAGGAGGGGACAGTCTTCTCTCTTGCCCATGCCGGCAGGAAAGCCAGGATGAGCGGTGCCTGGAGGTAACACATCATACTGGCACCCTCGCTGGCCACATTCCACTGCAGAATGTGTGGTGCTCCCCATCGTGAGAATAGTGGTCCCTGGAAGCGCATACCCCTCAGGCTTTCTTGCACTGTGTCTGCTTTGGGCGTTGGGTGCCCGTGCCCTGACTCAACCCCTGGCACTGGACTGAGCAACCTCTTCTACTTTTGTTGGTGGCAAATACCTATTGTGTGTTCCCTACTGGCCCAACTGGGCCCCAGGATGGCTCCTGCCAGTCCTTTCTGGTCTGGGGGCTCCCGTGGTTCTCCAGCATTGGGGAGCGGGAAATGACTTGGTATATAAGATCAGAAGAACCGTGCAACTTAGTTCCAGGAGCTGCGCCCTGTGGGTAACTTAGTGTGCTCTGCGTACTCTATGCCCTCAATTGTCTCACAGGAGCTGTTTTATTAAAGTCTGTGCAATACTTCCTACTCGTTAGAGCAGCATTTGGCAAATGGGCTTACTGTGGGAGGCTGAGACACAGAGGCGTTAAGGCACCTGCCTGGGTGGAGACACCTGAGGCATTCTTGCAGTTTTATACAGTAAACAACCTGATGCTAAGTTCTTCATAATGAAGACAATGATATTAATTCTGTACCAACAACAACTAACATTCTGCAGGCCAGGTACTGTGCTGCTTCGTGTGCATCCTTTCACCGAGCCCTTACAAAATCCCTGAGGGGTGGTACTATTTCACAGATGAGGAAACTGAGGGGCTAAGGGAGCTGTCCAAGATTCCAGAGCTTGAGTCACCCAGCGTAGTTTGGACTTGGGTGGTTTGTCTTCCAGAGCCTGTGTGTGTAACTGTGATACCTGCTTCCCATTATGCAGCCAGGGTTACTTGTGACAAGACAGTAAAATGCATAGTGTGCCATTTTCTCTCTCCACAGCAGCACCGTAACTGTGGAGAGCAGAGGAGCCTTCCTGGAGGAGGTGACCCAACTAGTATCTTGCTTTTCCTGACAACATCCCTGTAGGCCCAGCTCCAGGTGGGCATGTAGGTGCAAGTTGGGAAAGGTGCTTCTGTGTCCTCAGGTGAAGAGAACAGAAGGAGGACCATTGGGAACAAATAAGTAGTGGCTCCTCCCCAGCTTCCAGGCCCCGCAGACTGATTTCAATGCACTGGGGAGATCCAAGAACATCCTATTTCAGCTTGTGGCTGGAAGAAGAACATAGTGGTCCTTGTACAATCTTTTTTAGAGTCAGCTTGAGAAGATGACAATGGTTGACACAAAATGGTTTTGATACAGAGAGATCCCTGAGTCAGGTGCCTGCACTTCGTGATATCCTAGAATATGTCCTACCTAGGACATTCTATGGACTAGAGGTGGCTAGGTATATGCTGGAAAATACCAGCTCTGGGAATGTGTTTCTAATAACAGCTGGAAAAGCCCTTTTCATTAATAGAAAATCCCTCTGTCCCTGCCTGCCCCCTACAAAAGAAAAATAAAAAGAGAAAAAGGAATCCTGTTGGCTTTCATTCAAGAGCATTTAAAAAAAAAAACAAAAAAAAACTAGGGCCACCTTTCTTATCAAACTATTGACTTACGGACAGATTATTGGACCTTGTACCAAATTAGGCAAACGACTAGGAGGATGAGGACGCACTGTGAAAAGATGCACTGCCCCTTTAATATCTCAGGTTTCCTTTAAACATAAAATTATAGCACAATGCATGAAAGGACGGCGGCATTATCCTTTATCACAATACCCAGCCAACTTTAACTCGTCTCAAGTGTTATTATAAGAAATAGAATTTACTGCTATGGACTTCTCTTCAATAGTGCTCCTTCCCTGTTTAATGAAATGTCATTATTCCAACACAAACCCTTTCTGTTTGCAGCCTGTTCCCCCACCCAGCCACTATATTTCATTTCCTGCAGTTACGTGATATTATTGCCTTTTTCCACAGCTATTGATTTAGGTGTGTATGGTTATTACAATGCAAAATAAAACAGCTCCCCCATCCATTCTACCTTGTACCATTGAACATTAACTTAATTTGTTTCAAATCTGCATTTGATTTGGCAAGGAAACCATTTATCTTTATGAAGAAAGCCCTCATAAAGTAGAGAGTTTAGGAGATCACTGCTTTAAAAATTTAATAGCCTTGTGTCTTATACACTAGAAAAATGAATTAACCCTTCAAATAGTATATGTCTCAATGTAACCTTTTTGCATTCTATACTATGTTTAATTTATTATATTCTGGGCGGGGGGGGGGGCATGGGTAGAGGACCGATCACAGCATGTGGCTTGCTTTTGCATTGCATGAATAAAGTTGGGGTCTACTGCACATGAGCATTGGGATGTGTTGCAAACCCTTGTTCAGCTCATGCTGAGGTTGATGCTGTGGTTTCAGGTGGTGCCAGTATGGGCTTTACCCAGGGCTCTTCATGAGAGAAGAATGGGCTCCATCCCTGGAGCACTTGAAGTGCAGCCTGGGAAAGAGGGGAGGAGGAGAGGGACAGAGCTAATGGAGATCTGGAGGCACTCTTAAAAGATTCAAAAACAGGCAAATGCCTTCACTCAAAGTCACAGGGCTCTTGTACGGGACAAGAAACAATGCATGAGCCTAGATCTCAGGCAGAACCAGAGACACTGATATCAGTGCCAACAGTTTGGTTTCATAAAAGGGAGGGCAGAGGCTCCAGCCTTTGCTATCTCTCTACTGATGTGGGCAGCACAGAACACTAGGTCAATAGAAGCTTGAAGAGTATAAAAGTATAAATGTCTCAATCCTCAATTGAATGAAAATATGGTTCAATTTGTATTTTGGGACTCTGGGTCAGTGTACATATTGCTATATAAGTTTCTTGTTTCCTCCACCAACCCCACCATCACCATCATCACCATCACCAGCACCCCCACCATCACAAGGGCTATAAAATACTTTCATATGCCCAATATGCTAAACACTTTACATCCATTCTCTTCTTCAACAATACAACAATGCCAATGCCAAATTATAGGTATTACATCTGTCTTTTTTTTCCCCCAAAGATTACAAGAAAATACAGGAAGGTGAAGTAAATTGCTAGTGTCACAAAACCAGAGAAGTTATGATTTAAATCCAGGTATTTTTTATCCAAAATCACATTGCATTTTTGGTGTGCTTCCACTAAATAACTTCAGCTCACAATAACCTCTCATGTACTTAGGACTTTTTCTTCTCAAAAGGCTCAGTTGCTTCACTAGAATCATCTGACATTTGAAACACACAAAGTCTATAGGATTAGCCATGCTCATAGAGAGGGGGAAAGGGCCGGGGGGCATGGCTGGAGGGTGGGTCCAGGGGAATGCTTCTCTATCTCTATCAATCATGGAGAATTACTAATGCTGCTCTGGAAGCATGAAGTGCCTCCTTGATTTGTATTGACCTCCCTGGTCTTAACCTGCCTTTAGGGCTCTTTTTTGCTTTATAATTATGAACTACCTTATTGAGTAATTTCCATATAGTGAAATTCACAGATCTTAAACGCATGGTTCAATGAGTTTGTATAAGTGTGTATACCTGTGTAACCACACATCCCCTAGTAAGATACAGAACCAACATTTATCTTATGCTTACTTATCTTATGTGGCAGGTCCTGTGCTGGGCTCTTTCCATGGAGGCTCTCATTTAATTTACACACTTCTATAGGTAGGTATATTATCATGCTCATTTTAAAAATGATAAAACAGGATTAAAGAAATTAAGCAACTTGGTCAAGGTCGCACATGATGGTCAGAAACTGAACCCAAAGTAGTATGGCCCCCTCTCTACAGTTCCGTCCCTGGGCACTCTGTGTGCCCCTTCTTTGTAGTTTATTACCAAACTGTTTCATGTTGCTCTTTCAGGATAGGACCCATCAAGCCTTTAACAGCTCCGTAGTACAGAGCAGGATTTGGGGTATGTGGGGGCTGCTACATGCATCTGTGTTTCTTGATTGACAATGCCTATCAGCCAAAGACACACAGGACACACCTGTAACATAGAGAGTTTGGCTTATTGACTTGTTGGAACAAGAGATAATCCATTCCATTGGAAGCCATGGATTTTCTCAGTAAGAGCCTAGAAGGGAGCTATAGGATTTGGGGCTTGTGTTAGGTGGTTTTGAAGTGGATTCAAGAAACTAAGAGTTTGCTATAGATTGGGTACTGAGAGGAAGCTGGGATGGTTCTATGATTGTATATCTTAAAATATCTGATCTATAGGGAAGGCAGACAAGAGTGAGGCTATAGCTGTGATTGGTAAAGAAATAATTTTCACTCATTTATTTAAAAAAATATATTAACCGAAGAAGCATGATGATCCAGGGATTGTGTCAGGTTCCAAGAGTACAGCAGTGGCCCAAACAGCCAGGAAGTAATAGTCGAATGAGTAATAAATGAGAAAGCGCAGTAAGCTTGGTATTGCTACCCCCATTGTAGTGGGGAGAAAATGAAGGCACAGAGAAGTGAAGTAACTTCCCCAAAGTCTTTGGAGTTATGAATGGCACAGCCAGGATCCAAACTCATGTCTCACAAACACCAATGCCATTTCCGCTACTTTCTCATTTTCCTTAGGGACAGCTCAACGATGCAGATCTAAAATTCTTTCACACGCGTAACCCTCTTATTTTCCTTTAATTCCCTGAGAAGCTGCATACATCCCTTCTTAGGAAGGGACAGTGGCCATTTCTAAAGCCACTTTCAACCGTGGCACTTATCAACTTTCTTCACTATGGGATCACAGACATGTATCTTGTTATATGCAGCCCCTAATATTTTGATTATTTTGATGCAAATCCATCACCCATAATAAATTCCCCTGCTTTCCAAGTGCAATCGATTTTAGAAGCATGGAAGCAAAAACTAAGTGAGCTCTGACAGTCTTTGCGAGTGTCCGTGACGGGAGAGACCTAAGTGGCTGAAAGCTATTTTCCTCACCGCCGATCTGCTGGATGATTTTCTTTGCACAAACACATACACATACGGTCTGGCTAATGCTTGCTTTTTTTGGACATATGTGAGCAAATAAATGTAATTACGAGCAAGATGTAATCACAATTGCTTTGCTATTAAAGCTGTTGTATGCTCTCGTGGCTTGGTTAACAATATATGCAGGAGGATGGAATTGCTTGCTATTCTCCCAGGAAGAAAAACACGCCAGAAGTATGGCTTCTTTTATATTATATCTGCGAAAATACAACATTTAAATGCAGAATTTGACTTCCCAAGAATCGCACCAGAAAACCTTTTAACAGAAACAGCAGGGAGAGAAAGCTTTTTAAATCATGATACTCCATGAAGGATTATGAAAATGGAGGTCATCGCATGAGACGGAATTGCAAATACAATGGGGAAAATCTCCTCCTCTGTGTAAATACATGAGGACAATTTATTCTTCTCTGTTGAGCCATCAGGGGATATTTTCAGCCTCTGAGAAAAAAAGAAGAGGAAGGAAGCCACCATGTCCAAGTGAATCAGAATGATGGGTTTGGCTGGTACCAGGTAGTAATGGGTGAGCTCTTTACACACTGAACCCACTGCCTCAGAACAGCAGCCTGAGGCTTTGTTTCTGATGCTTGTTATGCAGCTGAAGATACTGCCCTGTATTCAGTCCTTAAGGGAAGAACAAGAATGGGCAAATCTACTGATGTCGGAACGCCCAAATGCCAGCTTGCAGGCCAGTTATGCATTCAATATGATCAAGCATTAATCATCTTCATACTTAACTCACATCTCAGAAATATCCGACCCTACCAACTGGGTTATTTGGCCAGCTCTGAGTGCTGGCTCTCTGGTGATACTGTCAGGAGGAAAGAGGTTACTCAAATGTGTATCTGATTTCTAAGTCATGATGAAAGGCCTGTAAAAGTAACACTTTCATGTTGTCTAATGGTATTCCCAAGCATAGATATGCCTTCCTTAGGATTCATGATAGATATACAGATGAGATAGATAGATAGATGATAGATAGATAGATAGATAGATAGATAGATAGATAGATAGATAATAGACATATAGACATATAGATACACAGATGGGCGAGATAGATAATAGACTATGATAGATGGATTTTGTGTGTGTGTATTTTTTAATATTTTTATTGATTTCAGAAAGGTAGAGAGAGAGAGAGAGAAATGTCAATGATGACAGAGAATCATTAATTGACTGCCTCCTGCAGACCCCACACTGGGGATTGAGCCAGCAATCCAGGTATGTGCCCGACCTGGGAATTGAACCATGACCTCCCAGTTAGAGGTTGACACTCAACCCTTGAGCCACACCAGCTGGGTTAGATGTTTTTTCACTTGCCATTTCTTGATCCCTTACAGTGATCTAGACAACAATCTTAATACTGGGAATATACAGGGTAATAAGATGCAGGGGTTCTGCCCTCAAGCATACTATTATCTAGAAAGGCAGAAAACTGAGGGAACAAATTATATCAATAAAAGGCAGTAAGTGCTATGTGAGAGTGGGAGAAAGAGGGCTGCTTCTTTGGTTTGTCTACACAAGGTCTCAAAATCTTGACTCAGATTATGAACTGGGTTTACCAAGTTCAATACTTTAAAGTTCAAAAACTTTTGTTTTCTTTGTTCATTGTTGTTGTTTTTTAAAACAGGACTTTGTAAGCACTTTATATGAAGCTAAGCATTTTATATGAGTAACAGATGCATACAGTAAAATACACTATATAGTGTTTCCTATACAATGAACGTTAGTGATGCTGTATTTCTTCAATACTAAAGTTCAGGCTTTTCTCACATTTTAGCCCAGCTGGAAATTGGATGTGTCCTCTATCAATGGAACTGCAAAATTATCATTGATAGCACTTTTCTTTCTTAGCTATACATAAAATCCTGTTGTGTGTTACTCTTAAATGCACAAATTATAACTTACATTAACATATTAATATATCAATAATAATTATATACAGAGTATTGATTACATAGTGGTGTGCTGATAAAGGTTTAACAACCAGTTCTCTGGGGGGAAAAGTCCCTGATTTGTAGCATTAGGCAAATTTTCATGGTGTAAGTACTCCTACCATAGTCCATTTCAAGCTATCAGGATGACATCATGGAATGTAAGCCTTGGCAGAAATCAACATGGTAGGCTCTGGAGAGCCTGTGGGAGCGGGCCCAGCGCCCCACTGCACACACCTGGGGCTGTTTTCAAGCTCTTCCCCAGCCACTGCGGCTCAGGAAGCCAAATCGAGGCCAGCTGTACCAACCTGCAAAGCCCTGGTTTTCACTTAATGTCACCCCAACAATATCACGTTGTAAATAATCTAAAGCACAGGTCTGATATTAATTTGCAGGCCCTTCTCATTAGGCTCTTAGTCTCTGCTTGTGAGGGGACTATTTCTGTCCTTAATCCTACTTAAATCCTGTTTTCATCGTCTGCTTTGGTGTCAGCTGCTGACTCTAATTTTTGTGTAATGATATTCCACATTCCACAGCAATCTTCACCAGAAATGGGAAAATATATACATTTGGGGCTTTACATGAACTGCAGAGCCCAGCTGGTCTCTGTCTGCAAATGCTCTGAGTTCACACTTGAAGGATGGGTTCTTTCCCTCTATACCCAGGAGAAAGAAAAAAGAATGTCCACTCACACCACCAGTATTCAGTGTTGTTCCGGACATTCTAGCCAGTGCAATAAGGCAAGTAAAAGAAATAAAAGTGATCACAACTGGAAAGAAATAATTAAAGCTGTCCTTATTCATGAATGACATGATCTTCTATGTAGACAATCTGGTGGAATCCCCCAAAAGAATACTGGAACTAATAAATGAGTTTAACAAGTTGTAGTATACAAAATCAGTATACAAAATCAGTCCCATTTCTATACACTATCATTAAACACTTGGAAATCAAAACTTTTTAAATAGCATTTACAATATCATAAATATAAAATATGTAGGAATAAAGCTGACAAAAGATGTGAAAGACCTGTACACTGAAATCTGTAAAATATTGCTGAAGAAATTAAAGACATAAAAAAATGGAAAGATATACTGTGTTCATTGGTCAGAAGCCTCGATATGGGTAAGATGTTAATTTTCCCTAAGCAAAATCCCAGTAGGCTTCTTATGGTAGAAATTGATAATATTATAAAAATCACATGAAAAGCTAAAATAATCAAAACAACTTAAAAAAAAATAAAGCTGTAGTGCTAACACTCCCTGATTTCAAGAATTATAATAAAACTTTAATAATCAATGCATAACCCAGCCGGCCTGGCTCAGTGCTTGAGCCTTGATCTATGAACCAGGAGGTCACAGTTTGATTCCCAGTCAGGGCAATGTCTGGGTTGTGGGCTCGATCCCCAGTGTGGGGCATGCAGATTTTCTCTCATCATTAATTTTTTATCTCTCTCTCTCTTTTCCTTCATCTCTGAAACCAATAAAATATATTTGAAAAAACTCAATGCATAGACAACTGATTTTCTACATGGTGCACAGACAATTCAGTAGATGAATTATAGTCTTTACAACAAATGGTGCTGGGGATTTTTATCCATACCTTGAACAATATATAATATTAACTCAAAATGGATCATAGGCCTGAATATAAACCTAAAACCAGAAGGCTTCAAGAAGAAAATATAGGAATAAACCTTTTTTACATTGGATTAGGTAAAGATTACTCAGACATAACATCAAAAGCATGATCCATGAAGAAACAAGTTGATACACTGGACTTGATAAAAATTTAAAATGTTTACCCTTCAATGGACACTTTTAAGAGACTGAAAAGACAAGCCACAAACTGAGAGAAAATATTTGCAAATCATGTATTTGGTAATGGACTTATATAAAAAAAATAAAGCCAATAATAAGAAAACAAAAAAACCACTAAATACAAAGATGCATGGGTAGCAAGTATTTGAAAAGGTGACCAATATAAGTAGCCATAAGGGAAATGAAGATTAAAACTATTAGATACCAGTACACACCATTTGAACAACTACAATTAAAAGGACCGATCTCAGAATGAATGTGACAGCATAGCAAAGTTAGAGAACAAAACGACAGATTTGCAGCTATGTTTCCTAGGGTTTGAGGGCTGCATTCTGGGTAGGCATCTGGATGGTCCTACACAATCACCACCATTACAGTCAGCATTCTCTGAAACACCAAAACATTCAGATAATACAGAAAACTCCAGGCCCTAGGTCCCAACAGTATAGGAGATAAATAACCCACTGTAGCCAAGAGATATTTCAACTGTGATTAGGGCATATTTTAGACATTCCTAAATAGGCAGGATTTTTGTTCCCCCAAACTTTCCACTCCCAGGTCTTTGGAACAGTTCCACATGAGCTATTCTTAGCTATATCACTGCAGTAAAGGCCAATCGTGGAGGCATTAAAAACTGAGTAAAGCCATGTCCACCTAGTAAGAATAAATTCCATAAATACGGCAAGGGAGAACAAATGTACATTAAAGGTGCTGCAGAGAAGGGGTAATTCTCAGAGGTGCTTACAGTCCAAATCAAATCACCTTTCAGATGCTATCGTTATCAGATATCACATTTTCTGCACTCAAAATCATCTCCTTTCTAGTCCTTTCTCAGGAAGAAACACGAAGTTAGTTGTTGTTGTTTAGCATGAACAATGCATCAACAGTTTCATGAGAGACATAAAAGGATAAAGAAATTTTCTTCTACAGTGCAAAGTGATCTTCCAAGAGACCTGGTCAGCCGCATCCTCTGAGACCAAGTCTCCACTAGAGAAGGCAAGTGAAGCCAGTGACAGCAGCAAATGAAACTTTTCTCATCACCTGGCTTTGGGGATAAGCGCAATTCTAGGGAGACCAGAGTACTCACCAGGGCTTCTTCTCTCAGAAATCATTTACTCCTTGCCTTTTGACTTTACAAGATACCAACCCAAATTTTCTTATGCTTAGCACACCATGCTAAGTACAAGCCTCCAAAAAGGCAAGCATCAGGAAATTACAGATTTGAGCTGGAAAGAATTCAACAGCATCTAACTCAACCTTTTCATTTTACAGATGAGGAGACTATAGCCTTCAGAGCCAGAGGGTTCTCCGAGATCTCCTTTCCATTCATTCAATAAACATCTCCAATATGCTATGCCTATGTCTTTGAGTCCATTGAGTCCTCGAGACATCTTGGGTTGTAGGAGTTACACTCACTTTTTAGATGAAAAAGTGGGACTACAAAGTCTTGAATCCATGCCTATGGTATTAAATGACATAGTGAACTTAAAACTTGTATCTGAAGACTCCAAGTCCAGTGGTCTCTCCAATATAATGCTGGCGGATGTCAGAAAAGTTACAGCTCATAACTTTTAAATGTTTTCTATCAGTGAAGTGGAAGAACTTGACATTACAGCCATTTATGTCATTTTGCCACAGCAAACCCTAAGACATCCTCTGTTTACAAGTGGCCTCTGGATAGGGTCCTGGGCTATGGGTGTTAACACCCTTATTATGACTTCAACTCTTGGCTGTGAACCTCTTTAGATGGGCTTCCTGGGACTCTGTTCCATTACACACAGAATTGGAATAAATGGAGCCCAGAGGGTGTTCTTGGGGGGAAAAGATCAAAATCAAAGGATGCAGCTGGTTAGAGGTTGTCTCTGGGGAAAGGAACATTGCCAAGTGAGGTCTCATCAGGTTTACAAATGCACCAGATCCCCATAGAACCAGCCATCTACTATGAATAGGATGTCCATAGTGATGTTTCTAAAATGCACATCTGGTCCCCTCTCTCCTCTCCTCTCCTTTACCCTCAGGGTAAAGTCCACACTCATTAACAGGTCTTACAAAGCTCCCTGTAATATGATCCTTGTCTTCCTCCATCAGCATCCTTCTCAACCTGGCCCCCTGAGCTGCTTTCCATTCTAAGCCGCCTCCCTTCCCTCCCACCTCTAGACCCTTCAGCTCGTGAAGCTCTCAATCTTCAGGTCTCAGCTCAGATGTAATTCCCTCTGAGGAGCCTTGCCTATGTCCTCAACCCTGTAATAAATGGACCTAAGTTGGGCCTTATTCTCATATCCCTAATCAAACTGTAACGGAACAGCTTGTTTAATTTGCCTATCACCATTACATTGTAAGCTCCTAGCTCCCCACCATACCCAACACCAGGCTCAGTATCTGGCACACAGGAGATGCACAAGGATCATGCCAAATGAATGCATGAGGGAATGGATGAATAATACTTGGTCTATAAGCAGTTACACTAAAGTTAATTGAAAGCAACAAAAGATGACTAAATTTAGACCTGTCTTTCCAGGTGATTTATTTTGTTTTTTGTTTTTTGTTTTTTTGTTGTTGTTTTTTAATTGTTTGAAGTATTACAAATAGTAGTACATATGTCTCCCTTTTTTTCCCCCATTGACCTCCCCCCCAGCCTCCCCTACCCCCCAGTACATGCCTTTATCTGCCTCCTGCCCAGTGTCTTGTATCCATTGGTTATGCTTATATGCATGCGTACAAGTCCTTTGGTTGATTTCTTACAGCAATCCCCCCAACTTCCCCTGCCTTCCTGCTGTAGTTTGACAGTCTGTTCAATGCTTCTTTGCCTCTGTATCTATTTTTCCCCCATTTCTTTTTTTTTTTAGAATTAATGGGATCAGCTCAATGCAGTGTCCTGTGTCTCCAGACCACCCAGGAGACACGCAGAATGCATATTTGTCTCTCTCTCACACGCAGAAGAGGCTTCAGGAGAACCTCTACAGAATCATCAACTAACTCTACAGAATTTATTTCTCACTGATACCTAAATGGAACCTGAAATGGACAGAGAATGAACACAAAGACTCTAGAAGAGGCAGCCTGTCCATGAGTAAAATGAAATCACTCCCCATTACCTCCAATGGACAGCGGTTATGATCTCCTATACACAATTTAAAGGTAATCGTGTAATTTAAAAGGGGGAAAAACGCCAATGGAACTTAATGGCAAGTGACATTTTGATTCAGTTGAGATTAGAATCAAGCAGCTTTCTTCTGGTGGCTTCCCTAGGTTCACAGAGGGTTAATTCTGTGATCCTTGGGGATGCCTTAATGGCCCTGGTTAGCCTAACCTTGATTCAGAGCAGGGGCCGAAGATTATTTTTTCTCTGCACATCCACAGAGGTATTAGGACATGAAGTGAAAATGACAGGAGGAGAATATCTCCTTTCTCCCCGGAATTGCCCCAGGAGAGTTTTGCACTGCGACCTCCTCAGACCCTGGCTTTGCATTAGAGTTATTGGCCTGAGAGGAGATTCAGTTAGAGTCTCTGATTCATTTCGTATAGTGCTCTCTTGTTTATTCTCGGTGGCAGCTAACTTGTAAAATTTTATTATGATTTTTTTTCTTGGTTTGTGTCATGGAAGGGATAAAAATAACAATGATTCTATCATCAGCCCTAAATGCAGTTGTATAAATCTGCACCAAGGCCGAGTGTCCACAGGGGAAACTCGAGATAACAGGTTATTCTGTTCCCAGTGGTTGTTCTCTGGATTTGGATATAGTGTTTTTAACAGCCCAAAGAGCGAGGGAGGGCGGGAAGCATAAGGCTTGTGGGTACCACTGTTATAGTGGTCACGTTAACTTGCATTTCAACTTTTAGCCTTCCTCCCATACTGTTATTAGGGTGATCCATATCAAACACAGGGTGATGGAGTCACCACCACCACCAATTGGTGATTCACCAAAATTACTAAGGCTCACTCTAATTGCCACATTGAGCACTTCTCAGATTCCTTGCTACCCCTCCCCCATCCCTGCTTCAACATACAAAGAACCCATTGTAGGTCCACTGTTTCATGACTATGCTTTGCAAATGCTATTCCCTCACTTAGAACATCCCCATATTCTCTCTCGGAGTTTCCCCCCTAATTTATTTGTCCAGAATTATCTCAGACAGCATCTCCACCAAGCTGGTCTCAAAACACCCAATTGAACATGAAGCTATTGAAACAGTCCATTTGATTATCTGTATCCCTTATCAAACTCTATGCCACCCTCACATTTCCAAAGCCAGGCACAGTGATTGCAACATCGCGGGCATTCAATACAGCTGCACTAGACCTCCTGTCTTAGCCTAGACATCATTATCTCCAAGAAGTGATCTCATTCCTCAAGGTGTGGTGGCCACTCCTCCTATTTACACACCATTTAATCCAACTTGCAACATTCATTGGTATCTCTTAAAACTTCCCACTTACTTGTCTTTTCTCCCTCTGGATCAGAAGCTTCTCCAGGAAGGTGAGTATGTGTTCTTTGCTCACTAGTGCATGCCTAGAGCCAGGTATGGCACCTAAAACAAAATAGGCGCTTAGTAAAAGCATGCCAAATAAATTAATGAATGAACAAAGTATGCAGAGAAAGAGTGCCATTGATTAAGAACCTAGCAGATCTTTAGAGTGGCCACTAGCAACTCCCACTAAACCTTTGAAAACCATGATCTCACAAACACTGCTTCCAAGACAGGAACAGATGGGAGAGAGGTCCTTCCCAGTAGGAGTATTATGCTCCTGCCTGGCACCTTCTGCAAAGCCCAGAATACCATACTGTCATAACATGATGACAGATGAAAACTTCAAAATTAAATTCAAGCTCATCTTGCAATTTTGTGTTTAGCCTTCTGTTGCCAACCTGGGAGGTACTTATAAAACAGCTTGAGGATTTACCACTAATACCGTCTCTAAGACAGCATTGTCTGTTGGCAGTCAGGGCTCCACCGAATTGCTGTTTTGGTGTTGGGTGTGTTAAGGGGATCCGGAAGGGGCAGAGAAAAACAATAGGATTAATCTTTCACTTGTCAGTTCATTTTAGCTGGTCAGGTACATGGTTTTTGAGTTTTATGATGGCTCCAATTGAAGTGAAGGTAAATATCTCAAGTCCCAGTCTACATTGTTCTACTGTTTTGGTTTGTCTTGTTTTAATATAGGTTTCATTCTCTTCTCTACACTTGACCATGTCCATTCCACCCAGGGGTAGGTAACGTCCAGCCCATTGGCCATATAAGACCTGGGAAATCATTTGGTCTGGCTCTGCCAAGGCATTAGGGGTGAGTTAATTAAATGTTTGACCAAATATAGCAGGATAATTTTTAAGTTGATAATTTTGTATGGCCTGGGAATCCTATATAATAAAACCCTAATATGCAAATCAACCAAACCTGCAGAATGCCTGGTGGAACGACCGGTATCTATGATGTGCACTGACCACTAGAGGGCAGATGCTCAATGCAGGAGCTGCCCCCTGGTGGGTGGTCAGTGCACTCCCACAGGGGGAGCACCACTCAGGCAGAAGCCAGCTCACGGCTGGCAAGCACAGTGGTGGTGGCGGGAGCCTCTCCTGCCTCTGCTGCAGGCAGCTGTAAGAAACAAGGGGTCCCAGACTATGAGAGGGATGTCTGACTGCTGGCTTAGGCCCAATCTAGGTGGTTAGGGGTGATCAGGCAGGCAGGCAAGTGGTTAAGGGTGTGAGGGGATTGGGCCAAAGCTGGCAGGCAGACACTCCCCGAACTGCTAGAGGGTGCAGGCCAGGCTGAGAGACCCCAGCACCCAGTGCACACATTTCGTGCACTGGACCTCTAGTGCTGTTATAAATACGCAAATGGCCCTTGGCAGAAAAAAGGTTCCCCACCCGTTGGCCTGCAGAGAAAATGGTTCCATTGTCTTTCCCTCCATCCTATGGATATCCAGCTTTATAGTTGATTTTAAGAAAGAAAAGTATCTTATAAAAGTCACTATTAGAGTGAATTGTCGTTGACTTTGACAATTCTTTCCAATTTTCTGTAAGTTTCTATCTAACCACAATTCTAAGGAAGTATCTTCATGGATGGGCTGTGTTAATAGAGTAGAAATCAAGCTAGACTTTTTAAGAGCTGGCATGGTCAGGGAAGCAATGAATGCTACCTGATAAAGGACAGGGCTCTCAAATCAGTTTGATCTGAACCTACAATTTCTACTTTTGCAAGTTGTTTTTTCCAAATAGATTTTTTATTGAAGTATAACATATAACAATGTTTGGCTAACCAGGGCCATTAAGGCATTCCCAAGCAATGCACAAAATTATAATTGTGCAGCTGAATGTGTACATACTGAACACTCCCACATAACTAGTGTCCAGATAAACAGACACTACCCACACACAGAAGCTTTGCTCATGTACCCTCTTCATCACACAACTCCACGGGAATCATTATCCTGACCTCTATCACCATTGATTAATCGTGCTTGCATTTTAATAATACAATATGGAATCAGACAGCATGAACTCTTTTGTATATGAGCTTCTTAGTCGATATAGTATTTGTGATATTTGTTCATGTCTGTACATAGCTATCATTTATTCATTCTTAGTGCTACAGAGTATTCCATTGTGTTAATACATCACAATCAATTTCTCTATTTCATTGTTGGTGGATTTGGATTGTTTTCAGTTTGGGGCTCTTATGAAGAGTACTTCTATGAACGTTCTATTATCATATTTTTTAGTGAACATATGTGTGCACTTTTGGGAAAGTACTTTCCCAAAGAGTGGAACTAATGGGTCACAGAGTATCCTATATTCAGCTATTGATTGACCTAAATCTAAATTCACTCTTCCAATTTTGGGTTTAGTTACCTTAAACAAGTCATTTATGATTGCTGAACCTGTTTCCCCATCAGTGAATGGGGAAATTTTGCATTACAAAGTTGTTTTAAAGATAAGATCAAGCAGTATAAAGTGTCTGGCATAGTTCTGACAAATAAGTAATATTTTTTTCAAAGATATTTAGTGCTCACTAAATATTCCATGTGCTCCCCTATCTTTCTACCTTTTGTTGCAGCTACATGATTTGAGTTGTAACCAATGGGGTATGAGTGGAAATGAGGTGTGCCACTTCTGGGCCACCAAGCCATCCCCAGCTCTCTTTTGCCCTGATGCAGAACCCTGGAAAGCAAGCAAAGTGGTGGCATTAAAAGATGATAGAATTCCTCAGGATCCCTGAGTGACAGCATGGAGCAGAAACTCCACCAACTGGCATTAGACACATAGCACACAGCATGAGCAAGAGACTTACAGTGTTAAGTTATTGATCTGTCTAAGGTTTGTTGATATTGTAGCACACCATAGACAATTGGGTAAATACAGTATTCAAATGATGCAATATGGCCCCACCCCAATGAAACCATTAGAATTTCCTTTCAAAGAATTATGTGACTCAGTCTCAACACAGACATCAAACAATAAATATTACTTCACTTTTGAATAGTAAGGAAATTTTTTCTTGGTGTGACTAAAGAGAAAAGATTGAAAATGATCTTTTGATGGAATATGTTAATTGAAGAATTCTCTTCTCTGTTCAGAAACCAGACTGTAATTCCAAAATTGTGTCTGATGTACCCAAAACATAGCACTGCCTTCACAAAGAGAAGGCCCTTGGTGATTATTAGTTTGAAAAAATAAAATCCTCTCCCACCAGGTTCAAAGCCAGCCTCATTCTTTTGTTCCTATAAAGACTTTTTTTCTTCGTGTTCCCTGGTGTCTACATGGCCTATGAGTTTTCTCCTAATGATTAAAATCCTAAAAATACTACAAAGAATGCTTAATAAGGCTTTTGTGTTTTGCTGGTTGCTATAGAGACTGTGTAGTGTAGGATTTAAAGTACGTGCAAATATGTATTTTGGACAGTGTTTAAAAACACATATAATTTACCCAGCCATAACAGCTACTTCAGTGTTGAAGTTCAGTGTGATAAGGCATATGTAAAGCAATTTATAGTGTGTTATTTATAGTTATTTACTCAATAGCCTACAACAGTTCCTTCCACTGTGTAAAGGAAACAGGCATTTACCCGGTTTTAACAATGAATATCATTTACTACACTTAGCAATTGATAGTCTTGAGTCCCATGCAGGCTAGTGAATATGCAGTTGGTAAAATGTTGATGCAGGAACAGAAACCATGTTGACAGAGAGTTACTAGGAAAACAAAGGGTCCTGCTGATGGAGTCTTGAGCTCATTAGGGAAGTTGTTGACTGAACTACTCTGGCTCCATAGGAAGTCTCTGGAAAGAGGCCACTATCTGCTTTGAAGTTACCCCCAGGAAGGGACCCAAGGGTGAAATAACACCAATAATAATAGCAACAACAACTAATAGTAATTGAGCAAACTTGACTTGGCCACAGGCATGGTGCTCAGTGTCTCACATTCATGATCTCCTTTCATCCTCATGACATAATGATTCTATGAGATGGGTACTGTTATTATCATTGTCAAATAAGGAAACTGAGGCATAAAGGTTACACAAATTGACCGAAATTATCACATAGTAAGTAGATGGTGGATCTGGGAGTTGAATCTAGGTCTGTCTCACTCCAAAACCTGTGCTCTTAAGTACTGCTCCATATCACTCACATTCTGCTGGGGAGTTCTTGGACCACATAGAGGCGAGTTCTTTATTAGTCTATTAGCCAAAGAATAAGATGTGATCACAGTCACTGAGCTTCTGCACTGTCCAGGTCCTTTACACATGTCATCGTTTAAACCTCACCACATCAGGCCTCAGTACTGACATTGTTCATACGGCAAAGCTGACTCTCAGGCTAGACCTGTCCAATGTCATATAGCTTGCATGCAACAGTACCAATACTCAACACCAGATCGGTTTTAGCACAAGAAACCTTGTCAGATACTGTGGAAAAATTTTTCTCCTCGGGGATATTTGGCAATACCTAGAGACATGTTTTGGTTGTCACAACTGGGGAGAAAGCCACTGTCATCTAGTAGGTAGAAGACAAGAATGCTGCTAACCATCCTACAATGTACAGGAAAGCCTCTCACAACGAAGAATCATCTGGCCCCAAATTTCAATAGTGCCAAGGTTGAGAAATCCTAGCTTAATGTAATTAAATACAATCTAAGATGGACTAGGCAACATTATGTCAATTGAAGTTAAAATAATGTTGGTTGTTCATTTATCAGCTTAATTAAAAATGGATTTCAAGATTTAAAAAACTTTGAAAAGTCAACTCATCACTCCCCCAAATATGTTCAATGAAACTTGGGATCAGGATGGACCTTCCAGCATGTGAGATGATGTGGTAAAAGGCTCTGAGCTTATTCAGACACATGGAGAACTGAGAAAGAATGTTTAGCTGGGCAGGCAGGAATTTGTCTTATTTATTGCAATATCCATCTTTCCAATGATGATAGCTAGCACATGGTCAAATCTCAAAGCCTGTCTCATACTTTTGTTCTTGGTCATTCCATAAAGGAGGGAGTGACTGGAATGGCTCCTGGTGAATCCACCCATCTCATTGCTCTTTTCTCCCATCTTCTCTTTCTATCCCTCAAAATTACCATATTTGTCCATGTATAAGATGCTATTTTTCTCTGAAATCACTAGACTGAAAATTGCAGGGTGTTTTATACATGGAAGTCAGCCAAGGAGGGAGCCACTAGGTGCATAGCTGCCCATACCTTGTCAAAGAGGCTTCTTCCAATCACGAGCCTTATTGTTACTGACATCAGCTGATGCCGTAATTGGAGGTGGAGGTGGAGAGTGCACAGATGCAACAGGGACCAGGTGTCAAGAAATAAAAACATAAATACCGGTAAGCGATTGTCTTACTCTGCAACATTCAAACTGAATGTAATCAACTATGCAAAAGAGCATGGAAATAATAGTAGAGCTGCAGAGAGACAATTTGGACCTCCTCCCACTAAGTGTATGATCAAACAATAGAGAAAACAGGAAGAACAACTCCATAAGATGCCAAAAAAAGAAGGCCTTAAGAGGAAAAACAGCAAAATGGGCAAACTTTGAGCAGAGGCTTGACTTGGATTATGGACCAGCGTCAGAGTGGCTTATGTGTGTCAACCAAGCTTATTCAATGTCAGGCAAGAATGTGTGTAAGCGAAATGAATATTGTTGATTTTACAGGAAAGGCAAAATAGTACTTCAATTTCATGAGGAGAGAAGGGTTGGCCATGAGAACATGAACAACATTAGCTCAGAAAATGCCTCCAGTATGAGGATGATCTCACATATACAGACAGTGATTCAGAAGATAGCAGTGATGCAATAAATGTTGAAGAAATTGATATTTCTGGAACTAATAGTGATGAAGAAGAGATCAGTGATGCAACAGAGGCTGAATAAAGTGATATGCTGTGTAATATCGTAGTACTAGTATGTAAACATCACCTGTAGTAATTACTAAATAAAAATGTGTTCTGTTTTATGTTTAAAATATTGATTTCTTAATTTTGGGTTGGAAAAGTGGGGGGGGGCGTCTTATACATGAGGGCATCTTATACACAAATACAGTATATATTCATTGATTCAATCAGTGAGCACATAAGTATCTACTGTGTATGCATTCCTACTAGGACCTCTACTCAGCTGGGGACTCATCGCAGGGCACCATCTTAATTCCTGACTAAGTCAAAAATCTACATCCCTTTTATAAAGTATATTTAAACTCCATTAAGAACAGGCCCTTTCTTTGGCTTATTCAGCACTATATCTTTGGATGTGTCTTGTCCTAGGATAGTGCCTGGCATAGAGGAAATAGTCGCTAAATATTTGTTCAGTAAACTAAATAAATTAAATTACCATATTCTATGATAATTAAAGAAACGCAGAAGACAAGAATAAAATTCATGGTGATCCAGACTGCTTAGAAAATATACGCATCAGGATGGAACCAATTCTGGACAAGTGTTGGGTGGTGTGTGCAGGTACAAGCATACCCATAGCCAGGAGGCTTGAGAGGCATTGCAGGAGTCCAGGGAAGTCCCAGGAATATAGATATCTGAGCTACTCTGTTGCCTAATCCATGGTCCACTTGCTCTCATCACAGAAGCTCCTTGTGGGGTGTCAGCCTTGTGTCTTCACTATTCCTACTTTGTCCTCTACTGAACCCAACCATCTCTCTTCCATGATGAGCTGTTAGAGATATGATCCTGGATTCACTGGAGCCCTTCCCTGGGTGATCCTGGATTTTAGGACCCAGCCTTTAGTAGTCCAAATAAAAAACTACCCTTTATGGAGCACTGTCCATGTGTCGGACCTGGAGTTAAGCACTTTATGTCTATTATATCACAATGTCATCTTAAATAAAACCCCACAAGGATGGTACAGCTATTCCTCTTTTGTAGCTTAGGAAACTGAGGTTTAAATCATTTGCATAATGGCTAATTGCTTTTGGCTTTTTAAAAATGCAATTTAAAGAGAGGGTGCCAAGTTTCTGGGTGGAAACTCAAACTAAGATGCTGATGATGATCTTATATTTCAATGTTAGTCCTTTATGTCATCACTGGCCTCGTTCCAGCTCCAACCTTGCAGCTTTGCTGGGATTTCTAAGTAAGAAAGCAGAAAGGTGCTAAAAGATTTGGGGGAAAATTAACCAAGCCGGAACATCTACAATAGGAAGAGGTCAACAGTGTCAACCATTGAGTCCAAGAGAATATAAGAAACTCTAGTGAAATATTTAACTAGAATCCATATCCAGCAGATCTGGTCCATGGTCATGACATGGGGAATTGTATGGTAGTCAGTGAAAGGAGTACCTCAAATCAGATAGGTACTCAAGCATTTAGATGAGGTTTATTCAAATCTAGGAGAGGCTGAAGGTCACTTGGTCCAGTCCTGGACATCCAGGCTGTCTTGAATTAGGTGAGGGGTCAAGATAGCAGCCCATGGGATAAATGCAGCTCTATGTATTGTATCAAACTGGAAGAACATTAGGTAAATGTCCACATGCACACATCCATGGAAAATGGGTGGAGGATTAGGAGGTATTCTTCTGACAAATATTTATTGAGATTTTTCTATGTGCCTGGCACTGGGAATGGAGTTACAGGCAAGAAACGGGTGCTACCTGCACTTGAGTTTACAGGTCAGCAAGGTAGACAGACAA
This sequence comes from Plecotus auritus, assembly GCF_963455305.1. Classification (NCBI taxonomy): domain Eukaryota; kingdom Metazoa; phylum Chordata; class Mammalia; order Chiroptera; family Vespertilionidae; genus Plecotus; species Plecotus auritus. The sequence continues at coordinate 37,791,427 of NC_137785.1, read as the reverse complement.
GATACAGGCAGGCCTCTGTTCAGCCTGGCTACAATAGTCACCAGTGTAGAAGTGCTGCTGATCTTTTATAATTTTCCTACTCAAAAGGTGGTCCACAGATCAGCAGCATTGGCATGACATAGGAGCTTGGTTGAAAAATGGAATCTTAAACCTCACCTCACACCTCCTGAATAAAAATCTGCATTTTGGCAAGTCCTCCAGGGACCCACATGCTCATTAAAGTTTGAGAAGCTGTGGTCTGCAAGCCTTCCTTCCAGAGTAGGGGCTTTGTTGTGTTCCACCAGGCACACAAGGGCTGTCACTTCCTGCCACAGATGTCCTCAGAGATATGAAGGTTATACCAGAATCAGCAGAGATCAGGCAAAGGAGAAGCAAAGTGTATTCTCAAGAGCTCCTGGAAATAATTACCGTTCTCTTAATAATAAATGAATAGGCTGCAGTCCCAGAACACATTGAGAACAAAGCAAAACATGTCAATATAAAATCCAGCAAATAAAACAATCAATTTAAAATAGATTTCTCTAAATGGTTTGCCTGCTTGGGCTAAGTGCCGCGCCTCTGGAAGCTCACAGCATATTGTGCTTATACCTGCCTCAGCCCTTGTATTTGAATCTTGAAGTTTTCTGTTTATTTGTCTGCCTCCCATTCTAAACTAAGTTCTTAGAGGACCCTCTTTCCTGGAAAGATAAGAAAAGGGTCCTGACACTAGAAAAAAAAAGATTAGAGGCAGTTGTAAAAGACTGAAAGAATAATTCTCTGTGTGAAATATTTTCAACAGAAGAATAACAGCACATATGGTCCTAAATTCCTCCACAAGTATGGCTGAAAGGTCCACTGCCTATGCCTTAGCCATCCATCCACCCCCATGTGAAGTTCTGAATTCTCAGGGTCTCACATCAGCAATTAGCATTTGCCAACCCAATGACTATAGTCTGTTCTCTTCTGAACTTCATGAATGTTCATTGGAAATGACAGAATATGCTTATATAGTTATGCCCTTTAGTGATGCCTTCCCACATCGACTCTGGACTTGGCCACATAATTTACTCCAGCAGATGGGACAGAAACAAACTCAACATAAGCAGAAGCTTGAAGAGTTACTTCCATTTCCTCTCTCTCATTCCTTCATCTTCAGCATGAGAACAAGCCTGGACTTGCGTGTGAGAAAGTGTGAAACCACATGAAGCAGAGTCCTGACCATGTAGGAAGACGCAGTCAAGGTCAGCAAGGCTGCCTAACCAACACAAACCTGAGAAATGGGAGAGTTACATCAAGCCAGCTCAATCCAGTAGAACCACCTAACCAACCATCTGCAAAATTCAGAGCTAAATCAATGCTCATCACTTTGAATCACTGGGTTTCAGGTTGTATGTTATGCAGCAATAATTAACTGCTATAAGCCAGCAAGTAGAAGCAGCTTCCATTTGAAGAGTATCTAATTTCTTTCACACACAAACCTTCTTTGCATTTGAGTTCTCTGCTCATGCTGAGTGGGCTGTTGGTATGGTTCAGGCAAAGAAAAACAAACACCTATAGAAATAGACCCTGCCTTCAAGAATGATCACATTTTGGGGACACCTGGAAAGTCACTTAGAAGCTGCTTTGAGTCAAGAAATGATCTCCAGCCTAGTTGGTGCGGCTCAGTAGTTGAACATCGTCACATAAACCAGGAGGTCATGGTTCGATTCCTGTTCAGGGCACATGCCCAGGTTGTTGGCTCAATCCAGTAGGGGGCATGCAAGAGGCAGCCAATCGATGATTCTCTATCATCATTGATGTTGCTATTTCTCCCTCTCTATCCATCTCTCTGAAATCAATAAAAATATATCTATATATATAAAAGCCTAAGCAACCATTACGAACGACGGGTCAACTGGTCATGATGATGTGCACTGACCACCAGGGGGCAGATGCTCAACACAGGAGCTGCCCTCTGGTGGTCAGTGCGCTCCCACAGCCAACCTCCCACAGTCCCTCCCCCTGGCCTGCTGGTCTCGATTGGCCCCAATCGGGACTGGGCAAGATGGTCCCCATCAGCCCCGATTGCTGGCCAGGCCAAGGGACCCCACCCATGCATGAATTCGTGCACCAGGCCTCTAGTTAAAAACAAATAAATATATATAGTACTGTACACTAATGATGTCATTTTTTAAAAAGGAAAAAAAAGGAAATGATCTCCAGAGGCAACTAATAGCAGAAACAGTTTTAGGGTCAGTCTTGTTTCTTATTGTCAATGAAGAATAAGTGTGGAAATGAAAATGTGTGTGAATATGAGGAGTAGACAAGTTGAGCTAATTTAAGCAATTAAAAGAGGAAAATAATTAAAGATGCATTTATCAGGACTCTTCTAGTTATAAAGAATGAAATACAAACTCAAATTAACATAAGCCAAAAATAAGGCACGTGATAGCTAACCTGACTGAGAAGGCATTCAAGGATGCTAAGGCATATGGATCACAAGCAGCAATGCCTCATCTCACCCATATAACTCAGATACCCAAAGGAAGATTGTTTTTCATAATAGTTCTGGCTCACAAGGCCAAGGCAGGCCTCTGATTGGCCTGACTTGTCCCAATCATGGCTGAACCAATCATGATGGGCAGAAGAATACTGTTGCACTTTGATTGGTCATGAGCCCAAGAGGCAAAATCCCCCCTTCCTAAGTGACATGGAATGGGAGAGGTGGAGTTTCCCAAACAGGAGTTCTGGGTGAATTATACAACCTGACTACTGAAGGAGACTGGGGAATCTCACTGGCACCACTGAAATTTTACTTCCTTCTCATGTCTGCTGCACCTTCACAGAAAGACATTCATGCCCCAGCTGGGTGACTCATTGGTTAGATTATCCTCCTATTACACCAAAATGGTTGCAAATTCGATTCCTGTTCAGGGCGCGTACAGGAGGCATTTCTCTCTCACATCGATGTTTCTCTCTCTTTCCCTTCCTCTCTCTAAAAACCAATAAAGATATATTTGAGTGAGGATTTTAAAAAAAGACATTCGCCTCATGAAATGAGTGGGAAAGAAAGACAGGTGAAAGGAAGTACACAAAATGGGCAGTGAACAATCTCAGAACCTCTGTTCCTAACCAGCTGGGTGATGTGCTAAAAGTGATTTGACTTCTCCGAGTGTGAGTTTTTTCAGCTATTGAATTCTCAGCAGAGATTATAAAGTCTACCTTGTACAGTGGCTTGGAGGAATCTGTAAAGCTCTATACAAAAACAAGTTATAATTCCACCTCATCAACTCCCATCACCACTGTTGTTGCTACTACTGTTACTACAAACAATCACAACAACATATCAAGTGGGGCTCAGCATTCAACAAGGCTCACTTTGGTCAAGAATCAAACCAAACCAAACCAAACCATGAGAGCCAAGTGTCTCTTTCGATGCCTTTGAACCCAGTAGGTGGCCTTAAGTCTGAGCAGCTGGCTGTGCCCTCCCAATTTCTGTGTTAGTGTCTCTTTGTGTGTAGGTACAGAGCTCTAGTTTCTGACTTTATCTCTTCTTCTTTCTCTGTGTCTCTATCTTTGTCTCTAACTGCCTGTTCCCAGGCCTCTCTAGTGTGTTATTTGTCTGTCTGTTATCATCTCTTCTCTTAGTTTCCCATTCTGCCCCATTTCCCTGCTCCCTTTCCCCTTCCTAATTTATCCACACTTCCTAGCAGCCTTGGCACCCTGAGCTAGAGCCCCTCTTGCTTCTACAATGCCATCAGGCCTGCCCTGTGCTTCCTCTTCCCTGTCACAAACAGCTGTGTCCTGTCTTGATAGCTTAAACACACACAGTTTAAAAGGCCATGCCAACCTCTGGATGTTCGAGCCAACATAGAGGACTGATCCCCTGCAAGAGTGAAGGTTCACTGCGCTTGCCAAACCTGAGGCCCCCGAGTAGGCACAAAGGCACAGATGGGGCCACCTGGCTGCTGTCATCCAGCCAAGGTCTCACCCACCACACAGACATCTGAGGAGCAGCGATGCTAAAGCAGGCACCCTGCTATTTGTTAGCAGTGGGCCACCGGGGAGTTTCCAAGCTTGGCTTTGATGAAACTGAAAAGGTTGACTCATTAAATGTTTGGAGAATGTGAAGCTGGCGCTCAGCCCTGTGTTTTCTGTAATATCAATTATTCCCGGAGACCGCTGCTGCTTGCTAGGCTGGAAGGTACTCAGAGAGAGGGAAGTATCACCCTGGCTCACCTCTAAGCTGCAGGAATGACACAGCCAAGGTGAGAGACTGGTCTTAAGAAAGACTCAAGGAGCTGGAGGAGGATGGGTGCTGCCCAGCTTGGAGGTGAAGAGAGAGCAAGTAACCTGCATAATTGCTGTTGCTGACCACTCCCCTGTAACAGATTAGACAGGCATCCAAGATGCACTTGTTAGGCAGATAGACGCTGTTTGCATATAAATGACCAGGCTCCCTCCCCTCACAACTCTGGGAGGAGGGCATAATTACTTGTTTTGTCCCAGGAAATTTCATCTCTGTACACACCCTCAATTTCTGTCTACATACATGTCTCCCAACTATGGCCAGACTTCTCCCAATTTCAGAATTCTCCCTCGCCTACCTTCCTGCCAGCTCCTCTGGGATGCATCAAAGGGACTTGGACTCAGTGTGCCTAAGATTACACTCCAGTCCCCTCCTCACCCCCACCTATCTGATGTGTAAACTGGTCCTTGGACAAAATCCTCACCACCTGTGCCACCTGTTTCCCTGCCTTCCCAGGGACTAGCGATTTCCCTCCTAATAATGTCTCTAATACATTTTATTTCATTTTTTAAAAATATTTTTTATTGGTTTTAGAGAGGACGGGAGAGGGAGAGAAAGAAACATCAATGATGAAAGAGAATCATTGATTGGCTGCATCCTGCAGGAGCATGTGCCCTGACCTGGAATTAAACCATGACCTCCTAGTGCATAGGTCGATGCTCAACCATTGGGCCAGCTGGCAGGGCAAGTTTTTAGTACATTCTATCACTTCTTTGTTGTGGCCACACCCTTTCTAATTCAACCCAACAGCTTCTTGTCTGGGCAAAAGCAGCAGCCCCCCACTGACCTCTTCCCAGCAGGCTGTCCATGTAGCCAGAGTGACCCTTCCAAGAGGCAAACCTGACCAAGGCACCCCCTGCCTGCTCAGACCCCTGCAGTTACTCTGAGGATAATGACCTGGAAATCTTCAAAAACTCCTAGAAGGCATGCTCTGGACCCCTCCTCTGCTTTGTCACTGACCCCCTCTGGGTTCCCTGAAAATACCAGGCTTCTGTTCCCCGTGTTAGCCCTTCCATCTGGAATGCTCTCTGTCACGCCATCCTCCTGCCACAATTTGTCATGTAATTTTTCTATAGGTAGTACATTTGATTCATAAACCAAAAGCCTAAAACTTTATACAGACTAAATTCTCCACCACACTCTGCCCCCTGTCCACCCAGGTTCCTCCCTATGCTCAGTCTCCACCTACATATACGGTAAGGGATTTCTAAAGCATGCTCAAGAACATCCACACATACATTGTCTTCTTCCCAGTTTGACACAAAGGGTAGCACAATATATACACAGGTCTGTGCCTTGCTTCCTCTTTTTACTAAACAATATACCTTAAGATTCTCCCATTTCAGTACACAAGCTAATGTCTCAGTTTATACAGCTGCATAGTATTCCACTCTGCAAATGTCCCATACCATTCTCCAATCACAAAACCATATGTTGGGGTTTAAACAATATTGCAGCAAATAATAATGGACATATAACATTGGGAACAAGTTTAGCTAAAGGACAAAATTCTAGAAGAGGAATAGGTGGGTCTGAAATATTATGCACTTGCAATTTGGATAAATATTGCTAAATTGCCCTCCTTCGGGGCTTTAAGTGGCATTCTCACAAGAAACTGTTTGCCATGACCTTGTCAAAAGACTGCTTTTTTTTTTTTTTTTTTTTTTGGGTCAGTCTGTTAAGCGCTCTCTCTCTCTCTCTCTCTCTCTCTCTCTCTCTATATATATATATATATATATATATATATATATACATATATATATATATATTAGATATTTTGAAATGCCAAAAGACTTAATATTCATCCAGAATGATGCTTGCATATAATGATACTTAGCAGCACACCAGGAGATGTAAATGAAGCTGCTCGTGATACCTGGATACCTGGGCCCAGATGACTGCTGGCCGAGGTTTCAATGTCTCCGCAACCTGTATGTAATAGCAGTGAGGAAACTATGATGGTGGCGGGGTGGCGGGGGAGGTGAGGAATGGTATGCTATTAGTTCACTTTTATCATTCACAAATGGGTCCTTCATCCAAGGAACACAGGCACATTTGGGGGTAGGTATGAGCTGAAGTGATGAGCATGCAGGGGGAAAAGGAGATGGGGCAGGACACTTGGGTCTGGGTTTTAAGGAGAAATGTCTCGCCCGTGCTGTGTGTGCTCAGGTACAACCCAATACTCCGCTGCTTAACAAAATACTGACTGTGCAGCTGACCAGGTAGGCTCAGACCGGGGTGGGTGGGAGGGGGGGTCAGAGTGAATGAGAGCATAGATTTGGGATCCAACAGTCCTGACACAAATCCCTCTTCTAGCACTAGTTGTGCAGCCAAACAGAAGTTACTAGGCCTCTCTCTGTGATTCAGTTCCTCCATTTGTAATATAAGGAACAGTAATTTCATACAGTTGTTTGGAGGATTAAATTAGATAAGCTATGTGGAGTGCATAGCATTGTGCCTGGCACCCTAAATAAATGGCTTTTATTATTCCATGACAATAATTAGTTATGATTTTATGGCCTTAGTGCGTAAGCTACAGCTCACTCACCAGTGTAAGGTACAAGGACCTTGGGTCAGACAGAATTGGTGTCTTCTGGGGGGCTGACTTCACTAGGTGCCTATAATGGGTAATTTTAATTCTCAGTTTCCTCGCCTATCAAGTGGGGGCGATATCAGGTAACTCACATGACTTCTATAAGAATGGCATGAGAGCATATAAAAAGAGTGCATAGCACATGCATCATTTTAAATCTCAGCATCCGGTGGAGAGCTAGGCCCAAGGGAGGTGGTAGGAAATCTGGAAATCTTTGTTGTTTTTTGTTTGTTAGACTTTGGTTTTTCTTTCTTTTTCTTTTTTTTTTTTTTTTTTTTGCTATAAGAAATTGATCTGGTTTCCCCCACAGCTAAGACAGAGATGCACCCACACACACACACGACCGCCATCACCACCAAACAGTAAGATCTGCACCAGCTTCCCTCTGGGGGTATGTGCTCCTGACCAAATGGAATCGGTGGTAGCTGTGGCCCAGCCCTCCCCATCCTGCTGCAGAAGTTGAAGCTCTAATTCACTCTGAAAGGGCGTCAGCAGCACCTCTGTGAGGTTCTTAAATGTTTTATGAGCTCCCTGAAATGCTCAGATAATTAAAAACACTTTCTTAATTTAATAGCTTGGCTTAATGAAACCAGGACTTTATGTTTTATTTGGAAAGGGGTGAACATCCCAGTCACACTTACTAATATTTTAAGAGGATGCCCAATTGTGTCCAGGGATTGAGGGAAATCATTGCTTCAAGGGGGAAACGGGCTTTCCCGAGTCTGTGACAAGTCTTGGGCTTATTAGAGCTCATTACATCCAGGAAGACTGAAAACCTAAATTAGCAATCATCACATCTGATGAGGCAGGCTATTATTAAGGAGGCCACTTATTATAGAAACATGAATTATCAATTAAAAAGTAGTCTGTCCAGGCCCCAAAGGTCCAACAGGATTACCTATGCCATCTAGGCAGCCATCTCAAAGGCTAACATAGACAGGAGATTCCTCTGAGGGTGACTTTTCCTGTCAAGTCAAATAAGCATGATCCTCTTAGGAGGAAAATGCCATCATTCAAACAAGTCAAATGTGAACCCAACTGGTTTGGGGCGGTGGGGGCATCAGCAAGAGCCAGGGGTTCCAGAGTGTAGTGGTCACCTGGTCTCCAGAAAGTAGGGATTTTTTTGAAGGGTATGTTTGCTTTTTTCCAGGAGTGGCCACATGGTACAGTGGGATGGGCTTGGACTTCAAGGTCGGATGCAGTGGAACCCTGGAGCTTGCACAGCTCAGGGGAGCAGATTATACACACATCTCTTCCCAGCTCCGTGGTCAGTGACATCATATCAGTAGCTTGAATCAGGTGTGGTATGAGGATTTATACCATGGAAATAGGCAAACACTGCAAACCTGTACTTATATTTCCTTCAAACATTAACCAACATCTTACTGGATGTAGGTCCAAAATCGTGGCTGACCCACTGTGAATATGATCATGGGCAATTCATTAAACTTTCCTGAGCCTTAGTTCCCTGACTACTAAAAAATGGAGATGAAACACTTTCAATTTAGTGTGGCTTCTGTGCGTGTGTGTGTGTGTGTGTGTGTGTGTGTGTGTGTGTGTGTGTGTTTTCACTTCTCCATAGCAAGTATCACTACCCGACATTATAATAAATCTATATCTGTTTATGTTTCTGTTATTGTGCTATTGTTATGTCTTTCTCCATAAAGCTCCTTCATTCATCCAAAAATGTTTATTGAGCACCTGCTGTATCCCAGACTATGCTAGGTACTGGATACAGCAGTGAACAAAACCGGCAAAAATTTCTACCCTTGTGAAATATACAAGAGTAAGCAAATAAATGTGTAAAGGGTATGTATGTCAGATGGTGATTAACACTTAGGGAAAAAATAAAGGAGGGTGGGGAATAGGACACGGTAAGATAAGAAATGGGAATTGCAATTTTAACTAGGGGGGGTGGGGGACATGAAAGTACCATTGAGAAAGTGACATTTGAGAAGAGAATTATAAGAGGCAAGGAAATGTCAGGTGTCCCTGTGGGGAAGACCAAGCTAGACTGGAAGAAACAGACAAGTAGGTAGGACTGTGCCTTGAGTGTGTGATAACTACCAGGGGATACTGTGGTGGGAACAGAGGGGTTAAGGGCAAGAGCAGTTGTAGATGAGATCAGAATGGCAACAGAGACCAGATTTTATAGGAATTATGTGACCAACCAAACTTTCTGTGAGGATGGAAATGTTCTATACCAGTGTTGCCCGCTATAGTAGCCACCAGCCACACAAACCTGTAGACCATTCGAAGTACAATAGAGGGAGTTTACACTATGGATATTTAATTCTATTTAACTTTGAATAATTTAAGCAGCCACATGTGGCTAGTGGCTGCAGTTCAGGACCGCTCCATTACAGACCACTGTAAATAATGTTGGCTTTTGCCATAAAGAGCAATGGTCAACGCTGAACAAAGCTATGCTATGATCTACCTAGGCTTGTAAAGGCTCATTCTGGTTGCTCTACAGAGAATAAATTGCAGGGAAGGCCAGCCAGCGAGGAAGCTATTGCAGTCATCTAGAACAATGGTCGGCAAACTCATTAGTCAACAGAGCCAAATATCAACAGTACAACAATAGAAATTTCTTTTGAGAGCCAAATTTTTTAAACCTAGGCCATGGTATTTTGTGGAAGAGCTACACTCAAGGGGCCAAAGAGCCGCATGTGGTTCGCGAGCCACAGTTTGCCGACCACAGATCTAGAAGGACATAAGGAGGGCTCCATGGTGGAAGAAACTGTATTTTTCTCTTCTCTATTTCCAGCACCTAGAACATTTACCAGAATATAAAACATACAAAAATGTAACGATTAAAGAGGTGGGATACGTTGAATTTAAAAAATAAGCTAATTACTAACTCATTCAATGAAGTTACTTCTGCTTTGCCTAATTTTTATGGCTTGGCAGTGACATGTGGACCAACTTCTCCACAGGGGATGTAGATAAGAATGTTGCTGAATAAATATCATCCAATTCAATCAGTACATCCCAAAGTTTATTCCACAGACATGGGTTTCATGGAACGCTAATGGGTGCTAAATATTAAAAGATAGACAAAAAGTTATATTAAAAAAAAAACCTGGGAAATGCTAGCCTAAGCAAAATAAAAATGTCTTTACTGCAGTACCTAAGTATTAATGGCTTTAATATACTAATATAAATTGAGCAGCTCTAACAGGGGATAAACAAGTAGGTTGTATTTTCCAACTGTTTTTGACAATGGGTCCCTCGTTTTTCCTTAGTTGAGCATCTGGCCCAGTGGCTGTTCAACAGAGCACTCCTTAGGACATTTTGTATTTGATTGCTGAGTAATGGAAAGAGAAGGCTGATGTAGGTTGCCACCCCTGGTCATTCTCTAAGACATCGCCCTATTGAGTTTTCTCTGCAGGATTTAACCCTATCCTGAACTATTGCCTTCATTTATGTCTTGACTTGTTTATTTGACTGTAACTGATGCTAGGATGAAACAGGTTGAGGGGTCCTGACTATTCTGTTCACAGTGTACTTCAGTGCCTAGCACAGTGGAAGGATTGGCCTGGAAGCTATGATGACTGAGTCCCTAAGACTGTGTGAGACAACTCGTATCCAAGCTCTAAAAAGAATATGCGTAGACCCTGCCTTCAAGCCTCTCACCATGAGTCTGAGATTAAGTATAGATATTTGAGAAACAAACAGGTGAGAAAGGATACAATGGACAATTCATGATTCCAGATAAATGGTGTGGACATTCAGTCCCTGAGATCCCTGGGGCTGGATGGGGCTGAGATTCTTTGGAGGAGGTCAATCTGGGCAATGAGGGTCAGAATGCCACAGAGAGGCCGAGGAAAGCATGCCAAACACAACAAATGGTGTTTGTCCAGCACAGAGCAGGGGACATGCAAGTAGAAAGAGACCAGGCTCCTTAGGTGGTGAACTTGGGGCTCCAACTCACATTAGCCTGAGCTCAAATCTCAGCACAGAGTAGGTGATCAAAGGGGGTCTGACAGGTCAAAGGGGGAGGCGCTAGCAATAAATAGATAACACTACTTGAGGGCACCTACTAAGCATTTTACCAGGATCACCTATCTCCGCAACTCTCCCGGCAACCCAAAGGATAGATATCTCACTTTTGTCAACAAGGAAACTGAGTCTCGATGGGGTGTCTCTCTGCACCACCATCCGGTATTGCTGCCTCCAATAATGAGATGCCCTTCATGGAGATCCATGCTTCAATAGACATTACAGATAGATTCGGGAAGCTTCCTGAAGTTGGGATCTCAGAGGTAGAAGAACTCATCTGTGCTTGACAGGGTCATGGGAAAGATCAGGAAAGTCTTCACAAGGAAGATGATGTTTAAGCAACACTATGAAGAAAGGATGTCTCCACTTGGCAAGTAGCATGGAAGGGAGGGCATCACAGGCTAAAGGTACAGCCTGGACAAAGGCAGGGGAGCCTGGCACAGCATATGTGGTCAGCATCACAGGCAAAGGCCAACCTCTCTCAGTGCACGTTTGAGTGAATATTTAAATATTCAAATCAATGTTTAAAAAAGCAACTACTGCCAGATCTCTCAGGAGTCACCAAAAATTATTTCTTTACAATGTCCTGGCAACAAAAAGCCAATTAAAATCCTAGGAGTCGGAAGAAAGAAAATAAAAAATCCTAGGAATCAGTGACTGAGCATACAAAAACCAAATCCTTCTGAGGTCATGTCTTCTCTCCTCTGGTTCTTTTTCTTCATTGATCGAATTTAATTGGAAGAAGTTACCAGTATAACTACTGTGAGAGCAAGTATCCTGCTTAAAATGGGCCCCATAATAATTATTGACTAAATCTTCTATAATAAGCCATATAATTTATCGCTCCAGCTTCGCTTCCTGGGCCTCATATCAATACCACTCACGTGCAGTGGTAGTAGGGGAATAAGTGTCAAGCACAGACTTATTTAATACTTTATTCCTTAAATTCACTCTCTCTGCAGTATATTAGCCACAATCAGGAGCTCAAATAGCCCCTGGTCAGGATAAAGAAACAGCATAGGACTAAGGAGCAAAGCAGAGGCTTGGTGTCAGGCTGACCTGTCTTCAAATACTGATTCATCCACTTATTAACACTCTCTGACTCTGTTCTCCCATCTCTAAAATGTGAGTACTGTCTTTCAGGGTTGCCAAGTAAATGAAAATTAATAATGCATGTCAAGATCCTGACCCAAGACCTAGCATACAGTAAAGATTTAGTATATGCTTGTTTCCTTTAAACCTTTCCATTTTTATGTCACTGTGCATGGGCAGGTTCACCATTGGTCCCTGCTGAGGGCTTCCTCCATGTTCTGCTCTGGAATGGGGATGCTGGAGGATACATAAGATGGGAAAGGTATGCCTTTGGTTATAGCGCGCTTGTGACCTAGTAAAGAGCACAGGTTATACAGACATGATGGAATAAGAAAGAGGACACTTCTCATTCAAAGCTGGATTCTGAGTGCTAAAGGAATTCAAAAGATGCATGATGGATGTCTTCCAGAAGGAGGCGAGACTTACACAATCACAAGGATTTGGATTGGTGGATGAGAGAGAAAGAGAACACCATGAGCAAAGAGCCCAAGATGAGGTGGTCTTCAAAGTTCAGAAATCTTAACTATTAAATCTGTCAGTATTCAAGCATTAGTCCTCAATTGGCAACAGTGGGATCCAGAAAATTCTAGGAAGGCACCGGATTTGAAAATGGAAATTTATAATTCCTCAGTTTTCATAGTTGTGTTTTTTTGTTGGTTGAAACTCTCTTGATTGTAGATGTATGTGCATGGCCCTCTGAGATGGTGCAATTAACCTTTGCATCTTCAAATAAACATTAGTCATTTTAATGAAGCCAAATATAAGGATGCTCCCTGGCTTCATTTCAAAGTGATGCCCCAGCCCGTACTGGAAAAGGGGAAGTTGCCACTGAGCTACTAATCATTTCAATGTTTCTTAATGTCCCCAAAGACCTGTTCGTCTTTAGAAAAATCATGCCTTGGACTTTACGACAGAGTACATGTGAAAGTTGTTAATGTCATAAGTGTGTCTTCTTTCATGGCTTTGCATGACTTCAAGAAGAATGCATGTTGGAAGTAAGAAGCCATCAAGCGCTTCTGTGGTTTGGGTTTTGCTGAATGCAATGCTCAGTGAAAAACCGCTCTGGGAAAATGAGGTTGAAGAAACAAATTTATACAGGACATAGGCAGTAAAATATCATTAAGTCACAATCAGTTTATGCAGAGTGGCTGCCAAGTCAAAACAAGAACCATTACCTGTTATTCTACTGGAGCTCTCTGCATAGACCCATGCCAGCTACATCTAAATCATTTTTTTCTTGTTCTTGAAAGTTTATTTTAACAGGACATTATCCCATAACACACTCTTGTGCCCTGCTCTTTGCGACCAACCAACCTGTAGCCCCAATATATATTCTTTCTTCATTGGGGGCAACTGGTGACCATACCAACACTTATCACCACTGCCTACCACCCTACCCCTATTTCCCACAAATGTAATCATTTCTGTGACATCACTGTCCTCCAAGTCTTGAATTGCCAATACATTTCAAAATATTCTATGTCATTTATTATACTACATGTCAAGAGTTAAACAAACAAACATTTATTGAGCATGGCTTGCAAAGATACTAAGGCAAGGTTCTGACTTCAAGAAGCTCAGTTTATTAAATTGTAAGTTATATCCTCCATGGATTCAATTGGAGAATGTTTCATTATTAAATGATTTAAAAACAGAGTGCAATTCCCTGAACACTCATATCCATTGTGATGTCTAGGGATGATAACTGGGTTCCCCTATTTTTCCCCTCCTACCTGGTCAACTCCAGGTTAGTCAGTTACCCTTCAAGAAGGAGTGCAAAGCTTTTACTGCACTTGGGTAGGTCAGGAAAGTCTTACTCCCTCTTTTATGTCACTGCCTTGCTGAGTATGTGTTTCTCTTTTAGTCTCCATCACTCCACAGTCAACTGTTTCATTCATGCTTCTGCCTCCTTTACTTGAGCTCCTTGAGTGCTAGTCCTTGACTTTTGTCACTTCTACAACCAGCATCTAGTTTGGTGCTTGATTCAAATCACACTTGTTACCTGAATATAATAAATTAAGGGAGGTTGCTGTTTTAATATGTTCATGTTTCTCTGCATGGAAACACATATTCAGTCTATTCTGTTATCCAGAATATTTGGGGAGATACAAAGTAAGGCAGCATGTAGACCAAACCATTCCATTTAGGTCTATGTGGCTCTGGGATCTGCCCTTTGTTACTACATGTAAATCTATCCCATCTCTTCAAAGCAATGTTCTCCTCACCATAAGACCTAATATTGTGTTGTTATTGTTTTTTTTTTCCTAATGAACCCATGTTTTAAACTTTTGTTTATTTAATTGATTGCTTGTTTTGTTTGCTTGTTTGAATGTCAAACTTCATTTAGTAAGACTTATTTTTCTTTTTTCTTTTTTTATATATATTTTATTGATATTTTATAGAGAGGAAGGGAGAGGGATAGAGAGCTAGAAACATCGATGAGAGAGAAACATCAATCAGCTGCCTCTTGCACACCTCCCACTGGGAATGTGCCCGCAACCAAGGTACATGCCCTTGACCGGAATCGAACCCGGGACCCTTCAGTCCACAGGCCGACGCTCTATCCACTGAGCCAAACTGGTTTTGGCAAGACTTATTTTTCTTGCTACGATTCTGATCAGCATGAAGAACCAAGATTACTACTCTGGGTTAATAAAATGCTGCCCAAACAAAGAAAATTAACATGTTTTGTTAGACTGTGCCACCTTTCATCAGTAAGTGCATGAGTTATTTCTGTGTTTGAAATATTAATAACTAGAGGCCTGGTGCAAGAATTCGTGCACTGATGGGGTCCAGCTGGCCCGCCCGGATTGGGGCCAATCCAGCCAGGCCGGCTGGGGAAGGGGCCGCGGGCAGTTGGCTGGCTGCCCCCCCCCCCCCCGCATCGGGGTAGGGGGGCCGATTGGGGGCAGGGCCGGCCAAGGGGAGGGACTAAGGGGAGGGGCCACTGGCAGTTGGCCAGCTAGTCCCGCCCCCTGGTTGAATTCCTGGTTGAACTCCCAGTCAAGGAGACAATCTGCATATTAGCTTTTTATTATATAGCATGGTTTTAGAAACTCCAATAATGCTTTTACAGGCCTCTAGAAGTATGTAGATCATGGATACCCAACCTCAGCTTGGGAAAATATTAGTAATCATCAATAACAGTGATTGTCTGAGTAATCATGAGCGACTCCATTGTCTGTTAACTACATGGCAGGCACTTGTCTCAGCTCTGCCACTATGTGACCTTGGAAAAGTCACAAGATCTCTCCATGTCTCAGTTTCCTATTTGCATAAAATAGGGAAAGTATCTATCTTCCTCTTCAAGGGGGGGATTTTAAAGATTTATACGATTTAATTAAAAGCATGAATGAACTCCTTACTAAAGTGCCCTGTGCCTTTTTTGGAACACTGTCCTGCCCTCTAAGTGGTAGGTAACTATTACTATTTTTCAGACTTCCTCTAGCCTGTTCCCTTTGCCAACTTTCTCCCTGCATAACCACCCATGGAGCACTAGATTTTAAGGACGAAATTTAATAGGATCACATGGCCCGGAGAGGAAAGAATTAAGGCAAGTGAGCTCGTGGGTTTCCATAAATCACGTAGAATTTAATTGGAAGCTGTGGTGTTTTCTGTGGCTGGAAGACAAGAGAACGGAGGCAGCTCATTACATTGATATGTCAGGCCTGATCAGGTGAGAGTGAGAACTGGAGAGAGGGCCAGCAGAGACTGATCATCCGTTACTTAGACTTAAGTAAATCAATTAGCTGTTGATGAAGGTTCATGAGGAATCTACACAGTGCTATGTTCATAAACAGGATTATTGGTTGAGGTGGAGCTGCTAAGATGAGCTCGGAGTGATTTTCCCAGTGAAATATGATATTCCAGCTCTCTCTTGGGCTCCCACTGAGAGAGAAAAGAGGAAATAAAAAAGCCAACAAATTAATACTCCACCAATTCGGATTTGTGGAAGCCTTCACAGAAAGAAGCCAAAGTCTACTTGACCAGTTGAGCCCAAGTCTCCCACTTCATCATAAATGAAATTTATAGCTGGCTCTAAGAAATGATAAAACTCCATGCATTCTGATTTTTAACCTCACAATACTGTATCTTCTCACCAGCCTCTTCCAACCTTCCCCTTGCTCGTTCATTTTCTCCCTCGGGCAAGTCCATGGCCGTGAGGGTCACTGTTTCAGCTCTCCTGTTTGGACTGCTTTCATTCAGCTCGTGGCCTGTGAATTGCCTGGATAGAGGCTGCAGGCAACACTGCTGAACAGCTTATGCATGGAACAGAGACATGAGAAAAAGCTTTCCTCCTACAGTTTGTTGAAACTCTAGGCCATGAACTTTGTGGGATTGATGATGACATGTCAATATGCACATGCACACGTTATCACTGACTATGAATGTCCTGAGGTGGCCCATTCTGTTGAGAATGAAGATTTCTGTCCCCAACTCACTTTGCCATTCAATGTCCAGGCTGAGGAATTTAAGATTTTAGAAGTTGGCTTTAATTTCATTTTGTGGGAACAAGGTGAGGACCTCTGGTACATTGAATATCTTTAGAGTCATACTGATCTATTTAAAATCTGTAGTAAGGGATAACTAGTTTTAGCATGTAGCTAATTGCACCCACATCTGTATTCTTAGAAATTGTCATTTACACGTTACCCAACAGGTCTGAGGACACAGAAGCCTACTTTTAAAACCACACATCTTCCGGGCAGACATGTATTATTTTTATATAATGAAGCAGTTGTCTGACTAGCAATATAACAACTCAGGTGTTTTTAAATAAGTAGAAAATATGTAGCAGGGATACTTAATTCTGCTTCTGGAGCAGACTGATAAATGTAGCCAAACATCTTTATTTTTTTACAGTACATTAAGGGAACATTTCTATCCAGTCAAGTCATAGATCTTCACATTAAGGGGAAGTGTGTTCTTATATTGCGTTTTTTTTCTTAGAACTGCCTTTGGAAGGCATCCTATCACTGGGAGTCCTAGTGGTGTTATTCTGCGGGAGGAAACTCAGCCCAAACTTGACTTGAATGAATTGGGCATCACAGAATGGTGTCTTTATGCCCCTTGCCACCAAAGGCTTTGTCTGCAGGAGAGTCTTCCTTTTTTTTTTTTTTTACAAAAAATGGACATGATGTTTGAAACTGGATGAGAAATAGATGGTTTGCCAAACTATTCTCTCGACTTTTGTGTACTTTGAACATTTCCATAATAAGTAGTTCTTTCAAAGAAACTGGCAATAAAAGGGGAAAAGGATATCTATGGGAAAACTATTAAAATTCACTTTCCATAGATACATGGGCACTCACTGTGTCCTGGACTGGGAACTAAGCAGTATAAAGTAGAAACGAGAAACTGTCCTCAAGAAACTCATTCCCTGGTTGAAGTGAGAGATACTTGCTAAGGAATGAATGTATGAGTTCCCCCAAAGTTCATATGTTGGAGGCTAAATCCAATGTGATAGCATTAGGAAATGGAGCCTTTGTGAGGTAATTGGTTCAGGAGGGTAGAACCCTCATGAATGAGATTGGTGTCTTTATAAGAAAATCCACAAGAGAGATGATCTCTCTTTCAAATTCCAGATCTCTCTCTCTCTTTCTCTCTCTCCCTCCATCCCCCCCACACCCCTTTCCACACCATGAAAAAAATGGCCATCTGCAAACTAAGAAGAAAGCTCTCACCAGACACCAATTCTGCTGGAATCTTGATCTTGGACTTCCCAGCCACCAGAACTGTGAGAAATAAGTGTTAGTTGTTTAAGCCCCTGGTCTATGGTGTTTGCGATAGCAGCCTGAGCTGAGACCCTACTGTAATTGTAGTCTTGGAGACCACACGAGCTGTGATGGACCACCTGGCACCACAGGCAAACTGCCCTAGGAGTAAAGTTAAAGGGAAATTTTATTTTAACTATGGGACTCAGAAAATTTCCTAAAGAAGGTGATCATTGAGTGGCTATTAAAAGATAATCATGACTAAAATTCCAAGGATGATATACACAAAATAGTACAAATATAGATTAAGAAGTATAGAGATATAGGGAGTATTCCGTGTTCCCTCCCCCCACCACCCCTCAAATGGGGTCTGGAATGATGTCGGGGGGTGGTGCTCCCTAGGATTCAGGGGGAAATGAGGCTAGAGAGCTGAGTTAAAGGCACATGATACCCAGAACATTAAATCTCAGGATGAGGCACATGAAATTTAACTTGGAGAATCAGAAACTCCTTCGATAAATGAAGTAAAGGGAGTAGAATGCTCCCAATTTGGTTTTAAAAGAATAACGTAGGTAGCAGTGTAAAGGATTTCGGAATTTAAACTTTTTAGCCAGAGCTTCCTCGTTGGTCAGAGCCCTGCAGTGATTTCACGGCCAGGCGGAGAGCCTGAAGCAAGTTGGGTGGCAGACACAGAAAAAGGTTTAGACACAACTCAGCACACTAATTGTGGGGATGATGTACAGTCTATTGCTACACAGCTAGTAGCTAGCTAGACTCCCAAATTATTCCCTCTTACCTTTGATTTAAAATGGTTTTCTTACTCTGCCCAATCGCAGCTGGAAATGGCCTCCCAGCTCAATTGAGGAATGAAAGAAGGGAAGTCAAGGTCAGAGAGAAATAGAGAGGGAGAACATTAATGAGCCATGTAGGATGAGGTGATGAGGGTCCAGGAAGAAAGAACCACTGATGGTCAGAACAAGGATGACTCGTTCAAGACTCCATTGAGGAATATGCAGAGTTGAAGGGACTAGGACAGGCCTTGTTGCCATAGCAATGCAGCCTCTTTTTCCCACCCAACTCTCTCTCATTTGGTACCACAGCTCCTGCAATCTGAGCATCACGCAGGTCCATAACGTCTTCCTGAACCTCATCTGGGCCCAGTTCACTGCATATGGACCACCATTCAAAGAAGTGGTCAGGGCTAGGGCATGAGTCAAAGAAAGAGTCCTAATATCAAAATGGTGCCTCAAAGTGAAGCAGGAGCTTTCAGATGTGTTGGTTCTTTATCCTTATTAACATCTCTAAGATTTTTCTCACTTTTTACAGATGCTGAAATTGAGGCACAAGGGGCTACGTTTTTTTTCCCCTCTCTCCACAGTTGTGTGGCCATTGGAATTTGAACCAGGCCTGACTCAGATGTATGTTCTTCTATGAAATATTGTGACATTTCCCCATATGTATGGGCTTTGAATCCCACGTCCTAATGCCTTTCTTTTATTCATTCACGCATTATTCAGTAAACACATATTAAGTGCCAACTAGGAAATATGTCAGGCACTGTGCTAGACATTGGGGGGAATGGTGGATCCATATATACACAATTTCTGCTCTCATACAAATTAAAGAGAGAGAGATACATTTCTGAAATAGCAAATAAACCAGAGGAAGGAAAAAACTGAAACCAGCACTCAGGGAAAAGAAACACTTTTATAAAGTCCCCTTAGACTTTATAATGACCTAGAGAAAATCACTAAGCACTTACTCCACGCCTAACCCTCTGCTAAACCCCGAGGACACAGAGAGAATGTAGTGTGTCCTCCAGGAACTTTCTGTCTAGGACAGGAAGGCGCCTGGAGACACAGCAATTCAGTGTGACGCGTGCCAGCAACACGAGGCCCGGCAGAGAAATTAGCTGTTTGGAGACACAGATCTAGGATCAGAGAAAGGTTTTCAGAGGCTGTTACCACTGGAATGGCTTGCACAGAAGGAGTTCAAGTTCCTCAGGCACGTGTAGAAACATGCCTTCAATACGGTGCATAGAGTCAGAGCACTGGAATGATGGATACTGAATATAAGGAGGGTCTTTGAGTTCACAGCTCTATTGCAATATCTTGGTGGAAGCTTAGGGTTATTTATTTATTTTTTATTGTGGCTTAAGGTTAATTTTCGTTGCTAGACCACCTTGTGTGTTTCTAAACCAGTGTGTATCGGTATCTCCTTGAATTAACAAAAAAATAATGTTATGATTAAAAGAAAAAAATTCCTATTTGGATCAGGATGAAATATTCAAATTTGAAAACTTAATGCATGAAGAGGATTCAGCAGCATGTCCCTCACTGTCTCCTGGTGGCCAACAGGAAGTGCTAAGTCTGACTGTGCATGACAGATGTCCTCAGATTTGCAGCCAGGTCACCCAGTCACGTTGTGTGGTGAGAGTCAAGTTCAAGAACCCCTCTGTGGTTGGAAAGAGTTTGTTTTAACCAAAGAAGCTAGGGGTCGATGGCCTCTCAAATGAAACAGATAAGGCAAACAGAGGGTTCTTGTCAGAAACAAATGTTATGTCTCTCCCTCCTGAAAAGCTTACAGATAGTATCAGTCGGAGTCTACTCAGGCCTAAAAAGGAGACCCTGAGAAGTAATATTAACCAGACGCTTGGCAGATCATTTATTTATCTCCCACTAAATTCAATAAAAAGACCCATATATAAATAAGGGAAAATAATGCAACTGTTAGTAATTTATCACTGGATAGAAAGCCATTGTTGCCCTTATCTCTTCAATGATGTTCTATTTCCAGCTGGTCATGGATTATGGGTTATGACATCTTTCCCCTGTGGCAAGCAAGGTCCTACAGCTCAGACCCCATATTCCAGAGACCTTGCGGGCAGCCCAATGTTGAGGCCTGGAGTGTCTCATCCATCCTCCTTGGGAGAAAAAGACATTATTTCTAAGAAACATTTATTCTTATCGTTTAGGTGCCTCTGAGAGAGGTGTGTTGTGTTTAAAGGCTCATTAAAGAGGCAGCATTATATTAATTTCCACACTTCTCAACTTCTTTTTGGCCATTTAGTAAAGGAATGTGTTCAAGTTGGCTTCAGAGAAATGAGTGAGATAGAAAAATTTGGCATCTAAGAAAATCGGAGGTCTAGGAATCAAAACGGTGGCCTATTTGTTTGATCATGGTGTTAATTTATCGGTGAAGACAATGACAGTAACAGGTAGTGTTTACTGCATACTCACTGCATTCTAGACATCATTTAAACTTTAAATCATTTTACATGAATTATTTTATTCAGTTCTTCCCACAAACTTCCGTGTGGGTATTTTTAATTTTATTGTATCAAGGAGGAAACAAAAGCCTCAGAGGATGAGTACCTTGTCCACTGTCACAGAACCAGTCAGCAATGGAGGGGAGACCTGAATTCAGGATCTGATCCCATTGCCTTTCCTGTTAGATGAGTTGGGCAACCTAAAAAGTTTCTCTGGTGGTAGTGCATGCTGAGGAAGTGAGACCACAACCAATGCCTGGAACCCCAAAGAGCAGAGCAAAGCATCTGAACTTCTTAGGGCTACTTGGAGCCACTAATGTTTTCAAGAGTGAAGATGACATGGGGATATTTGAATTTCAGCAATCCCAGTCTCTGAAAGCACTACAGTAAACAGGCAGGAGTGAGACGCAGGGGTGGGCAAACTTTTTGACTCGAGGGCCACAATGGGTTCTTAAACTGGACCGGAGGGCCAGAACAAAAGCATGGATGGAGTGTTTGTGTGAACTAATATAAATTCAAAGTAAAGGAGTGGAGGGGAGAGCAAGAGAACCGGATAGAACAGCCGGATCCGGCCCGCGGGCCGTAGTTTGCCCACGGCTGGACTAGGGAGTCCATGAGGTAGGAAGGCCAAATCATTGGGCCACTGAGTATTTGAAGTAGGAGAGGATTAAGACTTTAAAGAAGACAATAGCCATGAGGATGGACAAGAAGGCATATTTTAAGGATTAATTGATGAGATGTTCTGACCCCCTGAATGAATTATCTATGCCATAAGGTCAATCCCTGAGTCCCCTTTCTTAGTAGCATCTTTCATTTGTCTCTTAAAACAGTGTATTCTCGATGCTTTGTTGGAATATTTGAGTTCTTTCTCAGCCTTCTGACATTTGCAGGGAAGGAGAAAACCATGTTGAAACATCAGTATCACTAATGTAAGAGCCACCAGTTTGGCTGTATTCTTGGCATCTCTGCTGGAGCTGTCCTGCTGACCCTCTGTCCATTTGGCAACAGAGGTAGGCCCCTGGGTGAGATGGAGTAGAACACAGATGGTGGGCATTTTCAGTCTTGTGAATTGATAAAGACTATAGCAAGAAAGAGGAGCAGATACATAAAAATGAGCAAAGACAAGAGATGGAGAGAGAGTCCTAATGACATGTAAGGTTCAAGTCCCTGCCCTTGAATGTCGTAATATACACCATAGCCTTATAATAATACAAACTTCCCCCTTGCCACTTCTTCTGGTTAAAGATGATTTTAGTTGCTTGAAACCAAAAGACTCCTAACTAAGAAGATACTATGTCTACCTTGTTCTATAGGGCCATTGAGATCTTCATAATTTCCTTTTTCCCAACTTCTTCCCCAGGGCCTTGCAAATTAACCAACTTCCTGGAAATGGAATGGGAGGAATGATAGAAAGTATGGTCACTGGGGCAATATTACATCCCGTGGGCAAATTTAAAGGGAATGCTCAATTATTGAGCTTCCCTCTACTCAGGCATGGTACCAGGTACAAATACTATGTCTGAATTAATTTGATAGGCTTTAATAGAGATATTTAGAAAGCATACATGTATTTGTGCTTTTGTGGACTGATCTATGAATACCCAGACCCTCTCAATAAAATCTATGACTGCATAAGTCTAGACCAGGGGTGGGCAAACTTTTTGACTTGAGGGCCACAGTGTGTTCTTAAACTGGACCGGAGGGCTGGAACAAAAGCATGGATGGAGTGTTTGTGTCAACTAATATAAATTCAAAGTAAAGGAGTGGAGGGGAGAGCAAGAGAACCCTCCGCTCTTTCGCTCCGCGGGCCGGATAGAACAGCCGAACGGGCCAGATCCGTTTGTGAACTCTAGACCATCAAAAGAAAAAAGCCCTCTCACTCTCTCTTTCTCTGGGCCATGCCATCATAGCTGAGCCTACTAGATGCTGCTGGATGAACTTATGACCCTCCCTAGACCAGACAAACAGAAATCAGCACTTTCAGGGACCTCAAGGTGGCCAAGATGCAACATACCCAACCTTTAATGGCAGTGCCTTCATCCCCCTGCCTGGAGTTCTGATATTGTAACTATTGTTTATCTCGGAACCAGAAACCCTCTTCTTACCATCCCGTTGAGTGGTGGAAGCTGTAACTAAATTTTGCTTTCATTTTTGGATATCCACCGTGTCTTTTTCTTTGTATAAAAACCTACTCAAAAGACAAAATACCTTTCAATAATTCAACCTGAAGAACCAGCAAAGTCATCATTACGTAGATATAAACAAGGAATATTCTACAACAGTTCTTCCCCTCAGCACAGACAAGAAAGCAGACTGAGAACACCCGGCATCTGGTTTGATAGTGGGCCTTCGCCACAGATGTTACATGTCTTAATGTTTCAACACCACATGATTTCAAAAGACTGTGTCCCAGACCCCATGAAAATAATAAGAAAAAATAGAGTGTAATTTATCCTGACCCGGAGATGAGGACATGAGAAATGTTCATAATTCAACTGTCACTTGGGCTAAGTAGAATGACCTTGGAGATGTTCAGGTCCCATGAAGCATGTGCTCCAGCATCTAATTGACACTTGGAACACAAAGAGTATGACCTTGAAGAGTTGAGACATCTCCAAGACTCAGACAGCCCTCTGAGGTCCTGAGCACTTATTTCTTCTGTCCTACCATTGCAGTGGGACAGAGTAAATAATTTTTGACATCTGAAGATGGTCTCTCCATAGTAATTGTAGCTAACATCTCTTACATATGCTCTGCCACTTTATGCACTGTATGCAGGTGATCTAGTAGTCAACAACCTTAGGGGTTAATTCAGTATTTTACATATGATTAAACTGAAGCACAGAGAGAGTAAATAAAATTTGGTCCAAGTTACTCAGGGAGCATGTGTGACTTCAATCCAAAGAGCCTAACTCTGAACCTGTGCCCTAACCACTACCTCCTGGAGATAGCAACTTCGGTTCCTGGATAAAGGAGACGAGGAGAGGGAACAAATATTTGAGTACCTATTACACGCCCAACACTATATATTAGGTGCTGGCCACTTTATGTACATTATTTGGCTTAAATGTCAATATAACCCTATGAAGCTTTGAGGTTGAGTGACTTGCTCTTGTGGTTAAAAGAGGAGCCCTCACTTAAACCCATGTCTGCCTAGCTCCAAAGCTCAGGGTCTTTGTGCTACTGAGTAATGTTTCCCTGTTCTTTTCAAATAATCTACCATCAGATGCATCCTTTAGTGGAAGGGAAAATTGGTACATTTACACAATGGAATACTATGTGGTTGCAAAAAAGGAACTCTTACCATTTGCAACGGCATTCAGGCGTCCTCAAACTATGGCCCGCGGGCCACATGCGGCCTGCCGAGGACATTTATCCGGCACACTGGGTGCCGCTGCCTGTCCTGCTTAGCAGCTGACTCATCCCGGGCCCGCAGTGCACATAGGAATTTGTTCACAGTTTTTTTTAAAACTATAGTCTGGCCCTCCAACGGTCTGAGGGACAGTGAACTGGCCCCCTGTTTAAAAAGTTTGTGGACCCCTGGATAGATGAACCTGGAGAGTATTATGCTTAGTGAAATAAGCCAGTCAGAGAAAGAAAAGTATCACATGATCTCATTCATATGTGGAATCTAATGAACAAAATAGATACAGAGATGTAGAAGCATGGGGCAGACTGACAAATTTTAGAGGGAAGGCAGGGGTGGGTGGGGAGCAATTAATCAGAAAATTTATATGCATATATGTACAGCCCATGGACACATAAGGCCTGGGAGGGTGGAGGGAGTCAATGGGGGAAAAAACCCAAAGGGGACATCCATAATACTTTCAACAATAAAGATAATTTTTTTAAAAAAAGAGAAAGAGTGACAAAATCCCTGACACTAACTTGAAAGGTTAGTGAAGGAATTTGAAATAATTTGGGACAGATATTTTTAACTCAGTGATACTCCTCAAAACTGCCCCTCCTCCCCAAGAGTCTTGGCCTACCTCCAACTCATGAAGATATTCTCCTGTTTTATCCTAGAAAGTTTTAAATTTTACATTTAAGTCTCAGATCCATCTAAATTAATTTTTGTTTAAGGAGTGAGGTAGGGGGTCAAGGTTTATTTTTTTTCTATCTACTTATACTTATGTTCCACAAAAAACAAGTGACTGGCCTCCCCAGTGTTGCTCAGTGGTAGAGCATCCACATAATGAACCAGGAGGTCACGGTTCCATTCCCAGTCAGGGCACATGCCTGGGTTGCGGGCTAGATCCCCAGTGTGGGGCATTGCCGGAGGCAGCCAATCAATGAGTCTCTCTCATCATTGATGTTTCCATTTCCCCCTTCCTCTCCCTCCCTCTCTAAAATCAATAATAAAAATATATTTTTAAAAAAACAGCTGACTGGATATATGGGAATCTATTTCTGCACATTCTTTTCTCCCATTGATCAAGCTGTCTATCCTTGCCCCAATACCACAAAGTCTAGAGGAAAATAAAGGGACCCAACATCTCATAGTAATAGGACTTCCTACTATACAGGGCTAACATTGCCAACATTTGGGTCTATTTTGCTTTTGGACACAGGCATATGTTTTTAACAGAATTCTTATAATACTATGTATATAAATGTTTATCTTGATGTCTTTTTTTTAACTTAACATGATAAGAGGCAAATTTTCCATGTCATTACATATCTTTTGAAAACATTTTTTATAGCTACATACAGTCCATCATTTCTACTTAACATAATTTACTTAACCATTTTGGCATGCATTCCATTCCCACATTTTTGCTATTTATAAATAATGTTGCAATGAACATATTTGTGCATAAATATTCATGCGCATTTCTGACTTTTCCCCAAGAAGAAAAATGACTGTGTCAAAGGGCATGAACTTTGCTTAGACTCTCTATATATTCTGCCAAATTACTTTTCATATTGATTGATTAACAAACCCCCCACCCCCAACACTTTATATGAATGTTTATTTTTCTGCATTCTTGCCAAAACTGAATATTACCATTTTTAAATCTTTGCTAATTTTATAGCTAATGCAGTTCTTTATTCATATCCTAATTTCTTTTTACTTGCTTTCCAGTAAAACTGAATATTTTTGCATATGTAGCTATTTGCATTTCTTCTTCTGTGTCTTGTCTTGCTTGTATCTTTAGCCCAATATGCTATTAAGAGTTGGTGATTTGTTTTCTTAATGATTCCTATGTACAAGACCACTTATAAATTAATTTTTAAAAACCCTCTGTCAGATAAGGATTTTTGATATTTCTTCAATAAATTTTATATATACATTTATAATGTTCCTCTTCCCAGGGAGCTCATGGTGATCACAGTGGATCCTGAATGCAAATAACTATAGCGCCTACAAAGAATAATAAGGGAATTCAGATGAACTGTTGTGGGCATTCAGATAAGGAAGAGAACATTTCCAGCTAAGAGAAACAAAGGCTCTTGCAAAAGGGGTGGTCTTTGTAGCTGTGCCTTGATGCACGAACTATGACAGTAGATTTCAAACTTTAAGATTCATCAGAATCACTTCAAAGGTTTATCAAGAGAGACGACTGCTCTGAGGTAGGGCCTAAAATTCTGCATTTCTAACCTACTCCCAGCCAATTCAATGTTTCTGGCCCAGATTTTGAAAACCATTGAATGAAGTAAACTTGGGAAGAAAGTGTAAAGAATGAAAGGGAAAAGGAAATTCCAAACAAGAAAGCAGACTCATGAAAACCTGAATCTCTTATTCAGGAGTTGGCAGTCTCATTGGGTCCTGTGATACCCCCCCGCCTCCCCCTTGGCAAAAAAAATATCTACAGCAACTTGGGCATTTCCCCTCTTCCTATGTTATAAGAATTCATAGGGAGAGCAGTGGAATTCCTTAAACTTCTCTCTAAGTATTCTATTTTTATCCCAGATTTACATGCAACATATATCTAATTACAGAAAGAAAGAAAAGAGAAAAGAAGTAAGGTGTCCCAATCTCAGTAATTTTGGTCCACATTCAAGTTCACTCTATACTAATGTTTTTAAAATCCACCCTTTTCTTTTAGTTTTTAATTAAATTTAATTTTAAATTAACATTATTTTGAAAAGAACTAATGTAAATACACAACCAGTACTATTTACCCTAAGTTAAAAGGTACATGTAAAAAATAAATACCGTGAAAACAAAATCTTGATATTAAATTTTAATTAGATATTATTGCCAGTGATAGGTTCTGAGCCTGAAGTCTAATCAATCTTAGTTAAAAAGGGCCATTAGTGGAAACCAGAAAGAGGTGGAATTACCTGATAAAATATAGGATACTCAGTTAAATTTGAAGTTCAGATAAACAAGTACTTTTTTAGTATAGGTATGTCCCAGGCACTATTTGGAACATACTACTAAAAATGTATTTATTGTTCATCTAAAATTCAGATTTGACAAGGGTAGTTTATATTTTTATTTGCTAAACTGGCAACCCTAGAAAGGGATTGACGACTTAGACCTTTTCTCCTAGACACTTTCAGAAACACTGAAAGAAAACTGAAAAGGAAATAACTGTGCTTTGATGTGTCCTGGTATCATTTAATGCCTTGTCTATGTGATGACTAAACTAAGGCAGCAAAGCAGAAAGATCCCTCCGGGAGCAGGGCCCCTGACTATAAAACACTGCCTTAAATCATGGAAGGGAAGCAGAATGAGAAGAGGCTTTTAGACTACAGTGGGCTCTCTGCAGCCAAGACTGGCATCTGTGCTTTTGAAGACACCAATTGATCTAACTTTTGCATACCAGGAGAGAATCTAAATCCCTGTGGGGACCATAAAGGGGGCTGCAGGCAAGGAGAAAACAGGAGATGAGTAGGCAAGTCCTCGAGCAATTAGTCCGACTAATGGGGAAAGTTTACACATAAATGGCTGGGCTTTCAAACCAGCCTTCTTTAAGAAAACCATCAAATCCCTAGATGTCAATTGAGGTTAATAAAAAATTCTAAAGTGTTTCTGCTTGCCTGCAAAATTACTCCTTTCTGGGTTAAAATTAATTCCTTGTAATCTTAATGCCCGCTAATAAAACATTCTCATAAACTATATGCAATCTGAGAGATTCAGAAGATAATGTTCTGTTGCGCATCATGTTGTTAGGTATGATGGGGGTGCCTCTCCAATCAGACATTAAGATTGTCTCTTGGATTCAGGTGTGTTTTGCCCACACAATGGGACTGAGGATAAGCACTGAATGACAGGAGTGAAGATAGCAAGACTTATCCAATCTCTAAGTACCCAGAATGTTGACTCTTCCTACAAGCACTGATGGCAGTATGAATCTCCTTATCTCCTCTTCTGGATTATACCACTAGTCAGCCTTCACCTATAGCCCTGGGGAGTCGAGCGGGTCTTACAATTAGGAACCAAATGGTGGAGTCATGCCACAGATTGTCAGCAAGTACTTTTAGTTGAAGGCTGAGTGTCATTTTAATGGAAGAGAATGGCTCTGATCTAAGAAATTTAAGAAAAAAAAATGGCTCATGGTAACAGCAATGTAGTGTGCCAGAGGGTTTACATAAACCCGCATATGTACATACTGCATAATTCCCACTTTACAGGTGATAAAACTGAGGCAAGGAAGATTTAAGTGGCTTATAGAGTCTATTGTCTCCAAATCCTACACAGCAGTAAACAGAAGAGATGGGAAAGAAAATATCTAACCGCAGGTCATCTTCACTGCCAGACTTCCTGGCCACCCTCACTCATGGTGGAGATGGAAGGACAAGTTGAAGACACCAGCTGCTTCAATTACCCACTTGCTTTGTTCTTATGGCACCTTCACCAAGCAATCTTCTAGTTGCAATTTGGCTTCTCCTGCAACCATTCAAGGGTGAGAAATTGGGCCGGTTGTGCCAACACACACCTTTCCATCTTCAAGGCAATAATAATCCTGGGCTTGCAAAGATGAGGACTAGACCTTGAATCATGATAATTTTACCAGGATGTTGTCAATGGGTGGCTTGCAATTCAGTTTCCCCTCTCCCTCGCAAGTCTTATGAACATGCAGGAGCTCTTACTCCCGCCCTCTCATTCTCTCTCCTCCTCCTCTCTCTATGCAGACCTGGAAAGCCCAGAGGATGGATTGTGAGTGAGAAAGAGCATTCTTTTGTGCCTGGCAGACGCCAGTCTACCTTTGTCCTTAATGTTATTAATTTCTAAGAAGGCAGTCAATTTGAAATGGGCTTCTAAATGCTCCTTCCCCCTTCCTTTCAGACTCTGAAATATGACATCCCTGTGGGTACCAGAGCGGGGCAAAGGCCATGAATATTCTGTGTCTTCCTGAAACCTTTATCCAGAAGAGGTCAGGGACAGCTCTTTCCTTTTCAAAATTCAAGGCAAGTGTCCAAAATGTTTATCCACGTGAATTTTCTTAAGCACCAAAATTGAGACTATTTAACTAGTTAACATTTCATTGTTATTTATTTATTCCATTGCTTGGTAAGCAGTTGTTCCATTCGTTTCTAAAAGAATTGGAGTTGAATTAAGAATATTAAGATATACCTTATATTTATGGAAGGTGGGATTCCTGGTTTTAAAATTTCTTTATTACTTTAGCTTATTTGTATTTTCTAGGTTGTCTTCAATCACCAAGTATTATCTTATAATATTTGAAAGTATTTTCAAACATAAACAAGAATGAAAAGAAGCCCCAGGCAACTTCTCGCATTACATCTGGGCAACTGTTGACATCCTAAGATCAAAAATTGAAACCAATATGTCTACCTAGTCCAGCGGGAGACAAGGCAGCCTTCATTTTGACTCACAGACAGGAAAGGGGAGTTTACTCTTGGCCTGAGCAGACTACTCTGAGATCAAATTGATCCCCAGCAGGCTCGGCATTGATATGGCCACTGTGTGAAGGGTAAGTGGGTCAACCTCAAGGTCAGACCAGGTGGTGACAAATAAGTGAGTTCCTCTGGGAAGATAAAACATATACATGACCCTCTTTCCAGCCCAGGGGGTTTAGCCAGCCTCTCTGGAGGACCAGGACATTCCTACCTTGTGTCAATCATCTCTCTCTCTCTCTCTCTCTCTCTCTCTCTCTCTCTCTCTCTCTCTCTCTCTCGTTAATGGCTGGCATTCCTGATTGGGTTTAGTGCTCATGGCTGGACTAACCTTGGGGACAGGCAGGCTAACTCACAAAAGCATCCACCTTTGGGTTGAAATAATAACAAGAACACTTTTTCCCCTGCTTTGTCAGGAATTTTGCCAGGAGGGCTGTGCATGCTACTTTATTAAAATCTGAGCGATGATACCTTGAGCTAATATTATAATGGCCCTTTGACAGGAGCAGAACAGTCTTGTCAGTGGCGCAGAGCCAGAACTTGACTGAGTGGGGAGTTATTCTACCCCGGACCCCACTCGGTCACTCCTGGTCTCAAGCTTTGTGATTCTGAGGATTTCACCTCCCGTGGGTTTGAGCAGCAGCAGCTCAGCATACAAAATGGTGACATCCTTGTGTTCTTACTTCTGTTTTAGTTCTTGATTTCATTCTAGCACTTTCTTTCATTTCCTGTGTGATCTTGGGCAAGTGTCTTAAGTTTTCCTTTCCTCAGCAACACAACCACAATCATTACCCACCTCGGAGGACTTAAAAGGGAATGGCTATGCCCAGGCCAGAGAGGCAGCTTCGCCTCCCTTGGTTAAGAGTTCGGCGCCCAGGGACAGCCTGGCCACACGGAATCCCAGCTCTGCTCCTCAGTGCAGAATAAGAATATGGAACACACAGAGTTGTTGTACATGTGAGTAAATGTGTGCCAAGGGGCTGGACACAGTACCTCTTTGCTCTTCCTGCATCAAGCTGTTATGATTTATTCCAAATAAAATCACCTTAACAGAATAAACAACACATATTAGATGCCCAGTAATGGGTAGCGATGTCCCTAAGCCTTTTATTTGCACAATTAGACACCATTTCAGATGATTCCACATCAATCACAATAGGGCATAGCTTCAGGAAGCCAATGCCACAGCAGCACCAGACCAGTATTTCAGTGTCTGCAGCGATCCCTCCCATCCTTCCCAGCTTCCCAGGGAAGCTCAGCAGCCCTGCAGGCAGAGGCAGCTGTGACCCTCAGCACAGCATTAGGAAATGCCTGTGTCACTCAGGGGAGGTGCAGCCAGGGATTCAACTGTCAGCCGAGCCTCTCAGGGAGTCACTTTCTCCCCTCCCCCTGGCCCCACCAGGGGCAAACTCAAAGAAACTTTACACAAAAAAGCAATTTACTTAGCCAGTCATTTTCTAGATTTGCTCAGCAATTATTTTAGCTATTTGTGTTTAAATGAAACTTTCTCCTTCCCTGCCCAGTGCCTTTCTGCTTCATAGGATAGGGAAGCCTTGGCAGCATTTTCTCTCCCTATAGCTGAATCTTCATGGACAGCGGCTGGGGCGGGGGGGGGGGGGGGGGCGGGCGTGGAGCGGGGGTTAGCACAGAGAGTGGCTTAGAGAAAACATAAGTTGCAGGTCCAGTTTGGGAGGCTCTCAGGTAGTGATTAAAACATAGACTGAGCAGTAGAATCACCTGGGTGGCAGGCAGCTTCCTGGATACCTGGGGTTCTGGCCTAGAGTTTCTGACTCAGTAGGTTTTGGGTAGGGGCAGTTGGAGTGATGGTAAATTTTGCAAACAACGCTCTTGGGGAGCAGTGGGGGAGGGAAGGACAACACATTGATTTGTGCCAATTTCCTGGTGTAAATTTCTCACCATGGCCAATTTCAGCTACTGATATGTCACTGAACAGAGTTGGGAAGAGATGTGCCCAAATGGTTCTTGTGAGCTGGTCAGAGCTGGTTCCAGGACACCACTGGGTCAAGGCCAATAAGCTGCATGTTTATTAGGTTTTCCTGGCTGGTTCTGACACAGTGGACACTGTACTAGGCTTTTTAGGAAGAGCAGAGATAGATAGAAAAGGACTATTCTTAGCCAGAACCAAAATTAATGTAGGTTTGGTTGTTGTGTTTTGTTTTGTTTTGTTTTGTTTTTGGGGGGGTGGGGGGGGGCAACACTTCAGTCTACAAATATTCATGTACCAGCATCTCCATTTCTGTCATATCCATGTACATGCTGTACTATTTGTTACTTACTTTTAATCTAATCAATATTTTATCCTTTTCTTTAATAGCATTGTATAAGAGCTTTTATCAGCACTTTAAGTGCAAAACTATTACTATTTGCTATAAATAAAAAGGAAGAGAGTGAAGAAATGATAATAAAAGCCATACTGTTAAAGTCTAGTTATATAACATCTGTCTACAGTTCTGAGCCTAAGACCTGCTTTCACTTTGTTAAGCCTTTGAGAGGCATTAAAATCCTGTTAGCACCGAATGGTGACATTCCCCTTTAGATAATTAGGATTGAAAAGTAGTTGAAAAGGGAGTAACTTCCTCTCTATGAGAAACAGTTATATAAAGCCAAGTATTAGCACAACTTAAAAATATTTCCCATACCAAATAACACTGAGCTTGAGCTCACCAAGTCTCCTAGAAAATGGAGATAATCATAGTGGTGAGCATGACAATGGTGATGATGATGGTGATGACTGTGATGGTGATAATGATGGTGATGATAGTGATGGTGATATGATGGTAATGGTGATGATGATAATGATTGTAATGATGGTGATGAGGATGGTGATAGTGGTAATGATTGTGATGGTGATAATGATTATAATGATGGTGATTGTGATAATGGTGATAATGATGGTGATAATGATGGTGATGTGATTGAGATGATGGTGATGATGGTAATGATGGTGATGGTGGTAATAACAGTGATAATAGTCATAATGGTGATGATGGTGATGGTGAGGAAGATTAGCTATCCATTACTGACATTTTACTATATAATGTACTTTAAGCCAAGTACTTCACTTGCATCACCTCTAATTTCCAGTAAAGAAACTGAGCCTTAAAAATATTAGTCTACTTGGCCTCAATCACATATGGATCGTGGAGTCATGATTGGATCCCAAGTCAGGCAGACCCAGAGACCATATTAATAACATGTACATCCAGTTTTTGCTGTTGGTTTCCTTTCCTTTCCTTGTGGCTTTGTGGAAGGATTAAGTAGTATTATGTATGCAAAGCCCCTGACCCACATCCAGCTAACATGAGATGTTGGCCTCCATATTTCATATGATGATAAGCTTGTGACATGTTCAAACTCTCCACATCCCCTAGACAGAGCCCCATAACTGATTTTTCCCTTAAAGTTATACCCAAAGCTGAGGTCCCTTTAGCCCCCAAATAAATGAAGGCTCTTCTGTGGCCTGCCACATGCTAGATACTAAGGTCTTATCATGACCCATGTACTCCTTAATCCCCCTGATCCCCAATCTAAGGCATCACATAAATGGAGAAACATTAACTTGGCTCCAGCTGATAAGATGTTGTTTTCCTTCTCGTTGACCTCCTGGAGATAACACTTTTGAACTTTGGTAAGGCATTTTTTCACAGCCAGCCAGATGTAGTTCTACAAAAAGGGCTAATGAAAATCATTCGCATCAAATTCTGAAATTACAAAAGGAGACAGATCATACCTAAAGACACTTTGGGTTTTCTGCACAACTCAATTTGTAATGGGAAAGCAAAATGGAAAGAGCATGCCAAACCCCATAGACCCCCAGCCTTCAACTAAAAGTGCTGGCTAACAAGTTATGTCTCCCTCACATTCCTGATCATAACACTGGCACAGACGTCCCAGAGCTGGAGCTGAGGTTGAATGCTGAGACAATCCACTGCCAATTTCTGAAAACTCTTACTGTGATGAGTTGCAGCCTTGATGGGTCTGTTTCCATCTCTAAAATGGGAGAGCAAAGCATATTTTCCTGCATCTCAAATTAGTATAATGATGGCACTAATAACAACTGTGATATTAATAATAAGCATCAGTTTTTGAAATTATTAAATGAACTGTCTGCAAAATAGCTTTATAATTTCTAAACAATCCTATAAATGTTGATTATTAATGGCACCCATTCCAGAGGAAGCTGTTTATTGAGAGGTTGAAATGAGTGGTGGTTATTCATCCGCATGTGATACATACAAAGGTCAAGGGCTGTAAGAGGTCTGGGCTGATGCTCCAAGCCTTTTATATGGCCTGGCTGTGGATGTCCCTGAACATTTCTGTTGCGTTATTAAGCAAGTCACTAAGGCCACTCAGATTCAAGGGAGAGGAAATAAGATTCCACCTTTAATCTCCCCAACCACACAAGCCCAAATGTGCTTAGGAACATGGTCACCAAATCAAAGGAGTGAAGGACATGACCCTAAAGTCCCGTGAACCAGAGTCTATGTGAGTTTTAAAGTTTCTAATCGGCCTATAAACATCTGGTCTGTTAGCAGCTGCATGAAAGGATGACTGAAAGTTTATTCAGAAAGTTTCCAGAGAATTAAATGCAAGAGATAGGAAGCTCGAGACATCCTGGATTATTTGGATGCAGGATTCCAAACCATCATAGGATTTTCTTTTTTGCCCCAAATCCTTGATTGGAGAAAAAGGGGATGGTTCCGATGACAGCCTGCCCAGTGCCCACCCACCAAGCCAGTGACAGAAAGTGGGCTCTGCAGAGGCCATTAGCAGGCAGCACACTGGAGGCCCTGGCCACGGCGTGGGCCTTGAATACAGAGCACATTTACGTGCTGCCCTGGCATCCTTGGGAACGCAGAATTCAGAGCGAGCAGGAAAGCCACCAGAAGACATCGCCCTGTGGCTAAGCATGACGAAGCTCTGAGAGACAGCTTTAGAATGCAGTCTACACAGAGGAAATTAAACAGAGGGCACTATGTTTAAATCCCCTTCCAGCGCTGAACATGGCAAATTAGACACCTGGAGTTCTCCAGGCTCTGCAGCTTCAGTGGCAAGAGGCCCAATCCCCATGCCCGCAACTTTCTGTTAACTGTACTCAAATGCTAGAAGTATCTACTGTAGCAGGAATAAGCACCACTGGCAATATGCCCTGCCCAGGCCTCACCCTCTTTCAGCAGTGCAGGGAGGAGGAGCATTCCAGGAGTGTCAAGCTGTCCCCCTTGGTGGGCTGGACCAGGTGCCCTCAAGGATGTGAGAGGTCTGCCCCCACCACGCCACCTTGGCAGTGAAAGGAACTGATGCTGGGTCAGCATCCAAGCAGGAGAGAAGGGGGAGGGGGCTAACAAGCCATGCCCTAGAAACAAAGTCAGATTTGAGGTGACGTGTGGGCCACAGGGAAAGCTCCAGGCCTTGGCAGAAGCAGTAGCACCACGCTGACAGGTTGAAAGACTGAGCGGTGTTGACACTTGACCTGCACACCCCGCACTCCCTCCCTGCTCACAGCAACGTCCCTCTCAGGCCTGCTCCCAGGACTTCCAGAGGCTGGAAGGGAAATGAACAACATCGACAAAACATGTCAGCAGTGTGCAGCCCCTTCTGGTATCCAATGGCATCAAATGACAGAACAACAAAGGAATTTTTTTCTCTCTTTTTATTACCCTGAATCTGAATTTCCCCAGTGTTTTCTACCACTGATCATTGAAGGAAAAGATGAATCCAATAATTCAATGATCAATTCAGCAAGGTTTCCTTATTATCTTAATCTTTCTCTTTTCCTTCCTCTTTCTTCCCTTCCGTTCTCCTCTTTTTCTCTTTTCCTCCATCCTTCCTCTTTTCCTGCTTTAGCTTTCATTATGGACTTCTGACGTATACCCTTAGACTTCTCATTATCCCTCCTCAGCCATTAACGCAGCACTGTACCTAAGAATATGCACCATGATGCTGGAACAAAGCCTGGAGGTGACCAGCTGCGTCTCAGGACCCATGCCTGGTGTTCCCCTCCTGGAGCCACGGCCCTAGCCAGGTATGTGGAAAAGAAAGGATTTCTCAGGGAAGGCAAGAACCTAACAACATGCCTGGGGAGTAGGGGGGGACACTTTGAAAAACCCATGATTCCAAAAAGGGAGTTTATCTCTACATAAATTAGGGGTGGTCTTGCTTGGCTTAACAAATAGGACAGAAAAGTGTAGGCTCTGGATGCATGTGGGACTATGTTCAAATCCTGTATTTGTCACTTTTAAGTGTGAAGCTAAGCCAGTAACTTAACCTGTAGATGGAACCATAGTAATTATATCATGATATTGAAGAGTGTTGAAATGAACTCGCATGTGGAGAAGCCCCTAACACAGGGCTTGACATAGTTGGGGCTCAATAAACACTTGTTTCCATGACAAGTAACTTATAGCCAAAGAGGTACCATTGTATAGTCGACACCAGTCTACCTCTCCAAAAATGTTACATCCAGGCAGCGAGTTCCCAGTGTCTGCTCTCCCTACAACTTCATTTATCAACTCATTTAACCCTCCCTTCCTTTCTTCCTTCCTTCCTTCCTTCACTGGTCAGCATTTATGAAATGCCTACTGCATGCTAAGTCTTACTAAGAGAGGCCAATAGAGATAGCAATAGGAACAAATGCTTGTTTTGTTCTTCTTGGGGAATCTGGACCTTCTGAAACAACGAGAGTAGCTGAAACGTAAGTTTTCCTATGACCTCATTCTTCCTTTATTATCATTGGCAGCATTTGCTATGTTTTAATCATTACCTAACGGAGTTCTATAGCGCTTTACAGCCCATAATCTACTTTCACATTTCATAAAAGTGCAGCGAGCCAGAGATGAAAGGGCCAACAAAGGGTGTATCACAAGCTCATCTTGCTTTGTTTCTGACCAGTGACCTACCCCAGGGGCTGGACAATGGGGGCACCAAGCAGAGTGTGTAGAGTCATTCTCTCTGCTGAGAGCAAAGGCGGAGCTGGTGTGTTTTCTGAAAAGTGCATCTGAGACTAGTTTGGACAGCAGGTTTGGGGCTCAGCAGCCTTTCCCAGCCCGGCCACTGACTCAGGCACGCAGGTGTGCACTGCACAACTTCCGTTACATAAATGAAGGTGGAAGTGGAGTCCCTTGACATTGCACTGTGCACAGCTCGCACAGCCTTACATAGCAGCCGTGCCTCCCCCTGTGTTACCTGGATATAAGTACAGCTTGTTGGACTCTAATAATCTATAATAATAAAAGCGTAATATTCTAATTAGACCAGACAGCTGAATGACCTTCCCAACGAAGCTGGGGCTGCGAGGGCCGAGCCCCTTGCACAAATTTCATGCATCGGGCCTCTAGTAAACTCAATAAATGAACTTCTGAGCCACATTGCCTCTCGCCAAACAGAATCAATGTCAGACACTGCTTGGTCTTGTATTTCCTTTTTTCCATAAGTACAATTTTAGTTGACAACTGCAGCCCAAATATATAAAGAATTAACTGGGGGGTCTGCATTGTGGGATATTGTATCTGCAACATTAAAATAAATATCCATGAACCTACGTCTCCATGACTCAGATTCAACATCTGGATAGAGCTCGGGTCTGAGCGCTGGAGGGGGTGTTAAGAGAATGCCTAGAGTGTGCTTCATTCACATGGTGGGCACCTGGAGCAGAGTGGGCACGCCACCCCAGCTCCCTGGGTGTCTCAGCGAAGTCCAGGCCAGGCAAGGAAAAGAAAGAAGCATCTCTTGGGATGGAAACCTGGCCCCACCCCTTCTGAGCTGTGGAACCTGTGTGTCCTGGGTTTGCTCCTCTGTAAAATGGTTTGCATTATACTTCGGCAACAGATTGTTGTGGGGTCTCAATCTATGCATGTTTGGGACAGAGGAGACTGCACTAATACCTAGTTTCTTCTCATTCATCCCCTCCCAGTGGCTTAGCTGGTGTGGCTCAGTGGTATGGTTGAGTATCGACCTATGAACCAGGAGGTCATGGTTTGATCCCCAGTTAAGGGGCATGCCCCAGGTTTGGGCTCAGTCCCCAGTAGGGGAATGTGCAGGAGGCAGTCAATCGATGATTCTCCCTCATCATTGATGTTTCTCTCTCTCTCCCTCTCCCTTTCTCTTTGAAATCAATAATATTTTTTCCTTTTTAAAAGTTAGGGAGTAAAGTAGTTGCTTGAGTCATATTCAAAGCTGATGTCAAGTCAACCAACATTTATTGGGGCTCTGCTGTCTTCTAATTTTTGGAATGGGGTCTGTGGATGGAAAAAGTTCTATCTCTATAGACCTGCACTTTATCAAATCATCTGGTGAAAAACCCAATTTTATCTTCTTTTCCAATTCATTGTATTCCCAATGGAAAAAAAAAACTGAATTACTAGCAAATGATATGTTTAAAACAATAAAATGCAAGCTATAAGGCCAAATTTTTATTCCTATTCCTATTAGATTCCACAGACAAAATGACAGTGTCCAATTGGTAGAAAAGTTTCTAAATGTGCAATAGCAATTTCTGTGCTTTTTTTCCCCATAGACAGCAACTAGCAGTGTGCAGACAATGGGCCACATATGCAGTGAAGTGGCAGCTAACGCAAATAGTGGGCAAGTGTGTGTTTGCTGTGTATGCCTGTGTGAATGAGTGGGCCTCGTTACTTCTGTGTGAGCCCAATGCACACTTGAATTTTTCTGGCACTTCTTGCTTTCTCTCCCAGCTTCTCAGTCTGCTTGGTAGAGACTGTATACAAATCCCTGGCTAAGGATAAACTCTTAGTAAGTAGCCACAGCAAGCCATTAAATGTGTGAGTGTAACGTGGGAATGTGAGGAAATAACTCCTCCACACACCTTCCCCTCCACCCTCTTACATTGCAGCCTTTACTCTCCATCATTGCTATGCATTGAATCCCTCAAAATGATCGAATGCCCCACCCATTTTACAGAGGCATACCTCGAAGATACTGCGGGTTCAGTTCCAGACCCCCACAATAAAACGAGAATAGAAATAAAGTCAATTGTAATCTTTTTGCTGGTGGAGGGTCTTACCTTCAATTTGTAAACAAAATTGCAACATCTGTGAAGCACAATGAAGTGTCTCACAATAAAACAAGGTATGCCTGTGCCCCCAATCGCAGAAACATATTCAGAGCAGAGTGTGACTTTGCTATTCCTAAAAGTTCAAGTTTACCATCAGGTAGGAGTTACAGTTAGGGGAGGGTTCAGAGCAAAGGTTGTCTCATGAAAACTAGACCCTTCACCCCACTCAGGAATGTCTCTTTAAAAAGGAAATAATTGTCCTCTTCTAAGATGATAAAAATAAATAAATAAATAAAACTACCTCTTTCTGAAAGAAAGCCAGTCACTGCTTTTAATAAACTCTTTGGCTACCAAGATGAAACAGGCAGACAACAACAACAAAAGAGATATTATTAACATAATTTTATATAATTGGATAGAGGGGTAATATTTATTTTAATATTACAGAGGAAATTTCCCACAATGCAGACCTGGATTAATTCTTTATATCTTTGGACTGCACTTATCAAATAAAATTGTACTTATGGAAAAAGCAAACACATAAATCTTGCCCCATTGTCAGCTGGCAACTCTCCGCAAGGGCTAATTGTATTATATATCTTCTGCAGCCATACCTCGGGTTGCCAGGCCCAAATGCATTATTATTTATTACATGAACAAATGCAATTTTCTTCTTGGAATCTAAGTTTGGAATTCCATGAAGGTGTAAACTGTGTCCCTCCTCTGTTCAGGAGGAAAGAGTAGGACCCCAATGAGTATAATCTGTTGTCGAATTCTCTCATGAGGATAAAAATCTAAGTTTCCCTTGAGAGACATCAAATCAAGTCTAGACGATGTGGCCTCTGAGGGCGGTTGGTGGAGGGGGTGGGAGGGTGGTGGTGAAAGGTGAAGCTCTTCTAATCCTCCTCTTTGAAATGCTCCTTCCCAGGAGGAAGACCTACTCCGGATTTGCCAGAACCTGAACCAGCATTTGACTTAGTCCTGTTTGTTGGCGGTCAGGGTCACTGTGCCTTTGAGTGCCTCATTATGTCTATGCTCCCTCTCATTATTCTCGGGCTCTCCCTCTCCTCTCCTTTGTCTCTGTAGGACAGGTTCACTCCTATACTGGAGGCTGATGGGTGGCCACCTTGCCCTTTCTGAGTCATTTGTCAAGCAGACCCAGGACTACTCTCAGTTGCAGGATGAGCAAACGGGTTCTTTTCTGCTCTGGTAACATTCTCTCAGGCCTAGTGGGTGTGTTATATTGGTCCGGAACATGTGTTAAGCCTAACCATGTTAGTGTAATGGATTTCTGCATCCTCCACCTTACTCACTCACCTGCACTGAGGTTCAGACACAAATGCCAGTTATTATAATTTGGGGTTTCTTTGTCAAATCCTTTGTATATCTATCTCCCTTAGAAAATCAATAGGGAGTTGACTTGAGCAAATGAAGCAGACTTTGGTCAACCCTAGGTTCCTTCCAAAGGGACATTTAACAACAATAAAAACACTAGATACATAAGCACTAAAAAACTAGCAATAAAAAACACTAACAACAGAGTTACTCCTCTGCTCTAGTTCAGCTAAGTGCAATTGGAACAGCTGTCATGCACTAGACACTCTGGGTTGGGAAGTTTTCACAGACTGTATCCTGTAACCAACACAGCCACTGTGGTGCATGACCTTCACCCAATCTTCTTCAGTATGGGGAAAATAAGACTCAAAAAGTTTGACTGCTACTCATACTGCTAAACTTGAAATCTGACTTCCCAATTCCATTCCCCAGAGTCTTTCCATTTCCTTGAAAGCAAGGCCCTGGGTAGGACAGACAGTGAATCTAGACCCTTGTGGGTGTTTTAAAAATTTTAAATAAATTGTTTAATTCATTCCTCCACCAAATCAAGAACTGGATGAAAACCAAAGAAATAAGTAAACACAATCCTGCTCAGAATTCTATCCACTAAGTAGGAATTCTACAATGGAGCACTCTGCTGGAGGGGGGTCATTTCCTGCCTTTCCTTCATTAACCCCATTAAAATCTCATCAACACAGAAGGAAATCAAAGGCAGAGTCAGAAAGAGAGATCGTGGCTATGCCTCCAGGATGAAAAGCCAGATGGTCAGGTCTCTCCACCAACCTGTCTGTCCATTCTTAACTATAAGTCCCATTGGCCACACTTCTCAGATGTGTAAGCTGTCTTCTTTATTTCTAGCAAAATGTCATCCCCACCCCTGAAGTTAGGCACATCTACAGAAAACAGATTAATAACCAGATTGAAATGTATCTTCAGTGCTTGGCAAAGAAGGAAGTGGTTGGGGTTTTTTTTGTTTTGTTTCTAGTAGGCAATGGAGGTCCAACTCATGGTTTGGGACAAAGGTACAGGAAAATGAAATGAAAACATTTTTCTGTTGGTTTACCAGAATCTAATCCTTGGACATAGCACATCCCATGAGAAGCATCGATACAATATTGGGGAAATTCACAGATCATTTCTGCACAATTTTAGAGGACATTGGGAGAAACAACAACCAAAGGAAAATTATTGATTATGTAAGTCAAGTAGGACATAGGACTCCTTACCAAACCTAAAGTGATATAACCTCCAGGGATCCTGGGGCCACAAAATTCAGAGAGCTTCTCAGATAAGACATGACTGATTTCCACAAACCTGGAAAGTACCTTGGACCTTGCTCCCTTCCATTCATAAAAATGCTGCTATCAGTGAATAAGCTCACCACCCAAAGCAATTGTAAATTCTTTGGCTCTTTAAGCTAAATCATTGTTTAACTCACCTCTCCCCCTTGAACCCTGGGAAATATTAACATGTTTTCCCAGGTCCAGGGAGGTACAAAGGTGTCCCTGATCCTCCCGAGATGACGACAATGGGAACTTCCATTTATTTGCCAATAACATTTGCTGCATTGATGATGTGCAAAGAGAAATGGTCAGAATTCTATGTAGAGAATCAAAACAGGCTCCATTATTTGTGGGACCCAGTGCAAAACCAACATGTGGACACTCTTGTTCAAAGATTATTCAGAGTTTTGAAGATGGCAACAGCAGAGCTTTCAACAAAGTGGGAGTCCTTCTGAGTATGGGGACCTGGGCAACTGCTCAGGTCACAGACCCACGTAGCTGGCCCTACTGAGAACTAATAATCAGCCATTGTCACAAATTCTGAGAATAATCTGAAAAGTGGACATATTGAGAAAATGTATATTCTTTATAATCAGCTGGTTTTGGGGGGCCTTCCCTGCCATGAAAGAGCCACTATAATGGCCTTTATCCCTCTGACTTTAGAAGCAATCTAAAGCAGGTCTCCATAGATCCCACATCTTGACCCTGAGCCGGGGGGACTTTCCTCTTTGAGATTTTAGGAAGAAAGGAGTGGTGAGTGTAAGGTAACTGATACAACAAAAGGAAGTGAGCATATTACTGAGGCTTGGAAGAAACTGACCTGACCTCCCCACCCAGCAGGTGAGCAGGCAGGGAATGGGCAGACAGAACTAAACCATTGCACTCCCATACCAGGGAGATGCAAGAGAGAGGAGCAGTACAAAGAGAATGGTTTTTTAAAAGAGGACAAGACACAGAATTTTAAAATTCTAGGAGAGCCACAAGTCACTCCAACGTTCTACCCTCAGCTTAGATGCAATGCAATTTAACCAGTGCAGAGGGCTATAGCAGGGACCAAACTCTTAAGGGGAATAAAATATG
Organism: Plecotus auritus; assembly: GCF_963455305.1. Classification (NCBI taxonomy): domain Eukaryota; kingdom Metazoa; phylum Chordata; class Mammalia; order Chiroptera; family Vespertilionidae; genus Plecotus; species Plecotus auritus. The sequence continues at coordinate 37,748,948 of NC_137785.1, read as the reverse complement.
AGAGATCTTCTAAAACTGAGACCCTTAAATCTGTTTTTCCCCTGTGGTTTAAAAAAGACAACCATTGTTTTTTTGTTTACTTTAGTGGCAGATGGATGCCAAGGCTTATGAATCAAGCGCTTTAACCTATCCACACTTTTACTGTGTATAGTTTACATAAATGCATGGTAGCCTTTAATAAACATGGTCATTATAAAGAGAATTCAATAACTATCTGAATCTTTAGCATCCTAAGAAACAGAACCAGAATATATAGATATGGACACATCAGCGATTAAAAAAGGAATACCCAGAACATACAAGGCACAGAGATTAAGGAGAAATATTAAAATATAGGGGAACAAAAACTGGGGGATCAAAACAAGTCAACCAATAATTGAGTCAAAGCCCGTCTTCTTTCTTTAGGGACCAGGTGATAATGGCAATATTTTTCCAGTGGGTTTTCTCAACTATCCCCTTAACCATGGCTCTAAACACAGATGTGCTGAGATATTACTGTCTCTTCTCCCAAGAGGGACATTGAACTAAGATATCGTCCATTCACTTTCAAGCAGACCCTGAATATGAGCACCTCGGCATTTGTTTGGGAAAAACATCTCAGCCCTCAATATTGAAAGGGTTTAGGGGTAGAGGCTGTATTCCAGGAACTTCCCCTCAAAAAAAATAATGTATACTTTGACATTTAACCAAATTAACAAACATTAACTGCACACAAAAGCCACTTTGCTGAATGAGCCATTTAACCCTATGGAACAATCCACCCGAGAGCTATGGGAGGAGAAGCAGCGTTGGCAATTCTCAAACATTAAGATACTTAGCTGTCTACACCCTGGCTCCTTCGAGGTCAGAGAAAGCTATGTTGCAGAAAAAGAACGTGAGTCCAAATTAGCAATTTGGCAGCATTCTTCAAAAAGAAAAATGTAACCTCAGGACTTTCCCAGCGCTCTCAGTTCCGTCTGCCAGGATGTGTCGATGGAGTACAGCCTTGTCTGTACCCAGGGCAAGGAGGTCGCTCCCCACAGCACCCCTTTCCTTGGCATATGTGTAAAAATTAAGAAACTTTTTCTCCATCTTCAATATTTTGGGGGGTGGGGGCACGTCTCTCTCTGGCTAATTGCTGATTTTCTCTTAGCCCAAGGCTATGACACTTTCTGTCACATCACTTTTCTTGCCAGCAGTTTCTCATCATAAAAATCATCTCTCCGTACTGTCTTCTCCAAGATGTGAGGGAATCGTAGAAATCCATGTCTACATCCTGCCCCCATGAGAATATAATTCTTGGAAACCGGTGACCTACAACCACAGCTTTACTTGATTTATCTTCCAGAGGGACAGGTTTTCTGTCCCAGGAGGGTGTGAATGGGCCATGTCTGTTTTATTCATCTTCTTATTTTCAGGGCTGGATTCCTCATATAGCCATATTAGTGTCTCAATAAAAGTTTAATGAACAGTGAGTGGTGAGGTGCCATGACTTACTATTTATTTCTTCCAAAAACGTCTTCCGAGGCAGAGTGGATTCTAAAGAAATCACACATGGCCACCAGGGTCAGCTTACACACAGATGGTAGCCATGCATTTTCTGCTTGTCCTGATAGCAATTTTCATTTTGGTTGTGCATACCCCAAAGTGCTGAAGTGAAATGCATGTCCACAGAATCCAGGACATAGGAAACCTGTCATTGGGTTCCCCTTGTCTCACTAACAGCTTCTTCAGAGAGAATGCATCCAGAATGAACAGTCCCTCTTGTAAAACATGGAAAGACCACTGAGTTCTGTCCTGCCCTCATTTCTTTCCTCCATTAGAAAGTTTCAAACGCTGGGCATGAAAATTCATATCTCCCACGTTTGTTGTCAATGTCTAATTCTATATTTAATTATTTTGAGCCTATTATTTTGCCCATACAGCTGCATGGCTAGTATATTACATTTCTAATGTGTTAATCCACCCAGTGTGTGGTACTTTATTAGGGAAGCCCTAGGAAATGAATATACCATCTTAAACCACAGGTTAACAGCACACTTAACTGTGAAACACCAAAAACTTTCCCATTAAATTTGGTAACAAGGCAATAATTCCTCAAGGATAATAATAACTGAGAGTATAACCTGCTGAACAGAAGGCCCCTTCCACTCATGCACATGGCAACCTCTGAATCCATTTACATGGTATGTGCAGTGCTTACTACTCTGCAAACAAGGAGAGAGAGGGAACAATACTAGTGAGGTCTTTGATGATTGTCACTATGCTTCCTCCTATACCAGCCGTGGGCAAACTACGGCCCGCGGGCCAGATCCGGCTGTTCTGTCCGGTTCTCTTGCTCTCCCCTCCGCTCCTTTACTTTGAATTTACATTAGTTCACACAAACACTCCATCCATGCTTTTGTTCCGGCCCTCCGGTCCAGTTTAAGAACCCATTGTGGCCCTCGAGTCAAAAAGTTTGCCCACCCCTGTCCTATACCCACTGGTCCTGCAGGTGACAGGCATCAGCTTGAATACTTGAATCCTGCTTTTCCCACTTCTTATTTAACCACTTAGCTTTCCTGAGCTACCTTCCTCTAATGCAGTGGTTCTCAACCTTTCTAATGCCGCCACCCATAATACAGTTCCTCATGTTGTGGTGACCCCCAACCATAAAATTATTTTCGTTGCTACTTCATAACTGTAATTTTGCTACTGTTATGAATCGTAATGTAAATATCTGTGTTTTCCGATGGTCTTAGGCGACCCTGCTAGCGGTTCTCAATCTGTGGATCGCAACCTACAGGTTGAGAACCGCTGCTGTAGAGCCTAAGACCATCGGAAAATATAGATATTTACATTACGATTCATTAACAGTAGCAAAATTACAGTTATGAAGTAGCAACGAAAATAATTTTATGGTTGGGGGTCACCACAACATGAGGAACTGTATTAAAGGGTCGCGGCATTAGAAAGGTTGAGAACCACTGCTCTAATCTATAGACAGTGATAATATTTTTGCTACAGGAAAGATGAAGTCGAAATGTGAGTGGATCAAAAAGGCAATTAGCTCAATACTTGCCACATAGTAGGTGCTCAATAAATGTTGGTTTCTTTCCTTTCTGAAATATTGACATATCATGGTGAGCCTCAGAGATGAGAATTATATTTGGTCAATTATGCTATTCATATTCTCCCAACTGTGGTAAAATTATAGATTTAAAAATCTCTCTGTAGATCAATTTCTCTAAGTCTATTGAATTACAAGAGGCAAATCACATACTGAACCAAGAGGGAGGAAAGAATGTGGTGGGTGGGAGGTATTTTTTTTATTTGGCCCACAAGGAAGAATCATTGAGATGTAGGTAATGTTTGATCACTATTTTCTCTCTATTTATAAAGACAGTGATAACCAAATGGCTCAAACTCATACACAGATGGGGCAAATTGAGATTTATGTACCAAGGGTGGTTGATTTCACAGGTTGTTTAATGCACAGACAGTTTTTAATTTACTATTTTCCCAGAGGCCTTTAAAAGTATTGGGTGCATTTTGAAGAGTCCAATAAATATTTGTCATGTTATATAGGGCCATCACTTTTGGTTTGTTTGTGGTTTTTCCCTCCCTCTCAAACACAAGTCAAGTGAAATGTTTAAGGTCTGAGCCAAGTGCCCAGGAGCTTATTAAAAATGAGTCCAAATGAATTTGCTGGCAAATACTGGGAGTATGAAAATGAGGCCACATTTAAGAATCCCTGAGTAGACTGGAGAAAGAATGCTATGCACGATGCCCTTTGGGGTAAGCCAGGACTAGAAACCTGAGAAGCTAAGAAATAGTCCAGAAAGATGTGCAGGGAGAGAGAGGTATTTCAAAGGTCAAAGGCTAGGGAGCATGGAATATCTAGTTTATGAAAAACAGGAGGGAGGGATTGCTGCCTCCCAAGCCCACCTCCAACACACACACATACACACACACATTTCAAGTCAGTTATCTGACAACCAAAGGATATCCAATTAACATAATCTCATAGCTCACTCCCTCCCTATGCTCTCCAGACAGTTGTAACATATTTATTTGTATTTTTCCCAATCACTGAGCTCCATCAAGCCTACTTTTTAACATCACAAGAATCATTTGTCACTTATTCATCAGATATGTATTTATTGAGTGTCCACTGACCCTTTGAAGGGTCTGGGGTAAAATGTTGGGCAAAAAATTGGCATAGTCACTCATTCATTAAATTTGGTGTTTAACAGAGGGCTCTGCCCCTCCATCCTGGTTCTCACTGCCTTAAATCAGAACATCAACACGCCACATGTGACCATTCCAATCCCCTGACTTCAATCTGCCTTCTCCATTACCCTCCATACTTCAGGCTCAGGAGATGTAAATGTGATCACATCACGCAACTTAGAAATCCACAATGGCTCCCTATTGCCTACAGAGTAAAGCCCCGACTCCTTAGTAGCATGTAGAAGAACCCGGCACAATTTTAAACTTCTTCCCTGAAGCCTCATCTTTAGGCTCTCCTCCTACTCTAATTTTATATTTCAGGGACTTACATAGATTGTTACTGACCTGAGACAGTATTTTGGAACACAACCCCTAGCCTTGGTGCTTTCACTCAACATTTTAAATCATCTCCCCCAATGTCTACCTGTTTCATGGCCATCAGTCTGGTTAGTGCTACATACTGGACACTCTACAAATGATCTCTTCATGGAGTGCTCCATCTTGGAAATATTCAAATCGTAATCTGCACATTGTAATGTGTGTCCTTCAGTTCAGGTAAACATTTCCTGAAACCTAAGCCAGACTCTACTCACTTTAGGGCTACAAACATGAATAAGACATAATCCTTTACCTCAAGGGTCTGACCATCTAGTTCAGGGATGCAAGTAAGAAATAAGGGCAGTGCAATGTGATGTATTCAATCAAATAACATCACATAATAAACTAAGATAATGTATTTTGTAAATGAATAGTTGGTTTTAGTTGCTTTTGACTCAAGAGTAAGAGGTCTTCACAGAAGAGCTGGTTTCTGGGTAATGCTTCAACAGATTGTGGAAGACAGAATGAAGGCCTCCCAAAGACATCCACCTCCTAATTACTGGAAACTGTGAATATGTTTGCCCTGCTTGGCAAAGGGGACTTGCAGATGCAATTAAGAATACTGAGGTGGGGAGATTATTCTGAATTATCCAGATAGGCCCCATGTCATCACAAGTGTCCTTACAAGAGGGTGGCAGGAGGGTAAGAGAATAATTTTATGTTGTTTTAAGTCATTAAGCTTGTGGCAATTTGTTATAGTGACAATAGAAAACTAATATACAGACATACAGGAATTTACTGGGAATTCATTAGACAAACAACATGTGCAAAGCAAGCATCCTAGACCACTTTGTGGTCTAAGAAGAGTTAGGCAGAGGCATCAGGGAGTCCTCAAACCAACGTTACCTGTCAGAGGAGTCCTGTGTCTCTCAGGACTGGGCCTGCCACGCTAAGTCATTGGCTGGGAGCAATCAAGGAAACAGTGACCTTGGCATAAATACAGTGAAAGATTCAGAGCACAGCAGTGGGGTCTTGACCCATCTCCCTCCCTGGAGTTGGGCGCTGTAGGGCAGATTCTCATGGCCACCACAGTGACTGTGCCACCACCACTGCCATTGGACCTGCCTCAGTCCCCCTCTCCCACCAGCTCAAGGTGGGCCATCCCTCAGTGGGGCTCTCAGGGTATTGAGACGAGACAGGCTATATACCTCCCTTCTCTGCTCACACCTAGGATTGTGAGAATGGCCATGTTTATTCTCCCCAGCACTGGAAACCCTTCTTTCCTTTACCATTTTTATTATGCTTTATTCATACCTGGCAGGTGAGTCAGTGTTCTCAGTGTAAATTTTCAGTTTGAGAAGAATAATCACCTTTTAGTTCTTCCTTAAGAACTAGGATATTAGTATTTAATTAGGTTAAAATATTCTGCTTTGTAATTTATCACAGTCTTCCCCTGTTATTAGAAGCCAGACAACTGACAGACCCTTCTCCCAAGAGACCCAGTCTACCTTCAGTGCAGAGATAAACCAGACATGGCCAATATCAAAGGGTACTTTGGGCTTCATCACTGAACTGAGTACCTGTTGCTTTGGCTGCTCCATATTCATTCCCCTTGCTTCTAGTAACTAAATACTTGCTTACTGTGGAGAACCCGTTCTATGTGATTTAGGTGAATGCATTCACTCATTATCCCCTGTAAGAGAAAGAACTAACCAGGTGACCCAGCCTGTCCAATCATTTTAGTCCATTTTTCTGTAGTGACCAGCTCAGGATGGTTCAGAAATAGAACCTAGATCTATCTGATGCTATAGCCCCATATGAAACTAAAATAAGATATGCAAAATGCATGACACACAAAATGGATTAAAGACTTAAATGTAAGTCTCAAACCCATAGAACTCCTAGAAGAAAACACAAGCAATAAACTCTTACATTTCCCTTCATTATATTTTTTTGATATATCTCCTTGGGCAAAGGAAACAAAAGGAAAAATAAATAAATAGGACTACAGCAAACTAAAAATAATTGTACAACAAAGGAAACCATCAACAAGCTAAAAAGATAACCTACTGAATGGAAAAATATATTCACCAACAATATATCCGATAAGGGGTAAATATACAAAATTTATAAATAACTCATATAACTCAATACCAAAAAAAAAAAAAAAAACAATTAAGAAATGGGCAGAGGACCTGAATAGACACTTCTCTAAAGAGGACATGCAGATGGCCAATAGACATATGTAAAGATGCTGAACATCAATAATCATTAGATAAATGCAAATTAAACCCAAAATGATATATTACCTTACACCTGTCAGAATGGCTCTGGTCAATAGCTCAATAAACAAGTGTTGGCAAGGATGTGAAGAAAAGAGAGCCTTTGTATACATTTGGTGGGATTACAAATCAGTGCAGTCACTAGGGAACAGTGTGGCGCAGTGGTCGGCAAACTGCGGCTCACGAGCCACATGTGGCTCTTTGGCCCCTTCAGTGTGGCTCTTCCACAAAATACCACGGCCTGGGCAAGTCTATTTTGAAGAAGTGGCATTAGAAGAAGTTTAAGTTTAAAAAATTTGGCTCTCAAAAGAAATTTCAATCGTTGTACTGTTGATATTTGGCTCTGTTGACTAATGAGTTTGCCGACCACTGGTGTGGCATATCCTTAAAAAATTAAAAACAGAACTACCTGATGACCCAGTAGTTCCATTCCTGGGTATATACCTGAAGAAATCCAAACCTCTAATTTGAAAAGATATATGTGCCCTTATTTTCATTGTATCATTATTTACAATAGCCTAGATATGAAAATAACCCAGCTACCCATCAATAGATGAGTGGATAAAGAAGATGTGGTACATATATACAATGAAATATTACTCAGCCATAAAAAAGAATGAAATCTCCTCATTTGAGGTAACATGAATGTACCTAGAGGGCATTATGTTAAGTGTAATAAGTCAACAGAAAAAGACAAATGCCATATAATTTCATTTATATATGCAATCTAAACAATAAAATAAACAAACAAAACAGAAACTCATAAAGTACAAAGAGTTGATGGTTGGCAGATGGGAGAGGGGTTGATTGCTGGATGTAAAAGGGTTAAGGGACTAATAAGTACAAATTGGTAGTTACAAAATAGTCAGAGGGATGTAAAGTACAGTATTGGGAATCTAGTCAATAATATTGCAATGACTATGTATGGTGCCAGGTGGGTTCTAGAATTATCGAGGGGATCACTTTATAAATATGATTGTCTAACTATTATGCTCTATACCTGAAACTAATACAAAATAATACTGTCAACTGTAGATGAAAAAAAAAATCTAATCCAGAGTGGGAAAAAGCATGGCCCAAAGTAAACCCTCTCCAGTTGTAACCCTCCCATTTCTTTATCCTTTCTGATATAGTCAGGTCTCCTGATGTAGACCCATCCTACCTGACTTGAAAATTCATCTATTGCCCTCCAGATTTGAGTTTCTGTGCCAGCATCACCCTAGCATTACACCATCATTTGGACAGAGCACTCTGGTCTGTGACTACACTTTCTCAGTCCAAATGCATGCCCATCAATGCTGCCCTGAACTCGTTCTCCTCCTCCCGGGACCCACGGAGGTACCAGCAAGCCCTGCTGTCTTTACCTACCATACAATTTTACCACAGAATGCTAAGTGCAGAACCCACTCAGCACCTAGAGCATCATTTATCCAGGACAAACAGCAAAAGGTCACCTTGAGGCAGAATCTGTCATTCTAACGGTATTCAGGAATTCCCAACTTTGTGACCTTCATGCTACATGAGTATCATGTGGCCCACGTGGCGATGGAAAATGGAAGACCTTCAGATATTATGTGTGGAAAAGTAAAAATTGCTGAAATTAGTCACGAAAGATCCAAATATCTCCTGTTGCTGAATATGAGGCATGTGTATGTGCAGTGGGAATAAAGTTATTAAAAACATTTTTTCACTATTTATATATGTCCTATCATCTGGCTTGGCTCTTTATGGAGAAATAGAAAGAGGAGCCAATTATGTCCTTATGGGAGGAAAGGGGTCAAGAAAGGTGGCCTTGGTTTAAATTCCGCATCTGCTATTGACCCCAAAGATGCCTGGACTAGAGGCCTCAAGTCATGGATGCCCATTGCTTCTGTCTGTCTGCAATAGTAAGGGTATAGTCAGCAAGTTTCCTTGAGAGGAAGTTTGTGACAGCAAGGAAATACAGCCTCTATGTGATCCATTTATTGAAAAGTTATTTTTTCCCCTGGACAGTGTGGCTCAGTTGGTTGGCGCTTTATCCCATACAGCAGAAGGTGGTGGGTTCCATTCCTGGTCAGGGCACATTCCTGGGTTGCTAGTTTGGTCCCTGGTTGAAGGCAACCAATTGATGTTTCTCTTTCACATCTTTCTCATCTCTCTCTCTCTCTCTCTCTCTCTCTCTCTCTCTCTCTCCCCCCATCCCTCCCTTCTCTCTAAAATCAATTAAAAAAAATAAACCTTTCAAAAGGTATATTATTTCCTAAATTGTATCATTCCATCAGTTTCTGTTAGGGTGAAATATTGGTAGCATACAGGGCTTGTCAGCAGACCTGGATTTGAGTCTCCATTCTGCCACTTACTAGCTGTGTGACCTTAGGTGATTTTCCTAACCTCTCTGAGCCCTGGAATGCCCAGCTTTAAAGTGGAAACCATAAATGTGTAAGGCCATTGTGTGGATTGGATGAGATACTGCATGCAAAATGCTCACCATGACACCAGATTCATTGTGGGAGTTCTGTGACTGTCAGCAATGATAAAGAGGGGAAGTTGATCACCATTTTTCACTCTATTTGCACATAAGGAATTCAATAAAAATGTGCCTATTGGGTCTTTTGAATAAAAGCCACCTGGACCCAAGAGAAGGCACCAGTTAGCTCTTTGGTGTCAGAGCAGATCATGAGAAATAAATCGATTTCCTGGTCAATGGTGACTAACAGTCACATGTGACCCTCTGAAGAGTCAGTGGCTCCCTTTTGTTCGATCAGTGGGCAAAAGTTCAGCCACTGACACCAAGTCTTCAAATGCTCCTCTCTCTCAGGACTGCAGGGTCCGATGGGAAACCTCTGGAGATGAGGATCTCTGGAGACCCTAGATTCTTCCCATTTTAGGTGAGGCCATAAATACCCCCCGACAAAGCTGACTTCTAGCAGGATATTTCCACAGCTGGCCACAGTGGTGATCAGGAGGGGAAGGCAGAGGCAAGCAAGACCAATAGGGGAGAAGTTGGGTGAACTCCTTTAAAGTTCAAACATTTAATTTTGTCCTGATTTTGTTCCAGGCTAAGGGGTCAAGTCATTTCTTATTTTATCCAAATCAGCTCAGCACCCTCGAGAGATGAAAAGGGTGCTGCTATACTATTCCCAAAACCATTGACTAAATGTCTATACAAATTGCCCTGGAAGTTAGAACCTAACATGGCTTAAAATAATAAGAATGTTACAATCCCAGTATTCAACAGTAGATGCATAGTGTGGGAGATGTCAGTGTTATGTGCTGCACATATTAGCTGGTCTGATGCTTTTTAATTGTTTTTGGGAAGATTGGGTTTGGTTTGATGCAAAAGTTCCTTGGGACTTAGGACTCGCTCCAAGAGCCATTTTGACAGAAAGGTCCCATCTCAAAAGATTGCTTTAGGGTGCAGAGACCATCACTGGTCTCTCGTGAAACAATGGAAAAGACTGGCAAGGTCTCTCAAATTCTCAGGGTTTTCATCTGCAACAAGGGTCCAGTTGAAAGTTCTAAGGGAGTGACAATTGAATGACAATCTGAAGGATGAGTGGGCATTAACTAGACCAGTGGTCGGCAAACCGCGGCTCGTGAAACATATGCGGCTCTTTGGCCCCTTGAGTGTGGCTCTTCCACAAATTACCATGTGTGGGCGCGCACGTACAATGCGATTGAAACTTCGTGGCCCATGCGCAGAAGTCGGTTTTCAGCCTGGGCGAGTCTATTTTGAAGAAGAGGCATTGGAACACTCAAGGGGCCAAAGAGCCACATGTGGCTCACGAGCCGCATTTTGCCGACCACGGAACTAGACAAAGGAGGAGCGTGTGTCCCAGGAAAGGGCATATTTAAAACCCCAGGAGGATCAGTGGTGGGCTGGAGCCAGCATGTACCTATTCACCAGAGCCAACTGTGCCCAACTCTTCCCAACTTCATGATAAGTGATATCACATTTGTAGCTTGAAATTGGCTTTGGTGGGAGCATTTACAACACAGAAATTGGCAGATGCCACAAATTAGGGCTTTTTTTTTTTAGGTCAAGGACCTAATATTTCTTGTACTCTTGTTGCTAGCACTCTACATGGCATATTATAGAAGCTCATTAAAGGTGAATTTTCTGGTAAGTTGGAGATAGTTACAGAATTCAGTCATCTACTTTCCCACCAGAATGGTTGAGAATCAGCATGGAGGAATGAAGCAAAATCTAGGCTGATGAAACCTGCCCAAACATCTCAATTCCTGATTGGTTCTCAGAGAAGTAGGTTCCCATCTGCCTTGAGTGGCAACTCTTCCATTTGCTATGAACATAGGCAAACATCTGAGTTTCTTTCTTCATAGCTTTGACAACTATGCTCAGTTATAACTTTCCATTGAAAGCACTGGTATGGTATGTACTGGGTTTTTCTTGTCCAGAAGCCACCCAGGGACTCACAAGGTCTCAATAGGTCTGTCTCCCTACATTACAGGAAGAGAAGGAAATTGCTGTCCAGCCCTTTCTACGTAAGTGATATTATTCAGGATACATATTATTAACAAGGGCTTAATTTTAAGAGTGGGAGTTCTGGAGTCTGTAATATTTAGTTTCAAATCTTGACTCCATCAGTATTTTGTGTGATGTGGGAAGTTTATTTATCTTTTCTGTGCCCAGGTGTCCTTATCTACAAGGATTTTGATAGCACCGACCTCCTAAAATTGTGATGAATATTTAATGAGATAACACAAGTATAATCCTTGGCATTTAACCTTACTGTGCAATAATTTCCCTATAAACAGCAGTCAAAGGATTTGAAAAACTAAAATTATAGACTTGCAAGGGATCTAGAGATTTCTTAGTCAAACATCCTTCCTGGTAGACCTACCACTTATCAGGAACCACCATGTGTGTGCCAACTTGCTTTCTGGATGCTTGTTATTTATTAGTTACTGTTTATAAGGAGCTCTACAAACTATCTATCATTATCCTCATTTTCTTAATGATGGACCTGAGGGTGAGTGAGGTTAAGTGACTTGCTTAAGGCCACAGTTAATACCAGGCTAAACCAGAATTTTAATCTAGGTCTGTCTGTCTTCAAAACCTGTGTTACTTCCCTATGCTATGCTGCCTCAACAGGTAAGAAAGTCCAGAGAGAGGAAACAATTTGCCCAAGATAAAAGAAAAATAATAGCTCAACCACAATTCAAGTCTTTGAATCCTGTGCTGGTATAGTTTGCATCAGCCCTCAATGTCTCAGTCAGCACCACACAAAGAGATTTAGATCAGCTCTATTCAGGACATCTGTAGGTTAAAATAAACCACGTGCCATGTGTTGGCCAATAATGGAATTTGAAGACTCCTGTTCATAGGTGGAAGCAAAGGACATTAAATACCTTTCAATTGCCCAGGGGTATGAAGTACAACTTTAGTTTTTTCACCGCAAAACCCCACATTTCTAAGCTTCCCAGCATCACTTCTAGTCCTGTTCCCTATTGGATCTGTGCCTCAGTTTCCACATTTGGAAAGGGAATCATAACACTTCACAATGCCATTGTAAGGAGGAAGTAATCTTAAAGCACTAGGTATAATTCAGTATACACACAGGTGCACACCCATATTTAGTTTCCTTCCTCCCCCATAAATACAATTTAGCCATATAGCTGCATCTTAATCTCAGCATGGGGAGGACATGATATTCTATAGGATAAGCCCTGAACTGTGAGTAACCCTGACCCTTGTTAGCACCAAAAAACATCCCTCTATCAGGACTCTCCCTCAATGATGGGTGGTGGTGACAAGGAATCAAAGTCCAGTCCTAGGACATTCAGCAAACATTAACTACCTCATTAGTGATTGCTTCACATCGAGCTCTATTGTATGCCAATTAATCACTTACACAGGCCCATGAGTGTGGACAGGTTAGTCACAATGATGAATGAGCACCACACTCAGGTGCTTTCAGGAATAAGTTACGTGGAAGAGGCAGGAGAACCAGGTCCAGTCCCCATCCTGTGATGAGTCTGTGTTCACAACCAGTCTCTTTTATACTTTTGAGAAAATGATTGAGTATGAAGACCAAATCCCAGCCCAGTTCTGCTGGCAATCAGCTGAGTGCCCTGGAGTGAGTCCCTACACAGGTCCTATTTATAAAGAAGGGAGACAGACATGGTTAGAAAGACGTGGCTTTGGATCCCAGCAGTAGTGCACTTCCTGGCTGTGTCCTTGACTTCAGGGGAGCTGGCTTCACAATCCATACACATGCTGAGTGTTTCTCCGTAGTCCACAGTAGAGCTCTATTTATTTGCATGTTTACAATACTGTTTTCGTTGGATTGTTTGCCATGGAAAATCATTTGGTCTGAACCCTTGTATTAGTCTCCTATTGCTTCTTTAACAAATTACCATCAACTATATGGCTTAAAATAATACAAACTTAGTGGCTTAACACCCAATGCCTTACAGCTCCTAAGGTCAGAAGCCCAGTGGGTCTTCCTGGACTAAAATTAGTGTCAGCAAGATTGGGTTCCTCTGGAGGCTCTTCAAGAAAATCCATTTCCATGCCTTTCCCAGCTTCCAAAGGTGCCTGCATTCCTTGGCTCTGATCTCCTGTTCCATCTGCTGAGTACATCACTCCAGCCACCACTTTGTCATTCTGTCTCCTCCTCTGACTTTTGGATTATACTGGACCCTTGTCATTACACTGGGACCAATCACATAACCTAATACAATGTTCCCATCTCAAGGTCTTCACTGCCATCATATCAGCAAAGTCCCTTTTTCCATGTAAGGTAAGGTAGTAACAGGCCTTGAGATTAGAATGTGGAAATTTTGGTGGGATGCATTGTTCTGCTTATCATACTATCTTCAGTAAGATTCAAATCACATGACAGTCAACACATGAGAAAGAGTTTAACCTCCAATGGCAAACCACTTTGATGATAACAGGAAATGGAAGGGAAAATAAGTTGAGATGAAAGAAAGTTATCATTTAGCAGGGCTAACTTGATCAAATTGAACCAATCTGTTCTTGGTTTCCATCTGTGAAGTGAGGATTATAGGCACTACCAATCATATAGATTTGTTGGGTTTCAATGAGATAATATTCACAAAGCCTTTGGGACAGTGCCCAGCACATTGTGGCATCTGAAGAATTATAACCCTGATGTCTGAACTTCCTCACAATTACTATGCCATTCACACAAGAAGAAAGGAGCTGGATGTCGAGTGATCAAGGGTAAGTGTCATGGCTTTCTGACACAATATGGCATTTTCAAATAACTCTCAGAAACACCTTGCAGACTTCTCTTGCCAGATTTAATGACACTCTTAGATTTTAGTGGTGCTGACATGGATGGCAATTTAGAATTTCAAGGCATTTTCTCCCTTCATCTCCACTACAACTCTCTACCCAGAGGTCAGAGTGGTTGAGCCCAAAGTCACACCGCTGAGAAGTGGAAAGCCAGGTTCTAGTGTGCTTTTCCAACTCCAAACCCCTTGCCTTCTCCACTGTGCCATGCTGTCTGCGTATTCCCTCATATCCATGTCATACTCGGGTATTATGGCTGAGAAAATAAGGATAAGAGAATACAACAGAAACTAACAGGAGACTCAACTTCAAAACAGCTGTGAATCATCTATACAGAATGACCGCTCATAATTTCTATTGCTGACATTTTCTTTTGAGGATGTCCCTTGGGCTCAAAATACTGGCGTTGGAGTGAACTGGGTTAGAATCCTGGTTCTGTGACTTTCAGAACTCAGTGATATTCAGCAAGTCACTTAACCTGAGTCTGGGTGCCAGCTCTGGCTCAGGGAAGGCCCTGCGTTACTGTCACTTGGGCATAACTGTAAAAGTGAATGTAATTGTTGAGTGACAGATTAGTGGGGTCATGCTACACTTATGGAATTGTTCCAAGGCAGGTTTGATTGGATTACTTCTTCTAGAACTCTTGCAATTAAGTGGAAACAAAGATAGAGGCTAATTGGCAGGCTTGGCTGAGGTGAGATGGCTTTCCTTCCGTCAGTCTTGCCCCTATTTTCTAGGGACACTTACTTGGGGAGATAAATATTTAGATTTCAAGAAGTCATACTCACTTTCTCTGGGGCCATCTCCCCTCAGTTGGATATGAAGAGTTACAATTTGGAAGGTGCATCATCAATCCAGTGGCAGCTATTCTGGAACTGGATTGGAGACACTTTCAAACCTAATTAAAGTGGTCTCCCTTTTTGAATTTGCTCCAGGTATCCATTTATTGCCTGGGCTAGAAACTAATTTGTGGCAAGATTTGGGATGCAGGCCCTTATACTGGGAGGTTTGTAATATGTGATTAAGCTAAACCATTTAGTTTAATACCAGAGAAGTAATTTGAAGTAAAAGAGATTACATTCCATATTCACGAAATGAAATACCCTTCAAAGTATAAACAGAATTAAATTGCATAAAAATATTTTTTCTGAAACAAAGTACCCATTTCAGGTGCTTTCTGAACACACACTTTGAAATCTCTGCCTTAGAGTTATTTCTTCAACCATAAACCCAATCCCTTCATATATAAACTTGGTGCCTTTTCTCCCCATTGTCTTTTTTTATTTTCTCCTCCTTTCTGATCGCATGCTGACTCTTTCTATTGCATAAAGAATAAAGTCTAAAGAATGACTAAGATGTTGTCAAGTACTTAGCACAGTACCAGCACATAGAAGGCACCCACCAAATCATAGCCAACATCAACCCCATCATCATTTGTCTAGAGACCCTCTCATCTGGAGAGTGAGGGAGGGTGGGAGAAGATGACAACTGGAAACCAGAGAACCGTTAATTGAGAGATCTAATCTGTGCCTAACAATAGCTTTCACGGAATTCCCCAAAGTACTCTGTTATGTGGATCTGGCTAACTCTATATTATAAAGGAAGAACTGAGGTATGGTACATTAACACTGCTGCTCATAATCAAATATCTACTTAACTCTCATTCAACTTGCACATCTCGACTCAATCACTGCCTCCTCAGTGAAACCCATGCTGAACCCTGGGACAAAGTCAAATCTGCCTAGTATACAATCTCGTCGCATCATGCACCACCCCCTCCCCCTCTGTAATTCTCACAATTGCATGTTTACTTTTATTTGTATTATAATTTGGTTATAATTTGTCTCTGCCAAAACTAAATAAGCTTCTTGTATGACTTTCTCTGCAGTCTTTAGCACACATTGGTACTCAATAATTAATTCATGAATAAATAAATGAAAGAATAAACAGATGAATTAAAAAGACCAACAATAACAAGTGCTGATGAGGATACGGAGAAAGTGGAAACCTTACACATTATGGTAGAATCGTAAAATGGTGAAGCCACTTTGGAAAACAGTCTGGCATATCTTTAAAATGTTAAAGACAGAGTCACCATATGACCCAGCAATTCCACTCCTAGGTATATATCCAAGATAACTGAAAATATATGTCCACTCAAAAACCTTTACATGAATGTTCATCGTATCATTCTTCATAAGAGCCAAAAAATGTAAAAACCTCAGACATATATCAACTAATGAATGAATAGACAAAATGTGCTATATCCATACCATGGAATATTATTTGGCAATGAAAAAAAGCATTTAAAAATTGACGCATGTCACAACATGGATGAATCTTGAAAACTTTATATTAAATAAAATAAACCAGTCACAAAAGGCCATGTATTATAAGATTCTATTTATATGGAATGTCCAGAATAGAAAAAGCATTAGACAGAAAGCAGATTAGCAACTATCAAGGACTTAAAGAGAAAACAATTGTGAGTGACTACTTAGAGATAAGGAGTTCCTCTTTAGGAATCACAAAAATGTTCTGGAATTAGATAGTGGTGATGGTTGCACAACTGTGTTCATGAACTAAAACAAAACAAAACAAAACAAAAAACAAACACTAAAATAGACACTTTAAAATGGTGAATTTGAACACAGGATTTTTAGAGCAGTGAAACTATTCTGTATGATATTGTAGTGGTGGATACATGCCATTATACATTTGTCCAAACCCACAGAATGCACATTAATTGTGAGCCCTAATGTGTACTGTGGACACTGGGTAGTTATGATGTGTTAGTGTAGGTTCTTGGATTGTAGCAAATGCATCAATCTGATAGGAGCTGTTGAGGAAGGGGAGGTTGTACATGTATGGGGATGAGGCTGTATAGGACATCTTTGTAGCTTCTCACCAATTTTACTGTGAACCCAAAACTACTCTAAAAAATAAAATCTAGTTTGAAATGGTGAATTTTATGGGTAATATGTCAATAAAACTATTATTTAAAATTGAACCCACAGAGGTTTGGTAGTCTCTTTCCTGGGCCCTTTCGTGGCTCTGTCGTTATTATATATGACCCTTTCTAATGTATATATCATTATACTTATATTTTACAGGTTAAAAACTAAGGCTGAGGGTCATAAAGTGATTTGCTGAAGGTTTTAGTAAGTGGAGGTAAAGGGGTTGTAGTTGATGGATCTCTAACATGTCTTTGGACAACAATCTCTTACCAATCTCCTTTGAGGTCCTTATTTTATTGTCTGGTGAAACTGATACTTGTAAAGACTGTCCAGGTTAGAATCAGCAGTGTAGCCTTTATCAATGACATCACAATGCCATCCCCATGGAGGTGGGATGGATTCAAATCAATAAATACCTTCCCTGTATCTAATGACGGAAGGTGTTACATAAGCAAGAGATCCAACAACCTTACTTTTATTGGGTGGAAACAAAGGACCAAAACATCTTTACCAGTAAAAATGATTGGAAAACACAAGATGAACAGAGGAGGGAAGTGTTAGGACTGTAGGGAAATATAATCTTTGATGGTCATTTGTAACCTTCCAGCCACAGGAGGACAAAGGCCAGGAAAAACTTGCTGGACACAAGGAGTCAGACCATGTAAGGAACTGAAACTGTCTTAAAGACACCTGATCACACACCGGCATTCCATCCACATTCCAAGCCCACCACCTCAGCCCCAGACCCACTGACCACAAAAGCCTCCCGCTAGAGACTGCATATTGAGGTGAAACTCCAGCTTCTGGGTGCTGCCATCATCCACCCAAAGTCCTCTTGGCTCAGGGCTGTGCAGCCCTTCCCTTTGGGTATTCCATTCCCCATTCCCTTCCCTTAAATAAATTCAGTTTTTCTGTATCCACCATCTGATGGCTAATTAGCCTACCCAAGTGCACCTCCCATATTAACCTTTCATTTTGGTGGCCTCATGGGGAGCTGAGAATCTTGGTCCTTCATTCCCTCTTCCCCAAAATAAAGTGACTCACCCGCCCAGTAGAAATCAGAGGGTCTGGTGGTCTGGCACTTGTGAACGAAAAGGGTCCATATGCTAACCTGGATAGCTCAGGCAAGGCCTGCGTGAAGGGTCTTGCAAACTTGGAGACCTAAAGTAACCACAAAGGATTGTCTGAAATTAAAACTTTTAAAATTAAAAAGCAATCTATGGTAGGTAGTCATGTCCTAGACCTATATATTCCCCGACAAAGATCAACTTTGATCTTAACTAAGCCTATTGTCTTTTTGCATCTAGGAATGTCAGTGTAACTTATAACTTCCCTTTTTTCCAGACCCCTCAGGACACAATCAATGTGCCAGGGCACCAAGGGGGGAGACCTTGGATTCCCTCATTGTTATTGTTATCTGTTAATTGTTGACTGTTAACTATCCTGTGCCCACCTATGTAAAAGAAGCACATGTCTATAATTTTACTTTTTGATCCAATCCCAGAGGTTTCCCCACTTTGCTTTATCCCACCTCCCTAATTTACCACCAAAGGATTTCATGTAACCCAATAACGTCTCCTCTTTGGATGGTAATTTATACAACTAAGGGAAAAACAGCCATTCTCCAGCACATTATCTCAATACCTTGAGATTCTACTTCCTAGCACTTGTCCACAGTTTGGCTCAAATAAACTCACAAAAATTTTTTTACAGGTTTGAATGTTTCTTACATTAACACACTCCTGCCGCTGCTTGGGAGTCCTGAAGGACTTGGTTGGTGTTGGACCCTGAGACTAAAAAGTCTCTAGGGGTCTTGGAGGGGGGTTGGGGGTAAAAGGGGAGAAAGGGGGGCTTCCCTTCTGGCTATCCCTGTATGGGCTACCAAAATGAGAGGTTAACATGTCTGTTTGGGTCTTGAGGGCAACTAATGGGTCATCTCAGAGTAACAAGATATAGTTCTGTCTGAGGAGGCAACCCCATGAACCCAATCCACCATTTATGAATGCCCTTTACAGGAGAATTGTGCAAATAACCCACATGGGCCCAGCCCAGGTCTTCCTTAATGGAAGGTTGACAGTTACAGGTTTTATGAGTATAGGATGAAAGATTGACACATCCAAGGGCAACTCTCAATGGGCATTCGGGTCTCACCAGCTGCTTGGTATTGTTTTTCACAGCATGGCTTTCCATGCTGCAAGTCATTAAACCTTCAAAATCCCAAATTCCTTAGCCCTGCGAAATCTCAGCTGATAATGTAATGTGATCATTCTCTGAAATGCAATGCTCTCTGGGTTGGTGCACATTTGCAGGTTAAAAACAAGAGTAGCACATCACTCTGAGCACAGAGAAGATCAAAGAGGTGACAGAGAAGATCTAGGATGTGAGTTCTCAAAATATGGGTCTTAAGGACCATTCACACACTTACACACTTCTGAGGTCCCCAAAGAACTTTTGTTTATGTGAGTTATGTCGTTTGAAATTCACATTTTAGAAATTCAAACTGACAAAACTTTTAAAGATTTATCTATTCACTCACTTAAATAACAACACTAAATCCATTACATGTCAACATAAATAAGATTTATTTTAAAATAGCCATAGTTTTCAAGACAAAAACAAAATTTATTTTTTTATTTTTTTAATTACTTAAATGGAATTTTATTTATTTATTTTTAATATTTATTTATTAACTTGATTGGGGTGACATTGGTCAACATTAGCATAGAGGTTTCAGGTGTGGGTTTCTATGTTACAAGATCTGTATATTGCACCCTGTGTCCACCACCCAAAGTCAAATCTTCTCCTGTCACCTTATATTAGGACTTCCTCCCCTCCACAACCCCTCCCTCTGGCAACCAGCCCTCTGCTGTTTGTGTTCACAAGTTTCAGTTTTATATCCCACATATGAGTGAATCATGTGGTTCTTAGCTTTTTCTGACTGACTTATTTCACTTAGCATAATGTTCTCAAGGTCCATCCATGTTGTGGCAAATGGTGCTTTTTCATTCTTTCTTATTGCTGAGTAGTATTCCATTGTTTGTATGCACCACATCTTCTTTATCCAGTCCTCTATTGTGGGACATTTTGGTTATTTCCATGTCTTGGCCACCGTGAATAATGCTGCAATGAACATGGGGTGCATATATCTTTGCGAATACATGATTTCAAGAAAAACAAAACAATCTAGTGAGAAGAGTAGCACTGTTTAACGTTTTTTGGAAAATTCCTTTGATGCCTGCTTAATAGACTACAGCTAGATTCTCACATCTACTTCCATATTCAACCTGTTATAATTTATTTTGGGGTTGAAGTATTATCAGTTATTGTTTGATACTACACTAAAACTCAACAAGAAGTATTTCTTAAAAATTAGTTGGAATGTAGAATCTGAAACCATATAAATAATGTTTTTTGTATTCTGTCCAATTAAAATCCATTGGTCTATCTTGCATTTTGAATGGTTCTTTAGCCCATGCATGATGGATGATTCATTTGGAAAATATAGATTCCCTCAGTTAGGCAGATTTTTTTCTGAATATTTTCATATTTCATTGATAAGATATTTTTAAAAATACACATTTGTTAATACCACCAATCTCATCCCAAAAGTACTCATGCACTAGGAAGCTGTCAAGCTCACTGTTAGACACACAAGTTTCCAAAATTCTAATTTTCACTTGAAAGCTTGAATTTTAGCTTTGGCAACACATACGGTCAGTTGTTTTCCTTGAAGTGACAGGCTCACTTTACTCATTTACAAGAAAGTGTCTGCCAAATACCCTAGTCTGAATAATTTTAATTTGTCAGTTGCAAGTCCAAGTACAAATGATGCTGGCTGAAAACAAGTGGCTAGTTGAGCTCACAACTCAAGCCATCTCACACGTGCTTTTCCTTGGGGCAATGCTGTTCTTTGCTGGGCAGCAGAAGTGCTTTCTGACTCCTTCCCCCTTCATCACACAAAACATCAGGAAATGTGTCTTCAAGGGGGGAGATTTAATGAAATTAATAATTTTTACTGTTTTATCAAAGACATTCTTAAGAAAAATTGGCTTTTTTTATTTGCTTGTTTTTTTTATTACAAGGCTTGGTAGTGAAGAATAAAATGACATCTTGTACAAGTGGCTGCTGCTGCTTTGATCCCTGTACAGGCAAATGCATGTTCATCTATCACAGCTTTTGCACCACCAGGACAACTGTCAACACAGCTAAAAAGGCAAAGAATGTTTTAGGACTGTGAAAACAGTTTCCATCTTGCAGACTCCCTGACAGAATCTGGGGGATCCACTGGAGTCCATGGATCATGCTGCGAGGACCATCGATCTAGGGAACAGTGCAGCTCTAGGAAACCTAACTGACCACAGCAACAAGGCACCACTGGACAGTTTCCCCTGGAATGGGGTGATCAGGTATTCTTTCGAGGAATCTTCCACTGGCCACAATGTGGAGATGTTTTGAAGGGAAGTCTGACGAGTAAACACAGGAAAACCCATTGGGAGCCCAGTGCGTTCATCTGGATGAGAAATGATGAGGGTTTCAGGGGGGCAGAGGAGCTGGGGGTGGGGAAAGCTCTGAAGAGCTGTGTGAGGGTGGCTGTGTTATGAATCCTATATCCAGATCTCAACCCCATCACCAGGCAGGTCATTAGAGCTATAAATTACAAATTAATCTTTAAAAAAAAAAAAAAGCCAGGGAAGAAAGTGTTGCGTGTGAATTCTTCCTCTGCCCTGTGTGTGTGTGGATTTGATGACTCTGGGTTTCCTCAGCAAAAGTCAATGAAACAATTAAGTCTCTGCCCATTTTTCCTCATCCTGATCTCAAACAGTGTTAAAAAGGCTTGCACTACACTTTTCACACCCGGGCCTGTTAATAATTCATGCGTTCCCTTTCTTCCGTTCTTTTGTCTTTACTGCTTAAACCCAGTGGAAATGTGGAAGCGTTCCTTTGGTTTCTGAATGTCCCATCCTTACAAACATTCAAACAGCCACCTTTTTAAGGCCAGTGTTTGGGGCTGCTGAAATCCCTTCTGCCTTCCACCAAAACCCCAACCAGGGATAAAAATTGATCTTTGCTAATTATGTCAGCTTGCTTTGTGATAAATCCTCAGTTTTATTTAAATAGCTTAGCCCAGGGTCATTATAACTAAGGTAGAGACAGGGATTCTAGTGCTTCTCAGAGTGTGGTCTGTGGGCCTGCAGCATCAGTTTCATTATAGAAAAGGGTTTTTCAACTTTGGCACTATTGATATTTGGGGCCAGAAAATTACTTTTTGTGTGAGCGGCATCCCTGGCCTGCACCCACTATATGCTAATAGCACCACAATCCACCCCTAGTTCTGAAAACCAAAAATGTCTCAGGGGGCAAAATCACCCCATCTGAGAACCACCACCCAAGGCCTCATTAGACATGTAAACACTGCAGCCCATCCTAGAGCTGGTGAGTCACAGTCTGCATGTTCCAAGACACTAGCTGATTCATTGGTACATTAAAGTGTGAGAAGCCCGGTGCTGGAGCACTGGTTCCCAAAGTTGGCTGCACATTGTGGTCACCTGGAATCTCTAAGAAAATTTTGATGCCTGGGCCCCACCCCCAGAGATCCTGATTGAGTTGGTATCGGTACAATCTGAGGACTAGGATTTTTTTAAATTTCTCCAAGTGATTCTGATGTAGCAAAGTTTAAAACCACTATTTCTCGCATAAGTTAGCCCTAATCCTCACATTTTGCAGATGAGGAAACTAAGGCATAGAAGAGTCCAGGAACTTTCCCATCTGATAATCAGTAGAGCCAAGATCTGCACTGAAAACCTGCATCATGCTTAATAATGCTCTACTAGTCCTGTCTAGCTCCTCTGACAGTGTGACCATTATTTGTCTATTTCTTTGTTTAATTTCTCTCTTCCTAATTACACTGTAAGGTACCTGAGGGCAAGGAGCATATCTGTCTGGCTGGCCATGCCTAGGTGTCTCCCTGGTGCCGAAAACATCCTCATATACAACAGACAACATCAACGCGAGTGAATGGGTGAAGAAAACGAACAAACAAAGAGCTAAATCTGTATCTCTTGGTGCCAAAGCCCTCTTCTCCACTGAGAAAGTCAGAAAAAATGGCGGGTTCTGTCTGTGGCTGAGAGAAGCTAGATGTTCCTCCTGCCTGCTCACTGGCCGGCCTCTCAGGCTCTATTCTGCCAACTAAAGCCAGAGGGGCTGAAGTCCAGGCCCAGGCAACAACCACAACATCAGCTTCTCCAAGGGGAGCCTTGAACACATGGTAACAGTGAACCCGGCACTCCACCTCCAATCCTCCCATCTTCATGTGTGGCCAGGCCAACCAGGTCTCTTTGTAGATCAAGACACCAAGGTTCAGAATAGTAGAGACTTGCTCTTAAGTGTTGGGGAGCTAGAATTCAGAGGTAGCCTATGATTCCAGCCCTACTAATAATCTGGCAGAGAAACGTCCCTCTCTGGGTGATCCAGGGTCAGGGAGACACTCTGGATGCCAGGTCCAGCTACTTTTTCCAGCCTTGTTTCTCACTTTTCTCCTCCCTCATCATTTCTTCTAATCCAATAGAATTTTCTATCCACACTGACTCCCGTTCACGTCCTTGAATTGTTGTCTCTCACCTCTGAGCCTTTGCACATGCTGTTCCAGGAGCCTATAGTATCCCCCCCACAGCTCATTCTTCTCCATTCTTCAGGTCTCAACTCACATTTTAACTCCTCCAGGAAGATTTCCCAGACCACTCCTCACCACGGAGATCCTCTGATTTAGGTTGCTGTAGCACAGTCTCATTTCTACCACTGTATCCACAACACTGTCTGATAGTGATTCCTTGTTTAATGCTCATCCCTAATATATGATAACCTTTGGGAGGGCAGTGACCATTTTTAAGTGCTTCACCTCATACTCCAACACCTAGCATAATTCCTGGCATGGATTGTGTGCTAAATAAACATTTATTCAAGGAATCGATAAACCAAACAATGTTCACAGCACCCCAGCCAAGACTTGGGCCTCTAGGCTCCCTTTCAGCTGGGTCCCAGACTGGAATTAGAACAAAGGGGTGGAGGAAGGGAGAGGAGAAGTTTGTTTTTATTGGCATATTTGGAAAGTCGCATTATTTGTCAAGTGATCCAAAATAATCAGTCGCCAGATTCCTGCCTCCATATAAGCCTCCTCTGCCTTCAGGTCTCCTGGATAACACCTGAATGATAAAAGAGAGGTTGCTAGCAGCAACCAAGCTCTGAACCACGTGTAAGAGGTGAGTGCATCCCAGGGCAGGGAGTCAGAGCCTGGCTCGGCCCCGCTAAAGATAACTGTGACCACACTCAGAAGAACTATTGGCGCTTACAAGGAATGTGCCACCTAAGACGGGAATTTCGCCCAGTAGGACACTTGAATGCAAATATTTGCATGACTAAAACTTAGCAAAGAGGGATATGCATTGTCCTGGGCTGACTCTGGGATGCATGGCTGTATGTGTGGCTGTGAATTTCTGTAGGCAGCTCAGCAACCAGAGCAAGGAGAGAAGTTCCATTTGGCCATTTGGTGAAGATGGCTGCTTGGAATCCCACAGAAAGACGTGCAGAACTTCAAGGATCATGTCCTTCCTCCTTCTCCTCCAATTCCTCTTCCTTTTCTTCCTCCTCTTCTTCTTTTTTTTTTTTTTTTGGAATAATTTATTGAGGTGAAAGTCATAACATAAAATTAACTATTTTAAAGTGAACAGTTCAGTATATTCACCATCTTCTGCAAGTTTATCTGGTTCCAAAATATTTCCATCACTCCAAAGGAACACTCTATATCCATTAAATGCTTGCTCCCCATTCCCCATCCCTCCAGCCACTGGCAACTACTAATCTGCTGTCTCTATGGACTTGCCTATTCTGGACATTTTATATCAATGAAATCATAAATCTGTAGTCTTTGGTGACAGCCTTCTTCGACTTAGCTCAGTGTTTTTGAGGTTTACCCACATTGCAGGTTCACCCACATTGCAGGTTTACCCGGATTGCAGCACACCCAGTGCAATTTCCCTGATGGCTCTTCCCACCCCTTGTCATCCCCCAGAACATCCTCAAACCTTACAGCGGCCTGGCAAGAGGCTCAGCCTTTCCCCTCAGGAATTGCTTATGGCAAATGATAGCACAAGTCCTTCCAAGTGGAGTGAAAAATTGCAGGTTAATATGGAGATGAGCACACTCACCCACTGTCTCATCTACAGATGCGGCCCTGCACCCTGACATTGTGAATGGCAAAAGGGGGTTCCCTGGGGAAGCAGATCTGAGGGTCCATGTTGCTCTTCTCCTTTTATTTCTTGTTTCCTCCCAACATGAGTAGCTAGATCTCAGTGCATTGCAATTTTGTCCTGACTCAGAACTGTCAAGACTTCCCATTTCAAATGCAACGGTGGTTTGGAATGCCAACAATATGCTCTTGCTTTTTGACTCGCTCTGTGAACCCCACAGGGTTTTAGAATTTTTTTTCCATTTTTGGGTTTAGATATTTTTAAATCCAGTACAGCACAAAGCAGAGCGTACCACTGAATTCCTGATTAGAGCTCTGTGCGTGGCCAGCAATGAGCCTTAGAGGGGCTGACTTTACAATATCTGTGTGGAACCCAGCAGCTCATGGTCAAGTGTGGACGAGACCTGCTGGGGGTGTCTCCCTTGCACTTCTGTCCAATTGGAGAGTGCCGAGAGGCAGGGCAGAGCTCACAGGCAAGCCAATGCCCTCGCTCAACCCTTAGAATCTCTCCTCTGGACTATTGCTATAAAAGTTCCCCACTCTGGCTAATGCTTTCCATACCCCTACACTGCAGCCAGAGCCATTGTCTCCCCAAAGGGCTGTTTGCTGTCATCTTTAAAATCCTTCAATGGCTCTCTAACCAGGGCAGCAGATCTAGTCACGCCACCGCGCCCCCCCCACCCCCGCCCATCCCCTCAGCACTCTCTAAACCACAGGTAGGCAGGCCAATCTTTTCTATAAAGGGCAAAGCAAATATTTGAGGCTTTGCAGGCCATCACTGTCTCTATTACAGCTACTCAGCTCTGCCCTGTTGCACCTCTACTGCTCTTGGACCTCACACAGCCACACACTCACGCTGATGAAAGAGATCTTAGGTCCAGACACTCAGTGTTCTTGTTTTTTATTTTTAATTAAGCTTTAGTTTACAGCAGAAAAGTCACGAAGGATCCTCATTGAGTGTCTCGGGATATGTGCAACGATACATGCAAAGATTGTCCCACCAGGTTGCATTAAAAATGGATGTTGAACGTTAAAATGCTCTACACCAGCATCACCAGTTACTTCTAAACGGGTGAATCCTTCTCCCCCGACATAATAGATGGGTTCCTGCTGCCTCAGCCTTTTGGGAAAATAAGCACCCCAGAAACCCCTGTGCAGATTTTATTGTGAAGCAGGTGTAAAAATCAGATGGCGCTCTCCTTACCGCCTCCTGAAAACCTGCTGATTTATGGAAGCTGGGAGAGATTGCTTCGCAAGGTTGAAATCAGTACTCTCCCTTTTCTTGTGTTCCCCATACGACTTTGCAGAACTCAGAGAAGGGTCCTGGTGCTAAAAATGGGAAAATAAATAGCTCTGAGAGGGTGTGTGAGAAAAAACTAGCCATTTTATCAACTGTGAAGATAACAGAAGAGCTGAGATGAGGAAAGTCAGAAAGAGAAACAATAATAGTAAAAGTGGAGTCTCGGTCTTGCCTATCTCATTTAAGTGATGTGGTCTTGGGCAAGTAAAGTAAGTGCACTAGGACTGACACAGGTCGCTGGATGCCTGCCTCTGTCCAGTATCTCTTTCTTAGAAAATGTTACTCTGCTAAGAGACGATTTTCCTAGCCTCCCTTGAAGCTAGGTGTAGCCATATGACATTGAGCTGTAAACAGAAATATGGAAGCCCACTTCCAAAAATGACCTTTAAGAAGGGGTATGGCCTTCCACTTCTACTTTCTTGTCACCTGGAATGTATGTATACATAATGGCTGGAGCTTAAGCAGCTCTTTTGGACCATGAGGCAGCATGCTAAAAATAGCAGAGTGGCAAGGCTGCTCTGTGTCTCTGGTGATTTCATGAAACTGCCATACCAACCTTGAATTGCCTTGCTTCACTTATTCTTTTACTTGTGAGAGTAAACCTTGCATTTGGGGATTTTTCTGTTATGTAAATCCATATATAATTGTAATGATACAAGTACCAACTTCATATGTTTGCTGTGATACTTATAGCCAATGTGAGTGCAAAGTGCCTGGAAGGAATACAGGATGATAATCTTTTCTCTCTCTCTCTCTCTCTCTCTCTCTCTCACACACACACACACACACACACACACAGACACACACGTGCACACACATCCTCCTTCAAGTGATAGTCTTCATTAAAAGTTTATTATCTATATTAATAAAAGGGGAATATGCTAATTAGATGGGGAGACTTTCTGGACGTCCTTCCTGACAAAGCCATGGTGGCGGGGCCAAGGCAGAGGCGGTTAGGGGCAATCAGGCCAGGAGGGGAGGGCAGTTTGGGGTGATCTGGCCAGCAGAGGGGAGCAGTTGGGGGCAAGCAGGCCAGCATGCAGTGTGGTTAGGGGTGATCAGGCAGGCAGGCAGGTGAGCAGTTAGGAGCCAGCGGTCCCGGATTATGAGAAGGATGTCTGACTGCCGGTTTAGGCCTGATCCCATAGGGAAAATATATGGAATTTTGTCTTACTCTGGATGCAAACTCAAAGATTATTATTACACAAGGAAGGATTTGGACCTTGTTAAACTTAGTCATTTTAACTACTTTGAGTTTCAATTTTTTTAATCTTTAAACTATTAGACTAAAATAGCAACTAGTCTCAAATGATACAGCAGGCCCTCAAATATCATTTCATTCAACATCATTTTATTATAGTATTGATGAGATGCCTTAGGAACTTAACTCTTGTTTATTCCAATTAGCCCATGGTATATTGGTTTTGTTATACGTCGTTTCTCTTGAAGTCCCAGAACCTATCGACAATGTTAAACTCCCCATAAGACTTCTACACTTGAATGTCTAAAAACCAAAGCTAAAACAAAACTATTACTTTATTTTTAAGCCTTCTTCTCTCCGTGATCTTCCTCCCAGGAAACAACACTTCCCTGTCAGTCTGGCCCACCTCCCAAGAGCTACCCTTATTCCCTCTTTTTCCCTCCTGCATCTCATTCATCAGCAAGCCCTACTGAATTGCCTCCAAAGCCTCTCCCAAATCCATCCACACTCCCTCCACATCCACATGCCTGATGCCAGACCCCACTGTTTCCTTCCCAACTGCTATGGCTCCTTGATTGGTGCTCTTGGTGCTGGTCTTGCTCTCCTAAAGAAGACAGAATGACTTCTTAAAAAATGACTATCAGATGATATCACTGAGTCTGATGAAAACTGTCTAGTGAGTTCCTAGATTGTTTGAGTATACAATCCTTACCCTGCCTTCCTCACCAGCATCTCCTACCTCTCTCCCTCTTAGTTCCTCGGCTTTAGTCATGTGGCTGTATTTCTGTTTTCTAAATGCATTGACTTTATTCCTGCTTTGGGATCCATGTGTCTGCACTTCCCCTTTTCTGAAAAGCCCTTCTCCTACATCTTTGCATGGTGTCAGATTTCAGCTGACTGGCACCTCCTCAGGATACAGTCCCTGACTACCCTCTCTGAAGACCCCCCCCAGTCTCTATCACATCACCATGTTTTAGCATCATTATAACACATGTGCATGCCTGATGTTGGGGGCTTGTTTATTTATTTGCTTGAAACCCCCACTAAACTGAGCCCCATCAGAGTAGGGACCTTCTATGTTGTGTCCACGGCCAGATAACCTGTTCTCAGCATTAGTAGGTATTCAATAATTATTTCTTACATGAGTTGATAGGTCATAACAATCAAAGTATTAAAATCAGCTGGGTTGATTTGATTCCACTACAGAAGTCAATATTGTTAATATTAAATTCAAAGTGAATCCAAACAGAATTGTTAAGATTAATGCAGCAAGTATTCCATACTTCAATGAGCTGTCCACTGTACCCACTACTCCATACTACACCCCATCACTCCAGCCAAAGACTTTCCTTGGGAGCCAGTGGCCATTTCTTTAGCTAAACAAGCTTAGAAGGGACTAAGCTGCTTATCAATAGTAGGTATGGGGGGGAGGGGATGGTAGAGCATAATAAACATATTTCTCCCATTTACATTCACCCCCCTTCCTTCTCTTTCTATCGGCAAATTATAAGGGTTGTTAAGAGATTATTGAACCACTTTCACCAACTATAGTTGATGGGCAAAGCTTTTCTCTCTAATTAAGCAAATCCTAGAGATACATGTCAGCGGAGGGAAGATTTTTATTTCTAATGTCAGGCAGCCAGGACTGAGATAAGCATTTTCTCACCTGTTTTGACCTCTGCCTATGAACATGCTAAATGCAGTCCACCCCACATCTGTAGGTACCACCCACAGGCACACACCCCAGGTATGTAGCCTTTAAGTATAGCAAACAGAAGAAGAGCAGAGAAAAGGCTTGGCTCGAGCTTGACAAGGCAGAATGATCCAAATGTGTTAATACTTTTATTGAACAGAAAACACAGTGAGTTAATTAGCAATTAAGTTAATAAACCAATTCTCATTTTCTTCACTGAATCAAAAGATTGCAGACTAATTTTCTAACCGTAACTCACTGCTTATTAATGATTTTAAACAGCGGTTTTGATAAAGCAAAGATGGCAGAATGGTTTAATAACTGGAATATCATTAGTTCAGGAGCCAGAGATATTCGGGTTTAAATCTCACCTTAACCCCTTGTAACCTTCTTAGCTTCAGGTAACTTAGCCAAACTCCCTGATCTTTCATTTTCTCATCTGGTAAACAGAGATGAGACACTTCCCAGGTTGAAAGTATTAAAATGGGATGTTCCCGGGCATAAAGCACTCTGCCTAATGGGTGGCATTAAGGACGTTCTCAGCAAATATTACATCCTTGCCCATCATTATTGTTGTCAAGCCCTGAATCTAGACTTTATCAGCAGTGATGATCATTTCGTCTAATCATTTTTTCAGCTGGTTCATGTACAAGTGGTCCAGTTTCTTCATGTGTATTTTTTTAATTTGAGTTTTTACTCTCTCTTAAAATAAAATATAAGGATTTAACACAGCCCCTAAGAACTTGGTTAACCTGGGTCCTTACTACCTTTCCTACCTTGGTTCTCATGTCAAATTCCATCACTCCTCGTGCTCAACACTCCGAACTCACCATCCTGCTCTGCATTCCTCGAACCCTTCAGTACAGCCCTAAGTCTTTGCATGTCTATCCTTCTCCTGCAGGCTTCAGGTCATGAGCCCCCAGAAGGACACTTCATGAGTGTGCTACAGAAATGTTCTCCTGGCCCTCTCTCCCATGTCTATTTCAGGCAGGATTCTTATGTACAATCAGAAACCATTCTTTCCATGTCTGTTTGCTTGTTTAACTTCTGTCTACCTGCTGGGGTCTGTGCTCCTCCAAGCAGGGGACTTAGCAGCCCCTGCTCTGAACAGGCTCCCAACAAGTGTTTAATGAATAGGCAAATGAATGAACTTGGTATCATGTTTTGATTTGGTTTCCTCCAAAAGGACACAGGACAAGGATTTGGGTGCAAGTGGTTTATTTGGAAGCTAATTTCAGGGGGGAAAAACAACCACCACAGAAAGCTGCGGAGACTGAAACGAAGTAGGAGAGTGAGACAGAGAAGGGCCAGAAACTAGGAAAATGGTGGATTTTTGTGTTCGTTACTACTATGGGCAACTGGAGCTCTTCCTAGGGGCACTAGGAGCAGAGCAGACATGCCTCACACCCACTCAGAGAAATATGTCTCTGTCTCTCCACCAGTTCACATGAGTTACTGATTGAGGGCTACTAATTCTTCAACATTTCCAGCTTGCTTCAACACACAGACATAGTGGGCTTCAGTGGCCAGGGAAAGCACTCAAGAAATTACAGGGGCTAGCAGTTGCAAATCTGGCAGGGTGTTACACAAAGTCCTAAGTTCTAAGGGCATACATGATAGTGACCTTAACTGTTGAAACAAAACTCAGGGAACACACATAGTCCAGCATTAAAAATCAGTGCCACTCCCTCAAGTCTACAAACCATTGCCGAACACACAGATATGTCCCAGAGATGATGAGCAGAGCGGGTACATGGGTGGTACACCCACCTTTTCTGCTCTCTTCCCAAATCACAGTTTGAACAAAGCCTAATCAAAGAAAACAAAGCCATTCTGGTCAGCACTAAATAAAGAATGAGATGCATAGCATGTGTGGTTAAATACCACTCTAGACATCTATTCAAGCACATTGGGTCACCTCAACAGTGGTCTGGGGACTGGTTCTGGCCTACAATCTGACATGGTTCTGAAATAACCAATACCACATTAACAAGGTTTATGCTGCAATTTACTCTGTACACAGTGCTATTAAAAGTCAGTGATGAGTGAAAATAGCCTTCAAAATTTCATGTCAACATTCAAACCCTAGATGGAGTTTTTTCTTTCCACTTTCGTTCAAATAATTATCTCCCCGAGATTAAATTATATTTTTTAATTCGATCGCGTCCCATTGCTGTATGCTTATTTTATTTGGATGAGGGAGAAAGGTATCTTAATTTCTCATAATAAGAGCTCTCGCGAAAGCTGGAACTTCAGTGACATGGCAGTAATCAAAACTGAATTCTATACAAGAGGTAAATTATATTGCCTTCCAAATTAATTTGCAAATGGTCACAATGCTAATAAAATGCAGGCAAGCTGGTGATTTCCCTTTTGCAAAGCCCAGCTCCTCAATAACCAGAAGCAAACTCGCTGAGGAGAACAATGTCAGCCGCAGTCACATGCCAGGAAGCCTGAATGTGTAGCGCAAGCTGCGGAGACTAAAGCATGACAGATTTGAAGGAAATCTGCCTTTGGTTTTCTTAAGTTCTGTGGCCAACCCTGGAAGATGCCAGGATCCAGCCCTAGAAACTAGAATGAAGAAAGGACTTTAGGGTGCGGCTCTACAGACTTGCTAGCTCTCTAATCTCTTCTTTAGGAAGGTCTTTGTGGTGAAACCTTATGCCCATTTGCAACATAGGTTTTCCTCCAGCTTATGGCTGAGTCTGTTAGCACCTTGAGCAGCTTAAAGACAATGAGTTGGTGGGTGTGTATTAGTTTCCTATGGCTGCTGTAACAAATGACTAACATAAACTCAGGTTCTTTTTTTTAAAATATGTTTTATTGATTTTTTACAGAGAGGAAGGGAGAGGGATAGAGAGTTAACATCAATGAGAGAGAAACATTGATCAGCTGCCTCCTGCACACCCCCTACTGGGGATGTGCCCGCAACCAAGGTACATGCCCTTGACTGAAATTGAACCTGGGACCCTTCAGTCTGCAGGCCGATGCTCTATCCACTGAGCCAAACGGGTTAGGGCAAACTCAGGTTCTTAAAGCTATACAGATTTATTCTTTTTCAGTTCTGGAGGTCAGCGGTGAATTTATTTCCTTGTCTTTTGCTGATTCTGGAAGCCACTGGTATTCCTTGGCTCATAGAACCACACCACTTCAACCTCTTCTTTCATTCTCCTCTTTCTTTCTCCTTCTTTGACCTTCTTGACTCCCTCTTGTAAGTACCCTTGTCCTTATGCACATCTGGATAAGCCAAAATCATCTTTGCATTTCAAGACCCTTAATCATATCTGCAAAGAACATTTTGCCATGGAAGGTAACATGTTCATAGTTCTTGGAATTAGGACATGGACATCTTTGGACATCATTATTCTGCCCATCACAGAGGTAATCACCATTGTGTCTCAAGCACCGTAGCCCAGAAATGCCATATCCAGAAAACATGGATTTATATGGAAACAGCAATAAAGGGAGGAAATTCAGGGCATGTGTTTTGAGTATAAAATCAGGTGGGCTGGCAATGAATCCTGACTCTGCCTTGTTAGACTGACTGGATCCCAGAAACTCTATGAGCTTCAATTCTTCACCTGAGTAATACTTCCCCATGTTGAGCAGTTAAGATAATTCGATAATGTCTGTTGAGAGTTTCACCTGTGCTTGTTACACTCAGAGCTCAATAAGCTCTCACTGAGACACAATGAAACTAGGGATCAGCAAGTGTTTTTTTTGTTTTGTTTGTTTTTTTGTAAAAGGCCCAACCAGTAAATATTTTCAGTTTTGGAAACCACACAGTCTTGGTAGCCACTCTGCTGTTACAGCACAAAAGCACCCATTTATAATACATAAATGAGGCTATGTTCCAATAAAACTTTATTTATGGACATTTGAATTTGAATTTCATGTCATTTTCACGTCATGAAATATTTTTATTTTGATCCTCCCCCCCAACCACTTAAAAATGTGAAAGCATCCTTAACTTGTGGGCTATTCAAAAACAGGCAGCAGGCTGGATGTAGCCCAGGGGCCATCAGTTGCTGAACCCTGAACTAGATGATCTCCAAACTCCCTTCCATCTAAGGGTCTCTGATTCTATTAACCACAAAACAGTGTTGGAGGAAAGACAGAGTTCAAACCCAAATTTGACTTCTTTGATAGCGTGGTTACCTCCAGTAGCTAATTCACCCTCTCTGAGATCTGTTTTCTCGCCAGCCAAATGAGAAAGACATATCTCATATGGAAATTACAAAGGTTAAAGTAAGCAAATGACACAATATTATGTCCAGCTTGGCTGCTGTCACATAATAGGTGCTCAGTAAACGTTAGGTGCTCATCCATATTCATTCACTTGGAGGAATTCTTCATTGGAAGAATTTGGCTCCAAACTGACCTGCTTTCCAAGAGGCCATTTCCAATAGCAAGTGGCAATGCTGAAGGAGAGTGTCAGACTTAGTGATTCACCCCAAGTCCTGATAAATAAGAAACGACAGTGACTCTAGGTAGACTGATCTTACTTGGCCGAGACTGGGCTTGATAGAAGGACAATGTGTCTGCTGCCGCATCCTTCAGAATGCTCCCCTTCCTACTGGAGGTTGAGGTTGGAGAAGAGTCCTGGGGTTGGGTCCAAGGTTAATTGCGGGTGAATGGCCGGTTAGGAATTTCTCAACTCACTGAGAGTAAAAGAAACAAGAGGCAAATGTGCTGTGCATTATGCATCTTATTCAATCTCCCCTTCCTACACCCTCCCCATTTCCCTCTCACCATACAACTGAACTCTTTCCCCACGACATCCGTGGCAGTGAACGGAAGCACGCAGTGATAAAACACCAGCTAAGCGTTTACATCATCTCACAATCAAACATCTCCAAATCTGTTTATCTGATCAGCCCCAAATTCTGTCAGAGCGTTGACATGTGCATTTCTAAATAATTTCAGGATGTCAACCTGAATAGACCCACAGAATCAGAAAGTTAATTATCTTTGACAACTTTGCCAGCTAATTTCCTATTTCTATGGAGCAAACTGGGGGGCCTCTTTCATCCCCTCTTGTCACAAAGGATTTATCAATCAAATCAAGGCCTAAAATCGTCTGCCCAGGCATTCTGGCTTCCCAAAGGGGCGTTTATCTGCTTGAAATCTCGCCGACTACCCAATGACAGCAAAGTTGACATGAAGCAGGAGGAGCTGCTTTCTTTCTGGGTGAGGCCCGTCTCCCCCAGCTCAGCACCCCCACCCTTTCTTCCTGCTCTTGTCTCTATCTGGCTATACTTGTCATGCCCCAGTTTCCAAAGCGATACCAACTTCAACTCTGGATTTCAGCTGACAGGCCCTGCCAAACGCCAGGGCCCTGCCTGTCCGGGCCAATCCGCTAGCCCTCAGGAAGGTGGGCCCTGGGAAACCAGGCGGGCTGGGCGCTGACAGGCGGTTTGATGGTGGCGATTTGGGCTCATGTTGTTTCTACTTCCCTCTGACAGGCAGTCATGTTTAACTTTAATGGCCATTTCCGCTGCCGAGTTTCCTGGACCCAGGCTGCTGCTTTACAGCATTGCAGCCAGCTGTCACTGAACCGGCCCAGGGGTGGGTGTGGGATGGGGGAGCCTGCCTGTAATTCTGTTATTGGTTTCTCATGTGAAACTCTGGCTGCTGAGGAGGCTGCTGCAATACCGACACGATAATGAGACTGGCCTGAACCTACCACTTCCTGCCCACCCACAAGGGGCAAAGACAAGGAGGAAGTCTCCGGAGGACAGGAGGAAGGTGCTCCAATCATTCATTCATCTACTCAACATATTCACCTAACATGAGCCGACACAGTGTACACAGGGCCCTGCCTTTCAGGGACCTCCAGTGCAATGGAGATAATCCATTCATTTCTCTTGTTTAACAAATCCATGTCAAGTACCTTCTCTGTGCAAGGCACTGCTCCAAGCACGAAGGAGATAGATAGTAGTGGGGAAAAAAAAAGAAGAAAAAATATTTGTTCTCATGGAGTTAATGGTCTACTGTAAGGATCAGCAAACTATGACCAATAGGCAAAATCCAGCCCCCCACATATTTTTTTTAAATAAAGTTTTATTAGAACACAGCTGCACCCGTTTGTTTGCATATTGTCTCTGGCTGCTTTTGTACTACAACAGAGACTATACACTGAGTGGCCAGATTATTATGATCTCTGAATGCATAATAATCGCGGTTTGCCTCTCTGTTGACTAATGAGTTTGCCAACTACTGTCCTATATAATAAAAGGCTAATATGCAAATTGTCCCCTCCACCAGGAGTTCGACCAGCAGGCAGACCGGCCAACCGCCCATGTTCCCTCCCCCTGGCCAGGCTGGCTGGACCCCACCCATGCACGAATTCATGCACTGTGTATACACACACACACACACACACACACACAGACACACACACATACACACTGAGTGGCCACATTATTATGCGTTCAGAGATCATAATAATCTGGCCACTCAGTGTATGCCTTCAAAGTCTAAAATATTTACTAGCTGGTCCTTTACAGAAAAGGCCAACAAATACAGGTAATTTCAACACACGATAAATGGAATAAAAATATGTAGAGTCCAGAGAGCGTCTATATGACAGTTGGCTTGTAAAGTCTGTTTTGTTCACTGTTGATCATACCCAGATCAGGGCTTGGCACAAAATAGGTACTCACTAAAAAGTTCTCATTGATTAGATAAGGAAAAGAATGGATGTTCTGATGGGTAGGGAACTGGGAAGATGAAAAGGTTCTAGAAGGTTTATAAAAAAGAGAAAAGGGTAACAAATAAGCTTGATTTTTGAAGAATAAAAAGTACTCATCAGAATAAGAAGAGTGAAAAAGGCTTTCCAGGGGAGATTCACTTGTAATATCTGCCATATGGAGGCACGGGCAGGGCATCACATCAGGGAACACAGAGCTGGTGGAACACAGGAGCCAGAGTGGAGGTCAAAGGGGAGAGCATCAGAGGGATAACATGTGAAGACGTGTATTTATCATCTTACTGAAGACTGGTAGCATGCCCTTTGGCCCACATTAGTAGGTACCCTATTCCAGCTCCACGCCTCCGTGACCTCACACTATGAAGTAAGTGCCTTACTTGAAACAGACCTCAATCTTCTTTTATCACTTTTGGAGCACTCTTCGGCCCCTAGAGTCAAACTGAAGTCCCTCAAAGCTCCGGGATTCATACCTATGGTCATACCTACGGTCATTCATACCTATGGTCATCCGAGGCCTCACGGGCAGGCCCCAGTCCAGGAGCAGGGCCTGACAAGGTCATGCTGAAGAAGAGCTTCTCTTCACACAAATGAACAGCTCGCCTTTCTCCACCAGAGGCCCCTTGCCTGTCTTCCCCTATGCATCCCGAAACACTGAAAGAGATCACATACGAGGCCCACTGTGATTATGTCCCCAAGAGTTGAAAGAAAACATCACTGGAGTATGTGTCATTCTATGTTCTATGCTGATACAAAGAAATTCCAAATGACATATTTAACATGGCCATGACTCATCATCTCCATTTTCCTGCACACTCTTGCTAAGATTGCATGTGTGGTCACCGTCGATGAAGCAGAAGCCAGGAGAGAATTACTGAAAGCCAGTACTCACAGGTAACCTGAAGGATGACGCAGCCTCATGAGTAATGACAGAACCAGAGCTAAGAACATGGTATTGGGAGCGGCAGAGGCAAGGCTGTCTGTATTGTTACAAAATGCTTATGAAAAGCCATGGCATTATGAGTAATAACAATGTTGCTCACTTTTGCTCACGATGAAAGATATGAAATCAGCCAGGAATGGCTTATTGACAATCAAGATAAAAAAGAGAAGGTCCCCAAACCTGAATTAATGGTCCCTGGACTCTGCATGCCCAGACAGGACAATAAACAAAGTCATGCTCTCTGCCCATTGTTTTACAACTTCAGCAGTAAATAGCTTTGCCTCCCATGGGCCCATAAACTTTGAATAAAATTTATAATTAAGTTGTTTATATAGACAAGGGACCCACAAAAATATTTTCCCATGGTCCCACATACCTTCAACAGATCCTGAAGACATACTATGTGCATTTCCATGTCAGAGAAGTATCATGTTTTTTAAAAAGCCAACAATTAAAGAGCCAATAGTGACCTAAAGGACCCCCGCCCCCCCCTCAAAGGACATCTTGCATTGACCAAAAACTTGTCTTGAATCCCCTATCCTTTCCTCCTCATCCTCACTTCCTGTATT
Source organism: Plecotus auritus (assembly GCF_963455305.1). Lineage (NCBI taxonomy): Eukaryota > Metazoa > Chordata > Mammalia > Chiroptera > Vespertilionidae > Plecotus > Plecotus auritus. Next base: position 37,711,282 of record NC_137785.1, on the reverse strand, counting down.
CTCCAAAGCTTTTCATTTAATGAGCCTGCCCCAAATCTTCCCTTTTCTCCCAAGCCTGCTCTCCTACTCTCTCTCCTCCCGCCATTTATTATGGTTCTGTGTAGCTCTGTTTGACTTCCTCATAGTCTGGTCTCTCTTGTTTTTTGTGTTCAACTCATTACCTTATCCTACATCTCAAAGTCTAGAGTTTCCCTGAATCAGAGAAACTCTCGCTGCTTCTGACCACAGCGTTCTGTTTGATGGAGGAGGGGTGTCTCTGAACAAACTCACATCATATGTATCATATCATGCCTGTCAAACTAAGTTTCTGCATTTCCCCCTAAAGACAGAGGAATGGAATAAGAACCTAAATACAGACCATGGTGCTGCTCAAAACATGTCTTCCAGTTGAAATAAAGTTCTGAATTAACTGGATAAAAATTACATGAGAGGCTGTGTCAAGGAAATTTGGAAATTCTACAAGAGGTTAAGTTTATGACAAAGGGTGTATGGGGCAGAAATGATGAGACAAGATCAGGGGCATTAATTATGTAATGTGTTATTAGTTTAATCTTGATCCTTTCATAACTGGGCTTCTGCATATAAAAATTAATCTATGGAGATGATATGGGTAAAATTTCTTGTCACAGGGGCTCTAAATGGGGCATAGAGGGAGGCAAGCAAAGTCATTCTTCATACCCTTCTCCATAGCCAACTCCATATAAACTCCCGTGTGTGTGTGTGTGTGTGTGTGCGCGCGCGCGCGTGTGTATTTGCATGGTCTTGATAGTAACCCTAGAAAGTAAGTTCAAGTCTTCAGAAAATAAAAAAACAAGAATTTTTTGTGTTTAGATATTTTTTAATTAATAGACTTTCTTTTTAGAGCACTTTTGAGTTTTGTAGAAAAACTGAGCAGAAAGTACATTGAGTTCCCACAGACATTCTCTCCTCGCTTCCTTTTCTCTCCCCCCTACCCCCATTCACCTATCCTATATAATAAAGAGCTAATATGCAAATAGTCGTCACACCCTCATGCCTTAATGGCTCAGACACTTAACACTAGGGAGAAAAGAATGGGGACTAGCCAGACACAAATGAGCTCACGAGAGAGGAATGGGGACCAGCTAGGCTGCGGCCCAGGAAAGGGACAAGCTGCCTGCCCCACGGTCCCAGGCACCAGTGGCTGCGCCTGTGCCTGTGGCCTGGGAGAGGGACAAGCCTACCGCCCCACAGTCCTGGGTACCAGCGGCTGTGCCTGTGCCTGCAGCCCAGCCCAGGAGAGGGACAAGCTGCCCGCCCCATGGTCCCTGGCATGAGTGACTGCAGCTGCAGCCCAGGAGAAGGACAATCTGCACACCCTGAGGTCCCAGGCACCTGTGACTGCGGCCCAGGTGAAGCCGCCCGCCCCTGGTCCCCTGCAGCTGTGACCGGCCTGGGCAAAGCCAGCCTGGGTCCTGGGTGCCTGCGGCCGGCCAGAGGGAGGGAAGCCCGGGTCCCGGGTGCCTGCAACCAGCTGGAGGAGGGAATCCTGGGTCCCAGGTGCGGGGCAAGGTAGAAGCAGTTAGGGGCGATCAGGCAGGCAGAGGTGGTTAGAGGTGATCAGGCAGGCAGGCCAAGGGGTTAGGGGTAATCAGGCAGGCAGACAGGCAAGTGGTTAGAAGCCAGCAGTCCCGGATTGCAAGAGGCAGTCAGACATCCCCCAAGGGGTCCTGGATTGGAGAGGGTGCAGGCCGGGCTGAGGTACGCCCCCCCTCCCACCATGCATGAATTTCGTGCACCAGCATTAGTGTGGTGCATGTGTTACAACTGGTGAATAAATATTAATGCACTACTATTAACTAATGTCCACAGTTTACATAAGGGTTCACACCTTGTGTTGTATAGTTCTATGGGTTTTGAGATGTTTTGTTTTAGATTGCTTTTTTCCTCTGCCTTTTAGCACCTAAGGGCTCCTTAAAATTTATAAACAATAACTGACTCCTTTTTTAAATTACCTAAGCATATATAATTGCACATGAATTCAACCCAATTACATGAGGCGCCTACTGTGTATCAGGTAGTGGGGTGGCATGCTGACGACAGAATAGTGAAAAAAAGAACTATCCTTGCCTGCATAAAGCTTGAGTTTACCAGAACAGATGAATATTCCGTAAGCTATTACCAGGAGGACTCCTTTCCAAAGGGCACGTGCAGAAGCTGCAGGAGCCTCCGCCAGCTGGCAGAAAGATGGCTCTGACTTCGCAGACCTCACAGAAACAAAGACCCCTGATGCCCTGGTCCCTTCGGGGCCATATCTGAGTCAGCTCATGATTTCAGGGGGCTTTGCCGAAGGCGGAAGCTGGTTTCTAGTTTCCTGGGTTCCAGGTCTCCCCAGGGTCCCCAGGCCACGAGGTCCCATGCAGGTCCCACAGGGTTCAGGCCATGGCCTCCAGAGCCGCCTCTCGTCACATCCCCTCTCCATGGGTGTGAAGAATTCGCTGCCTCATCACACTGGCATTCTTTGTGTGGCAATGCTGAGCAGCTGGTTTGTGCCTGGGGTTCATTTCAGTCACGAATTCCCTGAGCTGCAAGGACTGGCTGAAGGGACAGGACCACTCCGAGACTATTTGCCGGGTATATAGTTTCCTGGGGCTGCTCTGACAAGTCACCACAGACTGGGGTGCTTAAACCAACGGAAGTTTCTTTGCTCTGTCTGGAGTCCAGAAGTCCGCTATCAAGGTCCCAGCCGGCCCACACCCTCTGCAGCCTCTGTCCCACGCCTATCTGTCAGCTCTGGTGGCTGCTACAACCCTTGGCATGCCTTGGCCTGTAGACACGTCACTCTAAACTCTTCCCCTACCATCACATGGAGTCCCCTTGTGTGACTTCATGTCTCCATTTCCTCTTTCCCCAAGTCACTGGCTTCAGGAACTACCTTAACCCAGCATGACCACTTCGCCACTGGATTACATCTACAAAGACCACATTCACAAGTACTGGCTTGAGCTGGACATATCTTTGGGGAGAAATAGTTCCACCCACAGCATCTTGAATTCCCAAAGTTGGTTCACACCTGACTTTCCCTGGAATGAAATGGAGTGGAAGCAAAGCTGAAGCCAGAAGGAGAGACAGACCCTGCTTCCTGACACCCAGGGGCCTCGCTGTAGCACTGATTGTTGACAGGCCTATGAGCATCGTCAATGGCAAATGGGATAAAAACGTGTAAGAATTTAAAGGAGGACCAGGCAGAAAGTGGGAAAAGCTGTACTGTAGCAAAGAGCTGAAAAATCTAAGTGCTATACTTTCCTGTGGTCCTGGAAAAACCACTTTCCCCAACCCAGGTGAGACCCAGATGTGGGGTGGGGCCTTCCACCTTCAGAAGTTTCATTAAATACCATGCGTTCATTCTAAACCATTTTTACTCTCCTGGCTTTAGTTCCCACATCTATAAATATTACTAAGCACCTACAGTGCCTCCACTATTCTAAGCACTGGAGAAAGAGCTATGGTGGGAAAAATTGCTTAACATAGGAGCTCATATTCTACTAAAAGGAGACCAGCAATAGATAAGCAAACAGGTGGCAAGTGGAGAAAGTCACATCCACCGCTGCATTGGAGCATGGAGTGACGGGGGTCAGGGGAGACAGGGAGTGAGGCCACTCTTGGAAGTTTGAGTCTGAATGAAGACCACAGAGACAGAGTGCAGGAGTTGGGGAGGCAGCACAAGGGAAAGTGTCCTGACAGAGCTTGGTTTTCATTTGTTTCTTCTGGGGGTGACTTGTAAGTGGTCAGGTGCACAGATAAGGATTGGATGACAGAGGTCAAAAATGTAAGAAAGGGAGGCGTTACCTAATAGCTGAGGGCCCGGGGGCAGGGAATGGCTAGTGTTGAGGACGACAGAATGACCACGGGTGTGGAGGGGGTATATCGGAGGGTGGACACACACACCCCACTGTGTGTTCACTGACTGAGCTCACTGTCTCCCAGCTAGGCTGGGTCAGAATCAGGGTGGAGGGTCGGGGATAACGTTCTGCAGCTTTGTGAAATGAAAGGAAAATGTGTCTTTAAGGAGCAAGGAGAGAATGCAGGCAGAACCAAACAGGCGAAGGTGAGTCACTAAGACACTGTAGGCGCTAATGGACCTTGGAACTCCTACAACACCCTGGTTCCTGACAGGAGGGCAGGCTCTGGGCTGGCCTCTGGGCTTCTCGTCCTGGCTCCAACACCGAGCTCCAGCACCCTGGGCAGGTCCCGCAACCTCTTCTGGTTTTAGTTCCCACTTCTATTAATCGGGATAACCACAGTCTCTACTTCCCAGGGCTGTCTGAGGACAGAATGAATGACTCCATGGAAAATGCCTGGCACGGCATCTGGTGCAGAGTTAAGACTTACGAAATGCCCCTTATAACAGAGGGTCTTATCCCCGTCATGTGGCCACTCATACAAATGTTGAGTGTCTAGTATATGCCAGGCACTATTCCAAAGCTGATCAAATGCAGATAAATATGACACAATCCCTGCTCTCAAAGAAACCACGGCCAACTCAGAGACTTACATATAGCAACTCAGAGGCAGAATTGCTAGATAAATCAGGGTGAAGGGAAACAAATTCCCTGCAGTGATGAACAAAAGGCCCCATGCTCATTCCTGGAAAGGCTCTCAGCACTCATTTTCAGCTGGATAAGGGGGAATGGAAAAATCACTTCCAGGAAGTGAAAGGTGCCCAGACCAGCCTCTGTCTTTGCCGCATCCTGTATCTGGCCTGAATGAACTGAGCTCTCTGCTGCCATGCTAATTGTGAATGGTGCTGTCAGGGCTCACAGTGGCCACCACCTTCACCACCTCTACCCATCCTGGTGTCCAGTGTGTAGGCTGCAGGTAGGTAGCTGCACACTTGGAGGAAGATATGCTCTGACCGTGTCCACTGTAAATAGCCCACAAAACAAGGCCTGTGCATGCCCTGATTTATGTGGGTGCGCAGTGTGGAGGGACCATGCAGTGACACCTTCCCTACTCTGCATGGTCCTGCTCACTCACCTGGCTCTGGAAGATTCTCTCCAAGATCCACTGTTCCATCTGATGAACCTGTGTAGCACTGACTGTCCAAGACAGGTGCACAGGGCCAATGAACATTTACCTGAAGCTTCTACTTCCCAGGAAGTTTGGTGGGAGACTCGGGGGACGTGAAGTTTGGAATTGCCCATCTGGGCACAACAGTCTCAACCACTTACGACTGTTGTGAGCTTGAGCTGGCGCTCAGTTTGCTCAGCTGGAAGACGAAGTTAACACCCCAATCTCTCCCAGGGTGGTGAAAGGCACAATGAGAAAATGCTTCAGGAAGAGTCTGCTGACTGTTGCAGAGTTTTGTTAGAAGCAACCATCCAACAAAACGTAGGGAGACTCTTCGTAGGTACTAGGCAACTCTAGGAAAACCAAATGCTTATCAGAGGATCAGCTGCCTAAAATCCTTTTGGGAACAAGGCAGAAATGTATGCATTCTTTAAGAGGCATAGAACTTGCACATGAAAGACCCTTGGAGACAATGCAATGAAATGCCTTCATTATACAGTCACAAAAACTGGCTCTGAGAAGTCAAGTGACAAAAAATAAACAAGCCTGGATGGTGCTTTGAAAAATAAGTGATTCTTTGCTCTTCTCTATAAAAGTATCATTCTTGTCTACAGTAGTCATAATGGATCTCTTTTTTTCCTCCTGAGTCACCAAAACAGAGTTAATTCAAGTACAGAATATTTTCTGGTAGCTGCTCTGAAAAAGTTGGAAGTCATTATTCTATTTTTGAACATTATTTAGCTCAGGAATTATTTAGTTCAATTTAAGGAAAAGAAGAATGTTTCCTAAATGGGTGTGTGGGAATGGGGAAAGTAGATCACGTAACTTTAAAATTTGATTTACTAGAAATTGCACTAATTATTACTGTCATCATCATCATCATCATCATTTTTTTTACATGGTTTAATCAAGAAAGTCACATTTTTCAAAAGCGCAGGAGCCAATGCATCGAATGAGATACAACCAGGATATGGATGTCTTCCTAGTATTTCATTTCTTGCTGTCAATCCAGTCCAAACTCCAAGATACCACTGAATGAAGGATTCTCAACTCAACACTGAAGATTTCCATTAAAATCAGAAAAAACCGCATGCTCCCGGGCTTTTATTCCTTTGTATTCCTATAAGAAGCAGCTGCAACTTTGCATACAAGTGATTTCTTTTTACATAAATAAAATGTTTTTTTGGCCATTTTTAGTCAGTGAAGCATTAAAAAAAAATAAAGTAGAAGCAGTTGAAAGGGCCTGCTTTAAAAAATAACTTTGTTGGCTTACTGAATAATTACTTCTTGGTTTTTTTAAAAGTTTGTCGTACATCCTATTCCCAATTCAATTTACATTTACTCCCTCTATGCCTCTATGCCTTTTAATTGCTACTCTGATTTTTGATGCAAAGATTTCTTTCTTCCAAAGATGGACTGCTGCCTGAGATAAATGATATTCTGGGATTTTGAAAGTACTTTTAAACATGGCATTAAGAAATCTAAACGTGAACACTGTGAACATCAAAGGCAAATGTGTCAGCAAGTAGCCAGCCTTAGAAAGAGATTTGTCAGTCTATAGGTGAGCCAGATGTTACAAAAACACGGGAAGAAGCATTGCTCTATGACTCACAGCCACGCTGGGTCAGTACAAGTTGAGTTGTTTCATGACTGTCCCCCAAAGAAATTCTGTACTTGGATGTCCATATGCTCTATAGGCTAGCATAACTTCTTCCCAAACCCACACTGCTTTACCCTCTCCCCTCTACCTGGAATAGAGCAGGTAAGGACTCCACTTACTAGGTTTAAAAGCCTTGGTTGAATAAGCTTAGCACATTTTTCTATTTAACTATTGACATAACCCAATCTATACACTCACATCAATTTTTGCCCTTCAGAGTTGCCCCAGGTGGTCACCGTTTTAATTGGCAAGTAGCCCCAAGGAATAGCCATCCTTTAACTTAGTAGGTTAAAGCAATTTGTTCCACACCTTCTTTATTCCTCATGGTTCTGTGGGCCAGCTCGTCTGGGAGGGATGACCTAGCATGGCCTGCAGTTGGTACAATGTCAGATGGGGAGAGGGTATGGGATGACTCGGCCACAAGTCCCATCATCCAGCAGGCGAGCCTGGGCTCTCTCCCGTGGTAGTGGCTGGCAGGGTTCCAGAAAACACTGAGAGCAAGTCACAGGCATATGCACTTCCCAAGTCTCTGCCCAGGTTGTGTTTGCTATAGACCCACTGGCCAAAGCAAGGCCTGAGGCCAGCCCTGGCCTGGAAATAGGATCACTACCGAAGGGTGTGCTCCAAGGAAAGGAATAATTTGTGATTTTTTGCAATTTATTACATTTGTTCATTAAACAAATATAGTTGGTCTTCATGATTTGCAGATTCCATATTTGTGAATTTGCCTACTCACTAAATTTAATTGTGACCCCAAAACACCAACTCTCAGGACTTTCATGGCCATTCACAGAAATGCACAGAATGGTGAAAAAAAGTGTCACCAGACACACACATTCATGCACATCTGAGATCAAAGAAGGCAATGCTCCTTTTCTTTCAGAAAAAGCATCATCCTTATAATCTATTCAGTACCATTTTCCCCCTATTTATGTATTTTTGGTGATGCTGATGTTTAAAAGGGTAGCGTTGAAGTGCTGTCTAGTGTTTCCAAGCTCAAGAAGGCTGTGATGTGCTTTATGGAAAATAACAATTTAGATAAGCTTCCTTCAGGCATGAGTTATATTGCTGTTGGCTGTGAGTTCTATGTCAATGAATCAACAAAATATATTACTTATGGTGTATTTAAACAGAAACACACATATAACAAGGTTACATATTGATTAGCCGATGAAAACGTCATGACCAGAGGCTTGTAGGACCTAACCCTATATTTATGGGAGGAACAGTGATTCAGTGTTGGTTAATTCAGTGTTGACAGTGGTGTTATAGAACATAATTACCATGAATAATAATAATTGACTGTGTTTAAACTTTTTTATTGGTTTCAGAGAGACGGGGAGAGAGGAAAAGGGAGAAAAAGAGAAACATAAATTTGTTGTTCCACTTATTTATGCATTCATTGGTTGATTCTTATATGTGCCCTAACTACAATTGGCATAGTGGGTTGACACTCTAAACAACTGAGCTACCTGGCCATGGTCAATAATTGATTGTGTTTAATAAGCACCTCTTTTGTGCCAAACAGTATATCTAGAGCTGGATATTTGGTGAGCTTCTTGCTTTCAAGGAGCTTAAAATCCAGTGGAGGAATAATGCATTAGTTAATACACTACTGAATGAACAGGTGAGTCGGAGAGGTGCCATGAGGAGGTGAAGAGAAAGTTAAGACCTAAAGGATAAATAGCAAGTCTATAGCTCTAATCCACAGGAAAGGAACTCTGAGTGCAGAGGGACTGTTGGAGAGCACTCTCAGGAATGACCCCTGTAAGGGAGTGCTGGAAGCTACACTGGACAGAGGGAAAGTAGCAACAAAGGGCTCAGCCAGGCTCATAGGGAGCTCTGGAGCTAGGAAGGCTTACCAGAAATGTCCCCAGTTGAGGCAAGAGGCCTGGGACTTTGTACACTCACATCAAACAGTTGTAATCTTGGGTGAAGCAGATCCTTTAGTTCAGGACAATACCTGGGAAAAGACTTGGCTGCCAGCTGACAAGTCCTGGCCATTGAGGGGATGAATGGAGTCAAGAGAAGTTTTGGAGGCTTAAGTGGGAATAGTGATCAGTGACTCCCCAGCATCCCTAAAAGGAGCTGACAAAGGAGAAGGGAATAAATATCAAACGTGGGAACATGTATGCAAAGGTCCTATGGTAGGAAGGAGCATAGAGTGTGTGGACAATATAGAGAGGGCCTATGTAGGGCTGGGCATGGAGAGCAGACACAAGCATGGGACAAGATCAAGCTGGAGAGCAGCCTAGGATGAGAGCATGTGGGGCCTCATGGCCTATAATAAGAGTTTTGTCCTCAAAAAGTAATGTGAAACCCCAGAGGTTTTTGAGCAAAGGAAATAATCTGCTTTTGTGAAGAGAACAGAATTGAGTGGCATTAGGAGAGGAGGGATTGAGTGGATGCTAGAAGACCAGCTCATGTATAGCAGGTGGTGGCTAAGGAGATGGTGAGAACTGAATGGAGTTGAGAGAAGTTTAGGAGGTGAAGTCAATAGGACCTGATGCTGGTGTAGATGAGAGAGTGAAGGGTAAAGGGTATCATGGATGCTGCTTGGTTCCTGACTCCTGAACGAATAAAGGGAGGTCCCCATGCTAGAATGGAGAACTCTGAAGTAGAATCATCCACGTTGTGCTCAAAAGAATCAATGGGGATACTTAGTTCATGCTCAGATCTGTGTGTCTGGCACTCTGATTTGGAAGAAGATTTGAATTTAGGAGTCACAGCATAGAGATGGTAATGAAAACCTCTGTGTGGAGACTGTCCAGGGAGCACAGAAGAGAAGTCCAGGAAATATCCACATTCAAAAGCCAGGTGGGAGGAGACCAAGGCAAGAAAGGACCCCAGAAAGCAGCTAGAGAAGCAGAAGGAAATAAGGGAAAACAAGGTCACAGACCCCAAAGGAAGACATGCTGTTAAGGAGAGAGTGGTCCAAGGTCAGGGGCTGCCAAGTGTCTACTAGGATGAAGACTAAAAAGTTTCACTGGATTGATGACAGACAATAGATCTGGTCTCAAATGTGAGAAAACAAATAATTAATCAAATTTTATTTTCTGTTTGGGAAAAGATAACCCTGGGTGGCTAACTCATCCCCTCTCTTTTGTGTTTGGCTCATAAAGGAAGTTACAGGAATTCTTAGCACTCAGAGAAATGACTGTGTATGATTTAAAGCCAAGTACACAATGCCTTTGATGAGATTGGGAACAGCCAGGTCTCTCTTGCTAGAAAAATAAAAAGCTTGGAGAGAAATAAAATACATAAAAATTAAGCAAAAATAAGATACTCTCTCAAACCTAAATTTCACATATTATAGCCCCAAATCCTGGTGAGTTTTCAGTGGGTCCAATAGTCACTCATTTGTTCTTTGTAAATTGAAACACCATGTTCAAAAGCACTATGGCACTCTGTAACAAGATTCATGAAAACAGCCCTATTCCTAATATAATGATTCTGCTTCTATTAATTTTATCCAAGGATATAATTCAACAGACACAGAGGGAAATGAAATAACACGCATAGAGATATTTAGTGCATATTTTCTCTAAAAGTTAATCTTCGAAAACAACATAAAGGTTCAATATTTGGGGACGATTTCAATAAATATTTGTAAAGCAGGATGGAATACTAAGGAATCATTAAATTGACTTTGTAGCCCCACAGAGGAAAATGAAGTACAAATAAAACACAAAAGAGTAGGTTTAGTGTTGCTTTATATGTGTAAATTATGTAGGAATATGGAGATAAAAATGAAATCATGATGAGTTAGTAGTAGGGTCATAGATCAGCAATCTTTAAAGTCTTTAATTTTGTGTTGCCTATTCATTTCAAATATGCCATAGTAATAGCTTGGAAAGAAGCACCAAAAGAAGAAAAATGGCTTCTGGAAGGGGCTTTGACATAAAACTGAACAGAAACATACGGCTGTACTCAGAACACGGTGGTCTTGATTCCACATCGAATACTCAAGCTGAATTAAAAGTATCTGACTCCATTAACTTCAGCACGTGCAGATAGGAGAGAAAATGAACTCTGAAATCTGCCTAAGTGATGTCTTTGAAACTTTGTTCCATCTTTCACATCACTTATGCAAGAGGAATCATTTGGGGTTAGTAGAGAATTCTCTATAATTAAACAGACAAAGCCTACCTCTTGGGTAATTATACCTGGAGACCAATAAGGAAGGTTACAGTTGTGTGTTGTCTGTGAACCTTCTCCCAAGCTGAGAGCAAGTACTAGATCTGGAAGAACTTAACAACATCCTGAGTACTTGGCCACAATGCCCTGTGACTGAGAAATCCTGGGGCTGGGTCAGTATCCAAGCAGCTTCTTTGCCTCCTGCCTCCCTGGCCCCTGGTGAGGTCCTTGGCAAGGAGGGCCTGGCTCGCCTACCCATCGGAATTGGGGACAAGAGCTGGCATGTGCTGGTGTGAAGACGGAGTGCTCAGATTCCCAGCAGCCACACGGCACTTGTCCAGTAAAATTAAAATGTCTCCTTTCATTCTCACCTCACTGAATCACAGGGCTTATTCTAGCTGCTGTAACTGTCTTCTTGAGAAACAGGCGATCATTAAGTCCTGGCATGAACACTCCATCTTAGCTCTGAGCATCCAGAAAGGAGCAGCACCTTTTCTGTTCAGGGAAGGAAAGGCTTTGCTGTTGGTCATGAAATAGGAGGAGGAAAGACACACGGTGAAAGTGATAACCAGGGACCACTTCTGATTGCTGATCGCTGCTCCAGGCACCTAGCTTTTCATAGCAAATGTTCATTATATTTAAGATGATGCTTGCAACAGGCAGCGTCCACAAGAGGGAAAGAAAGAAAATTTGCACCAGATGCTGCACCAATTTTATTAATATTCCTTCCCTGCCTCTTACATAGAGATGATCTAGAGTTGTTTGAGCTGACGGAAGAGACTTTGCATCTACCATAAAAATTACCAAGCATATACTTCAAGGATCTAGAGTCCTGTGGGGAGAGCAGAGTGTAAACCAACCATCATTTTCAGAGCTTCTTTAAATTACCTTCTTCCCAAACTTTTAAGCCACACCCTTCCCCCAACCAAGAAACTATTTACCAACAGTGGACAGCAATATCAGCATCTTAAATCATGGCCATGGACCAGTCAAGAGAAGTAGAATCTGTTTGCCAAAGTGTAGGTCTTGTTAAATAAATTCTTCCTTGACAGCAGAGAAAGGCCTGGCTCGGAAAATGGCTCCTTAAACATTTTAATTTAATTTAATTCAACAAGGATTTATTGTGCATTAAACTCCAGGAGTGGAAGCTTCCAGAGAGAGAGAGAGAGAGAGAAAGAGAGAGAGAGAGAGAGAGAGAGAGAGAGAGAGAGAGAGAGAGAGAGAGAGAGAGATGTTCTTATGTATTTGGCTGGGGAAGGGGTGGCAGATTCTGGACCCTCCAAAGCAGGTGTCCTCAAACTACGGCCCGCGGGCCACATGCGGCCCACCGAGGACATTTATCCGGCCCGCCGGGTGCCGCTGCCTGTCCTGCTTAGCAGCCGACTGGTCCCAGGCCCGCAGTGCGCATAGGAATTTGTTCATAGTTGGGTTTTTTTTAAACTATAGTCCGGCCCTCCAACCATCTGAGGGACAGTGAACTGGCCCCCTGTTTAAAAAGTTTGAGGACCCCTGCTCCAAAGTAACTTAACATCATCCAGGCATTTCTCTTGATTGCCCATCTCTCCACCCTGTCCCTAAAACTTGTCCCTTTCCTCTTTGGGGTACAGATTTCTGTCTCCTGTCAGTTCTGCCTCTTGCAGATGACCCTGTTCTTCATTGCTTAGGTCTCCTGTATTTCACCCTTCCCAGACCCAGCCCACTCCTCTCCCTGGCCCCACTGAGTCTAAGATCTAGCATTCATCCCCTCACAGTCTTCTGATTCTCACCTACCAAACTCATTTTCTACTTTGAGTATCTTCCCACCCAAGACAACTTACATCAGCCCTGCTTCTCAACACCCATGAGCTCAGGGACACGCTGTGGACAGTGCGGGGCTGTGGGCCTATGGAGGTTGCCCTGAGTAAGGAAGGCTTGGCTCATGCACTCTGGGAACTCATGGTCCAGCCAGACAGAAACACACCGCAAGTGACAACCCAAGGCAGGAAGAGTTCAGCAATGGCTTGAGCACAACTTTGGTCAAGGGTATGAGTTTTCCCATCCCACTGCTTGGGTTTGACTATCGGTACATAATTGGATGTGTGACCTTCAGCACATCCCTCATCCCTCATCCCTCATACCTCCCTGTGCTTCATTGGTGAAATGAGACATTAATCATATCCATGTCAGGGGGTTTTGTAAAGATGAAATGAGATAATCCACTTAAAGGGTTTACCATAGTAGCTGGTATCTAGTCATCCAAGAAAAAAAAGTGTCAGCCATTATTGTAAAAGTCATAATAATAACAGGATTTCCTTGCCCAAGCACCTTCAACTATTCACAAACCTCAGAAAACCCATAGCATTTAATGCAGTTCCCACTTCTACAACCTGCTCTGCAAGCTGATGCACAGTCTTGTGTGTCACTCCTTTTAACAGCCCATGATTGGAGAGGTCCAATAACAGAATTCACTATATCTGAGCGTGTTAAGAGGTTGGGCTTCTACTCCTAGCTGAGCAACGTAACTCCTGTCAAAAAGATTCCTCCTGCAGATAACACATCGCAAATGACAACTCTGCTTTGGAGAGTGGCTCACTGCAGACAGGTTCTAGAGGGGCACTCCACCTGGAAGAAGGCACTGCATAGGGTCTGCAACTACAAGAGCAGGCACAAGGGAATAGCACCAGATAGAGATCAGGACATACATGAAGGAAAGAAGAGCCTCACATGTGGTAAACATCTGGGAACCTGTGAAAGGCTTTCCCTTCTTAATTTCTTTATAATGTACTAGGGGCCCAGTGCATGAATTTGTGTACCTTAAAAGGAACTGTGGGCCACGAGGCTGCAGTGTGCACAGGGGCAGGTCTCAGCCCATCCTCCATGCCCCTACCTGGCCCCTCCTGCCGTGGCCCCCAGCACTCTGTCTGCCGCAGCCTCACTCCCACGACCCTCACTCCCACATACTGACATCACTGGCCCTGCTCACACCCGCTGATGGCACAGAGCGATTGGGGTGGCACCAGCAGCAGGTGCGAGCAGGATCGCCCCACAGGAGTAGGGGGAGGTGGAGAATCCCTCAGGGGTGATTGGGGCCGGCAGCCGCCATTCGCACCAGCCGACAGTGCCGAGTGATCAGGACCCCCAACGCTGGGTGCTGGCAGGGGGTGCAAGCACTGGGCAGGACCGGGACGCACCCGAGCAAAGAATTTTCAGTAACCACCAGAGGCTCGCCGCGATGACAGCGACTGGTGCCCTGCCTTGGTCTGGCGCCCCTGCTCACCTGCTCCATCATTCCGCCTTGGCCAACACCTGCTATGTTCTGCGCGCACACCCTGGTGGTCAGCGCACATCATAGCGACCAATTGTTCCGTTGTTCTGCTGTTCTGTCTACTTGCATATTAGCCTTTTATTATATAGGATGTGATGAGTTAAAGCAAGGGTCGACAACCTCTCTCTGTCAAAAGCCAGAAGATAATAAATACTTTAGGTTCTACAGGCCATTTGGGGAGCCTTGTCACAACTACTCACAGCCAGAGACAATGAAAGAGGTGCATGTGGCTGTTTTCTAATAAAACTTTATTTACAAAAGCAGGTGATGGGTCAGTTTCAACCTGAAGACCATAGTTTGCTCACCCCTGGTTTAAAGCATCCAGACCCAACTATGTGTTGTAAATAAGAGGTGTGTCTTAAATATAAGGATACAAATAGGCTGAAGGTAAATAGAAAAAGGTACACCAGGAAATCAAAGCTCTTGCAGCTATAGCAAAATCAGGCAAAGTGGACCTGGAGACAATATTTTCAGGGACCAAAAGGGGCATTTCATAATAAATTAAAATGATAGATTCATCAAGAAGATATAGCAATCATAAATGTAAGTGTGCCTAATAATAGAGCTTCAAGGCACAGGAAGCGAAAAAGTTGTTAAAAGTCTTTCCTTCCAAAAACAAACAAACAAAAAATCTGTCTGTTGGCTACTATCATTCACAGGGCCTAACTAAACCCTCCATCCAGATGGTCTGACCAGAACTGACCTATGGCCGGGACAAGCAACGTGTGCACCATTCAGTGTCAATAAGATTTGATCTGAGGCTTAAAAACATTTTTTGAGCCATCGGGGAAATAGTGTCCTTCTGGGGTGGCTGAGAAGCTGGAATGGCATAATTGGCAGCCATCCTGCCTTCTGAGAATGTAGCCAAGATATAGAACAGCTGAGCAGAGAGACGAGCCTTGAGAGCATTATTTGAGTCTTTGGATCCAGCCATGCCTGAAGTCATAACCTCTGGGCTTCTCAGCACCCTTTTGGACTTAAGCTGGTTTAATGAAGAACTTTTGCCCTCTTTCAATAAGAAAGCCCTAATTGATATATCACACTGACTTCCCTACACTCAGATACCTGTATTCTATATGCTCATTCCTAAGGATTAACTCCCCCATTGAAAATTTGCTTTTATAGTGAATCTCGATAAGGATGAGAAGATAGCCAATCCGTTTGGGTGGGGTGCGAAATGATACTGAGAATCACTGCTATGTACAAAATTCCTGGGTGATACCTGCCATAGGAAGCAGTCCTTTGCTTCCCAGTTCCAGCCTTCTGAGATAGTTAAAGAGTGAAATAAATAAGGATTAAGAGTTGCAAATATAAATAAGGCTCTAAAATTCACTGATTCTAGGAAGCCTGAGACAGCCAGAGAGGTGGGAACCTGGGGTTTGGGAAGAGGCTGCTAAGGGTGTGTGGGCTGGGTCCAGACTCCATGCCACAGGCTGGATCGGGACAGATGGGGACGGCACCCCAAGCAGAATCCTAGTCTGCAGCTGGCAGTAAGGGGGGCAGGCAGCATTTTCAGAAATGTCCTTATGCATTTGGCCTCCTTCATACGGCCTGGCAGCACCACAGCTGACTAAGGCCACAGGATGGAGGAGCCGCCAGGAGAGACAAGGAAGCAAATGAACTCGAGGAGTCATTGCTGCTTATGTGGGGATTTGTTTATTTCCTGAAACATGGCAGTGTCAAGGAGAAACACCACCTAAAGGGGGTGGGGGAGCGGAAATGGGGACCAGGCAACCCCTTCTTCCCTGCATTCATTCAGACAAGTGGGCAGCAGCCTTCATGCTTCATAACAAATACAATGGAAGAAGAAAAGTTGGAAACTCTTGGCAAATGTCCTTTGAGCAAGTACTTGTCTATGTCCTGGATTTGATTCTACTGTTTCTCTCCACTTAGTCTCAGAGAGCATTTCTAGGAGACAGTGAGATATGGGTGGGGGGGGGGTCTTGGTCCCCTACACTACTATGATAAAGACACAGAAGGGGAAGGGAGAGAAGGGAGGGCCAGGGGAGGATATGAGAGAGGAAGGTGAGAGAGAGAGGAAAAGAGAGAAGAGTACAGAGCCATGACTTCATTAGCTCATTGCTTTATTAATGTAGTAAATATATACTCAGTTGAGTATTTTGTATGCACTAGACAATGGATGAGGAACATGATGACTACTCTGATGAAAGTGAGCCTTGCCTTATGGTACACATAAAGCAACTATTTACAAAAATATTGGGTTATCTAGGATGCACCTCCCCCTTACATTTTAAACCAGAGTAGACACCTAATATAATAATAGATTGTAGGTCTCCCCAGCCATCCTGTTCAATCTCCTTCTCAACATTTGATCCCTTTTTCCTGTCCCCAGTCACCCACCTTCCTCAGCACAGCTTTCCTCTGGGCTCTCAAAAAAAAAAAAAGGACAACAATACAAAAATAACAAAACAACATCATGATTTATTACACCATTATGTGGTATCATTCAATGTGCTAAGTCCTTCATGAATTTAATTCTCACTGCATCCTGATGAGAAAGAATCACAGTGTTCACCTTTAGTAACAGATGAAGCAACCAACATTCAGAGTGGGGAAAGGGCTGGTTGAGTGGCAAACCTGGAGATAAACTCAGCTCCCTATGCACAGATACACCACCCTCCAATGACAAAACCAGTGGACCAGGAGCGTCCATTGCTTGGAATAGCTTCAAAAAGAATCCACACACATCCCTACCTTATCACCAAAATGTTTATCTAAAAGGGGACAGCAGCCTTCAATGGAGCTTTGAAGGCAAAATTCTGAACCTCAGTGAGTACATTGTAGAATGTTTCAAGAAAAGGGACTCCCCAGCGTACAGGAAATGGAAAATTTTGCCTCATTCATGCAAATTTCTCTTTGACTTTCTGTACCTTAACTTGCTTATGTGAAATCTGGGAATAATAAAAATACCTACCTCATAGGTTTATGAGGAAACTCAATGAGATGAACCTGTAAAAGTCCAGAGTTTGTATAAGACACCCGTGGCATTTTTCTTCATTGAGACCCATGCAAACAGGGGTGAGAGGAATCAATCACTACATAGGATTATTCATTGCACAGAATTTGTTGTAACCAAATCAATAATCTCATGTTCCCAATGATCTGCCTACTGTAAAGAATGTCCCTGTGCTGCTTCCTTCCTTTTTGAAATTTTAGCTGGAAATGACGAAAAAACAGATTTATCAGTCCTGTTGAGTGGAGGGTCCCAGCCAATGAAATCACTAGCTGTCCTATCAGCCTAACAGTGGCCTACCAGCTAAGAGATCAGGGAAATAACCATTCCACATAGGTTGGCCATGGCATTTTTCTCACCAGGTGTCTCTGTTGATGGTTGCAGTGATGGGGGAGAGGTGGAGGTAGGTACTTGCTATAACCTGTAAAACGTCCTGAAGCCCTGCCAGAGCACTCCAAAGACCTTGATCTTCATTCTATCACCACAGCCTGCTGAATGCTTACAGTGGTCAGATGCTGTGTGGAATATTTCACTTGTACGATTCCATTTATGCCTCCCTTTAGCTCTGTGAAGTCCAAACTACTAATGGGGAGACTTGTCCAAGGTCTTAGACTTGGAAGCAGCAAAGCCTGGAATGCCAAATACATTGGTCAGGCTTCAGAGCCCATGCTCTGAGTACCACCATATGCCTTCTCCCCTCCCACAGGGGCTACATTTCAGGGGCTGAGGCGGTCTTTCTTAGACTTGACCAGTGCATCCTTTTCAGGAAAGGCCAGAGAGAAACACGGGGACCACTGGAAAGAGCTGCATCCTTACCAAACATCAGATTCCTCTCCCCTTCACAGTACTTGTAATGGGGTGTGTGTGTGTGTGTGTGTGTGTGTGTGTGTGAGAGAGAGAGAGAGAGAGAGAGAGAGAGAGAGAGAGAGAGAGAGAGAGAGAGAGAGAGAGAGAGATGGTGTTTGAACAAAGATAAATACGAAAAAGCTGGAATTCATAGCAATACCCTTCAGAAGTGGGTCCCCTCAGGGTGGGCAGCCAAACCAGCTCCTCTGCAAAGCACTGTCATCACCTTTTGCACATCAGCAGCAGAGCCTGCACATGTTCCTCCAATCTGTTCCAATCTCCGTGTTTTTAAATAAACTAAGTCAGGCCTTCTATGTCCCTCCTACCACCAATGCTTCCTGTTCCTGAGCTCACAGGTGTTTGAGGCACATACTCCTTTTCATTAGTCTTGCCTCTGCCAAGGGCGGTGCTGGTCATTTCCATCGCACCCACTCCTATCAGGACTGTGCACCATGCACCCGGCGCCGAGCTGAGGTCTCTGCACGGGCTGCCTCGCTTATTTCTCCCACTCTGCATATGGTAAAGTGTCCCCCCTCTCATTTCACAGATCAGGAAACTGTAGTTCAGAAGAGCTAAATAACTTGCCCAAATCCACAGAGCCATTGAAGTGGCAAAGTTGACACTTTGAACCTGTATCTGTCCAAATTCAAACCCCATATCCCCAACCCTCTGAACACACAGGACTGTCCTTCATGTTTGAAGATGAAAGGACCTAAAAAAAGCAGGCTTCACCTACCCTCTCAGCACAGGAACCCAACTAGTTAAACAACTCCAATTTCTCTCTGGGAAGAAATAACCTGAATACCAAGGCTCTTCAATTACTCTGTGCAATTAAGTCCTGAGTGCTTGTTTGAACAATTAACCAAAATAATTATAAATGTATCTCTGTTACTACAATTGCATACTAACAAAGGCTCAGGGCCAATTAATCATTACTCCATCAATATCTAATTTGCATAAACCTATTCTCTTTAAAGACTCCATGTTTGGGGTGACAGGGCTCCCTCATTGATTATGGAAATATCCCCATCAAACTTCCCTGAGGCCGTCAAAAGGAATAAAAGGGGTTGTCTGTTGTGGGCTGCTTAGCACCCCTGCCCACCTCTCCCAGGGACAGGCAAGGATGAGAACAAAAGGGAAGAGATACAATGAACACACAATTCCCCACTGGAGAGGGACTTGACAGGCTCAGATTACAGGGTGATGGGCAGAGATGAGACAGGGCATCTGGCTAAGGTCAGGAGGACACTAGCATCTGAGCCTCCTTTGGAGTTATCCAAATTCACTCATTCATTCATTCAATAGGTCCATCAGCAAATAGTTACTCTCTGCCATGTAATAGGTTCAGGGGATACACTAGTGAAGGAGACTCTCTGCCCTCACTGAGGCAGACAATTAACGGATAACATAGGGTGGGTTTTTCAGAAACAAAATGAGGTGCAGCTTCCTGTGCAAGATGTTTAGTGGAGTTCAACACCTGTGAAAGGAGAAGGAGCAGGTTTGGGCAGATGAAGACATTGAGCTATGTTGCAGATTCAACAAGGCCTCACCTGATGTGGCATTCTGGGGCAGGATCAGCTGTCAGACTTGTCTTGAACCAGGGCACCAAGTCCTTCCTCAAAGGGGATCTGAGCAACACATCTCCATGTCCACTACTCTGGAATATTGTGAGAGGTCCTTTTATCTCCAAAGACAACACCAAAAAGGGGGAAGAACAGGTGCCACAATAACACGTGGCAGGGAAGTCAGGATCAGTTGCTTAGAGGAGGTGATATAGAAACCGAGGTCTGAAAGATTGCAGATCTTTATCAGGTTAAGAGGACAGCGAAATAGTGTTTCAGGCTGCACGGAAGCTTGGGGGGCAAAGAGATGTTAAAGAAAAACAAGACTGAGCTACTGTATAGATACAGACATGGGTGATCAGGTTTCTGTGCAAATGGGCTTCTCCAGTTCTCTGGAGGAAGACACAGTGAGTCATCATCACCGTGGAGATGATGTGTGCGTGGCAGGGTCCTGACACATTCAGCAACCTCTTTCCTAAACATGAAAGCAAGTCATGCTGATGGGGTTTCTTACATTTGATTGTAAATGGTGAGCCACTAAAAATCCCATTAAAACATATAGACATATCTTTATATATTTATGTGTTTATGTAAGAATTGAAAAAGCTGGAAAGATATCATACATCAAAATGTTCACACCAGTTCCCTAATATGTAGAAACTGGAGAAAGGCGAGGAGTGATTACCTATGTTTTAATTTTTCTGTTTACTTGTTAAAACAAGTATTTAAAAAAAATTTTTTTTAAAGTAAATGCTTTTATAACTTAGAATAAAATTTTGCACATTTCCAAAAATATATTGTTAGAATTTTGTGTATTATTGTTTTAATCTGCTTTACATCAATGCCCATGTCTTCAGAAATGGCCCAACATTTCATGCTGCAGTCACTGAGCTCTCCCGGGTGCCATGGGTGCTGCAAAGACATGGGTGGGACATACTCCCAATCTCAAACAGTTTAAAAGTCTTGCCACAAGGGCAGAATATTACAGAATAAAAGGTAAATTACTGGTATTAATCATAAAATAATAAGTGCTAAAAAGGAGCTGTGGGTAAGAGGAGAAAGTGACCAATGCAGAAACAAACAGGCAACTTCAGAAATTTACAAATCAAACCCTCTTCTTCTTACCTGCTTGACAAATGGCAGTGCATGCCTGCGCTGTTAAATGTGTGCAATGAAGAGGAAGAGGACTGGAAAAGGAAGTCATGCTGATGTGTCCAGGTAAGTGCTACAAGGTGGCTGCATGGGGACAGCAGTCTCCATCTGTGCAAGTAGAGTTACTACCACAGCAAAGGCCGCCTCTTCACCAGCCTGGACACCTCAAACACAAGGATAAAAATAGAAGCCCCAGAATGATTTAGTGAAAATAAAATGAAAGGTGAGAGCCCCAGAGGCAACCCTGAATTTGCTGGAGAGGCAAAGTGAAGTGCAATCTGATGGACCCCAAGGTCAAGGGCAGGAAGCTTTATTGGAAGCGAGAGCTTAGGAAGGGGGCAGCTTGACCTGGCCCCAGGGTGGGCAGGAGGATATGAGAACCAGATGACAACAATGTTTATGATAAGGATCAGGCTTCACTCAGTCCTGCAGATGCTTTGAGAAACTCTTAGTTTTGCAAAACAACAAACCCGCCTGACTCCGGAAAGGCAAAGGGACTGTTTTACACAAAATACTATTTGAGATCCATCACTAAGAAATACCATCAAGCGATTCCTTATGCTCCTGGCTCTGCAGCCGGCACAATCTTTGGGAACTGGCTCCACACAAATGCTTCTGCGCTGCATCTGCGCTCTGCACTGTTACAGCACTGCTCCATTCCAGGCACCTTATGGGCACCCGGCATAAACACACACAAGAATTCCTTCCTAGTCCTGGAAAATCCATGACCTAGTTGGCGAAGACCATGACCTAAACCAGTGATTCTTAAACCTGGCTGTTTTTGTGAAATCGCAGGGGATCAATTTCAGGGCCCCACTCTCAGGCTTTCAGGCCCTCAGGCCCCCAGACCCCCAGACCCATTGAATCTATATCTCTGGGGGAGGAGCCTGTAAGTCAATTGAAAGAGAACATTCTCCAGGCGGTGCTATTGATAGGATAGGTTTAGGGGAAATTGCAGTATTTTTTCAGAGAGAACATCTCCCACCCCCCATCACCACCATTAACATTTTTTAGCGAAATACCCTGGTTTTTAATATTTAAACTTCATAGAATTCGATTATTTCTCCATAGAACATTATTCCACCAATATGAACCAAGAAAAAGAGGCATGTACATCCCCAATACTCAGTGCAATATATGTATTTTTAAAGCAATGTGCAAGTAAAGAATTGAGTGGCCTTCCAAATACAACCAGTGGAATCTCATAATGACATGTAGATATTTTAAAGAGCTGGCCAAGGGCCCACAAATGGGACCCTGTCTCAGCTGTGCTGCACTGAGAAACACTGAGCCCCTGCAGACGAGGCCGCTGGTTGGTAACATCCACATTATTTGGTTGGTGTTCAAATGCAAAGTTTTAAACATTTTACATTTTAACATGATAGCTTATTACACATACAGGTGTTTTACTGAGTCTCCGTTATGATTTAAGAAACTTAAGGGTTTGGAGTTGCTGTGTCAGACCATATAATTTTTCCTATTTAAAATATCATGACATAGTTCCCTACTTAACATTTGGAGCAGGGTCTGAGTTTTGGGTGTGGATTATCAATGTTAACTAAGAGATGATTATGATGCAAATCCATTGTGCATTTCATACACAATTGGAGCCCTACTTTGACACAGGGAGGGATAAAATCTGGCTTCGTACCCTGGGAGCCACCACAAAGCCCATGGCAATGGCATTAGGCTTCAGCTGATAGGGAGGGGCTTTTGAGGCTGCAAAGGGAAAAGGAGGAAGAAGATGGAATTTCTGGAGGAAGGAGAATGTCATGAGAAGGCAGGGACTTTTCAAAGAACTTGGTGTTATCTAGGAAACACCACTCTGTATCTGTCTATGAAGGGCCAGTGGAGGAGAAACTGGAAAAGGAGAAAGGTAGACTGCGATTCCATCCATCATTCACACAGGCATACAGAAGGTATTTAATGAGCACCTACTATGTGCCAAGCACTGTGCAAGGCACTGAAGATACAGAGGGGAAGAAAACAGACAAATAAAAAAGCCTAAATGAAACCATGTCATCCCTAACATAGTTTCTGTGCAGGGGGGGGAAACGACATTAAACAAATAAACACATGGGCTCTTAATTACAATGATGATATGTAGTACTTTGAAAGGATATAATGGACAGAGAAACCTAAGCTAGTTGATGTGGGTGAGGGTGGGGGCACATAAGTGATTCCTCTGAGGATTTAATTTTTAAGTTGGAATCTGAGGGAGGGATCCCAGCTTATTTTTAAATGAAATACAAAACCATTTAAACATTTTAAGTGCCATGATTTGGTTGGGCATGGGGGATATCTCCTGTTTATCCATTTGGGCAGGTTTTAATGTCCAGAAGGTCAGAATAGATTGTCAGTTTAGACTAAGGCAGAGCTTCTCTAGCTAGCTTTCAGCCATTAGCATCACACAAGACCCAGGGCCTTTAGAAATGCAATTTCCAGTCTCACCTACACCTACTCTGAGGGTAGTGCCCAGGAGTCTGTGCTTTAGTCAGATCTCCAGTGACTCCTGTACATTCTCAAGTTTGAGAAGCACGGAATCGGGGCAGTAGTGACAGGGGGAGAAGAGGATGCATGGAGATACATTTTGAAAAGATGAATGCATGAATGAATCAATAAGGAATGGTGAATAAACTTCAATAAATCTTTATTATAGAATATTATGGAACTATTAAGAATTAGATAATGCATAGTACACATGAGGAAAGACACTTCGGATGTACTATTAAATAAAAAAAGTAAGATGCTGGGTACAGTGTAGCATCTCATTAAAAATATATAGACACACATGCCTATAATTTATATGTTTCTATAAGAACAGAAAAAGCCATAGAACACCATATATTGAATATTAACATCAGTTTCCAAGTGAGTACATACTGGAGAAGGGTAGGGAGCGATTATTACATTTCAATAAAATTTTTCTTTTTCTTTTGTTTTTACTTGTTAAAACATGCATTTTTATAGATGCTTTTATGACTTAGGACTAAAAGAAAGTTTACAGTGACTCAGAACATAAAAATGTTTCCTGATAATTCCAACGCAACTAGTGCAGCCTTAGCGTGCAAACCGGGGTGAGGAACCCCAGCACAGAGCACGCTGACCTCAGCACCAGGAGATTTGTGTTCTGGGTGGTTCTGCTCCCGATTCCTAGCTGCTTCCCCTCCCATGAGAGGAGACAGCTGCACCATCCAGTGCTCCATTTTTTAAGTGGCTTCTTATCTTTATGGTTCCTGGGTTTGGAGAGACAGTTACCAAACTAAAATAATGTATTCACTCAGGGCTCTGTTCTCATTACATGTAGAATTTCTATGAAGCCTTTTAGAATACCAACATCGACCTGAGGCCCTGTGCTGGGGACAAGAGGGTATCTAGCATCCTTTTCCATCCACCAGACGCTCATTCATGATGATGTGATTTTTCTTAGAACTTCCCACGAGGAGCATGGCCACTGGCAAAGGGGAAACGGACCACTGCCGGGGCCCACGCTCTGTGCTCATGGGGTGTGACCGGTGTGACAAAGGCCCACAGAGGCGCTTAGCTGTCCCCAAAGCATCCGTGTCAGGGCTCTGGGCCGAGGGTAGCCTTTGAGTGCAAGCAGCATTCTCGGCTCAAAAGAGCCAACTATGCTGATTCAAAAAAAAAAAAAAAAAACATTTTCAAAATGCCTGCGGGTAAATTTGAGCTGCCCACAGCTCCCCAGGGGCATCTCGAACTTGCTGTCGAGCCATTTCTGTGGATTTCAGTCAAATTCTAATTTTAGTGTTCATTAAACACGGGTAATTCCCCAGCCGGTCCCTGCCTCACCTCGTACACAGAGTGCGTCGGCAATATAGGTCACTGAGGCTTCGAAAACACTCTCACATCAAAGAGAAACCTTTTCATTATAAGTATTAACTTTATAAATAATGATGAACATGAGACGTTTTCCAATGCCGTGGGGCGGGTGTGAGGAGAGCTGGCATCTTCCATGGGAACGCTGGCCTGAGTGTTGCTTGTTATGGGGTCAACTGTTCACAAGGCATTGTGTTCAAGGAAATGAGATGGGATGGAGATGTGTCCTCGTCTATTGCTCCACTTGGACTGTTACTTACTTAGATGATAGAGCAGGGAGTGTGCAATGTTGGAAAAACACACACACACACTCAAACGTGTGTGCACCTGTACACACACACACACACACACACACACACACACACACACACACACACCCAGCATGGGTCTGACATGTCTAGAGAAAACAGACTTCTCAGAACAACATGTTATGTCTTCCCATTGTCATAAAGACCAAATTCCTTGCCATAGCTATGTCAGTTAATATCTTTTAAGCTGAAAGTCGCAAAAAAATTATGTGTGGCTCAGATCCTAAGAACATTTAATACTTTACAAAACATCCCAAGGGAGTTGTCTCAAACCCTCAGGCTCAGCCTCGTGATCACAAGGCGGCTGCTGCAATGCCAGACATCACTTTCTCACACAAGAGCACCCATTTGGTTGATAAGCCTTAATCCTGTCACTGACACTCAGAAATGTCTTCTTCCTTGTAAGTGCCTTTACTTATGCCGCACCCTATGCCTGACAGTCTCTCCCTTTTTTCTCTGTGCAGGTAACCACACTCCAGTGCAGGGTCAGCTCCTGGGAGGACCCTCTGGACAAGCTACCTGTCCCTCCCACTTTGGTGGCTATTATCGAAGCATTTCCCCACCCTGGATGACACCATTTATCTACTTCCCCCTGGAGATTGTGAGCTCAGTGAGGCAGGGACTGCGGCCTGTTTGCTTCTGGATGTCCTGTGCCTTGTGGCGGGCCTGGCTTGTCTACATCTGTTGACTGAATGAACAAGAAACAGGAGAGAATTGCCCAAGTGCCGCCCTGAACTCAGAAAATCAAATCCCTGTCTGTGGGGGGCATGGAGTCAACACAGGGGATGTGCCTTACCAGGCACCATCCGGAAACGACAGGCCTGCAGATCTTGTTTCCAGTTACCTCTTGGGGTGCCAGAGACGGCCCCACAGAATGATGACAGGACTTCAAGGGAGCTGTGAACAGAACATGGGCATTTCTGCCCTAAACTCTGGGATTGGTGGGGATAGGTGGCCATCAGGGTAGACAGAGCAGGACGTTTTACCTTGTTCTCCATTGACATCCCCTTGTCAGTTTCCAAGAAAGGGCCTGGCGATGCTGCTGGGAGTGGGGCACAACGGTGGGCACAGGGGGGCTGGCTCAAGGCCTGGTGGCTCTAGCAAGTGAGGAGGAGCAGGATGGGGGTACTTCCTGCTCCTCGCTCCTGGCCTCGTGATGATGCAAGGAGGCAAGCAGACAGAACCCAACTCTCTGAAAGAGCACAGGGCTGGGGTGAGCAAGGCCAGGAGACCCAGAGGTGTGAGAGTGTGACTTCTAACCTGGAGTACAGGTGGGCAAGCAGGAAGAGACCACAGCACGACCAGATCGCTCAGCCCCGAGAGGGCAGCATTAGGACTAAAGCAGCCTGTCTGGATTTAATCCCAGCTCTGCCACTTCTAGCTACGGGAGAAAATGAATTAACCTCTCCGGTCCTCAGTTTTTTCATCACTCAAACTGGGACAATAGTAGTCCCTGCCTCATAGGTAGTTATGAAGATCAAATTAATTCATATCTTTAAGTGCTTGAAAAAATGCCTGTCACGTAGTGCGTGGCTGTACAAATACCATGTAAATACTGAAGTGAGATGACCTGTGAGAACACCAGGGAAAGATAAGCACAGACCATCCAGTTCAACCAGCCTGTGGGTGTGAAGCTCTGTCCATGCAACACAAGGAAAGGGGGAATTGGAAGCTACCACCAGTTAACCGGGTTAATTAAACAAGGTTAAGCGATGCTAAAAGAAACACTGAGTGTGCCAAGTTAGTATCTCACCTTTGTTACCTTTTCAACATTGATGGTAGTCTCTTTCATAATATTGTTCAAAACAAGTCAACACAGATTTTCTTTAACCTGAGTTGGATGTTTGTTTGCTATTTGAATGTCACTGCGTGGGCAGGCTAGAAGAGAATCTGAATTCTGCAGTCAAAGATTCATCTATGACAGTGGTTCTCAACCCTTCTAATGCCGCGACCCTTTAATACAGTTCCTCATGTTGTGGTGACCCCCAACCACAAAATTATTTTCGTTGCTACTTCATAATATCTGTGTTTTCCGATGGTCTTAGGCTCTACAGCAGCGGTTCTCAACCTGTGGGTCGCAACCCACAGGTTGAGAACTACTAGCAGGGTCGCCTAAGACCATCGGAAAACACAGATATTTACATTACGATTCATTAACAGTAGCAAAATTACAGTTATGAAGTAGCAATGAAAATAATTTTATGGTTGGGGGTCACCACAACATGAGGAACTGTATTAAAGGGTCGCGGCATTAGAAAGGTTGAGAACCACTGACCTATGAGCTCAACCAAGCTTATAACCCAGCATGGGTCCAGAGCTCACCTGCGAAGCCTGCAAGAGCTCAGGGCTGAATTCTGGACAGAAGACTTCTCCAAGATAAGATGCATGGAAAAAATATGGTCTTCCCCTCAAAACAGAAAATTAAAGCATTACCATCTTGATCTTTTGATTAGCATCTGTTACTAATACAGAAAACACATTTCACCTTGGGCCTCAGTCCAAGTATGTAAGTACGGGTTTCTCCAATATTCTCTAGCCCCTTGTATCCTACCAGTCCTGGAGTTAATATTGTTTAATGGGCTGCTGGTTTCTTTTGATTATTTTTATTGACATTCAGTGCTTATGAATCAGCAGACTGAGGGTACCTCTGGAGCCAGGAGAACTGCCAACAGATGCTGACCGACTTCCCTTTCTCTGCTCAGAGGACCCAGCTCCCAGCCCAGGGCACCTAGGCCAGCCCACAGGTGCCTTGTCAAATAGACACAGTGGCTAGCCATCATTGAGGACCATCAGGAGCCCAGGAGTAGAGAAGAGGCACCTACCTACCCAGCCATACCTGCCATCATGTTCCCCAGGACCCACCGAGCACTCCTCGAACTCACTTTGCACGTATGGTTCCCTCACTCTGCCCAGGGAGGACTCTGCCCATCTCTCCCAGGATAATAGTCATTCTTAAAGACTCTGCTCCAGCCCTAACTGGTTTGGCTCAGTGGATAGAGTGTCGGCCTGTGGACTGTAGTGTCCCGGGTTTGATTCCGATTAAGGACATGTACCTTGGTTGCGGGCACATCCCCAGTAGGGGGTGTGCAGGAGGCAGCTGATCGATGTTTCTCTCTCATCGATGTTTCTAACTCTCTATCCTTCTCCCTTCCTCTTTGTAAAAAAAACAATAATATATATATATATATATATATATATATATATATATATATATATATATTTTTTTTTTTTTTTTAAAGACTGCTCCAATTGCACCTTGACCTCTTCTGAACTCTCATTCCTCTCCTGTAGTACCCTAGGCCTGCCTCACTTATAACCCACAGTCAAAGGCTCCTGATTTTCCATGCTTTTGCTCCCAGCTCTGGAGTCTTAGCTGGCAGGAGCCTGCTGTCATTCCTGCCTCTCCTTCCTAGTCCTGTTCATTTCATGGAAAATGATAAGCAATTTCTAAATAGCTACAGCTCACATATAGGTGTGCAAAGCTGTTATCATTATAGCGTATATCAGTTCCCTATGGCTGCTTCAACAAATTGCTAGAAACCGAATGAATTAAAACAGTGGTCGGCAAACTCATTAGTCAACAGAGCCGCGGTTTGCCAACCACTGACGTAAAACAACATAAATTTTCTTACAGTTCTGGAGTTCAGAAGTCCAAAATGACCCTCACGGTGCTAACATCAAAGCAGCAGCAGATCTGTTTCCTTTGGAGGTTCCGGGGGAGAATCATTCCCTTACCTACTCCAGCTTAGAGGCACCTGCATTCCTTGGCTCAGGGACCTTTCCTCTACTTGGAAGCCAATAGGCACTATCATATTTGACCCTCAAACTACCCTTTAATACCTAATTTACACATGGGGAAATGTAGGTCCTAGAGATGATATGTTAAACAGACACAGCCAAGAACTGGCAGGAGTGAATTACACTTAAATCCAGGCTTCAGAGTGCAAAGCCCCTCTACTTACTCACTATCACATCTTTGTCATCATAGCTTTTTTCAGGGCAGCATCCATGTTTGCTAATTTTCTTTTCATCTGATGTAGTGAAAAGTACCACTCTTCCCATAGTCCCTCAATCCTCCCTATGGTCTCTATGCACATGACCTCATTTACAAGGGCCAATGCATGCATCTCTTTGGGAGTTCTGTCCTTGGGCTACTGGAACCCAATTTGCCCAGTGACATGGTGAGCTGGTGGTTCCTGGGAAATCAACATCCCCCTGCAGATAGCCTTTCACCACAGACTGACAGAGGTGGGGTACAAATACCCCTGATTCCTCATACTTTAAATGGGATCATTTGGAACATGCATTTTATACCATTTCTCAGAGTTTTCATTTGGGATTTAGTTTTGGTTGCCAGCTGTGGAAGGAACTTTAATACAGGCATATCCCATTTTATTGTGCTTTGCTTTATTTCATTTCACAGGTGTTGCTTGTTTTTTTTTGTTGTTGTTGTTGTTGTTTTTTACAAATTGAAGACAAGACTCTTCACCGGTAAAAACACTGCAACTTGCCTGATTGCTATACTCACTTTATTGTAGTGGCCTGGAACTGAGCCCGCACTATCTCCGAGTTATTTCTGTACCTCATCCTTACTGTCTGTCTTCTCTTAACTGTACATGCATTGAGTCCTACCTCAGAATCTATTTCAGGGGGGTGAGGGGACTCAAATAAGACATGTGGATAGGACAACCTGGAGTGTTATAATGGTTCCTGACATATGTTAGGAAAATCAAAGTAACTCCACAACTGAATTAAAAATAAAATGCATTAAAAACTGTGAAGACTAAAACTGACATTGAAATAAAATGTGGAGCACAAGCTTAGTGTGCTTTTCACAGAACACCAAATAAAAGAGCAAAGAGATGTTGAGAGGGAAAGTGGCAGGTAAGAGAAACAAATGGCAAAGATCCAACTCCAACATATGGATAATCCATGTTGCAGGAAACCAAAACAAAGGAACAAAGTAAAATGCAAAGCTACAATGAAGCTGAATACTTATTTTGTAAGTGCAAAATCAACATAAAGGAATCAATGCCTAAGCATAACCTGTTTATCGTTGTTGTTTGTTTTGGCTTTTAAATTAAAAAATAGAAGATTATTAAGAGAATTCAGAAAGAAAGCTCTGGTTACCTATAAAGGAAGAAAAATCCTGCTGACTTTCCATCAGTACATGCCAGAAGCAAACTTAATAGTGTCCATGTTAATGGTGTTTTGAAAACAGAAAAAAAAGGGTAACCTGAGAATATTATACCCAGCCTAATAGACAGGGAACTGAAGATAATTAAATAATATTCTTAGTAGCAACACAAATTTTAACATTCATTTATGATTTTTGTAGAGAAAATTAAAATATTATTAAGATGTAAAACTATAACTCCCACACATTTAATTTAGTCTTGATTAAAATAAAATTTAAAACAGGTCTCCGATAACCTTGAGAAATTATGAAATTTTGATTGATACAAAGCTGTGAGACTATGATGCATTGCAGACTATTAAATTCTATAGCATAGATAAAGGTATAAATTGGAAAATAACCAGATGCCTTAAAAATACCAAGAATATAAGTATTAGCCAGTGTGAAGTAAAAGTCATTTCTTGTTAGAAATACGTTTTTATTATTTAAAAATTAAATTTTGGCTAATTTATCTGTAGCTCTGAAGTCAGAGTCTACTATAACTTCAATTGTTTGTTGTTATAAAATGTTAAGCTTGAGATAATAATGACTCTTTTATAATGGAGAATTTCTATTTACTCATTGTTTTTGTTTCAGGGAACTGAATTTTAGTCTACTCATCAAGCATAGCAATTGTGAATGTACTGAAGTTGTTATAATTATCACCACCAACCTCAAAACAGTTCATA
Organism: Plecotus auritus; assembly: GCF_963455305.1. NCBI lineage: Eukaryota > Metazoa > Chordata > Mammalia > Chiroptera > Vespertilionidae > Plecotus > Plecotus auritus. The sequence goes on along the minus strand of NC_137785.1, from coordinate 37,680,609 downwards.
TTCTCATGAAATTATGAAGCAAATGAAATAAACCAACAATAAATACCTCTTTTCTACCTTGTACAATTTTTGGTATAGGAACAATAAGTGGAACCATAATAGAAACATTTAAAACAGCTCTGCACCTTGACTTTTTCCTCACCAATATGCATAATAAAAGAATAAGAGATAAATCCAAATGAAGAACTCAAACACTAGCACATTCAATAAAATGATTAGTGGTGAATATTGAAATCTCCATCCTATCTAATAAAGAGGGAATATGCTAATTAACCATCACTCCATCACAAAGATGGCTGCACCCACAGCTGAGGCCAAGTTCCCATAAGGAGCCTTAATAAGCAATCAGCAGGGACCTGAGGCTATGCCCTCCCCCGCCCCCGTGGGGCTTGACAGGGGACCTCACGCTGGCAGGGCTTGACAGGGGACCTCAAGGTGTGTTTCCCATCCTGGTCCTGGGCTAGGGGACCTTAGGCTGCTCCCCCCGCCCCAGTGCCAGGCCAGGGGACCTCAGGCCGTGCCCCCCGCCAGGTGGGGCTTGATGGGGGAATTCAGGCCACACCCCCCACCTGGCAGGGCTTGACAGGGGACCTCAAGGTGCACTTCTCATCCTGGTCCTGGGCTAGGGGACCTCAGGCTACTCCCCCCACCCCAGCGCCAGGCCGGGGGACCTCAGGCTGCTCCCCCCACCTGGTGGGGCTTGACAGGGGACCTCTAAGTGTGCTTCCCATCCTGGTGCCAGGCTAGGGGACCTCAGGCTGGTCCCCGTGCCCCAGCGCCAAGCCGGGGGACCTCAGGCCACACCCCCCACCTGGCAGGGCTTGACAGGGGACCTCAGGCCATGCCCCAATGAGGGCAGGGGGAGGGGGCAGCTGGGTCTGGGTCTCATGCGATTTTGAGGCGCATGTGGGTGGGTGGGGACTTGACTCTTGGTCCTGTGGTGTGCCCCAGACTCTGACAGGAGGAAGGTTTTCATATACATTTTACTAATTTTCTTTCATGTCTGACACTTCTATTATAGAGAAAGGGCAAATAGCAATATTAAATTATTTCCTCTAATTAATCCCCTTTTAATGTGCACGAATTTCATGCACTGGGCCACTAGTATTGTTATAAGATACAATAAAATATAAATCACCATTGAAAGATATAATGCATATAAAATGACAAACATCTGAAGAGTAAAAGAAATTCCAGATTCTGCACCACCTCACTTTCTTAAAAATAAATATATCTGATGTTACATATGTTTGTTGTTTAAAGCCACCACTGTGTGTTATTACTGACAATGCCAGGAGAAGGCTCTTTTGATCTGGGCTGTCTGAGCTGATCTCAGCCAGGCTTGCTCAGGCATCTGTGATCAGCTGGCAGGGTCTGGTGGTCAACGACAGCCCTATTTCCCTGTCTGCCAGTTGGCTTGTTGTCTGCTAAGGAAATAGGGTGATAGTCATGTGTCTCTCATCATCCAGCAGGCTAGCCCAGGCTTGTACAAAGGACAGTAGCAGGATTGCAAGAGAGAGAACAGAAGTAACACCTCACATGGCACACTGTCACTTCCTCCTCATGCTGTGGGCCAAAGCAAGTCTCAAGAATCAAGACTCCATCTCTGGATGGGAGGAGCTGAAAAGTCACAAAGGGCAGAGGTGCAAGGAAGAGTACAGAACTGGGGACATTTTAATATTTATTAATTAATTTATTTATTTATTTATTTATTTATTTTGCAATCTACCATAGTTAGGAAGAGAATATTTGGAGAAGGTGGTTCCATCTTCTTGAAATTAATGTAAAATTTATTCTATTGATATAGAATTGTGTTAACTACATAGTTGAAATTAAACAAGGCACACTATAAAATACAGTAGGCCTCATATTTGTAAAAGAATATATTAAAAATGCATAAATAAAGAAGAAAAGGATAAATACTCATTTAAAAATTGGGCAATGACATGACAAGGCAATTGATAAAGAAATGTAGTTGTTTAACCTGAAAAAAGTATAACCTTATTAATAGCTAAGTAATTGCAATTAAAAAATACATATGTAAGTATACACATACAAATATATAAACATACATATATTCATGTATGCTTTTAGTAAATATATATAAATTTATGATTGTATTCTAAATACATTGGACAGAAACAATTTTGCCTCCAAAATTAGCACAGATTTTCTAAAATAGTAATTCTCGCTGTCCTAGGAGTAAAGTTACTCTTATATACAACCAAAGGAAATATAAATTGTCATAAGTTTTCTGGAGGCCAATTTGTCAATAGGTATGGAAAGCTTTAAACATTGGTATATTCTCTGACAACGCATAGTAGGAAATAAATAGGACATCCATAATGGTTTCGCTACAGGGGTGTTCTTCAGAGTGTTATATATAAGAGGAAAACATTGCAAAGAACCTGAATGACCAACCAAAAGAAATAAATTAAACAAATTACAGTATATCCATATAATAGAACACTTTCAATAATTAAAATTATGTTGAGGATGAAGTGACCCTAAGAGAAGTTCATGATATAATGATTTTAAAAATACTATATATGCCAGGTGTCTTTTTGAGTATATATACATCCACCAACCAGGAAAAGCAGAGCTATCAAGGTGTACATAAAGCTGTACTTTAAAAATTCTTCTTTTGTGTTTATTTTCTCATTTTTTAAAAAAGTTATTTTGTATTATATTATCAGAAAAATAAGTTATTTAATTAATAGTCGAACAGCATATTGGTGAAATATTTATAGCCAATACAATAAATGAGGGCTCAATGTCTTCTGTGTATAAAGACTTCATAAGAAATATTTGGCAAGTAACATGAACTCATAACACAAAATTAACGAACTAATTAAGAAACAATCAACTTCAATGGCGAGGAAATATATGCAAATTTTAACACTAGTTAAGATACAGTTTAAAAATATTCTGATACTTTTCTGGTACAATAATAAGTGTGTAAAGAGAGCAATTTTATATGAATCAGGAGCCTTTAAGTGTAAGTCATAGAGCTGTAAAAATATTAGAGGAAAGTGTGAGGGAATTTGTTAATGATCTCAGGATGCACAAAAATCTCCCTAAACAAGACAAAAAAATAGAGATTCCAAAATAGAAATATTGACACCCAGGCCTACACAAAAATGAAAATCATTATATGAAAATAGACCTCACAGCTAAGTTAAAAGATGATCAAGAGATTGATAAACTGGGTGAGCCTTCCAGCTATGGCTGAATGAGGAGATTGGCAAATCATTTCCCCAAAAGCAACTCTAAAGCAGGAAAAAATTAACAAAAACAACCATTTCGGTGTCCTGGAAATCAGCAAGGCACACAACAACCTGAAAGCGTTTACGTTTGTAGAACAGCTGGATTTAGACAAAGCACAGTGGGACTCTGCAGCTTTGTGATCTGGGGCTGGTAATCACCATCACCATCAGCATGGGTTGTCGCCCTTCTGCTAGCTAGGTTGGCAGAGGTTCTGCGGGGGTGTAGCTGTGAGGAGTGTGGCAGCTCCACACACCTACAGGGCAACGCCCAAGCACAGTGGTGCTATCAGTAGAAGTGACAATCATAGAGGCAGTGACAACCAATGGCACTACATGACACAGGTGTGGTGTTGGTTGGGGGCAGCATATTCCTGGCTGAGGTTGCACACACCCACGCAGCAGAGACTGGCAATGACACAAACATGGCATATGCCTCCAGTGGAATACTATCCAACAATACAAAGAAATGAAGTCCCAACATCATACACTACACATGGATGAACCTTCAAAACTATTACTCAAAGTGAAAGAAGCCAGATGGCGAAGACTATGTATTGTATGACTCCATTTGCTATGAAAAGCCCAGAAAACTCCAATGTATTGAGAAAGAAAACAGATCAGTGGTTGCCTTGGCTGGGCAATGGGAGCGTGGACCACCAGTGGGCACAAGGGAAATTCTGTGTTGATGGAAAAGGCCCAGAACTGGAGTTCGGTGATTGCTGCACAACTCTACATATTTATAAAAAAAATCTTTGAACTGTACCCTTACAATGGTTGAATTTCATAGTATGCAAATTATACCTCAATACAACTGTTTTTAAAAAGGGGGACAATATTTGTACCATACCTGACAGATTGATACCCATCACACAGAAAATGGACAATTCACAAAAGAACAAGCAAAAACCACATAGGAAAAGGTATGCAAATAACCTCGAAAGCAGGAAAATGCAAGTTAAAATAAGGAGATTTCATGACTTCTTTTCAGATTCTCAACAACCCTATAAAAGAGCCTGGTTGTTCCCATTTTACAGATTGGAAGTGAAGCTCACAGAGTTTCAATAACTTGTCCAAATCCATTCCTTTAGTTAGTGAGTGAAGGTCTCTGTCATTAACTTTTACAGTCCTACTCCCTAACCCTAGTTACTATTATTTCCGGTCCAACAGATGAGTGTATAGTTAAAATTTGAGACATTATGAACTGTGATGAGCTGGGTGAGGCTCACTTAGGTCTGTTGGGCATTTGTATTGTTTCTATTAACACCTAACAGGCCATCAGAGCTCATTATGGATTTTTTGTTTTTCTCTTCATGGGGAGATATTGAGATATCATTAATGTCATTTTATCAGCAGAGCCTTAAGTCCAGCTAGTGTCACTGTGGTGTGTGGTAGAAGCTGCACTTTGTGAGTGCCTTGTTAAGTACGATTTTTGGAGAGTTCTCCCAACCTGCACCTTCAGCTCCTAGACATCAAGGACCATTGGCTGTCACGGAAGTCAATGTATCAGTGGTGGCACAGCCTTTCAATCACCACCTGGACATCAATACCCTCAGTTACTGCCCCAGCCATGAAACTCATTCAAGGGGAAGGAACATAGGGGCCCTTCATCTCTCTGTGCTTCATCTCTCTATGCCTCAGCCTCCTCTTTTGTAAACTAGGCCCCTCCAAACTTGCTAAACTTGGAGAGCATTGGAAGAGAGTGGATTTGTGGAAAGAGCTTAGGAAAATGTAACACAGACACAGGTTTCCCTAGAGACAGGGCCTACCTTAACCCACACAAAACAGAAATCTAGCCTTGGGCTCTGCAAGTTTTAGTAAGCCACATCAAGCAGGGCTTCAAGCAAACCGAACCCAAGCCACCACGAGCCAAAATACATTGCATTTGAAATAAAAGTCAAAAGACTCCTTACCGTAGCAAAAGTCTCTACTCCAGAGCTTTGTTCCTAGGGTGCTGAGTCCCTCCAGACTCTCCTGCAGGAGAAGGAAGAGCATGGAGGGAAGGGAGAGCTGGAGTACTGAGGACTCAGGAGAAGCGATCAACCTGCTGCCTTCCCATGACCACAAGCGTGCAGCAGGTGGGATGAAACACAAAGCTTGATCCTAAATCAGAACAACCTGGGCACTCTCGTTCTCAGCACTAAAATCTCCCCAAAGTAATCCCGATGTCTCCTAAAGTACGAGGACCACTGCCTTAGTACAGAGGATCTCAAACATAAGTGTGTATCAGAATCACCTTGAAAGCTACTAAAGCGCAGAGGTCAGGGTCCTTGAAATACAACAGCATCTGGGACTGTGTATTTTTGCCAGATTCTCCAGGTCAGTGGTCGGCAAACTCATTAGTCAACAGAGCCAAATATCAACAGTACAACGATTGAAATTTCTTTTGAGAGCCAAATTTTTTAAACTTAAACATCTTCTAATGCCACTTCTTCAAAATAGACTCACCCAGGCCGTGGCATTTTGTGGAAGAGCCACACTCAAGGGGCCAAAGAGCCACATGTGGCTTGCGAGCCGCAGTTTGCCGACCACTGCTCCAGGTGATCTGGATATGACCAAAATTTGAGAACCAGTGAATTAGGAGATTGGCAACATCTGATGGGTGGAGCCAACCAATCTTCTGGGGAAGGTACCCTTTGAGCTAAGTGGTGGTAGGTTATGTTACCTGTGCAAATGCCTGGCATGCAAAAGGTATTAAGTAAATAATAACTGTAACTTATTTACCGGGCACATGATGCAAAAGAAGGTCCTGGGCACTTTAGGGCTTCTGGAAAGGTCCACAGAGTCTGCCTCTATGCATCAGGTTTGGAAAGCTATGATTAGTTCCCCTGTTCTTGCCCCAGCCCCATGGAATAACCATGGATATCAACACTGGGTATCCAACAGCGCATATCAACAACTTAACAATGTGCCTTATGAGAAGAGTCATGTTGGGGCGGGGGGAGCGGAGCTATTTACTAGGAAATTTTCCTGCAAAACTTTCTGTCCAGTGACTGCCCCAAAGGAATTTGTAATGAAATCTTCAAAAGACGGCGATGAGCCAAAACAGGGTTTGGGTTAGCAGAGAGCAGGACTTCCTATGGCCCTAGGGCTTTCCCTAACATACTGTGCATTGATTATTCAAGGATAAAATGGGGATGGAATGACATAGAAATCATTCCTTCAGTTAGGAATTTAGAAGGATTTAAGGAGCTATGTAAGTAACAGGATACTGCCAAACACATAAGCAAGAGTGAGCACCACATAAGTACTGGCTGTTGTTCTAATTCATTTACTGTCTCATGGTGAGTGGCCCTTTGCTGGTGTAGACAAGAAAATCCCACTCCTGCCTCAGGACAGGTAAAGGAGAAGGGCAGGTGAATGGTGACTATGAATCAGTCCATTAGGGTTGGGATCCAGATAACAGAGGCTGGCATTTAAGTCAAATAATCCAGTGAGTTATTTGGTGGAAATAGGAAGGGCATGGTGACCTCAGAAGCTCTGATGGATCGTTAAACAAGCTGAGCTGGCCAGGGAATTTTCAGGTACGTTTTCAAAATGTAGACTCCCTGGACCCATCCCTAGAGATTCAGAGTCGCCAAGTTTGTGAAGGGTCCCAGGGTTGTCCATTTATAATTTCCCTAGGAGATTGCAATCATCAGTCAGGCTTGGCAACCATTGGCCTAGGAGTAGAAAATGAGTAAGAGAAGGGGAGGAAGGAACTCCTGGGCAGAGAGAAGTGGGTAGAGGTTGGGGGGCACAAAGTGGCCTGGTCAGACCTTCAGCCCAAGCTAAGTCAGAGCCCGTCACACCTATTGCTAGTGTTTGCCACTTCTCTCTGCACTTTTCCTTCAAAGATGCTCCTATAGTTCAAAACTTAATTTTTGGAGTGTATTGTCATCTCACCCACTAGGACTTTAGCTCCCTAAATGTAGGGATCTTATCTGATTATTCATCCCTGGGAGGCACTTAACACAATACCTGGCACTTAGTAAGAGCTCAGTAAATTTGTTGCTTAATGAATTAATTGGGTCCCTGCACACAGTTGGTATGGATAGTTCAGGTACATTTGGATTTGTTTGGCGTCATGGATTTCCTCCTTTAAATCATTGTCAAGGTCAGGTCCCAGATTTTTTTTTGGCCCCCCCTAAAGATTTTTTTCCCACCATTTTCATTTCTCTGATGCCAGTGTTTCTTCCAAATAAATTCTCTGTGTGTCTGGACACACCTCACATGCTTGAGCTTAAGCAAGTATACTGTTGAACTCCACCTCTCAAGATGGCACTTGGGTTAGAGTTCAGATCTAAATCTGAGGGGTGGATTCTTCAGTTACACTTGAAGCAAGCCTGAAAAACTGAGCACATAGCCCACTTGTCAACAAATTTCCTTCTCCAGATCATGAAAAATGTGGGCTGTACATGAAAAACTCAGGGAAAAAAAAATGAAAAACATAAATCAATATAAGGCTTTAAAATATATGTTTCAAATCTCAACACGATCCATATTTCATCTGGACTGTGGATGATCCCAAGAGTGCATTAAATATTGCCATGAACTCAGAGCCTTGACAGATAATTGGGGAATCAGAATGTGAAATTTTAAAGGAATTTTGGTACACAAACTGTGGGCCCAGATGTTAGTGTCACTGGTCTTCAATAGAAAGTGCAGGTAAAAGTAATGACAATAAAACCAGAGCAGTGTTACTAAACATCACCTAAATAACTATCGCTCACTAATGTCAAAAACAGTTCTCTCATTCATCCACTCAACAAAATCTTTAATGAGCATCTTCTATTTGCCAGGCACTGTTCCAAGTCCTGGGAATATGGCAGTGAACCAAATGGACAAAAATTCCTGTATTTATGAAGCTTATCTTCTCATGGGGAAGACATGCAATAAACAAGTAAGTAACTCTATAAAATGATGGGTGATGAAAAGTGCTATGAAAATAAAATAAAGCAGAGCCAAGAGACAGGGAATGCCAGAGATGGGGTGCCATTTGAAATAGGGTGGACAGAGCCAGCCTCATGGAAAAGGCAGCATTTTATTAAAGATCAGACAGAGGGGAGGGATTGAGCCACATAGATTAATGAGAAAAGAACACTCCAGAACAGAGGGAACGAGCTGTGACAAGTTTCCAAGGTGGGAATGTGCTTGGTGTGCTCACACACAGCAAGGAGATCGACCAGGTGGCTGAACCAGAGTGAGTGAGATAAGTAAGGTGGGGATGAACAGGGGACCATGGGGGATGGGAAGCTGGAGGCTGCAGAATATAGAAAGCCTTGCAGTCTACGCTACTAAGACGGACTGCTGCTCTCTGTGAAACAGAGTTTGAGAAAGACAGATAATCAAACATAAACTTTTGTCTCATGTAATCAGAAAAAAAAATGGTTTAAATATGGATCATGAATGAGCAGGTACCAAATATCCTAGGATATAATTTAAAGCCACCTAAGTTAGTTGGTATACCAGCAAGACAAGCCCCCACAGTTTGGAAATACAGCACAATACTATTTATGCTTCCCACTTTTCCCCTTGAATTCAAAAATGAGTACTGGTCCACTTGAGAGCATACTTCTTCCTCCAGAAATGAGAGAAATTGACATTTCCAGATATTAAATGGGTTCCCTGTTATTTTTAGGGCTCGTACAGCTGAAGCCACTGAACTCAAAAGTGCTCCCTTGATCAAAGAGCCCTAAAAGGACTCCCCAGCCCTGAGAGTTCTGTCTCTAAGAGGATTATGCTCGAATTAAAAGACGGAACCATTCAGAACCTAGGGCACTCTTTGGCTTTGAAGTCTGCCTCAACAACGATCCATTTTTGTATGAACCAGAGCTGGAGAACTACAAGGAAACCTGCAATGATTCCCAAATGGAGAGCTTTGTACAAGATAATCAGGGGAGAAGAAACATTTGAATGAACACTCTGGGTCCACCTTTGAGCAAATGATGCCATAAAAGAGAAAATGTTTGTTTCCTCTCCTGAAGCATTTGACAAGGCAGAGGATTTTTTTTATTATTATTCATAAGCAAAGAGTGTCCAATGTTTTCAAACTCGGTGTGTGTGTGTGTGTGTGTGTGTGTGTGTGTGTGTGTGTGTGTCCATGCATGAGCACACACATTTAGAGGAGCCCAGTGCAAACACTCTTATGGTCTTTGTTAAGTCAATATGTATCAGGTACCTTCAAGGTGGCAGGTGGAGAGAGGTAAATAAAACATGGCCTTTTCCCCTCAAATTGCTCACAGAGAGAAGAGGAAAAGGAGGAAGAAGGGAGGAAGAGCATGGAGGGGAAGGAACATAATCCCCTACCCCTTGACTGTGTGTGGCCCTGTAGCTTGCTTTGGCCAACAAAATGTTCCGTTTGGCCAAAGTCATTCTCCCTACATCTTCAGCTTTTTCCTTTACAATAGAGAACAACATCCTTGTGACCAACTAACAGTATTGCAGAAAAAAGTCAATAGAATCTTTCTGAACAGGAAAAAAAATTTTAAATATAAAACAATGTCACATTGCTCAAGTCCCCTTCTGACAGTACCCGATATGTCTGACAAGGTGAACATAGGAAAGATTTAAATTTTAACATAAATGTAAGGGTTTCTTTGGTCCATGAATAACTCATCTCTCTTTAATTTCTCAGTAATAAAATAAGACCACAGTCTTCCAAAGTGTAAAATTCATCTACTCTCAGATGGTTTCCAAAATGTGTATTAGTTAGCATTGAATTTCTTTTCCTGGTTAGATTTCCTCTTGGCCACACTAGAGCTAGAGGGATGTGATGCCAGGACCACCAGGCAATGTCATGAAGAAATCCATCAGTCCAAAAGGAAAGCCCACTCTCTCCTTCCAGAGCTTTCTGTGAAGAGATGTTAGGACAGAGCTCAAGTGACAAAACAAAGTGGCTGAGGTTGCACTTCCTCAGGAATTCAGAGGAGGAAAGGGACCTGGGGGAGTGGTGCACCTGCTATGTGCTTGCATATGTGATAGCCATGTTCACATGCTTGACTTATCTTACTGACCACTCATGGTCATTCTGTAAGATATACATTGTCCCACTTTTATAAGTTAGAAAACAGAGGCTTGGAGAGCTTTAAGAAAACTTAAGCAGAAGTTACTTAACTAGTAAGTAGCATAATCAATATTTGAGAACTTTTCCAACCCTAAATCTTACATGGTGTGTTATTAAAACATTAAAGAAGTATCTATTACTCTTTGAGACAATCTAATTTCTAAGTGGGAAAAAAAATCATCATTTAGGAGTCCAAAAAATTCCTGTTGAAATTTTGGAGTTTGTAAATAGGTGATTGTATAAGATGCTTTTATCTATAAATAATAAAAGTCAATTGAGAGATGTGTTTATATCAAATAACAGAATCTAGAGGCGTGGTGGCTCTGGGGGGACTGAACACAGCATAGGTACTATCACTTTTGTACCCTTGGTAGACATTACCCATCAACCACAATATTCTTTCTGTGGAGCCCAGACTCATCCTCAGAATCTTTCTTAACTTGGGACTCCAAGAAGCTATTGTCAATCAACTGGAGTTAGCACGTTGTATAAAACCTATTTATTTCTGATTCCAACTCTTTCTAGCCCAGTGAATAATTATGAAGCACCTGTCACCTTCCCAGCTCCCCTAACAAGCACAGTAGTGGGAAACAGAAGATAAAGTGCAAACAGTCCTTGCCCTCAGGAGCATGAAATCTTGCTGGAGAAACAAAATATAGACACATGAACCAGTGAAGCAACTTCTTTTAGAGCTGCATGAGTGCAGATCATAAAGAACACAGTGGCTTCACCATTGGTAAAGGAGACACACTAAAAAGGGGTAATCTGGAGGGTGCCCTGGTTTTTTATTTTTTGACCTGGATCTTACAACATTTTTGTTAGCAGACCCAGAATCTCCAATTAGAATGTCTTACACTGATTTCACTTTATTGTCCTATCTAATAAAGGCAGAATATGCAATTTGACCATCACTCCGGGGTTGGAGGGAGCTACAGGAGGGTAGTAGGGCCGGAGTGAAGGTGGAAGGTGGCTCTGGCTGGAGCAAAGGAGGAAGGCGGTGGCCAGAGCGAAGGCCTGGGTCCTGGGTGCCAGAGGGAAGCCGGTTCTGGCAGCCAGGAGAAGGCAGGCCTATTCTTACACAAATCTTTGTGCATCGGGCCTCTAGTTCTATTTATAAAATATCTTCCCAAAACTAGAGAACTGACAAGAAGCAGGATTTGTGTAAGAAATACTGTTTTGTTCAACATTTAATAGAATGATATTGATGCTTATTATGCTGTGGAATATTTTTCAAAATTCCCCTCTGACCATGATTACAAAGCCACTTTCAAATGTACACTTGTTGTTTTTGTTGTTGTTTATATTCAGCTGCAAAGATACCTTTTCAAAAATATTTAATTTTGTTTAACTTCTTCATAAGAATTCTTGCTCCCTCCTTCCAGCTGCTCCATAACTTACAAAAACCTGGATTCACAATATGAATTTCAGATTTCAGGTTTTGCACTCTGCATCAAATTTTTTTAAAGAAACAACTTCTTGCATTGGGATTTGAAAACATCGCTGGCTGAAATTCCAACTATGCTGCATTATTTTAAAATAAGGTTTACATCTGGGTTCATCTGGACAAAGAGAGCACCCAAGTGCCCATCAATATATAAGTGGATAAAAAAGCTGTGGTACGGAGGGAGAAAAATGGCGGCGGAATAGACAGACGTGTTCCGAGCCTTGTCCCGGAGCAGAAAGAAAGAACAGCTGAGGGTCGCACTAGGAGTGTTTGTTGGCAAGTTGGGGGACAGCTGAACTCCAGAAGAAGGTGGGAGACTGCTAGACGGGGTTCCCCTGACCTGGCAGCTCCCACTGCGGCTGGGTCCCCTCCCGGAGCTGCGGGCTTGGACGCGGAGTCGCCGCCATCTGGAACCGGAAAGTGGAGCTTATCGGAAGCCTGAGAATCCACAACGGCGGCACCCACGGAACAGCTGCGAGCCCCAGAACAACGCTCCCCAATTGGCGCAAACACACGGGTTCAGAGGAGCTCTACACTCCACCACGGAAAGGTCAGATTTCGCCTAGGATAAGGTGAGGTCTCTGGTCCCAGCACGAAAGAGGAACGCGCATTTTGCGGGAGCTGGAGGACCAGGGAAGTCTGTGCCTAGAAAAATCTGTGGCTGCTGGGGCTGGCGTGATCTGTGAATGTGGAAGGGGGTCCTCAGAGCTGCTAACAGAAGGGCTCTCTAAAAAGCAACCCATTTTGATCTGAAGTGCAGGGACACCCTAAGAATTTCAGGGGTGTGCTAGACTTACGCGCAGCCACGGAGTGCGCACACTTGGGCTTTTTCCTCTTGAAATTCTTGCTTCTGATTACTAAGCCCAATTCATAGGTTCACCCAGTTGGGGACACCCTGGGAGACTGCAGGGGAAAGTTATTTTTCTGGAACCTGGGGATCGGAGCGGGGAGTGACCATCGGAGAGCCAGCTCTGAGGCAGCCCACTCCCACAAACCGGGGAAAGAAGGCTCTAACACTCCCTAGAGAGGCCATAGATAAACCCGGAAGTCAATCCAGAAACACTGCCACCCAGGGGCTGAATCACAAATTGACCCTTGTGTAATCAAAAATAAAGGAATACGAATTAAGACACACCGCCTGCTTAAAATCAGGACTGGCTTACATCACTGAAGAGCAGTGGAACGCAGGGAACTGCAATACTGTCTGGACTGAGAAACAGGCGTGCCAAACAGAACAACAGAGGAAGTGAATGACCTTCACTACTCCACATTTTATTTTTATTTTTTATTTTTTTATTTTCATTTTTTGCATCTTTTACTCAAGAAACTAATTTTTTCCTCACTTGATTTTACCTTTTTAATTATTACATTTTTATTTTCAATCCGTATTATTACTACTGCTATTTTATCTTTTTTTTTTTTTTAAGTGTCATTTTATTTTCTCTTCATTTTGTTTTGGGATTAATGTTCTACATTCTATTTTTATCTTTCCTTTAGCATCATTTTACTCTATCTCAAATCTACCTTTATGCCATCACTCTCTTCCTCACTTTTCCCTTTTCAGTGTCCTGTTTATCTTACCCCTTTCCTGCTTTAGATTTTCCCTATACTTTCTGTTTACCCCCTTTTAAAATTTCACCCTACTTATATATCTAATCTCCAATCCCCTGCTCCAAGTCCATACACACCTCTCTCTTCGCTGTCTTAACTATCCAAAAAATTGTTTTTCTCTCTGTCCTTTTGTTGTTGTTCGTTTGAATGTAGATTATATCGAATTTTTATGCTTTTTTGTGAGATTGTTTTGCTTATTCTTCTTTTGTTTATTTTTTTGTTTGTTTAGTGCTTCTGTTTTCCCTTGCCTCACTCAATATTAGTTGGTGTTGTAGTCTGTATTAATCCCCAGGTACTTGTTGCTGGCATTTGCTGGGATAAGTGATTGTTCTATTGGAGTTTTATCCCCAATATATATAGTCTGTTTCCCTTTCTCTCTTAGTCTCTTTCTTGTCTCTCTTACTTTTTTTTCTTCTTTTTTTCCCTTTTCCCAATTTCATTTTGACACCCCTTTTTTTTCTTCTTCTTCTTTCTTTCTCTACTATCCCCTAATTTGCCTTTCTCTCTCTGGTGGTCACCTTTATTGGAGGTTATTAATATCGTGAATACATTTCTGTTCAGTGCCTTGTGTGTTGTACCTGGTAGTGCTGTATTTTGTGCCTTTAAATCGACGCAGGAGAGAGAGAACTACATAACCAGACACCCAGAGAAGAGAGACCATGGGGAGACAAAGACACAGCCCGCATATGAAAGAAAAGCAGGCATCACCAGAAAAGGAAGTAAACGAAATGGAAGCAAGCAACCTTCCAGAAAAAGAATTCAGAGAAATGGTCATAAGGTGGCTGAAAAGAATGGAAGACAAATTTGACAATATGAGCAAGAACCAAGAGGAAATGAAGAAGAACCAAGAAGAAATGAAAAATGACATCGCTGCTGTAAAGAACTCAATAGAAAGCATCAAGAGTAGACTAGAAGAAGCAGAGGACCGCATCAGTGAGCTAGAAGACAAGATGGGAAAAAATACCCAAGTAGAGCAACTTCTAGAAAAAAAATTAAAAGGCAGGAGGAGAGCCTAAGGGAACTTTGGGACAACACGAAACAAAACAACATCCGCATAATAGGGGTTCCAGAAGGAAAGGAAGCTGAGCAAGGAATAGAAAACCTATTTGAAGAAATAATGACAGAAAATTTCCCTGATATAGAGAAGAAAAAACCCACACAAATCCAAGAAGCTCACAGAGTCCCAAGCAAAATGAACCCCAAAAGACCGACGCCAAGGCACATTATAATTAAATTGGCAAACACCAACGACAAAGTAAGAATCTTAAAAGCGGCCAGAGAGAGACAGAAAGTTACATACAAAGGAACCCCCATCAGACTAGCAACTGATTTCTCAACAGAAACTCATCAGGCCAGAAGGGAATGGAATGAAATATACAAAGTCATGCAAAGGAAGGGTCTGAATCCAAGAATACTGTACCCAGCAAGGCTGTCAATCAAAATTGAAGGTGAAATCAGGAGCTTCACAGACAAAAAAGGACTAAGGGAATTTATTACCACCAAACCAGCAATGCAAGAAATGCTAAAGGGTCTGCTGTAAAAAAAAAAAAGAAATAGGAAGCGAAGAAGGAACACAGGTGTAAAGAATAGGAATGGCGACAAATAAGTACCTATCAATAATAACTTTAAATGTAAACGGATTAAATGCCCCAATCAAAAGACATAGGGTAATGGATTGGATAAGAAAACATGACCAATATATCTGCTGTCTACAAGAAACCCACCTCAGAAAAAAAGACGCACACAGACTGCGGGTGAAGGGATGGAAAAAGGTTTTCCAGGCAAATGGAACTGAAAAAAAAGCTGGGGTAGCAATACTTATATCGGACAAATTAGATCTCAAACTGAGGGACATAACAAGAGATAAGGAAGGCCACTTCATAATACTAAAGGGAGCAATCCAACAAGAAGAAATAACTCTGGTAAACATATATGCACCCAATACAGGAGCACCCAAATACATAAAAAAACTCCTGGAGGATATCAAGGGAGAGATTGACAGCAATACAATCATAGTAGGAGACTTCAATACCCCACTATCACCATTGGACAAATCCTCTAAACAAAAAAACAGCAAAGAAACATCAATCCTAAATGACTCACTAGACCAGATGGAATTAATTGACATCTTCAGAACATTTCACCACAAAGCCACAGAATATACATTCTTCTCAAGTGCACATGGGTCATTTTCAAAGATACACCATATGTTGGGACATAGGCAAAGTCTCTTCAAATTCAAGAAGATAGAAATCATATCAAGCATCTTCTCAGACCACAGTGGCATAAAACTGGAAATCAACTACAATAAAAACAACCCAAAGAAATCAAACACATGGAGACTAAACAGCATGCTATTAAACCATGACTGGGTTACCAGAGAAATCAAAGAAGAAATAAAAAACATCATGACAACAAATGACAATGAAAACACTACAATCCAAAATCTATGGGACACAGCGAAAGCAGTCTTGAGAGGGAAGTTCATAGCTCTACAAGCCTACTGCAAAAAACAAGAAACAGGGGTAATAAATTACCTAACCCAACAACTCAAAGAGTTAGAAAAAGAGCAACAAGAAAAGCCCAGTGTAAGCAGAAGGAAGGAAATAATAAAGATCAGAGCACAGATAAACGACATAGAGACCAAAGAAACAATACAAAAGATCAACAAAACCAAGAGCTGGTTCTTTGAAAGGATAAACAAGATTGATGAACCTCTAGCCAGGCTCACCAAGAAGCAAAGAGAGAGGACCCAAATAAACAAAATCAGAAATGAAAGAGGTGAAATAACAACAGATCCCGCCGAAATACAAAAGATTGTTAAAAAATACTACGAACAACTCTATTCCAACAAACTGGACAACCTGGAGGAAATGGACATATTCCTAGAAAAATATAACCTTCCAAAACTCAATCAGGAAGAATCTAAACAGCTCAATATGCCAGTAACTATGGAAGAAATTGAAGCAGTCATCAAAGAGCTTCCGGCAAACAAAAGCCCGGGGCCAGACGGCTTCACAGGAGAGTTTTACCAAACATTCAAGGAAGAACTAAAACCTATCCTCCTCAGACTATTCCAAAAAATTCAAGAGGAAGGAACACTTCCAAGTTCCTTCTATGAAGCCAGCATCACCCTAATACCAAAACCAGATAAAGACAACACAATGAAAGAGAATTACAGGCCAATATCCCTCATGAATGTAGATGCCAAAATCCTCAACAAAATTCTAGCAAATCGGATCCAGCAGTACATCAGAAAGATCATACACCATGACCAAGTAGGGTTTATCCCAGGAATGCAAGGATGGTTCAATATCCGAAAATCAATAAATGTGATACATCACATAAACAAATTGAAAGATAAAAATCACATAGTCATATCAATTGATGCAGAAAAAGCATTTGACAAAATCCAACACCCTTTCTTGATAAAAACTCTCAACAAGGTGGGAATAGAAGGATCATACCTCAACATAATAAAAGCTATATATGATAAACCCACAGCTAACATCATACTCAATGGGCAAAAACTAAAACCATTTCCCCTAAGAACAGGAACAAGACAGGGATGCCCACTCTCACCACTCCTGTTTGACATAGTACTGGAAGTATTAGCCATTGCAATTAGACAAGAAGAAGAAATAAAAGGCATCCAAATTGGAAAAGAAGAAGTAAAGCTGTCCCTATTTGCAGATGACATGATATTGTACATAAAAAACCCGAAAGACTCTATCAAAAAACTAACAGACTTAATAAATGAATTCGGCAAGGTAGCAGGATACAAAATTAACGCCAAGAAATCTATGGCATTTCTATACACCAACAGTGAACTTACAGAAAGAGAGACTAAAAAAGCAATCCCATTTTCCATCGCACCAAAAAAATTAAGATACTTAGGAATAAACCTAACCAAGGAGGTAAAAGACCTATATGCGGAAAACTACAGGACACTGAAAAAAGAGATAGAGGAAGATGTAAACAGATGGAAGAACATACCATGTTCATGGATGGGTAGAATCAACATCATCAAAATGTCCATACTACCCAAAGCAATCTATAGATTCAATGCACTCCCCATTAAAATACCAACAGCATATTTCACAGACCTAGAAAGAACTCTCCAAAAATTCATCTGGAATAAAAAAAGACCCCGAATAGCCACAGCAATCCTGAGAAAGAAGAATAAAGTAGGAGGGATCTCAATACCAGATTTCAAGCTGTATTACAAAGCCACTGTTCTCAAAACAGCCTGGTACTGGCACAAGAACAGACATATAGATCAATGGAATAGAATAGAGAATCCAGATATCGACCCAAACCAATATGCGCAATTAATATTTGACAAAGGAGGCATGAGCATACAATGGAGTCAAGACAGTCTCTTCAATAAATGGTGTTAGGAAAATTGGACAGATAACATGCAAAAAAATGAAACTAGATCACCAACTTACACCATACACAAAAATAAACTCAAAATGGATACAGGACTTAAATATAAGACGGGAAACCATAAAAATACTAGAGGAATCCACAGGCAGCAAAATCTCAGACATATGCCAAAAGAACTTTTTTAGTGATACTGCCCCTAGGGCAATGGAAGCCAAAGAGAAAATAAACAAATGGGACTACATCAAAATAAAAAGCTTTTGCACAGCAAAAGAAACCATCAACAAAACAACAAGAAACCCCACTGTATGGGAGAACATATTTGCAAATGGTATCACTGATAAAGGTTTAATTTCCAACATCTACAGGCAGCTTATACAACTTAATAAAAGGAAGATAAATGATCCAATAAAAAAATGGGCAACGGACCTAAATAGAATCTTTTCGAAAGAAGACAGAAGGAAGGCCAAGAGACACATGAAAACATGCTCAAAGTCACTTATTATCCGAGAGATGCAAATCAAAACGACAATGCGATACCATCTCACACCTGTCAGAATGGCTATCATCAACAAATCAACAAACGACAAGTGTTGGCGAGGATGCGGAGAAAAAGGAACCCTCGTGCACTGCTGGTGGGAATGCAGACTGGTGCAGCCACTGTGGAGAACAGTATGGAGTTTCCTCAAAAAACTGAAAATGGAACTCCCATTTGACCCAGTAATCCCACTCCTAGGAATATATCCTAAGAAACCAGAAACACCAATCAGAAAGGATATATGCACCCCTATGTTCATAGCAGCACAATTTACAATAGCTAAGATTTGGAAACAGCCTAGGTGCCCGTCAGCAGATGACTGGATCAGAAAACTATGGTACATCTACACAATGGAATACTATGCTGCCATAAAAAGAAGGAATTACTACCATTTGTAGACACCTGGATGGAATTAGAGAACATTATGCTAAGTGAAATAAGCCAGTCAATGAAAGAAAAATACCACATGATCTCACTCATTTAGGGATAATGAAAAACATTATAAACTGATGAACCAAAAGATAGTTACAGAGGCAGTAAAGCATCAAACAGAGTGTCTAATTACAGCGGTAAGGTTAGGGAGAGGTGGGGGAAATAAGAGATCAACTGAAGGACTTGTATGCATGCATATAAGAGTAACCAACGGATGCAAAACATTGGGGGGTGAGGGCAGGTATGGGAGTGGGGTGGGGGGGGGCAATGGTAAGATATGTACACATATAATACCTTAATAAAAATTTGAAAAAAAAAATAAAATAAAAAAAAAAAAGCTGTGGTACATTTATAGCACAGAATACTATGCAGCTGTAAAAAATAAGTATCTATTACCCTTCGCCACTACCTGGAGGGACCTAGAAATTATGACGCTAAGCGAAATAAGCCAGTCAGAGAAAGACAAATATCATACGATCTCACTTACATGTGGAGTCTAATGAACAAAATAAACTGATAAATAAAATAGACCCAGAGGCTTGGAAACATGGACCAGACTGACAAATCTCAAAGGGGAGAGGGGAGGAAGACAATAAGAGATTAACCCAATCTTATATGAATGTATGCATAACCCATGGACACAGACAATAGGGATGTGAAGACCTGGGGCAGCATGGGAACTGGGTACATGGGGGTCATGGTGGGAGAAAAGGGGGACATGTGTAATATTCTCAACAATAAAGATTTTTTTTAAATAAGGTTTGCACACAATTATGTTTAACAAGAAAAAGCCTTCATTTAAGGAGACATTGATGTGACGGTCATTTCTTTGGATACCTGTGTCAGCCAATTCTCAGCCAGGTGGTCAAGTAGAAGTCCTCCAACATTTAGAGATAGGACAGAAGATTATAAGGAAAAGGCACAGCTGAATTTGGAATTATGCACAAATAGAAGAAAAATCAAAATTAAAGGCAGAATGAAAATCTTAGTCATGTCACAAATTCTCAGACTTATTTTGGCCAAGAATCACTTCTGTGGCCACAACACATACTTATGTGTCATCTGCACTCACCATTATTACAAAAATAATACTTTCATTTGGATACTGCTACCAGCTCTCCACGTGTATCTGTGCTTCAAGTCCCTACCCCCTATCTATACTGTCTGATGCTCCCCAGTTGATATTTGGTTTTAATCCTATCTAATAAAGAGGGAATATGCTAATTGACACTCATGCCATCACAAAGATGGTGGCACCCACAGCCAATAAGGAGGGAACATGCTAATTGACTGCCATGCCCTCAAATATGGTGGTGCCCACAGCCACTCTGTGCACCTGCCTCCAGAGTCCCCCGGTCTCCTCAGCCCCCCAGCCGCCCAGGGCCGGCCTGAAGCACAGGCAAGCCTCGGATGGCTGCTGCCCAGCCACCCAGGCCCACCCAAGGCTCAGGTAACCAGGGCCAGCCGAGGCTTGTGCTGCTGGCAGTGGCAGCAGCAAAGGTGTGATGGGAGTATCCCCTGATCACCAGGTCACCTCCCGCCCCTGAGGGCTCCCAGACTGTGAGAGGGTGCAGGCCGGGCTGAGGGACCCCCCTCCAGTGCATGAATTTTCATGCACCAGGCCTCTAGATTATAATATAATCCATAAAATGTGCATGCCGCTTACTTTTCAACTTTTATACCTTAACATTTCTTGGAGATTTTATTTTCTAAATTTAATTTTTTATATTTCTAATAGTATTCTGTCTTAATTTGGCCAGTAAAGGCAAGTAATATAAAAGTTTTAGGAAATCCTAAGACTTCATTTCATTACAATAAATAAAATACAACAGGTTTCAAACATAAAAAAACACATTTTTCTTGTTATAAAATCAATGTGCTCATTGTAAAAATATTCTGATACTATACAAACATATAAGGAGGAATTGAAAAGTCACCTTCAATCTCCTGGAATAACCAGTTAACATTTTGGGGTGTGTCAATAAATACCATTCACTTTCACATGCATATACCCACATGGGTGCACATTTTCTGTAAAATGGGATCATGCATATTTGGTGCCTGCTTTCACCCACCCAATAATTTACTGTGGGCATTTTTCCAGTGTTGATAAGCATAGATTTTAATAATCATATTAAGTGCTGCATAGGATTCCACCTTATTCATGTACAAAACTGTATGATGCTAATCCTATGTTGTTGATCATATAGGCCCATTCCAATACCTCAATATTAGAGTCCACCTTGCTGGAAGCACACACTGGCATCATTAGTCAATCATGACCGTGTTGCTATTTGTAAAATGGAATAACAGTCCTGCTATTCTGCTTCAGAAACTGTGGTGGTGGCCATTCTCTCTGGACTGTATAGGGGACAGGATCTGCTGCAGACTCAGCGCTGTGAGGGCAGGACCAGAGACTAAGATGTTCCATTGCCAAGAGCAGGACAGTGGTCTTTCAGGACTCCTTCAAGAGTTAGCACAAGACATTCCCTGGGGCTCCAGGAATAGCTGGGAGACTTGAAGGCAGAAAGCTGAATTCTTAGCAGTGTTGTTAGGGGCAGCTCAGAGAAAGGCTATTAATGTGACTGTTAATGTTCCTATTAAGGGGACTGGTTTCTGACTGCCTGGAGGGAAACTGTATCATAAGAACAAATGAATGATGGTGCTTTGGATGCACTACCAACAAGGGCCAGCTTATTTTAAAATCTCTCCAGAAACAGCAAGGATGAGGAAGCATCACTTTCAGAGGCCAGCCAGGGACCACTGGAGGGCCTTCACTGATGCTCAACAGTTCCTGGGACTACAGCTCAGAAGCCACTGGCCCAGGCAAGGCCACTACCCCGAGAGAAGCTTCATCCATTATCCGATGCTGCCTCCTTCAGCCAGCCTTTTGCAGGTGAACTTTTTATTTCCCAAGTGACACAGTTACTAACTTTTTGTTTCTTTAGCCAGGGTGTTCACGGTGTGGTTGCAGGGAGCTCAGCAGCCCATGACCATCCTCCAGTGAGAAGATAACTTCAAAGTCACAGTGCAGATTCCTTCCCTCCTTGTGAAGATGGGCAACATGGCAGTGTGTTTTGTTGTGCTTCTGCCATCATAAATGGCTCATACTTGCTGTGATCTCTCTGAAATCAGTTGTTTCTGCAATTAATGACTGATTTCACAGGGCATTCACCATCCCCAGGAACAGATCATTAACTGCTGGTGAGTGGAATATGCTGTTACAAGGTACTTAGGCTACCTTTAGAAGACCTGTACCCAGAAGAAAATAACAAGAGAGAGAGCCTTTCTGGGCACCTGAAGTCATAGTGCAGGGTGGTCGGTCTCAGACAAATGTTTTGGTGTCGCCGAAACCGGTTTGGCTCAGTGGATAGAGCGTCGGCCTGCGGACTGAAGGGTCCCAGTTCAATTCCGGTCAAGGGCATGTACCTTGGTTGCGGGCACATCCCCAGTGGGAGGTGTGCAGGAGGCAGCTGATTGATGTTTCTCTCTCATCGATGTTTCTAGCTCTCTAACCCTCTCCTTTCCTCTCTGTAAAATATCAATAAAATATATTTTAAAAAAATGTTTTGGTGTCTGAAACTGGGGCTCCAAGAGGCAAGAGAATAGAGCTGGGACCAAACCGGGAACTAACCTCCACACTCCTGTGAAAGTGGAAGGTGAGCAGTGGGTATTCAATGGAGGGCGACAGCAGGAGGTTTGGACAATGGGCAGAGAGGAAAGCAGTATCTGATGGGGGAGACTCCGAGCTGTTGCCCTCCCCCCAAAACATCACCACCAAGCTGGACTTGAAGCTTCTCTAGAATAGGAAACGGGCCTTCTTTCTTTCTTTTTTTCTGTTTTAATGTCTATAGACATTTGGAGATCTAATTCTTTTTTAAAAAATATACTTTTATTGATTTAAGAGAGGAAGGGAGAGAGAGAGAGAAAGAGAGAGAGAGAAACATCAATGAAGAGATCATTGATCAGCTGTCTCCTGCATGTCCCCTACTGGGGATTGAGCCTGCAACCTGGGCATGTGCTGACAGGGAATCAATGCTCAACCACTAGGCCATGCTAGCCAGGTGGAACAGGCCTTCTTCCACTCAACACAGCATCTCCAGTGCCTGGCACATGATAAATACTCAATAATTATTTGTTAAGTGAATGGATAAACTAGAGAGAGGGAGGGGTTCAAGGTCAAAGGAAGACTTGCTGAGTTCAGAATAGAGATCCGGAAATGGAGGAAAAACCCTTGCATCTGAACTAGACCCAAAGGAGACCCTGAAAGGGCTTGGCTGATATGCTCTCCAGGCTCCACATTCCAGGTTCAGTTGCACTATGAACTACAGAGCACCTGCCTTTGAGGTACAACTTTCTAATGGCCCTGCCTTGGTCAAGATTAGCATAGACACTAGACTGGCCTGGGGAGCCCACAGATGAGGGCCCACACCTATGCCTCTCCAGGACAGTGAAATTGGGGAGATAATTCTTCCTTCCCAAACAGTAGAAACCCAACAAGACCCCCAAGTGGCCCCTACCACTCCTTCAGCCTCACCCCAAACTCCTCTTTCCTCGGCTTCCTACCACGTTACCACCATGGCTTCCTTCTGGTTCATCCTATATGTGTTTTGTTCCATTTGGGGGGCTTTGCACACACTGTTCTCTTTGCAGCTAATGTGTTCCCCTTCCTTTAGGTTTAGTTGATCCCTGGATGCCTCCACTTGAAGAAGTCTCAGTTGGAGACACCCCCACTCCTGGGTGCCCCTTTGAAGCATTGTTGCCATTTGCCAACGTCTTGTCACTATTTGGTTAACGTCACCCTTCTGAAGTCTAAAATCTAGAGGCCCACATGCATTGTGTTGAGTGTCATTCCCCAGTACCTAGCACTGTGCCTAGAATGTACTGGGTTTTCCATACAGAACTGTTAAAAGAAGGCTGACATATGAATGGGGTCCTATATTTTCCAGTGGGTGAGCAGATGGGAATCAATGAACTGGAGGAATCTGCCATGTGCTTCAGCAACAGGCTATCTTCACAACACGTATCTTTGGCCATCTTAGGGAGTGTGAAGATTTTACTGGAAATACCAGCAAAAGTCAAAGCAAATCACAGGCAGAGGTGGCTTGTTTTCATCCAATGTGTTTTCCTTTGCCCACTCTGGCTAAAACAGCACAGTTCCTGGGAGTCTGGGTATCTTTACAGATGAATTCACCACTTTGAAGCACTTGACAAAGGTTGACTTGTTCCCATCTAAGTGGACACCCATTGCTGGGTCTCCGGAGTCTCTGGCCTGAATTGAAAACATCTCAAACTCCTAGTAAAGTTAATTGGAATTCCACCAACCTAATCTCTATGGTGAGCACTGCAAATCATTTTTAAGATTAGCATATTTTGGTTTTTGTTTGTATTTATATTTGTGCCTCTTAGAAATGGAAACAAGAAGAAATGTGCCCCCAGAGAGGCTCACACTGGCCGGGACTGTCAGAGCTCTGTCATCCAAAGCTCCATTGGGGAGAAGGGGCCAGGATTGGGGGAAAACTAGCAATGAGCTCAGAAAGGCAGGAACAAAAGCCAAAAGAGATGACCTCATCTCACAGCCCCAAAGGAACAAAGCTCCCACCAGTCCGCTGCGAGGTCGCCTCAGTTTGGTACTGGTCTTTGTAACCACGGCTTAACAGTTTACATGGGTGACATGCAAAGCACTTTCACGTTCATTAACTCATTTAATCCACACAATTCAGGAGAGGAGAGCAGGGCAGGATGTAGTCGCCTCCTTTTGCCAAGGGAGAAAAACAAGCTCGGCTTGCAAGGGACAGTGGCCCAACCAGAATGTGCCATTCACCTTTTTGACCCCCTCAACCAGTTTTTATTGTCCTGTGCAAATTTTCCTCCAGCTTCAAAATAATCAAAGCTAATACTTGTTGAGAGTTTACTATGCAAAGTGTTTTACACACATTATCTTATGTAATCCTCTCAATAACATCATGAAGTATTAGTTTCATATGGCTGCTGTAACAAATCATCACAAATGTCTTCAAACAACAGAAGTTTATTCTCTGACCACTCTGGAAGGCAGAAATCCAAAATCAGTCTCACTGGCTGAAATGAAGGTATCAGCAGGGCTGGTTCTTTCTGGAGGCTCCAAGGGAGAATCTGTTCATTGCCTCTTTCAGTTTCTTGTGGTTGCTGGCATTCCTTGGCTTATGGCCACATCACCCCAATTTCTAAGGCCAGTATATTCAAATCTCTCTCTATGCCATCTCCATCTTCACATTCTCCTCTCGGTGTGTCTGTGAACTCTCTCTGCCTCCCTCTTATAAGTATCCTTGTGATGGTGATAAGAGCCCAACTATATTATCCAGGATAACCTCCCCATTTTAAGATCCTTAACTAGATCACATCTGCAAAGTATCTTTTTCAAAATAAGTTAATATATGCAGGGTCCAAGGAGGAGGACATAGATATCCATTGGGGGGCATTTTCAGCCTATCATGAGTAGGTAATGTTGTTATTCCCACTTTGCAGAACAAGGAAACTGAGGCATGAAAGTTGAAATCACACGCCCAAAGTCATGCAACCAGTACAGGTGAGACTGGGATTTAAACCCAGTCACCCTGATGCCAGATCACACTAAAGCTATACTATTTTCCTAATTTGCCCATGACTTGAAAATTTTTATAAAGAAACAAAAATAAGAGACAACTCCAAAATGAGTCTTATTATTTCCCCCCAGGCATTAGGTTTGCACTTGGCAGTGACTGTGGGCCAGGGAAGCATGGTGTCCAATATGGGCCTCAGTCCCAGAATCTGATCTCCCATCCATACACACTTAAGAAGAGTCACTCATCTCACTCTGTAAATAAGTTAGTTGCTTCTGAAGGGCTCTCATCTGGGGAACCACATCTTGTTTTCCGTGAAACCTTTCCTAAGGGTGTGGACTCCACACCCCACCCTGTCCTCCTACCCCCAGCCTTTACCCAGCAGAAGTTCAGGAACAATTTCTATTCTGGTGGAACACACCCAGGAGAGGCTAGGGATTCATGATTCCTGATAAAAAGGAAACAAGCTTCCTTTGGAGTTACTCTCCCGCAGAAATGTATTAGTAAGCAGATTAAAGTCTCACTTTCTAGTAAAATCATTACCATTTTAGGGCAAAACTGATAATGGGAATCTGTGGGTGACCCAACTTTGCAACAGCTTCCAGAAGTTTGCATCATACTAGCACTTGTAGTATATTTGTAGACAGAGGTAAGAGGAGGCAAGGAGAGAGAAAGGGAGAGAGAGAGAGAGAGAGAGAGAGAGAGAGAGAGAGAGAGAGAGAGAGAGAGAGAGAGAGAGAGAGAGAGGCACTCAGGATTGGTGGAGGTCTCATAGACTGTAACTTTAACACTGTCTCAAAAAGGAGGTAAAATCCAGGTCCCCCTGTCCCCTTTGCCCCTTCTCCATTATGGACATAGGTACAATAGGCACAAAAGTGATAGGCCTTGTGAAAAACTGAACGAACATGTGTATTTACTCAACCTCAGGAATGACCAGAAGTGGGGACAACTCATCTTCTCAGGTTTCCAAATATAGCTGCACCACTGTCAGCCCAGTGTGTGCCCAATGGTGAGGCATTTCAGAAGGGTAAACAGGGAACAGAAATGTTGGGTGAGAACAAGAAATAAGGCAATGTATAGGAAAGATTTCAAAGACAAGTCATTAACAAGTGGGCAGAGAAGGTATGGATGTCTGGGTGACTATTACACTGCCGCCAATCAAAGAAGCCAGTTTCCAAAGTCTTCAGGAGCCTCTTCTAGGCCCTATTCAGTCTCTACAGGTGACTTCAAAGAATGAAGCTGAATCACAGCAACAAACTCAGCGCTGCCATTGATCATTTTCAAACGGTGAGAGTTCAGGCATGTGTGAGTCCCTCACTGTCACAGGGGACTGTTGTTGAGCCAAGGGAGTGTCCCCACACACCATGCTGTAGGCAGAAGGCGGTAGTGTGTCTTATTGTGGGCAAATCACAGAGCCACTTCAGAGCTTCTGGGACCCAAGTCACACGCCTGTTTCAATGTATAAATGTGTCCTTCAAAGCCACAGCTACTTAGCAGCAAATGAAGCCCTTTCAGCCCCTTGACCTCAGGCAAGGCATCCGATAAAGTTTTGCATCAGGATTCGAAATCAGGGGTTCACATCCCTAAAGGGCCTCTTACAGACCCTGGGGGCCATTCCACACCCTCAAGGAACCACACCAGTTAAAACAGAAACAAAGTCAGTCACATGAATCTCTCTGACCTTGTGTCTTCTCACCCATATAATGTGCTTAAGAATCTCTTGCTGATCATCAGAAGTTCTTGTAAAGAATACATATATGACAATGCTTTGTAAACTATAATGGGCCTAGACTACGTGAAGAATTATAGATTTTTCACCAAGGGAAAAGTAACATTTAAAAGATTATTTTCAAAAGCAACCTCACATGGCATTCATTAAAAAGTGATTGATGTTACCCAACGAAAGTTTTGTTGCAGTTGAATAAAAAGGTCTTTAAAAATTATAGCTTGGAGAAAAGAAACCAAGATGACGGCATAGGTAAACACCTAAACTGCTGCCTCGCACAACAATTTCAAAACTACAACTGAAAGACAAAACGGACATCATCCAGAACCACAGGAAGGCTGACTGAGTGGAAATTCTACAACTAGAAAGAAAGAGAAAAGCACACTGAGACTCAGAGGAACTGCGGAAGGCAAGGTACCAAGGCGCGCGCGCAGAAAGGGCGGGCAACTGAGTATGCGGCTGGTTTTCTCAAGCGGGAAGGAGACAAAAGCTCCAGACTGCACTGAACTCCAATTCCAGGCAAAACTCTGGAACCCAGAATCATTCAAGGAGAAACTGGACTGTCTGGCAGCGGGCAGAACTCGAGAGTGGCTTTCTCTCAGAGGTGCTTGCAGCGATTACCATGGGACACTGAGACACAGGGGCCTATTAGGGCAGGGCTAACAGGAAACCAATGCTGTCTGCTCTGCCCTGAGACTCCACCCCATCCAAGCTGAGCACAGAGGCTTTTGCAAGTCTAGTCTCATAAGGGTGTCTCCAGCACAGAAGTTCTCCCAGTGTAGACACAGCTGATCCTCACAGCCAATTGGCCTGGAGGTCAATTCCTCCCAGTGATACCAACAACAATCAAGACTTAACTACAACAAGGCTGTGCACACAGTCCACAAAGGGGTGCACCAAAAGTGTCCACCTCAGGTAACTGGGGGAGGCTGAGCCACTGGGCCCTATAGGTCACCTAGCACACAAAGCCACTCTATCAACTCAGGGAAGCAGCCAAAATGTGGAGACAAAGAAACAGATCACAAATGAAAGAAATGGAGGAAAGCAAACGACTGGATATAGAGTTCAAAACCACGGTTATGAGGTTTTTCAAGAATTTCCTAGAAAAGGATGATAAATTTAGCAGGGCCCTCGAGGATCTGAAAAAGGACCAACTAGAAATTAAGCATACACTGACTGAAATAAAAAATATTATACAGAGATCTAACAGCAGACTAGAGGATCGCAAGAATCAGTCAAAGATTTGAAATACAAAGAAGCAAAAAACACTCAACCAGAAAAGCAAAAAGAAAAAAGAATCCAAAAATATGAAGATAGTGTAAGAAGCCTCTGGGACAACTTCAAGCGTACCAACATCAGAATTATGGGGGTGCCAGAAGAAGAGAGAGAGCAGGATACTAAAAACCTATTTGAAGAAATAATGACCAAAAACTTCTCCCACCTGGTGAAAGAAATAGACTTACAAGTCCAGGAAGTGCAGAGAACCCCAAACAAAAGGAATCCAAAGAGGACCATACCAAGACACATCATAATTAAAATGCCAAGAGCAAAAGACAAAGAAAGAATATTAAAAGCAGCAAGAGAAAAACAGTTAGTTACCTACAAGGGAGCACCCATACGACTGTCAGCTGATTTCTCAACAGAAACTATGCAGGCCATATGGGAGTGGCAACAAATATTCAAAGTGATGAATAGCAAGAACCTACAACCAAGATTACTCTACCCAGCAAAGCTATCATTCAGAATTGAAGGGCAGATAAAGAGCTTCACAGATAAGAAAAAGCTAAAGGAGTTCATCACCACCAAACCAGTATTATATGAAATGCTGAAAGGTATTCTTTAAGAAGAGGAAGAAGAAGAAAAAAGGTAAAGATAAAAATTATGAACAACAAATACATATCTATCAACAAGTGAATCTAAAAATCAAGTGAATAAAAAAATCTGATGAACAGAATAAACTGGTGAATATAATAGAATCAGGGGCATAGAAAGGGAGTGGACTGACAATTCTCAGGGGGAAAGGGGTGTGGGGGGTGCGGGAAGAGACTGGACAAAAATCATACACCTATGGATAAGGACAGTGTGGGGGGGGGGGCGGTAAGGGCATGGGGTGGGGTGGGAACCGGGTGGAGGGGAGCTATGGGGGGAAAAAGAGGAACAATTGTAATAATCTGAACAATAAAGATTTATTAAATTTAAAAAAATAAAAATTACAGCTTGGAGTTGTCCCCCTATTAGGACAGTTCAATTCATGACAGCTAGAGACGACTTCTCGGTCAGGGTTTACTCCCACTATGAAATCTGCCCCTCATCAATAACATCTAACAAGAAGACATCTACAATGCACTACCTTGCAATTGCATTCAGTTTTGCTGACCCAGGGAAGGACCTAAGCAACTTTCATTCCTGGGCCTCGCTCCTGGAGAATGCAGACAGCATCCGCTCTGCCAGAAGAATCCTTGCACCTCTTGTCCAGACAGTCAGGCGAGCAAAGTTGGCTCCAAAGCAAATGCAAGACAGGAGGTCATTCCTCTCTCCCATCCTCTAAGGACTTCTACCTCCTGGCTAGGGATGCAACAGAGCTGAATGTTTTAATTAGATAGTGAGGAATATACAGGGCATTGTGAGACTTAGAAAAAGGGGTTCCCTCTGGGTGGAACAGCTTTAAAAATGCACCTCATTCCCTGAGTGACCAATCCTGGACTAGAGTCTCCAGCTCGGATAAGATCCAGTGTTTTCCTTGGACTATGGGTTCTTGGCTATAAAGCAGCTATATACTTGGGGAAACTCCTCATGGGGTTTATGTCCATTTCTTGGTCATGCTAGCCACTTGCACACCTTTGCCTTTGACTTCTCTCCACCAGGAATGTCCTCTCCCCAATCATCCACATTTTTAAACCTGGAAAACTCCTATCCATCCTTCAAGGTCCAATGAAATTAGTCCTTTACCTGAGGCTTTCTCCCCACTCTTATCATAGCTTTATCATTGACTCATGGCTAGCCCAATGCCTAGCACATAGTAGGCCTAGCTCATACATGTCGGTTGAGTGAATGAATCAGTCTTTTAAGCCCCAACAGCACCCCTTGTACATCTCTTTTTTTTTTTTTCCTTGTACATCTCTTGATAAGCCTCCCAGTGCCCCATTTGGAGCATGTTATCACCTTATACTATAAATGTGAATTCTTAGAGGAGAGTGTTAGTGCCTTTTAAGCTCTGCATCCCCCAAATCCAGCACAGGGCTTGGCAGAGTCTGGGTGCTCATAATGTGCCTGTTGAACTAAAGGCATTCAAAGCAGGGATCTAAAATGCGAGCTGCTTCAAAAATCTTTATTTCCTGCAAACTGTCCCACTCAGCAGACTGAAAATCGAAGATGAAAGGTCTGTGCCACTCCCTAGGGCTGATGGCTTTCCTTAGGAAGGGAACCTGCTCAGAAGGTTCACATTCTGCTCCTCCCAAGCCCTGTGCCATTGACCTTATTCTGAAGGATAGAGGAGGCAGGCCCTAGGACACAGAAGGCATTGTAGACAGGATTGGGTTTCCTTACTTCCCTGTCTTTAAACTTTGTTGACTGTAGCTTTAAATATTTATAACCAGTGCAGGAAGTTTGGCTGGAATGGAGAGGAGGGGGAGGATCAGGTTCCCTTGGACCCGATGATGCTAGCAGAGTGCGCCTTCAGCACTGTTCCTCCACAGGCTGGCGCTCCCAAATGTCAGCCCATCCACAGCCGGTGGGGGCGACTGTGTGGGGATTTTAAAGGATGGTTTTGTTTTCATCCATAAGCCATTTTTCCTATTCTAAGGGATGTACTATTGACCCAGTCGTGACACTCAGACACAATGCAGAAAATTGTCACTCATCCCATCCCTCCACAGCGGGGCCCAGCCATTACGTAAAAAGGCACAAAAGCTGTGATTGGGGCCACAAATTCCAAGTCCATGCTGAGTGGGCTGGGAAGTTAGAAGTGGGATGCCTCAGAGAAATGATGGATTTTCTGTCCTTATTTTTTTTTTTCTTTTAGAGAGACACGGAATCTTCCAGAATGGCCTGCCCAATAGTTCTTAGCAGAAATACTGCAAGAAAGATAAGTCCCGACAATCACCACTGTTTATGCAGAATCTCTGGCAAACGGCTTCCAACTCAGCGAGTTTTCAAATATGCATCACCCACCGCAATGTTCTCTCCCCATTCTATTTCCAGCGAGTGGATTTTGTTTAGGAGCATTTTCATGATTTGCACTCGTTTTGCAAGCAATATAAGGACTGACTCCAAGAGAAGAGCTAATCAGGGCTCTACCCAGCGACCCTGCAATCGAAATCAGATGTGTTGAAGGCGAAATTAATGGAAACACAGAAAGGGAAGGGCTC
Source organism: Plecotus auritus (assembly GCF_963455305.1). Lineage (NCBI taxonomy): Eukaryota > Metazoa > Chordata > Mammalia > Chiroptera > Vespertilionidae > Plecotus > Plecotus auritus. The sequence continues at coordinate 37,649,216 of NC_137785.1, read as the reverse complement.
ATTGCTGGTTTCATAGCAGAGAGGAGGAGCTGACAGGAGGGGATCTTTGCTGAGCAGAGGGTGTGCGGGAATTCCAGCTGTGCAAACGCCCATTGTATTCATCATGCATGAAGCAAATCTGTATAAAACATCAAACCATCCTGGGTCCCAAGCATCAGGATACAGAAAGGGTGTTTGGGGAAGGGGTTGAAATAGGGAAAAGGATTGTACTGCCTACAAATAGCTGTGAATAAACCAACTCCGGCCGGCGGGTCAGAGGCGGCACCGCGCTCAGCTTTGTGTCTTTCAAGCAGTTCCGTCAAGCGCAGCAGGTTTAGGGAGAACCTACTAAGTCACATGGTGATAAAAACAAAACAACAATGCAAGCAAAACAGGGAAGTTGAACAGTAACCCCTGGAGGTCACCTTCACCTCTGGCTCCGCTCACGAGGTGCCATGTCGGTGAAAGTGTGACTTGGAATATAACTTAATGGGAGTCTCATGAGTTATGAAATCATGGAAGAAACAAGATATCCCACAACTGCTGAGGTGTGTGCCAACAACACGAATGAATGGAAAGATCCCAAATACTTTTCAACTCACAGATGTTACCTTATAAGTCCACTTATTCATTTCAAGTGTTAGAAAGGAGCTTTCTCATACTAAAGGAAAATTTGAAGAAACTCATTCAGCCTACCAGGGGTTATGTGATGGTATGTAATCAGTAGTGTCAAGTCAAAGATTCTTTTATTGAAGATAAAAATGCCTTGAAAAGTCAGCAGAGCATAACCCATCCTGTGATAAAACACAGCTCTGCTATGAGTGATCTTGTCCCTTAGTTTTTAGCAATCTCTCCCTTTCCACTCCAGGACCAGTTAAAACAGCACCCTTAGTGAGGAGGAGGCCTCATGAGGTGAGCCCACACTTCCCTGGCCTTCCCTGGATGCTTTGATTGTCTCTTTTTATGTATCTCTACATGTACCCTTACATGATTAAAGATACACATATGTGTGTGGATAAAACACACACTGTGGCCATAGCCAGACACTAATGATTGCTGTATCCATTCACCCAAATCAGAGAGAATTAGCACACAATGCAGCTTTTGTTTAAAGAAACAAGGTGCACCCAAAAGGTGACCTAATGAAGAATTCATTTAAAAAGAATCTCTGGAAATATGGGCATGACGTCACCAGCTAAAGGTCACGTGCTTTACTCCATATATCTGCCTCCCGCCTTTACACACAGAAATAGAAAGCTGTTCAATTTAAAAATGCAATGTATAAATTGCTCTGCTATGCTCTGTAACTGCCATTAATAAATGATAATTGCCCTCACTGTCTTGTAACCACCTTTGTTTCGCTGGGGATACGCAGTCAATTATCTAACAGTAATGATAGCCACATGCTCTGTTACTGCTGAATTTCACAGGCCCGAGGACATTCCCAGGTAAACAGAGAATGCAGGCAAAAGCGGCAAGTTCCTCCCTTTATTTAACACAGCTCAACTTTGAACTTGCCATCAGGGGGTGGGAGGTGGTCAGAGGCGGGAGCTGCTGCTTCAAGCATTTTTCTTCAGGAGCCAGAGTAAGCATCTCAGGTGGGCGCAACCTGCCTGAAAGAGCCGCCCAAAGTGGGAAAAGAATGTCTTTAGATGGTGCAGCATCCCTTACCCTACACTTGTAAACCAGCCTCCTGACCCCTGACAACAAGGGAAATCAGACGTTGGCACTGTGGAGGGAGAACTTACGTGACTGTTTTATGTTGAATTCCCACCCCAAACCCCACCCCCAGGAGCTGCTTTTTTCATTTCACTGCTGCTCTTTTCTCTCACCCCAACCTGCCTCTGCGTTCCCCAGCCCATCCACTTTTATCTCCTGTACAGAGGGCAGAGCCTGCCTCTTCCAGTTCGGCTCTAAAGGAGGATTTCTCCTGAAGGCTCTTAGGAGAAGCAGTGGCTGGTTCCTCGTCGAGAGTGGCTGGCTTGGCTTGGCAGCACACGATGAAATAAATGCTGGCTAGTGGGATGACTGAGAGGTCCAGGGGCCACTGCTTCTGGGGTTTTCCTCCAAGTCTGAGTTACCATCGACCATTTCAGGAGATGCTGTGGACTGAATTATGTCCCCCCAAACCATATATTGAATCCCTAATCCCCAATGTGATGGTATCTAGAAATGAGGCCTTTGGGAGGAAATGAGGTTTATAGGAGGTCAGGAGGGTGGGGCCCCATGATGGGATCAGTGCCCTTATCAGAAGAGCTCCTAGAGAAGCTTCTCTTTCTCTCTCTCTCTCTCTCTCTCTCTCTCTCTCTCCTTCTCTCTCTCTCTTTTTCCTCTCCCCCCCCAAAAAAACTATGTGAGCACACAGCGAGAAGATGGCCATTTGCAAGCCAGGAGGAGAGTTCTCACCACAACCTAACTATGCTGGCATCCTGGTCTCAGTCTTCCGGCCTCCAGAACTACAAGTAATTAATGTCTGTTCTTTAAGGCCCCAGTCTATGGTAAATTGTTATAACAGCCTGAGCAGACTAAGACAGGAGGAAAAAACAAACAAAACTCAAGATAAAAAATTTAGTTAAGAATTACAGACATCTGTGCATTCTGTTATTTACTCAGGAAGTATCCCTGCTTCTCTGGACCTCAGTTTCCTCGTCTGTTAAACACAAATACTTTCTCCCACCCCCACATCCCCACCACAGAGGACTGTCATCAGAAATCATCAAAATAAGACTCATAAACATTTAGCACAGTGCTGGGCATTGAGTAAATGCTCAATAAATATAATCAAGGTTGCCAATGAGCTTGGAAGAAGATTGTCCTGAGAAAGAATACAATAAGAAGCTTCACCTTAAGGAAAAAAATAATGAAATGAAATCCCTAGTGGCCATCAGGGTACCAACCACCTGGAGATAGTAAGAACATTTGCACCCCACCCCACAATACACCTCTGCTCCCACAGCACAGCATCTGTGCTCCACCACACCAGGATCTGAGACAGATGCCAAAACTGAACCTGCTGATGAAAGTTGATGATTGGGCTCTCTGAAGTCCAAGTATGAGCTCATCTCCCCTCCTCACCCCACACCCCGAGCCCCGCTATCCACCAGTGACTCTGTTTTCATTTCAGTATCAACATCTGGTGCCTCTAATTCTATCAACACCCAAACATATGGAAGGAACAATAAGACCCAGCAACGTGAACCATCATTTTTAAAAAACAAATCGGGTCCTAAATACCAATTGATTGCTAAAAGGGCACTTACCGAGGTTTATTAAGTACATAGAACATAAATCTGTTTGGCATGTAATTAATTCAAAATTACAGGAACACTAAATGTGTAATTAAATCTACATGGAACGTTTAGGCCTTTAGCTGGCATTTACAAAGGAAGCTTTGGGAAATTTATTAACTAGCAATTTATTGCTCAAAATACTGGCAAATCATGAGTATGTTGATTGAAATCTAGCTTGCTGTCACTCTGCTGTTATAGGCCAATTAAAGGCTCAAAGCCTTGCAAACCAGTGGCCAAACTAGAGTGTGTTGCTAAGAATGGAGTTTGATAGCTACAGCTTGGTTCACCCTTTTCATTCAATATCAACAAGTGGTTTTATTCCTGTGGATGATCAGCAAACTATACAGCATTCCTTCGGGGTACTTAAATATTTAATTGACACATTAAAATATGATACACAGGAAATCTGGTTAAGATAAAAGCAATGTTATATTTGGAAACCTCACGCACTGATAAACGTCAATGCATTTAGCCAAAATAAAGTATTATCTCTGACCTGCTTGAAGTCAAAAGTATAATATGAGAAATGTGCAAAATGAAAGACTCCAAAGTCATTCCAAAACCTTCTCCACTCATTTCTAAGCTCCACCGAACTGGATTAGAGAGGATTGCCCAGTGTCCAGAGCTGGCCTGGCCCTTGGATAATGGTGTGTTTCCCAGGTCCCATTGTTCAGCGTGGGGACAGGTGCTCTGGGGTGCCCTTCAGGAAACAGCTTCAGCTCCAAAATCTCCCAGGAGGTTTTAAAAATAGAGCAACCAGGTGGAGCACCATGCCAGGTGAACCTGAGCAGAACTGTGTTCCAGTGCTTCCGGTGGTCCAGTCTCCAATTATTTATTTGATGATCTGGTTAGAAATGTTACTGCCTTCAGTTACTATGTTCCGAGTGGCTGGAGGTCCTAAGCTTTAAGCTTTGGAGAAGAAGAAGAAACCTCCTCATCTTTACATCAGGAAGGATTAGGGAGTCTACTCATCCCATCTGTGTTAGTTAGAATTGCATTTGGGTGCAACTAATATAAGACCCAACCATAATACTTTCAAAAACAGGAATGTACTTCTTCCTCCTGTGGGAAACCTGGAGAAATGTAGTTCAGGGCTGGTGCAGAGACTCCCCAACACTATGCCCCACCTTTCTCTATCATTTGTTCTATCATTTCAGTATGTCCACTTATCACCTCATGGACACAGAATGGCTGCTGCAGCCCTCCCCCCCACCCACCCCATCATACTTGTACTCCAGTAAGAATGAAGAAGGGAAACACTTTATCATCTGGCAGAAAAGAGCATTGTGATAACACCAGTACTGGAAAAGCAAAAGAACTACCTAGCCCGCTTATACCTACATCTCCCAATGGCCACTGTGTCATGTTGCCACTTCTGGCTAAAAGGTGACACTTGAGAAGGGTGTTGCAGAGATTGGGCCAATAAATTAACACTGATGAACACTCTCTCTTTTTCATTCAGTCCCAGTGACCAGACATTCAGTGTCTGATAGAGTAGGAACTCAATATACACTGAGTGGCCAGATTATTATGATCTCTGAACGCATAATAATCTGGCCACTCAGTGTACTTCTCTTGAGTACCTCATTTGTTTGATATCAAAGATACTATAAATCATGCACCTGATCAGTTTTCTCCTTTGCACTGGCTGATAGAAAGCTCAGGGAAAATAGGTGGTTGATCTCCAGCAAAAGTCTAGAATACTTTTGGTACCCATTTGAGATACAAATACACTGAGTGGCCAGATTATTATGTGTTCAGAGACCATAATAATCTGGCCCCTCAGTGTATGTCAAATAAGTTTCTGAAACCCTTCAGAAACTCCTTTCCCAGTTTATTCAACCCGACACTATTTCAAACCCAAGCATTACAGAGGTGAACAGGTCAAACGCTCACCACTTTAAACCATAAAAAATGTTTGGGGATGAAGAGGACAGGACCCCACATTTTAAAGAGCTAGCAAGCTAAACCAGCGCTGCTCAACAGAACTTTCTATGGTGATGGAAAGGTTCTCTACCTACACTGTCCCATACTATAGCCACCAGCCACATACAGCTAGCACGTTCTTGAAATGTGTCTTGTGTGACAGAGGAACTGAATTTAATACTCTACTTAATTTCAATTAATTTAAATGTATATTGAAATAGCCACATGTGACTACTATCTACCATATTATTCAATCAGGTCTGGACAAGATGCACACACAAAAAAACTCAGAGGACCTCATTTTAATCGAAGGATGTCCAAATGCCATGAGAGCCTAAAGGGAAAAGCCAATTACTAGGGAGAGGCAGGGGAAAAATAAAAGAGGATGGGCTACTTAATCAGGGTTTTGTAGGATGGATAGGAGTTTGCCACTTGATAAAGGAAAGCAGAGCAAAAGCACTGCCAAAACACAGGAAATTGAGTGCCATGAAAATGAGGGTCAAAAGAGATCCTAAGCCAGAACCGCCTAGTTAAGCCTCTCCCAAATTCCTGACCCACAGAAATTGAGATCATTAACATTTGTTATTTGAAGTCACTACATTCTGTTATACAGCAATAACTAATGAATACAGGCTAAAACACCATATTGTATGTGTGAATAGTGATGGGGATGCAGAAGATATGAGAGATGATGCTGTAGCTCAGAAGACAAGAAAGAGAGAAAGGCCCGTGGATATGTTCATAAGCCAAGCTGATCACTCTGCTGCATCCAGAGTCAGCCTTCCAGGAATGCCCCAATCTAGACAGCCAGCGCTTCCGAGCCTCCCAGCACTGGCTAGCCCATGGCCTTTGAAACTGGAAGGCCGTTTAATTTCAAAAGCAATCTTTCAAAGGACATTAGATTAGCCTCCCTAACTGTGGTCCATGAGAATAATTACCTTTTCTGCCCCAAAAGAAGCCAACAAGAATTTCAAGGGCAGAACTCATATTTTTGACTTTCATATACTAAGCTGAGAAAAGGGCTTTATGCAGATACAGCAAAAAATATATATATACACCCTAAAAGTCATCATCATTAGGCTTATTTCAAAATCAGATCTAATATTAATTCCCAGTCAATAACACCCTTTGAATGAAAAGACTTGATTACTCTATAGGAATTCTAATGAATAGCACCCGACACTCCCCCACCCACCCCCATCCCTCCTTCCTCCTCTGCTAAGAAACATTTTAAAGAATTTTTTTCACTTTCTTTCCTTCTTTCTTTCTCAGTAACATTATATACAATTAGGAAACATCAGCTAGAAAACATTTTGGCTTTGGAATTAGAAGATCATAACCCTTGGGGAGTCCTGGTGACAGGGGCTAGAGGGCATTGTGGGAAAAAATAAAATGCGGTCATTGATTCCAAAGGAAGTTAATGCTTCTCTGCAGGACGTAGGGCCAGTATCAGATCCCACATGGGCAGGGGGACCAGGGGCAGGGTCTCTGGAACTAGTATATCCCCATGGGCCATAAACACTGGGGGGGGCGGGTGCAGGAAGGAGGCGTTTCCAACCAACGGGGAAGCAAAAATAACTAAAAAAGCTGTTTGGATTCTGTGTCATTGTTTTTTAAATTATCCTAATATTTAAACAAAAACAAAAAAAATGGTCTAGATAGATACCATCAGCAAGGGTCAGCAGTTAGTATCTCAGTATCCATGGGCTAGAACAATTTTCTCTTGAGAGCCTTTGTTCCTTCATTAAGTTTCATAAAACTAGGGAATGTCAGAACTGAGGGGAACTGGCAGTGATGAGAGTAACCTCACCTTTCACAGGTGAGGAGGCTGAGGCTGGAGGGGAAGGTGACTCATCCCAAACTGCACACACGTTAACTAGCTGGGACAGAAGCCCAGGGCTCCTAGTTTAGTCCTGTCTCCTCCTGGCAAATCAGGAGTCAATCCAGAGCTCCTAGGTCCAGGCGCAGAGTGGTGGCAACGCACGAAAGGACTATTTCTCACACAAGCTGAGCGTGCACTGCTCATTTCTTCTCATTAGAGCATCTTGGTTCTAACGTACGTGGCCCTTTTAGGAACTGATCCACTTTCTTCTACTTCAGTGCCAGGAACAAGACAGACAAATTTCACTTAAACAACACTCCGTCAACATTCCCATGGGCCAAAATGATATCAGGAAATTAGCAAGGAGGTGGTTCCACCAGTGACAAGTTACAGAATCTTCCAGAAGAGATGTGCAAGGATGCTTTCAGGCTCAAGGACTGTATATGTGCCCCTACCCCCAACCCCAGGCTTGCAGCCTTCTCCGTCTTCCCCACAGAGGATGGATTTCTTTTTCTGTCCTTCTCTTTCTTCAACTGAAAAATTAGTGTACATATTTTGGGGGGAAATGGAAACGTAACAATATTATATACAAAGAAATGAAGTTTCTATCACACTCCTGAACCCAGGCCCCATCTAGGTATATATCTCCATTTTGTTTCCACCGAGGGGAATGGTAGTTTCAATCAACAAAAGAGCTTTGGGATCTTTCCATGTCACCACATAGAGATCCACAGGTTCTTTTTTCACAGGTTCATAACGTCCCATGGTTTCGATGTACAATCATTCATTTACTGTTCTCTTATGAATGAACAGCCCGTGGTTTCTAGACTTTTGTTTCTCAGATCCATGCTGGACAAACAATCTCATATACAGGTCTGGAGGATAAATCTCCAGCACATGTTCTGGTTTGTACGTGATAGACATTTAAAAATCAGAGACCGGATTTTAAGGCAGCCCAGTGGTCACAGTGCCTCTAGAAACCTCCTCAGTCTCCGTTTCCCCCTCAGCCTGGTTTCTTTTTCCAGCTTCCTCCAGCCCTAAGCCTCCCGCCTGCCTCCATAGCACTCCTGTCCTGTCTCCACCACGGGACCAAAAGCTCCGCTGAGGACCACACTAGATGAGCCTGCTTCCCTTTGCAGAAAAACACCATTCATTAAATGTCTGCTAAAAGAATCCACAGCTGCCTAGACCAGTGGTCTGCAAACTGCGGCTCGCAAGCCACATGCGGCTCTTTGGCCCCTTGAGTGTGGCCCTTCCACAAAATACCACTGCCTGGGCAAGTCTATTTTGAAGAAGTGGCGTTAGAAGAAGTTTAAGTTTAAAAAATTTGGCTCTCAAAAGAAATTTCAATCATTGTACTGTTGATATTTGGCTCTGTTGACTAATGAGTTTGCTGACCACTGGCCTAGACAGAATAATGGAGTGAACAGCAAGCACTTAATAAGGGTCTAAGAGTTTTTTCAATGAGTTTTGCTTTCAACCCTTTTAACAAAAAGATATGAGATCTCTCCCTTCTTTTTTCTTTTTTTAAAAACCCTCACCTGAGGATATTCTTTTCCACTGATTTTTCAAACAGAGTCAGGGTGGGGGGGAGAAGAGAGAGAGAAAGAGAGAGAGAGAGAGAGGAACAGGGAGAGGGAGAGAGAGAGAGAGAAACAATGTCCTGAAAGAGACACATCAATTGATTGCCTCCCGACCGCACCCAGACCTGGCCGGGGATTGAACCCACCACAGAGGTATGTGCCCTTGCAAGGGAATCAAACCCATGACCCTTTGGTCTTCCACTGAGCCAAACCGGCCAGGGCCACTCTCCCTTCTTGAGCAGGGAAGGAGATGGGCGAAGAGCAGACGTGGACCCTGCCAGGTCACTGGCATGGGGGGAGGGTGTGTGGTGTGTGTGTGTGTGTGTGTGTGTGTCTGTCTGCACATACCTGAGCACAAAGCACACCATTCTATAAACAACAAAAAATAACAAAAGCAGACAGCCAGTGACCTTTGGAAGAACCCCGTGTCCCCCAGCAAAGGCTGTTGGCAGGCCGGCCTGGTGCGCTTTTGTTCGGGGCTGATTGGAGCGTCACGGACACAGTGCATCTCCCAGCGGCAGCTCGCTGTTAAGCCAGGCAAGCTCTGTGCAGCCGGCCTGCCCGGAAGTCACTCTGGCCGAGCGGGACCTTACTCCTCCAAGGGAAGGGTCTACGGGAGACAAGGAAGCCCAGCTGCTGAAATCACAACAGCCTACTCTAAGGACTAACAGAGCACTAGGCATGGTCCTGTGTGCTCTGCACATAAGAGTGCAGCTGATGGCCACCCAGGGGTGTCAGCACTACCATTGCCCGCATTTACAGAGGAGGAAACCAAGGCACAGAGCTTGAGGAACTTGTTTAGAGTTGCACAGTGAATATGTAGCAGATGTGGAGCAGGACTCCAGCCTGGGGCAGCCTCCCACTAGCCTAGGGGTCTGTCTACACAGCAGGCACTGCTCTGAGCAATCCACAATGTCTCAGCTGGTCTTCCCAGCAGCCCTGTGAGGCAGGGACCATGAATAACTCCATTTGCCAGTAAGGACACAGGAGGTCACCTCAAAGAGCCTGAGCAAAATCCCGCAACTAGTAATTGGGGGGCTAGAGAACCAAGACCCCATGAGCACCACCTCTGACCCTGCTGGCCCCAGCCTGAAACACAGAAACCGCAAGTGGCATCTTGTACCTGATTTTGGGACCTTAGCACAAACATCAGTCAGCCTTAAGGGCTTGTGAAACCGTTCGGTTTTAGAATGTTCAGTGTCTAACAGTATAGAGATCTAGACAAACAGGTCACCAGAAACAAAATACACGTGGAGATGGGACAGAGGCCACCGAGGGGCCTGCAGTTCCCAGGAGACGGCAGGCATCACTTTGTGAGTGCTCATTGCTCCCTATGGTTCTAGGTGCTTGACGTTTCTAAAATCACTTAATCCTCCCAACAACCTTCCGAAGTCAGTAGCACTGTCTTCATTTTACAGGTGAGTCAAAGCACAGAGGGATTTAGTAAGCTGCCCAGTGTCACACAGCTTGTAAGGGGAGGCCTGAGGTTCAAGGCCAGGCAGTCTGGCATGGGAGTAGGGTTGCCAGACTTAGTAAATGACAAAAAACACCTAAACGACTGTGACTGTTTTAGTATAAGACTGTCAATGCAATATCCCTGCTCCACAGCAACATGCTTCACTCACAGTGTGCGTCCCTGCAGGTGTGACTAGCTCAGTGTCTGACAGACTCACCATGAGAGGGCTCCTGAGTGGGGGAGAGGCCCACAGCCTGCCCCATCCTCTCTGACGCCAGTTTTTCCCATCTGAGGGCACAAGGTATAAACACACATCACCATCCCCACACAGAGTCCCCTCCCAGCCCCCATGTAGTTTGTGAGGCTAAAGAGAGGGTGCTTTCTTCACCTCTGGACCTGAGAGCTTGTCTGGGTGGCCAGAGGCTTATTTCTCCTCCCCTGGAGCTGAGGTCTGGGGATGCAGCCATTGATTTGCATTTGCAGGAAGTGGATGAGGCTGACACTTCCCTATGAGCTTGGAAATGGGTGAAGAGCATGAAGGACCCTCCACCCCTCCTCATAGAGTCCTGAGCATCAAGCCTGGGCTTCAGTCTGGGGTGTGGGTGCAGGAACAAGTGAGGCTCCCTGAAAATAAACTAGAAAGGACCTGTGTGGATGTACAAGGTACAATGTGTGTATAGGGGAGAGGGTGAGCAAATGTTGGCAGGGGGCAGGGGGCGGGGGGCGGTCGGCGACCGGGGGTGGGGGGAGGCAGAGCTGCAACATGGTACACTCTTAAAACTATCAAAAGCCCAAGTTAAAAATAAAGGCAGCTCAGAGACCAGACAGACTCCGGGATTTACGGGGCCTGCTGCAGCATGTGTGTGTGGATCCAGATGTGAATTTCAAGACTGCCATTTGGGGTGCTTCTTGGGGCTAAGAACCATGAAGACACACGTCCCCCCTGTGGTTTTATGACGGTGTTTAGTAATGAGTGATGCTGTGTGGAACAGAAACATTCTCAGCGAATGCCCAGGCCTCACAGCCTCCACCTCCCTCCTCCCCAGAGCTGGCTGGGGGACTCCTCGTTGCCCAACCCCCAAGCTTTCTGTTTCCACAAAAGGGATTTTCAGCAAAACAGCATCCTGGCCACAGGTAATCGCGGGCCTCTTTCTCTTTAAATAGCTTCTTTGTAACCACAAACATGTATGTTTTTCATAAAGCTCTGAAAATTGTACTAGGCCCTGGGGAGGTACCAAGTGGAAACGCCGGTGCTGGGAGATTAGAACTCCGCTCCTCCAGAGGTACAATGTGCTGTTTGTAACAATTATAATAATACACCTGTACCACCATTGTCAGTGTGGGCCAGCCACACGGGGGCTCATTAGTGTTGTATTAGGGCTGCATGGGGAAACAGATAATGGCCCATAATGAAAAATGCCAAATTTTCTATATAATAAAAATGAACTTGATTAATGAAAATCACTTTCAGGGAAAGAGTTACAGCGTTGTTAGAAATAAAAAATGATGTATTAATCCGACATTCTTACAGATGGTCCCAACCTCCTGACAACTGCTATTCATTTGAGATGCTATTAGCATGCATAATTATGCTAATTAAGTTGTAATTAAGCACCAATTCTTCAGAGGGCTTTTTTTGTCTATCATTTAATACAACTCGGTTGCAAAGAGTGCTTAAAGCTTTGTACAGTGTTTCATTCAAAAGGGGTTCCCAAATTTCTTAGCTAAGATTTAGCAGCTGAGCCATGGATAGGAGCTATAATCCTTGTTTTGGTTAAAGAAAAGTCAGTAAATACCAGCGGGGTCTGCCAGTTGTTGATAAAATAATCAACGCTTTCTGCTAAAATAAGCACAGTTCAAACCAGGGCAATTACAATGAGAACAAAATGTATTATCAGTAGTGATGGAGCCATTGTCCTATTACAGGCTCCGTTTTATTCTTTTTATTTGAAAAAGGGGGACTTAAGGAGTACATTCAATAAGAAATAATTAGAGAAAATGGCATTCAATATTTTATTAAAAGTAAAATAAATCTGAAAGCTGAAGCTATCTCCTGGGGGAGGGGGTGTGAGTAGAGAAGGAATCAGTGATTTTGTTTCCAGTTCCAAAGCTATTGAGATGAACATTTTTAAAAGAACATCATGAAATGATAAAGTGAACATAAAAGGGTTTCTTCAACTCCACTGTCTACTAGTACAGAGGCGAGCCTAGATGTTTTTTAGCGGAGAAGTTGAACTGGCAATTTCAAGACATATGTTTACCCACCAGTTTGACTGAATTCTACCATTTCTGTTCCCAAATATTCATTGTTCATAAGTATGTTGGATGTAGATTTAAGTGTTGGGTTTTGCTTTTGATGTTTTCTCAGTAGTTCAGCTGTGATAAAGCCAGGGTGTTTAGAACAAAGGATACGGGGCTTGAGGCATGTTTTAAAGCGGGGCCAGTAGGGGTCTGTGTTCCGGGGAAGCCAGCACCCTGCTAACCTTCCTTTCAAAACAGAGATATGGTTCCCATGAGCTGCCTTGTCATCTTTATTCTGCATGAGCTGAAGGCGCAGAATCAATACACAGACCTCCAGAAGCCCTGATTCTCCCTCCATTTAACTTTAAATGACTTACAGTAGTGGGGGGGGGGGGGGGACACAAACAAAAACCCAACAGCCTACTACACCATTGCAACCCCATCTCCCAATTACCACGTAAAACCTGACCAGCTGAAGTTAAATACAGAGCTGCAGGAGGGAGCACTTCTGTTGTGTCAAATCTTAGCAGCCTATCCCCTTCCTCTTCTAACTGTGGCGTTTTAAAAATAAATAAATATGTATAGACTCTTTCTCTGAAATGAGCTTTTTGCTTTCTTTTCTGCTCCAATCTCAATTTGGACTTGGTCTTTGCATTTAACTTTATTTTAAGCCTCTGGAAAACTTACTCCTCAGGAAGTATGCTCTGCAAAAAGGACTCATTTTGTTTAATTTTCACTTTCTCTGCCTGCAGTTCAGATCAGGAGGAAAAGAATTTATAGAAAAACACTGCACTGGAAGCCAAGAGGAGAAGCTCGCTCTTGCCTCGGCCACAGTGTAACATGTAGCAAATGATTTAGCAAAGTGTCCTCATCTGTACAATGGAACGCCCACTGCCCACTTACTGTTCTGGACAGCTCACGTGTGAGGATCAGATCCAGCAGCAAGTGCAGAGTTAAGTGAACAGAATGGACCACTACATCCATGTGTGAGATTCCCACTCAACAGAGATGTCTGCTGTTACTGGGCCTCTTCTGATGCTAAATATCCAAGTATGTCCACGCCAAGGACACCAGTACACGTTTCATTCATTCATTCATTCCACAACTATTTATCATGCATCTATGACATGCTGTGCAGAATTTAGGTGCCATGGATACAGCCATGAACAAGCCACCATATTTAAGTAAGATGCCAGATATAAGTACTATGAAGGAAATAAAACTGAGCCATCTGGTAGAGTGACTAGAGTCAGGGAGTTGCTTTTGATAGTGTGGTCGGGAAAATCCTCTCTGAGATGCTGACATTGTAGCAAAATCAGGGATAAGACAGTACATAAGAGTTTGTTCTGTGAAGAACAGGTGTGCACAGATCCTGCAGCAGAAATGAACTTGGCTGGTTGAGGGGATGGGAAGGATAAGATAAATGTCAAAAGACATCAAACAAGTTGGAGACTGGAAGGAAGCTCACAGTGTCAGAGAAGTAGGGTCAGTTCACGCAAGTCCTTGCAAATGCGATGAGAAGTTTAGATTTCTTTCTTAGTGCAGTAGAAGACTTTGGGTTGTTTCCAATCAGGTGGTGATATTTTCATGCTGGCTTTGGGAGGGGTTTAGGTTGTAGGTGAGCAAGAGGTGAGTGGAGTTAGGAAGCTCTTGCAGTAATTCAGGCAGGAGGACACAGTGGCAATGAGGAGAAATGGTTGCGTGGAGGACATATTTCAGATGTGGGGCTAACAGTACTGACCACATATACACAGGATAGGTGGACTCAGCCACACACTGCAAAATGTCCCAAAAATATTCACTTTCTGATTTACCATTTGTATTATATACATGTCCTATATTAAACCTGAAGGCAAAAACTGGCCAATCATACAATTTCAGGCACAATAGCTAAGAGTTGGAAGGAAACAGACCATGGGACCATCAGCTTCAGAGAAGATGTGCAGGCATTCCCATCCTACCAGGGTATTTATAACTCAGACATGAAATATCAAGGCCCAGCGACTGTGGTTGGTATACCATGGGAGGTCTGAGAACTGATGGAGAGTAAAAGGCTTCAAAATAAGAAAATAGTAACTTGCCAGCTAAAAAGAACCACAGCCATTGAGGAAAGAGAAATTAAATGGTTGCCCTCAATGAACAGAAAAAATAAAAATAAAAAAAAATAACCAGGAAAGGTAAAAGTCAATATTCCTCCTCACATATTGTGGAAAAGGGGCTTAACTCACTTTCATCCAGCAAACAGCCAAGACCAGTGGTCGGTAAACTGCGGCTCATGAGCCGCGGTTTGCCGCTCTGTTGACTAAAGAGTTTGCCGACCACTGGCCAAGACTAACTAAATGCAAGGTGCTGTTTCATCTTTTACCACTTTAATTAACGTCACCTGATGAGGGAAGTGAAACAAGTTTGATGATGATAAGTTGGCTTACCCAGGCCACACAAGCCAGTAAGTGACAAAAGCTGACTCATACCAAAACTTCTGGCATCAGGCCACTGTTCTTTCTACAACTCAGATAATTCCAGCAACTTGGATTCTCCAGCGTTCCCTCCCAAATATTCATGAGAAAGTAGGTTTCTTCCTGGACCTACAGATCTTAGTCACAAAGAGACCCTCTCCCAAAGGCAATCAAAGCTCCCTGGAAAAATGAACTTTCCCTGCCTTTGCAAGAACTCACCATTTAAAAAATATCCATTTGCCAGGGATTGGTGAGGTCAGATGGGTGGAGTCAGGGAATGATGAGGGGAACAATTTAAAGAACAGGTGGCAAAATAACATTTTTAATACATGGCAATAAAAAATAAAAATATAAGCAAAGTAAAAAGCAAATGACAAACGAGGGAAAATATTCTCAACCTGTAATACAATAAAGTTTATGTAAGTAAGGAAAGAACAGCCCACCAATCCTGTAGAAAAAGGACAAGAAATATAGGAGTTCAAAGAAAAAGAACTCGCCCTAACTGGTTTGGCTCAGTGGATAGAGCGTCAGCCTGCAGACTTGAGGGTCCCAGGTTCGATTCCGGTCATAGAGCAGGTACCTTGGTTGTGGGCACATTCCCAGTGGGAGATGTGCAGGAGGCAGCTGATTGATATTTTTCTCTCATTGAAAAATCAATAAGATATATTTTTTAAAAATGAAAAAGAACTCAACTTATTAAAAAGTGCTCACTCTTGCTAAGAAAAGAAACACCAAAAGTAAAAATAGAGTGAAATAGAATTTTACACTTAATATGTTCACGGCTAAACAATCCTGTGCCTGTGAAACTGGACAACATACACTGTATATTTATACACATGCATGTATTATATTGAACAAGCTAGTCATTGAAGTTCTGTTTATAATAACAAAAAATTAGAAACAATACAAATATCCATCACTATGTGTTTTATTGGTTAAACTACTATGAAGTTATAAAATATATCTATATGCAGCACTATAGAAAGTATATAAAATAGCCGAAACCGGTTTGGCTCAGTGGATAGAGCGTCGGCCTGCGGACTGAAGGGTCCCGGGTTCGATTCCGGTCAAGGGCATGTACCTTGGTTGCGGGCACATCCCCAGTAGGGGGTGTGCAGGAGGCAGCTGATCGATGTTTCTCTCTCATCGATGTTTCTAGCTCTCTGTCCCTCTCCCTTCCTCTCTGTAAAATATCAATAAAATATATTTTTTAAAAAAAGAAAGTATATAAAATATATCTATATGCAGCACTATTATCAGAAAATATTAATTTTAATAATGTAAAAAGCAGAAAAGCATACAGAGTATATTATTTTTTATTTTAAAAAGCAATTAAGGTGTGGATTTGCTTATAATTATTAAAAATACAGGCACAGCCCTGACCGGTTTGGCTCAATGAATAGAGCGTCAGCCAGTGGACTCAAGGGTCCCAGGTTCGATTCTGGTCAAGGGCATGTACCTTGGTTGCGGGCACATACCCAGTGGGGGGTGTGCAGGAGGCAGCTGATCAATGTTTCTCTCTCATCAATGTTTCTAACTCTCTCTCCCTCTCCCTTCCTCTCTGTAAAAAATCAATAAAATATATATTTTTTAAAATGCAGCCACAAAAGTGCCTGTACTTTTTAAAACTGTGACATGTAGGGACAGGGAAAGAAGAGGATAGAGGGTGAAAGCTAGACCTCTCTGAATATATATTGTTTTACAGACAGGCCTCTGGAACATTTTACCAAGTTGTATTACAAGTTCAAATCAGAATAAGAAGTACTTCAAAATTGAAAACTAAGTGAAACAAAGAACCTCACTGTAATATGATATCATCAAGAGACATTATTTCAAGTGACTAAAATACAATCATTTGATCATGAGTCTCAAATGGATATATCCTAAGGTCAAAAAGAACCACAGAGAAATATTTGTTTTGAGCATTTATATTGTCAGTATCAACTCATTATGTGGGTGAGAGGGTGGGAAGAGATCAACCAAAGAACTTGTATGCATTATGCATAATCCATGGACACAGACAATAAAGTGGTGAAAGCCTGGGGCGGGATGGGGGCAGGCTAGAATGGGTCAATGGGGGGAAAAAGGGGGATACATGTAATACTTTCAACAATAATGTTTTAAAAAGAAAAGAAAAGAATTATGAATTTAAAAAATGTTTCTTCTAGCGCTGTCTGCAGAAAGGACTACACATAATGACCAACCCAATACAAAGAGCACCCCCAATATCCAAAGTCTGGTCTCAAAATATCTTTTCTTACCGATCAGAAGCACATGCTCCTGGGGAAATGGCTGATTGCAGATCTAGTGCAGAAAATACACAAGATAAGCCAGAAACAAGCAAGAAAGTGTGTCACCAAGACTTGTGGGATCACATCAAAAGCACTCAAAAACCAACTTGAAGAAACTTCCATTGGCCAAAGATGGGGAAATTTGAGCATAAACACAATAATTTAACATGATTGAAGCATATCAATCAGTTAACAATCATGTGTTTATAATGATATTCTCCTTTTAAAAGTGTCATTGCTAAGGGTTGAATAGTTGTATCCCCCAATTCACACATTGAAATCCTAATGCCCAGTGTGATGGTATTAGAAGGTGCTAAAGTTATGAGGATGAGAGCCATCCTAATCAAATTAAGTGTTCTCATAAAAGAGGCTCCACAGAGCTCCCTAGACCCTTCTACTCCATGAGAAAACAACAAAAAGCCCAAGATCCAAAAGATGGCCTTCAACCAACCATACTGGCACCCTAATCTCAGACTTCCAGTTTTCATAACTGTGAGAAATAAATTTTTATTATTTATAAGCCACCCAGTTTGTGGTATTTTGTTATAGCAGCCAGAAAGGACTAAGATGGTCATCTCTGGAGGATGCTAGAAAACTAACTCATTATTTTGAAAACTAAAAAATAAAGAACAGAAAAATCAAGTATTTACCCTCCTTTCTGATATAAATTCTACCTTAGGACAAACTTTAAAGAAATGAAAAGAGAGAGAAGAAGGAAAAAAAAAGTTCCCCTTATCTAAAGAATTCCAAGTAAAAAAAGGAAAAAGATAGAACATCACCACTTCGCAACCTTGAATGAAATAATGGACTTGGGCAGTAATGATCAATTAAGCTACTAGGTACAAAGCTTGTGGGGAATATTATAAAAGGATAAAGTGAGTTGAACACATGTGAACCCACTGATAAATTTTAACACCACAAAATAGATACAAGCAAGTGTTATGACTCTCCTGACAGAAGTACTCAACACCACCTATGATATTTATATTTAAAGGGAGAATTTAAAAAATCAGCAAGCCATTGGTGATTGGTTCCTCAAATATTACATATATCCCAGCTAACCCAGGTATTATAGACTTCCAGTCCTCTGATGGCTTTGATGACCCTATCTAGCAGGAAAGGTACCATAACTAAGCAGATTTTTATCCTAGAAATGCAATGATGGCTCAATAATAGAAAATAATCATTTCAAATGATTTTATATAATGTAACTAAAGGCCCGGTGCACAAATTTGTGCACCAGCGGGGTCCCTCAGCCTGGCCTGCGGGATCAGGCCAAAACTAGCTCTCCGACATCCCCCAAGAGGTCCCGGATTGAGAAATGGGTCAGGCCAGGCCGAGAGACCCCCCCCCCATTGGTGCACGATCACAGCCAGAGAGGGACACAGGAGGTTGACCAGCTGGGGAGGATCGTGGGAGGGCTCCAGTCCCAATCGGCCAGACCCCAGAAGCAAGCTCACCTACTGGTTGGAGTGTCTGCCCCTGGTGGTCAGTGCATGTCATAGTGAGCGATTGAGCAGCCTTAGCATATCATTAGCATATTACACTTTGGTTGAACAGATGACTGGGTGACTGGACATTTAGCATATTAGACTTTTATTTATAGGATACTCATTCATGAAAAATTTTAAGGGAACTAAGACTAGAAGGAAAATTTTTTTAAAATATATTTTTATTGATTTCAGAGAAGACGGGAGAGGTAGAGAGAGATAGAAACATCAATGATGAGAGAGAATCATTGACTGTCTGGCTCCGCATGCCCCCCACTGGGGATTGACCCCACAACCGGGGCATGTGCCCTGACCAGGAATCGAACCGTGACCCCTGGTTCATAGGTGGACCCTCAACCACTAAGCCACACTGGCCAGGCGAGAAGGAAATTATTTTTAACCTGATGCAAAGTGGTTTCTAATAATGTATCATAAAATCCATAGTTAATTGTAAAATATTAAAAGCACTTTTTAAAGTCAGGAAAAAGCCAAATATGTCCTATATTCCATTGTTCTGGAGGTCTTAGTTCATAAAGTAGGCCAAGAAATGGAAGACAAAGATTAGAAATAAAAAGAAAATATTGCTTTTATATACAAATTATATATCACTCTAAGAATTACACAGAAAAACAAACCTACTATAACTAAAAGGATAATTTAACAAGATTTCTAAATAAAAATTCAAAATAGAAATAAATAACATAAATCAATACTAAACAATTTAAAAATTACTGTAGAAAAAAATGCAAGGTACTTAATTATTATTAAGGAATGAAGCTATTAAAATGTACCTGCCCTGGCTGGTTTGGCTCAGTGGATAGAGTGTCAGCCTGGGGACTAAAAGGTTCTGGGTTCGATTCTAGTCAAGCGCACATGCCTAAGTTGCAGGCTTGGTCCCAGTAGGGGACGTGCAGGAGGCAGCCCATTAATGATTCTCATCACTGATGTTTCAATCTCCCTCTCGCTCTCCCTTCCTCTCTGAAGTCAATAAAAAAAAATATACATTAAAAAAAAAAAAACATGTACCTGACTTGTGGGGAAAATATAAAAGTCATTGAAAGATATAAAAATTTATAAAAGGAGAAACATACTACATTTATAAATGAGAAAATACCATTAA
Source organism: Plecotus auritus (assembly GCF_963455305.1). NCBI lineage: Eukaryota > Metazoa > Chordata > Mammalia > Chiroptera > Vespertilionidae > Plecotus > Plecotus auritus. The sequence continues at coordinate 37,629,562 of NC_137785.1, read as the reverse complement.
AAATTCAAGTCCCTCCAAATTAATCTATAAATTCAACACAGTTACAATTAAAATCCTCACAGGATTTTTCATGGAGTTGACAAACAGATACTAAAATTCATATTGAAGGAGGAAGATCCAAAAATTGAAAAAACAATTCTGAAAAACAATAAGGAAAAAAAAACTGTTCCAATATACACTGTTATGTAATAAGCCACCTCAAATTTAAATTATTTGAAACAACAATTCATTTTATTCACAAATCTACAATTTGGGCAGATCTTTGTTGAAAACTCATCTCCGCTCCAAAAGGCATCAGCAAGGGAAGATGGAAGTACTGGCCAGGCCTGGAATAATCTGCAGGCTCATTCCCTCACCTGTATAGTGTTTGATGATGACTGATAGCTGGAAACTAGGTTGGGCTGTTGGCTACACCTATACATACTCCCACCAAATGGCTGCTTGGCTATCTCACAGCATGGTGGATGGGTTCCAAAAGCAAGTGCCCCAAGATAGCTGGGTGGAAGCTGTACCACATTTTATAACCTAGCTGTAAAAGCCATATAACATCACTTCCACCACATCCTATTAGAAATAATCAGTAAAGCCTTTCCAGAATCTAGGGGTGGGGAATGACCGCTTGGTGGGAGAAGTGTCAGAGAATGCTATCTAATAAAGAGGGAATATGCAAATTGACCGTCACACCATCACAAAGCTGTCAGCACCCACAGCCAATAAGGAGGGAATATGCTGACTGCCACACCGTCAAAGATGGCAGCACCCACACACTCAAGATGGCAGTGCCCAGTCCCCTCAGCCCCACCGGGGTGACAGGCAGGCGGTATGGCCGGGCCCGACCCCAGCCGGGTCCAGCTGCTCTGCGCGCCTGCCTCCGGAGTCCCCCAGTCCCCTCAGCCCCCAAGCTGCCCAGGGCTGGCCCAAGGCACAGGCAAGCCTCAGATGGTGGCTTCCCAGCCACCTAGGGCTGGCCCAAGGTGCAGGCAAGCCTCGGATGTCGGCTGCCCAGCCACCCAGGGTAGGCCCAAGGCACAGGCAAGCCTTGTATGGCGGTTGCCCAGCCGCCCAGGGCCCCCCAAAGCTCAGGTAACCAGGGCTAGCCGAAGCTTGCGGTGCTGGCAGTGGCAGCAACAGAGGTGTGATCACCTTCCCCTGATCGCCAGGTCGCCTCCCGCCCCTGAGGGCTCCTGGACTGTGAGAGGGGGCAGGCCAGGTTGAGGGACACCCCCCCCCCCCCGGCCTCTAGTTTACAGATAAGTTTTAAAACCACCAGAGGTATGTTCTCATAAGATATGGTATTTGAACTATAGCATTTAAAAAATGACCCAGAGATAGCTAGAAAAAAAACATGGAAAGGGATAGGATTAGATGGGATGATATAGAACGGGATGGGATGAGGTGGGATGGAATGGAATGGAATGGAATGGAATGGAATGGAATGGAATGGAATGGAATGGAATGGAGAACCAAGAAACAGAGTCACATGGACCTGGATACGTAATATAACAAGAGCTGACATTACCAATTGGTAAGGAAGTAATAAACTACTTATTGAAATGTGCAGCTACAAAAGATATTCTATAGGAATAAAAATTAAATTATATTACTACTTTATACAACAACAACAACAACAAAATAAATTCTAGGTAAAACAGATGTATGAAACCTAAAAATAAAATTAAAACTTGAACAAAAAGGAACTATAAAGTAATATATTTATAACTCAGTGATATGGATTATTTCTTAAATAAGACATCCATAAGCACCAAAGAAACAGATTGTGAATTCTGACTAAAAGTATACTAGTATGTTTAGTTTCTGTACAACCAAAGATAACATTAAGCTATGAAAGACAGGTGCCAAGCTGGAAGAATGCCTCTAAGTCACAATTTATACAACTCAGAATATATAAAGAAGGTTTAATATTCAATAATAAATTAAATAAAAATATTCTTTAAGAATATTAAATAAAAATATTCTTTATATTATATTATTTATAATAATATTATTTATTATTTATTTATAAATAATATTTATTATATATCAGCAGGGGAGGGCAGAGGTGGTAAATAACTCAATAAAAATATTATAAAGAGCTACAAGCACTCAAGTCATAAAAAGGAACTATGAATAATAAATAAAATACATGAAAATTTTTCAACTTACCCATTTGTCAAAAAAATATGGTTGAAACAACTATAAAATACTTTTCACCCAAAAGATTGACACATATTTTTAGATACATTTTTATTGATTTCAAAGAGGAAGGGAGAGGAAGAGAGAGAGAGAAACATCAATGATGAGAATCATAGATCGGCTGCCTCTGCACACCCTCCACTGGTGATGGAGCCTGATTCATTGATGGATGCTCAAACACTAAGCCACACCAACCAGGCTTGGCACATTTTAAAAGGACAACATCAAATATTGGGGGCGGGGGGAGGGGGGAAGGGCATGGACACTTACTGATAAATGTATATTTTAGAAATATGGCAGATCTAGTAATGTTAAAGATAACCAAATCTTGCCAAAAAATGACCCCATTTCACTAAGATATATACTTCAGAAAAATGCTCACACATGTACAAGAAGAAATTAATAAATGTGTTAATGGCTTGTGAGAACAAAATAAATAAATACATAAATGAATAAGAAAAAAACACCTAAGTGTTCATAAGGAAAGAAATAGATAAATTATGTTATATTCAAATAATAAAAAATTCAGGGCGAAAAAATGGTGGCAGAATAGACAGACGAGTCCCAAGTTTTGACCCGGAGCAGATAGAAAGAACAGCTGAGGGACGCACGGGGAGTGTTTGTTGGTAAGTTGAGGGACAGCTATACTCCAGGAGGCAGTGGGGGACTGCTGGACGGGGCTCCCCTGACCGGGCAGCCACCACTGCTGCTGGATTCCCTCCTGGAGCGACTGGCTCGGACGCGGAGACCACACCATCTTAAGGGGAAAGTGGATGTTATCAGAAGCCTGAAAATCTACAACAACAGCACCCACTGAACAGCTGAGAACCCCAGAACACCGGTCCCTAATTGGAGCAAACACGCAGATTCAGAGGAGCTCTACACTCCACCACAGAAAGGTCAGATTTTGCCTGGGATAAGGTGAGGTCTCTGGTCCTGGCAGGAGAGAGAAACGCGCACACTGTGGGAGCTGGAGGACCAGGGGAAGTCTGTGCCTAGAAAAATCTGTGGCTGTTGGGGCTGGCGTGATCCATGAATGTGGAAGGGGATCCTCAGAGCTGCTAACCAAAGGGAACTCTAAAAAGCAACCCATTTTGATCTGATGCAAAAGGACAGCCTAAAAATTTTAAAAGTGTGCCAGCTGCTTAGACCCAAGGGGGGAAAAAGACTGCACAGACTTGCGCGCAGCCCCGGAGTTCGCACACTTATGCTGGCTCTTTTTTTTTTTTTTTTTTTTCTTTTTCTTCTTTAAATCCTTGCTTCGATTACTAAGCCCAATATGTAGAATCACCCAACTGGGGACACCCTAAGAGACTGCAAGGGAAAGTTGTTTTTTTGGAACCTGGGATCAGAGCAGGAAATAACCATCAGAGAACCAGTCCAGGGCAACCCACTCCCACAAACCGGTATTGAGTGCCACAGGGAAAGCAGGATCTAAGCACAGGCTAGAGAGGACCTATAGACCCAGAGGTCAATCCAGAAACACTGCCACCCAGGGGTTAAATCACAAATTGACTCTTGTGTAAACACAAATAAAGGAATACAAGAAATTAAGACACACTGCCTGCTTAAAAATCAGGACTGGCTTAGAACACTGAGCAGCAATGGAATGCAGGGAACTGCAATACTGTCCTGACTAGGAAATAGGAGTGCCAAACAGAACAGTAGAGGAAGTGAATGACCTTCACTAACTGCACATTTTTTTTTATCTTTTACTTAAGAAACTAATTTTTTTCTTTTTTCCTCACTTAATTTTACCTTTTTAATTATTACATTTTTATTTTCAATCAGTATTATTACTACTACTATTTTACCTTTTTTTTAAAAAAAGTGTCATTTTATTTTCTCTTTATTTTACTTTGGGATTAGTGTTCTACATTCTATTTTCACCTTTTCTTTAGCATCATTTTACTCTATCTCAGCTTTACCTTTATGCCATCACTCTCTTCCTAACTTTTCCCCTCTTGTTGTCCTGTTTCTCTTACCCTTTTCTGCTTTAGATTTTCCCTATTCTTTCTTTTTACACGCTGTTAAAATTTCACCCTACTTATATATCTAATTTCCAATCCCCTGTTCCAAGTCCATACACACCTCTCTTTTCTCTGTCTTCACTATCCAAAAAATTGTTTTTCTCTCTGTCCTTTTGTTTTGTTTGCTTGACTGTTGATTATATTGATTTTTTATGCTTGTTTGTGAGATTGTTTTGCTTATTCTTTTTTGTTTGTTTTGTTTTTGTTAGTTTTTTGCTTCTGTTTTCCCTCGCCTCGCTTGATATTAGTTGTTGTTTGTAGTTTGTATTCATCTCCAGGTACTTGTTGCTGGCATTTGTTGGGATTAGTGGCTGTCTATTGGAGTTTTCTCCCCATATATATAGTTTGTTCCCCTCTTCTTTCTTATTCTCTTTCTTTTCTCTCTTACTTTTTTTTCTTTTCCCAATTTCATTTTTGCACTCCTTTTTTTTTTCTCTTCTTTCTCTCCTATCCTCTAATTTGCCTTTCTCTGGTGGTCACCTTTATTTGGGGTTGTTAATATCGTGAATACATTTCTGTTCAGTGCCTTGTGAGTTGTACCTGGTATTGCTGTATTTTGTGCCTTTAAATCAATGCAGGAGAGAGAGAACTACATAATCAGACACCCGGAGAAGAGAGACCATGGGGAGACAAAGAAACAGCCTGCATATGAAAGAAAAGCAGGCATCACCAGAAAAGGAAGTAAACGAAATGAAGGCAAGCAACCTGTCAGAGAAGAATTCAAAGAAATGATCATAAGGTGGTTGAAAAGAATGGAAGACAAATTTGACAATGTGTGTAAGAACCAAGAGGAAATGAAGAAGAACCAAGAAGAAATGAAAAATGACATCACTGCTGTAAAGAACTCAATAGAAAGCATCAAGAGTAGACTAGAAGAAGCAGAGGACCGCATCAGTGAGCTAGAAGACAAGGTAGAAAAAATACCCAAGTAGAGCAGCTTCTAGAAAAAAAAAAATTAAAAAGCAGGAGGACAGCCTAAGGGAACTTTGGGACAACATGAAACAAAATAACATCCACATAATAGGGGTTCCAGAAGGAGAGGAATCTGAGCAAGGACTAGAAAACCTATTTGAAGAAATAATGACAGAAAACTTCCCTGATATAGGGAAGAAAAAACCCACACAAATCCAAGAAGCTCACAGGGTCCCAAGCAAAATGAACCCCTAAAGACCAACGCCAAGGCACATTATAATTAAATTGGCAAACACCAACGACAAAGTAAGAATCTTAAAAGCGGCCAGAAAGAGACAGAAAGTCACCTACAAAGGAACCCCAATCAGACTAGCGACTGATTTCTCAACAGAAATTCATCAGGCCAGAAGGGAATGGAATGAAATATACAAAGTCATGCAAAGGAAGGGTCTGAATCCAAGAATACTGTACCCAGCAAGGCTATCAATCAAAATTGAAGGTGAAATCAGAAGCTTCACAGACAAAAAAGGACTAAGAAAATTTTTTAACACCAAACCAGCAATGCAAGAAGTGATAAAGGGTCTGCTATAACAAAAAAAAAAAAAAAAGAAATAGGAAGCGAAGAAGGAACACCTGGGTAAAGAATAAAAATGGCGAAAATAAGTACCTATCAATAATCACTTTAAATGTAAATGGATTAAATGCCCCAATCAAAAGACATAGGGTAACTGAGTGGATAAGAAAACACGATACATATATCTACTGTCTACAAGAAACCCACCTCAGAAAAAAGACGCACACAGACTGAGAGTGATGGAAAAAGGTTTTTCAGGTGAATGGAAATGAAAAAAAAAGCTGAGGTAGCAATACTTATATGTTACAAATTAGAACTAAAAGTGAAGGACATAACAAGAGATAAGGAAGGCCACTTCATAATACTAAAGGGAGCAATCCAACAAGAAGAAATAACTCTGGTAAACATATATGCACACAATACAGGAGCACCCAAATAAATTAAAAAAAAAAAAAAACTCCTGGAGGATATCAAGGGAGAGATTGACAGCAATACAATCATAGTAGGAGACTTTAATACCTCAATATCACCATTGGACAAATACTCTAAACAAAAAATCAGCAAAGAAACATCAATTCTAAATGACTCACCAGACCAGATGGAATTAATTGACATCTTCAGAACATTTCATCCCAAAGCCACAGAATATACATTCTTCTCAAGTGCACCTGGGTCATTTTCAAAGATAGACCATATGTTGGGTCATAGGCAAAGTCTCTTCATCAAATTCAAGAAGATAGAAATCATATCAAGCATTTTCTCAGATCACAGTGGCATAAAACTGGAAATCAGCTACAATAAAAATAATCCAAAACTATCAAACACATGGAGACTAAACAGCATGCTATTAAACAATGACTGGGTTACCAGAGAGATCAAAGAAGAAATAAAAAACATCATGGCAACAAATGACAATGAAAACACAAAAATCCAAAATCTATGGGACACAGCGAAAGCAGTCTTGAGAGGAAAGTTCATAGCTCTACAAGCCTACTGCAAAAAACAAGAAACAATGGTAATAAATTACCTAACCCTACAACTCAAAGAGTTAAAAAGAGAGCAACAAGAAAAGCCCAATGTAAGCAGAAGGAAGGAAATAATAAAGATCAGAGTGGAGATAAACAACATTGAGACAAAAAAAAAAAAAAAAAAACAATACAAAAGATCAACAAAACCAAGAGCTGGTTCTTTGAAAGGATAAACAAGATTAATGAACCTCTAGCCAGGCTCACCAAGAAGCAAAGAGAGAGGACCCAAATAAACAAAATCAGAAATGAAAGAGGTGAAATACCAACAGACCCCACCAAAATACAAAGGATTGTTAAAAAATACTACGAACAACTCTATTCCAACAAACTGGATAACCTGGAGGAAATGGACATATTCCTAGAAAAATATAACCTTCCAAAACTCAATCAGGAAGAATCTAAACAGCTCAATATGCCACTAACTATGGAAGAAATTGAAGCAGTCATCAAAAAGCTTCCAGCAAACAAAAGCCCAGGGCCAGATGGCTTCACAGGGGAGTTTTACCAAACATTCAAGGAAGAATTAAAACCTATCCATCTCAGACTATTCCAAAAAATTAAAGAGGAAGGAACACTTCCAAGCTCCTTCTATGAAGCCAGCATCACCCTAATACCAAAACCAGATAAAGACAACACAATGAAAGAGAATTACAGGCCAATATCCCTCATGAACATAGACACCAAAATCCTCAATGAAATTCTAGCAAATTGGATCCAGCAGTACATCAGAAAGATCATACACCAGGACCAAGTAGGATTTATCCCAGGAATGCAAGGATGGTACAATATCCGCAAATCAATAAATGTGATATATCACATAAACAAATTGAGAGATAAAAATCACATAGTCATATCAATTGATGCAGAAAAAGCTTTTGACAAAATCCAACACCCTTTCTTGATAAAAACTCTCAACAAGGTGGGAATAGAAGGATCATACCCCAACATAATAAAAGCTATATATGATAAACCCACAGCTAACATCATACTCAATGGGCAAAAACTAAAACCATTTCCCCTAAGAACAGGAACGAGACAGGAATGCCCACTCTCACCACTCCTGTTCGACATAGTATTGGAAGTATTAGCCATTGCAATTAGACAAGAAGAAGAAATAAAAGGCATCCAAATTGGAAAAGAAGAAGTAAAGCTGTCCTTTTTTGCAGATGACATGATATTGTACATAAAAAAAAAAAAAAAACAGAAAGACTCCATCAAAAAACTAATAGATTTAATAAATGAATTCGGCAATGTAGCAGGATACAAAATTAACACCAAGAAATCTATGGCATTTCTATACTCCAATAGTGAACTTACAGAAAGAGAGACTAAAAAAGCAATCCCATTTACCATCGCACCAAAAAAAAAAAAAATTCAGATACCTAGGAATAAAATTAACTAAGGAGGTAAAAGACCTATACGCGGAAAACTACAGGACACTGAAAAAGAGATAGAGGAAGACGTAAACAGATGGAAGAACATACCATGTTCATGGATTGGTAGAATCAAGATCATTAAAATGTCCATACTACCCAAAGCAATCTATAGACTCAATGTACTCCCCATTAAAATACCAACGGCATATTTCACAGACCTAGAAAGAACTCTCCAAAAATTCATCTGGAATAAAAAAAGACCCTGAATAGCCACAACAATCCTGAGAAAGAAGAACAAAGTAGGTGGGATCTCAATACCAGATTTCAAGCTGTATTACAAAGCCACTGTTCTCAAAACAGCCTGGTACTGGCACAAGGATAGACATATAGATCAATGGAATAGAATAGAGAATCCAGATATTCACCCAAACCACTATGCTCAATTAATATTTGACAAAGGAGGCATGAACATACAATGGAGTCAAGACAGTCTCTTCAATAAATGGTGTTGGGAAAATTGGACAGATACATGCAAAAAAATGAAACTAGATCACCAACTTACACCATACACAAAAATAAACTCAAAATGGATACAGGACTTAAACATAAGATGGGAAACCATAAAAATACTAGAGGAATCCACAGGCTGAGAAATCTCAGACATATGCTGAAGCAATTTCTTCACCAATACCGCTCCTAGGGCAATGGAAGCTAAAGAGAAAATAAACAAACGGGACTACATCAAAATAAAAAACTTTTTCACAGCAAAAGAAACCATCAACAAAACAATAAGAAAGCCCTAACTGGTTTGGCTCAGAGTCGGCCTGAGGACTGAAAGGTCCCAGGCTCAATTCCAGTCAAGGGCATGTACCTTGGTTGTGGGCACATCCCCAGTAGGTGGTGTACAGGAGGCAGCTGATCAATGTTTCTCTGTCATCGATGTTTCTAGCTCTCTATCCCTCTCCCTCTCCCTTCCTCTCTGTAAAAAAATCAATAAAAATATATTTAAAAAAACAAACAAGAAAGCCCACTGTATGGGCGAACATGTTTGCAAATGTTATCACTGATAAAGGTTTAATCTCAACATCTACAGGGAACTTATACAACTTAATAAAAGGAAGATAAATGACCCAATAAAAAAATGGGCAACAAACCTAAATAGAATCTTTTCAAAAGAAGACAGAAGGAAGGCAAAGAGACATATGACAACATGCTCAAAGTCACTAATTATCCAAGAGATGCAAATCAAAATGACAATGCAGTACCGTCTCACACCTGTCAAAATGGCAATCATCAACAAATCAACAAACGACAAGTGCTGGCGAGGATGTGGAGAAAAAGGAACCCTTGTGCACTGCTGGTGGGACTGCAGACTGGTGCAGCCACTGTGGAAAACAGTATGGAGTTTCCTCAAAATCTAAAAATGGAGCTCCCATTTGACCCAGTAATCCCACTTCTAGGAATATATCCTAAGAAACTAGAAACACCAATCAGAAAGGATATATGCACCCCTATGTTCATTGCAGCACAATTCACCATAGCTAAGATTTGGAAACAGCCTAAATGCCCATCAGCAGATGAGTGGATTAGAAAACTATGGTACATCTACACAATGGAATACTACGCTGCTATAAAAAAGAAGGAATTCTTACCATTTGCAGCAGCATGGATGGACCTGGAGAGCATTATGTTAAGTGAAATAAGCCAGGCAATGAAAGAAAAATACCACATGATCTCACTCATTTATGGAAAATAAAGAACATTATAACCTGATGAATAAAAAGATAGATACAGAGGCAGTAAAGCACTGAACAGACTGTCAAATTACAGCAGGAAGGCTGGGGAGTGTTGGGGAGGGGGGAAATAGATCAACCAAAGGACTTGTATGCACACATATAAGCACACCAATGGACACAAGACACTGGGGGAGGGGGGTGGGATGAGGGCATGCGACAATGGGTAGGGTCCCTGGGGAAGGTCAATGGGGAAAAAAAAGAAGATATACGTACTAATATATGTAATACTTTAAAAAATTAAAAAATATTTAAAAAAATAAAAAATTTAATACCCAAAATGAAAGAGCTTGATTAATAAGCATGTTGAATTTTAAAAGCAATTTGCAGAAAGATAAGCACTTGCATAATATACCACTAATGCATTTCAATAACATATATTATCTGTTGATACATGCTTATGCAGTAAATGTATAAAATTAGGAAAGTGAAGGATATTTGCCAAGTTTTCTCTGGGGAGAGGGGAAGGGAAAAAAGGTTGGTGAGGTTTACAAAGGAGTCTGAATAATATCTATCACATTTTATGTAACTAATCCATACTAAAAAAAGGGTAATATGCTAATTAGACCGGGTTGACCGGACATCTTCTGGACGTCTGACTTCCTTCCAGACAAAGCCATGGTGGCAGGGGCCGAGGCAGAGGCGGTTAGGGCGATCAGGCCAGCAGGGGAGCAAGCATTTAGGGGCAAGATCAGGCTGGCATGGGGGAGCAAGCTGTTAGGGGGCAATCAGGCCAGCAGGGGAGGGCAGTTCGGGGGTGATCAGGTCATCAGGAAGAGGCAGTTAGTGGCGATCAGGCAGGCAGGCAGAGTTGGTTAGGAGCCAGGGGTCCCGGATTGCGAGAGGGATGTCCAACTGCCAGTTATTGGGCTTAAACTGGCAGTCAGATATCCCCCAAAGGGTCCCAGATTCGAAAGGGTGCAGGCCGGGCTAAGGGACACCCCCTTCCCATGCACAAATTTTGTGCACTGAGCCTCTAGTTATAAAAATAAAAATCTGAAGCAAAATGTCAAAATATTAAACATTATTGTTTTTAATTAGCAGATGGGAGTATTTGTTAAATTAATTACAATTAACTCATTTACATCAAACATATTAAGTGCCAATAAATTTAGTTATTGGACTCTTATAGGAAACTCAATTCAATGAGATTAGATAGAAATGAAATCTTTTGACTCAAAGAATCCAAGAACAGTTTAAAAGATTGATCACTGGGAAGAATACATTTGCAGATCTTAGAAACAAACTTGAACCAAGAAACATGAATGCCACTGGAATTCCCTCACCCACTCTTGTGTCTGCACCTTTCTGCATATACTATTACCATTATTACCACAACGGCTACGCCTGCTACTATGACTAGCAGCAATGAACATTTATACAGTGCCTACTGTGTTCACATTCATGAGCTAAGCACTTTACATTTATTAATTTAGTCCTCAGAAAATATCATTTTATGCATGAGGAAACTAAGGCACATAGCTGGTGAAGAAGAAAACAAGGAATGAAACCCAGGCAGGCATATTTATTCCTGATCACTACAAACTAATTTTCACCAACTTGAAGAAATATGAGTATTGTGTATTTTTAATATTTTTTTCATCTCATACTTTCCACTACTGGAGAAAGACAGATGCTCTTTCTGGCCCCATATTTAGAAATGCAAGGAAGGATTGTAATTAGCTTGTCTTGGGTCAGGTGCTCCTCCTGGACCAGTCATCTGTGGTGTTTAGAGGGCATTAGTAGGGGTATAAGAATCACGGAACAAAATGGAAATTTCTGTGGAAACCATAAAGCTGGAACAGAAAAAGAAATTAGCAGAAAAAAAATAAAGATGGGTTTCCTAAGTCAGTGGGGGAATTTAAGGATGAGAGACTGAGTAGATGCCCACTATATTTTAGCATGTTATTAAATATGGTGTTTGTTGGTTTTTTTTATAGTTTTCTGTTTTATCTAAAATGTATACAATGAGCATGTGTTGTTTCATAACTTTTAAAGTTCTTTCAGTGGCTGAATTCTTATCCTCTCATTCTCCTTTCTCCCCCTGGAAACAGATTCTGGCCCACTGTGTTGGTGGATGAATGGAATCAATGTCTCCTACACAGTCTCTGAATTCCTCTTGAGAAGCTGAAAATGCTCTTTGTAAACCATCCCATAGTGAAGGAAAGTTATTTAAAGGTCATGTTTAAAAGTTGTTTTAAATGCCTAATTAAATGTTTTATTTTCTTTACTTTGGAATCAGGGTGATAGAACAGAAAGAAGCAGTGTATTGTAGACACACAGACTGAGGTTCAAATCTTGACTCAGATACTAACAAGGAGACAATTTTGAACATTTCCTAATCTTCCTTACCTCAAGTCCATCATTTTTAAAATAGGGTAAACAATAGCAACCTCACAGGATTGGTGCGTGAGGGGGATGATGTTTGGAAGAGTGTACATCAAAACAGTAGGAGTTTGGTCCAGGTGGTAAGGTAATCACAGATTTGTGCAATGTGTCATGTAATTGGAGATGCATTTACAGGCTATTTTTTCTCCTTATACTGGGGGAGGGGTTAAGGCTCCTCAGATGTGTGGTAGGGAATACTGCCCCTGAGAAGGAACCTTCCCATGGTGTCTTCACCAAGCATTCTTGCAAAAAAAAAATAATTATTATATATATATATATATATATATATATATATATATATATATATATATATATATACATATATACATGTATATATGTATATGTATATAATAATTATTATTTTATATATATATAATGTATTGTGTTTTAAATAATTATTGATGTGCTAGGAAATATTCTTCTAGTTGTCTGAAACTGAGGCCCTAGGAAGGGCCTCCTGTTACCCTCCTCAACTAGGATTCAGCCCACAGGCACTAATATGAGCTATCTTGAACACTAATTTTTTTCTGCCATATTAGAGAGGCAGACCAGACAGAAAGCTGCCTCTTAAGAGAGTATTCAGAAAGAGCATATCTGGTGCTAGGGTCCAGGAGGAATTGTGGTGGCTAAGGAGGAAAGAGAGAAGAGCATCCCTAAAATGGAAACAGATTGAGGGAAACTAGAAGGATCCTTTTTTCGTGAGAAAAGAAAGATGAGGTCAGTCGTCTGACATTTGACTCTTCAGCAAGGTACAATCATCTTTCAGACAGAGGGGGGACAGCTCATTTCAAAGGCTTAACAGAAGTCGATGATTGGTTTTAATTCCCAAACTGAGTTTTGAAGCAGTTGCTCTAGTCTGGTGCGGTGGGTCAATGAAGTAGGCAATGGTATTGTGGAGATGGTGGGAGTCTGAACTTGGGGAGTGCAGATGAGGATGGGGAAGTGAACCAACTCAAGAGACATCCAGGAGACTGGATTTGTAAGACTTGGTGATCATTCTTTTTCCCTTTATTTTATTATTTTTTCCAATACCATTTATCCCCCATATATCTTCTTCCACCTCTCCCTGCAGTCACCACACTGTTGTCCCTGTCCATTAATTCTTTTTTTTCTTTTATGTTCAATCCCATCACACACACACACACACACACACACACACACACACACACACACCTGAACTAAGAAGCAAAATAGAGACTTGGTGATCCTTTTGATTTATGGAGCAAGGAAGAGAAACATGTCAAGAAAGAGTCCCCTGTTATAAGCTAGATCAGTTGTGTGAAGAATGGTGCCATTTGTTGAAATGGGGCATCTGGATAAGGTGACAAGTTCCAGGGAGGGAGGAGTCCCAGAGATAGCCCTGAACACCTAAACCAAGTACTCCTACCCCTGTGGCAATGAAATTTCCCACAGTAAATCAATATATTGACTCTTGTTTATATAACAGTCTATTATGAATTTGGTCATCATAAGACATCTGTACAAATTCCAGTTAAATCTGTAAAATTGAAGTTGTGGGATGGAATAGCTTGAATTAAAAGAACCTCACCCTTGTGTTGCCCCCTTTCTAGATTCCACAGAGCACATCTTCCTCTCTATCTCTCTGTTTAACATTATCAGGGAGCTGAGAGTCCAAGTCCCATCAATTACCAGAGCGGGGACAACAAGATGCTAAGGGAGTTAGAAGACCTCATTGGTGAAGACAGGTGCTTTGACCTGGGGTCAAAAGACAAGCAGGATTTGGAGCTGCAGAGAATACTGGCATCCATCTGATTTTAAAAGAAGATGGTAGAGGGTACCAGAGGATTAAGAATCTGATATAAAAATGAGAAAGTCAGAGTGCAAAGTATCTGGCATATGGTAGGCACTCATTTAAATGAGTTTTTTATCTGGGTCTAAATCTTAGCACCTTTCAAGTTACAAGTATCACTTTCTTCCTTCCCTTATTTCTACACCTGAACTTTCAGCTCATATGCTCATGGTTATCAAGGTATTATCCATCTCCTCACTGTGGACTGTTTGTCTTCTACTGGGAACCATTTTTCTTTCTGATCCAGCAGCTCTTAATTGGAGAAGAAAGAAGTAAGAGACCACTCTGCACTGGGAGGAAATTCTAAAGTTGCTCTTGAGCCAGGTAGGTTGGGCCCAGGATGAGAGAAAAAAAGAAATGAAAGCTACCATATCTGTATGCTGCTCAGATCTCGCCTAAAGAAAACCCCCCTATCAGAGTGTCTAGCACATAATAAATAAATACTCAGTAAATTGTTGTTGGATGAGTAAGGTAATGAATTCATATCCAATCATTTTAATAATAGCTTATATCTATTAAAAGGCTTATCCTGTCACCATCACTGCACACAATGATTTACGTCCCTTACTTCCTCTCTAATTTCCCTCTTTTTATCACACAAATAGTAAGAGTTGAAACCAGGATACAAACCCACCACTGCGTTTATTTTAGCCCCACACCAATCCTGTGGCTATATCATGTTCTCTCCCAAATATTCATTCAACAGATATTTATTGAGCATTTCATATGTGCCACGCATATCCTAGACATGGGGGTGGGAGGGTAGACTGTGAACCAGATAGATATGGCCACCTTCATGAATCTTAAAGTGGCAGAAACAAATTAAATAAATAAATAAATAGGCAATGAGACATGAAACAATCCATAACCAATTATTTCAGCTGTTGATGGGCTCTTGAAGCAGTAGGAAGAAGTAAAGGGCTACTATTACTAGGGTGGTCAGGAAAGGCATCTCTGAAGTGGTGACATTTAAGATAAGACCTGAAAGTTAAGAGTTTGTCATGCAAATCACCAGGAGGAAAAGTCATTTTTTAAATCCTATATGAAAAACAACAGAACAGTCAGCATTGCCATGGTAATTTTTAATTTCCCAAGCATGTCTGCATGCATCATTTCACTTCACCTCATGGGGACAAACCTTTGAAAACCGTTCCACTTTGGGGTCCTTTCCACAGAATGTCTCTGGTTCTTTGTGCACTTTCCCCATCACCATTTTGTTAGGTTGGTTAATAATTGCAGGTCATCAGCAAGGCTGGCATAAAGATCAACCACCTCCAGGACAAAGAAAACCTCCATTTAGTTGAGAACCAGTGAAGAGTGATGCCTGGAGCCGGGGTGAGGCGTATCAAAGAACTCAAAGCAAAGGTTGCTGACCATGGTCTAAAAAGAAACTTTAGGGAAAGCCAAACTTGGCTTGCCTAATGAACCTTGAAACTTTGGGCAAACAAATTCAGAGTCCGTATTAGAGGCAAACACAGGGCAACAAAGAGGGGATCGCTAAACACACAGATTGGATGTGACCCTCGCCCCACTGTGGAGGAACTTGGCAACCCTGGTGAGCCATCATGGGGAGACACGGTCAGGATGGGCTGGGACAAGGCATTTTCTAGAAGAGACCTGCCCAACCTCCCTGCTTATTCCTTCCCCTATGCAATTCTCAAATCCCTCATCTTTAACTAACTACACAGACAACCAGAGCAGTTTCACGAAAAAGACTCAGAGACTACCAATGTATCCACGGCCACTATTAACAGGGCAGTGATTGCAAATCCTTCACGGCACCCTTTTCTTCGGGCCTGCAGGCAACTTTAGAATCCCTCTCAACACAAATCTATGGGCAGCTACTATTACACAGTAAGAATTAGAACCCAATAAGAAATCTACGGGGCATTCCTACATCCTAAACCATTTTAATATCATCGGCTTTAATCTTGAATCACCACATAGCTTCTACAGAGGCTGTTGCATTTGAGAGTATCCATTAGAGTAGTAACCACCATTCAGTGACACCCACTGAACACCAGAGCACTGTTAATTCTCTACAGACTCCATTGCAACCCCATGAGATAGGAGATATTAACCCCATTTTCCAGATGAGAGAACCAAGCTCAAAGTAGTAAATAACAAAGATATGAAGCTGGTAAGTGACTGAGCCAGAACACTAACCTAGACTTTGACTTATTTCAAACTGAGGACACTTAAGCATATACCACACATCATGGTTAATTTTTAAGAGAAGCCTGGCCAGCGTGGCTCAGCAGTTGAGCATCGACCTATGAACCAGAAGGTCAAGGTTTGATTCCCAGGCAGGACACATGCCAGGGTTGCAAGCTGGATCCCCAGTGTGGAGGGTGCAGGAGGCAGCCAATCAATGATTCTCTCTCATCATTGATGTTTCTATCTCTCTCCTTCTCCCTTCCTCTCTGAAATCAATAAAAGTATATATTTTTAAAAATTGTTAAGAGAACAAGATAGGGCACTTAAGAAAAAAACTTCTCCAGGTTCTACAAAACATAGACCAAATGCCAGTAACTAGCCCTCCACTAGACAGTTCACATTTCCAAACTCACAGCAGCAAAAAATCTGTAACAATTATTGAGGCAGACAATCTTTCCTGTCGGACACCTTCTGAGAAGTAAAGCACTTTAAAAATTTCCCAAGTTAATGAGCTGTGATTTTATCCCAGGCCTTCTGAACCTGAGGTTGGTCTTGATGTAAGACTGAAATATAGCTGAGCATATCCTTCCATTCTTTATTCAAATTACAAATGGTTCTTGGCTGCCCATTATGTACCAAATCCTGTGCTGGGCAGTGGGGCTACAATGACCAACAGGATCCCACATGTTAATAGAGCTGACAGTCTAATAGAGGACATAGACATTAAACAAACAAGTACACAGAAAATCACTAATTTATAGGCGTCAGCTCCCAGGGCTCTGAGAGAATGAAACAATGAACAGCTCAATTTTGAATGTGGGTCAGATAATTCTTCAGATGGGCCTGAGAAGACAGCTCTGGTTAAGCATCTTCAGGGGACTCTTGGATGCCCAGGTTCATGTGAATTAATGAGTTGGGGGGTGGTGTTGAAAAGAAAGGATGAATCAGAAAGGATACAGAGATATTCTTCATTCCCAATGTGGCCAGGAACTTGCACTGGAACCTGGAACACTGGAGTGTGGTGGCCATTGAACCATCCATTCCTCATACCCCACTCAGTTGATTTTTGGGCAAAGGATATAACAACTTCCAACATTACTGCCACAGAGCGGTTCTGGGCACCTAGCCTTCGCTTTAATTTTGTCCCCTGTTGATTAAGGTAAATAACATTCGCTGCCAGAACACCAGAGAGATGTCAGACATAAAAGCAACGGGTAAACTAAAAACAGATAGAGACTGATACTTAAAAATTGAGCCAAACAATAGCATTTTTAGTGGAGTCCATGGCTTATTAAAGCCCTCAGAAATATTCTCCTAGGAAAAAAAGTTCCTAAATACTTTGTTCTGTACTCTGAGATGGCATGCTGACACCTGAGGCTCTCTGCAGGCTTTCCTTCCCCAGAGTTGGGCCTCACAACTAGATTTCAGCATTTGTATCTCATAACTAGGAAGCAAGTATTAGAGGGCAGAGGTGATCATAGGCCCAAGTAAATTTGGCTGACAAATCAGTGAAGAGTCCACCTGAGGAAGAGGAGGGAAGGGCTCAATAAGCCACAAATGTCAACCTTTTCCATGGCAATGGATATGCTGCCAGATTTACTTAGTCTCACTTTGTTACAATACAAATTAGTATGCAAAATATATAACTGCATATAATTCTTAATTGAATGAATGAGGGCAATTTTCACTTTTGTGTTGAAGTAACTAGTACTGGTCTTTCTATATACCATGCACAACTAGAAAATGAGACAGGATATATGAAATGACTGAATTCAGACACTGAACAACAACTGTCACAGGACTTTGAACCTTGAGAGAGACAAGAAATAAATGAGGTCGGAACTGCAGTTACCCCAGACATCTACCTGGAGGCACTCTTGGACTATAGCATAGGTTGGGGAAACTGTACCAAAGCCTGGTGGTATCACTGAGTTGAGGAGACAGAGATCAGAGTTCAGGAAGGTGGAGAATTTTCAAGGCATAGTACAAGAGACCCTTCGTGATGACGGGCATGATACCCTGTAAAGTTTCTGCTTCTCCATATTTAGAAAAGGAATATTTATGTTTAACACATATTGTGATTGAAGAATTGAATGACATCAGTGGCAGCTATCATTACCCTTACTATGTACCAGGTACTGTTCAAAACCCTTATGTTTAATCTTCACAACCACTACCAAGGTAGGTACCTGTTGCCTTATTTGACAGCCAAAGAACAAAGAAGAGTGATGTGGTAGGCAACCTCTAAGACGGCAGCCATGATCCTGTGTCCTGATGGACACACTCTGGTGTAACCCTTTCTGCTTGACTGTGGACTGGACTTACTATCACTTCCTAGATGATTCTATGAACACACTATGGTTTCCATCATGGATGTCATTCTCAGCTTCCTCTGAGCTGCCTCCAGAATCTTCTGTGGAACCGAAGAAGGCCTTTAGCCAACAGTCAATGAAGTACAGAGGTGCTCATTCTAACAACCCATGAGGAAAGGGATCCTGCCAATTACTAGTACGTGAGTGAACTTGGAAGTGGATCTTCCCTGAGCCAAGCCTTCAGATGAGACCAGAGACTTGGCCCACAGCTGAAACAGAAGACTCAGCTAAGCCACATGCAGATTCCTGACTTACAGAAATTGTGAGATAATTAATGTCTGTTCTTTTAGCCACTAAAGAATAGGGGTATTTGTTATGTAGCAGTAGATAACGCAGACAAGTGATATTAAGTAACTTGCCCAAATCCAGAACAGTATAAGTAAACTTGCAAATATAAAATAGCAACCAATATAAAGTAGATTCTCAGTAATAATTGTGACGACTGTGATGATAATGATGATGGTCTAAATAAATAAGCCAAAAAATGTTGTATCAAAGCTGTGGCCCAACGGCTCTCCAGATGAACTCTTCAAAATGCAACCTTCTTCTTACGATAAAGGAAGAAAGACACAGTTTGTTTTCCCCCGCTGTCTCTGGATGCAAAAAGGTTTGGCACTAAGGAGCAGCATGCCTACTCCTCTAGAAGGGGTGGAACTGTCTGACAGTGTCCATGTCTCACTGGAGAAGGTTCTGGTGAAGTAAATATGCACACTAGAGAGAATCCAAACTCCAATTGCTAGGCTTTTTAAAAGCTTGGATTTGTATATTTGATGTGCAACCTAATTAGACCAGAGCATCTTTAATTAAGTGTGTCAGCCCCACTGGAAGCCGCAGAGTTCAATGCTAATAAAGCTGATAAAGGTTTTTGTTTCCCAGACTCCTTTTATTTAATGCCTCAACCATGTTAAGCCAATCTGTAACATATGGGCAGTTCTCCCACTATGGATTTATCATTTGGGTGTTTCTTTCTGTGAATTAATGCAATCAAACTCCTGCCAGTGTTAATTATTTTTCTCCAAGAAGCAAATTCCACAATTTAGCAACAACCAGCTGCGAATTACTGCTGGCAATGCAGCAGAAATGATGGACTCGTGCTGTCTGCCTCCGCCCCAGGCAGACAGAGAGAGGCCTCTGTGCTCTGGGGCTGACCTCAGCTTCCACTGCTTCCAGACACAGGCAGCATTCTTGGCATTTGCCAGCTTCCCCACCCCTCTAGGAGCATAAATTTCATGGTTTGCAATAAACTGGCCTTCTAGAAGTTTTCTGGTCACTAGGAGACTATCTGCCCAGCAGACTCCCTCGGGTGGAAGGCACTGCCTACACCACCTGCCTGGACTCCTTTGTCAGATCTTGCTAACAGAACAAAACTCCTCAAGACAGAAGTCCTGATCTCTGGGCCTTTCTAGTGCTCTTCCCTGTAGCTGAAATGCTTTTTCCCACATTGGCCCATAAACTAGTAATCATTCATCCTCCAGGTCTTGGCTTAAATGTCCTTCTCTGTGTCCACCCTCATTTAACAGAGTTCTTAGCCACACTGGAATCTCTCTCAGCTCCCTATTTCCTCCAAAGCCCTTAGCACTGGATCTTAATTACCTACTTTGTTTATTCATTTGTTTACTTGTTTATTATGTGCCCCCTCCAATGGAATATTAGCTTCCTGACATTAAATATTAGTTGTATTTAATACTACATCCCCAGCTCCCAGCACATCCTGGGAGATAGAGTAAATGCTTAGTCAATTGTCATGTCATGAATGAATAAATAAAATCTCAAAGGGATGGTTGGGTGCCTTTTCTACCCAAGGCATGGTCTGCATCAGAGATACTACAGGTTTCAAATAGCTTCAAGGAATTTTTGATGATTAATTGGAAGAGTCACTCTGTAGTCAAGAATAGAACCAAAAAAAAAGTCAACAATAAGACATATTAGGTAACCATACTTGGCTAAATGGTGAGATAGATCAGAATTCAGAATGAGAAGACTGGGCTTGAAGTCTGGCTGTGTGGCCTCAAGCAAGTCACTTACCCTCTGAATGTGTGTATCCTTATCTATAAGAATGAACACCACTATCACCAACGAGGTGTGAAAGCGTAATTGAAAAATGCAATTGTTCAACAAATGTTCTTTGAATTGGAGAAAAACCAATTTTAGGAGAGGGAAGGGTATTGTCCCTGAAAATATCCACATATAACAGTAAATAAAAACCCAATTGAATTCATAAATTTGTGGCATAGGCCCACGTGATTATATGGAATGTAGAGAGTCCAAGGACCAGTTCTCAATGCAGTATGCTTCCTGAAGGTACTTCAC
This sequence comes from Plecotus auritus, assembly GCF_963455305.1. Classification (NCBI taxonomy): domain Eukaryota; kingdom Metazoa; phylum Chordata; class Mammalia; order Chiroptera; family Vespertilionidae; genus Plecotus; species Plecotus auritus. Next base: position 37,608,619 of record NC_137785.1, on the reverse strand, counting down.
CATAACTTCAAGTGTCATTGCATAAAGTTAGTTATTAGATATCTACTTAAAAAGAAAAGAAAACTACTATAATTCCTTCAAATTTACTTTCATATCTCTTTTCACTCATCCCCACCTTGCTAAGCTTCTCTCCTCATGACAGTCATTTCCATGTCTCTGTGTCTTACTAAAACTGTTTAAAACGTATCCTAGATCCCTTTAAAACAGACACTTTAAAATATGGCATGGAAGGAAAAGAAGTGCACAGAGGAGGTTGTATGGGGTGCAGGTGTCTGATGAGAGTTTGCTCTCCTTGTAATGACCACGATCTTTATCTCACAGGCAGTGGGGCAATGTTGAAAGCTTTTAAAGCAGTACATAGTGTGATCAGATTGACATCAGAACAAATGTTTTCTGAGCTCATTAGAACCAGAAGACTGCCATCTCAGTTTTCTGCCTCAGAGAGAGAAGTTCCAAATATTAGGGGTTACGTGGTTTCCACCATGAACTTTCCAGTGTTGAGAAAAAGAGGGATGGTGAGATGCGCATTGGGCAGGGCTTACTCTCCATGTGATAAATTCAAACTGTGAACTCAGGAACTTGCCCTCTCTGAACAAAATCATTAATAGAAGCACTTGTGCATCCATCTGAAGACTTGAAAAACCTTTTTAGAACAGGCTCAGACACCAGCCCTGAAGGTTTTGCAAGCATTACCATTACCCTTTCATAGGCGGCCATGTTCCAATTAAGCCTGATAAGCAGCCATCAGATAACAATTGATACCCAGCTCAAACCCATAATTAGGATGACCCCATTATACTTACCCAAAACTGGGAAGAGGAACCAAAGGCCCTCTGAGAATGAATAAGAGAGTGAATATGTTCTAATTTCTATATTAGACTCCAAATGTTAAGAAAGTTGATTTTGTGAACCTTCCCTGAGAGCTTCCTTGGATTCTTTCTCCTTTATTCCCAGTTTTGAAAGTTTAAACTCAAGAGAAGTGACATTTACCAAGCACTATGTATATGTCAAAATCTAAGTAGAGCTTCATGGTGGCAGTGGATGAAACACTGAGTATTTTTAGAAATATATGTGTGTGTGTGTATATATATATATATATATATATATATATGTATATATATATCACATAATAAATATATTATGGTATATCTATCTATCTATATCTATAGATATAGATATAGATATAGATATAGATATAGATATAGATATAGATATAGATATAGATATAGATATAGATAACTTGCCTCCTAATGTAGAAGCCAGTCTGATGCACACAACTACTGGAAGATACCTAGAACAAGGCATAAATGCTCCGAGGAAGCATCAGATAGATATATCTAACAGCTGCATGACTGAGAGCATCAGGAAAGGGGTCCATTTCTTTGAAAACCTAAGGGACAGGCCTCTTTGGACTGAAATTAATCATTCCCATCAATATTGATGATAGGTCCAAGGACTTGTGTGATGCCCAGGAAATGTATCATATTGGGGTGGAATTCACCCTGAAGTCATAAATGCAGTCTGAGACCAAAATTAAGGCCAGAAAGTTGAGAGAGCTGCTGCTTATGGCAACTTACAATTACTTGGGAACCTGTTCTGAGATGGTGGGGAGAAAGAAGAGGATTATAAAAAGAGGTTTTGTTCAATGAAAGAACTAAGGTTGCTGTAAGAAACCAAAGAGCCAATCAGCCTGGCTTTGCAGGACCAGGATTCCCAGTGGAAGAAGAACAGGCAAGAGGCTATCAAACACAGTGGCTAGAGGAGCAGCTGCCACCATGAGTCAGGAGAGGGGGGAGAAAGAGATAGCGTATTGGCTGTGTATGGAAATGTTCTTATAGAAAACTGGAGCCAATTGAGAGTGGATTGGGAAAGACTTTCTGAAAATTTCAGCAGTGAATTCAGAAAATCACATTTCTCAAACTATTCATCCTCCTTAACCAATAAAAATTGACACTAAGGGAATTGGGAGAGCCTATCCTCATGTTCCCTCCCTGACCTGAATGAGCTGTGTGACCACGTGGTTCAAGTCTCCTTCCTGAGCCTCTGCCACTCACCTATTAAACGGAGGGTGTGGAATGAAGGAAATAATCATTTTAACATAACAACATCCAGTGAGCACCTGATAAATTTCAAGCCTGTACAGGGTAATTAATATAGATATATAATAGATATATACATATACTTACTATTTCCATATACAGAAATGGGCAAAAGTAGATTTACAATGAGGGTACACAAAGCAGAGTTTATTCTTGTATTTTTATTAATTATTGTATTATTTTCCATATGAACAACTATAAACCTATCCCTATGCTTATTTGAAATATATATATTTCATATATTTATTTTCATATATAGCTGTATTTATATGTATATATACACACACATATATATATATATATATCCTACAATTACTCCATGAGGTATAAATATGTCATTGTTATCAGAAAGATTAATTATATTTCTCTAGGTCACAAACTCATAAATGGTGTTACTGGGACTCAAAGCAAGGGCATCCAAAGGCCAGACCCTTGAACCTTCAAACCATACAAGATAATCATGAGGACCTGAAGATAAAAGAATTGTGTATACAAAACCCTGATGCACGCTTCAAACTCAGGAATATTATTACATTATTTAAATAATGAAAAAATAAACTGCTGTTCTATCAAAATTTTACATAACATACACTATCTTTCTTCCTTTCCCTAGCATCTTCCCTTCTCCATTCTGGCAATATTTACCAGCATTCAAAGTCAAAACAGAATGATCCATCCATTTCTCAAATGCACTTGTAATTATTTTTCTATTATTCCATATGCTGTGCTCTCATAGAGCCATCTCCAATGCATTTTTTCTTGGCATCTGTGCCCTGGTTTATCTTCTGCCCACACCCTGTCTGCTCTGAGCCTTACAATAAAACCAAAGGTTAAATGTTTGTAGACTCACCCAACACCCACAACATTAAAACAATTGGATGGGAAATAATCTCATCTCAACATGCTGAGGGAGATGTGCTAGGCGCCCATTAGAGTTAATGGGAGTTAAAGCCAAAATCAAGGTGAAGGCTCTGCTCCCAAGGGCACAATGGCAAAGAGAAGAACAGGGAAAGTTTAAATTGAAAGAACTCTGCAGCTGCATAAAGGACTCTAGGAATCTGAATGCTAGACTTTGTGAAACTCATTTGTCTTTGAGAGCTGGTCTCTAACCCTGGACCCAGACAAAAGTGGGACTAGCTCTTCCATTCAGAAGCTGTATAGCCCTGAGAAAGTTATTAACGTCAATTAGACCTCAGTTTATTCATCTTTAGAAAGGGTTTAATAGAGGTATATAGTTAATCCAGTTATGATGGATTATATTTGGGAGGTTACATGGTATTATGCATGCAGAAGGCATTGTACAAAGTGAATATAAGTGAACTGGGACTATCATATTATTTTCATTATCATCATTATTATAATTAACGGTAAATTCATCACTTTTACAGAATAGAGACTTAGATACTAACTCAAGCCAAATGGTTTCCAAAAGCACAATCATTGCAAATGACTAGGACCATAACGGCTACCACCTAAATCAGACCCCATAGGTAGTCACAGAGTGGGGACTTCATCCTCTTACACAGACACCATTCCCATTTCACAGTTGGCAGGAACAGAGGCTCAGAGAAGCTGAACTGTGTTAAAAAGAGCATCATTTGTCATTATCTGATAAACAAGGGTCAAGGTCAAGATTTTTATAAACCTTTTACACAGACCAAATCCACAGCCACATGTGCATGTCTTCCCAGCCCTTTTCTATCTTCCATGCATCATCACAATAATCCCTACATTTGACCATAAGTAGTGCAGATCCTAAGAATGGGGTCATGAACTACAAATATGGATTTTGCACCCAGTCAGTTCAGAAGGCATTTGTCCTTTGGGATATTGAGGGCCTTTGGTTAATACCAGCCAATCTGCATTTGAGAAATCCTGCCGGCTCAATACTTCTTGAGTAGCATCAAAAAAAGTTCCTCTAAACCAGGAGTTCAGCATCAATACTAGAACATAAGGTCCAAAGAGAAATCACAGTAAAAGAAGAGTTCATCTCCTTTGGAAGATCCCCTAGTCACAATAGGAAAATATAAGATAGTCTAAGATTACAAAGGGCATTCATCTGAGGATGGGGAGGTGGCTATGAAAGTGATAGACAGAAGAACCCTGGGTAACAGAGACAAGTATACCCAGCATTGAAATGCCCACTGATCTCATACTCGACTTCTTAGTCTTGGTCCCCAGGAAGCTTCATCATAGTATCTCCTTTCTATGTTTCCTTAAGACAAAATACCCAGGACTTGAAGCAAACCCTTTCTCTCCTTGAAGAGTGTCCTGGGAAATTGTCCTCTTGGTTCCTTTGTGGGTCTCCTACATGAACTCCTCTTTAGGGAAGAATTCATCATCTTGGGAGAGTCAGATGTAAGAGAGAAGCAGAAAGCAAGCTCTGGAGTCTAAAACAAAAAGGAGGAAACCAGTCAGACAACAGCACATCTAGAAGCCCCGGGCCTGTGGATAAATCAAGTAAGGACTGATGTCATTTGGACAGGAAGGTCTACACACCTGCAGTCCAGGTAGGCTTTCCTCTTTTCTCTGTCACCTGCCTCGCTCTCTCACCACCAGTGTTCAAGGATGGGTTGCCTTGGGTTTGAAATTTAATGCAAAACACAAAACATCTCACTTGAGCAGAATTGGATAAATATAAACCTTAGTTATAAATGAAGAGCCAAGTTACATCTAAAATGACATATGTGACCCTTGGGGTCAGAGACATTCTCTTGCCAAGTCAGTTTGAGTCTCAGAATTCAACTCCAGTTTTTGAGCAAGGTCCTGTTCATACATTAAGTCATAATCCTCATGACAACACTTTGGGATGAGTGCTACCATTCCCAGCATACAGTTTAGGAACCTGAGGCAGGAGGAGGGTAAGCGTTCTCAATCAAAGTGCCCAAAGCCAGACAACATTGAACTAGCAGAGTGAGGCTTCAAATCCAGGTCTCGTGATTTCAAATCTAAGGCTCTTTGTACTACACCAAACTACTTCCCTCAGATTTCACTGTGAAGATGTATTCCATCCCAATGTGAAGATTAGTTCTAAATTATCGTTGTATGTCTGAGGGTCATGTTGACTCCACTTTGGTTTATCTACGTTACTCTTTCTTCCTGCTTCTATCCCCAGAAATATTCACTCTAAAAATGAAAGAGTCCTCCCCTTAAATTCTCTAGTGGAAGAAAAAAAAAAAGTGGTTTTCTGTTCCTTTCTTGGATTCACAGGTAACAGTGGAGACACGGCGTAGCCTCGGATCTCCACAGCTATTGTCCTCTGTGTGTTTTATTCTATCACATACACCTTAATTTGCCTGGGACAGAAACAGATATCTGATATGACAAGGGTATGTTGTTGTTGTTTTCCCCGAGATCTGACTGTTCATTTTTTCATTGGAAGGGCCAGAGTGTCTTTCAAAAGTTTCAGCCCTGGGTTTTTGAGAAACTTATCCGTGTGGCATGTCTGTCACTTTTCACAGTCCTCAAGCGAGTCTTGGCAATTTTCACATAATGGCATTTGTTGACAGGTTGTTAGGGCTGACAGTGAATATGTTTGAAAAACTGTCAAGCTGGTGGAAAAAAAATTTAAGAGAGAGCCTCCTTACATTTGAAACAGCATGTTAAGCTGTAAGTACGTCCTCAGAATGCAGAGACCTCCACTTCTCATCAAGTTACATGCTCCACGGTGACAGCCTGAGAAGGTAGAATCCCTAAAAATTAATGTCATCTTGTCACTTCAAAGGTCATATGGCACATTACCACTAAACTCTATTTATCTGCTTAAAATTGAGTTTGCCTTTAATGCTCAATAACAGGTGAATGAAGAGCGAAGTCACCGCAGAGGCAGTCAGGGTGATGCAAGGTGTTTAATTGGGCAAGAAGAACTGTCCAAGGAATTGGCAGGGCGCCCCAAGATGTGGTATTGCAACTCCAGTCATTTGGGTCACTGTGGTGGTTGATCTTTAATCAATAGTTTTTCCAGGAATGAGTTAACTGATGAGCAGTAACTGACATAATGAATGGACAGAGTGGCAATGTCAGTTACCCATCAGTTTGACAAAAGAAAACCTTCCATGTCCTGAAGAGTTCCATTTTCTGGGCATATCAGAAGTTAGAGAGAAGGACCAAGGGCCAAGTACACGGCATTTTTCTATGGCAGTTGAGATGTGGTAGTGGCCAAGTCCGACTATCAAATGTACATTGGGGAATCACCAAGTGCACAGTCCTAGCCTAGATGCTGTGTAAGAACTGCAGACAAGTAAGAATGTATTACCACCCTGGGAAGCTTGCAGTCTGGCCAGTAATTCAAGACTAGCTACCTGAACCATGAAGTCATAGTATGACAGAATGAAGAGACTCCCAAAAATTAAGGAAAGTAATGGGATAGATGCCAATGAGGACTTCTCCTATCTTGTTCAACTCTTCCTTGCTGAGCTTTCCTCACCTGTAGATTTATCCCTGACCATCTGTGAAGACAATCCTAGTGCAACTTCGTCGGTTCTTCAAGTATGAAATTCACTGTATTTGTTAGCTTGGTGACTCTCAGCTGTAGCCACCAAGCAGATACACCTAAAAATCAGCTATCTGTGGATTACTTAATAATCTTGTGTCCATGGGCAACTTTTTAAAATTCTCTGAGACTCAGTTTCCTCATTTGGAGGATAGACTAATGCTACCTAGGTGGACTATCTTTATCACTGAGCTGTCCTAAAGATCAAATTGAGATAATACAGGGCGGGGCACAAGTAGGTTTACAGTTGTGAGTATATGAAACACAGAGCTTATACTTGCATTATTTATTAATTATTGTATTATTTTCCATATGAGCCTACTTTTGCCCCACCCTGTATATGTATAAACAAAACACCAAGTCTGGTATGTACCAGGTGCCCAAGTATTTTTGTTTGGAAGATATAGGTCCCGGAGAGAATAGAAAAGATAGAGGTTATAGAAGTTTCCACCAACTTTGCTTACTGCTTCAAATGAATCTTTTAGTTAGCCAATCTCCTTTTTTTAAGAAAAGATATCTCTCTAGCCATGGTGTAGTTTATACCAGAATCCAAAGACACATTTGTTCCCAAGCACACAGTTAAAACCCCCCTTAATTCTTTGGTTCAGAATGTAAGTGTTTCCACCAAGGCCTCCCACCAGTGGCTTAGATCTCAACAATATACTAGACTTTGCAAGCTCTGCAAGATGTAGAGTTTAATCAACCAAGAGCTCCAAGGGGCTGGCAGACATCATGCCTGAGGGGCAGGGCTGCTGTCTCCTCCCTACTCAGGGAAGAGTTTGTTGAACGGGAGAGTCAAGTCCTATTTCATGATGCTGTCTCTGAGAAGACCCAGGGCACTGGGCAGAAAGCTGACAAGGGAGAGTCCAGAGCGCTGGACTTGCCTTCACAGCAAGAGACTCCAGCCGGAGCAGGGGCCCAAAGGCAAGAGGGTCAAAAAAAAAAAAACCCTCTAGACACCGTTAATAATAAAGAGAAACAACATCTTTGGCTTTAAAAAGTTTTTATCAATTATGAAAAATACACAGACAAGTGCACTAATCATAAATACATCCCGAGGAATCCTTACAAAGTACCCCCATTCTTGCAACCAGATCATAAAATAATTAAGAACATGCAAAATATGACCCACCCCCTTCCACCCTCTTTGTTATTCCCTAGTCAGAAGCTGCTTAGTCCTCAAAGGTAATCACTTTCTGACTTCTACCACGTAGTTGACATTTGCTTGCTTTTGAACTTCATGTAAATGGACCATTTCCTGTATATTCCTTTATGTCTGGCTTCTTTACTTAATGTTATGCTTGTGAAATTCATCTTAATTATTTTTTGTAGCAATAGTTCATTTTTTTCTTTGCCTGATCTACTATCGACCAACATTTGAGGTGTTTGGGAATTGGGCTAATGTAAATGATGCTTCCATGATTATTACGTACCTGGCTTATGGGTAACATAGGTGTGGACTTATGTTGGGTATATACCTGGGATGGAATTGCTAGTTATATGTTCTGCTTTGCTCATCCAAACAGTTTCCAAAATGGTTGTACCAATGTACACACTCACCAGCAGTGTGTATTCTAGTTGCTTCACATCCTCCCCATTGGTGTTGTCAGGCAAAATGTCAATCATTCTTGTGGGCATAAATAATAGCTACTTCCTGCTGAGGTTTTATGATATACCAAGCTCATTGTTAAGCATTTTACATGTTTGAATCTTTCAGAGCAATTTTTCCATTTTTCTGATTAGGAAACTGACATTCAAAGAAAGTAAGTTGTTTGTCCAAAATCACCTACTTCCTGTGTGAGAACTGGGACACAGTCCCAACTCTGTATGACTTCAAAGTGTGTGCTGTTTCCATGATGTTATATTATTCTCAACTGTTTGTTAATTAATTTAAAAGGCTTTTTCCATTCCCACAAGGATTTTAAAAACTTCAGTTATAACAATGTGTCTTAGTCAGTTATGATACTATAATAAATTATAATTGAGTGGCTTAGACAACAGAGATTTATTTCTCGAAGTTCTGAAGATGGGAAGTCCAAGATCAAGGTACTGGCCTTTTGTTTCCCGACGAGAGCCTCTTTCAAGTTTGTAGATGACTGTCTTCTTGAATGCCCAGATGGGAGAGAGACATACAGACAGAGAGGGAGGAAGAGAGAGAGAGAGATTGCCTGCCTCTTCTCATAAGGGTACTAATGCCATCATGAAGGCTATATCCTCAGGACCCATTCACCTCTCTCCCAGTTTATTTGCATCTTATTGGTGGGACAGTATTAAAATACAGTACCCATAGATACCACTGTATCTTTAATACAGATGCCCATCTCCAAACTTCATCACATTAGGGGGTAAGGGCTTTAACATATGAATTTTGAGGGGACACATTCAGTTGATAGCACAGTGTAATTGACCTAGTCACAAACTATTCCTTATAAGAAGGCAATTTGAAGCCACCAAAAAGGAGTAAATTATCAGGGGGGAAAATGGTGCACAATGCACACAAATGTGAAAATGTTAATGGTTGAAATCTTTGATATTGTGTCCCAATGAGACAAGCTCTCCTTTAAACTGCTAGACTAGCTGGCCCTGCATTTGCTTCTTTAATTGCAAAGAGACTGCGGGGTAAATGACTGGTGCCAAAACACAGAGCAGGACGTGTCCAAGGACTGAAAGCTGGTTTCCTGGCAAGGAGAAGAGACTTGAAACTAAAAGAGAGACAAAAGGATATTTTATCCTCAGTCAGCACCCCAACCCTGACCCTACTGAGGAGTTATAGGTGCTTTAAATAGGAAAATGATTAACCCACCCAGCCTCTCCTCATATTCCAAGAACATATTTCTCAACACCCATATTAATCATATAACTTTTTTAACTTTTTTATTAATTTCTTTATTGATTAAGGTATCACATATTTGTCCTCATCCCCCCATTCCCATCCCAAACCCCTCCCCACGCATGCCCCCACCCCCCTTATTGTCCGTGACCACTGGTTAGGCTTATAAGCATGCATACAAGTCCTTTTCCAGGCTTCATCACTCCTTTCAGCTGAAGTCTGAGCTTGCCCCCATTTTCAGATGGCGACTCCATTGAAATCCCAAAGAGTACTTATCTTAGGCTTCTACTTCCTTTTCTTCCAAGGCTGGTTCACAACACTTACTTCTGCAGCTCAATTATCATTTTGCCTCTCTTTTTTTGCTTCTTGACCCTGATCTGCCCTTTTTAGTCTAATACCCCATGATGTTAGAGAGTTACGTATCTATGAGAGTTTAGGTGTGTAACTGTGGCTGATTCCCTAGTTTCCCATCCCAGCATGGTGCAAGGTCTCAAAGAGCAGGAGTAAGTTTTGAAGTGGGGAGAAGGGCAGTATTTATGGAACTCCTGCGCAATGCAGAGTATGCGTTAGATATTATGAGGGTGCATAGAAAGAGTCTCTGTGCTGGAACATCTGTGGTCAGGATGACCCTGCCATCACTCCTTTCTACATTTCTAGAATCTCCTTTCTCATAGGAATTCAGCTTAGAGTTTCCCAGTGACAGAGACTCACAGGAAATTTGGAAGGTGGCAGTGATGTGGAGTCCATTGTTTTGGGGACACTGTGGCAGCCAAAAGTGGCAGCTTCTCAGACTTCTTCGTGAGCTCCCAATGTGCAGGGTGGTGCTAGATGTAGAGGCTCTTCCCCTTCCCCAGGGACTATGACCTCTCCATCTGCTCTGGTGGGTCAAGCCTCAGTCATCAGTGACTGTGTCTCTGATATTCTGGCATCCAAACTATCACACCTGTACTTCTGCCATATTTATAGAAGCCAGGTTCACATAGAGAACTTATTTCCCCATAATACATGTGGGGCTCTGTTTTCCTGACCAATCACTTTCCCTCCCCACCCCCATTTTGTAGAAAATTAAATATGGCTGTATTTGCTACTCCTCCCATTGAAAGGGAAAATCTAATTCTCCTCTCTTTGAATCTGGGTTGGCCTTAGTGGCAGCAGATTCAGCTGTATCCAGCAGAAACCACAGTGAGACTCAACAAGACAAATTTAGACAGTAGGTGTGAGTCGCATATACTGTGCACCTGCTTGAATGTGGAGGTTATTACTATGTGTGGGTTATTATGGTTAATGAACCTTGTTTACACCAATAAGCTGAAGAAGCCAGTGTAAACTAGCATACATTTGAAAGATTTATCATTATTATAAATCCCAGCACAGTGTACATCTGCACCATAGACTCATTATTAGTCCTAGAATAGGAGTGCACTGATATCTTTACTATAAATGCAATGACTGTTTGGAGATAGATTGGAACTTGGGGGAGGATATGGGTTGTCGGAGATCTGGGGATACCACTATGCTATAAAGAAGCTGATACTAAAGAAACCCTATGGCCTGATTTCAGGACCCTGGGTGGGTGCAGTGTTCTGCAAGATGTTCAGAAAGAAAGAAAATGTTACTCAGCCTGTGAGGGTCTTGGTTGCTCCAAAACCCTAGATAGATACCAAGAAATCAGATGTGCCAAGAAAATAATCTGTAAGGCCCCTCTGTGGGGATCTGAAATATTTTTTTAAAAAACTGAAAATTCTTCCTTTAAAAAATAAAAGTGGACTAGATATGAAGGATATGACCAGAATTTTTGAGTAGCACAATTGCTTTTATAGCCCTAAAGTTTGAAAAGAAAGTGTATTTAGAGACAGAAAATGGGAAAGGCTGTTTGCCTATTGTGGAATCTAAAGGTTTATAAAACTTTGGTTGCTCCTCAAAGCAGCCACATTGTACTACTGCAGGAGGCACTGGCTGACTCTGTGTTCCAGGCAGACAGTAATCTCTGCAGCAAAACTCCAGGGAAATGGGAATCCCGATCAGTGAGATAAGGCAAGAGCGGCAGATACACAAAAGACAACTTGGCTAGATAGACAGATAGATATATAATACTATTTTTAAAATTTCATACTCTTTAAATCTATCATTTCACTTCTCACAATCTGTCTTAAACAAACCACAAAGACAAGAACATAGACATACACACACAAAGATGTTTATTGTGGCATTGTTTACTACATCAGTCAATTGTAGGACTTAAATGATGAAGAGTATTAAGATATACTCTTAACAATAAAGATTTAAAAAATTTAAAAAATTAAATTTCATTTAATTTAAAAAAGATATTATGAGAAAAACACTAAAAGAAGTCAATGTGAAACAATGGGATTATATAAGAAATAAATAAAAGAAAAATATTGATATAATACTCAAATATATTTCAAAATATGCAACATGCTTCAAAATAATCCCATAGTTCATAGAAAAAAATACTAGGAAAATGAGAAAATATTTTTAGCTGAAGGATAAGGAAAAATACCTTGTATCAGAAATGGGTGATGCATCTAATGCAGTACTTAGAGGGAATTTTTATAGCTTTAAAAACTTATATAACCACTGTACTGTACACCTGAAACTAATATAATATTGAATGTCCAGTGTAATTAAAAAATAAAAATTTAGTTGTTTACTTAAAAATAAATGAATAAATAATAAAAACTTACATTAGAAAATAATGATCAATTGCTAGAAAGAAGTTAGAAAAGGGAAAGAGATTTAAATCAAGTAACTGAAGGGAGGAAATAATAATGAGGGGAAATCAATTAAATTAAATGAAAAACAAAAACAAAAGTTGATTCTTTAAAAATATTTTTAATATTGAGCACTACTAACCTATCTGATCAAAAAAGAAAAACATAAATTATCAGTAATGAAAGAGGGTATATAATTACATTAAAATGATATGGGAAAATGTATCATAATAAATTCAATGCAGATGAAATGGACAATTCCTAGAAAAATACAAATGACCAGAACTTTATAAGAAGTGGTAAACCTGAATAGTGCTATATCTGCTGAAAAAAATAGATTTATAATTAAAAACTATTCTGCAAAGGAAATTCTAGGCCTACATGGCTTCACAGATGAATGCTATCACCTATTTAAGGAATAAATATTATCATTTTTACACAAACTCTTTCAGGAAATAGAGGAGGAGGGGATAACTTCCCAATTAATTTTATGAGGCCAATATAACTATGATACAAAAAAAACAAAAGTAAAAAAAGGAAGGAAGATATACATTCAACAATTTTCATTGTTGAGAGTATATCTTAATACTAATACTCTTCATCATTTAAGTCATACAATTGATTGATATAGGAAACAGTGCCCTAAGAGCAGAGGCTTCATGGGGACACACCAATTGTGTGCAACTAATCTTACAGCCTTTGGTTGTTTGGCAGAATGAGTTTGAGCCTGATTTCCCCACTTGTAAAGTAGAAAAATATCTTAAAAGATTAAATGCTATAATGCATGTAAAATGCCTAGCATAATGGCTAACGCATTCAAAAAATATAGGGCGCCCTCAAAAAATGTATACACAAACTCTGAATAATTATAAAGGCCATGTTTATTAAAATACATTTCATTTTCAAAATTGAGCTATCAGCTGTTAAAGTGTGTACACGTTTTTGCCTCTCTCTCTCTTTGTGAGGCTTTATCCTTAAGCCCTCCTCATAAATATTGACTGTATCTGTCTTTAGAACAAAATTATTCTTGTTGTCATTAATCTAAAAGAATAAAACAACCCAGCTGGCATGGTTCAGTGGTTGAGCATCAACCTATGAACCAGGAGGTCACAGTTCAATGCCGATTCCATTCAGGGCACATGCCCAGGTTGTGGGCTCAGCGCCAGTAGAGGGCGTGCAGGAGGCAGCCGATCAATGATTCTCTATCATCATTGATGTTTCTACCTCTCTCTCTCCTCTCCCTTCCTCTCTGAAATCAACAAAAATATATTTTTTAAAAAATAATAAAACAATTACTAGCATACTGAAGTAAAAATATAACCCTTTATTTTAATACTGTCCCACCAATAAGATATAAATAAAATATAAACCAAAATAAATATGACAGCCAGTTATGTTTATAAACGAGCTAACACTTTTGGTTAAAGAAACCAGTCAGCCTTAAGTTTTCAGCACTGTCCTTTAGCCTGTTCACTCAGGAAAGTACACGAACCAAAGGAGGAAAAACCCTGGAAACAGAAATTTATAGAAGGTCCTGTCTGCTTCCTGTTGGACTGGCACTCATCGTGGGAATTGGTGGATTTGGATGGGATGTTCGGTGGGGTCTAGGACCACCTTCTGTCCTCCCTTCCATTCCCATCCTCTCCCAGCTCACAGTCTCCCAGCACATCACCATGCTTTCAGCTCACGGGCTTGGTGGGAACTCAGTGTTCTACCAGGCAGGGGCGGCAAAGTTTGCTCAGACAGAAGGGAAGTGTCTGAAACAATCATGGCATCTGAAGGAGGCTGCCCAGGAAGACCTCACTGACAAAGGTGGCGCGGGGGGGGGGGGGGGGAATAGTTTTTGTTAGATTTCATTCTTTGATTAAAAGTGTAAGCTTCTTCCAGCTGTCTGTTTTTGAAATACGTATATCCCTAGAAGGGGTTACACATTAAACTATTAACCCGGCATTGGGCCGACTATATTAGGTCCTGGCCTCCAGGAAACGGGGACCTTTGGGAAGGCAGGTTCTGGAACACAGGAAAAGGGTGTGAAGCCCTAAGGGGCAGCCCTGTGACCACGAGGTAGATAACCCAACAAACAAAACATTAACTTAGCAGCAATGAGCTCCTCAGAGCTCACTATGATGGTCAAAATCCCATCATTAGAAGACACTTTTTCAGGGGCAGAGTGGAAAACTGGCAAGACCATGGGTTTTGAAATTATGCAAACAGTGGCTCCATCAGCCAGCCCTATCATTTACAGGCTGTCGACCCATGCACAAGTTACTGAACAATAGTGCATTTGTTTTCTCAGTCATAAACTCTCCCCTAAAATAACTAACCTCCATAATCCATGTTGACAAAATGAATAAATGAAGATACTAAAATGTGTTTCTCATGGTAGCAGTATGAGCATTAAGTGAAATAATTTATGTTCAATCACCCTGTAAGTCTCCAGCCTTTGGACCATTAGACATCACTCTGTTGTACTTATTTCCCAATCTGAACGGCTACTTCAGTGGGGATGCCTCACATATTGACCAAAATTCTGATACACATCCATGATTCCTGAAACCATATTTGTTCTATAGTGTCCTTGGAAGCAACCTACCACCTACACACACATACACACACACACACACATTCTCTCTCTCTCTCTCTCTCTCTCTCTCTCTCTCTCTCTCTCTCTCTTTCATAATTATCTATCAGAAAGGAAGACTACATGTAAAAAGGTCTGGGGGAGCGGGAAGTAACTCAGACCTCACCAATCACTCCAGACTCCTGAGAGGGGGACCTCTCAATAAGGTGATGCTTTCCTCTACATGACGTGTGCCTCACCACAAACAAGTGCTGGCTCCCAAAAATGTGCCCAATGCATTGTTAGCATGACTCACATTGAGAGCGTAACAGAATAATCATTGAGAAACGTTCCAAGATTTGCTCATAAAATCAGTAATTTTTTTGGCGTTTGTTGCCATTAACAAGTAACTTGTGACCTAATAAATGTCACTATCCATTTTCTTTAATTAAAATAATAAATATTAAGCAGTGACACAGATTGGCATTTATGCCTTCATTTCTGTGATGTGGGATTTATAATCAAGGCTTTCTTTGAGGGATTCCACAAATAAAGGTTATTAAGCTGCCACAAGATGAACACAGGCTCAGGTTAATGAAATTGGACTAGGAAGGGCAGTGATGGATGGAGCCCTCATGCACAAAGGAAAAGGGAATTCCCACCCAAAGCAAGAAGCATTCTTGGGCTGGCAAAATGTATGCTCTATTTTTCTAGGCAGTTCAACTTTAATTATATGCAGCCTGAATGCAGAGGCAGCATCAATTCCACTGGCATTCCCTTGGGGGGACTTAAGTGTGGCCCCATTCCCTTGGGAGTCACTCTTCAATGCTTTATGGTGCATTTGAAGGTAGAAAGGGTTTTCACAAAAAGAACAAACTACTCTGGCATGTGAATCTGCTACCAGAGATGCAAAATTAATTATTGTAATGTCCTGGCCACCTACTTTGAAGACATAGTTTTATAAAAGAAGAGGTTGCACTTCACAAAAGCAAAAAAATTAAACCAAAAATAGGAAGAGAAGCTTAACAGCATTTCCTGAAAGAATCTCTTCTTAGCTCTGGGATTCTGCTCAAAGTGAAGACATGAATCCAGTGCTCCCAACCTGAGATCCACCGGGCTGGCTCCATTGCTAGCTGGTCCCACCCTGGAAATCCAGCTCAGGAAAAGGCCTCAAACTGCCCTCATGGGCAAATATTCAACTGCCACTGCTCAAAGCCTCTGAATGAAGTGGAATTACACCTCCACAGATAAGACTTATCTCTGTGGAATTATTTACACGTCAGGACTGCAGACACCTCAACTCGCCTCACCCCATATCCATCTCAGAGCCACAGGAGGGGGGCCAGGCTGGCTGAGTGGTGCTCCTCAGGTACTGGACCAAAGGAAAGGCCCCCAATCCTGTGCACCTGGCTTCCAGCCCCTGGACACCTCTGGTCCCAGCTGCTCTTCTTGGCTCTGGCTAAACGAAAGAGTGCATGTGTCTGCTTGAGGCTGGTTAGAGATCAGATTTCTCCATCGCTGGGTTTTTCAAAGAAAGGGGAGGGAATACAGTAACTCTCACCTGGAAGAGCCTTAACTTTGAAAGGGGCCAGAGTTGAGTTCAAATTCTGGCTCAACCACATGCTGGAGAAAATTGACACATAGCAGGGACTCAACAAATACTAGTTCCAAGCCTGGAGACAAAGCTTTGCCTTCCCATTCGCTTCAGATAGCCCTCTCTCCATGTTCTCCCAAATCTCTGCTTCCTGGTTCTGAATCATTCCTTGTTTTAGAGATCTCCAGTTTCCTTTTCCTATTGTTAATTTAAATCAGCCTGTGTGGGTTGTTGTTTTTTCCACTGTCAGTATTTATAAGTAAACAACACAACAAAGTGTCACTTTGTACATGAAAACAAATAGAGGATGACAAAAAGGGTTGAGAAGGGGGAGCTGATGGAATGGGAAAGGCTCATTCTCTGATCTCAGCACAAGCAACAGGTTCAAATCCATCCTTGAGCAAAACAGAAAGTTACTACCAATCACGAAAGCCAAAACTGTGGATGTTAAATATCTGAAAGACTAAGGAACCTGTGTTTTCAGCTCAGAGTGGTATAACTCAGAGAGATGTAAATCAGACACGTTATTTTTTCTCTCCATTCACTGCCTTGGACTGCTTACAGTCTGTTGACTTTCTAACTAACTCTATTCTCTTAGTAAACTTTTGAGTAGATTCCAAAACATAGTGGTCACGTTAAGTTTTTAAAAGTACAGCTCACCTTGAAATTCCAAACTCATATCCATTTTGAAATCCTTCCCTTTCCTCATAACCAGCTGGGCCTGTAGCTCAGGGAACTTGGAGGGGAGCAGTTCCCACTTTCACTCCTCCCTTCCTAGCACTTCGGAGGGAGGGAAACCCAAGGCTGGTTCCAAGGTATCTCCTCCCTGAATTGAGATCTAGGACAAAAATGGTCACCTGCCTGATGGTAAGGAAGCAGCACAGTCACTCTGTCATTGCCTGAGGATTCTATTGGCTGTCCGTTGTCTTTGTCAATATGGCAGTCTCCGCACAGAGGAGCCATGGTTTTCTGGGCCAGTGGACAACTTCACCCTAACCACATCCATCACGGAGGGCCCTGCGGATGGGAAGCTTTGTTCTCATTCAGCCACACTAATGATCCATGTCCCTACTCACCCCATCTGAGAGGGGGCAGAATCACGGGACCTGATTCTCCTCTTACTCCATGCTCTTTCACATGGAGCCACGGAACTACTGAGGTCCCTTTCTGAGCTCCTGAGAGTCAAAAGGGTCAAAAGAGTCTGGGATGGATAGTTTCCTCAGCTGTTTCCCAAACACATCCTGACTTCAGAAATCTCTAGAAGAAAAGAATTAGTCTCTACTCCTTATGTTCATATATACTCCCAAATTCCAGGGGACACATGTTAATATCTCCCAAGAATGCCCTTACCACGCTCCTCTCTGGTAAAATGACATCACCAGGCTGGGTCTCAAGGGTCCCAACTCAGCCATCATCCCATAGATACGACATGCCTGTTTCTGCTTCTTTAAAGCATCCTAAGTCTCCAGTGGTGACGCTCCAGAAGGTAATCCTTGCTAGGCTTTCGGGAAGCACAGGAAAACTTCACATATCTACTGTCCTCTAAGCCAACTCCTGACTGATCATGGGAGCCCCCACTCCCAGGCTTCTGCTAAGTTGGACTGTCTTCTGCTAAGTTGGAGAGTCAGTTCTGCAGACCCTCAGAAAGCTGGGCTTGGATCAGAGTCCGGAAGAGTACCCAGCTCCAGTTACTGACAGCTCTCTAAAATGAATGGGATCCTTCACACCTGCATTTCCGGCTCTGGCACAACAGGAAAACCCTCCCTCCCGACATCCTATAACAGGAGTGAGTGCGGCACTTGTCATTAACGTGCATACAAATTATCTGGGGATCGTGTTCACCTGCAGATGTTCATTCGGTAGTAGGTCCAGGGTGCGGCCTGAGGTTCTGCATCTCTAACAAGCTCTCTGGGGGTGCTGCCGTGGCAGGTCTGCAAACCACTTCAGCATGTGGATTTCATTCTGTTCTCTCACTGCTTTTGAGGCCCAGTACATCTCTTCATTCTCAAACTAATACCTAACATTTATCAAGTGACTCATACAGGGCAAACATTGTGCTCAGTACATCACATGCATCATACCATTGAATTCTCTCAACAGCTATCTGAAACAGCTAGAAATCAATGTGTCCATTCTAAACACAGGAAAACTAGTCCTGAGAGGGGCTGAACAGCCAAACTCAGGCTCTGCAATTAGAAGTTGGCATAGCTGAGATTTCAGTCCAGGGTGTGCTCCTAAACACTGCAGTCAGATGAAGATTATCGCAAGGAAACCGAGATAAGCAGTTGGAGAGAGGGGAGAAGAAAACTCCATCAAGTGGTGCTTACATCAGACTCAGATGTCCCCAAGCTGGTCGTCCCTCTGGAAAATTGCAATACTGAGCTCCCAAAATAGTCCAAAACACATTTAAGCAAAGGTTTATATTACAAACTCTATTACTTTACTCTTTTTTCATTTATGGCCGCCAAGTTCAAGCAACCTCCACGTCAGGGGGGACCCCATGAATAATAGATATGTCATTTTTAACTGTCAACAACATACCTTGTCAATGGTGTATGCAGGCTTTTAAATAACCCAGCAAAAACCATTCTTCTGACATCATTTTTATACCAGACTTTACAACAAAACTCAAACTAATCTGGAAAAAAAAAAAGTGCATTAAACTACAGAATCACGCTTCCTAATCTGTTCTTGTCTGGATTTAATATTTCACCGGGTCTGCTTCTCCATCCTCCACTCTGATAACAACAGTCTGCTATGGAGACAAGACAATTAAAATATTTGAGCACTTTTCTGCAGTTAAATAGGCTCGTATTTCCCTATGACAGTTAGTTTACAGAGTCATGGAGGGACTGCTATCATTCATTCCTACTTGTAAGTGACATAAGATGATTAAGAAAAACAAATTGTTTCCTTGCAACAAGGTCCTGGATGGTCACAGGTTTTGACTGCTATGGGTTGGGGCAAGGTGACGTGAATTTCCCATTCGCCTGTGATTAAAGGGCATTTATCCTAAGACTAAATCTTGTCACAGATGTGCGTGCCTGCACACAAAGTAAATCTTTAGGCCTGTTTGTCAGGTGATACAAGAATGTCATATCACTGGAGAAACAAACAAATCAGTGGACATCCCACAGTCCATCAACAAGGGACTCAGCTGATGCCAGGCACACTGTGGCTGCTTAACCAACATTGAAATGTAATGAATAAGTAATTAACATGGAAATGGACTATTCTTGATTATCTTCTTTGGAAATTTTCAAACAGATACAAAAGTGAAGAGGATAGCATAATGACCTCCATATACGCATCAGGTTCAATAGTTTCCTGACTTAGGGAAATTTTCATTTATACACCACTCACTTCCTCCCTGCCTTAGGGTTTTTGTGAAATAAATCTTGGACATCATACATTCTAAGCATTAATCTCAATTATCTTTTATATATTGCTCAAATATATTCTCTCATGTCCATCGTTACTACACTGTCTTTACTGAAACTCTTATCATCTATTGTGGTAGGTTGAATAGTAGCCCCCAAAATATGTCCTAGTCCTAAGCCCCAAAACCTGTAAATGTGACCTCATTTGGAAAAAGGGTCTTTGCAGATGGGATTAAGTTAAGGGTCTCAAGATGAGATCATCTTGGGTTTAGGATGGGCCTTAAGCCCAATGCCAGGTGTCCTTACCAGAGAAAGGCGGGGGAGAGTGGAGACACACAGGGACAAGGCCGTGTGAAGCACCGGCAGAGGCTAGTGGGGTGCTGCCCCAAGCCAAACAGCACCTAATGCCACCAGAAACTGGAACAGGTGAAGGGTTCTCTCCCAGAACCTCCAGAGAGAACATGGCCCTGTGGACACCTTGATTCTGGAGTTCTGGCCTGCAAAACTGTTGTTTGAAGGTACCAAGAGTGTGGTAATCTGTTACAGCAGCCACAGGAAGGATATAAACCAGTTCTGGAGAGTTATCAGTGTCTTCTACCAATCAGAGTCCCTGCCGCCGCCGATTGCCCTGAAGATGAATAATATAAGTCTGCCCAGGAGGTCCCCACAGTGGAACTCTTCCGTGGCTCCCCAAGGCAGTCAGCATATCCCTCAAGTTGCTCAGATGGTTTGGTCTGTGCCGACCTTTCTGGCCACATTTCCCATCTCTCCCCACTCCTCACACTTGCAGCCTCCCTGCTCCCTAAGCCAGGCAGTTTTCTACACCAGCTCATGCTTGGCTTGCCTCTGTCCCTTTGCCCATGAGGCAGTGATCTATATTAATGCTCCTTCCCCACTGAGGAAAAGATAAACGTGCGATCCGTACTTCCTCATGGCGTGGTGCTTACTCTTCTCTCTCCTGAAACACCCTAACTCTGCACCTTGGAATCCTGCCTTCCCAAGATCTGTTCCCTGAAACCTTTCATTTGTGCCTTTCTTTTTCAAATCCTCTCTCGCCCATGCCACCACAGTGCTTTCCTTCTTCTCTCTTAGGGTACACACACTTTCCCTATCCTGTGAAAATCATTTGTGCTTTAATTTCTTTTACTGAAGAGAAGAACTCTGATCTATACATGTCTGTATCCAACCCAACATCTGATCCTGGGCAGTTACTCCATAAACACTATGGAACCCGTAAATAAATGAAACATGATGTGTTACCTATTTAAGACACTCATTATTTTTTAAGACTTCTCCCACATCAACAGGATAATTAACTTTCGGTCTAGTCAGTCAGTATAAGTGTTCAGGGCTCTTGAGGTGCCCTTTCTAAGTGAGCACAGCTGTCCCCGAAGCGCCACCCCAGCCCACTCCTAGTCACAGGAAATAATGACAGCTAACATGCAGTAAGTGTTTATTGGGTTCCAGGCATTGTTCCAAGTACTTTACATGCTTTCGCTCACTTAACTCTTGCAACCACCTTGAAGTCGATACAGTTATTTATAATCTCCATTGTACAGAGGAGCAAACCGAGGTACAGAAAAGCTAAGTTTCCTCTATGGCATATAGCTAAGAAGCATTAAGACAAAGACTCAAAACCAGAAAGCCTGGCTCCAAAACCCACAATGTTATACTTGCTTTCCACAGAAAAGGGAGTGGCAATGTTCTTAAGACAGAGAACTTGCCACCCCTGTTAGCTGGCACGTTGGGCATTCCCAATCTCTTTGAGACTCAGGTTTTCTCATTTCTAAACTGAGACACCAGTAGTTCCTACCCTTCAGGTCACTGTGCAGATAAATGGCTACTTCTCAGTGCCTAGTACATAGCAGGCACGCAAAAATGGTGGTTATTTGTATTGATCACAAATCTTCCTGTGATCAGTTTAAATCAGCAAAGAGGGAAAGAATTCATTGGTTCCTGTAATAGAAAGTCTGGGATAGAGGGGCCTTCAGGCACAGCTGAATTTGGGGCTCAAAAAATTTCATTAAGACTGAACTGTCTCTTTCTCTCCATTTCTCAGCTCTTCTGTTCTCTGAGTTGGTTCGTCCTGTAGCTAACTTTTTCCACATGGTGACTCCTAGAAATTCCAGGCTTCCACCAACAGCTTGCCAACTGCATGGAGACAGAGCATCTCTTTTCCAATAATTGTGGCAAAAAGTACCAACCTGAGTCTCGTTTGCTTGTCTTGGGCCACTGGCCCTTCCTTGAACCAGTCACTGTGGTGAAGGGGATGGGCATGTGGATTTGTGGATCAGCTAATCCCTGGAGCCAGGAAGGCCACCAAATGACAGTAGAGGTGGGCAGCTTGCTAAAGGAAAAATGAGGCATTGTTACCAGGAGAAGGAAGAATGGATTCTGGGCAGGCAGAAACAACAG
This sequence comes from Plecotus auritus, assembly GCF_963455305.1. Taxonomy (NCBI): domain Eukaryota; kingdom Metazoa; phylum Chordata; class Mammalia; order Chiroptera; family Vespertilionidae; genus Plecotus; species Plecotus auritus. The sequence goes on along the minus strand of NC_137785.1, from coordinate 37,586,517 downwards.
ATGTCCATTCACTATGAATATTTTCGATGTTCTCATGTTCTAACCAGCTGGGGTTCCCTGGCCTGTTGCCCACCAACAATGGGTTCCTCTAGCCTGCATCTACTGCCAGTCTGTCTCCCAGCCTTCTCCAAGCCCTAGGAGTGCATGGGCCCACACCTCCTCCCAGCTACTGCAAAGCTCAAATTAGTCACTCCTGGGGCCCCTTCCGAGGCATATCAGAGACCAGCTGTGCAAGGACCTGTCACCTTCTTGTCAGCGAAAGTTTTCTGTCCAAAGAACTTTCGTCATCGCTCCTTTCTCAAGTAGCTGGATGTCACTTGAAGAGACAGCTGAAGTCACTCACAATGGCTGGTCTCAAATCAGCGCTCACTGGCCTTGTCAGTGAAAGCCTCACCCCGCAGCGAAAACTGTCACTGATCATGTTTAGATATGTACACGGATGTATTAGATTAGAAGAGAGAATACACAAGATAGGAGTTTAAAAGAGGCCGAGTTGCAAGGGAAATCTTAATAGGAAGAAGTGAAGGCTTATAGTTAGAGGTAGTTGCGGGGGGGACACCTTTTTCCAAAACCCAATTTATACTTCCCATAAAAATCAGCAAGTGCACACGTGTGCGCGCGTCACACACACACCTATGTATATATGTGTGTGTGTGTGTGTGTGTGTATATCACCTACCTCACACAGAGAGTGTATGCTCCACAAACCAATGCACTTTAAAAACCTTGACCTTGACAGGACATCATTGGTAGCTGCTAGTTTTCACCTTCATGGCTAAATGTCAGAAAACAAATATTCACTCAAAAAGCCTCAATTATCTTTTAGAGGGGGAAAAAAAAGGAGAAAGAATCCACATGTTCATCCAATTGCATTTGTTGCCTTTTTCTGCATATGCTCTTTTTTAAGGGCACGTGTCTCAACCTCGGCATTGCTGATGTCTGGTCTGCATAATTCTTTGTTCAGGTGGGAGTGGGGGTATCTTGTGCTCTGTGGGATGTTTAACAGCATTCCTGGTCTCTACCCACTAGATGCCAGGAGCAACCCCCCCTCAGTCATTGCCAAATGTCCCCTGGGGGCAATATCACCCCTGGTTGAGAACCACTAATTTAAGGACTCTAATAAATGCTACCCTCATTGTTACTATGGCAAAATAATTGGCTAATTATTAATTAATATGCACTGGCTGGGGATAAATATTGTGCTTCAGTTTGGGGTAGCTTTATTTTAGACTTGTACCTCATGTATTTATTATTAACATACTGTACCTATTGCTTGGGGTGGCTGACAGTCATTTCATTTCTGCAACTGTTCTACCTAAATCTTAGGTGAGAGCAGGATGGGCAAAAGAGAACTTAGGCTCTCAAAACAAACAGATCAGGTTTGAATCCAAATGTGCTACCAAGTGGCTGCATGACTTAAGGTTAGTTTCTTCTATTTTCTATATTTTTCCCACAGTGAAGTTGCACTAAAAGGTGACTACATTCAAGAATGCACTAACGTGTAATGGGTGTTCAATAAATATTGGTTTATCCTAAGGATATACTTTGCTCTAAAGGGTCTTGCCCTATGTTGAAATACAAGTCCAGGCTCTCTCTATGAGGGTGATTAACCAAGTTAAGTGCAATGATAATATTGCTCTGCTTGTATAGTTTTTTTGTTTTTCATGGAGTTTTAAATTGCCTTTCTGTTCTCCAACTATTTGTCATTGTCAAATGGCTAAATATTTCTAGTGTCTCAAGAAAGGATCAGAGACTTGCTCCCCAAAATATCTCTTTTCTGGAGCCTTCCATCCAATCTAAATAAACGGTGTTATAGAAACAAATAGCCCAGCTCCATCCCAGGGCATCCCTTCATTACTCTTCTAAGCTGGATCCACTATTTCCCGGATTCCTAGGATTCCCCCCTACTTCGCTGGTATGCATCCTGTGTGCGAGACTAAAATTTTAATTCATATACAAATGTGAAAATTGTGACGTAAATCAAATTATATGAAATATAAGTACAAAGTCCTGAAACTGTATTTTCAACAAATGGTTCCAAGAGTCACACATCCAAGCAGTATTGAATACAAAATCATCACCATAGGAGGCCACACATTTATTATCAGGGTGCTGCCATGACCCAAACTACATTTATCCTCTTCTTGGAATATTCTTTCCACGTCTATGTTGCATGCTTTAGCAACCTTCACAAAGGAAGAGAGATCTGGTCTGAGAAACAATCACAAGTTCTAAAGCCAAGTGAGATTAAAAAATAAAGTTGTTAATGACTTTTCCTGCAATGGGGAATTGATGAGGTTACTTCCCTAATTTTCCACCACAGTACACTGTACTCCTACTCTGGGAAACACATACCTTCAGGCTTTGGCCAAATTAGAGGGATGAGATAAATCCTAGAAAAGGGATGAATTTTCTTTAAAAGATTGTGGTTTCTTAAAAAAAATAATAATAATTCACTTGTATGCTACTCCATAAAATACCATTTTAATGGAATCTTCTTTTCCTGATTTTAAAACCATATATGAAGTCAAGAAAGATGCAGTACATATGATATCACATAACCTTTTCTGTAACTCTTGGCAGGAGTCATTGCCCAGATTGAAAAGCACAAAGCCAGTAAGTCAAGGAAAAAGCCAAAGAACTAGCAGTCTACACCCAGAGTCCAGCTGGTATCGGAGCACAGTGATTGTAAAGGCATTGGTTATTCTCCAGCTGCACTTGCTCCCCTGGGATATCGTGTACACTGATGGCTTAAAAACCATCTACATCCTGGCTACTCCCAATTTTATATTTCCAGCACAGACCTCTCTCCTGTAACCTGCCCTACTCTACCTACTCAGTATCTCCCTTCCCCCTGGAATTCTAATTAGGTATCTCACATACAACAAGTCCAAAAGCAATCTGGTCTTCAACCCCAAAGCATTCCCCATAACCTTCCTCATCTCAGCTGATAGCAGCCCATCCTACCAACTGTTCATGCCAGAAACCATGCAGTTATCCTATTTTCCTCTTTCTCTAAGACCTCAAATCCAGTCTAGCAGTCAATAGAGTTGGCCGTACTTTCAAAATATGTCTAGAATCTGATAACCTCTCCCCACCTCCACTGCTGCCCCCTGAACCAAGCAGCCATCCTCTCTGTACCAGTACTCCCACCTTTGCCCCTCACAAAAGCTTCTCGTTACAGCAACCTGAGTGACCCTTTCAAACCTGAGTTAGATCGAGTCACTCTATTCAAGACACTGTGCTGGGGTCCCACTCCTCCATCCCACTCAGGGTAAACGCCACACTCCTTGGAATGACCTTACATAGCCTGGACTTTCTCTTAACCTCTCTGTCCTTCTATCCTACTATTTTTCTTCATTATTGCTCCACTCTAGCCAACGCCCTCTTTGCTGTTCTTTGAACACATCAGGTACACACTCACCTTAGGGCCCCTTGAGGGCTGTGTTCTTTGCCTGGCATGTTCTTCCTCTAGATATTGCACATCTATCCCCCTCACCGCTTTAAGTCCTTGCTCAAATCTCACCTTTTTATTTTTTTTAGTATTTTTATTGATTTCAAAGAGAGGAAGGGATGGGGAGAGAGGGATAGAAACATCAATGATGAGAGAGAATCATTGATTGGCTACATCCTGCATTCCCCCTACCAGGGATCCAGCCCACAACCTGGGCATGTGCCCTGAATGGGAATAAAACCTTGACCTCTTGGTTCATGGGTTGATGCTCAATCACTGAGCCACCCTGGCTGAGCTCTCATTTTTATTAAAGACTAACCTGACCAAGCCATTTAAAATTACAACCACCCTCCAGTCTCAAATCCCCTTTACTCTTCTCTAGCTTTTCTTTTCCACAGCACATATGACTAGTTTGTGTATTTCTTTTGTTTATTGATTACTGTATGTCTCCTCCATAGAGTACAAGTTGAGGACAGTGGTCTTTGTTTATGGACATATCCCAAACACTTAGGATAGTGCCTGAAACATAATAGATGCTCAATGAGTATGTGTCAAGTAAATACATTAAATAATTCCACTTCTGAGACTCTCTCTAGAAGCGCTCCCACATTAAATATGAGATGGGTTTATTGAGGATTTGGAATCAGCCAGGTAGATGCAACTGAAGGTCAAGGCAATGCACCAGTAACAGTGATGCTAAAGTGACTACCCATGAGGTCATAGTTGAGCAATTATATCATCAACATTTGCACAGAGCCTTGCAATTTGCAAAGGAAACTGGTAGCCCAGGAGAACAGGATTGAGATGAGGAAATGCAGTTCATTAGGCTGACAAAAAGCACACTCAGAGGGGAGTGAAGGAACAGGATGGAGTAGGGATGGGGGTTATGGTCAGAAAGGGCCATTTACAGCCAATTAAAAAACACTAACAAGTGAAAATAGTAGAACTAATCAATAAAAGTGATTAATACATAGATCAAGGAAGTTCTAAAAGTATTTTGAGTTCCCAGTAAAAGGGCATATAATTAGAATTGAGTATTTTCAGAACATAAGCGCAAATAGATATCATATGGAAAAAACATTCACCTTGAATGTTGATCAGAACATGCTAATTAAAACAAAAGTAAAATACTATTTTTACATATCAGCATAGGAAAGACTTAAACAATAAACAACAGTTCAGGGAGTGTATTAAGACAAACACCCTCATCCTCAAGGTAGAATATGAAAACTGGACAATTCTTTCAAAAAGAAATTTGTAATATAAATCAAGACCATTAAAACCTTCACATGCTTGGGCCAGAAATTCTACTTCTAAGAATCTGTGCCAAGAAAAAAATCAGAAATATGGACAAAGATTTACGTATAAAGATTCAGTATAATGAAAAACTTAAAATATGTATTTATGATTATATAAATTATGGCATTTCTATGTAGCAGAATGTTATGCAACCATCAGTAATTACATTTATGTAAAATGTTAATGACATGGGAAATGCTCATGATATAAGGCCAAATAAACTGAAATAGCGACAATGCCATCTATGACATATGGTATCAACTATTATAAGAATTCATTTCAAATCAATTCAAGAGTGGATTTTTTTCCCGTTTAATCTCTTTTTGATTAGGGTTATCAAAAATAGTTTATTAGACTTTTTTAAGAAAAGCAAAAAGATAGTCATATTTTTTTATGCAGAGAGAGAAATGAATGATATGTTAAAATTATATAATCTTAGAATCGTTATGCACATAGACCCTGAAGATAATTTTCTTATCCTAATTGTTTGTTATGCACAGCTCTGCCTAAAAATAATTTTCTATTTTAGTGCATACTCCACTGCTCTGATCTCAGTTTCCCAATTTTTCCAATGAAGCATAGTCTGTCCATATTAAAGGCCAGCAAACCTTCTCTGTGTAGAGTCACATAGTAAATATCTTAAGCTTATGGGCCAGATGGTCTCTGTTACAACTATTCAATTCTGCACTTGGAGCACAAAAGCACCACATAGCCATGGCCATGTTGCAATAAAACTTTATTTATAAATGCAGGCAACAGGCCAGATTTGGCCCAATAGTTTACTGACTGCTGGACTAGATGATTGATATTATTTGATTAGCTGACACCTCGGACCCTGCTGCAGAGGTTGAAACGCCGGCATGCCCCTGAGAAAAAGAGATGTGATACAGTGGCAGGGAGTTGGAAAATCTGGATTGGAGACCTAACTCACTTGCTAGTTGTGTCCCTTGTTACAAGGTACTTTTATCACCATGAGTCTTTGTGTCCTCTTCTGCAAAGTGGGATGGTGGCACCTAGTTCACAGGGTCCTTCTCTGACTAAGTGAGATTAGAAGTCAAAGTGCAAAACCTGGATCTGGTAAGCAAGGAGTTCTGCATGACTGGCAGATTTTCTTATCAGGAGAGCTCTAAAAGAGTGGGCATCACAGGAGTCCCAAGAACTGAATAGTTTGGAGGCCTGTGGTGTAGACAAGAAGGAGTGTTAGGTCTGCAGCAGAGAACAGCCAGGATAAGCGAGGTTATGCTGCAGTATAAATCATCCCAGAGTCTTGATGGCTTAAAACAACTAGGTTTATTTCTTGCTCATGCTTCTTGTCTATGGCTGATCAGCTGGAGTGCTGCTCTACTCTGTTGTCCCTCCAGAACCAGATGGATAGAGCAATCACCATCTGGAGCTTTGCTGGTTATAATGACAGAGGGGTAGGGTGGGTGGCTAAATTGTGCACTGGCTCTTAAAGCTCCCATTCCCATTCCATTGGCCAGAGCAAGTTACAGAACTACATCTAACTTGGGGGTGGGAGAGGACAGAAATGCTAGCTACATTGCTCCTGGGATGGGGTGGGGGATCTGGAAATATCTGATTAACTGCACTAGTAATTACCACAGCATAGAATTATGATAGTTTACATTCACATGCATTTGACATAACCTAGTAATACAATGCTAACTGCTTTACCTAAAATTTGGGGAAACCAAGTCAGGAAGATAAAAAGAAAGCCAGAAGTAAATGGAGCAAGATATGTGCCCTGAGGTTCCCTATCTACACTAATAAAAGAGAAACATGCAAATTACCGTCACTCTGCTACGCTACCAGCCAATCAGAGTGAGTATGCAAATTAACCTGAAAACAAGCAGCAGCCCCCTAGCCCCCCCCTCCCCCCGGCCCCGCTGCTCTGGGCCTGTGGGGGTTGGAGAAGTCAGGCCCCAGCACCTGAGGCTAGGTGCAGCCCGGGAGACGAAGAAGCCGCCTGCCCCGTGATCCCAGGCCGCAGCCAACAGCAGAAGCCTCACGTCCACCTGCCCCATGTCCTGGGGGAGATGAAGAAACCAGACCCCAGTGCCTGAGGCTGGGTGCAGCCAGAAGATGAAGAAGCTGCCTGCCCCACGATCCCAGGCTGCAGCCAGCAGGAGAAGTCGCCCACACTGCATCCCAGGGAAGACAGAGAAGCCGCCAGCCTGCAGTCCAGGCGCCAGCACCTGTGGCTGGCTACAGACTGGTAGACAGAGAAGCCGCCCACCCCGTGGTCCCAGACGCCAGCACTTGTGGCTGCAGCCCAGGCGAAACCACCTGCTCACCATCCCCTGCGGCTGCAGCCAGCCTGGGCGCCTATGGCTGACTAGAGGGAAGGAAGCCCGGATCCCGGGTGCCTGTGGTCGGCTGGAGGAGGGAATCCTGGGTCCCAGGTGCAGGGCTGAGGCAGAGGTGGTTAGGGGCAATCAAGCCAGCAAGGGAGCAGTTAGGGACAATCAGGCTGGCAGGCAGAAGAAGTTAGGGGCAATCAGGCAGGCAGGCGAGAGGTTAGGAGCCAGCAGTTCTGGATTGTGAGAGGGATGTCTGACTGCTGGTTATCCCCTTAGGGGTCCCAGATTGGAGAGGGTGCAGGCCGGGCTGAGGGACACCCTTCCCTCCACCCCCTGTGCACGAATTTTGTGCACTGGGCCACTAGTCTATAATAATAAAATGGTAATATGCTAATTAGACCAGACATCATTCCAGACGTCCTTCCCGATGAAGCCAGGGCTGAAGGGAAGCCAGCCCGAGTCCCGGGTGCCGGAGGGAAGCCGGTGCTGGCAGCTGGGGGAAGGAAGGCCTACTCTTGCACGAATTTTCATGCATCGGGCCTCTAGTAGTAAAATAAAATTGAGAGGACAAGACTTGCTTTTCCTAAATGCTTTCACTAACTCTCCTCCCTATCATCCTCCCTTTTCATAGCTGGGCCTGATTACTCTTAAGAATCCTTAATCTAAAATCATGACAAACTCTGTAAACCCCCAACATAGAGACTGTCATGAACTGAATTGTTTCTTCCAAAGTAATATGCTGAAGCCTTAACCCCAATGAAACTCTATTAGAGATGGGGCCTTAAAGAAGGTGACTAAGGTTAAATGAGGTCATAAGGGTGGTGCCCTGACACCATAGAACTGGTGCCATTTTAAGAATAGGAAGAGATGCTGGAGCTCTCCTGCCATGTGAGGATAGCAAGAGACTATAGTCTGCAAGCCAAGAAGAGAGCTCTCTCCAGAAACAACCCTGCCAGAACTTTGATCTTGCACTTCTAGCCTCCAGAACTATGAGAAAATAAATTTCTGTTGTTTAAGCCACCAAGTCTATGGTATTTTGTTACAGTAGCCTAAGCTGATTAAAACAAAGATCTAAAGCAGACAGGCCTTCTCCCTGGAGGTGATATTCTTATACAAACTCAGCTTGTTCAAAATTACATTATGACATTCAAACACAGGTCTGTGAAAACCCAGAGCTAAGGTTGGGTTGCTAAGAGGCAGATACAGTTTTGATCAAAAAGACCTATGTTCAAAACCCAACTCCACTCACTGTATGGCCTTGAGCAAGGTGTATAAGCTCGCAGCCTCACTTTCCCCATCTGCAGAGGAGTAATCATCTCTCTCTCATTGGACAGCTCTCTCTTTCACATGCAAGAACATAGAGTATGGAGACAGGTTTTGTTTTCACTCCCTTCCCTCTCCCATCCTGGTCTTCACTGCTGCAGCTCAAGGCTAAAAGAGAAATTCTTTGGACCCAAGAACTCACATGAAGGTGCTAAGGACAGGGGAGTCTTGCACACTTCTCTCACCTTGCCTGCAACGCCCCTCGTACCCCTTCCCTCGGCCCTCAGAGCCTAGTTAGCTGATGGCCCATACCAGGGGCTGAGATGGAGGCAGACAGAGAGGAGCAAGAGAGGTAAAGCACGTGGGGAATCCAAAGCTTTCCACACTCAGGTGGGGGGATAAGATGAATTCACTGAGCAGCCACTCTTGTATCTCCACCACCTTGGATCGGGCTGGGGTTAGAATATATGCTGTGAACTAAATTCATGGTCTGTTTAGCATTCTCCTGGACTCCGTATGTGAACATGAGTGGCCACACATAAGAGCTTTCAGAGAAAGATTTTACTACTCCTCCGTTGTCCTGTGAAGAACATCCCAGAGTTAATTATAAGATGGTTCTAGAAGCACATGGCTTAGCACACAATACTCAACAAATAATTCCCTTTTCTCTTTTTTTTACTGTCTCACTATACCCTTCAAAACTCCAGGAATCTCAAAAGTGAATATAATTCAGGTGACACATTTCCACCTACGAAAGAGGAAGAGGAGGAAGAGGAGTGGGAGAAGGTGGTGGAGGGGGGGAGAGGCAGCCAATGTGTAGCAAGCAAGCACTACGCTACCAAGCATTTCCCACATTATCTCATTTATACAACTATCCCATGAGAAAGGTGACATTAGGCACAATGTACTGATGAGAAACCAAGATGTCAGAAAAAAAGAAGCTATTTGATCCAAGTCCCTAGTCCTAGGTGACCGGGTGACACACCCAGGTGACCCTGGCTCCCAACCCCATACTCCCTCACCCAGCATTGAATGTGCCTGGGGCCTAGAGCCTGGTCTGCTTTGCTGCATTCTATGTAACCTCATTCTATGTAACAGAAATTAGCCAGAAAAATACAAAACCCCAGAATATCTGTACCCTGTAATCCCACTCCTTGGGTTTTGACCTGAATTTAAAATATCTGCAGGAGTAATACAGGGACACATGAAGAAGCGATGGGGTGGGAATTGACTTGGATAATGAGGCTGGGATTCTAATATGGCATCTACCAGTAATGTTCTGTGAGACCCTGATCAAGTGCCTGCCCCTCTCTGGGCCTCAGTATCCCTTTCTGTCACATGAGAGGATGGTTGAGTCAGGGACATGGCAGCAAGCCCCCAGGTCAAATATTATATCATTGGCTCTGTCTCCTAACACACCGAGCTGAAATCTTTGGAGCCTGCATTTTCCAGACAACTGGCTCAATTCACAACTCCGTTTGCCCATCCCCACAGCCAAAACAACAGCAGTGGATTTCTTGAGAAAGTTGAATGGAGACCAGGCCAAATGCAGTTGCCAGCAAAGAGAACCACTCTGTCCAAAGGCAGATTCGCACACAGAAAATCACATTCCGCAAGTTCCTGGAGGGGGAAGAGAGGGGAGGAAGCCACTGCTTCCAACAAGGACTTCATTCCAGAAATCCCACATAATGGCCTCACCAGCCCCCTGGTGTGATAAAGAGATGACTATTTCGGTGGAGAGCATCCAGTCCTAGGGGAGAGGTGGGTGGAGGGTGAGGCGGGTGTTCTTTCCAAGAGAAGCTGAGCTCAACTCCTGAAGCTGGAACAGGGTTCTTCCGTTTAACGACTTGACCCTGGTAAAGACCTGGCCTCTGCCAAGAACCTGTCGGTATTAAGTGTGGTTTCAATTGGAAAATGGCAGGGGAGCAGGGGGAGCCGGTCTTTATTGGAGCCTGGACTTCACACCAGCATGGAGTGGGTAGGTATTCATCTGCCAGCACAGGGAGCGTCAGCCTGCCTCCGCGACTCAGAGGTCAGCGCCGGGGGCACCAAGGCAATTTCTGTTCCTCAGTAAATTTCCAGATTTAAAAAGAACTGCTTTTTCATTTTCAACTTTTTAACAAAGTACAAGGAATTCCTCTATGTTTGTACGTCTCCCTCTTCCAAGTTCCCCATCTCTACCCACGTGCGCTGGTGGGCCGAGTTGAATGTAACTTCTGTGCCTCGTCCTTCTAGCGTGGCACACAGTCACATTGCGTTGCCACGTCTTCATGGCAAGGCCCTCCAGCCTTCCTTACTCCCTCCCTCTTGCTGTGAAACATCAGACAAAATCTGACATAACACTTTGAAGTCAGAGCTGGTTCTAACCTTAGCCCGATTTACAACTCTGGGCTACAAGGCTTGACATCTGTGCAACTTCCCCCGCCTGTCAAAGCAAGGCCTTCATCACAGGCTCCTTTCGTTGACTGAATCAGAACGTGCAGGTGAAGAGCCTAACACAGGGCTAGCGTGATCTGCTCACTCTTCTCTCCCTTTTCCAGGCAGAGAACTACACTCAGTTGTCCCTCCGTCCAGGAATCACGCTTCTGCAGAAAGGTGATCATCAGGGCTCCAAATGTTATGCTCTAGGGTGGGGCATGCAGAGGAAGCCATGAGAGTTCATCTTGGGGGAGGCATTCTCCCCAATCCAGGTGTCTGTAGGGCAGATTCTGGGAACAGGTGACACCAAAACCTGTAACTTGGTGTTAAATGATAATTCAGAATCTTTGGGGAGAAGAGGGGGATGGCAGTCTCAAGTGGAGGAAAGGAGACACTTGGACAAAGCATGAGAGAACAGGACAAACCTGGGGGCCCTGATGGTGTGGGGGGAAGGGGATTTAGGATGTGGTGTGGGATAAAGGTTCCTTCTATCTGGCACATCGCAGGTGCTCAAAAATATTGAATCTATTAGAAAATGAACTAATTGATCTCAAAAGGCATCATTTGGTTTGCTTCAAACCTTCTATATTCATTACTCTGACCAAAATAATAATAATACACAAAGAGAAAACCAGAGGAAGGGTATTCAGAAAAGGGGGCTAGATGGAGAAAAAATAATTTCATGTATGTGTGCATATATTTATTTTATTGTTGTCTGTTGTTTTCATGCCAAAAAGGTAACTATAAATGCTCATTCTCTGTGTGTCAGGGGAGCTGCCACCCTGTGCTCACCTATCACACAGCCCTCCTGGAGTCCTTGACAGTATGTAAAAAAATGGGTATGGTTCTGTTCTAATAAAGCTTTATTTAAAAGTCAGAAGGGGAGCCAGATTTGACCTGAGGGCTATCATTTGCCCACCCCTGGTCTAGAACATACCATGAACTGAAAAGACTCAGGAGGGGGAGATTAAAGTGCACCCCCCATTGAAAGGCAAACTTCATTGTCAGTGGTCTGCACTACTCGATTTCAACAAATGTTTCTGCTTTAATGTGCATCCTTTGATGACTATAGAGAATTAGATTGAGAGAAATGCCCCCTCTCCCCCAAACAAGCATTTTGAGATAGCCACTTTCACCCCCATTTTCTAGCTCAGGGAGAGACAGCCAAAACAGAAATGACTCAGACATGTCAAAGAAATGGAGTTAAGTGGGAAAGGGTGGTGCTCCACTCATGTAAAATGCCCTGGACCACACACACCATCAGCAAATGATTTATTAAAGACTACAAGATAAACACCGATAAAGTCTTCAAATAGCGAGGCCCGTGACATGTGCACAGGAGGGGAGACTCGAGATGATGAATAGGGGAGGAGGCAGGCTGCAAACACAGAAAACCTTCTCCACCTGTGGGGAGGATCCTGGCAAAAGCACTTCCAGTCTGCAAACGACGGTAATAAAATACACTTCTAACAACAAAAGCCGTTTCACACCACCTTTTCCCCTAGGCTTTGAGACATAATTCACAAGTCCTTCTACCGTCCAGATCTGAGCTTACACTGTCTATTCTCAACAGGCATCTTCACGACAGAGCGACTCCGCTCCTCTCCGCTGAGTCTCAAGTAATTCCTAACACCCAGCCACGGGGCTGGGAGATTTTGCTGATGCGACAACACACATCCTTCCCGCTCTGGTCAGCCTCTCTCCCTGGCTGAGCAGGGCCTTTCAGGGATCAGTGGCTGCACTTAACTCAATGTTCTGCTTAGCGGCTTGCTCCAACTTTGCCCTTTCTTGCAGCTTCTGTAGGGATCCCAGACGTCTCCTGGGAATTTTAGTCAACGTGGGGAGATTACACTCCAATTAAATCTTCTTCTCCTGATTTCCCCCTCCACATCCTGTCTTGTCCTTTTCCCCACCTCACACCAGTGTGCACACCCTCAGCCACACTTGTTTACTAGGCAGGTACCTAGGGAAACACACCTCTGTGTGCCTGGCTCAGTGCTGAGTCCTGGAGATAAAAAGTTTAATACACAGTGGGTGCCCTTTAATAGACTGCAGCCTATTGAGTGAGACAGATATAGAAAAAAAATTCAATGTTATTGCAGTAACTGTTGTCATCAGGGCAGGTAGAAAGTACTAGAGATAAGCAAATGTGCACTAACAAATGTAATAGCAAAAAGTCTGAATGAAAACATTTCCAAGGGGTAACAGTGATGCCTCCAAAAATCGATGTGGGGATCTGGATTGAATGAGGAAGGCTGTCAAAGAGAAGCTGAGCCTTATGTTTAATGTTTCATTTTTTAAAAAATGTGTTTAGAGATACTATTCCTATTACCATATAATGTAATTGTTAAGTGCTCTAAGTGCAATAGGGCTAGGACTAGGGTGAAATTGAGGAGGCACCTAGGATGCAAGTTGAACAGGCACAGGGCTGGGCTAGAGAAGAGGAAATGGAATTGAGGGATCAGGGGGCACTTGGGAAAGACTTCAGGACAGAGTGACAGCTGAGTTGGGCCTTGATGAGGGAACCTGAAAAGAAAGGTAAAGAGCACTAGGGAGAGAGGGTAGTTGGGGAAAAGGAAGGAAGTATGATGAAAGATTAGTAATTATGAACTGCCAGAACAGAGAATGAAGGATAGTAGAAATGAGAACAAGAAACACACACACACACACACACACACACACACACACCTACCCTACCTTACATTTCTGCCGGGGGACATTTGGATATTTATAACATCATTTGCTGGCCATACAGAATTATCAACTTAAAAAGGTCAGCCTGCTGTATTTGGCCAAACACTTAATTAACTCACTCCTAATGCCTGGGCAGGGCCAAACCAAATGATTTCTTGGGCCTTATATGGCCCATGGGCAGGACATTCCCTACCCCTGAATTATAGGATCAATTTCTATGGTTCATCGGCGATGTCAAGATCAGATTGAGTGACCAGTGGTCCCAGCCTCGTGGTCCTGGTCCAGATGCCCTCATGAAGCGTGCCATCACCTCATCATTCTAAATGATGTCTATGTCCGTTATTCTGGGTGCCACGCAGACCTCTGGTCTCTGCCTCCTCCACGCCTTCCTGAAGTTCCTTCTTTCTGGGGATCTTTGAATGAGGCTAAGTCATATGATATACAGTTTATGATATACTGTTAAGCCTGCAGACATTGTCCTGAGTGTCTCACTTATATTACCTCATCTATGTCTCACAAGATCCTAAACCTGTATGTATTGTTATTATCCCCATTGTACGATGAGGTGACTTCAGATCAAGTGATTAAGTAACTTACCCAAAACACAAAAGAAATAAGTGATTTTGTCAGGACTCAAACCCACAAGGCTGATGCCTAATGTTAGGTTAACTACTGTGCTGCCTATTGCGAATCACCTAGGCACACTGCAAGGAAAGTGCAGTCCCGGGTCAGCATCGGGTACTTGGAAGGGGAATTACCTCTGAGGTGGCTGAGGTTGAGTTCTTCCTAACACCCGTTCTCGGTATCAAATCAGAAGATTCTGCCTGCAATCTCTTTCTGTTCTCAGTCACTCATGGCCAACGGGGGCTCTTTGCTCTTCAAATAGTGTGGGAAGTGGTTTAGCATTCGTGCTTGTAGGTTAATTGCTGGGGTTTCATTTATCAAAAGCCACTAATGAGGGCACTTAGATAAGGAATAGAGAAATGAAAGTCCACTGAAGCCCGAGAATGGAGTGTGCAGCACCTGTAAGCCGCTGGGCCCACAGACCAAAGCTGTCAGTAACAACGGCTTGCCCGTCTAGAAATAAGGAAAGTTGCTTTCCTTGGGCCAACTCTGAATGTGCTCTGTGCCTACACGGGCATAACATTCTGCTGAGAGAAGCTGGAGTTGTCCTACCCACATCCCAGTAGTGGACATGGGGACACCATGACTGTCAGCAGGGAGACCCGCACCTGGAACAGGATGCTTAGGCACTGAAACCAGGGCAAGAGGTGTGGGGTCTCTGGGCCATGACAAGGGAAACACCGCCATCTGGTGGCTGCATGAAAGATGAGCTATATTCCAGCCCATTGTCTCAGGCAGGGACAAAGTTAACCTAGGCAAGAAGAAATTCATGGGGAGCACTTGGAAAACAAAGGTCAACACGCCTTTATTGATGCATAGGAGGCAAAACCTGGCCAGTCCCAGTCTGTCTGTTCTGTGTCTAAGAGATGGAGAAATGGCTGTGGTGAAAGGTGTCCTACTAAATATGGGCACCCCTGCGAACAGCAATGCATTCCTCGCTTGGCATTATGAGGGGCCTGCTCTCCACCCAAACTCAGAGATCCTTTCAGACACTGAAAGGAGACAAGATAGAGATTACAACATCTTGTAGTGGGCAGAGAAAATAACCTGATGATGCTGGTGGCAATGGCAGCAAATCAAAAGCATTTAGGACTGTCAGGCTCTCTGCAAATGTTAATAATTAATTAATAATTAATAATAATTCAACTAACCAATAATTTTAAACTAACTCTCACAGAAACCCAGAGGAAGCAAGTTGCCATTACTATGTCCATTTTATAGATGAACAAACTGAGACCCTCAGAGGCAGAAATGATAAAGAGTACTCTAGGCTAGGCCACCCGAGTAGCAAGTACTAGAGCCAGAATTTAAAATGTCTCACGTTCATAAGGTGGTGTTTCTCACAGGGTGGTCCAGAGGCCACCTGTTCTGGACATACCTGGGCTGCATGCTAAAGTACCGAATCTTTGACCCCACCCCAGACATATGGAGGCAGAGTCTCTGGGGAGGGCATGAGAACTGGTATTTTAACAAGTCTCCCAGGTGATGGGATAACCAGCACATAGGTAAAGTGGACTGACTGGTGCCCCCCAATGTTTAAGCCCTAATCCCCATTGGGATGATCTCTGGGGATGAGACCTTTGAGAAAGAATTAGGTTTAGATGAGGCCATACAGCTATGCCCCATGATGGGATTAGTGTCCTTATATGAAGAGGAAGAGACACCTGGGTTTTCTCTCTATGTTACGTGAGGACACAGCAAGAAGGTGGCTTGCTGTCTGCAGGCCATGAAGAGAGCTCTCACCAGGACCCCACCGCATTGGCACCTTGATCTTGGACTTCTAGACTCCAGATCTATGAGCAAATACATTTTTGTCTTTTAAACCACCCAGTCTACGGTACTGTGACATGGCAGCCTGACCTAAGACTAGGCTACACAGCCCCATCCCATCTCATTCAAGATGCTTAGTAGATGCCTGTTAAATTAATAAATGACCAGGATACTGCACTGCTCTGTCCCTCAGAAGAGATGCACTGAGGGCGCACACATGCAATTTCCATGATTTAGTCTCTTTTCCAACCTCCAGGTGACGCTTACTAGAGTTTGTTTTCTTCCACGCCTAAGAACAGGCCTCCTTTCTACATCCTAAGGATTCATGCGGGAGGCTTTTGCAAGCAGATGTGATAACGTGGTGTGGATGTGGGGAAATGAGAATGGTAATAGCAGCTTCACTTAGTGTAGTGCTGTGTAATTTACAAGGCTCTCAGCATACATGATTTCTTTAGATGGTGGGGATTGCCCTATGAGGTCTGGAGGCCAGATAATTATGCTATCAGTTAAACATATGATAAAGCCAAGACTGTGGGAATTAAGGAGCCTTGCTCATGGTCACCGCACTAATTACATGGAGAACTACGCCCAGCCAAAGAGGGAAGTAAGATGAACTAGCAGAAAACTGTGGGGTCACCAAGCAATGAAATTAGAAGAGTCAACATCACTTGGAAGTGGGGTTTATCTATCAGGGTACTAGAAGCAAGGACATTCCCGCCGCCCCCGCAGATCTTTCAAATGCCTTAGTGAAAAGATGACTTACCAGGTGTGGGCAAGGGACAAGATAACAAGCACAGAATGAGGGTGCTCCAGGGAGTGGCAACAGGGTGAAATCTAACATAGCCAGTGGGGAGGGAACAGTGTTACAGACTAAGGAGAGGGCAGGAGGTAAAATAAACAAGCAACAACAAGGGGGGGGGGGAGAGAGAGAGAGAGAGAGAGAGAGAGAGAGAGAGAGAGAGAGAGAGAGACTCTTTGGAGAACCGCTTCCAGGCCCAGCGACCCTACTTTCCTCCGAGTAGAGACCACTGTTTCCTAAGAAATGAGTCAACTAGTGGCCTTGGAGGGGACCATTAGAAGGGGCCTGTTTCTCAACCTCAGTCACCCTGGGAGTGGATTAATCAGACTCTTTTCCCAACATGGGGGAGGAGGGTAAGTGTATCCCCATTAAGATTGCTTACCACCCTGCCAATCTCTCCTTGATATATTCTTTCTAGTTATGCATAGCTTTCAAAGACAAGAACACAATTGTTTTTTAAGTACCTCTAAGGCAGAATTTATCACTCTCAGCACTATTGACATTTGGAGCCGAATCATTCTTTGTGATGGGGGCTATCCAGTACACGGTAGGATGTTTAGTAGCATCCATGACCTCCACACCCTAGATGCCAGTAGCACCCCACCTCAGCCCAGTGTGACATCCAGAAGTGTCCCCAGACAGTGTAAACTGTCTCTTAGGGGTCAAAGTCACTGCCCCTCCCCGTGAGAACTCCTGCTCTAAATAATTACAATTTGCTGAGTTAAATGTCTTCATTAGCAATGGAAGGACCAGGGTTGAGGCTACGTGCGGGATGATCTTAAATAAAAATACTGTCTATATTTAAATTTTTATATTTTGTTCATTCTGGATTTTTGCATTAATTTTGTTTGTTTTTTAATATCTCATTTTAAAAAATCATCTTCCTTACTGAGTGTTTGTGTCACCCCCTTAAATTGTGCACCTCAGGTGTTTGCCTCATTTGTCTCCCCCTTGTCCCAGCCCTGGGAAGGTGCCATTGGAGCCATTAACATAAGGAAGGAGAAAGTTGTTCCCTCTCTTCCACTCATTCATTCAATAGTCCTACGTGCCCTGGTATATAAATAGCTCATAGTTAGCAATGACTGTGTAATATCTCAAAGTGTGAGTCACAAGATTGACATAACACCCTCCCTAATGAGAAAGGGGCGTGAATAGCCTTGTATTGGGGGCTATGTAGGAAACATCATAGAAGGGAACCACTAAGAGCCAAGGGACCCGTTACAAGGGCAAAGCAGTCCTGGGGAGAGATGACTGTGGTTTCAATTTGTGTTATTGGTCAAGAAAAGGATTGGAAATATTGAGAAAGAATCAACAGGTATTGGTGATTAGTGGAATGTAAAAGATGAAGATGACAACGTTGTTAAAGGGAACCCCCAGCCTTCTAACTGGGTGCAGGTCATGACCAGTAATGAGCTTGGAAAGCCTGGTGAGGAGCAGGTTGGGAGGCAGGGTGCATCAGGAATCTAAAGATGAGTTGTGGGAGCAGTTAGGGGAGATGTCTGTGATACAGCCATGGAGATGCAGCCTGGGAGCCAGCAGCATTTTGATGGTCACTGGAACTGTGGGTGCATGAGGTTTCCTGGGGAGGAGTTAGAGGGTGGCAGGAAGGCCTAGGACCACACCCTAAGGAACTCAAACGTAAAAGGCAGGTGGAAGATCAACAAGGGAAGATGAAATCAGTGGGCTGAAGGTATTACGCAAAAACAGTATATTTGCATAATCTCAAAGAATCTCCCCTTGAGATAATTATTAATTACAAAGGGGGAAGGAGTAATTTTAAAGTGGAGAGACCTGGCAGACACTACTTTAACCAAACAATTAAAACTAACTTCTTGGCAATGAGACACATTGCACTGTGAGCCTGCTAGTAGGATGCACTGAGAAGTCCCAGAGTCACTTCTGCAAATTCTTGCCAAAAATGCATAACCTCAGTGGAGTCCTGAGCAAACGTCAAGAGACCCAGACTGAAGGGCAGTCTACATAATAACTGGTGCTCTTCAAATGTGCCAAGGTCGTGAAAGACATTATCTCCAGAACCAAAAGCTTTGGGTCCTAGGAGAAGAGGCTTGAGCCATGGTCCTCCAGAGAACAATTCGGATTTGCGTCTCATAAAGTGAAGATAGCATCGTTTCGGAGACTGATCCTGATTCCAGAATAGGCAAAGAACCCTGAGTAGCCAACGAGAAAAATTTGTGGTTAATGGATCCATTTATTACGTCCAGCTTACTTAGTACAGGCCACCATATAGCCTTTGAAAGATACACAAAAATGATGTTAGATCTTACCAGAGGTGCGGGCATTGGACAGCCAGTCGTGACCCATAAAAGGATGCTAGCCTGTTTCTTTCAATTCGGGGTGGGAGGGGGAGCAGAAGACAGCTGCCTTTTAAAACTACCTGTTGTATTTTTGTTCTTTTCCAATATAACATAAAGGAGTCCTTTTCTTATACAAAAAGACATCTGCAGTGAGACTACAAGAGTGAATCATTGCCAAGTCCAAATTACCCATTCATTTCTTCACTCCAGATGTTCGAAGGGTGGCCAAGGAGTGTGGTGGCTAAAGGTACAGCCTATTCATAGAAGGGCATGCCCCAATGTGCAAGCATTTCTCAAACCTCCCCTCATGTCACATATACTAGCAACTCTTTAGCCAAAACCAATCTCACGTTCAAACTCAAATTCAAGGGAGCAGGAAAGTACATTTCAGCCACCATGAGGCCTTGGCAAGGATATGGATATAAAATACCACGGTAGACTGTGCAGTAAGACCACACATGGCTACTGAGCACTGGAAATGTGGCCGGTTCGAACTGAGATGTGCTCTAAGTGTAAAATATACATTGAACTTTGAAGACTTAGCCCCCAAAATGTAAATATCTCAACAAGGTTTACACTATTCTTTGAAATGATAATATTTTGGATATGTTGGGTAAAATTAAATATATTATTAATTTAAAAAAATACTAGTGCAGAGTATTGAAAAATCGGGACCAGACATATACTATAACATATTAAGGTATACTAGATGTCACTATAAAAACAAGGGGGGAAATGACTATTGATCAATAGTAGCTAACACAAAAACACATTTTCTATTTGGGGGCAGGAACCAGTTTTATATGGACCAACCCAAACACTGGCATTTGGATTTGTGGTTTCTCCTATAGAAGTGAGGTGAAGGTTGATCATGGAGGTTTCAAGAGAGAAAGGAATCTCACATAACTGCATTTTCAAAATTCCACTCAGACATAAAATGAGAGGTCTAACCTAGAAGGTTCTCTGGAGTCGCTTCCAACTCTCCTTGGCATGGTGCCCAGTGTGCGCCAGACACGGAGGAAGCCATTAAGCTGCCCCTTGGTTGTAACGGTCATAACATGCTGATGGTTGCATTGGCCCCTAGTTGGTGCCCTCAGCAGCTGGCATGGCATGATGGAAAGAGCAGGAGGAACCAGGCAAGCTGGGTACATTTCAGCTGGACTGCTGACCACTGGGTGAGTCCTTCACCTCTCTGCCTCTGAAGTGAGGCAGCTCTAGATGATGTTTACATCCCTCTCATTCTGAGAGCCCATGGTTTTATGACTACTTGGCTACATCACAGGATATGCAGTGCTCAGGTGGCGAGGTGGCCAAGGTAACAAGCATAATCATCAGGAAGCAGTGAGAACTGTGCTGATGGGCACAAAGAGTGAGTTGACTGTGATATGTGGCTGAGCTGTAGGGCTCCACGTGCCTCCAAATGGGCCCTTGTCAACCAGGCCTAAGGTTCCATCTTTAGGCTAAGATGTGGTCTCCAGAGCAAGACGGGTCCTAGAAGAGCTTCCAACTCTGAACCCCACTCTTTCTTGAATCTCGTGATGCCCCAGAGAGACCTGGTTTCTACAGTTCTCTCTTCCCACAAAGACTGCAACAGCCACTTTCTCTATCAGCCCAGCAGATAGGGGGGAAAAATACATGCAATAAAAGCAATTTTTATACAGAAATTATTTTGAGGCGACGATGAAAGTCCCTTTAGCAGGAGCCACAATTTTCTTAAATAATCGTTCCCGTAATTGGCTACTTGTGGGAACAACTAATTGTGCATGTAATCATTTGCCTGTATAGCTCAGCATCAACCAGTAATTAAAGACAGAGCCGTCCTTGCTAAAATTGGCTCCAGAAATAATAGTAATATTTCCAAGTGTCCAATGTCTCCCTGCCAAGGAACTTTAAGCCCTGTTCAAATGAGTTTGTTATTTTTAAAAACATCTTACAAAGGGGAAACCTGCATCCTTGCCCAAAGCCAACACACAGTCAGAGAAAAATGCTTCTGGAATAATCCTCTACTTGCACTTATTCCGCAGCATATGTTGTGTATTTAGCATCCTCTTTGTGCTGGATCAGACCCTTCCTTGAACTAGTATCTCCTTGATCTTCTGGGCCTTTCTCTTTGCACAGCCTCTCAGAGGAAGATAGAAAAAAAATTGTCTGACTTTGCAGAAGACCCACTTCCATTAACTTCCTCCAGACCATGGATAGCTTCCTGACCAAGGTACTCCATCCACAACACCTCCCCAACCCCACCCATCACAGGGCCATCACATCTGGGAGTGGCTGTTATCTCCCATATGGAAGTTCACAGAGACCTCTTAGCTGGTCCTCCTGGTGTCACACTTGTGCCTCTTCAATCCAATTTCCTGCCCCAAGAAAGCAAGCAATGGTCTTACATTCAAAATCATGTTGCTCCCTAGATGGTGGGTTAAATTACATCAAAATTCAACAACAGAAAGGCAAGTATCACATGATCTCACTCTTATGTGGCATCTAAAGAACAAAATAAACTGATGAACAAAATAGTTCCGGAGACATAGAAGCACAGAACAGACTGTCGAATCTCAGAGGGAAGGCGGGGATGACTGGGTGGGAAGAGATTAACCCAAGAACTTGTATGCATGTATGTATAACCCATGGACACAGATAATAGTGTGGTGAAGGCCTGGGACAGGGAGTGGGGCAGGGTAGCAGGGGTCAATGGAGAATAAAAGGAGACGTCTGTAATACTTTCAACAATAAAGATTTTTTTTTTAAATATTAACAACAAAAAAGAATATGTTCATGTCCTAATCCCCTGTGTCTATAAATGAGACCTTATTTGGAAATAAGGATATCTGCAGATATAATTCAGGATCTCAAGATGAGATCACCCTGGATTTAGGATGGGCCCTCAATTCAATCACTTGTGCCCTGATAAGAGAGGGAGAGGGAGATATGACCCACAGACACAGAGAAGATGGCCATGTGGAGAGAGGCAGAGACTGGAGTGATGAGGCCACCAGCCAAGAAGCACATGGAGCCACCAGGAGCTGCAAGAAGCAGGAAGGACTCTCCCCTAGAGCCTTCAGAGGGAGCTGGGCCTGCTGACACCTTGAATTCGGATTTCTGGCCTCTAGAATTGTGACAAAATGAATTTCTGTTGTTTGAAGCCATAAAGTGTGTGGTAATTTTTTGTAACAGCCCTAGAACCCTACTTAGAATCTTTCCGTGGCTTCCGTTCACACTTTGAATAGAGTCCAGCCTTCTGATCTGGCCCCTGATAACAGCCCCAGCCTCCATTCATGCCTTACCCAACCTTGCTACACCACTCATAACTATAACCTTGGCCTTCTTCCTGTGTGTGGAGCACCCCAAACTCCTACCTCAGGGCTTGTGTATGTACTGTCTTCCCACCCCCATGCCCACCCCCACCAGCAACAACTACACTTCCCTTAGTTGCTCCACCTCCTCCTCAGGCTCCAGCATAGGTCCTCTCTGCCCACCTTATCTCAGAGGTAAACTGAGGTGTGTGTGTGTGTGTGTGTGTGTGTGTGTGTGTGTGTGTGTGTGTATCCTGTTTCTCTGGAGAACCATTCCCCAACTAGATACTATCAAGATTTAATAATTTGCATAGACTGCAGGGATGAACAAAGGCAAAAGGGCCATGTTTCCTCTCTCCTTTCTAATTCAGCTTTTTTGGGGATGGTGTATGGAATGGAGGCTACAGCAACATCTTCCCCTTCCATAACTAAAAGGCCTCTAAAAAAAAATACTGAAGAGAGCCCCAGCTTGTTCAGATGGGAGTTGTTTCTACACCTCCAGGGAGGGCGATAAAGGAGTTGGTGGTAATGGGAACACCAGGAGTAACAGCAGCAATAGCAGGAGGGAGAGCTGGCTGTCCTGGTACCACTGACTGGTTGGTAGAGGCCAGCACATCTTCCTGATGAGGAGAACCCACTCCGGAGAGCTGGGGTGCAAAGGTTAATCTTGAAACCCTTCTCTTCCAGGTTCCCACTTTTTTAAGCAGGAGACACTAACAAAGGACCC
The DNA here is from genome assembly GCF_963455305.1 of Plecotus auritus. Taxonomy (NCBI): domain Eukaryota; kingdom Metazoa; phylum Chordata; class Mammalia; order Chiroptera; family Vespertilionidae; genus Plecotus; species Plecotus auritus. Next base: position 37,563,562 of record NC_137785.1, on the reverse strand, counting down.
AGTGAGCACCAGGCCCCACCTTAGGTACTAGAGGCTTTGTCCCTGCCCTGGAAAAGTTTGAGTTGCTCTGTGGACAACACAGGGACAGAGACCATTACAAGCCAATATACACATGGTCTCTCCAGGGAGTCCCAGAGGACCAAGGATTCAGAGGATGGAGCCCTGCTAATTCCACCAGCATTTCTGCTCCCCTCCCTCCCACCCTCCAACCTCCAAGACTCCGTCCCCACACCAAACAAGCTGATCTGGTTTCTAGGTAAGACCTTAGGATTTTATCCTAGAGTGATATGAAATCCTTGGAGGGTTTTTAATTGATTGGATTTGTATTATGAAATTCTTATCATGGCCTTTATGGTCCTTGATCTGCCTAACCTCTAGCTTCTACACACAACCTGTATCCCCTCACTCTGTTCTCTAAGCCACTTGAACCTTCCCTCTACCCCTTGAATGAGTCACACTCCCTTCTTCCACCGGACCTTTGCATGTACCAGTCTCTCCCCCTCATCCAAATCAGTCTTTCCTTGTTATTTTTTGTTTTTCCCTCCAGATAGAACCTGGTGTGGAGGCTATTAAAGCCACAGAAACTTGTATTTGAAATATTTAGTTTATTCTTATTCTAAACACTCTCTAGTGCTGTACTGAGTTTAAATATTATCAGAACTCTCAAAGTTTGGTAAAAGGACACAAAGTTTTAAAACAAGGGCTGTGAAACTTTTTCTGTAAGAAGGGTCAGATATATATCCTATATAATAAAAGCCTAATATGCTGTTTGGTTGTCCGTTCAACCAATCAAAGCATAATATGCTAATGATATGCTAAGGCCGCTCAACTGCACACTATGACATACACTGACCACCAGGGGGCAGACAGTCAACCGGTCAACCAGTTGCTATGACGTGCACTGACCACCAGGGGGCAGACGCTCCGACTGGTAGGTTAGCTTGCTGCTGGGTCCAGCTGATTGGGACTGAGCAAGACAGGTCGGACATGCCCTGAAGCCCTCCTGTGGTCCCTCCCTGGCTGGCCAACCTCCCGTATCCCTCCCCAGCCCCAATCATGTACCAGTGGGGTCCCTCAGCGTGTGCTGCCCCATCTTGCAATCCAGGACCCCTCAGGGGATGTCGGAGAGCCGGTTTCAGCCCGATCCCACAGGCCAGGCCGAGGGACCCCACTGGTGCACGAATTCGTGCACCGGCCTCTAGAGTATATGTGTGTATGTGTGTGTGTGTGTGTGTGTGTGTGTGTGTGTGTGTATGCACAAATGCCTTTGTAGTGTGACACAGTCATGGACGATATAAACACAAATGGGCATGACTGTGTTGCAATAAAACTTTATTTACAGAAATAGGCAGTGGGCCAGAGGTTGCTGACTACTGTTTTAGAAGAAAACCCTTTAAATATCTAATGTAGTTAACCTGAGCTTTGCTTTCTCTCTATTCAAGCCAGCTGTCAAGTCAGTAAGCTGGCAAACAGCTCCAGGACAAGGGTAAAATGTAAGTCAGCAGCTGTGTTCTGAATTGAGCCCTCTAAGAAGAAAGTTTCAAAAGAAAACCTTGCAAGAAGAAGGTTTTCCTCCCATTAAAAGTTAATATTTTCAATGATTTTCCCTTAAGTAAATAGGTAATCTTTGGAGCCAGCTAATCCTTAATAAATTAGAATCTTTACACCACGCTGAACTGAGGGAGCATCCATGTTCCCACATCCCCTCAACCGGAGCCTCTTTAAAGACCCATTGATTACTGCCAAGCCTCCATTGGTGGGATTAATTAATTTATGAACTTGTCATTACAATTCATTGATTAAAACGTCCTTTCTTAAAGATTTAATTATGCCCAAAGATAAAATATCTGCTAATTATTGTCCTTTATCTAATTGAAGTTTTGTATTACAAATAAAGTTCAAAGGTTTAAGACAGTTGCCCTTTCAAACAGTTGGGCAAAGATGAGGATTTAATTAGAGGCGAAACACCATTCTCTCTGATCTATTCTAATGAGAGAGAGACATCAGGCTGGATAAGATGTCTGGTCAGAATGGAAAGACCTGAAAAATCTGTCAGCCTTCTTGTCACAAAATGGCTTTTAACAAACAGCTTCAGTCACATGCGTTGTCAAAATAGTTTGGCTTGCTGGCACAAGCAGAGTTATCCATTGTGTCAAGAGCAGGAATTCTGCCAACCAAAATTACACTGTGTATTTAATTTTTCTTAAAAATACTGATGCATGAAAAAGTCTACAAAGAATTTTTTTCTCCTAAGATATTATAATAGGAAATCAAAGTTTTTTAGCCCAGCCAGCGTAGCTCATTGGTTGAGCATTGACCTATGAACCAGGAGGTCACAGTTTAATTCCAGGTCAGAGTACATGCCCTGGCACATGCACAATCCCCAGTAGGGGGCGTGCAGGAGGCAGCCGATCAATGATTCTCTCTCTCTTCCTCTCCTAAATCAATTTAAAAATATATTTTAAAAAAAAGTTGTTCAGTAAACGAACCACTGAGGGGCGGGGAAGCCAATTGGAAGGTATAAGCAACCTGAAGTCAGGGAATTCTGGATTCCAATCTAGATAGAGGATTAGTGGAGCCCTCCTTTCCCCAGAATTGTGTCTCCACTGGAGGAGCTTGCAGACTCTCTCTTGCTCTGTCCACAGACAGGTGCTCAAATCTGCAGGAGCTTGTTGGTCTGTGTTCAATGATTAAGTAAAACCAATCTATTTAAAGCACTAGATTGTGTTTCTTGTAATAATGTAAATTAAATATTTTACATATAAGGTTCTGTGACTTTAATAGCCTCTAAATCAGGTTCCTGACATCTACCTGGGAAGAAAACAAGGGAAGACTGATTTGGATGAGGGGGAGGAACTAGCACATGCAAAGGTCCTGTGGCAGAATGGAACGTGGCTCATTTAAGGGATGGAAGAAAGGTCCAAGTAGCTTGGAGAGCAGAGTGAGGGGGTATAGGTTGTGTATAGAAACCAGAGGTTAGGCAGATATATGGCTGTAAAGGCCATGATAAGACTTTCATACTGTAAATCCAATCAGGCTCCTTTCAACTTAAGATCCTTCAGGAACTTCACTCCAGGATTTCCTTGCCCTCTCTCTCTTATCAATGTGGCCCAGAAAACTGTTCTTCAATCCCTAAGTTTTCCTTGACTGGGCTCTCCCAAAATATTAACTCACTAGAGGCCTGGTGCACAAATTTGTGCACCGGTGGGGTCCGGCCAGCCTGGCCCGATCTGGGCCAATTGGGCCGGGCCAGCTGGGGGGAAGGGCTGCGGGTGGTTGGCCCAGCTGGCCCCAGCCCCTGGTCAGACTCCTGGTTGAACTCCCAGTCGAACTCCCGGTCAAGGGGACAATTTGTATATTAGCCTTTTATTATATAGGATAAGGAGAACAAGGTATCAACAAGCTCCATTCACCATAAATAATCACATTTTCCCATCAGATTTACAACATTAAAGGTGATATTTTCATATTCATATCTTTCACTCCTATGTCTATCAATTTGTGAAAGCAAGGAAATGTTATTTATGATCCTGCTAAAAAATCCCACCATTTTAACAGCTGTGTGACTTTAGATGTTGTCAGACTCTCTCTGAATTCCAGGTTCCACAGCTGTTACAGTGAGGATAGTAGAATAACTTCCTTGATAGGCTTGTTGGAAGAATTACAGAGCTGGCACCCAGTAAGTGCTCAATGCACAATGACTGTTAATAGCAGGGCCCATCAACCAGGGGAACAAAAAGAACAATGTAAGGTCCCTGACTCAAGAAGTACACAGTGTTATTTCCACATTCGGAATGTTTTTATACTGATAATTCCATCAAAATCTGCCCTTAAGAGGACACAGGAAGCAGGTGACATTGAGTATCAAACAGTTCATGCTTCACCTCTGCTCCTTTTCAAACAGAATCCACTTGCACAGCAGTGGCCCTCTGCCACTGTCTCCTGAGACTGGAATAAAATAGAGGCTCTGGGTAAGGAAGACCCCTGTGCACTCAAAGGAGAACCTATTGGGTATCAAGTCACAAAGGTAAGTTTTTGTTTAGGGAAGTGTGGAGAGGGTGGGGAGAGGATGAAGAGAAGAACTAAAGCCATTCAAAATGGGTACAAATGGAAGCTTATTCAGGAGAGAGAGGGAGATGAATGGGGTGAAGGGGCATGACTTCCTATCCTATGAAGAACAAGGAATCAGAGCCAAGAAGAGAAGACTGAGCCCTAGCTGGTTTGGCTCAGTGGATAGAGCATTGGCCTGCAAACTGAAGGGTTCCAGGTTCAATTTCGGTCAAGGGCACATGCCCGAGGTTGCTGGCTCGATCCCCAGTAGGGGGCGTGCGGGAGGCAGCTGATCAATGATTCTCTCTCATCATTGATGTTTCTATCTCTCTCTCCCTCTCCTTCCCTCTCTGAAATCAATAAAAACATTTTTTAAAAAAAAAAGAAAAAGAAGAGAAGACTGAGATAGGAGATATGACACATGCAGCACCTTTAAATCGCCATAGCAAGTAGCAGGGGCCAAATACATTCTTTGCTATAATAATGTGCAGACAGCATCATAATCATGGCTGACTTTTATTGAGCTCTTACTATGCACTCCATGTGCCTTAGCTCATTTAACATTCCTAACAACTGTTTGAGATACCTTCTATTTTATCATATAGGATGAAACTGAGGGTCAGAGAGGTTAACCCTTTTTCCCAAAGTCACACAGCAGATGGGTGGGGGAGCCAAGATTCTAGTTTCAGCCTGACTCCAGATCCCCACGTTCTAAAGCAGATTCTGGGTTATTTCATGAAGAAATATCTAATACATAAATCAGTGGCTTTCTGACATAGGGAGTTCCCAGTTCCTGTCAAATACAAGCTGGACCACCCAAGGGGTGAGATGGCTATAAATGGCACTGAATAAAATGAGGTGAAGTTTTCCAAAATCACAGCTAAATTCTCTTCCTACCCTGAGAGTCCATGACTCTAGAAGCATTCCACATTTCTTCCCCAGAAAACCTTAGGATTTCACTATTAAAGGTGAAGCTCAGGGAATAGAATCCCCTAAAAGAAAATATCAACAAGAGCAGCATGTCAATCTCTAGGCAATGAGATTAAATACTTTCATATGGAGAAATACTATTCAGCCATCAAAAATAATGTTGCAGGCTTGATCCCCAGTAGGGGGCGTGCAGGAGGCAGCTGATCAATGATTCTCTTTCATTATTGATGTTTCTAGCTCTCTCTCCCTCTCCCTTCCTCTCTGAAATCAATAAAAATATAAATATAAAAATTAACGTTGCAGATACATGAAAAGGTGTCTTCAATATTGAGAGAGATTATGACACAAATATTATATATAGCATTTATAATACATGTTTTATTTATATACTCACACATATATGAGAGAAGATGAAGAAAGGGGGAAGGAGGAAAAGAGGAAGAATCTAAATCAAGTTTATAATGGTGATTTATCTCTATATCCTATATAATAAAACGTTAATATGCAAATCGACCGAATGGTGAATGACTGGTCGCTATGACGCAAACTGACCACCAGGGGGCAGACGCTCAATGCAGGAGAGCTGCCCCCTGGTTGTCAGTGTGCTCCCACAGCGGGAGGGCTGCTCACGGCTGGCAAGCACAGTGGTGTGGCTGGAGCCTCTCCCACCTCTGAGGCAGCGCTAAGGACCCCTCAGGGGATGTCTGACTGCTGGCTTAGGCCCACTAAGCCGGCAATCAGACATCCCCTGAGGGGTCCCAGACTGCAAGGGCTGGGCTGAAGGACCCTTCCCCCAAGTGCATAAATGTCATGCACCTGGCCTCTAGTAATAGAATATTTGGGGGGATTGCTTATCTATATCTTCTTTATTTTCATTATCTAAATTTTCTGATTTTCTATAATTACCATGTACTAATTTACTAAAAAGAAAAAAAAAAAAAAACATGGATTTCAAGCTAGGTAATTTCTTATGCCAAGAATACAAAACAAGCTAGATTTGGAGTCTATTTTACGTAGTTCAATCACTGAGCCACCACACTGTGCACCACTTCTGGTTTGTTTTTTTCTTTGCACTTTACAAACCACCCTAAGGACACACTTCTTTATTAGTGACCTCTGCCCAGAGCCCTCCATGAGGGTGGGTGCTTCTCCAATCCCCGCTCTCCCAAAATGAGAGATGCCTGGGTTCAGACACCCCCTCCTCAAGTCCAATCCTTGTGCACAGCAGATCCTTTCCCCAGATGGTAAAGAACCCTGGCCTCTCTGAGCCACTCCCTGAGCAGCCGAGAGAACCCTCAGCCGTGCTGCTCCACCCAGCCCACACCTTTGCAGTTGTCTTCCTTGTTGCTGCCCAAAGCTGTGCCTCCTCTTTGTTTGACTTTGTTAGGTTGTTGAATTGTTGTTTTTTTGTTTTTAATTTGTCTATTTGCTTTACTTTTGTGTCTTAACTCTGAATATAACGCTACCCTACCTGAAAGAGATGGAAAGGTTTCCCTTCTTTGCCCACAATGGATGTTTGAGAGGAAAACCCTAACTAAGTCATGGGTGGAGAGAGGCAACATTAAGGATTAGAATAGAACTGTGGGTCAAGCAGGAGAGAAAGCTCCCCCCCACCCCCCACCCCATCCCCCGCCACACACACACCAGAGGCAACACAGAGCCCACCACGCAGGCTGGCTCCGGTGCTTGCTCCAGCTGCCAGGGCTGGTGATCAGATTGGGAATGAGTTTCCTGCCGCCCCAAGTATGGCTATTCCCTGGGCTGTTGTGCTGGGACACCGGACCTAAGAGGCTCTCAGAATGCTCTGACCAGAGAGGATCCCTGGACTCAATTCTGAAAGTCTGTAGAAGCATGACAGGAGGCCAGTCTGCTGGCATCTATTCGCAAGGCTCTCCTGCCCTCAACCCTACATGGCCCTGGCTGCACCTCCACACTGGCGGGGCAGAGCCCTCTAGAGCAGGAGCAGTCAATAGCTAAAGACAACCTGGAAGAAGGATGGCTGAACGACCCTTTGCCCTGCCCTGTAGGATGTCCTTCTAGAACCTTCTTGACCTCAAAGATCAGTGCCCACATGATCTTTTCCATCTGCAGACCACAACTTCCAGAAGCACAGCAGATGTGCCGGGCTGTTTCACATCTCAAAACTGTCACACGTGTTGGGTCTATATTTTTAACCTACTGAGAAAATAACTTGATATTTGTTATGAATTTAAGAAACAACCTTATTAATGGCATCAAGCTATTGAGCAGCATTCACTGACTGTCGATTTACATTATGTAATGGAAGGTGAAGCCGATTTCCCTGTGTCACACGTGTAACAATTGAATTATCAGCAGATGGAAAGTTGTTCTGAGCTGTAACAAGGTCCTATAAGGTGCTAATTAACTTGGCACCTTTCTAAAGAAAGAACTTCTGTCACATTTTGATAAGAAATGTTGCTACTAGGGGATACTTATTGGTCCTCAGTAGCACATTTTGGATTTATTTGAGAGATATTTCCTTGTTGTTAGTTCCCGAGAAGAATGATAATGTCATAAACTTACTGATTCTCCCATCTGGTCCAAAATCCATACTGCAATAAACCCTATTGATTCTAAAATAGAAGAAATCACCTTTGCCCTATCTGTTGTGGCTCTGTTGCCCTATCTGTTGTGGCTCTGTTGATTGGGCATTGCCCATGCACCAAAAGGTTATGGGTTCAATTCCTGATCTGGGCACATGACCAGGTTTCAGGCTCAATATCCGGTCAGGGGTGTGCAGGAAGCAGCCAATTGATGTTTCACTCTCACATCAATGTCTCTCTCTCTCTCTCAAATCAATAAACAGCCTCAGGTGAGGATTAAAAAAAAAAGAAGCCAAGAAAGGTCTGTGGGCTACTGAAGTGACAGTGCAGGCCAGTGTGGGGAAAGAAATTTCAGCTACAGAAAGGAGGCACAATTGCAAACAATGTGAGCAATTGATGAATTTGGGGTAATAACTTGGCTTTGGATCATCTTCCATTTCAGCTTGCAAAGACAGAGAAAGAAATGACACAGCCTTCCAGCGGGGTAAGGGGGTATTAACCTTCTAATTTTGTAGATGGAAAAACTAAGGTTCAGAAAGGTGAAATCCCTTCCCAAACCCATGAAATTTTTAAGAAATAGAGCAGGTATTCAAAATCAAGTTGGTTTGCTCCACAGCCACCCTCTTTCTACATTCAGGATTCCAGAAACACTGATTCTTAAGGATAAAAAGAAGAAATAAACACTCTTTCCAGGCATTGGTAAAGAAAGAATAACTTCATGAAATCAGCTTAAAATAAGTACAACTCTTACATGAAGAGAAGTGGACACGGGTGGTGAATTACTATGCTTAAAATTGGCCTTTTATTCAAATATGATTGAAAGGGGTCAGCAGGACAAAACAATTGGTCTCCTTTTGAACTAAAGTTTGAGGAGGGGAAAGAATCCTTCTGGTAGATAGTAGAGATTATAAAATTCAGCATTTCATGAAGTAAAGTTAATTGCTGATTCACCCTAAAGGAAGAGTAAGAACTGGAAGACAGCAAAGCACACCTCATGGTCACTTGGGTCAAGATTGGTTCTTTTTTATATATTTTATTTTACTTTTCCCATCACAATTTATCCCATATGCCTACTTTCACCTCCACCCACTCCCCTTTCCCACCCCCAAAAACCACACTGTAGTCCATGCCCATGAGTTCTTTTTCTTCCTTTTTTGCACAATCCCTCCACCTTCCCCAATACCTTCCCACCCCCACCAGAGCTGTCTGCCTGCTCTCTATCTATAAGTCTGTCTCTATTTTGCTTGGTAGTTCAGTGTGTTCATTAAATTCCACAAATGTGTGAAATCATATGGTATTTTATCTCTGACTGCTTTATTTCACTGAGCATAATGTTCTCTATGCCTATCCATGCTGTTACAAAGGGTAAGATTTCCTTCTTTTTTACAGCCAAGTAGTATTCCATTATGCAAATGTACTACAGCTTTTTTATCCACTCACCTACTGATCCAAATCTTGGCTATTGTAAATAATGCTGTAATGAACATAGGGGTGTATATATGCTTTCAAAATTAGTGTTTCAGTTTTCTTGAAATAAATTCCCGGAAGTGGAATCACTGGGTCATAAGGCAGTTCCATTTTTATTTTACTAAATACATACTGCTTTTAACAGTGGCTGCACCAATCTGCATTTCCACCAACAGTGCACAAGGGTTTCATTTTCTCCACACCCTTGCCAATACAACCTACTTTATGGGAAATGGCCAACAAACATATAAAAAGATGCTCAATGTCACTAATCATCAGAGAAATGCAAAATAAAAACACGAGATATCACCTCACACCTGTCAGGATAACTATCATTAATAAATCAACAAACAACAAGTGTTGGTGAGGATATAGAGAAAAGCTTGGTTCTCATTGTAAAATGAGAAGTCTGAGATATTCTTCCTCCCAAATGAAATGAGTATCTAACAAAAGATGTTTCTAGAAGTCACTTATTAAGCAATAACAGAAAAGTAGATCATCTTCCCCTAAAAAGCCAAGGAGTCCAGTATTCCTGAATACATCCTATAGAAAACAGGTCAATCAAAATAATACATCAACTCCCCTCTCTCTCCTTGCACACACAGAGAAAAGGCCCTGTAAAGATATAGGGATGGCGGCAGAGTAAGTGGATTCTACACTGACATGCTCCCAGGACCAATCTGGAATTACAACTAAAATACAGAAAAACTATCCTGAATAATCAACTGAAGACTAGCTTGAGAGAACCCTGATAACTGAGGATGGAAAATGGAGACCACATAGAAATTGGCAGGAAGTGCAGAGGTGCAAAAGGACTGGCCAGGCACCCACAGACAGAAACTGAAGTTATGAAGGGATATCTCAGCTGTGGTGGGTTCCCACTGAGAACTCTGGGATCTAAACCCCAAGCTGGGCTCCCAGCCCAGAGCACCAGAACTGAGAAAGGTGCCCACATAACATCTGGCTGTGAAAGGCAGCAGGGTTGCTGTCTGCCAGAAAGAGACAGGTAGAAAGGCAGGCACCCTTTTAAAGGACCAATGCACATAATTTCGTGTACAGCCACTCACCTTGGGCTCTGGCAGAGGGAGGGCAGAGTGGACTGGAGCTGTGTGAGCAGAAGCCAGTATTGGGGGCTCTGAGGTTAGGCCTCGGAAGGCAGACACCCGGGTTTACCGTGCTGAGTCATTCCCTCACACTGTGGAGAACATCTTTGTCCATGTACTTTTGCTATTCAGGTGGTTTTTGCCTAGGGAAGAAGCTATTGCCCCACCCTATTGGAAAACCCCCAGGCTCTACCCTGTGGAATTTCAGAGGCCCATTGGGAGACTGAGAATAACAATCAGCCCGGAGACAGAAGCAATTGCCCCACCCTGTTGGAAAACCTCTTGCCCCACCCTGTGGTCAGTAGCCTGAGGCTAATCAAGGCTGAGTGTCAATGGAAATGAAGGCAGAGGTGGGTCTCTGGAAGCTTTCAGTCTTTGCCTGATCTACTTCACAGCCTGGGGCTAGGAAAAGCAGACCATGGTGCACATCTTGATCCTTTCCAAAGGCACCCAGCCCCAGCAGAGAGAGCCAGAAGCTATGGATTGCTGATAGCTCCATACAGGGTACACAGGACCAATCAGAAACAACATCCTGCTCTAGAGAATGTGAGGCATAGCAGATCTACCTAGTACACAGTCACAAACCCAAACAGGCAGCCAAAATGGGGAGACAAAAAAGCAAGCCCCAAAGGAAAGAATGAGAAAATTCTCCAGAAGAAGAACTAAATAAAAAGGAGAAAAGAAATTTATCAGACACAGAGGTCAGAATAATAATGGCAAAGATGCTCAACAGCATCAGAAAACAGAGTAACTACGAAGAATGACATAGCACTAATAAAGAACAGTGGGAAGAATGCACAGCAGATTAGGAGAAGCCGAGGATCAGATCAGTGAATTAAGAGACAGGTTAGAAAAAAATCACTCAATCAGAGAACCAAAAAGAAGAAACCAACTAAAATAATATATCAAAACTACATACTATATTCTCCCTTTTGAAGAATAGAAGCATATTAAAGGCTCTGACAAGTCCTGCAATAGAGACATATTTAATTTAGAGTATTTCATCTAAAACATGAACTACCCAAACTTATTTCATCACAAAGCCATTTTTTATAACAGTTACTATTATCCCATGAAACCACAGTTCCTGGGAACATCTTTCATAAGGGACAGGGGTATACTGGTGGGACTGCTGAAAAGTTATATACAAAATCTAGACTGTAATCAAAAGATTAGGAATGGGTATTAAAGTCCTTTGGCCCCAGATGCTACATCCAAGTCAACCACCAACCCAAAGTTAGGTTGTAATCCAAGTTAATTTCATAAATAGACAATAAATAGTATCTAGGTCAGTATCAAGAGGATGGGCTTGATTCTGTTACAGTATTCAGGAACAACTATTTGAAGGGAATAGGATTTGAAATGGGCATTAAAAGTCAGGTAAATCTAGATGGTAGGGGAGAGGAGGAGACAGGGCTTGTTTCAAACAAAATGTTTCTGGCTTTACTATCACCACATAAGCCATGTAGAGTATTCATTTTAATTATTAACTATATTAAATTCAGTGTGTGTATTTTATAAAATGGCATAGCTTACCCTAACAGGTTTGGCTCAGTGGATAGCACATCAGCCTTCGGACTGAAGGGTCCCAGGTTCGATTCCAGTCAAGGGCACATGCCGGGGTTGTGGGCTCAAGCCCCAGAAGGTAGTATGCAGGAGGCAGCCAATCAATGATTCTCTCCCATCATTGATGTTTCTATCTCTCTCTCCCTCTCACTTCCTCTCTGAAATCAATAAAAATATATTTAAAAAAATAAAATGGCATAGCTCAGGTGAAAACAATTCCATTCCTCATAGCAATTATTCAGAAACACCTTATTTTTCGGTCATTCTAAATAAACAAGAGCAGACAGTAAATGCGATTGACTTCTCCCAACTTTTGTGAGTATGCCCTAATACAGTGGTCGGCAAACTGCGGCTCACGAGCCACATGTGGCTCTTTGGCCCCTTGAGTTTTTAGCAAAGGCCAGCTTAGGAGTACCCTAATTAAGTTAATAACAATGTACCTACCTATATAGTTTAAGTTTAAAAAATTTGGCTCTCAAAAGAAATTTCAATCGTTGTACTGTTGATATTTGGCTCTGTTGACTAATGAGTTTGCCGATCACGGCCCTAATAGATTAAATAGAACTTCTTATTAAAATAAAGGTATGATTTCTGTCATTTCTTCTGTGTCTACTACAATTGTAACTTCATCCTAGAAGCATGTTAAGTGGGTCTTATGAGCTAGTATTTTCCAAATTTATTATTGCTTTGTGGATTTTACTCAGAAAGTCATGCTCTTCTGGGTACTCTTTCCAAGTTAATTTTGGCCACTGCACAGCAGTATTTTCCCAACTGAAGAGCCTGGACGAATGACAATGCCCATTGTAGTTATTTTGTATTATTTTCCTTAGAAAATTTCTCCCTGAGCCTTTGTTCATATGTTCCTTCTGCCTGAAAAATCTTACCCACCTCAGTCACCAGCTTCATTTCACTGATACCAGGTAAATTCCCATTCATCCATTAAGACTCAGATGAGGCATATACTCCAGAAATCCTTGTACTTGCAGACAACAGAAGTCTACTTGAACTAGCTTAGAGGGGGTGAGAGTGGGGGGAGTAATTCACTGAGTCATGTTACAGGAAGTACAGAACTAAATCCTAGCTGAGGCAAGGTTGGATCCAGGAGCTTGAATGATATCATTAGAGCTCTGTCTTTCCCTCCTTCCCTTGGGTCTGCTTTCCTCTGTTCTTTGGTCTCATTCTTGATGCCCAGCAGTTCAAGAGACTGTCATCACTATAACAGGATAGCAGCACTCTAAAATTTAAGGGTGCATTTACTAATTTGTATATAAATCTTTGCAGCCAAATTCTAATTACCTTAGATTGATGTGTGTGTGTGTGGGGGGGGGGGGTCAGCTGTTTTAATATATGTTCTATTCATAGGTAGACTTTCCCCATTGATAGGAAAGATAACCAGTGGCCTTCCTAAATTTATACCCCATCAGATTAGAACGTTAACAAAATGAGTCTCTGCCAATGGTTGTATCATAAAATTCCTAGGGGAGACACTTATTTGTCTGGGTCACACAGCACAGTTTGCTGAGTCAGTCCCACTCAGAATATGCAGGATTTCTTCTTAACAAAAAAGAGGTCCATTACCTGCAGAGGGAGAAGGGATACCAGAAAGATAAAAAAACAACAGTTGTCCTTGCCACTTGTCCTGAGCCTTCTGGCTGGATGGAAAGCATCTTTCTCCAGCTCTCACTGAATCCTAGGCAAATCTCCATTGATACAATTAACATAAAACATAACTGTTGCACGTGTATATGTAGCACTAAATGGCTGCACAGCACATATGTGTAGTGAAAAAAAAAATGCATGAATGGGGTGAGATTACCACCTCATGAAGCTCCAAGCAGAAGTTCTCCAAAGGAAACTATTTAGTAGGAAGTTATCAGTAATATCAATAAATCAGGGCGACTTCCCTGGTATAAAAGGGATGTGAGTTTGACAAATAAATGGAGAGAGGGTGTGGTTTCCTGAATGCCTGAGTGTGAGAAAGAAGGTGCCTTCTGCTGGCACACACATTCTCTTCATGGCAACCTACTTGCAGGTAACGCTGCAGCCTGGAGGCCACCTGTATCCTTACCTATTCCAAATCACACTTTAAGTATGCTTTCCTAGTCTTCCTGAAACTGTACTTATACATATAAGACCACATATAATGCACTCTTTTCTCCCTCTCCACTCAATCTTCTCGGTAACCTCTTGTCACTTCTTGTCATGGACACACAACTTATAATGAATGGATGAAACATTACATTTCTTTGAGTGTAATTGGTCCATTTTACAGGTAAGAAAATTGACTCAGAAGGTTCAATTTGGCCAGTTACACAGCTGTTTTCCTTTAGAAAGCTATTCTTGATGGTCCCCATAAGTCACCATAATCACTATTGTAAGTGATTTAACCATCACTATAATAAAAAATTATCCACATAAAAAGTGGGACTGTGCATGCCCAGCCAGTGTGTCTCAGTGGTTGATCATCGACCTATGAAACAAGTTGTAACAGTTCAATTCCCGGTCAGAGCACATGCCCAGGTTGCGGGCTCGATCCCTCATTGTGGGGAGGGGTGTGCAAGAGGTAGCTGATCAATGATTCTCTCTCATCTGATGTTTCTATCTCTCTGTCCCTCTCCCTTCCTCTCTGAAACCTATATATATATATATGGGACTGTGCAGAAATATGGCAAGGGGGCACACCTGTGACTGATGTATCCTGAGTCTATAAAGGCCCTGACTCCATGAGTTCTGACTTTTTCTCATCTGTTCATTTTTAATGTATTTGGCAAAATATACTTAACAAGGAGGTAAATGTCATAAGGGAAGAACTTTTTGCCTATTTTTATCACAGATATGCCCCTAGAGCCTAGAACAGTACTTGCCACATAGTAGTTTCCAAAAAAAAATACTTGTGGAATGAATACTTCTTGAGCATTGCTTTACATATTTTATGTGAATTAATGAATTTAGTCTTCAGAACTGCCTTATGAGATAAATTCCAGTATCCTAACTTTATAGATGAAAAAACTGAGGCAGAGAGAATTTAAATAATTTGCTCGAGATCCCATGGCTAATAAGTCTTGGTGGTGGGATTCAAACCCAAGCAGTCCAGATGCAGAGGGCACACTCATAACTAAGTAGGAATCATAAGTGATAGATGGACTACTTATCAACAGCTGCGTAACAAAGCACTCCAAAAGTTAAGAATTTAAAAACAGCCATTTTATTTTGGCCAGAAATTCAGGAACTCCTCAGCCAGGCAGTTTGTCTCTGACCCATGTGGCCTTGGGTGGGCGTCAGGGCTGGAGAGATCTAACTCCAAGATAGCTTCTTCTTTCCATGTCTGGTGCCTTAGCAGGAATGACTGGGAAGCTGGGCACAACTGGAGCCCCCTCTCTCCACATAGTTGAGCCTGTCCACATGAAGTTTAAGGATCCCAGAAGAAATATTTTATGAAACAGGAAATGCTGCCTTAGCCTGGGTCCTGAAACTGGCACAGTGTCACTTCTACCATATTCTATTGGTCTAAGCAACCACAGAGACGGGACCCCATCTCTCACTGGAAGGTGAGTGAAAGAATCTGCAGGCATTTTTAGTCCACCAAAACAGAAGTCCCACCTAGCTGGGAGATAGTGTACACTTACTTCACACAATTTTATTGACACCTCATAGTTCAGAATCATAGTTCTAGAAGAATGTTCTTCAACAATGAAGCATTGATGGCATCCACATGTTAGAAGACCGTTTTGTCATTGTGACAAGACTTCACCATTACAGAACCTACAAAAGCATTTCCTGATCTTAACACAAATCTTTTCAACCAAACTTTAATTACTTTGATGGCAGGGGGGGAGGTCTCCTCAGTCATTTTAATGTGCATTTTATGCTTCCAGATGCTCTATCCTACTTTTAGAAAGAAATGTTTCTCATTATCATAAAATTTACATGCTCATACATTTCACTGAAAGACTTAATCTTTCTAGGTGACAATAAACAATTCAGTAATTTGGAGGAAAAATAGTCACAGAAATAAGTGTGGAAATACCCAGGAATTCAGAGACCCGGGCCATAGCTCCGGGAGGAGAGAGGCAGGATGATTACATAGAAATAACAAAATTAAATTCTGTTCCTAATTCATCCCACATCTTGAAAAGTTTGTTCAACCTCTAGGAACCTAAGTTTAACCATATGTAAAATAAAATACTCTTGTGGATGGAGTCCTCAACTGTGGCTCAGAACTTCTTATCTTGTGTCTAAATCCTAATTCTAACAACACTGGTTCTGTAAATTAAATAAACAATATTTCATCTCTTGGATTTGATAATGATAACAAGTCAATATGTCAAAAAGAGCTCACAAAATAGTCTATGTGTGGCCCTGTATTTCTCAAATTCTCCTGCAGTTAAGGTAGGACTATTTAATTAGTTCTGACCAGTAGGATGTGAGCAGAGGTAACAGAGTTACTTCCAGGCCAGGGCAGATGAGAACCCAGGCCTGAAGACCAAATGTTTAATTTCCTCCCAATATGGCTTCCTACATTTTTAAAAATCTATACTATTAGTGTTGTAGTGTACCCCCATCCTACAAAAGACGCCTCAAGAAGTCGAATTATGGAGTCATTTATTAAAAGCCGGCCGCATACGAGGGAGCCATTCAGCACTCCAAACCTTGCAGCCCCGAACAGCTTGCCACATCTGGCTTATATTGGCAGAATATCACAAAGGTGTCGATTACATCTTTGGGTCTGAAATGAGGAATCTGTTTGCACAAGCAGTTACAGAAGCAAAATTGATCTAAAGTATAGTTTTGGGTCTACAGATCACTGAATCAACAGAAACACATTATCTGGGACCACCGGGGCAATTTAGAATAATCGTGCTTTCCTGGTTCGGGGACCACTGAGTCAACCGAAGCTCAGTTATCTGTAGCTACTGAGACAATTTGGGATAATTGAGCTGTCCTTGTTCCCAGAAGAATGTGCTTCAGTAACCAGTGAGATCACAATCAATGGGATATTCAAACCATCATCAATGGAGTATTGGGATAGCATACATAAGTTCAGAAAATCAAAATGACTTTCTACTGTTTTAGCAAACAAATAAGTACAGAAGCCAAACAGCAGTTTCTACCTTAGTTGATTGCTACCATACTTCATTAGGAGTTTGTTTCAATTGAGCAATAAGGACTTACCAAGGCCTAAAATGTTTTGTTCACTATTACAGCTTTTGTGCACAAAATTTTGAATTCTTAAATTGGTGTTCAATGTTCCACAGGTCTACATTGACAACAGGTGTAAGAGTAATTGGATCTATATATAAAAGAGAAATTACACCTATTTTCTCCCTGTCCCACCCATATTCATTGAGTTTTGGATTTTTCTTTACTGTTTGATTGATTGATTGATCATTATTACGCAGTCTCCAGTTCCACTGTTCCAAGTCAATGAGTTTAAATTGAAGGAATCATATGCAAATGATTCAGATTTGTTTCATCTTTGATCAAGGTTCACTGTTCTTTACAGATACAATTTCTACAGATTTAAACCTAAAATTAATCTGAATACTGTGGAAGTGCCCCAGGTCTTGCTCCCTACTAAAATACCCAGGTCTGTTTTCTAGTATTTGTTACTTGTTAATATTCAACTTGTTTGAATTTTATACCCATTTAATAGGCATATGTGTTACTCTCTTGAAAAATTCTGAATTTTAACCACTCTCTCATAAAAAGAGAGAGCTTCAGTAAGGATTGAAACTCAGAAACATCAGAACATAAATGAGAATAGGAAAGAAAGTGAGATTAATTAAAGTTCTACATATGGAGTAGTCAACTCTCCTATCTCAACGTTCAGGATGTCCTAAAGCCAAGTGTTTACCTCAATGAAAACAACCACAGGAAAAACAACAGCAATAATAGACATATGGGCTCTTCCTCTAAAAAAAAAAACAACACAAAAACCTGAATGAACAGAGAAAACCCATGCAGCTAGGGTGAATGCAATGGGACAGCACTCCACATGTTGGCATTTGGAATTCCAAAGAAGAATGTCCAGATTCTTGCCTATTGTACCAAAAGAGACACCTGACAGTCAACCAGCCCCTCCATACTAGTTCCCAGCCTTCTTATTGCCTCCTCCTCACATCTGAATAATGAGAACCACCTTGCCAGAAAAGGATCAAATAATAAATGTGGTAACAGAGAAAACAGAAGTAGTACAAAAAAACAAAACAAAACCTAAAAATTCATATTCAAAAACACTGGGAAAGTATTTATATCCATAAAATGAGAATAGGGTGTTACATAAAGGGAATAACCCAAGAACACAAAAAGACAAAGTAGAAGGAATCCTTCAGAACACAGAACAAAGTAACATGTACAGAAACTGTAAAAAGGAAGCATCTAGTTATCTCTCTGCTTACAAATAAATAGGCAAATATCTGGAAGGAACATAGCACGCAGTGAACTATTTGCCTCTGGGGAAGGAGGTTGATTGACTAAAGGTATTTCATCTTTGCCCTAACTGGTTTGGCTCAGTGGATAGAGCATCGGCCTGCGGGCTCAAGGGTCCCAGGTTCGATTCTGGTCAAGGGCATGTACCGTGGTTGCGGGCACATACCCAGTAGGGAGTGTGCAGGAGGCAGCTGATCGATGTTTCTCTCTCATCAATGTTTCTAACTCTCTATCCCTCTCCCTTCCTCTCTGTAAAAAATCAATAAAATATATTTTTTTTAAAAAGGTATTTATCTTTTATGTTATATATTTCTGTATTTTTATAATGATTTATTAATTTATAATTAAAATGTAATCTTTTCTTTAATCTCACTCATTTCAAACTTTTTTTGAGAGACCATTGCCATGCAGACTTTCCAACCAAGTATATAATATGGTGACCCTCTGGAAAGATACTCCTATTTCTGTTTATAAGTTGGTCTTTTCGAGGCTTTCATTTAACTGAATTAATACTTTAGAGTAGACTTTCTCAACATAAGGTTTTCCCCATGTACTTACTAAACCGGAATTCCCGCAGATGAGGCCCAGAGACTGCATTATAACAAGCCTCACGGTAATTTTGCGTACACCAAAGTTAGGAGAACCACCCTTTCTGAGTCCAGTTTTGCCTGGGACAACCAATCATACTGAGCCACAAGGCACTGGCCAACATTTTCTGGAGCTGCCATACAGCTCTTCTGATTTCCCAGTCAAATTAATGGTTGCTGGACGGGGTCTCCAAATCTAGATTCACAGACCTTGAACTCCAAAGGCACTGGGGGACTGAAGGATGCTTAAATGTGCACCAAATTTGGATTTTCCAGATTAAAGAGAACAGCAAAGGCATAATTATAGTGTTCTGACACTTCTGGCTTGAGGTGGCCCAAAATCCTAAGCTTGTGGCTGGAAGGTTACACCAGCAACCACCCTTTTCAAGATCCCTATCACCCACTGCCTAACGTTCCAACAGAATCAAAACAGGCTCCCAAACCCAGCCTAGCCTGGAATTCAAGCTCTTTAGGTGCTGAGCTTTTGTTTACTCCTGAATAAATTCAATAAAGTGCAGTAACCATTATAATAAATGTAGATGTCACTAATTACAACACTAGATTTTAAGTGCAACGCTAGTGTCTCAAGTGGCCTTTAAAACTAAGTAAAATCACAGCCAATTCAAATTTAATTAAAACTATCAGTTTAATTTAGTTTGCTTTTACAATAAAAACTGCACTAACCCATTAACTGCATTCCGAATCTCCCATTACGCAGAGCAACCAGCAGCTTGCGGGACTCCACTTCAGTGAATGCTGCGATGCATTCATTTACCTTGTTATCCAGTGAAGTTTCAGTTGTTCTAGACTCAAGAGATGACCAGTTTCTGTCTTTGAAATGAGGCTTTTGGACTCATTCAGGTAATTCAGCATGTGAATAGAACAGGCTTGTGGCCAGCGTCTTGTGTTTTTGCAAATTCATCCCAAAGCGCCAGTATCTGTTTAGAAACTGAACTCACGGTTGCAAAGAAGGAGTCTTTGCAAACTGAATGAAAGAACATTGGGAATCTGAGCAGTCATGACCTGCTGCTATCGAGCTGAGCATCCTTGGACAAACCTCTTCCCTTTCCAGAGACTCAGTTTCCTCTTGTGTAGTACTGAGGAGGATGAAGCACATCGGTGCTTCCAAAAATTTGACATTCATGATCTTTGTCGTATCTAAGTATTTCCTGTCAGCATTTGCAATTCATATATACTGATGACAATGGTTTCTATGGCATCATCTGCTTTAAACTAGACAGTAGTATTTATAACAGTTTAATGTACCAGTTATACACATTTTTCTAATAGGATTAAACTAAATATACAACAACAAAAGTTATTTAAATGGCTAGCTAAGGTCATCATGTATATCCCAGTGGGTCATGCATCACATTTGGAGAATATTAGCCTCCCTGACCTCTGAGATCCCTTCCTGCTCCAGGGATTTGCAAGTCTATGAAAAATTTTATCACTTGACTCAGGTGAGCAACTGCACACACACAAATGAACTGCCTGCAGGGCTTGTCTGCTTCAGAGCAGAGAGGGGCGTGTCTGTTGAGGGAAAACCACTGATCAGAAATGAAATTCAGGAGGTAACAGATTTTATTTTAGGAGAGAAAGGCATTAGTAGTTCAGCAAATTCATGACAAACTGAACAATTCAGTCAAATGTTGAAGAGACAAAGATAGACCTTGTAGGAAGGAAGAACTAAAACAAAAAAGAAAAAAAAAAAACAGACCTGTGAAAAGTTTGCAATCTTTTAACCATCCGTGAGTGAGAAACCTGGAACACAAAAGGAGGAGGATCTCATCTGTTTGGGCCTGAATGGAGACTTCACTAGGTACACTCCATGCTGGGTCATCCTGGTCCAAGGATGCCTCTTCTGGAGATGACAGTAAAATGGGAAAGCTGCATACAAATGAAATAAGGAATCACTGGAGAAGAGTCCACACATGATGTGGTTGGGTCCACCTCATGGGGAGATCTGGGAAGGCATTAGGAGGGGATTATGCTGCCAGGAATGAGGTTATTCAGGGAAAATGTTGAGATGTATATTTAAGGGATGACTTAAGGCTGCTTTTATAGGGAATTCAGACAACCAGGCTATAGCTTCCCTTGATAACAACTGGTTAAGTCAGTACTGCGATACTCAGGTAGCTACAGGTCTATAAGTCACCAGTGTGTATGCATGAGTGGAAAAGGCCTGTGTGAGTTGGCCCAGAGCAAAGCAGCTGCCTGCTCTTCCTGTCTTAAATGTCATTCGTCATTTGGGAGGCAGCAGAGCCAGGACAGTGAGTCAATAGTAACCTGTATAACTTGAGAGCCTGAAAATACAAACGGCCAGTGGCCAGACTATATGTGACAATAGACCTCTGACCCATAGCCTCTGCAGCAGCCAGCCCAGGAAGCCAACCTACAGCCTCTGTGACACTCAACCCAACACAGGCAGGACTCGGTCAACAACACCCAACTTCCCTAATGTTTGCCTCCTTCTCCTGTTCATGACCAACTAGAGAACGCCAATATGCTCCCATATCTAGCCACACAGGATGTCCCACTTCTAGTTAGGCGACCTCCAGCTTTCCTGGGCCAACAGCCTCCAGACAGGGTACACCAGACACTTTCCCTTTTTCACTATCAAACTTCCCCTCTTCCCTGCCTGCCTTTGAGTTCCTGCCAAACGCCAATTTGGTCTTCTGTTTGTTCTCACTCAGGTGGTCTTTGTTTTATTTCCACTCCCATCTGAAATGGCCTAAAGATTTGCCTGGTGCCCACATCCACCTCAAAGCCCACACTGGCTTAACTAGGACACAAATTACATAGTTTTGGGCTGCGTCCATCTGTCCATTTGATCCACACATAATTCACACATAACCCTTCCGTTCATGACATATAATACAACACACACACTTGCGCACAGGCACACTCACTTCTGCTATTGGCTTGAATCATTTATGCATTCAATTCAATTATTTATTGTCTATTTAAAGTGTGCTAAAGGCTTCCACCCAAGTTTACCCTGGTGTGTTTTAAGCCTGTATTGGGACAATTGCTTTAACTTATGTGACACTCAGGGCAGAAACCAAGTGAAAGCAGGCCTTTACCAAAAAGATTTGAGGCCACTGCTGCTGTCGTCTGCTGCCACCCAGAATATAAATTACTGTGTTTATGCTAGACCCAACACATAAATGATTTTGTGAGACCACGGGTCAGCAAATTATGACTGTGTATTTGGCCCACTGCCTGTTTTTTAAATAAAGTTTTACTGACACACAGTCACACCCACTGACTTATTTATTATCTATGACTGCTTTTACCCTCCAATAGTAGAGTTCAGTAGCTACAGCAAAGATGGTATGGTCCACACCCAGATCCATCCTTTTCTGCCCTGTTCTGTGCCTGGAAGCCCTAGCAGACTGCAATTCCCAGCTTCCCTTGACCATGAGCATCCAGTTGGGTTTGATTAATGGGAAGCACCTATAGGAAATCAGAGGGTGGGAGGAGAGAGGGACCAGAGTATTTCTTCTTTGCTTAACCACATCTCCTAAGGTATCTGTGTCTCTCCCTGGTGGCAGCTCCTCCCAGATGGATCCTCCATATTGCCATGGCACTGGGTTCCCATAACGCTGTGACCCCCTAGGGGCTGAAACAGCTTCCTATTATGGCTAGTCTCTAAGGACTTCACTCACCATTCCTGGTCTATTTTAGTAACCATGCCTATATGTCAGTCCTATAGCCCCTTAATTTGAATCACTGAAGAGCAACCCTGCCTCATATCTTGAACAAATAAGTGCCTCCATATGAACCATTTGAAACTCCAGTTGAACCATCTGTGCTTGCTGGGACCCTGACCAAACACAGCCCCTTCTGTCTTTCAATAACTCACTTAGGAAATCAATCAGCCTAACCCACTCACTCAGGACATAAAGTACATAAGGTCAAAATACATTCACCCAACACATGCATGAACACACAGCCTTTTATCAGAGGACAGGCATTTAAAAGCTGACATTTATATTCAAAAAAATGTCTTTTAATCAGCTGTATTCAGTCCCATTCGGATGGTGTGCTTTAAGGATAAGAGGCTTTTTCCATGAGCAACCAGAGTTTATGTAAGGCCGTCCATCCATATGAGCAGATGAACATTATTATAAGCTCGCTTTCGAGATTGCAATGTTCCCAAACATTATTGCTACGCAGTCAACAGTTATAATGAGTCAGGAGCTCACTGCTCACCAATAAGTGGCACTGGCCTTTTTGTTCTCTTCTGAGTCAATCTCTTTATTGTTTCACTCCTTTGGTAGAGATTGTTTTAATATGTCCCATTTCTGAGCAAATTCTCTCAGCTCATCTTCAAAATTCTAAAATTCCGCTTTGGTTCCCACTGGGCTGTGTTTGTTTATAAGGTCACGAAAGGTTTCTTTAAGCTAAATCAAGCTGGGCAGCATTGCTGCGCCTGAAGTTTTCTATAAGCAATATCTGTAGCAAGGCAGAGTGGGTTTTAAATCATTTGTAAGAGATTGAGCTCCTTGTCCAAGCTGACCCTAAGGACATTTCTTGCCTGTTCTTTTTATTTTTTTATGTTGAATGACATAATGGATTTGAAAGTTCTTTGTGAACCATAAAGACCTTTCTAATGTAGGGGATTATAACCATGATCTCAGAGTTTGGGAACATCCTGTCTCCTCGGGTTTATTTTATTCCTCATTTTTCAGGGGTCATCAGATTCTAAAGGAAACCAGGACTTTTTTCTATGACTCCTTTTACATTTGGGGCAGAATAGAACCTCATTCATTTGTTTACAAAATAGTCACTGGATACTATCTGTGTGCCAAGCATTGGGCCAGGGTGCTAGCAATAAAATGGTGTAAATCACACAGTTCATGTCCTTCAGAAGCCTAACGTTTTCTTGGTTCTCACTCTGTGCTAGGCACAGTGTTAAAGATTTCACTCATGTTATCTCAGTCTTTAAAAGTTAATGACATTATTCACTTTACTTAGTTAATAACATTATCCACATTTTACAAATAACACATAACAAAAACAATGATGTCAATGTTGAACATTTGGTGAGTGCTTATTATGTATCAGGTAGTGACCTGAATGCTTTACAAACAACTCAGCTAATCCTCAAAACATCCCTAAGAGCATTATATTGTCCCTATTTCCCACATAAAAACTAACATTTATTGCCCAAGCCAGTTTGATTCAGTGGATAGAGGGGTCAGCCTGGGGACTGAAGGGTCCCAGGTTCGATTTTGGTCAAGGGCACATGCCCGAGTTGCGGGTTCGATCCTCAGTGGGAGGCGTGCAGGAGGCAGCCCATCAATGATTCTCTCTCATCATTGATGTTTCTATCTCTCTCTCCCTTTCCCTTCCTCTCTGAAATCAATAAAAATATATATTTTTTAAAAAACTAACATTTATTGACCACTTAATATTGGAAAGTATGACAATAAGCACTCTACGTGCATTATCGCATTTAATTATTCCAAGTACAACTTGAAGGAGATACTACGGTACTATTATCCAAGTGCTTAAGGAACACACCCAGGTTCACAAGGCTGGATATGGCAGAGCCGACATTCTAACTCAGCTCTCCATAGAGCCCATGACCTTAACCATGATACTAAACTGGCTCTCAGAAACACATTTACTCCCAGAATAACTGACTCTCAGAAGAAAAACAAACAAAAAGATGTCAAGGTACACATCACAGCCAACATTGAAAAAGAATGGTTCAGAAATAAATCTGAAAGCAGATATTGCCTTTGTTCCCCTTATAGTCTTTTTTTGATATTTGGTGGCTTCCAACTTTCAAATAGAGTTTCAGCTTGTTTTAATTTACCACAGGATATGCAGTTTGTAAACATGGTCTCTAATAGATACTAGCAAAGAAACACAAAGGGCTTAAGCCCTTGAATTCCAATACCTGAGTATTCCTAGAGAGGGGCTTAAGAAATATGGACTTTTTGTCAATTATAATGATATCCTGAAAACTACCTCAAAACACATCCATTCATTGTGTATGCTATACAGGGGCACATGTATACACGCGCGCACACACATACACACACACACACAGCTTTTTTGTAGCATTTAGCAAAAACCCTACATTAAGCAAGAACTCAATGCAAGGCTGTAGAATGAAATGGAATGGAATAGAATGGACCAGAATAATATAGAACAAAAAGTCACAAGTTCAAATGGAATGAGACAGCATAGACTAGAACATCTAATAATTAAATATAATAGCGTAGAATGGCACAGAGTAGAACGGAGGAGAATGGAATAGAGCAGATGCCTGACATTCGATTTGCTTCAGTGTGTTATCATTTCCTTTTACTGGTGGAATTCAAGAGGAAGGGCCTGTCTAATAACTGGGCCCTGACAGCCACAGCAGTTCATGCTGAGCTTTGTAGATCAAAACAGGGCCTCTCAGCAGAGGAAGAGTCCCCTCCACCCTGAAGAGCCTCAGTTCAGAGCACCCAACAGCAAGAATCTCCTTTTATTTCCAGGTAGGAGAGTTGCTGGGAAACCCTAAAATCATGTGGTACCCTTTTAAGCTCTGCCTTCCTTGGAGCTGGATAGTTCCCATGTTCAGAGCTCTTGGGAATGCTAGGCATGAGACATAGCCAGGACAAAGAGATATTGAAGTAAAATCACATATAAAGAGTTTTGGCTTTGGGTAGTCTGTCTACAGCCTTCATAAACACTATGTTGGAGGGCTTGGATATGGCTAAGAGGTTATGCAAATTTGTCTAACTCTTAGTTGTCTAATAACTACAGAGAAGGCACGGGCACTTCCAAAAAGCACTATTCTAACTGCTCCCCCAGTCGGCTTGGATCCAGGACTGTTAATCCTCTTGGGATGTTATCCTGCATCACCATGACATCCTTGGGGACCATGTCCTTAAATGGTAGGCTGTGAGTCTGGAAATCAAGAAGGAAAACTGAATCCAAGAAGGCTTATGCTGATCTATTTAAAGGTGGTGGTGGGAAGGGGGAAGTCTCTGGTGAACTAAGAGAGCCAAAGAGTCTCCAAGACAGGCCACAGACATTTCACCAGCTCCACTCATACACATCTGTTCCTATTGGTTCTGTTCTTCTGAGAAGCCATACTAATACACCATTGCTCTGCCCTTTCCCCTACTAATGTATAATGTATTAATGTTTCCCCATTAATGCATATATCTAGAACTGTTTCTGTGATAGATAGAGGTAAAGAGATAAAGACAGAGATAGAGATAAAGACAGAGATAGAGAGAAATAGCAAGAGAGATGAGTAGGGAGGAGGGAAATTTATAAGAAATTGGATCATGTAGTTACGGAGGCTGACAAGTCCCAAGATCATAGTCAGTAAGCTGCAGACCCAGAAGAGCCAGTGGTGTGGTTCCAGTCTGAAGGCCAGCAGGCTTAAGGGCCAGGGAGAGCCACTGTTTCAGACTAAGTCTGGAGGCAGGACAAAAACAATGTACCACTTGAAGGCAATCAGGCAGGAGGAAATTCCCCATTACTCAAGGGAGGATCAACTTTTTGTTCCATTCGAGCCTAAAGCCCACCCACATTAGGGAGAGCAATCTGCTTTACTCAGTCCATCAATTTAAGTATTAAACTCATATAAAAACATCCTCATAGAAACATCCAAAATAATATTTAACCAAATATCCAGGCATCCTGTGGCCCAGTTAAGTTGATACATAAAATGAATAGTCACAGATTGGTTCATTCATGCAAAGGAATGCTGTGCAGCCATTTTTAAAAATATAATAGATGCATATATTCTGACATAGGAGACTGTCCATGTAATGGTATTAATTTTTTTTAAAACAGCAAATTGCAGAAGAGTATGTTTACTATGATCCCACATACATTAAAAGGAAGTTTAGGAAAGTGAATATACATACACACTTTTTTGGAAAGTTTGTATAAACATAGAAAAACTTCTGGAAAGATATACAGCAGCCACAGTGGTTTTCTTCCCCTCCCTATCCCTTCCCAGAGAGTCAGGGGAGTATGCATGGCCTAGTGGAGACATTTATTTTGTATTTTATAGTAATCACCAAAATATGCCAAGTGCTTGCTAAATGCTGAAAACCATGCTAGTGTGCTACATACACAGTGCCCATTAATACACATAACCCTGTAGAATGCTCACTCTATCTTACAGGAGCTGGAACAGAGGCCTAGGAATGTAAATCCCACGTTCATAAGACTTGAATGGGACAGTTCTGGCCCAGGTCTGCCTGACCCAACACTGAGTTCTGCCCATGGTGTACTTTCTCCACGAAGAGATGACTTTCACATAAATATATATATGTATAAATATATATATGTATGTACATACACATTATACATATAAATATATATACACATAATATAAAATATATATCTGCACTAATAAAAGAAAAACATGCAAATTGACCTCCAGTACACTACCAGCCAATCAGGAATGAGTATGCAAATTAACCCAACAAAGATGGCTACGCCCATAGCGGCCAGGCAGCGCTGGGGCTGCTGGGGGCCAGATCGGAGATACAAACACGCAGTCTCGGCACCCAGCAGCCCCAAAGCCTGCTACCACGATGCTGAGTCTGCTGGGGGCCAGATCAGAGACACAAACACTCAGTCCCGGCACCCAGCAGCCTCAAGGCCCACCACCACAGTGCTGGGGCTGCTGGGAGCCAGATCAGAGACAGAAACACGCAGGGAGGCCGGCACCCAGCAGCCACAAGCCCTGCAGCCAAGGCGCTGGGGCTGCTGTGGGAGGGAGGGGGGGAACAGCAGAGACACAAACCCGCAAGAAACCTGTGGAAAGGGAGATAAACTATCATAACTTTATCTCCCTTTCCACAAGATGAGAAAACTGATCCTGGTTTATTTAGTGATGTGGCCCACACCTTTCTACAAGCACAGGGTATGTTATGACCACTCCCAGGAAGGTCTGGTCAGAATACAGTCTCCAGGGAATAACGCTACTGTGGAAAATCATCTAAGAGAGGAAACAAGCCTTTGTTGGGTTTATTCTGAAGGTCAGAGAACATGCCATCCCAACATATGCTGTGTTGTTATATTGATGATCTTGAGCGGCAGATGCTTGAAAAACAGCAAATGTATGCAGAGGCTTTCACTGAAATCTCCTGATCTGCCTAAAATCAGACCCCCCAAAAGGAGCTTAAATGTCATAGGTCCCCTTGACGGGAGAAGTGTCATCAGGCAGAGAAGACTGACTCCTGTCACAGGACAGGAGACTAGAAGTTGACATCACACCCAAACTTTGTTACAAACTATTTTCCCCCACCCGTTCATCTTTCCTAAAAATCATTTACTCTCCTCTAAGTGGCCTACATCTCCCGTCCCCTTTCCCTAGGAAGAAGGTATTTAAATCTGCATTCTAACCCACCTTGGGGAGTTACTCATTTTTCCCTGGGATCTCCCACATATACATGAGGTACACATGTTAATGAACTTTTGTTTTTCTCTTGGTGATCTGTCTTTCATTACAAGGGCCTCCACTAAGAACTCAGAAAGGTAGAGGAAAACTATTTTTCCTCCTCCATAATTCTATCTCGGGAAATCAAGTCCCCAGCTGAACAATGAGGTTGGCTCAAGTACCAAGCAGTCCCGGCTGACGAGAGGGAAGATTCTAGGGAGAAATCAATGATATTGTCATCAAAGTGGGACAGAGGGCACATGCATGGTTGCTGGTGGGAGTTTAAAGTGGTTCAACATTTTTGGAGGATGATTTGGCAAATTCGATAGAAATGTTCAAGGTATATCCAAGAGTCTTCTTTTAGGAATCCCATCTGCTGTGATAAAGCACGAGCGCATAAGCCCTGGTCAGAACCCAGGATGCTACTGCAGGCTCCCCTTCCATGACAGGAAAACCTGGGAACAATCTGCATTTTTAGGACAAGGTGGCATCTATACTAATAAAAGGGTAATATGCTAATTAGACTGAACATCTTCCAGACGACCTTACGGACAAAGCCATGTTGGTGGGGCCAAGGCAGAGGAGGTTAGAGGCAATCAGGCAGGCAGAGGAGAGCAGTTAGGGGGATCAGGCCAACAGGGGAGAGCAGTTAGGGGGATCAGGCTGGCAGGGGAGAGCAGTTAGGGGGATCAGGCCAACAGGGGAGAGCACTTAGGGGGATCAGGCCGGCAGGGGAGAGCAGTTAGGAGCCAGAGGTCCTGAAGGGTCCCATATTGGAGAGAGTGCAGGCCAAGCTGAGGGGACCCCCTTCCCATGTATGAATTTCGTGCACCAGGCCTCTAGTGCATATATATGTGTATATGCAAAGAGAAATAAATTTTTTCAATGAACCTACATTACTCCTACATTTTTTAAGAATGGATTTTAATATTCAAAAACAATAGAAATGGATAAGATCTAGGAAAGGAGAAAAAAAGAAACATTCAGTGGGAAAAAATTATTTTTACTGTTTTATTTTTTGTTTCCCTAAAAGCAGAGCTTGAGATGAGGACTTGGGCACATGATACAGGGAAGGTGATCCAGGGAAACAAGAAAAGCCAAGATAAGGAAGTGCACTGGGGTCACTGCTGCAGATAACAGGATTGGGTTCTGAGAAGCAGATAGAGTGCCTCCCAGAACTCCCACCTGAAGGAGGATAAGCAGCGTCACCTTCCAGTGGCTCCTGATGGAGGGTTACCCCAGAGTATTGAACCCCTGCCTCAGGGAGAGGAAGCTTGAGATGGGATTCTGCCATTTGAGGTGTGTCTTACCTGAGCCTGAAATAGAGGCAGGCAAAGGGGTGTGACACAGGATACCAAAAGAATATGTTACATGCACCGTGCAAAAATTATATAAAAGGGAGATCTTTAGATCAGTTTTTCTTTTTAAGCAGTGTGTTTTTTTTTTCTAAGAAGAAAGAAAAACACACACAAAGTAACAGACTACTCATTTTATAGCCAACCCTGACTGCTAATCGGTTGATTTCGTTTTGAATGGCCATGGCAAGGAGAGATGGGGCCCCCAGCCAGCAGACAAAGACTCAGGGGGAAGGCACTCCACAAAGGAAAGTGTGGCTTCCTTGCAGAGAGGCCTTTCGGACACTCTCGATGAACCCCACTAGCTCCACTGCTCTGAACTGATGCTCAGAGAAAGGAACACACAGCAGGGAGAGTTTAACATCAAATAGCACGTGAACTTTCTACGTTCCTCCTCACAGCTGCCTTGGGTAAGGATCCTGGCAAGTGCTTTTAGATTTTTATTCATGTGCAGACAGGAGAGGAGGTGAGGAAACAATTCTGAGATGAAGAACTCCAAATTATGAGAAGAATGCCAACTGTCAATAATCAAAATAATTCTTCTCTGCATAATCAACACCACGTCAGAACAGCTGCTGACGAAGAGACAATAAACACCAAGTAAAAATAAAAAATCTTTTTTCATGCTACCTTATGAGTAAAAGCTGTACTGAAGCAAGGCTTTGTGAAAGAGATCCTAAAGCACGCAATCAACATTTTCTTGAAATTACAGCTGGCCTCTTGCAGCTAGCAAACTTCTGTCTTTCCACATTCTTTTTTATTTTTACCTTATAGAGATGGCTTAGCACAATTGCTAGAGCCATTTGCTTGACAACTGATTTTTGCTGCCCTATTGCACACCTCACACTGGAATATTGAGATGATATATTAACATGATGTCTGTGGTGTATGTGACACCTGGCCTGTGCTACAGAGAGATTACGCTCTATAGCAGCCGTGGGCAAACTACGGCCCGCGGGCCGGATCCGGCTGTTCTATCTGGTTCTCTTGCTCTCCCCTCCGCTCCTTTACTTTGAATTTATATTAGTTCACACAAACACTCCATCCTTGCTTTTGTTCCGGCCCTCCGGTCCAGTTTAAGAACCCATTGTGGCCCTCGAGTCAAAAAGTTTGCCCACCCCTGCTCTATAGGGTCTCAACCTTGCTGTGTGCTTCATAGTCTGGCATCAATTGTTTTGTGGGAGGGGGAAAATCTCAGGTTTCTTGAATTAAACCTCAGAGAATCCAGACTCATTACCGTGTCAAGTTTTGGCTCTGGAGTCACACAGCTTGGGTTTGAATAGCACTCTGCCATTTACTATCATATGACCTTGAGAATGTCACTCGACCCCTCCAGGCCTCAATGTACTCATCTGTCGAATGGAAGTAAGAATTCTCCTTTTGATGTTTGTGGTGGGAATTAAGTAAAATAATAATTTGTGTGATTTGCTCTGCACAATGCACAGCTCACAGTAAGCACATGGGCAGTGGTAGCTGTTATAACTGCTCTGAAGTTAGCTCAGAGCATCAATAAAGATTAACTAATATTATCATCATTTAATAGTGATCTTTCATAAATGTGTTAGTATACTTAGAAAATGACAAAATCCTATTACCTACCCAGAACTAAGCTCAAGGCCACAAACATATCAGAAAGGAATGAGATGAGAGAGGTGAACGATGGGTAGCCAAGTTCATGGACTGATGCTTAAATAGCATCTCTGCCTCTCATTCACAGACTATTTGTTCTTATAGTGCATGTTATTCTAGCAGGCTTAATTATCTGGCTTTCAGTTCCAGAACAAATTAGAGGCAGATAAACTGACAGGAGCAGAGAATGGCTGCAAGTAGACATAGCACTTTCTGTAAGATGCCCTATCCCTGCCCCCCAGCCCTCCACCTCTCATGGGTTCATATCACCATTCCCTTCAACATTCCTCATATAATATGATTTCAATTCCCTTTGCCACCTTACCTTTCTCCTTTAAACCTACTCCTTCTTTTTTATATCTTCCTTAAATCAGAATTAAATGCAATGTTGTATGTGTGGCTTGGCCAAAAATTATTGGAATGCAGGTTTTATGAAGAGGTCACAAACTAAAACACTTCCAGAGTCAGTGGGGTTTAGTAAATGAGGGAAGAAATCAAGTATAAGGCAATAAGAAATGGTGTCTCTTGTGGTGAGTAAATAAAAAGGAAATGCCCAAAGGCATTCTTGCATCCATCAAAAGAATATCCAGTAGTCTGACCCAGACAATTTGTGTAAGCCAATTGGGATATGGCTTTTGGGCCCAATAAGACTAAAGGAAAGAATGGATATTTCAAGTTTGAGGGAAAAGGTGTCTTCATCCTCCATTTGGACACAAACAAGGAAGGAAGCCTGGGCCACCATCTGCTACTGGATGCTATCTTACAACTGTGGGTGGAGGGAGCCCCAAGTCAATAAAGTCAGGATGAAAGAACAGCAAGAACCTGCACCCTCAATGGCATCATGGCCTACTACACCAACCAATCCTGGAGCACACCCTAACTCTTAAGTAAGAAAATAAATGCTCTCACTACTTAAGACAGTTTGAGTGGGGACTGCTCAACAGCATCCTAGGAAATAATAAACTGGCCAGGTAGCTCAGTTGGTTAGAGCGTCATCCCAATACACCAAGGTTGTGGGTTCAATCCCAGGTCAGAGTACATACAAGAATCAACCAATGAATGCTTAAATAAGTGGAACAAAAAACTGATGTTTCTTTTTCTCTCTCTCTCTCTGAATGAAGATGCTCATAATAACATTTTAAAAAAGAAAAAATACAGAATTCAAGTTTTAATTTTTAAGCACTGTGATAACCAAATAAGACTTGGCTGGGAGCTATATAGAATTCTCGAACACTTGAAATGTGAGATGTGCTCTGCATCTAAAACACAAAATAAGAAAGACAGTATAAAAACATATAAAGTACCTGATTAATATATCTTCATCTTGATTACATCTTGAAAAAAACATTATTTTGGGGCATGCTGGGTTAAATAAAATAAATTCATTAAGTTAATTTCATCTGTTTCTTGTTACCATTTTTTGGAATATGGGCCCTAGAAAATTTGAAATTACATATGTACTCACGTTGTATTTCTATTGAAGACCACAGATCTAGTTAGTGCATTCCTTCCAATTGGCCTAAGGATATTAGGTCACATGAAACTATGTACTCATATTTCACTTTCTGTCAACAAAGATTTCTGAACTTTTTTTATTCTTTCTTGTGCTAAACCAAAAGAAAGAATAAAAAATACATACCCATTCTGTTTTCTGCAGGTATGTTCTTAACCTAAGTGAAGAACTACATTGATCCTAATTATAGCTTATCCTAAATCCGTGGCATAGGCCAGTGGTCGGCAAACTGCGGCTCGCGAGCCGCGGTTTGACTAATGAGTTTGCCGACCACTGGCATAGGCCAAAGGTTCATCAGAGGGCATGATGGACATCTGTGGGGGTAGTTTGGGTTGTCATGTGATTGGGAGGGGCATGTTATTTAGTGTGCCAGGGTTTGCACGTCTAATAGTAGATAGAACTCCCCTCATCCCCGTGCCATTCCTATACGTGAAAAGATATGTTTAGACATAACTAGCCAGGATTGAATTCTATTTTAGTTAAAAATACAGGGGAGTTTTTTGCATGAGGTTAATGTAAATGAATTATCTTAGAAAGTAACTACTGTGTAAATCAAAAAAGAGGTGTGCTTTGTCTTATTCAAAACTTGAAAAGCTGTTCACCATTCTAGAAAATCACATCATTTATCACAATGCCACTGCTGCTGGTGTTTTGAGTCCAATATAAAAAGTGTCAACACTTTTCAGCTGAAGATAGTCTTACTTCTCTTAAATCCAAACTAATTAATTGATACCAGAGGCAAACAACAGTAAAATCATTTCTGATCTAACACAATATATGTGTTCCTAAAAAGTCACTGCACTACACAAAATTGCACACTGGACCTGTGGGGAAAGTGGAATGAGTGGCACAACACCCAAAAACTTCCCTAGTGACACATTAAAAAAAAAAAAGAACCTAGTAAAAATGGTTACTCAGTTTTACGTAAGTACTACAATGAAAGGGAAAGACCTGAGGTTTGCTGTAGATGTGGGGGAAATGGAAGGGCTGCAGCTTGTGAATTACTGTGAAGTGGAGGCAGAGGGATGTCTAATTGGGAAGGAAAGTTGGAACAGCAGATTGCGGGGGACTTCCCATTAGAGGGGTCTGGATGATAGTTGAGTCATGTGCATACTCCAGTTTTGTATATTCTACAAGCTGAACTCACCTGAGTGTAGTTTTCTGTGTTTACCTTGCGCTTCTTGTGGATAAAATCATGCATAAGCAGCCCTAGCTGGTTTTGCTTAGTGGATAGAGCCTCAGCCAGTGGACTGAAGGGACCCAGGTTTGATTCTGGTCAAGGGCACACACCTGGGTTGCGGGCTCAATCCCCAGTAGGGGGTGTGCAGGAGACAGCCGATCAATGATTCTCTCTCATCATTGATGTTTCTCTCTCCCTCTCCCTCTCCCTTCCTCCCTGAAATCAATAAAAATATATTTTAAAAATCATGCATAAGCAAATACTAATGCTCAAGTTGCTCCCTAATATATCAGTCACGTTGGAACAAATTCACATTTTCAAAAACAAGTATGACTGATAACAGAACTGACTGTACTTCATTATGTCCCTAGTGTAGTTTTATTCCAAAATCACTTTCCTTTTATTTCTCCTTTATATTACACTGAGGGCATTACATATGGAGTTAGGAACTCCATAGGTTATGTTACCTATGATCTTCACTTCACAATAATAAAAGTGAGATTACAAAATATTTCATATAAAGAGGGCATTTGGCCTGAGAGGGTTGAGAACCTCTGTTCTAACCTACTGGGTGGTTGTTAAATAATTATTTATCTATACATTTGTTATTCCTCTTTAGTGGGTGTTATCCATAGATTTTTACCATTCAGATTATTGTGACATTCAAACTATCAAAACAATTTTTTCCAGGATACGACTAAAGAAGGAATTCAGGTCATGCCACTAAAAATCACTCTCCAACACTCCCATTAACCAGCACCCTAGACGTTCATTCAGTCCACAAATCACCTAACCTTTCGTATCCGTCCATCTTGTTTAGAGCCTAGCAAAAGAAACCCTGCCCAGAGCCATCCTGGTGTCTAGCCAGGCCACACTGCCTGCCACGTTCACATCAGCCTGAAGTCCACAGTCCTCACCACAGAGAGAAGCGTGCTTCACTGAAATTTTCTTAAAGTGCCAGTGCCTGACGACATTCCTGTTAGAAAATGACACCCTGAGTGGAAACCAGTGCTCTCCGGTCTGATGGGCACAGGAAATATCAACAGATGTATATGGCACTGACTTCGGATTTTGTTTTTGTTTTTATAAATAGTTATTTTTAGAAGAAAGGGAAAGTGATTCTTGGGCTGAAGCAATAGTTCTCAAATCCAATCACCTGAGTAGCATTTTAAAATACTCCCAGACCCTACTCCAGATCCACCAAGGTAAAATTTCTGGAGGTGGATCCTACAAGTTAGTATGAAAAATAATTTTTGCAGGAGTTTCTGGTGTGGAGCAGTCATGCTTAGAAGCAAGAATCTCAATCATCTATTCCAGTGGTCGGCAAACTCATTAGTCAACAGAGCCAAATATCAACAGTACAACGATTGAAATTTCTTTTGAGAGCCAAATTTTTAAAACTTAAACTTCTTCTAACGCCACTTCTTCAAAATAGACTCGCCCAGGCCGTGGTATTTTGTGGAAGAGCCACACTCAAGGGGCCAAAGAGCCACATGTGGCTCGCGAGCTGCAGTTCGCCAACCACTGATCTATTCCTTCAAGTAAATAACTTGTGAATGGCAAAATGTGTCAAGTGCTATGCAGAGGCTGCGGTTTCAAAACCTGGTTTTCCTTCCAACTTGTAAGACATACACAGTATAATACAAAGTAATGATTGTCAAAGGACAAGTGTTATGAAAAAATAGTGTTTCTCAACCATTTTTCATTATCACCACCCTAAAATCAAGCATTTTTTAAGATATCTTTTTCCTAATCTTCCCCCCCCCCACACACACACACTATTAAATTTTATATACTGTATATCTGACTATGTATTATATGTATATCTGTGTTTACACATTAAAAGAATAATTTTTTTGTTCTAACTTTTGCCTCTTGAGGACAATATTGCCCACATTGAGAATGCATATGACCGAGGTACAGAGAAAAGATGGTGGCAGCAGAAAAGGGGTGGCCCACTGCCTAGGACAGGGAGGGCCAAGCAGGAAGTGACATTTGAGCCTGGCTTGGTCGGATGAATAAGATTCCCCATCTGGGAAAAGGGAGGAAAGTGGTTCTAGAAGGCACATCTTCCAGGCATGTTTACTAAATGTTTCGTAGCATGTGTGCCCTGAGATCTACACATCTACAGAAGGAGCAGAGAATGTAAAAATATAAATGTTAGTGCAATTTTATATACAAACTGACTCTTATAAGGCATCAAATCCCAGAACCCTTTTAGGGGTGGGGGGCACAGGGAGCAGAACTGGAAAGAGCGTTGAGTTATTAAAGGTAGGCATTTGGTTCCTTTAATTTCAGTCTATGTCTCAGATAGAAAGACTCCTGAGTAATAAATAATAGAACACTCTTTGGGCATAGTTCATTCACCACACTCCCAGACACATTTCGAATACCATTCAAAGTGAGTTGTGAAAGCTCTGATTAATATACAACACAGAGCTCTCTCTATATACTCTCAAGGGTAAAAATACTGCTGAAAAGCCAGTTCTTTTAAAAGCTGAACATCTAACACCACCTTGTGAATGATAATAAATGGCAGGCTGAGCCAGAGGTAGACTGCCCTCTGTCTGGGTCTGTGAGTTTCACATACACAGAAACACATACCCATTCTTTGGCCAAGAGAACAAAATGGTCTTCCGGTGAGATAAGATTTCCTATGAGACTCCTGGTATTTCCCAATCCTAACTTGGTCAGAAATAGCAACCCCAACTCTCATGGGGGATTTTCCTTTCCTTT
Organism: Plecotus auritus; assembly: GCF_963455305.1. Classification (NCBI taxonomy): domain Eukaryota; kingdom Metazoa; phylum Chordata; class Mammalia; order Chiroptera; family Vespertilionidae; genus Plecotus; species Plecotus auritus. The sequence continues at coordinate 37,527,038 of NC_137785.1, read as the reverse complement.
TTTCCCCCTCCATATTACCCATTCAAGAATGTGTATCTATTTGCTATTAAAACAATGTGGCAGTTATTTTTCCTAAGATCAGAGACATTTAGGATTTTTCAACAACCTCAGGTCCCTCCCTGGCCCCATGGAGCTTGTCTTCCACCAAGAGAGACAGGCCTTGAGCACAAAACTACATGACTAATTTCAGCTGTGATCACGACAAGGAAGAATTAAATACTATTAGACAAATGCAACAAACATAACTTAGAACCTACAACTTTGTGTACAAATCAGGATGTTTCATCCTGTGCAGGACATCACAACGAATATGAATTTATATCATGGGTGAGGAAGACAATCCTCATAAAAAATATAACCATGTTTGCACCCTCTCATTATTATAACTAGAACTCCATTCATTGGAATAAATACTATCCAGCAACAGATTTATTTCTTAATTATCATCATGGACCAAAGAGAATTAGGCAAAGATATTACAGCATTGTTTATAGAAAAAGTACTAATCCAAGTGATTTCCAAAGGGGATTAGTCACATGCATAGAGTACTTCTATGCACTATTCCAAAGAACAGACTAAGGCTATATATCCTATATAATAAAGAGGTAATATGCAAATTGACCGTCACTCCAACACACAAGATGGCCGCCCCCATATGGACACAAGATGGCCGCCACAAGATAGCCAAGAGGAGGGCAGTTGGGAGGAACCAGGCCTGCAGGGGAGGGCAGTTGGGGGGGACCAGGCCTGCAGGGGAGGGCAGTTGGGGGGAACCAGGCCTGCAGGGGAGGGCAATTAGGGGTGACCGGGCCAGCAGAGGAGGGCAGTTAGGGGCGACCAGGCCTTCAGGAGAGGACAGTGGGGGGGACCCAGGCCTGCAGGGGAGGGCAATTGGGGGGGGGGGGGCGACCAGGCCTGCATGGGAGGGCAGTTGGGGGCGACCAGGCCTGCAGGTGAGGGCAGTTAGGGGCAACTAGGCTGGCTAGGGAGGGCAGTAAGGGGTGACCAGGCAAGCAGGGGAGGGCAGTTGGGACAATCGGGCCTGCAGGGGAGGGCAGTTAGGGGCGACCAGGCTGGCAAGGGAGGGAAGTTAGGGGTGACTGGGCCAGCAGGGGAGGGCAGTTGGGGGCAACCAGGCCAGCAGGGGAGGGCAGTTAGGGGGAACCAGGCTGGCTAGGGAGGGCAGTAAGGGGTTACCAGGCAAGCAGGGGAGGGCAATTAGAGACAATCAGGCCTGCAGGGGAGAGCAGTTAGGGGCGACCAGGCTGGCAAGGGAGGAAAGTTAGGGGTGACTGGGCCATCAGCGGAGGGCAGTTGGGGGCAATCGGGCCGGCAGGGGAGCAGTTAGGTGTCGATCAGGCTGGCAGGGGAGTGGTTAGGGGGTGATCGGGCTGGCAGGCAGAAGTAGTTAGGGGCAATCAGGCAGGCAGGCAGATGAGCGGTTGGGAGCCAGCAGTCCTAGATTGTGAGAGGAATGTCCAACTGCCCGTCTAGGTCTGATCCCACTGGTATCAGCCTAAATGGGCAGTCGGACATCCCTCGAGGGGTCCCAGATTGGAGAGGGTGCAGACTGGGCTGAGGGACACCCCCCCCCACCCCGTGCACGAATTTCATGCACCGGGCCTCTAGTCTATATATATATATATAAAAGCCTAAGCAACCATTACCACCAGTCGACCAAACAATCAGTTGACCGGTCACTATGATGTGCACTGACCACCAGGGACAGACACTCAATGCAGGAACTGCCCCCTGGTGGTCAGGGTGCTCCCACAGCCAACCTCCCATAGCCAGCCAACCTCCCACGGTCCCTCTCCCTGGCTGGCCGGCCCCGATCGGCCCAAATTAGGACTGGGTGAGACAGCCCCAATCAGCCCCGATTGCTAGCCAGGCCGAGGAACCCCACCCATGCACAAATTTGTGCACTGGGCCTCTAGTACTAATATAAAACTACAACACCAAAATGTTATTGGGCCTGGCCAGTGTGGCACAGTGATTGAGTGTCGACCCATGCACCAAGAGGTTGCTGGTTCAGTTCCCAGTCAGGGCACATGTCCAGGTTATGGGCTCGATCCCCGGTGAGAACAGTGCAAGAGGCAGCTGATCAATGTTTCTCTCTCATTGATGAATTGTAGAATGACACATAGAGTGTGCTTCCATTGGTGTGAAAATTACAGGTTCGAGTAAGCTTGTGCAGACACAGAATATCTCCAGAAGAGCAGGTAAAACATGGTGACAGTGGTTGCCTCTGGAGAAAACTGAGTGCATGAAGGTCAGGGGTGGTAAAGAGACATATTATTCGCTATACTTACTTCACTATTATTGGAAATTTGCCACATCTGATTAGTGAAAAACTATCTCCAACAGCAAATACAGAGAAAAGCAGTGTTAACCAACAATCAAAACCATTTATTTTTAAGCTGCCCTTCATCCCAAGTGTGCTTGCTTAACAGGACTCTCTGAAAGTTTAGAAATAAGGTAAGCGGAATCAGATGGGTGGAGAGTAAGGTTCAGATACTATTGAGGGGAAGTAAAAGGGGGCCAAAGGTTCATATGAGCAGCACACAAAGACACATGGGCTGTTGATCACCAAGGTTGGAGGATGCATTTCTGGTGAGAAACATGATTTTAGGTGGTATATGGACACTTTTTTGGAGAAAACTGTTTCACATAGTAAAAAAATTATTCCTTTTCAAATATTTTTTTTACTCCTCAAATATAATAAAAGAGGAAGTCTCCATTGGTACATGTCCTCATGACCTCTAGACTTTTTCCTGGAGTTAAAATTTGATAACAATGTTTTGATTTAATTGTATTTCTTTTCACTCATATCCTTAGAGCAAGTGACTCTGGTTTCCCATTCATGATCATGAAACAAAGCTTCCTTCTAAAATGAAGGTATTTCATTTTAATTTTTTTAATGCACCACTTTAAGTGAAAATATTAAGTAACACTAGAGGTATGGGAGGATGTTAAAAATTGTGCATGGGATACATGAATGACAGTAGTTTAGGAAACAGTGACTTGAAAGAAAAAGGATTCTCAGCCTTGGATAGAGAAGTTGTACTTGTGTGGCTGTGATTTCTTTTGGTTTTTTATTTGCATCCCACTGAACAAGCACTGAAAAAAAAACAAAGGGGATTATTTTTAAGGAAACTGCAGTTTCATTCTCATTGCCAATAGTATTTAACCAGAATAGCATTAGTTTCCTAGAGCCAATTCTTTGGGTGACTGAGAACACTTAGAACTAAAAATGCAGCACAAACTCACTCAAAAGGCCTAATTAAAAGTATGAGCCCTGCCCCCGTGCACAACACTGGCCCTTTTGTTAGCATCCCAGGAGACAAGGAACACCTCAACTGAAATCACTGCTTCCTACTCGCTCCCTCGCGTTCCACTGCTTTTTCATTAGCTAATCGCAATTAGAATTTTTTTTTTTTACTAAAACCATAAATCTCTGCCATTCTCGATAGCATAAATTATACAGTAAATAACTGTGTTCTGTGTGTGTCCAGAAAAATAAAAACCTGTTTTTTTTCAGTCCATGGGACTGAGCTGCTACATCAACAGTCACGCCTTTTCATTTAGGGTTTGCCCGCGTCTATCACGCCTCAATAAAAGCAACAAGTCTTTTCTAAAAAAAATTACCTCCAATGCCCTTCTCTTGAATTAATCATAATCAAAGCATTCTTTTTTTCCTATTTGTGAACACTTTACAGTAGTGGGAAAAGCTTGACCATTGTGTTAAAAATCTACCTTGGCCATTTACTGGCTGATTGACCTGGGACATCCATGCTGGCTCAAATCTAGGCCTGAATCATCCACCCAGGACACAGGCAGACCTTGTAGGATTCTGTTAAAATAAATGAAAGGACTTAAGAGACAGCGTCTAGCACAGAGTATGTGCTCGTTGATATTAGTTGTTCATATCACATAAATGGGAGTGGTGATTTTTTTTTATTGTTGTTCCTTTTGGGGTCAGTAATTCCTTAACCCAACATTTCATGTGTTAAACTAATTAAAAGAAACATACCTTATCCCGTGATTGATTTTCAAATTCATTTATTACTCATTTTTCTATGGTTTAATTTAATTAAATTGAGCAGCAGATCAAATATTGATTTTAATGAAACCTTGATTAAGATTTGAGCAATTATCAAACACAATTTTTCATATCATTCCTGCATTTCAAATGGAACCAACCTGAAAACCAATTTACTTTTAAAATAAGTGATTTTTTTATATATATAAACCTCAGGCCATTTTCAGAAGTAAAGGAAAAATGGCCTCCTAATCCTTTTATTAGCAAAGATAAGCGGCAATGTCTGACTTGGGTTTTAAAAAGCTTAACCCAGTTAGTCACCTCGTCTCCAGTCGTGAAAGAGGAAAAACAATAGAATCAATTCTTTCGATAAACATTAATTTAGTATCTACTATGGACAAGTCACTGTCCTGCACTAACCAACACTAATAAGGTAAAGATGAGCTGATCCTACAGCCAGTTTTAGTGTGTGGAAGAATTAGGCCACACTTGAAAACTTTCATTTTATTAAATAATAACCAGAGAAGTACATGTATTCCAACCCTCAAAATTACTGTTGTGTAATTTATGTGTATAGGCTCGGTATTGGAGAATATCTGTAAATGTGGTAGCATAAATTATCAATAGCATCACACTAGCAATTAACCATAAGTATAGACGTTTAATAAGTTAAATATTTAGTTTGATGGTTAAGTGCTAACAATTTCTAGCCCATAGCTATCGCAGCAGCACCACCTAGAGGACTCTAAAAAGTAACACAGGTTCATTTCCCCCCAACATGCCATTCTTCCTTTAGAGGAAGAGAAAGGTAACTCCTGAGTTTCAACATCTTATGTCATTCAAAGCATTTTAACTCTATCCACATCACTTGGCATCTTCTTAAATCCTGAAATGTTTAAATAGCTAAATGAAATTGAATATTCTCAAACTCACAGTGCAATTGGGCAGAGGATTCCAATTCTCCTCCTGGAAGGGCAGGTGGTACTGGTGTGTGTGCAGGAGTATCCCAGGCCCTGGGGCATGCTGACCTGAGCCATGGCTGTCGCCCGCAACCCCGACACACACCTCCTTGTTCTGTCTTGATCCAAACTAAGCACATGAGTGCCTAAGCTGACTGGACATCAGGTAACACTTCGAAGTCATATTCCAAAGCTACTGTCCAACATTTATTTAGAGGAGTGGAGAAGAAATCAACTTTCTTTTGTTAAAATGGCTTACACCACATCCACTTACGAATTCCCCTCCACTGGCCAAAGCTGAACCAATGTTGAAAGAGCAATAGCAAAACATTTCCCTTTTATTTTTTTTTAATAGTTCTCATTCTATCTCCCATTATTTTTTTCTCAAGAAGGAAACTGCTTTGGAGGCATAAGAACTAGCACTCCTTGCGTTATTTGGTCTCAGAATTTTAGCAGACTTTGCTGACGCCGGGTGACTGCCACTTTCCAGGGGAATGGCAACAATGCATTTAATACGGCTGCGGCCAGGAAGGCCCACGAGGAGCACTCATCTTTATTTCCACGGGAGGGAGCTGTCTGCCTCAGTGACGTGGGACTCACTGGCCTTTTGCCTGGCAAGGCATTAAATATAGAAATCTGAGTTAACCTGCACTTTGAAGTCATGGTTCCTACCTGAGCACACTGTTAAAGTTGGGGGGCGGGAGGGGAAGGAGAGAGAGAACAGTAGCTCATTCATGGCAATTCTCTAAATTTTAGGTAATGTATTTGGACCCAGTTTACCAAAGGAATACTAGATTTTGCCTAGAGAAATCTCTTCCCCATTTTGTATGCTAAAGCCATAGGTAAAGTCATACCAAACTGTAATAATATTAGTTCTTTGAGTGTCTTCATTTTTTTTGTGTGTCCATGCTTTCTCTCTATTCCACCTCCACACTTATTCACCTAATGAGTGTCAGATTCTCCTTTATGGCTCAGCTAAGATATCACTAACTCCAGAAACCTTTCCAGGACCCCTGACACTGGGTCAAGGTGACCTCCTATGTGCCCTAATTGCAACCTATATTTCTAACATAAGAAACCCCGATGTACAGTTTTGTAATTACTTATTAACCATACCCCCCCACCACCACCAAGTGCCATGAAAGCAGGGCATATTTCTCTCTTATTCACAGTCTCTACATCTCCATGGTTCTGGCTCAAACACTCTATCAGTATTACTGAAGGCACGTTTGCCCTAAGTACAACTTACATTGGGAAGGACTCTGAAGTTCCATACATAGTCTCCACTTCTTTGCCTTCCAAACATGTGCCTCATTACTCCCATTTTGCTTCCCCACTTACCGTGTTCTCTTAATCCCTGAACTGGTCAGAAGAAAGGCCCATGATTCTACAAGGAAAGCTGCTTCTTGTTAGTCAAAGTTTATGGCAAATTCTGTTTGGCAACCTCTTCAGCATCTCCAGACTCATTCTAGGATCCACAGACAACTCCTCAATTCCTGAGTCAGCTGCAAGAGAAGTAGTCACCCAAAATTTTTAGAGAAGGAATCTTTCTGGGACGGCTGTGTGCTATTAGGAAGCAGCAGTCAACTGGCAGGGAGATGAGACCGCTTCCTCTTTCCACGCAGGTAACAAAGTGCTCTTTTCTCTGGTATGCAGTTGGCATACCAGTACAGAAGGAAGACAAAGGAGTTCAACTTTGTGTCTATTTCGTCCATGGAAGAACTGTAATCTTTTGGAATTAGAAGAGTACAGGGCCATCGACATAACTTGAAGAGTATACAATAGGCACTCAAATACAGAGTCAGAGCCATCCTAGAAGTTCCAGACTGGTATGAAATGAGATTTACCACTCTGGGTCCTTATTCTGTCATTTGACTTCTTTGCCTCAAAGACTACATCTGCAAAATGGAACTATGTCTGCCAAGCTCAAGGAGCCATTGTGAAAGCAAATGAGACAGGACACATCAAAGGCGTTCAAACTATGCCCAGCTAATAAACACTGAGGGATTATTAAGTGTTAATAGAAGGGCCACAAACTGTTCCTCATCTAATAGCTGTTGTCTTTAGTTGTTAAAGGTCTGTATTTATTATTAATCGTTTTATTATTTAGATGATATTTCACTGTTTAGATCCTGGTAGAAGTTTAATTAGGGAATAAAACTTATAGCAAAATCATTCTAACATATATTAAGTGACAACCAGTAAGTAGATCCTGAGACTAAGAACCAGTTAGAAATCATTAAGGTGCAATAAAGGGGAAGCAATACATATAGCTGTATTGTTTTGCTTATTTTCACACTTTTAATTGTGGAGATGGGAATCTACATTCAGAGTACAACAAGTAAACATTTTTCAGCCAATTCCTGTAAATAAAGTCTTTATTCATGCATAAAAAATTTTTTTAAATACTGGAAACTGGCAAAGTAAAAGACGAGCATGTTACAAAACTGACAAAAGATACCAAGTCCCAATTTCAGGAGGTACAACGAATCCTTGGCAGGATAAATACAAAGAAAACCACACAAAATGGGACTGCAATGTATGGGTGATCCAGTTTCTCCACATCCTTACCAGCATTTGGTGGTATCACTGTTTTTTATTTTAGCCATTCTGATAGGTGTGTAGAGCCATCTGTGTATCTGCTTCAGTGGAAAGTCTTTTGCCCACTTTCTAACCATCATTTGTCTTTTTACTGTTGAGTTTGAGAATTATTTTATTATTTAGATATTTAAATAATGTACTTAAATATCATTTATCATACATGGTGTGCGAATATTTGCTCCCAGTCTATAGTTTGCCTTTCATTTTCTTAACATCGTCTTCACAGAGCAAAGTTTTTAACTTAGATGAAGTCTAATTTATCATTTTTTTGTGTGTTGTGCTTTGTTGCTAAGTCTAAGAATACTTTGCCTAATGCTTGAATATATTTTTCTTATGTGTTTTTTTTAAGGTTTTATAGTTTTACATTTTACATTTACTAGTAAGTCTGTAACCCTTTTGAGTTCATCTGTAAGGGGTGTGCCTTAAGTCAAGGATTTTTTTGTTTTTGTTTTGTTTACAGATGTTGAACTTCTCGAACACCCATTTATTGAAAAAGCTGTACTTCCTCCACTGCAAGCTTTTGCACCTTTGTCAAAAATCAGTTAGATATAATTGTGTGGGATGATTTCAAGGTCCTCTGTTCTGTTGCATTGATCTGTGTGTTTACGCTCCACTAATACCATGAAGACAATATGTCTTGAAATTGGGTTCTGAGCTTTCTCCAACTTTATTCTTCTTTTTCAAAATTGTTTTAGCTATTATATTTCTTTTGCTTTTGATATCATTATTAGAATAACCTTCTCTATGAAAAATCTTGCTGGGATTTTGGCTGAAATTGTGTTAAGCCTATACATCAATTTGGAGAGAAATGACATACCCCCATTTATTTTTATCTTCTTCATTTTCTTTGATCAGCAGTTTGTAGTTTTCAGCATATGCATGTTTTGTTAGATTTATACCTGAGTATTTTGTTTCTAGGAGTTGTTTTTGTAGATTCCTTGGCATCTTCTCCATATTCAACCATCTCCATGTCATCTCCAAATATGACTTTTATTTCCTTACTCCCATCTTTTATTTCCTTTTCTTGCCTAATTGCACTGGATAAAATTTCCAGCACTAGGCTGAACAAGAGTAGTGAGAGAGTACAGGCATCCTTTCCTTGTTCTAGATTTTAGGAGGAATGCAAGTAGTCTTTCAACATTAAGTATGCTATCTGTAGCTTTTTTTATAGATGTTCCTTATAAAGTTATAGATGTTTCCTTTATTACTAGTTTGCCAAATGTTAAATCATGAATATTAAAATTGTCATTATTTTTCTGCATCATGTGATTATTTTTCTTCTATAGCCTGTTAATATAGTGAATTACATTCCGTGATATTTGAATGGTAAAACAGCCTTGCATCCCTGGGATAAACTCAAGTTCACAATTGTGTAATATTCTTTTTATATATTAGTAATTCTATTATCAAATATTTTAAGAATTCTACATGTACTCATGAAGGATATTAATCTGCAGCTTTCATTTTTCATTTTTGTATGTATGTGGTGGGAGATACTGTCTTTGTCTGGTTTTGTGTCAGAATAATGCTAACTTCATAAAATGTATTGAAAAGCTTTCCTCCTATTGTCTTATTCTTTAAACATTTCATAGAATTCTCTATTGAGTCTCCAATGGAGATTTCTTTGGGGGAAATTTTCAAGCTATTAATTCAATGTCTTTAATAGAATAGGGCTATTCCAATCATGTATTTGATATTGGATGAATTTTTGTGGTGAGTACTTTTAAGGAATTGGTCCATGTCAGCTAAGTGTGGGATGATTTCAAGGTCCTCTATTCTGTTGCATTGATCTGTGTGTTTACCCTCCACTAATACCATGAAGACAATATGTCTTAAAATTGGGTTCTGAGATTTCTCCAACTTTATTCTTCTTTTTCAAAATTGTTTTAGCGATTATACGTGGAGTTGTTCATAGTGCTCCCTATCTTTTTTATATCTGTAGAGTACTATGGCATTCCATCTTTCATACCTGATACTAATTTGTTTTCCCCCATTTGTGTATTTGTCCATCTTGCCAGAGGTTTGTCCATTTTAACGATCTTTCCAAAGAACCAACTCTTTGTTTCATTGATTTTTATATGTTATTTTTCTGTTTTAATTTTTTACCTCTGCTCTTATCTTTATTAAATTGTATTGCTTTATAAAATTACTTTGGGTTTATTTTGCTCTTCTTTTTCTAAGTTCTTGATATGAAAGCTCACATTAAGATGTTTCATCTTTTCTAATGTAAGCACTTAGTGTTATAATTTCCCTCATCATTCTTTTAATTGTAGCTCACAATTTTGATATGCTATATTTTTATTTTCATTCAGTTCAATGTAATTGTTTTTATTTCCCTTAAGGTTTCCTCTGTGACTCATTAGAAATGTCTTGTTAATTTTCCAAGTGTTTGGAGATTTTCCTGTCATGTTTTTGTTACTGATTTCTAGCCTGACTCCACTATAACTGGAGAACATACTCTGCATGATTTCAACTCTTTTAAGTTTATTGAGGTTTGTCTTATGGCCCAGGATGTGGTCTATCTTAGTATATGCTCTATGGGCAATTGAAAAGAATATGAATTCTGCTGATGTTGGCTGGAGTGTTCTATGTCAACTAGATTATGTTAGTTGATGATGCTGAATTCTCTATCTCTGATGATTTTCTGTCTGATTCTTCTATCAATTGGTGAGAAAGTGCCATTGACATTTTCAACTATCATTGAGACTATGTTCACTTCTTTCAATTCTATCACTTTTTGCCTTACATGATTTGTAGCTTTGTTGTTTAATGCATACATTTTTAGGTTTGCTATGTCTTCTTGTTAGAGTGACCATTTTATAATTATATAATGTTCTTCTCAGAATCTCGTAATTTTCTTTTATCTGGAGTCTATTTATCTGATACTAATATAACCACTCTTTCTTTCTTTAGATTTTTTACATGATATACCTCTTTCTATCCTCTTATTTTCTACATGCATGTGTTTATTGTATTTGGAGTCAGTAACTTATACACTGCATATACTTAGGTCATGTTTTTTCATCCACTATGATGATCTCTGTCTTTTCATTGGTGTATTTGGGCTGTTGATATTTAATATAACTATTTATATGCTAGTATGGGGGTGGCAATCCAGGCTTCCCACCTGGACTTCACTAAAACTGCTGAAGGGAGTGGGGAAGGTAACTATAACATGCAGTGGGATGAAAGTACTGACTCCCTACTCAGCCTTCTCTGACAATACCCTGGTGGGGGATGGGATGAGTTAGCAGGGTGAGAGTGGAAGTCTATACTCCCCACTTGGCCTCTGTGGCTTTTGGCTGGAGAAGAGTGGTTATTTTCTAAGTTTCTATCTTGTTGGCTATCCCTTTCCTGGTCTTTTAGCTAGAGAATAGGCTTTTGTTGGGGCTTTTTGAAATTTCTGTGCCTGCCAACATTTCTGGGTTACCAGATTCTTCAGCTTGAATATATGAAGCAAAAAAGAAAACCCAGGTAACTTACAATCATGTCATTCTTTGGGTCCAAAGCTCCCTAGGCAATCAGACTGATTCTCTCCATCTTTCAGAGTCTTGTGTTCATATAATTTCCAGATTTTCAGTTATATATAGTGAGAGAATTAGGTAAAAGTGTATCTACTTCATCTTTCCAGAAACAGAAACCACTGATCATTTTTTAAATTAATGCTGACAATCTCTGTCTTTTATAAGTGTGCTTAGACTACTTGCATTTAATGTAATAAATGATATACCAAGATTTAATTTATATTACTTGTTTTCAGATTTTTCCATTTGCTTTCCATTTCACTGTTTTCCCTTTTGTATTATTTGAACAATTTTTAGTATGCCATTTTAATTTTTCTATTTCCTGTTTTACTCTATCTGTATAATTTCTTATTGGTTACTCTAGGGATTACATACCTCATTCTTCACAGTGTATTAGAATCAGTACTTGAATTTCAAGTGGAATGTAAGATGCTTACCCTCATATAGGTCTCTTTACCCTCTCTCCTCTACATTGTAGTTATATTACATGTGACATTTCCATATTTTGAAAACCCAGAACAATGTTATATTTCTTGCTTTCAACCATTAAACATATTTTGAAGATGAAAGGGAAGAAGAACAGTCTATTATGGGCATCAGCAATTTTTTCCAGTAAAGGGCCAGATAATAAATATTTTTACAACAGTGTGTTGGTTGCTGGAGGATGGGGGGAGGGAGCAATGAAAGAGGGAAGAGTGGGGGTAAAGGGTGATGGACGGAGACTTAACTTGGGGTGGTGAACATACAATACAGTGTACAGATGACGTGTTGTAGAATTGTGCACCTGAAACCTGTATAATTTTGTTAACTAGTATCACCCCAACAAATTCAATAAAAAGAAATAGATAGATAGATAGATAGATAGATAGATAGATAGATAGATAGATAGATAGACAGATGATAAAATTTTTGGCTTTTCAAGCCAAACAGTGTGAGAGCAATGATTGGCAACTGCCATGTGGAATCTTCTAGAATGGGCGTGTTCTATTTCTTGAACTGGCTGGGGGTTACACAGGAGTTCACTTTGTTGTAACTCACCCAACTGTGCATTTTGTTTCATACACCTAACTTTTGTTAGTAATTCACTGACCTACACTTGTTTTGTGGACCTAAATTTTGTGTGTATTATACATACCAGTAAAACTAAATAGATCAAAAAGCTTGAAAAAAAATATATCAAGGACCTTGGGACTAGATTATCAGAAAAAAAGAAAGGGTACATCAAGTGCATGGGATTTATTGCACCCATCAGCCCTTCCTTCTTTAAACAAAATTGATAGATGAAGAAATATTTACAGTTTGCCCCCAATGCTCAGATACTGAAAATATCTATTTAATGCAAGGCACTGAGATGGGAATTGCTTGTGGAGCTAGAAGTTTAAAAAAAGGGACTTTTGAAAAAAAGAGATTAGAGGGAAATAAGTTACATTAAGTGAAAATTCTAAGTGAATAAAAGGACAAAAGGAATGAGAGAAGAAAGGGAAAGACGTTCTTTAGTGAGAAAATCAACAATACAAATTCTGGGTATTTTTCCTAGGGAGGGCATGAAGGAAAAGGAGGTTGAAGAGAAGGTCGTCACAAGGGAGAGAGGAAAGAAATGGGAGAGAAATAGAAAGGAAAAGGCTAGAGAGATAGAAAGATGATGAGGGAGGAAGGGGAGAATAAAGGATGAACTAAAGAAAGGAAGACATAAGAAAAAAATGTGCTTAAATGATCCATACTGGGCACCTGGTACAAACCAGGCATTTTACCCATATAATATCAGTTAAACCTCACATAAACCCTTTAAAGTAGACATTATCTTTCCTATTTTATAAATGAGTAAGCAAAAACCCTGATAATTTATTTAGCTCAAAGAAACACACCTAGAAACATCAACCCTAGCTGCATGTAATTCCAAATTCTGTGATCTAGGAGAGGATGCCTTATGCTTATGTTATACTTGAGTTCTAGAAAGAATTACCCTAGAAGGTGTCTTTGTCCTTATAAGAAGTAGAAAATCTTTGATCTTCTGAATCCCTAAATCTATACTCTGTAATTCTATGGCATCGGGTCAATTATGTGAAATACTTACTGATATCACTGACATCATCTAATTCTGCCTTACTATTATAAATGGACATTTTCAAAGAATCTAGTACTTTCTGGAGTGAAACCAGTAGAGTATTGAGATGTTCTGTTTAAGTTGAGAACAATGCCTTACCTTATGAGAGAATGGGCACAAAATATATTCCATTGCCCAGTTTATAGTATTTGCCAACTAGGAAAGAATGCCAAAGACATATGGGGTGGTATAGAAAATTCCAAGAGAAAACTGAAGATTATCAAGTTACCTAAATTTCTTTAGGCTAAGTAGAGAGCAGTAGCAAATTATCAGAAAGAGACCTCAGAAGAAAATAATCTTATTTTGACACAATTATGTGAAGAATTGTGGACTTTGTCTCTGTATGTACCACAAATTTGGGGGTCATTTCAAAGTACTTTCAAAAAGTATTACTCATTAGTTATTTCACTTAAAGTCAAAGGTACTGAACAATTACCATGGGCCCCCAAAAAAAAGGGGTGGGAAAAGGAGATGGGAAAGGGATAATTCACATGTATTAAGAATGGGGTAGGGAATAGGTCAGACACTGCCAGGATACTTTATATAGCACAGCTCTGGATATTCATTATAGTCCCAAAAAGGCATAAAAATTAAACCAAGCTACCTCCCAGGAATAATTAGAAGTGAAAATCAATAAGGAGAAAATGGCTCATATTCTCCTCATTGATTTCCTGTGCACAGTGAGTCAAACTTGACTGTTGGTTAGAAGTCAGTGTGGCTACTTCTTATTACCTTTTCAGCAGTTGGGCACTCCTGTCAGGGCCTTTCATGCTGGAATCTTTCTCTGTTCTAATCACAGCTGTCAGCTATCGAACGAGTTTGACACCCTGACTCCAGAAATGAGGGGATTCACACTTCATGCATATGAAGTCAGGTTCCTTCATTAAAGCTGATTAACATAACAGAAATGGTGCACTACCACTGATTTTTATAAGCAAAACAAATGGCTACACAATCAAGTAGGACTCTCCTTGATCAGGAATACCCAGAGAGCGCAAAAGTCAGTCATTATACAGTCAACACTGTAAATATCTATACTTTTAGTACTTAAAGTTGTAGATATAGCCCTGGCTGGTGTTGCTAAATGGTTAGAGTCAGCCTGCACACCGAAGGGTCTCTGGTCTGATTCCCATTAAAAAGTAAGTATCTGGGTTGCAGGTTTGATCCTGGCCTGGTTGGGGCATATGCAGGAGGCAATTAATTGATGAGTTTCTCTCACATCAATGTTTCTCTCTCTCTCTATCCCCCTCCCTCCCTTCCACTCTCTCTAAAAATCAATGGAAAAAATATCCTCAGGTGAGGATTAACCAAAAAAAAGCAAAAAAGGTAGATATAGGCAATCAGTCAAGAACCAGATCACACACACACACACCAGACTCCTCCCCCACAATCTTCGCTGCCCATCTTGGTTGGACTTCTAAGTGAGGAGTGAAAAGGACCCTAGTTAGCTATTGTGACCTGGATTTTTGAGCATCATGAGTTTCTTGGAGGAAAAAAAAGAGGATGACAGTGATCAGAATCTCCTCCTCTGTGGGGGGAAAAATGAAACAGAACTAGAGCTTCTCAGGGTGTTTCTGTATATAACTTAATGCCATAAAATGAAAGACTCCGGCTTCAAATGGACCTTCTAATCCAAAATTACCAAAAAACTCAGAACTCTTTCAGAACATCTCTGACAAGGGCCCATTCATATTCTAGATGACATTCCTAGCAATAAGGACACCTTGTTTGGTTTGAGACTGCTTTCAGAAAATGAGAACCCAGACTGAATCAGTGTTATAGATAATTAGCCTGGTCCCTCTGGGGATGCATTCCCAACCTACAACTTGTATCTATAATCAATGTTTGCCTTCTCAAACCCCAGGATTTTGACTCCAGACACAAAATTTTCCTGCTGTACCTCACACAATAGTTGGTTCCTGCCTCCCAGGCTACAAAGGTATTATCAATGCCTTTCAAAGGTCAAGTGACTTCTGACTATCCTTGATTTATCTTTAACTTGTTTCCCCCATCAGTTCCTTAAATACCCAGTACAATGCTCTGCTCTATGGAAATTTGTAGAACTTCCACCACTGCCACCTGCAATTTTTCAGCGACTCAGAACTGTTGACAAATAATGACCACAAAAGAAAGATCCTAATGGATTAAACAAAAATACTGATAAGCAGCAACTCAACTGAGTGAAAAGCAGTGCTACAACTACATGAGAACTAAAGATGTAAGATGGTGCTTACCAAATGTATATATGATTGTACTAGTCGATGCTGAGATATATTTCTTCTTTAATAAAAACACTGTTTTAAAACCTAACCCTGAAGGGCAAGGGAACAAACGTTACCAGCGCTGCACAAGGAAGTACGCAGAATGTCACGATGCAGCTGAGTCTACACTCCCAAGGGTCTAAAGCGGCCCAACCCCAGCGCCAGAGGACCCCTCCCCGTGCTTGCTCCGGAGCAGGTATCACATTGAAGAGCATAGTTTCTGTTGTTGCATTTTGTCTGTCTCCCGACAGAATGTACCCAGGGCCCTGAGGACAGCCTGGCACATGGTCGGTGGTCTTGACTGAGGAAGTGGCTGTGACATTATGCATACCTCAAGGAGCGAATGAATAAATGAATGAATGGACGAATGAATGATCCAGAGCCGGCCTATGCCCCTCTCCAAGGCTGCAAGCGGCTCCTCGCCCTCGTCGCACCGCGGGCGTCGGTGAAACGCGGGTGAGCGCTCCAGGCCACGAGCTCCAAACTCCGCCTACGGCGGCCGGGAGGAGCCAGCCAGTTCCGGGCGGAAAAGCCACCTCTGGCTGCTGCCCCACCCTTGCGCACGCAGGCGTGGGCACCGGCGCTTCCCGGAGGTCACTTCCTCCCCCGTCTCCTAGCAACGTCTGGAAGCGTTGTTGACAGCCGAGGCAGAGGGAGCACCGAACCGAGCCCAGAGTTTCGCCGCCAGTGCGATGGTAAATCTGGGGTCTCCGCCTGCGACCAGGCGCTCAAAGGGCGCCGATCCGAGTGGGCCTTCGCCTCCCGGCTCCCGAGGTCCGTCCAGGCCGGGCCGGGGCCGCTGCGAAGGCCGGGTGTCCAGAAGCTTCTTGGAAGGGCGACTGGGAGACCCTAGACTAGAGGGTGACCATGGAGGCGGGAAGGATATCTGGGGGCATAGGTATCTAGAGGGGTGATTTCTGGAGGTGATACTTGGTGAGGGGAGATATCGAGAAAGAGAAGATACTGAGGGGATGAAAGATCCTGTGTGGGATGAGAGATCTCGACTGCGAGGAAAGTGTGAAAAGGAGCGAGATGGAGAGAAAAATCGTCCTGAAAGGGAAGAAAGAGAGGGGACAGGGAGCGCAAGGCAATGGATAGAGGGAAGAAGGAGATATTGAGAGAGAAGAAAATTAAATAAAAAGAAAGAAGGAAGGTGAAAAGGGAGGAGAAAGAATAAATAGGAAAAGAGGGAGAGAGGGGGAAGAGGGGGGAAAGGAGGGAACTGGAAAGTTTGAAGGAAGAGCAAGGTGACAGCAGAGTTTTGAGAGGAATGAAAAGGGGGTGAGGATCAAAAGATTGTAAGGAGAGGGCTCAGAAATCACGGAAGTAGAAAACTGAGAAAAGAAGGAAAATCTGGAAGTCTGGGGAAAGCAAAGAGAAATGAAAGAGAAAAGGAAAATGAGGGCAGTGATTTAAGGGGCTGTGAACATTGTCTTAGAGATGGCAAAAATGTAATAAATTATTGATCCCCTCTACAACTGTTAGCTTTAAATGCAGTGTTTCCCAAAGTGAGATGCAAACATTGTTGCTATGTGAGATGGCTCAGAAACGCCAAATAACAGAGTAAATCACACCTAAGAAAGCTATTCCTTTTTCATTTGATTTTCTTTTCAACCTTTAGACCATATCCAGGAGAAAGTTTCTGACAATATATTAGGTCGTTAGGCCCCTATCATTTCACAATTTCAAATTTTCACTAAAGAATAGACCTCAGGCTCATAGGTTTCATTAGGGTAGAATATAATAATATTTGCCCCCTTTTTTCTTGGTTATTTCTGTTTATGACCAGATTTCCATTTGGTAGTGATGTATAGTTTCCTTTGAAAATACATTCATTTAAGCTTTTAGCAGTAATTTTAAAGAAGTGCTAGGTAAGTAACATAGATGGTATCCCTAATGTCAAAAATTGAGAATCTAGTCCATAAATGAATGAAATTCAGAAAACACCTATATAGTGGTAACAAAAGAGGAAATAAGTTTTCCCACCCACATTAGGTGCAAAAGAAAACTGTCTTGCCTAAGTAACATAATGTTCACTTGTATGATGTTGGGAGGGAAAAAATATCACAAAACCTCATCAAGAGACTCTGCAGAATGATGTTTAAATTCAGAATATCCAGTGATTACTCAGTTATGAACAATATGCAGGTTTGGAAAAGATCATTCTTGGTTTTAGCATTTGTAGAAGGAAAGAAAACCACTACAATATAGTTTATGCATAAAATTCATTCAGAAACCTGAGTTTAAACCCAATAATGTGGTTCCAATGTAATCATTCATGGTTGAACATTTAGCTTGCACTGAGAACCAGGCCATAGTTACCAAGAGATTCTTGAAATCTTGGAATATGTTTTTACAGAATATCCTCAATTTAATCATCTGAACTTCCAAATAGGTAACATTTAGGACTGAAAATATGATTTCTTATTAAGGGATACTTTTAGACAGAGGATGGCAATGATATAGCTCTATAAATATTAAAGTACTTTAATGTAGAAAGGGAATTTTTTATACAAATATGGAAAGACCAATGAGTGAAAGATGGTCAGGAGCAGATTTCTGTCCAATGTAAATAATGCTTTGCTGGTAAATAGATAAACATGGAGTGAGCTCTTGTGAGGCAATAAGCTTTCTGACTCTAGAAGAGTTCAAGCCAAGAGATTTGTCAAGGTTGTCTGCCGGGGTCCTATATAGGCCTGTATATGGGACTTGACAATTTCAAAGCTCTCTTCTAAAAGTCTGAGATTAGCATATAGTACCTTAAGTTAAAGAGAGAGGTGGGGAGCGATCTTTCCAAATATTAATTCTCTTTAGGATTGGGGTCACCACAAAGAATCTTTTGGTTAATTTCTATCCTGATCTCTTCCAGGCAGAGGTGGAGGAAACCCTAAAGAGGATACAGAGCCATAAAGGGGTGATTGGAACGATGGTTGTAAATGCAGAAGGTAAAGACATATGATGAGCTTCCTTCTTGACTTGCAGAAGCCAGCCAAGCCCCTGTTGGTTGTGCCACGCCTAAGACAAGCATCTTAGAATTTGGAAATCAAAAGCACATTTTGTATATTTTAGCTATAACATTTACTTATAAAACAGCTATTGAGTATTACATGCCCGGCACTCTGCTAAGAACTAGGGATATAAATATGAAGAAGACATGTCTAAAAATGTCTGCATATTGCTAAGAGACACTATTGCCTTGTCTAATTGTGAAAGCTTTGTTAAGTGTCTTTTAACATTTCAGGCGTACCAATAAAACTTTTATATTGAAGATAGGGAGAGTATCATTATTGGCGGTTTGTTTTTGTTTTAACATCATAGAGGGTACAGGTTTTCAGTCTTCATTTTAAATGAAATTGCTCATTTGCCACATTTAATAAAATCTTTGAGAATTAGTTGTAATTTCTAGTATAGTCTTTATGGTTATAGTATAAGAAGGGCTACTTCATTTCCACATATGAAATCTGTAGACTTATCCCAGAAACTGGCTCTCACCCCACAGTCCATATTAATCCACAAAGCATTTCTCTAGCACACTGCCTGCCTCAGGCTCAGCTATGGTGTTACCTCTTAAAGGCTCTTGCTCAATTCATTGCTAATTCAGGCATTTGTAAGGGCAAGAGGTGCTACAAATCCCAGCGTATTAGTTGAAATAAGAGTAGTTACTTTATATAATTCATGGTGCAACCATGGGATTGGCACATTGCTAACTCAGTGCTTGGCAACAGAATCTCAAAACTAATCATTGTTTTGGAGCAAATCCATCAATATTTATTGATGGCTTTAAAACTTAAACAACTAAAAGTCTGTTTAAACTCTGACCTTCAATCCCTTATTATTAAAAATGGAAAATGACCCACTTTACTGATGGTTGTGATAAGTGAAGTAATAACTGTCAAGTGCCTGCCACAATACCCAACACTTAATAGAATCTTATATAAAAAAAGCCTAATAGGCTAAGTATCCGGCTGTTCAACTGTTCAGTTGCTATGGCATGCACTGACCATCAGGGGGGCAGACACTCCAACTGGTAGGTTTGCATGCTGCTGGGGTCCAGCTGATGGGGACTGGGCGAGACAGGCCAAACATGCCCTGGAGCCCTCCTGCGGTCCCTCCCCAACCCCAGTCATGCACCGGTGGATTCCCTCAGCCTGGCCTGCACCCTCTCACAATCCGAAACTTCTCAGGGGATGTCAGAGAGCCAGTTTCAGTCCAATCCCCACAGGCCAGGCCGAGGGACCCCACTGGTGCACGAATCCATGCACTGGGCCTCTAGTTATAAATAAATAGTTCTGAGAATGCAGGGATTTTTAATTGATTTGTACAGATAAAACACATGATGTGTTTCACAAAATAAAGTTAAATTAAACATAACATCAAATGAATATAATAAATACACTCAACTAGAGTGATCAGGAGGGAGTGGATTTAAGATCAGCCCTACAGGTAAGTCCAGATCCATGCCTAATATTTCCAGGAAGCAATCTAACCCTAGTGCATGGTTCTGGTTAAACTGATTTTAGGTCCATGCATTTACACAAACTCTGCCACCTCAGATGGGTTAATCTTCATCACTCCACAGAGGTACTGTATTCCTTTCCTTTGGCTGCCATAACAAAGTACCACACACCTAGTGGCTTAAAAACCAGACAGTTATTCTCTCAGTTTTGAAGGCTAGAAGTTTAAATCAAGGTGTCAGCAGGGCCAAGCTGTCTTTGAAGGCTCTATAAGAGCATCCTTCCTTGCCTGTCTCCCAGCTTCTGGTGATTCCCAGCAATCCTTGGCATTCCTTGGCTTGTAGACTCATCCTTCCATTCTTTGCCTCCATCATCCTCTCCATGTCTCTTTTTCTCTTCTTAGAAGGACACTAGTATTGGATTAGGCTCCACCTTAATCCAGTGTGACCTTATCTTAACTAATCACATCTAAAAATACCCTATTTCCAAATAAGGTCACATTTGGAGGTTTAGGGTGTACCTGAATTGGCTGGGTGGCACTATTCAGCTCAATACAGGTGCATTCACCTGTGACATCTAGGTCAATTCACCTAACCGTTTCCCAAGTGCATTAGATGAAAAAAATTTAAGTGCAGAATAGAGAATGATATAATCGTATATAATAAAAGGCTAATATGAAAATCGGCCAAATGGCAGAATAAGTGGTCTCTATGACGCGCACTGACCATCAGGGGGCAGATGCTCAATTCAGGAGCTGCCCCCTGGTGGTCAGTGTGCTTCCACAGGGGGAGTGCCGCTCAGCCAGAAGCCGGCTCATTGCTGGCCAGTTCAGCGGCAGTGGTGGTGGCGGTGGCAGGACCCTCTCCCACCTCTGCTGCAGCCCTAAGGATGTCTGACTAATGGCTTAGGCCCACTTCCCGCGCCACTCCCCGCGCTGCTCCCCTGGGGGAGCAGGGCTAAGCCATTAATCGGACATCCCCTGAGGGCTCCCAGGCTGCCAAAGGGATGTCTGACTGACTGCCAGCTTAGGCCCGATCCCCCAGGGAGCGGGCCTAAGCTGGCAGGTGGACATCCCTGAGTGGTCCCAGACTGCGAGAGGGTGCAGGCCGGGCTGAGGGACGCCCCCGTCCAGTGCACAAATTTTTGTGCACCGGGCCTCTGGTTAAAGAATATAACCACAAACCTACTTGAATAGGATTAGAGGACCTCTGGAAAGATCCCAAAGAAACAGGGAGTAGTGGCTACCTCTCAGAAGGGGAAGTGGGAGAATTTTATACCATGTGCTAAAATTACTTCTTAATAAATTATCTTTTAATTACCTTGCATGGTACCAAGCAGGAGCTTCATAAATATTTGTTGATTGATTTTTCTCAAGTGTCTATAGGGGATATGAAAACTCCAAGACTTTCCACAGTGTGCACTTACTATTCAGAAAGGCTAGCTGTTTTATTTATCGCCTTGGATCATGAATAGACTAACTAAAGAGACCTGAGCATCTGATTCATATCTTGTCATCTGCATTTTAAATAATTTATTCTGGTTGTATTTCTTGTTTTGACACTGAGCAGTGCAGACTTTAGGTAGTCACTATTTAGGATGCAAAATAAAACTGTTTCTCAAAGGTGCTCTTACAAGGTTGAGTGCTTGCTACATTCCACTCTTCTGCTTGTGCCTTGGGAATGTTTCATCAGGTGTGAAAGACAACACTGACTTCTGGGGGAAAGTGGCCAACAAATAATAATGTAACAATTAACAAGTGTATATAAAACCTGATTCATTAAGTAGGTTTTCCTGTAAATATTGTCCTGGTATTATTTAGCTAGACCTATTCTAGAGAGAAACATTTTCTTAAAAGAGAAAGCAATTAATCTATTTCAAATTCAGAATTGAGGCTCTCAAAGGCTTTCATGAAAAACTAGTAAAATCCCAAGTTTGTAATTCTGGTCCACTCTTGAAGTGCTCATCTTGAGAGTTTCTGAAGTTACATTCTCAGAGGGAAAACCGAGAGTCACGCTAGTGTCTTTTATTGATTGTCCTCAATTCAGGTACCTGAGGAGTCTGACAATAATCTCTAATTCACCTTTGTATGTCCCCCTAAATTAAAGGCACATTTGCAATTCAAATTCCTGGGATTCCCTGGCCATGTGGTAGTACTCAAAATTATAAGAAGGCCATTTCTGATTAGATACAATATATGCAAATACCTAGCACAGCACCTGTTACTTAATAAGCACTGAGCGCTGAGTGACCCGAATTAAGCTAGATTGATCTGAACTGAATTGAATTATACTTGCATATTTGTCTGTCCAGACATTTTCAGTTAAATTAATAGGTTCTGTTTTAAACACGTATCATGGAGCAGCAGAGCACACAAGTTGCCAAATTTAATCATGCTTAACCCAAGAATGAGTTCAAACCATGAAATGCCCTGCAAAACTACAGTGTCTTTGTTGCTGTGTTCTCTAATATAAAATTAGTTCTTCTAAATACTGAATGTTACAAAGAATTTTTGAAAATCCCTTTTGATATGCTGTCTAGCATGTGCAGTGATATCCCTTTCTAACTCTGGCCTCGTGAGAAAATGAGCATCATATCACAGACCAAGCATTTCAAAGCAGGCTCTGTAGACAGGACACTTGGGGGAATTCATTTTGTCTAGTAATATGCTCACCTAGTACTGAAACACTCAGTTAACAGCTTCCAAAAGATCTGTGCACAAAAACATTCATCACACCATTAGCTACAAATACAAAGACACAATACCTAATAATCCAACAGTAGGGATTGGTTATGATATATTCATATAATAGTAAAGGGTACAGCCATTCAAAAAAATATTGATGGCATGGTCACCAGCAAGGACAACCTGTATGCTGTCATTTAAATGAAGACAAAAACAATTATCAAATTTGTAATTATAGTTTGACCCAAGTATTTTTTTATCTTCACTCAAGGTTATATTTAGAGAGGGGGGGGTGAGAGGGAGAGAGAGAGGGGGAGGAGGGGGGGAAGTGAGAGAGAAGGAGAGACAGAGAGAGAGAGAGAGAGAGAGAGAGAGAGAGAGAGAGAGGAGACATTGATGTGAGAAACATAGATCAGTTGCCTCCCATATGCACCCTGACCAGGGATCCAACCTGCAACCTTTTGGTGTAGCAGATAACGCTCCAACCAACAGAGCCACCCAGCCAGGCTGACCCAAGTATTTTTTTAAATCTATGTAGAAACAAGAAGATTGGAAGAAAATAAACTAAAATTGTTACCAGTGGGTAATACCAGCCATCACTTTTTCTTCCTCCTAACAATTATAAGTAGTTTCCATATTTCTAAAATGTTCATATACTTTTATAAACAGAAAAAAATTTAACCCCAAATTAAATCTTGTACCAGGTATTCCGATTCGAACAACCTTGGACAACTCGACAACAGTTCAGTATGCAGGTCTTCTTCATCAGCTGACCATGAAAGCCAGGAGCACAGTTCGTGACATTGATCCTCAGAACGACCTCACCTTTCTTAGGATCAGATCAAAGAAACATGAAATCATGGTGGCGCCAGGTAATTTGGCATTTTATTTCACATTTAAAGCATCTTCCTACTTTACCATATAAAAAAAGCTTTGTTTCAAAGAACAAAGAGTATAGATTCTAATATGCAATATGACACATAATGTTCTTCAATTACAAAATGAAGACATGTTTGAATCTGAAATTTTCAACTTGATAATTTTGTGACATTGGTGAGGAATCTGACCTCTGAAGAAGTTGAATTTTGCCAACTTGCATTTATTATTAGTAATCAAAAAATTTAGGAGCTGTAGGCCTCATGCTAAGGTGAACTTAGCACGCCGATTTTCTGGAGAGCAGGACAAATGTCTCCTGTCCAGGGGATAAAGTAGGAGTGGATCACAGGCCTGTAGTCTTAAGCTCCCCCTGTGGAGAGCTCACACTCACCTGGCCTACCTAAAGACAGCAGCCACCAAAATACTTCTTTCCCTGAAGGAATTACATTGCCAGTGTTGGTAGATGCCAGTGTAAAACAGGACTCATGCTCCTAGATCTAGTCTAGAAAAAAATTCTCCATAGTAGTACACCCATATGATCAGAATTACTCATAAACTAAATAAAGCTTTTTCTCACCCTGGCTGCACATTGGAATCACTTGGAAAGCTTTACAGAAATAAAGATTGATGCCTGAACTTCACCCCAGACCAATGAAACCAGAATCTCAGGGCTGGGCCCCAGGTAATGGTATTTTGTGAAAGTTCGACAGATGATTCTGATGCAACCACGGTGGCAAACCATTGGTCTACACAAGGTCCAAGGGATGTTTCAAAGAGAAAAAGCAGATTAGCAGATGTATTCATTTATTACATTTAATTTTTAGAGTTGGTTAATTCTGCCCATATCTTTCCACAGATAAGGAATATCTTCTGATTGTTATTCAGAACCCATGTGAATAGCCCTGCTACGTATGGCCAAGCCCATCCTGTGACACTGGGTTGAAAACACTTTACTCTTTAATGATTACTAAGATTCTATTCCAATAGAACTGATCTTTTTTTGGAAATTCTTTTCTATTTTTACATTTAAACTATTGTACATGTCTCATTTAGTTCCTTTTGAATGTATTGTAAAGTTATGATTTAGCTATATAATAAATAAATTCTGGTATGTATGTCTCTTTTCTTATAATACACAAACTAAAAGAGTCTAGTGAGAAGACAGCCTTCCTTACTAGTATAATAGCGCTTTTAGTCAAGAAGTTAACTGTCACCAAGAATCAGTAGAAAAGTAGAATTTTGCCCATTTTGTTTACATATCAGGGCGACACAGTGGGGCCCTGCGGGAGCTACAAGGCAGTCCCAGCCCTCCTGGAGTGTTGGGTGCTTTCCCAGGTTCAGGGAGGACAGTAAGAGATCAGAAGGGTTGTCCTCAGCTGGGCCAGCAGCACCGCCAAGCACCACCTCTCATCCCTTGCAAAACCCCTGAAGATTGTACTTTGGCCACACCAGCCTGGGGACCAGGAGCAGGTGTGGGCAAGGATGCACACTTCAAAGGCTCACTAGGTAACCCAGAGGATTTTGTTTTTACTAAATATTTCAAGCATTCAGAAAATAATGAAAATCAAACCACAGATATAACAAATTTTCAAGACCCATATAGAACAGATATTAATATTTTGCCTTATGTCCTCTTTTTTAAAAATTAAGCTTTTTTATTTTGAGATAACTGAGGATTCAAATCACATTGTAACAGATAACATAGAGAGAGATCCTGTGTACCCTTACCATTTTCCTCCACAGCAACATCTTTCTAAATTCCAGTACAATGGCGCAAGCAGGGAATTGATGCTGATTCAGGCTGAATACAGATTATTCCCATCACCACCAGTGCCTCTCATGGTGCCCTTCACCAGCAATTCACCAGCCCCTGACCCCTGGCAACCACTAACCTGCCCTATTTCTGTAATTCTGTCATATCAAGGAGATTATAGAAATGGAATAATACAATGCATAGCCTTTTGGAATTGACTTTTTTTTTGCTCAGCATAATTCCCTTGAGATTGATTCAAAAATATAAGAAATAAAACATTGCAGATACAGCCGAAGCCTGCTCCTCCTCTGGTTCCTCTGTCCTCTCCTCCCCCAGAGGGTTCTTATCAGAGGCACAAGTCACTCTCCACCAGGACCCACAAGAGCCCACACCTGAGTTCCCGAAATGCCTCCACAGCAAGCCAAGCATGAGGAACAGTGCCAAGTAGTTTTACTGGTTCAAGTAAACCCATGGCCCCAGCTTGCATCCTGTGAGGCACCATGGCCAACCCAAGCAAACAGTGTTTGGGGCAGAAAGGAAGGGCTGGAGCCAATCCCTCAGATTAAAGGGGTTTACTCTGCAAGTGGGAATGGGAGAGGAGATGGATCGCAGATGTAACTCAAGGCTCAGAGAGAATGAACCCAAGCCTGTCCATGCAACAGGTGTCTGATCCAGTACTGCTGGGGGTGGGGCCCCACACGAATATACTTGGAATATCCTCTCCAGTTAATTGCAATGACCTCCAGGCTGAGATCAGCTGAATGGTGGTCAAGGACAAAGGTTTGGGAGTCATGAGTCCTGGGTTCTTCTCATTCTGGCTCTGCCATTTGTAAGCAAATTTTGTTGTTGAGAATCAGCTGAGCTGGTGCAGCTAAAGAGCACTCACTCGAGTGCCAACAAGTGTTAGCAGAAGCTGCCTTCAGTATAACTCAACAGTGGCTCTCAATGGGGTGGTGAGGAGAGTGGCCCATGACATATAGAAATATGAGTTCCAGGAACAGCCTTGAGGTTCCCATATCATCCCAGCCAGCTGAGCCGAGATTTACAAGGAAGATGCTGACTATCTCCAGAGAGAACAGAACAAATGAGGAAATGAGCTTAAATTACAATCGGAGTATGTTCTTCTTAATGTATGGGATGGATAAACACAAAGGAAACATTACAGGAATGGAGAACCTATTCTATAGCACATATCTTACTTCCAAGCAATTTTCTAACACTTTATTTTTTAAAACTTCAGACTTGCAGAAGAGTAGAATAAATAGCACAATTAACACCCATATAAGCTTTGCCCACATTCACCAACTTTTTATATTTTACATTTGCTTCCTTTCTCTCTGTGTGTATATATATCTATAACAATAACCCCAATTTTATACTTAAAAATGTAATACTGATATCCTCTAATAGAGTCACTCAGATTCCCCCCAATATGTCTTTTATGTGTGTTTTTAATCCAGGATCCTATCAAGGGTTACATGTTGAATTTGGTTGTTATATCTCTCATTTTTAGCTGTTTTCAGGACCCTGTTTTTCTCTTTTCTTACCTCCAGGTGGTATTGAATTAGTATTTGCTCTCCCCAGAGTCCCCAGAGCCACTGCTCCCCATCCCCCTTGAGCCCCTGCTGATTAGACCCAAATGCAGCCTCAAGGAGAGGAAATTCAGCTGAAGAGCAGGTCTTAGTCATAGGTGTTAACCTTCCTTCTGCATCTGACTGAGAGACAGATATCACCATGGACCCAACCTCATGCTTCAGCCCAGGGAGGTCTGGCTACCATAGTACCCACTCCCCTAGGGACAGCTTTAGCATCTGCTGACAGTTTCCAACATAAACAAGATCTTGTTGGAATACAAACAGCAAGGAAATGCATTATTGAGGGAAAGGCCCACAGAGATCACCTATCCAACCCCTTGGTTTTACATGTGAAGATTTCACCTGAGCCAAGGGCTAGGTTTTACAGGAATCAGGTATGTGGGTTTATATTGGACTGGTCATGTGTATGAGCCGGTGCTTTGGATCTTATCAGAGGGCTCCTGCTCTTTTGAGACCCCCCTCCATACCCTCCAAAAAAATTTTAGGAAGTATATATTAGCTCATTGTTATAAAATGTACCAGAGGTAACATTTGATTCCAATACCTAAATGTCATCTCCTCACAGTTCCCCAGCCCACCCAGAGCTCATCGGCAGATGCATGGCTGAGTGGGAAAGCCACTTCCTTCCTCCTGGCCCAGCCAGAATTTCAAGCCCCATCTGCAATGCAGCCGTGGGAAATCTCTGGCAGATGCAAAGGACAATGCTTATGCTAGGGCTCTGGGTGGGTTCTGCTGGGGAAGACAACCCTTCCATCCCACTGGGCAGTGAATTCTGCTGTGGTCCTGCCTGCACTTTTGCATCCAGAGGAAACTATAACCCTTTGTTGGAGACAGTGAAGGTGGCAGCAAAAAGTAGAACTTGCCAGAGAAACCAAGATGGCGGCATAGGTAAACACCTAAACTGCTGCCTCGCACAACAATTTCAAAACTACAACTAAAAGACAAAACAGACATCATCCAGAACCACAGGAAGGCTGGCAGAGTGGAAATTCTACAACTAGAAGGAAAGAAAAAAGCACACTGAGACTCAGAGGAGCTGCAGGAGGCAGAGGTACTGAGACGCGCGCATGCACGCAGAGGACTGGCAACTGAGTGCGCGGCTGACTTTCTCAAGTGGGAGGGAGACAAAAGCTCCCAACTGCGCTGAACTCCAGTTCCGGGCAAGACTCTGGGGACCCAGACTCATACGGGGTGAAGCTGGACTGTCAGGAAAGAGAAAAGGAACTGCGGAAGGCAGAGGTAGCAAGGCACGCATGCGCATGTGGAGAGAGCGGGCAACTGAGTATGAGGCTGGCTTTCTCAAGCGGGAGGGAGACCAAAGCTCCTGAGCACACTGAACTCCAGTTCCGGGTGAGACTGTGGGGACCCAGACTCATTTGGGGAGAAACTGGACTGTCTGGCAGCAGGCAGAACTTGAGGGTGGCTTTCTCTCAGAGGTGCTTGCAGTGATTACCACAGGACACTGAGACCCAGGGGCCTATTAGGGCAGGGCTGACAGGAAACCAATGCTGTCTGCTCCACCCTGAGACTCCGCCCCATCCAAGCTGAGCACAGAGGCTTTTGCAAGTCTAGTCTCATAAGGGTGTCTCCAGCACAGAAGTTCTCCAAGCGTAGACACAGCTGATCCTCACAGCCAACTGGCCTGGAGGTCAATTCCTCCCAGTGATACCAACAACAATCAAGGCTTAACTACAACAAGACTGTGCACACAGCCCACAAAGGGGTGCACCAAGAGTGTCCACCTCAGGTAACTGGGGAGGCTGAGCCACTGGGCCCTATAGGACACCTAGCACACGAAGCCACTCTATCAACTCAGGGAAGCAGCCAAAATGTGGAGACAAAGAAACAGATCACAAATGAAAGAAATGGAGGAAAGCTAACGACTGGATATAGAGTTCAAAACCACAGTTATAAGGTTTTTCAAGAATTTTCTAGAAAAGCCCAATAAATTTAGTGAGACCCTTGAGGATATGAAAAAGGACCAACTAGAAATTAAGCATATACTGACTGAAATAAAAAAATATTATACAGAGACCTAACAGCAGACTAAAGGATCGCAAGAATCAAATCGAAGATTTGAAATACAAAGAAGCAAAAAACACTCAACCAGAAAAGCAAAAAGAAAAAAAGAATCAAAAAATATGAAGATAGTGTAAGGAGCCTCTGGGACAACTTCAAGCGTACCAACATCAGAATCATGGGGGTGCCAGAAGAAGAGAGAGAGCAAGATACTGAAAACCTATTTGAAGAAATAATGACCGAAAACTTCCCCCACCTGGTGAAAGAAATAGACTTACAAGTCCAGGAAGCGTAGAGAACCCCAAACAAAAGGAATCCAAAGAGGACCACACCAAGACACATCATAATTAAAATACCAAGAGCAAAAGACAAAGAGAGAATATTAAAAGCAGCAAGAGAAAGTTACCTACAAGGGAGCACCCATACGACTCTCAGCTGATTTCTCAACAGAAACTATGCAGGCCAGACGGGAGTGGCAAGAAATATTCAATGTGATGAATAGCAAGAACCTACAACCAAGGTTACTCTACCCAGGAAATTTATCATTCAGAATTGAAGGGCAGATAAAGAGCTTCACAGATAAGAAAGAGCTAAAGGAGTTCATCACCACCAAACCAGTATTATATGAAATGCTGAAAGGTATTCTTTAAGAAGAGAAAGAAGAAGAAAAAGGTAAAGATAAAAATTATGAACAACAAATACATATCTATCAACAAGTGAATCTAAAAATCAAGTGAATAAAAAAATCTGATAAACAGAATAAACTGGTGAATATAATAGAATCAGGGGGATAGAAGGGGAGTGGACTGACAATTCTCGGGGGGGAAAGGTGTGTGGGGGGTGCGGGAAGAGACTGGACAAAAATCATACACCTATGGATGAGGACAGTGTGTGTGTGGGGGTAAGGGCAGAGGGTGGGGTGGATACTGGTGGAGGGGAGCTATGGGGGAAAAAAGAGGAACAATTGTAATAATCTGAACAATAAAGATTTATTAAATTTTTAAAAAAAGAAAAAAAAAGTAGAACTTGCCAAAGCCAATTACATCGAAGGATGATATGACCTTTGAGAGTCAAAAAATATGAAGATAGTGTAAGGAGCCTCTGGGACAACTTCAAGCGTACCAACATCAGAATCATGGGGGTGCCAGAAGAAGAGAGAGAGCAAGATACTGAAAACCTATTTGAAGAAATAATGACCGAAAACTTCCCCCACCTGGTGAAAGAAATAGACTTACAAGTCCAGGAAGCGTAGAGAGATAAAAGGGATAAAGAAATACAGAACAGACTCACCAGATAACATACTACTCCCTTGTCCCCAAAGGCAATGTGGTGCCGAAACAAGGATATTGCTTTGTGGTTAGACAGGTCTGCTTTGATTCCTTGCCCTGCCGATGATGATGATGATGATGATGATGATGATGATGATGATGATAATGATGATGATGATAATTTATATTATTTTCAGAAGTAAATAGGAAGAGGAAGGAGGGATGAAGAACAACAGCAGCTAACATTTGCTGATCACTTACTATGTGACAGGCACTTTGGATTTTCACAACAGTCCCATTTTATAGACAAGAGCACCAAGGCTTAGAGTAGTCTCATGGCTTGCCCAAGGTCAATCGAGCTTTTAAGTGCCAGAGGAGGAACCAAAACCCCCATAGGTGACTGGGGCACACAAAAGGGTAGGATGATGTAAAATGTAGCCAAGGACCTACTGAGAGCCCATGGGACATCATCCTACCCTGGCTCTGTACTCTTTCCTTCTAAGAACTGCCTCTCTCTGCTTCTCCCCTGTGCAAAATATGGCCACACCCAGCACCTGTGTGTTTGTCCAGAGATCCAGCCACATGGGGATGTGCTCTCTGACTCTCTTCCAACTCTAAATACCAAGGAAGCATCTCTCATTGGCCTTATCTGGACCAGGTCACCACTGACAAATATGAGGGAAGTTCATAAGACACCTGTAAAGCCTTCCAGTAGGTTTTCCTCTTTTGTGTACACTGACAGGGTGGGTTTCATCTGTTGCCTGAAACCAAAAAGGCCTTACCTAACACACTTGGGCTATATTTGTTTCATCCAGGCTGCTTTAATCAGACACAGTCAAGGAGCCCAGTGGCTCCCCAGGACGTGTATATTAATCAGAGGCCCTGGTTAATGTAGGCCCTGGACCTTCAGGAGGCAGACCTCTGGGCTGGAGAGAGGTGCTGAGACATCCCTCACACTGGGAGTAGTATCTCTAGTTCATTTCCACCTGGTGAGTTGCCTCTGCCTCTGTCATTGGCTGGAAAGAGAAGTGACCATCTGGACACTGGGCAGACACATTCCCTAAGCACCACTCCACGTGGCCCAGGGTGACTGAATAGGCAAAAAGTCGCTTGAGAGATAAAAGGGATAAAGAAATACAGAACAGACTCACCAGATAACATACTACTCCCTTGTCCCCAAAGGCAATGTGGTGCCAAAACAAGGATATTGCTTTGTGGTTAGACAGGTCTGCTTTGATTCCTTGCCCTGCCGATGATGATGATGATGATGATGATGATGATGATGATGATGATAATGATGATGATGATAATTTATATTATTTTCAGAAGTAAATAGGAAGAGGAAGGAGGGATGAAGAACAACAGCAGCTAACATTTGCTGATCACTTACTATGTGACAGGCACTTTGGATTTTCACAACAGTCCCATTTTATAGACAAGAGCACCAAGGCTTAGAGTAGTCTCATGGCTTGCCCAAGGTCAATCGAGCTTTTAAGTGCCAGAGGAGGAACCAAAACCCCCATAGGTGACTGGGGCACACACTCAACCATTCCCTTAGATTGTTGACTCACCAGACATGTGACAAGGAAATTAACACCTATGAGCCTTAGAATCCTTACCTGTAAAATACAGACCATAACTCCTACATTATGGGTTGTTGGGAAACAAGAAGAAATTATATAAAGAACCTGACACTTAGTAGATGTTTAACAAAGGGTAGTTGCTACTATCACCATCCCCCTCAATTCATTAGCAGAAACCCACTTCTTTTTTTGCAAGAGGGTGGGAAGGAAAAAAAATCACACTTCAAACAAAAATAAGTTGGTAAACTTTAGAATGTATGAAAAAAATACAAGAATTCAGAATTTTTATGATTAAGAATCGTTTTAGTTACAACAAAGCATGTCTACCTTTAAAAAAATATTTACCAAAGAGCATATTCTACATGTTCCACACAAGACAAAGGCAACATCTTACTAAAAATACTTAATAGCCCCCTCTCATTCTTCTCTCAGGCCCTCCCTATAAGTTGCACAGCAAGTGCAAACATTAAAATTAACTGTAAGGCTTTTAGTCTGGAGACATTAAAGACATGTGCTTCTATACAATGCAGATTTTCAAAACGGAGGCTTTCCATAACAGCACAAAATGAGATTTATAGAAAGACATTAAATAATAACCAAGACTTTCTATAAAAATCAAAAAAAGTTGAACAAACCTGATGTATACTTGTATGAATGTGGGAGATGTAAACATAAAGTGAGCAGGCAAATAATCATATAGGCCCTACTTTCTATGTTTGAAATGACTGAAGGGATAAACCACATAAGATCCAGAGTGTTCATAGTTCTGGGATTTTAGTTCTGTATGAAACTAAAATATACAAGTATTGTGCTGGGTATTTTGGCACCTAATCTTTCTAAATCTTTTATATATCGGTAAGATTCTGACATGGGAATAGATTTAAAGACATAACTCAATATTGCATGATTTCAGGAAAAGTAAATTGGTACAAATGATAAGCAGATTTTAAATGCTGAACAGTAAGAATCTTGCCAAGTGTCAAAATAGGTTGATCATAACTGAAACATAGAGGTTGCAATTCTGTCAAGCTTGTGGCCTGATAAAACTGCTTTTCAACCCTCTTTTGGAAGCTTCATTAGACTTATTCACCAAGCCAACATGTTGGCTAATATATATGACAAATTAGGTCCTATCTCAAGTTCCACTTTCAAGGCAATGGCATCAGGCACCCGTTTTATTGAATGCAACAGTTGTTTCTATGACCACTGGAGTCTTTGAAGCGCAGCCGCATTTTAGGACGATACTTCTCCAAATACAGAAGTTGCTTGCTGTTAAAAGCTCCACGCTGCTTTTGTCTTATGAACTGTACTGCATCTTCATATTTCATTCCACCTTCGATTAATGCTAGGGCAACAAGCACTGGAGCTCTTCCAAGGCCTGCAACACAATGTACAGCAATACAACAACCAGGTTCTTCACGAAACTTAATTTTTACAAGATTTAACCAATCATCAACAATCTGGTTGGACGGTGGTGCACCATCATCGAAAGGCCAATCAAGAACATGGATGCCTTCTTTCTCCACAAGAGTAGTGTCATAAGTTGCTTCACATACTCTTACTATTGTGGTAACACCATACTTCTTAAGTTCCTCTATGAATTTGTTTAAGGTTGCATTGGTTGGATTGTGTGTAATAAGAAATCTCATGTTCTTGTATGTGACTTCCACAGGAGCTGGGCGGTTCATTCGAGCCATGATAATTTAGTTAAAAAACACTCAATAGGGTTATGAAAGAATTTAAAAATTGAATACAGAAACGATGCAAAGAAACTGAGTCTACTTCAATATACTCCACTTGAAATTCTCAGTGCTTTGAGTGAAGTTGGGAGTGATGGGAAATGAAATGAACCTCCTAACAAGAAGCAGCAATTCTTCAATCCAGTAATACTGAGGCAATAGAAAGGAAGTGCAGTGAGGTTTACCCCATCCAGGTCAGAACTTGTAAAATGCTCT
Organism: Plecotus auritus; assembly: GCF_963455305.1. Classification (NCBI taxonomy): domain Eukaryota; kingdom Metazoa; phylum Chordata; class Mammalia; order Chiroptera; family Vespertilionidae; genus Plecotus; species Plecotus auritus. The sequence continues at coordinate 37,493,361 of NC_137785.1, read as the reverse complement.
GCAGTTTTCAGTTCAACACTTCTGTGTCCAGGTTAACCACTCATATGGGGGCTTCTTGGTGGAGTAGTAATGAATTTCTACAGTTCACTTGTCTGCATAGAGGTCGTGCTGTGCCTGGCAATAATCTCCATTGCCCTTCAGAAACTCCATAAATGTGTGACCAAGAACACCACAGAACTGAGGAATATGTTTACTCATTGAAGATTGTGGCCTAATCATACAGCCGGTCCCGAGGCGGCGGCGGTGGAGAGGGCTGCAGGGCAGGGGGAGGCAGTGGTCACGGTGGGGTGGCGGCAGCAGTGCAGACGGTGGCGGGGGCACCACACTACCATGCAGTGAACCGCTCCAGGAGAGCACGCAGCCGAGCCGGTCCGCAGTCCACGGGGCCAATACGCGCGCCGAGCTTGTAACCAGTTTGAACCATTCCTTCTTTCCCATTCCCCACTCTGCCTACACATAGAACCAGCCTTTCTATTTGGATGGGTCAATTCAACATATCAGACTGATTTTTGGTCTGTTCTAACTCAAAAATCCAATCAAAGTTGTGCATTAGACAGTCTGTTAGGCTTACAGACAAAAATCTGTCTTATTCTTACCCCCTAGTACCTGGCAGAAAATCTGGCACAGTGTCTGTGTGGTAAATGGTCAACATCTCTATTCCCACCCAGGCCCTCTTTTGGAAACAGTTCCCTTTGTTATGGGATTGGTTGCAGAGGTGTCCACCGAGTTAATGTGCACCTTTCAAGTAGACATAATTAGCTACAACCCCGAGAATATTCAAGACAGGATTCTGACCAATTAGAAGCTTTAACACTTCTCAATTCAGATTGCAAAATTAAGTTCTCAATTCAGGTTGCAAAAATGAATTAAGGCAGGTCATTGACTCCCATGGGCTTCCTTCCACATCTGCTCCTGCACACTTTCTGCTTCCCGAATAGCCCCAAGGAAGTATCTGGGGCCTCCCCATCAATGCCAGGAGAGCAGAAGGCCCAGCTCTCAGAATAGGTCCCAGCATTCACAGCTGCACCCTTTGTAGAGCAGGGATGGTACACCTATCCTGGCTAGTCCTAGACCTCTGGGGAATGGGCTGACACCAGCTCCATCAGATTACAATGCCCCAAATGGTGCTGTCAGCCAGATTCTTTATCTAACATGAACTTAAGGTTGTTCACAAACTCTGAACTTTTCAGTTGGGTATTTGATCATATCTAAGGGAAGCTGGGGGAAAGTAAATGTCTACTGTCTCCAGGAGGGAAAAAAAAAAAGCACACCAACATCAGTGATGTCAGAACAGGACAGAGGATATCATCTTAATGAGTTTACCTGCTCTCGCCAAGCCTAGCAATTTCTGGGAGATGCAAGCAGAGATGAATAACCATTTATGAAATCTCAAATTAATAATAATACTGGCTTCTTCTGAGAGTTTACAGGAAAGGAGGTATGCTTCTTAACCAGGGAACCATTAACCAGGTGGTATCCCATTCTGCAAGCATCTAACCAACAATTAATTCAGGCCAGGCACACTCTGTGCCCAGGGGCAGACATGGGTGATGTCATCCCTGCACCAAAGAGCTCCTGGTGAATAATGGAGATAGGTGTGCAAAGAATACATTCTCAAACAGTGAGACAATAGCAACCAAAGGCGTATGTGTGAGGGACGGAGCAACTGCAATGCAGATAAAGGACTGATAAAGGCATGTGTTCAGGAGGCTGCATTCAAGCAGGCATACCCGAGCTGGATGTTAAAGGTGAACTAATTTACAATGTTAAGAAGAGGGAAACAGGGATCTGGGCAGAAGATGGCAAAGGGAGGCATATTCTAGGCAGTGTCTTCAAACCTTGCTTTAGGAATAGCGACCTCCTTCACACAGAACCCTGAGGAGAGGTGAGCAGAGCGGCTTGCTCTCCATGAAGCAGGGTGTCTCCTCTTCCCTTCCACCCTCTCCTGCCCTTCCCCACCCCAGACCTGTGGAATCAGAATCTGCATTTGGGAGGAGCCCCAGGGGACTCTTGTTCCCATTAAATTGAGAAGTGCTACACCAGGATGAGGAAATCTATTTTTCCTAAGTGCCCACTGGAGAGAGAGGGGTTATGATCAGTTGAGTTAAGAAACACTGCCACTCTATCATTTCTCTCTTCTGCAAACCATCCTCCATTGCCAAGCCCAGGCCACCCAAAGCCACAGTTAACAACAGGCAGGGAGCGATGTAAACGAGTGTTGTATAGAAGGCAACTGCATCTTAATCCAAACTAAAAGAAAAAGGAGACTCACTGTGAAATCAAACCAAAGCTGATGCCCCCACCAGGATTGAGGTCCCCTCTGGCTGCCAGTGAACCAGTCCAGGCAATTTCCACATGGCATTTCCATGACCTTCACCTTTGCCTGCTCCAACTCTCTCCCCTTGGCACTGCCACATCCCTAGGATGCTGCTGCTCCTACCAGAACTACTGGGTTCAGAAGATCACGGACACCCTGGGAACCACTATAGTAGAGGCACTGCCCCCTTAGCTGCCAGCACCATTTCCTCCCATGTCAGGCATACCTGCCACCAGTGAGATCTGCAGAAGGCAGTCTGTCAGCTTGGGCTCTTCCTCTCCTTCCGGAGTCTGTCAGCTCGGGCTCCTTGTGAAGGCCGACCTCTCGGTTTGTACATACCATGCCCTTTGTGGGTGCAGACCCGCTTCTCTAACCAGGTGGGTCTTCCACTTAGAGAAGTGAGGTCTCACTGGGTTAATCCTAGGTTTTCTCTTGACTTCCCCTTCACTGAGGGTGAGTGCTCATTTAGGAGGCTCCGAAACACCCATGCAAGCAGGTTTCTGACACACCAGCCTACCTGTCGGCTCGACACACCTGGACCCCCGTGAAAGCTGAAACCAGGCTCCTACAGACTTGTTCAATGTCACATACAGTCCTGGAGCCCAGGCTGTGTTCCAGGTTCTGTATGATCTTACCCCACTGGTCGCAAAATAACCTCCTCAGGTAGACTTTATTGTCTCCTCTTTCCTAATAAGGAAAATGAAGTTCACAGGAGGTTATCTTGCCCAGAGTCACGCTGCTTGCTCACCTCAAAGACCCTCAAGGACAGAAACCAATTCTTCTTTATCATTGCACCCCTCCCATGCATTGTTCAGAGTCTGTATCAAGTCCACACTCAGCATAGAAAGCTTGGATGAAGAATAAATGAAATGTGTGCGTATAATCCATAGCACCAGTTTGGGGGTTGGAGAAAGACAAGCACACACTTTAAATAAATAAAGGCAAATTTATCACCGGAGCACAAGCTGATGCATTCTCAAGAGTAGGGTGATTGGCTCCGACACAGTCAGAAAATCTGTCACATGTGTTTGTATATGTGTGTGCATGTGTGCACACACATGTGGAAAGATTATTTATTTATTTATTTATTTATTTATTTATTTATTTATTTATTTATTCCTCACCCAAGGAAATGTTTTCATTGATTTTAGAAAGAGAGGAAAGGAGAGGGAGGGAGAAAAAAAACATTGATGTGAGAGAGAACCATCAATCAGTTGCCTCATGCAGGCACTCCAACCTGGGTTAGAATCCAAAACCTGGGCATGTGCCCTGACAAGAAATCAAACCCGTGACCTTTCAGTGTATAGGATGACACTCCAACAAACTGAGCCACTCAGCCAGAGAAAAAAAAAAAGTTAAATCCACACCAAGATACTAACAATAAAGATTTCTGAGTGAGTAGGATTATGCTCAATTTTATTTTCTCCCTTTTGCCTTTCTTTCTGGTCTGTTTCTTTCACTTTTTTTGGCAATTTGAATTTTTATTGAACTATGAGATGCATATTAAAAGCACACATATCTTAAGTACACATCTTGGTGATTTTTCACAAACTGAACATACCATGTGACCAGCACCCAAATCAAGAGACTAAACACAGCTGCCCCCAAGAAGGACCCCTGGGCTTCCTCTGGTCTCTAATGCCCACCCTAGGGTCACCAAGAGCCTGGCTTTTGTCACCAGAGGTTAGTTTTTTTTCCTTTTTGTGTACTTTGTATAAGTGGGATCCTACTCTTTGGTATCCAGCGTCTTTTGACCATCAGTACACTGGTGAGATTCATCCGTATTGTGTGGGTAGGAGCTCACTCATTCACATCGCCATTTTTGTTTGTTTGTTTGTTTAAGCATAGAAATTTTACTTAAACTTTTTTTCTTTGGTGGCAGGAGGAAGTCTATATGGAAGGAGTGTGGAGCCAGATCTGTCCCCACTGCAGAAATGCTGGGGTAGCTCAGAGAGATGGTAAAAGAAAAGGGAAAGGCCATGCTTTCAGCCACTGGTTTCTTAATGCCAACAAGCCCACCCACCATCACTGTACAGTGGAAGGACATACGCTTTGAAAGCTTAGGTTCAAATCCTGGCTTAGCCATCAACTCTTCCTGGAGCGCTGTTTCCCTCCTTTGTTTATTTGTTAAAATATTTTTATTGATTTCAGAGAGGAAGGGAGAAGGAGAGATTAAAACATCAATGATGAGAAAATCATTGAGTGGCTGCCTCCTGCACGCCCCCTACTGGGGACCGAGCCCCCACAAGCTGGGCATGTGCCCCGACCAGCAATGGAACCCTGACCTCCTAGTTCATAGGTTGATGCTCAACCACTGAGCACACCGGCCAGGCCTGCTGTTTCCCTCTTTGAGCCTCAGTTTCTTTATCTGCAAAATGGGGGTCTTGATTGCTCCCTATAGCAAACCCTGTTGGCTTCCACCCGAGTCCCCTTAAATCCTTTTTATTGTTTCTGTGTGCTCTGCTGCTGACTTCGGGGTTTTTTGCTTCCACCTGTCCTTGGGTTGTGACAGCCACTTTGTAAGCATGCCGAGAGCCCACAGGTGCCCGGGAGTTTGCTCCCGCTCACCCTGGAAGCCCTTGTCTGGCAAGTGCAGGGTGCCGGGTGTGTAATTCCAGCTCCCTTGCACCCAGGGCAGGTGCAGTGTGCCTTCCAGAAGCCCCTGCAGGAGCTGACTGCAGCTCTCCTCCACGGGTCTTGGCCTGAAATGACACCTTGCGGGACTCCTTCCTCTCCTGCTGCCTCCTGTGGGTTCCCCCAGGAGATCTTCCTGAAATAGTTGCATGCACAGGAATCCTCAAGCAGGGCCCACTTCTAGGGAACCTGCCGAAAGACGCCCTCGGGGTTGTTGTGAGGGATACATGGATAATTGTGCAGAAGCCTCCCACCACCCAGTTGGAACTCACACCTGTTAAATCTCTTCCCCGCTGTTAGTCACAGGCTGGCCTTGCTGTGTGGCCAGAGGCCCCGAATCATAAAATCCCCAGGGTTCAAAGGGACCGTAAATGTCTTGGACACCTGGAGTCCTGAATTATCTTGAATCACTCCCATCTCTCCCTGAAGAGTATTACAGTAGCTTCTAAATGAAATAACCAGGGACAGTAGAGACACCCCCATTACCCCAGCTTTATTGCGCTGCAATCAGCACAGCCATCTCGAGTGGAGATGAAGCTGTGGGAAGCGGATATTAAAGCCACCGGCTGCGCTGAGCTTCCCAGATCAGAGGCCAGATTTTCTACTGGCTGCTCCGAGCAGCATTTGAACCCCCGGGACCCTACCCTGCCGATGGGGAAGGGGCTTAGTCCTTGGGCTGTGGTGGCAGCTCTGTGTGTTGGCGCCCACTCTTCCTGGGAAGGAAATCTTCCTGCATCGAAGAGCAAAAAGCTACATTAAAAAGAGGTGGGGAGACATAGCACATGTGAAATTATCCTCTCTTTTGAAAAGAAAATTCTTTGTTTTTTAATAATCCATGGCATTGATCCGTATTCTAAGAGCAGGCTTGAGACTGATTCCCCCAAACAGGAAGGGAGCATGGGGGCCAGATACTGACAAGGAGCAGTTGTTGAATATTAATTGTTGCCATTTGTGCACCAGGCACTGCTTGAAATGTCTAACAGTCTTTGAAGGAGGTATGTTCATCTTTGATTGACAGATGAGGGAATGGAGACTCCAAGAAGGTAAATCACTTCTGCCCATGCCACTGGCAGTAATGGAGCTGAGAATCACCCAGGCCACCTGCCTCCAAGGCTGGATGGGTTCTTAAGCAGAACTATTGCCAGGGAGTTGGGTACAAAAGCTGTTTTAGTTTCTAGGGCTGTTGTAACAACAGACCACAAACTGGGTGACTTATGATGACATAAATTTTCTCCTCCAGTTCTGAAGGCTCAGATCCATCCTTGCCTCTCCCTACCTTCAGTTGGTGGCCAGCAATCTTTGGCATTCCTTGGTTTGCAGCTGTATCACTCCAATCTCTGCCTATGTCATCACGTGGCCGTCTTCCCTCTGTGCCCCTCCCTCTGCCTGTCTTCTCACTTTCTTACTAGTATAAAAACACCAGTCACACTACCTGAAGGGCCCACCCTACTCCAGTGTGACTTCATCCTAATTAATTACATCTTCAATTACCCTATTTCCAAATAAGGTCACATTCTTAGGTGTTGGGAGTTAGGACTTCTATGTGTTGGGGTTTTTGTTTGTTTGTTTGTTTTCTTTTCTTTTTTTTTTTTTTGGAATATTTGGGTTTTTTTGGAAACACAATTCAATCTATAATGGAGGACAAGCAGCCAGAAACTCAGTTTTTAAACAAGGAGATTCAAAGAGAGTGAGGAGGGGGTTGGCCTTCTTTCTGACAGAGGAACCCTGGGATGGGCACTCAGTGCCTTTGATCTTGAATCTCCATCTCCATCTTTGTCCACCTGCTACTAAGCAGATGGCCCCAGAGGAAGAGGCCAACTCACCACTGGTTTCAATCTTTAAGATGCAGTACCTTATATATTGCAGTATACTAGGACAAAAACCTCTGTGAACCTATTCTGGTTAAAACTCTACTTTGAAAAAGCCCTTCTTATTAAACTGAGATGGCATTCTCAGCTGCAAGCATGGAACTCAACTTGGATGATTTTAACTAAAAGGAATCCATTTTAAAAATAAGATCTAGCTCACCCAACAGCTGGGAAGGCTGAAGGACCCAGCTGAAACAATTGGCAGAAACAAAGGAATCTGAGAGATAGTCAGGACTACAGTCAGAATCAGAACCAGCCCAGTGAGAACACTGGCACCACTGGGCATAATTCCCACTGCCATGGACTCATCATCATGGAAGCCCATAGACCCTGGACATCCTGAGATCATCACAGCTACCCCACTGTACCTGATTTTGGGGGCCTAACTCCAGATTTTAAGTCCTTGGTTGAGCCTAGCTAAAATATCTGAGGTATAGCTGCAAGGGAGTCTGGGAAAACATGTATGTAGCTTTTTTAGCTTTAATAGAGAGAGACAGACTCCTTAGTGAGCCACACACTAAGGAATTCCACAAATACAGGAAGGAGGTTCAAATGTTGGGAAAATAATGAAAAATTGCTCTTAGGAAGTATTAAACCTACTTTATCCAGGAGCAAAGGTAAGTTAGGGGTGTCAAGGCCAAAGCTGTTAAAAATGGAGATCATGACTCACAGACTTGAGATACTGGAGTCAGAAGTTTCTGAGGGACTGTAGAGACAGAAATTAGATTAGGGACTGAGTGGGCTGCAGATGTGGGAATGGGGGTGCCTCCTAATAAGAGCAGGATTTCTTTGTGAGTCAAGAAAATATTCTGGAATTAGATAATGATGGTAGTTGTACAGCCAAATTGTACACTTTAAGGGGGTGAATTTTATGTTGTGTGAATTATATCTCAATTTAAAAAAAAGTCTCAGAAAGGGATCCAGAACCCTCAAATCTGCAGGAAAAAGAGAACTTTAGAAAAGCAATGGGATGGACACTGGGGCAGGTGTATATGGGAGAGGCACAGTCCCTCAATTTTTCCATGATGGTAACACAATTTGGTGGGCATGTGTTGGCCTGGGGAAATGGACCACAGTTGGCCAAATATTTCAGTGGTTCCAAACACCCCATTTTCTTTGAAAATTCTCTGCACCTCTACTCATTGGGTCACAATGAAATACACATTCCCATTATTTCTGCTCAGAATCATAGAAACAGAAGCCCAGTGATGATGGTTTTCTACTTGACATGGAAACTTTTTTTAATGAACTCCTATGGGGGCCGTAGTGGGGCAGGCAATATAGAACTAAATATTGATTATATCCCAAATGTCCTAGATCCCGTGCTAACCATTGCCTCACTGAGTCCTCTCCCCGATTCTTTGAGGGGGAAGTGGATAATTATCTCCCTTTTGTAGATAAGAAGAGTGAGCCCAGAGAAACTACGTAATTGTTATCTGGGTCCTCCAATTTCAAAGCCCTACTCCTTTCAGCTCCTCAGCTTCCTCGCATATATTTAGACAAGGATGTACATCCCATGAGAGTAACTGAAGTGCAGGGGAGGCGATAGGAGGAAGGAGGGAGGAATAGCTGTAGGAGATAACAAATGACTTTAAGGAGTGTTTAATTTTCAATTTCTAACTTTCTGGGGTATGCCTCCCCAAATCTCCAACCACGTCTGCTATACAGACCAAGTTCTTGGGTAGGTGGGAGCTTGGGGAGCAAAGTTTTGGCAAAGTCTGGTTGACCGGTGAATTAAAAGGGTGTCTCCCATTTGGACCAACACTGGCAGATATAAAGCAACAGAGATAAGATTTAGAGATAGGAACTTCCTAACAGAAGCCAGAAGTCTGATCTAAATTTGAACTCGAGGTTATAAAACTGCCTTGGAATTCACAGGTGTTCAGCTGATCAAAACTAGACCTTAGGGGCAGGGACACCCCCTTCATTATGAGGATTCCACATTTCTTACCTCCCACGTTAAACTTCAGGCTCTTTCAGGACAGAGTCAAAATCTGATTCATTTTTCTGGTGTCTCTGCCCAGGACATGGTATAGAGTCCAGGGGTCCTCAAACTTTTTAAACAGGGGGCCAGTTCACTGTCCCTCAGACTGTTGGAGAGCCGGACTATAGTTTTTTTAAAAAAAAACTATGAACAAATTCCTATGCGCACTGCGGGCCCGGGACGAGTCGGCTGCTAAGCAGGACAGGCAGCGGCACCCGGCGGGCTGGATAAATGTCCTCGGCGGGCCGCATGTAGCCCGCAGACCGTAGTTTGAGGACGCCTGGTATAGACTCAATAAATATTTGTTGAATGAATAAATTCAAGGGTGAGGCCCCACATGAATAGATCACTATACACATCAGAAATTGTACTTGCCTACAAGTAAAAAATATAAACTAATTTCAGTGTTAAAATGGACGAGAGGTCTGAAGGTGAGCAGTTGAGGTGTGTGTCACAATGTCCCAAATGTGCTTCTGCTGTTCTGTTCTTTCACCTTTATCCCATCTTTATGGTCTCAAAACTGGACACCATGCCCATGTCAGGAGGAAGAGGCCAATAGATTCCTCCGAGCCAGATTTTAGTTGAGGGGGAAGCCTTTCCCAGGAACCTCTACATCTCACTTGCTAGAACAGGCTACTAAAGGTGCTGGGAATTTAGGCAGAGGAGAAGAGACTAGATAAACAGATGATTAGAAGTATCTGAGGGAGGAAGGGTCTCCCGTGTGATTCTTTCCCACCAAACTGGGATTCTGCTTGGAACTCAAGCACTGTTCATGTTCATGTTCATGTCCTTCCAAGAGTGAAAATAGCGATGAGATAAGAGGATGGTAGTAGCCTGCAAAGGAGGAAACAAAGGTTTGGAGAGATTCAGCTGCCCGAAGTTATGTGGCTCAGGCTCAGCATCAACTCTTGGGGACTTAGAAGCGCAATGTCTTTCCATTTCCTCCCTGGGCCAGGCCTCTGGGATGCTCAGGGCCCGGGAGAGGATGGCATGGGAGGGAGACTTGCGGAGCCCCTCATTCTCTTGTCCTCAGGCTCTGTCGAGTGTGTGTGTGTGTGTGTGTGTGTGTGTGTGTGTGTGTGTGTAAAGGCCAGGCTTCGCTGGCAGTGCACACCATCTGGCGGCAAGTCTTACATCAAACAAATTAAAGGCCTCTCAGATCTGCAGCCCCAGGATGCCAGGGATGGAGTGACGATTCCAGGGCTACCGGGACTCTGTCTTATCCCAGGGGGCGGGCAGTATTGAATATTACAGCACATTGGATGGGGCAGCGGCTCTGTCAGGGAGCAGGGGTCAGGACTGGGCTGGCCCCTGAGCTGTGGAGGACTCTTATGGCCTTCCCCTCACTGGGGGCGCCTCTGCCATGGCAGCCAGGCTGTGGACCTGCTGCTCTGCCACCCTCCCCCCCACCCCACTTCACCATGAAAAACCATCAGAGGCTGGGGGACTGCCTCCCGGGACTCACTCCTGGACCCAGAGTCAGAGGGATGGAGGGGGCACAGGGTGATCACAGCCTCTCCGAGCAGCGGTTTCCAACCTTGCTTTGGCCAAGACCAGCCACAAGAAACAGGTTTTAAATTACAACCTGGGACTCCCATCTATAGATATGCCTCTGAAATGGACACATCTACACGCAGCTACCCTTACCTTTTCCACATACAATACCCAGTGCTATATTTTCTTCTATCTATCCTGCCCCCCGCCCCCGTTTTTTGTTGTTTTTTACAAATGCTGGCTGTGACCCACAAAAAATGATGTCAAGAATCCATGAAGGGGAACCTGCAGTTAGAATTCAGTGACTTAGTGCATGGGCTTTGCAAGACAATTGAATTGGGTTTGAACTTGCTGGTGTGTGAACCCAGCCAAGTGGCTTAGCCTCTGGCATCCGGCCAACTTTTCTTAACTGACACCATGGTCCCATGTCCTGATCCCCTTCTGGACCGTGTCATGGTCTCCTGACAGTTCTCCCTAAAGTGCACCCTGGAAGCCCCTCCTTACACATTCCGCATGCAGCCTGAGGCACATTTGTAAGTGTGGGCAGGCCAGCCCCTGCTCAGTGCCTTCCTGCTGCCCCTTTGATCTCCGGATAAAGACAAAGCTCCCACCTTGGCTGACAAACCAACAAAGCCTGGGTGGTTTGGCTCCTGCCCACCTGTTCCACGCCCTCCTCTCCCTTCAGTCTCCTCCCCACATTCCCTCCTATCTTCCCCTCCCCACCTCCCCTCCAGCCCATTCTCCTGGCTCCAGCCATGCCCTCTCCTCCTGGGTGCCTTGCCAGTGTCCTTAGGCTCCCTCTTGCCACAGGGCCTTTGCACATGCTTTCCCACACCTCTTTACCAGGTTCACTCGCACCCGCCTATCCTTCAAATCTCAACTCAAAGTCACTTCCTCTGAGAAGCCTTCCCTGACTTCCCAAGCCAAGTCCACCCCTCAACTATCCCCTCTGGACTCCACTCCCCACCGCCATGGCACTTGTCAGGGTTGCCGTGTTATATTATTTAGAGTTGCTGGGTTAACCTCCTAGACCAGGACTTCTCAGTCCCAATGGGCATTAGAATCAACCAGAGACATTTCAAAAAGTGCAGAAGCCTGACTCCCCATCTCCACCACCCCAAATCCAATTCACTTGCTCTGGGGTGTGGACATCTGTATTTTCCACCAAGAACAAGAACCACAGGACTTGACTCTCAGCTTCATGATGGCAGGGTCAGGTCAGCTTCCCACCCCACTGTGCCTGTGTCTAGCTCTGCTTATGCTGTCTGGAAGAAAGGGAGGGAGGAGAGATGAAAAATGAGAAGGAGGGAGGGAGGGATAGAGGCAGGGAGGGAGGCAGGGAAAGAAGGGAGGAAGAACAACAAGCAGCCTCCTTATGGAGGACACAATTTCCAACATCAAGAAGCAGTAGCTTTGCCTGGCCGGTGTGGCTAAGTGGTTGAGCATTGACCTATGAACCAGGAGGTCACGGTTCAATTCCCAGTCAGGGCATATGCCTGGGTTGTGAGCTTGATCACCAGTGTGGGGCGTGCAGGAGGCGTGCAGGAGGCAGCCGATCAATGATTCTTTCTCATCATTGATGTTCCTATCTCTTTCTCTCCCTTCCTCTCTAAAATCAATAAAAATATATTAAAAAGAAAAGAAGAGGCAGTGGCTTTGCTTTCCTCAGTACCCTCCCGCTGGGAGGTTCTGAGGGCCTGCCGAGGAGCCGGGCAGCTGACACAGTGAGGACCTGAGCTCTCGGGGGCCCCAGTTTACTGGGGAGCATCAGCTGGCCTTGAAGCCTCCCCCAAAGCAGAGAATGTGTCCCCACAGCTGGTGTGGGGGTGCAGGTGAGGTGGGGACATAGTTCTAAACAGCTATAGGAGAGGACAGGATTTCACCTCCATCCTCCTTCCACCTCACACAATGGGGGCGCCACAGCACTGACTCCTGTCTGAGTCAGGGTGTGCCCGGAGCCTGGGGTCCTGGCAGGGCAGGGCACCACCGGTTAGGAACAGAGCCAGTCCCTCAGCTAGGGTACTGGGAACAGAGCACGCAAGAAAATGACTGTCCTCCTGAGCCTTGCAGAATGGCAGAGCAGAAATATGTCAAATATTCTATGATAACCAATCAATTAAAACATTATAAATAAAATGTAAGTATATGTAAATAGACCAAAGCTGCACAAAATGCTGCCCAGGGAGGAATGAGGAGCACAGGCTTTGGAGCCACTCAGACCTGCAGCTGGGACATGCCTTCCAGCTGCGAAGCCTTGAACAGGTAGCGCCCCCTTCTCAGCCTCACTTTTCCTAACTGTGAATGGAAATAATAATATGTCCTCAGCAGACTGTTTGTGGGGAGAAATGGAATAATGTGTCTAAAGCCCTTAGCACTCCACCTTGCCTGGAGCAAGCACCCTGTCAGGGTTAGTATTCTCTCTGTTCCCAAGTGTAAACGCCGAAACTAAGTCTCAGAGAACCAGGGTGTGTGGGGCACATGGACAGCTCTGTTCTAGGAGCATTATTCTTTCAATGGCTCCTTCTCCTCACCTTCATCTTTAAAAGCGCATCACCACGCAGCCGATGTGGCTCAGTGGTTGAGTGTTGACCTATGAACCAGGAGGTCACGGTTGGATTCCTGGTCAGGGCACATGGCCGGGTTGGGGGCCTGAACCTTAGTGTGGGGCATGCAGGAGGCAGCTGATCAATGATTCTCTCTCAACCTTGATGTTTCTCTCATCCTGGTCAGCAGAGCAGCTGCAGCAGGAGCAGCCGCTCATCCCGGTCAGCCCAGTGGCTGTGAACCCACCCTCTTGCTTTGAGCATCTGCCCCCTGGTGGTCAGTGCATGTCATAGCGACTGGTTAACTGGTCATTCTGGTTGTTCTGCCATTCGGTCGTTGGGCTTTTAGAGGCCTGATGCACAAAAATTTGTTCAAGAGTAGGCCTTCCTTCCCCCGGCTGCTGGCACCGGCTTCCCTCTGGGACCCAGAACCCGGGCTGCCTCACCTGCTTCCCTCCGGCACCTGGGACCCAGGCTGCTTCCCTCCTTTGGCCACCCACAGGCACCCGGGACCCAGGCTGGCTTCCCTCCAGCCCCAGCTTCGTCAGGAAGGACATCCGGAATGATCTCCAGAAGACGTCCGGTCTAATTAGCATATTATCCTTTTATTATTATAGATTTTAAAAGTGCATCATCTCTGCTCCTCCTGACACTTTTCCTAGGTGGTCTCATTGAGTCCCACAGTTAAAATTTCATCCACAGGCTGATGACTCCCACATTTATATCACCCGCCCTGGCCTCTGCTCTAACCTTACACTCATCCACCCAGCTGCCTGCTTGATAGTTCCACTCGACTGTCTAGTGGGCTTCTCAAAATAAACATGGCCAAGAAAACCTCTTGACTGGCACCCCCACCCCCAAGCCTGCTCTCTTCCAACCTAGAAAAGGGCCCTCATCAAGTCCTCGGTTTCCCTCATAGCCCACAGACCACCCATCAGCAAGTCCTACTGGTTCTGGCTCTAAAAATAAATCCCAAACCCATTCACTTCTCTGCATTCCCACTGGCATCACCCAAGCTGCCATCATGCTCATTTCCTGCGGTCAGCAGAATAATAGCCTCCAAAGGTGCCCATGTCCTAATCCCTGGAATCTGTGCACATGTGACCTGACATGACAAAAGGCACTTTGCAGATGTGCTTAAGGATCATGGGATGGGGGGGATTATCCTGGGTTATTTGGGTGGGTCCAATGTCACCAGGAGAGTCCTGTGACTGGAGGGTCAGAGTCATGACGATAGCAGCAGAGGTCAGAGAGAGATTGGAAGATGCTACAGAGCCAGCTTTCAGGATGCAGAAGGGGCCACAAGCCAACAAATGCTGGCGGCTTCTAGAATTTGGAAAGAAAGGCAAGGCCTGGATTCTCCGCTATAACCTCTAGAAGAGCCAGCACTGTCCACACCTTGATTTCAGCCCAGGGAGACTCATTTCACGTTTCTGACCTGCAGTCTGTAGGATAATAAATTTGAGCTGTTTTAAGCCACGAAGTTTGTGGTAAGTTGTTACAGAAGCAAGAGGAACCCAATCTGCCTCCTCACCACCCTCACCTAACTGGTCTGCCTGGGTTCCCTCTGTTCCCTTCAGTCTACTCTACACAGCAGACAACATGGGCTTTAAAAAGCATCTCTCAGATCACCTCATTTGTACATAATGCCCTTTAATGGCTTCCATTGTACTTAGAATAGAATTTCATGGCCTTTGCCAGTCTCTCTGACCACCTGCCCCTCATGGGGACCGCCCGGGATCCCCTTCTTCTCTTGGCTCTAGTCTCCCTGGATGCCTTTCTGGTCCTTGAGTTATTCAAGTTCATTGCCACCTCAAAGCATTTGCTCTGCTATTTCTCTTCCAAGAATTCTTCCGTCACTTGTCATTAGGGTTCAGGGTGAGGGCTTCTCACGTTGAAACCCCTCTCACTATAGCAAATATCTGCCATATTCCTCCACTTTATTTTCTTCCTAGCCTTTATCAGTAGCTGAAATGCTTTTGTTCATTTATTTATTTTTTGCTTGCCATTGTGTGGTTGTGGGGGAAGGGTTGCTTTTATTTTTTTTTTTTACTCCCCTTTTTATCCCCAAAACTGTCAGCTCCGTGGGAGCTATCTAATTGCTTGTCCAGTGGTTTCTCACTGCTCCGGCACTATAATGATGACTGGGGTACAGCAGTGCTCAATATTTGTCTGTGTGTCTGTGTGAATGTGTGAATGAGTGAGTGAATGAACAGTGCAGCAGTGGGCAGAGTCAGTGCTCAACAAAGGCTGTTTATTTAATACTAACTTCATCATGAGGATCACCGTGAGAAAGCTTGTTTACAGCAGAGCCTGCATATGTGTGTGTATTAGTTCCCCTCTAGGGGGGTCAGCTAGCTGGGATAGCTTTGGGTCTCTGCAACCCCCAAGAGTCAAGTTGAGCCACAGGAGCCTGTGATGGGGTGCAGGAAGTCTGGGCTGGCTGAGACCCAATCTGGTGGCCAGATGTGAGGGCAGAAACTTCCTTGGGGGAGGCCAAGTGTAATTACAAGTGCTAACTCAGAGAAGCAACAAATGGCCACTCTCAGTGCATGGATTCTCACACACACACACACACACACACACACACACACACACACACACACACTTCCACCCCTCCAAGGCCTTGCCAGGTGGATCCAGCAAATAAGGAACCCCTGGAGGGTGTATTTGCAGGCGCCTCCCTCTTCTGTCTCCCCCGGGAGACTGCAGCGACTCTCCCATCTCTAATACCCCACGCAGCTGAGCCCATGCTTTTTATTGGGATGAGTATAAATAAACAGCAACAGGATCTTTGAAAGAAAATGACCCCCCAGAGGAAACCTGATCCTGAGGCAATTAGAACACTTCTGTTCAGATAATTGCCTGCTGAAACCATGAGCTGGGTGCCAATCCTCAAAAGGCGCCGGCGCTGCCACCCCAGGCTGATGGCAGCCCCCCACCCAGCCATGCGCTGGACACCCCTGTCTTGTCTGTTGCATGGTGAAGGGACACAGACAGTGCTCAGGCGTGAACTGCACCTGTGCCATTTCCAGTGAGTCTGGGGATGAGTGTGGCGAGAGCAGGGTTTCTCACCGAGAGGTGTGGAGGGGAAGTTTTACCCCCCGGGGACAATTATTTTTGGTTGTTCCAACTGGTAGTGGGTAGAGGACAGGATTCTGCTAAACATCTTGCAGCACACAGGACAGCCCCACCACAAAGAACTGTTAGCTCAGATGTCAATCGCGCTGAGGCTGAGAAGCACCTTTCCAGGGTGAGGAGACAGCTGCAAGGCAGAAGTTTCTAAAGTGCTCTGAACACCCACTATGGGCCCCTTTGTCAAACATAGACCTCAGTCATTGAATCATCAAAACATCTTTTATGAGGTTTAATTATCATCCTCTTTTTACAGATATGGAAACCGAAACTTAAAGCGGTTTGTAAAAGTTCTTAAGTAACTTGTTCAAGATCCCCCTGCTAGTCAACACAGAGCCAAATTTCAGTGCTAAACTGATGCCACAGAGCCTGAGCTTCCACCACCACAATGGACCATCGCCCACAGTTAGTAATCCCCTACACTGTGCCTGTTAGTCTCACATAATCATCTTCTGGACCCAAGGGAAGTATGGAATGCTGGGAGAAGCAGGGTCTTTGGCTTCCTATAGACAGGAGTTCAATTTCCTGCTCTGCCATTTTCACCTGCCATGAAACCTTGGGCACTGGGCATGTTAGTGAAACTCTATGGGCCTCAGTTTCCTCATCTGTAAAGTGGGCTGATTGTGTGACCCACCAGAGGGTTTTTCCAACATTGCATATAAATACCATCAAACACTGCCTAGTGCATCAGGGACCTTAACAAAAAATAGCTGATTGTGATCGGTACTGTTAAGTTTGAAATTCAGAATCACAGAGATGCTGCTTTTTATTGGGAAAGTGGAACAGTGTGGGACAGATAGGGGGAACTAGGGGTGAAGGGTGAGAAGGAAAGGAGGGGTGAGGGAGTAGAGGGAGTCCATTCCTATGAAGGCCAGAGTCTTGCCTCTAACTCCCCTCTGCACTCCTTCCTTGGGGAAAAGTGTTACATTTTGTTTACTGGCGAAGGTATGATTCTCTGTCTCACAAAATGCCAAAACCTAAAAAAAATAAAATAAGGTTCTAAACAGGACCAACTTGGTCTAGAAGAGTATGCTAAGGAGAGGGTGGAAGAGCTTCTTTGGGCTGGTCTTCTCTCCGGTGGAGGGAAAGAAAATGAACCCTTCTTCACAACCTGTTCAGTGCAAGTGCTTTTAATCTAGCTTCTCTAATTTTCCCAGAAGGCCCTGTGAAGTTGAAGCATCCCCACTGCACAATTGAGGAAACTGAGGCGCAGAGAGGTTTGTTAACCAGCCCACAGTTGCTCAGCTGGGAAATGGAGGTCTGAGCCCAGATGCCAGTGCTGATGCTTTTAGCCCCGTCACCTCAAGCCCAGTGAGCCTCTACTTCACAAGATGGTTATAAGACTGATGGGCCCACAAGAAGCTTCTCTCTGGATCCTCTCTCCATCCCACTAGTGTGTGTTGGCCACAGTGAGCGTATTTCCAAAGCTCCAGACCAGTCCCTTGGTCTGAAAAGATTAGTGTACTCAGAAGGCACAAGATGACTGAAAGTCAGAACCTTCTAGAATGGCACCAATAGAACTTTCTGCAGGGATACAAATATTCTATATCGATGCTATCCAATATGGTAGTCACTAGCCACAGGGGATGGTCTATTTGAAATATGTCTAGTGTACCTGTCAAACCGAATTTTTTCTTTTATTTCATTTTAAATAATTGCATTTTTAATTTAAATATTTACAAGTGGCTAATGGCATCCATATTGGACAGTGCAGGGAAAATTTAGGACTCTTCACCTCTGGGCTTTTTGCCAACCATGTGCTTCCCAGAGCTCCCTTCCATAGAAATATCAGGTTTAAGATCCACCAGCCCTTGATTTTTCTGAGCACAGGGGTGAGAAAGCCTCTTGGATGAGCTGAGTTCATAGAGGATCCCACCATTCATGTTTCCAGTCAGACATAGGTCATTCAAACAATCCACACACACACACACACACACACACACACACACACACACACACACACGTACACACACACACACGTGTTGAAATCCTACTGTATCCCAGGCCTGAACTGGGTGTGGGTACCATACCTATACTGGAGGAGCTCAAGGGCTAATGGGAGCAGCTAAAGAATAACAATAATGAGGATCTAATAGTAGTGATCATGGCAATGGTGATGGTGAAGGTGATAATGAATGATGATGCTATTGATGACAAAGGCAGTATAGATGAGATAAGAATATGAACTTGGAGTCACTCTGGATTCAAATCCATATTCCACCATTTACTATTAGCTATGAGATTATGGGCAAGTCTTTTGGCCTCTTTAATCCTTAGATATCTCTTTGAAAAATAAAGTTAATAAAAGCATGACTCCTTAAGGTAGCTGAGAGCATTAAATAAAATATGTAGTGTGCATAGCATAGCCTGGCACGTAGGAAGGAGTGAATAAATGTTAGCTCTTATTATTACTCACTATCATTTATTCTGGACACACTATTTCCCAAGTTCATGTCTTAAACAATCTCAGTCTTCAAACTGACTCGGCTCCCATTCCCATTTGACAGATAAGAAGACTGAGGCTTAGATAAGTTTAGAGAATTTGCTCAGGTTCTTACAGTAGTGCTGTGATTTGAGCCCCAATCTACATGACTTAAAAACATGTGAAATTGTTTAACTGCCCAGTAAGCTACAAATTAGAGATGATAGAGGCTCTCAACATGGCACTGTGGGAAGAGAACATTTTGGTGTTTACCATGCACCAACTGTGCGGGTTGGAGAAGTCACTTCATTTCTTGGATCCTCAGGACAATTCCAGCTCCTGGGTCATTGTGCAGATTACGTAGAATTACATGGGTGAGCATATAAGACAGTCCATGTAAAAAGTGTCACGTGGTGCTGGCATACATGGAACACTCAATATAAGCTCAGATTACCAACATCAAATCATTAGCACAAGCCTGGCACACAGTACCCTACAAATGCTCCCCCCACCACCTTTTTCTCCATGCCCCACCCCTTTAATGACACACAGCACTAACCTCCAAACCCCTTTATCTGAGTGGGACTAAGGCAAGTGTGATTTTTCCCACTACAACTTCTGACTGCCTGGCAAGGCCGTGGTGAGGAGAAAAGCAGCTCCTGAGAGCTGTGCTCTGCAGGGTCATGCCATGCCTCTGACACAAACCCTCCCTGGGACTGGGGGTGCAGAGACTCCCCCAGAGACTCTGAAACTACTGACAACCAGCTGGGGTCAGAAGCGCCAGGGAAGAGAGAGGGTATTTATAAACCTGGCACCGGTGACTGAGCCCTCAGGAACCTGAGAGGGGAGCAGCTTCCCCGCCGCCCCCGCGGGGAAATCGAAGAGGAAAAACACCAACACATTCCAAGCTTAGACACCCAGCAGAAGCCACAGAGGGCGCATCCAAGTCCCCTTCTAAATTTAGAACATTCGGCCAAACCAGTCCTCCAGCTCACCTGACATCTCTCCCCATGGCTGGACCAGGATGTTCTTCTGAGAGCCAGGGACACAGATGGGAGCCAGATCCCAACCCACGCTGTCTCCATTTCTGTTCCATCAAACTGAGTGCCAGGACCTCCATGGCTTTATCACTCACACCTGAGACAGCACCTGGCCATAGGAAGGGATCTGAAGTCGGAGATGGGAGTTCAAATGTTAGAGCTGGCTGCTGACTCGAACCAGCCCAACATCTTAGACCAGTGTCTCAAGCTTCCTGCGTCTCAGTGACCTCATTTGCAGTGTGATAGAACCTTTGATCAGCAACTTCATTTCACTATCTCTTTCAAGGGAAGAACAAGATTTGCAAGGGAATCTCCCAGTCCATAAGCCTCAGTTTCTCTACCTTTCAGAGGGAGAGATTGCACCTCAGAAAAATTCTGTGAGGACTAAATTCAATGGCAAGGAGAGAATGCCCAACACAGGAGCATATGGTGAGCCCCCAAACCGTGTGGCTGAACCAATATGCGAAATGGAACCAGCAAGTTCCTTTAATGAGTCTCTATTATGAGTCTCTTTCTTCATGTTTTTATTTTACTAATTTAAACCCATTTATTTAAATATTACTTATGTGTTTCAGGCTCTATTTTTAGTCTAGGAATAAAACCAGGGGTCATGGTAATTGTAATCAAAAGGTATTTCTCTATCCTTGACCCCATCTGCCATTGAATAGAATCTAGCCCATCTTTAAACACTTCCTGCTATTCTAGCACCACTACCTCCATTAATAATTATAATAATAATACTTACTATGTACAGACATTGGGTTAAAGGTTTTACATGAATTATATAATTTAATTCAATTCTTAACAGTATATATATATTAGAACCAAGGTTCATTTGACACAACAAAAAAATATAAAGCAGCAATATCAATACCAATGATTTTATTCTCTCATTTAATCCTCACCTTCCTAGTTGGACCCACAGGGGGACTAAAGAACACGCCCCTGTTGGATACTGCATGGAGCCTGCCATGTACCTCTCCTGGCCAGCTCCAGTTTAATCTCTCTATGGGAGGGTCACTAGTTGCCCTGCACTCTAGCGTGACATCACTCTGTGCTCCAACAGCCACCCCAACTGGGAAAGTACCTGTCCCCATTTGTGCTACATCCTGTTTCCCTGGGTACAAACCACTGTAACTGTGGGCACTCAGGCCTTCCCAAGTTAATTGTGTAGCAGTCCTTGATTCTGTGTGCAGGTTTTCTTGTAGTTGCCTTGCCTGAGGAGTTCAGCGGGCATGTGCACCTCACATACTGACCCTTGTGCATGGACCAAGCTTCTTGAACTGGGCTCAATCTTCCCTCAATGTTTCTTTCCCACAGACCTTGAGCAAATAAGTCCATGAGTCCCCTACCATCTTCTAGACTTGTCCGGGCATTTTTTACTTCGGCATGAACATAACAGTTTGCACTGCCCAGCTGGGACTTCCACTCAGAAGATGCAGCTGCAGACCAACCATGTCGAGGCTCAAGTCTTTGGGTTAGCTTCTCAGCATTAGCTTGGCTTTATGATGCCTCATCCAGAGGCCCTCTCTGCTATTGTGAGAAACCCCAGGTATTGTTGAGACAACTGGTTGGCACTAGGAGTGCTTCTCTGCTCAGGATGATTGTTCTGTAAGTACCTGATGACTTAGAGTCTAACTAGACTAACTTTCCTTCATGTGCCATGCGCTCACCAGGTAGGCAAAGGATTCATGTGAGGTCAGGCTCACCACTTCATCTCTTCCAATTCCATGTCTCAACAGCCTGGAATACTTGGAAGGAAGGTGAGGTTCTGAGCCAGGAACTCTAAAGATGTACTTGAGCTCTGCACATATTTGAAATGAAGTGTCCCCCAGCGTGGACCGACCATCATAAACTGTGAAAACAGCCTGGCTTCTGAGACTGACAAACACAGCATTGCCAAGATGACATCTGGCTGATGAAGTGTCCTTGCAGGAAGCAACCCAGGCCACTGGGCTCCCAGCTTATGAGTCAGCAGTCCTGGCTACTGCTTCGTACTCACCACAAAATTGTACATGTTTGAAAATTTGGTGACATCTGGAGTTTCAATCTTAATAAGACTGCTTTTGGCATTTCCCTTCCTGGCATGGAACTGTTTCTGGGTATTTTTCAAACTTGTATATAGGGAATTCCATAGAAAAACCCCTACGCTGAGTCCTACCAAAGCCACAGCTTGAAATTCCATGAGTTGCACACTTGTCTCACAGTTTGAAGGGTATCCACCCCGGGAAACACTGACCAGAGACCGTGGAGGTATGACACTAAGCTGTAACTAAATAGAACAATCTCCCTCCACCTGCTGCCTTCAAGACCTAGCTCTGCAATGCACCAGGTGTGAACTTGGCAAATTACTTCTCTAGGTTTTTCTTATTTCATCTTTAAAAATGGGGGGAGAGAGAAGTGGGTAGGAGATCAACCAAAGGACTTGTATGCATGCATATGAGCATAACCAATGGACACAGACGGTAGGGGGGTGAGGGCATGTGCTGGGGGGTGAGAGTGGCCATGAGAAGTCAATGGGGTGAAAAGGAGACTCATGTACTACTTTTAACAATAAAGAATTTAAATTTTAAAAAATGGGGGAAATGCTGATTTTCTGATAATAACCATTCTGACTAGTGTGAAATGGTATCTCATTGTAGTTTTGATTTTCAGTTCCCTGATGATTAGTGATGTTGAGCATCTTTTCATGTCTGTTGGCCACTGTATGTCTTCTTTGGAGAAATGTATTTTCATGTGCTTTGCCCATTTTTTGATTGGATTGTTTATTTTTTCATTATTGAGTTATATGAGTTTCTGATATATTTTGGATATTAACCCCTTATTGGATATGATCTCTCCCATTCAGTAGGTTGTCTGTTTGTTTTGTTGATGGTTTCCTTTGCTGTGCAGAAGCTTTCCCTTACTTGAGGGGATGTATCCAAAAATATATTACTCAGACGTATGTCAAATAGTTGACTTCTTATGTTTTCTTCTAGGAGTTTTATGGCTTCAGGTCTTACATTTAAGTTTTTAATCCATTTTGAGTTTATTTTTGTACTAGTATATGTGCAAGTGAGTGGCCTCATTTCATTTTTTTTTTTAGCATGTATCAGTCCATTTTTCCCAGCACCACTTGTTGAAGAGACGGTCATTACTTCATTGTATATTCTTACCGCCTTTGTTGTATATCAGTTGACCATATAAGCCAGGGTTTATTTCTGTGGTCTCTATTATGTTCCTTTGATCTATGTGTCTGTTTTTGTGCCAGTACCATACTGTTTGATTATTATAGCTTTGTAATATATTATCAAAAAGTCAACAAATAACATGTGTTGGTGAGGATGTGGAGAAACGGTAACCCTTATGCACTGTTGGTGGGAGTGCAAACTGGTGCAGCCATGATGGAAAACAGTATGAAGTGTCCTCAAAAAACTAAAAATGGATATACCATACAACCCAGAAATTCTACTTCAGGGTATTTATCCAAATAAAATAAAAATACTAATTTGAAAAGATATATGCACCCTTGTGTCCATTACAGCATTATTACAATAACTAAGATATGAGAGAAACCTAGGTGTCCATGGATAGATGAGTGGATAAAGAATATGTGGTGTATATATACACAATGTAATATTACACAGCAATAAAAAGGAATAAAATCTTGCCATTTGTGACATGGATGGATCTATAGGATATTATGCTAAGTGAAATAAGTCAGGCAGAGAAAGACAACTACTATATGGTTTAACTTATATGTGGAATCTAAAAACAAAACAGAAACAGACTTATAGAAACAGAGACCAAAGGGATGGTTACCAGAGGGGAAGGTTGGGGGATGAGTAAGAAGGGGAAGAGAAATATAGTCAGTAATACTATGATAAGTTTACATGGCGACAGATGATTACTAGAATGAGTGGGGTAATCACATTGTAAAGTATAAAATTGTCAAATCACTATTTTGTACACCTGAAACTAATATAACCAATATAAGATTGTATGCCAACTAAACTTAAACAAAAAAAATAAAATAAAATAACCTTCAAAATGTAGGAAATTATATGAAAACTAGTGCCCCGGT
This sequence comes from Plecotus auritus, assembly GCF_963455305.1. Classification (NCBI taxonomy): domain Eukaryota; kingdom Metazoa; phylum Chordata; class Mammalia; order Chiroptera; family Vespertilionidae; genus Plecotus; species Plecotus auritus. The sequence goes on along the minus strand of NC_137785.1, from coordinate 37,469,861 downwards.
GCACAGATTTGTGCACATTGAAAGGAAATTAATTGGAAGGTGGCCGGCAAGGTAGGACTGGGCGAGATGGGCTGGACACACCCTGGAGCCAACCTCCCACAGTCCCTTCCCAGCAGGCCACACCTGGGGCAGCACTGTGGCTCAAAGGGTGGGGTCCCTCCGGCAGGTGGTGTCCCTCGGCCTGGCCTGTGGGGATAGGGTTGAAACCAGCTCTCCAACATTCCCTGAGGGTTCCTGGATTGCAAGAGGGTGGTTCTCAGGTAATGCACTCCAGAATTGGTCTCCCTCCTCTCTGGTTCTGGGGTACATCACCAGAGAACTGCCACTGCCCAGTCACCACAGTTCGGCAGCTCCTGCATTGAGCATCTGCCCCCTGGTGGTCATTGCACATCATAGCTATCGGTCAGATGGTTAGATGGTCACTTAGCCTTTTATATATATACTAGAGGCCCAGTGCATGAAATTTGTGCATGGGGGGGGGGGGGCGGGTCCCCCAGCTCAGCCTGCACCCTCTCCAATCTGGGACCCCTTGAGGGATGTCCGACTGCCCGTTTAGGCCCAATCCCGGTAGGATCAGGTCTAAACAGGCAGTCGGACATCCCTCTCACAATCCAGGACTGCTGGCTCCCAACTGCTCTCCTGCCTGCCTTCCCAATTGCCCCTAACCGCTTCTGCCTGCCAGCCTGGTCACCCCCTAACCAATCCCCTGACAGCCTGATTGATGCCTAACTGCTCCACTGCCAGCCTGTTTTCCCCTAACTGCCCTCCCCTGCAGGCCTGGTCACCTCTAACTGCACTCCTCTGCAGGCCTGGTCCCCCGCAACTGCTCTCCCCTGCAGGCCTGGGTCTTCCCCAACTGCCCTTCCCTGCAGGTCCAGTTGCCCCCAACTTCCCTCCTCTGCCGGCCTGGTCCCTCCCAACTGCCCTCCCCTACAGGCTTGATTGCCCCCAACTGCCCTCCCTTGCAGGCCTGGTCCCTCCCAAACTGCCCTTCCCTGCTGGCCATCTTGTGGTGGCCATCTTTGACCACATGGGGGCAGCCATCTTGTGTGTTGGAGTGATGGTCAATTTGCATATTACTCTTTTATTAGATAGGATAGATAAAGCACTTACAAATTAATGAAATACTTAGATATTTCTAAAATGTAAGAACTTTTTATTTGTTTGTTTGTCTTTGTTAATCCTTACCTGAGGATATTCTCTCCATTGATTTTTTTTTTTTAGAGAGAGTGGATGGGAGGGGAGAAAAAGAGAGAGAAAGAGAGAGAGAGAGAGAGGGAGAGAAAGAGAGAGAGAGAGAGAGAGAGAGAGAGAGAGAGAGAGAGAGAGAGAGAAGGAGATTGGCTGCCTCCTGTTTATGCCCAATGGGGGGTGGGGATCTAACCCGAAACCCAGGTACTTGCCCTTGACCAGGAATCAAATCCACATCCTCTCTGTGCATGGGCTGATGCTCTAACCACTTAGCACACCGGCCAGGGCACCTAAAATATAAAGACTTTTAAAAAGCATAACCACAGTGTCATCATCCCATGAAAACATTACCAACAATGCCTTAATAATTCACACACACACACACACACACACACACACACACACTTGATTTTTACACATCCAGGATCAAAGCAAACCTAACTTTTATTTAGAAAAGAGAAATAGTTACTTTAAAAAAACTTTTTTTTTTAGATAAAACAGCCATTTCTCCCTTCCTCCTACAGGAAGGATTTCATTTCATTCACTTCAACTTCATTGAGTACCTCTATTTGCAGGCACCATGGAAAATAAAGGGACAAATAAGGTATATTTTCCTGAGAATCTCATTCATTCATGCGTTCATTATTTTATATATTTATTCATTCAACAAACATCACCTTAGCTTTTTCTCTGTGGGAGGCACGAAAGTGCTGAAGATTCAAAATCGGTTTTTGCCCTCGTGTAACCTCACAGTGTAAAAGCAACATTTTGAATTGCAATATCATTTAATATTATTTCCAACTGCTTTAATGATAGTATCCATTCTGGCAGTGTGAGTACAGTATACAGAAATCAGAATGTGGGTAGCATGGTGTACTTGAAAGAATCTAAGCCCAAATGACTAAGTGAATGTCACCAGCAGGGAATGAATGGACTTGATGTGCCTCCTGATATGATAGGCTGGGAGAGACATAACATGGCTTCTGTGATTTTCTTGCCAAAACATGTAGCTTGAATTTAATAATGGGCAAAAATGACTCAAACCCAAATTGGGGGCATTTTACACACTATAACTAGCCCGTTATAATTTCTTCAAATTGTCAAGGTCAAGAACATCTCCTAAAGGTGAAGACGCTCTTCCAGATTAAAGGAGAATATGGAGAAGGAAATGTGAGGCATGATCCTGGGTTGGATTCTGGACCAGAAAGAAAAAGGACATTTGTGAGATGACCAGTAAAATCTAAATAATTAGATCATAATATTGTTGTTAATGCTAATTTCCTGATTTTTATAATTGTGCCATCATTTGGGGGATCTTGGTGAAGGGTATGTAGGATTTTGGCAACTTTTTTGTAAATCTGCAACTATTTCAGAATGAAAAGACAAACACAGAGACACTAAGCTGGAATTCCTGCTCACTGCTTACCACTGTGTGTCTTGGGGTTAAGTCACTTCACCTCTCTGAGCCCATTTTCTCTCCTATTACATGAAGGCATTAAAAGAAATTGGGCATAAAAATACCTTATAAGTAAACTAGCCTGAAATCAATATTCAATGCTGCATGTTATGTCTTAATCCTAAAAAACAAAACAAAACCCTAGAAGAGGTCTGTGAAGCCAGGAGGAGCTGTGTCGTCACGAAACATCACAGGTGAGGGAGGCAGGATTTGAACCTAGCTCTATTTGATTCCAAATGCCACGCTCTTCCTGCTACCCCAGGGCTGTAGCTATGATGATAATACGATGAACAACACAAGACTCTGGGAGAGAAGACTCGCAACCAAACAGGAAATGTGGCCAAGAGTAGATACCATCTTAAAGACACAACCAGAAGACTTCTAAAAAAAATTGTCAACCACAGATCTATTTCACCAGGAATTGGTCCACCAGGTCTGAATTTTTTCCTCTTTGTCAGGAACTGCTTGTCACCATCCAAAATGGCTGTGAGAGCAGCTCAAGGCCTCTCTTTGAAAGTGAAAGTGTAAACAAGTGTGTCTGCACAGGTGGCATCCTGGGACAGTGAGTGTGCCATGAAGCTAAAACCCATCGGGTCCCCTGGTCACCTCAAGACAGCCCATTTGCCATCTGTCCTGGCAGAGCCAAGGGCTCCATGTTCAACAATAGCTGGAAAGTCTCATGGACTACCCTTCCCCACCTTTGCCCAACAGGCATGTCCCTGAGTGTCCTTTATGTGTGCCTGAGAGCGTGTTCCTCTGCCCACAGTGGCTAAACCCAGGGACTTCAACCACCCTACAGCCACAGATCATTTTTAAGGCACTTAATCCATAAGGTTATTAAGTTACACACCAGAAGTCACCATCTGGCTTGGGGGGGTTCCCACGTGGGTTGGGTCTCCTGGCACTACTTGAATTACACCAGCTTGCATGTCAGTCCCTGAAGACAGTGTAAGAGACCCTTCCTTCCTCCCAGTTCCCTCCCTCTTCCCCCAGGTTTCCATTGTTTTTAAGGGAAAGGCGAGGAGATGGATATCAGGAGTCAGCATTTATGGGACACCTGCCACGTGCCAGCCCCTCTTCTGGGTACTTTCTGAATGTAGCTCACAAAAGCTTCATAATAAACTGTTGTAGGAGTTAGCGTGCCCATTGTACAGATTAGGAAATCAAGATTATGTCATTTATTGAAGCCAAAGCAGAGATTTAAATGCAAAGTTGTCTAACTTCACATGATGATCTCTCCAGTTGCTTCTCTCAGCAAAATCTCCCCACATTTCTTACAAAGTGACAGTCTTGGAGGAGGAAATAGCATTGATTCATACACACCTTGGCCCATCCCACCAACCTGGTGCCCTGGACGGTCCCCTCCCCATCCTCAGACAAGATGCAGCTGCCCTCTGAAAGTGCACAGAGTAGGCCTGCCATCTCCATCCTGAACCTCCGACAGTGGCTCTAGTCCCTGCTGTCCACTCTGTTATGGGGTGCTGGCTCTTGGCTAGTACCCCAGGCTCCTCTGCTCCTGGATGCTGACCTCGACTTGGCTCAGTGCCCAAAGGGCTCTCATTCTCAGCCCAGCTGAGGGAGGGTCCCACTCCATCCTGGTCCAGTGCCACCACATCTACATCTCCAGGAAGGGCTCTGGAGGATGGAGAAGTGTAGACTTCAGTGGAGACCTCAGAACTCAGAGCGTCTGATGGGACTGCTTTATGGAATCCCCAAGGGGAAGTGCTCCAGGTCTCAGACACGCACAGTTTACCCTCACGGTCACCCTGAGAGAGGCAGTGTGAACCCACATGCAGGCAGGGCATGGAGGCCAGTGAGGAGGAGAGGAGGACGTGGCAAGGCGGCCCGGCCAGGGAGCTTCTCCGGGGATGATGTTCCAGTTGGCTACCAGCAGAGACGAGTTCTCATCTGAGACCAGAGGGACTTGACCGTATCCTGCCCAACTTTCTCCTGAACACAGGCTTGCGTGTGCTCGCACCAAAACACACCTGTATAGAGTCCCTTGACTGGCATGTCCCAGCCTCTGTCCATGACATTTGCCAGCATTAAAGTACTAATATGGTTACTATTGATGCAACAGCAATGCTGTGCCAATACTGGTCCTAAAGATGTGTGTGAGTGTGTGTGTGTGTGTGTGTGTGTGTGTGTGTACGAGTGCACACACACGTGTGTGTATGTAGGTAACCATCTAATTCCATATTTTCAATAAGTCTACACATATAATCTCATACATATATGTAAAGTTCATTTAATCACTAAAGAGTGATGATGTGCTCACAAGTGTTCTATACATTTCATATGTAGATAAAATAACATTTATGTATCTTTCATAGATTTGTATAAATCATTTAAAATCTCACATACATATACACATATGTAGAAATCACATTAAATCATTAAACAGTTACTATCTGCTCCAAGATTACATATAGAAAACTGAAACACCAATCAGAAAGAATGTATGCACCCCTATGTTCATAGTAGCACAATTTACAATAGCTAAGATCTGGAGACAGTCCAAGTGCCCATCAGTAGACGAGTGGATAAAAAAGCTGTGGTACATTTACACCAGGGAATACTATGCAGCAGTAAAAAAGAAGAATCTCTTACCCTTTGAGACAGCATGGAGGGACCTGGAGAGCATTATACTAAGTGAAATAAGTCAGCCAGAGAAAGACAAGTATCACATGATCTCACTCATATGTGGAATCTAGTTAACAAAATAAACTGATGAACAAAAATAGATCCAGAGACACAGAAGCATAGAACAGACTGTCAAATCTCAGAGGGAAGGTGGGGTGGGTGGGTGGGAAGAAAACCAAACAACTTGCATGCATATATGCCTAACCCATGGACACAGACAATAGTGTGGTGAAGGCCTGGGGCAGGGAGTGGGTGCAGGCCAGAATGGGTTAATGGGAAAAAAAGGGGACATCTGTAATACTTTCAACAATAAAGATAACTTTAAAAAAATAAAACAGCCCTAACCGGTTTGGCTCAGTGGATAGAGCGTCGGCCTGCGGACTCAAGGGTCCCAGGTTCGATTCCGGTCAAGGGCATGTACTGGGGAGTGGGGGTTGTGCAGGAGGCAGCTGATAGATGTTTCTCTCTCATCGATGTTTCTAACTCTCTGTCCCTCTCCCTTCCTCTCTGTAAAAAAATCAATAAAATATATTTTAAAAAATAAATAAAACAGCAAAAAAAAAGAAAAGTTTTTATCAAAAAATATCCAAGAAAAAGATTACATATAATATGTATATATAATCTCATTTATATAAATCTTATATATATAAATTTATGCATATACATAAAAAATTTCATTTAATCATTAATAGTGACTATATGTTATCAACTGTTCTAAAAACTATATATAACATTTCATATATATATATATGAATATATATATATATATATATATATATATATATATATCTTGCTGCAAATCCCATTTAACCATTAAAAGGCTATATGCCAAAAACTGTTTGAAATATTATACATAGAATTTAATTTAATATATTAAAGTTATTTATATAATTAAAGAAATCTCATATATACATACATAGTTATATACAGGGAGTCCCCCCCAAAAAATGTATACACACTTTAACAGCTGGTAGCTCAATTAATGTTTCTTTCTTTTCAGATTTAACCCAATGACATTAATAATTATTCAAAGTGTATATACGTTTTTTGGATACCCTGTATATACAGTGAAACCTCATTTCTCAAACTTAATTTTTCCCATTAGAAATAATGTAAATTGAATTAATCTGTTCTAAACCTCCAAAGGATTCCTTTTTACCCTTTCTTATATATAGTACATGTCTATTGTAGTGTTTATAAATAGACACTTTAAAAACAAAAAGGATATGAAATGTAAATGAAAATTTAACAAAAAGGAAAGGAAATGTACAGTAACAATGAAAATTTAACAAAAATTATAAGCAGCAACAAAAGCAAAAACACATGAAAATATTCAGAGCACAGTATCCTGAGATTTTAACAGTGGTTAACTGACTCATATTCTCTCCTTTGTTTGTCACCTGAGAGATGTGTGACTCATCATACAGGGATCAGCATGAAAGGGTTGTCAGGTTGAGAATAGAATTGTTCGAGATGGGAGACATTCGAGAAACGATGTTTCTCTCTCTGTGTGTGTGTGTGTGTGTGTGTGTGTGTGTGTGTGTGTGTGTAAATCTTGTTTAATTATCTAAAAATTCCCTATGAGGCAGACACAGTTGTAACCCCAAAGGCTGAGGGAGGTGATACCATGGATGTGATACGAGGTCTCAGCTGAGCTCCTGTCACCCCGACTCAGACCTGCTCCCCCAGAGTCCAGAGCTGTCCCTGCCTCAGTTGGGGACAATTCCAGCTTTCCAGCTGCCTGGGCCCCAAGTCCCATCACCACCTTTGACTTCCTCTGACTCCACAACCAACCCACCAGCAGATCTTGGTCTGCCTTCAAAGCACACTCAGGACTTCACTCCTCACCACCTCGCCATCCCCTCCCTGATTCAAGCCTCTGTAGAGGGCAGATGGACAAGTGGGAGAACCTCCTATTAGTCTCTTCACCCTCACCCTGCTCTCACCTTTTGTCATAGAGCAAACCTGTTAAAGCGCAAGTCAATGAGGCCACGCCTTTGCACATCCTCCAGGGACGCCCACCTCACCCACAGGCCCTACAGCACGTGTCTCCCTGTGAAGACTCGCCAACATGTTTACATCACTGCCTTCAAGAGCCTGAATAGTTTTTTAGGTGTAATTTACGTATCTAAGTTTATTAAGAAGAGTCGGTAAGAATTTCTTTGAAGAGAACTATGCTACCCACATTACACACACACACACACACACACAAACTGGAAAGTATGTGAGGAGGCCTCCCTTTCATCTGAAGTCAAAGGAGAAGGGGACTTCAGTAGATTTGTGTGTACCCCCTAAAAAGTAGGGGACATTGTGGGTTGGCATCTGACTCATGCCTGAGAAATGCACTGGACAAGACAGGGAGGCAGACTGTACTCCACCAGTGAGGCATTTGCTGCTGTTCAGAAGTCATCTGTTTGGGCTGAGGATGTGAGTGTTTCCTATGAGCCACATGTGGTCCAAGGCATGGCAAAGAGCTGGCTTGGGGATTGATTGTCTTGCCCTAAAGGGACCAATAGACCTCAATTGGAGAAATTAGCAGTGGACCACTAGACTCCTAGGGGCTGAAGAGGGAGTAATGGGCTTACAGAGTTCATTTGGCAATTCTGAGACTGGCCACCATCGACTGAGGGAAATCACCAAGAAACCCATACAAGTTGAAAGACAGAGGAGATAGAGACATCTATGAGGCCCAGAGAATGAAAATGCCCATCTGCCAACAACAACATTTGGTCCTTGTAAAATCAAGCTTTCTTGCTTCCCTCATTTAAACCAGAAAAGGCATCTAGGGTCAGCAAGAATGGGTGGAGCCTTCACCTGAATGCAGTTGGAATCATTTTTTGAATTGAAGCTGTGTTTGCGACTTTAAGGACCTATTATTTACCAAAAAGGTCCTGCCGCCTACATGTCTTGTCGTCTAGGGTTAGGAGAGGGCTATTCCATTAAGCAGACTTCACCGGGTAGTGAGAGAAAAATAAAGTTGCTTTTGGAATTACATTCACCATTGTTCAGCATAGTGGTAAATCACTTAGTTGTTGTTGTATCTGACTAGATGGGCTAGATTTCAACCCACTTCACTCTATTTTCTTCTTGCTGTTGGGCAAGGGTCCTTCTAGCATGATATCACACCAGTTAGCCTCGAGAGACAAAGGAATGTGGTTTTTGTCTTACAGATGTCCCACTCTGAAACATCCCCAAGGCCTCATCCAGTCTACTGGAAGGACCAGAAGCAGTCAGGAGCAAAGGACTTTCCAGGTGTGACCTTGACTACTCAGGATGGAACCAGGACCCTGGAGAAAGAGCAAAGAGGCACACTAAATGACAACTATGGCAACCACAATGACACCAAGAATAACAGAAATAAAAGGAAAGGGAGGCCAGCAGAGGGAAGGTCCTGGGCCAGCCAAGGCCAGCCCACAGACTGAAAGGGAAATGAACAATGAATGGTGCATCATATTCTAGACCCTGAGGGTGTTTGTGCCTGAGTATAAGGTGTTCTCTCCAGGACTGCCCCGAGGGCAGTTCAAGAATCAGGACAGGATTACCTGCCTTCTCACATTCCCGGACCCCATGATTCTTCACAACAGGGACTATCTGAGTAATCCGTGCCTTTCTGCAGCTGTGCAGCACCCAAGACAGAGCAGTGGGCTGACTATGGCTGCTGGATGGATGGTAGAGCAGACAATGACCTTATGCAAATCCCTCTCCCAGGATTATTCATTGCCATGAACCCCTGAAAGACCCCTCTTCCTCTTTCCTGCAGCCCCTGCAAAGTCTTGGGAAGCCAGGGGCCCTCAGCAGTGTGCCTCTCATAAGAGCCGTGCTGTGATGGTCCAGGCAACGAGATAGTGCTGGTGGAAGGACTTTGCGTAAGTCCACAGTGACAAATATCACTGTTAGCCATGTATGGCAGTTTGGGTTGTACGAGATGGAAATCCATGAAGGTTTACTCCTGTGCAAGGAAACTTTCTGGGCATACCAGGGAAGAGGTGAATGCTCATTTCAACCCCCTAAAAAATAATCCTGTGCTCCCCTTCTAAGGTCTTCTGGAATCAAGCTGGTGCTGCCCAGTGACTAGTTGCCTGAGTAAGTAAAGCCTCAAGCCAGATATGGGTGGGCAGGCCTGTGCTACCCAGGAACCCAGACACAACTAGAAGCATGAGAGGCCTCAACCCCCTGGAGGCCCCAGAAACTTCTCTGTTCAGAAACCACAGAACCTGTTTGGGAATTTCATGCACAGGCTGCAAAAGGGGGCGGGGGGAGGGGGGTAAACAGGCAAACGCAGACGAATTTTCAACCTTTTTATTCAAAGCAGCTTTTCACAATGTATAAATACTGCATATTAGCACACATGAAAATACAACTTCTAAGGCACCCAGAAATGTGTTCATACACGTTACAGGACCATTCACAAAGAGAGTGTACAATTTGCTCTAGACAGTCAGCATTTGATAAATCAGATTATTATCCCCCACTACTGCACCCAGTCTCAGGAAATATTTACAACATGGTGAGAAAGGGTCAGCTGTACCTGCTTGATAATTCTATGAAGTACTCATACTTACAATATTCAGAACTAGTTCAAGACTCTCCCATGACAAAAGAAAACGAGTAGCCTAATTTGCAAAGGTCTCCTTGGATTTTGGTGTGTGTGCTACATCCAGGATCAAACCCAAACACTCCTAGGGTGGGCTGGATAAGTTTTTGGTAGCCTGCTTCATTATCAGAAGTTTGGTAATAAGCCTTACCACTAGAATACCACTTCTTCAGCATCAAGCATTTCTCAACCAGTTAAAGGATCGATGATTTCATCATGAATGAGAATGGAGAGCATCGCCTGGTGTGAGAATAGAAAGAAAATTCTTCTCACGTCATCAGGGACTGGAATGGGTCAATGTAGAACACAAGGAAATGGAAATTTGGCAACTGCAGGATGGCTGTTCAGTGTAGTCACATCTGAAAAACTCGCCGTAGGGGCTGTTATTCAGATGGAGCCGTCCACACTGGCCAGAGAACCTGGAAGAATGCCAGACCTCCACTTTTGATCGTAATGGATAAAGGCTGGGACTGCACAGCAAAAACACCCACCTGAGATAGCGAGTTTCCATCTGAGAAACTCATCTTTCAGAGCCTTCTCCAGGTGACAACACACCCCTCTGTATGGCCAGCCAGGGGGAGCATGCAGTTGGTGGAAGCAAGCAGTTTCTTTGTGCCTTGAAGCATGCACACCTCTGTCTAGATGTGCCTATGATCTATGAAACTCATGCTTTGTTGAAATAATGAAATTCTTTGGTCCTTGGTTTTATGAAAGGCAATATTTTCACAATCCTGTCAACATGGGCATCAGCAAATGACTTCAAGCTGGAACTAACTGCGTAGGGACAAATTAAATACTAGATGGAAAACTCTACACCCTCCAAACTTCCCAGAATCCCCTGAGCTCCATCATCAGGTCAGGTGTGGGGCTAATGAGGCATGGTCAAGCCAACAGATGCCAGAGCTGAAGCTTAAAACTAGATGTCAACTTTTCATACTGCAAACATTTGAAGTATATCTCCATCCCAGTGGTAGATAAGTTGACTTTATGAATACTATTCAAGATGAACCAAATAGTAACTTGACTTTAGCCATGCTGTAGTCTTGGTCTCAAAAACATCTTTAAAGCCTAGGTAAGGAGAATCAGTTGGTACTGTGACCAACTGAAAGGAATCATAATTTTAAGGGAATTTAAGTCCAATTTTTAGTTGGTTTTACTAGGTCCCAAGCACAGTGGACACACACCACCAATGAGCTCCATGACTTGCGCTCCATTAAAACAGCCTGGGTTGGATGGACTCAGCCAATGTGTATGTTCTGCATCTAGTTTGCCTTTGCCCTGCTAAACATGGATTTCGTATGGCTTAACACACACAGTTCATTGATAAGACGCTCAGGACACATGGGAATGCTGATTGTATAACTGAAATGAACTTCAGATTGTCTACACAAGACTCACATGTAAACTTTATTAACATCTCTCAAGGAATGCTGATCTCAGCCAGGTTGGACGTTTCCAAGTCACCCACAAGGAACCTGGGGTCAACCACCAAGGTCAGGAGCAGGAAATGCCATTTGTTCAGAACAAATGATGGACCAGCAGCCCTTCCTGTGACCCTGTCTAAATCATGTGTATAGTACAAAGGTGGCTCCAGAAAACCTGTCCTTGGTTCATGTATATGGCCAAAGACAATCACCAAGGTGCCTATCTGGCCCCTGCAGCCATCAACTCAACCAAACTCTTCAGATAAGCCATAACTTACAGACTGCATGGCGTCCATCAACATGACTTACATTGCTTGGAAGAAACAACCCGTATTACCCTTTTTTTTTTTTTTTGCAACAAGCTTAAGGCTCTGTTCACAAACTCCACCAACTGCCACACAGTGAGAATTTATGGGGAGATCTTAAACTACATATGTAGTTGTAAAGGTTGGAAAATTTACTTATCCTAATGGTAAGGCTTATTCACAAATGCAATACATTTTCAAATTACACTTCAAGAAAAAATAATTAACCTGCTCTCTAACAATATAAGAGCATTAGAGTCTAATGGGGAAAAAAACACAAAACCATTGGCACCAAACCAGTATGCTATTTTTTGAAAGAACAAGTGATATTAATGAAAAAGATTGCCTAAAACGCATATTCTAACTTACCACAGAAATATAAAAGTTTATATTCTGAAAATATATACTGTATTAAAGTCTGTAAGCATTTCAACCAAAATTTGCAGAAATAACTAAGAGACACTTATCTATAACAAAAATATACATGCAAGACAACCCCCAAATGGTTTCCCTTAAATATCTACAAAGGCAAAGTGTAGATTTTTAAAGATTATACAAAACCATTTACAGAGAATAAAATAAAATACTTAAGAAATCTCATTTAGAGTCTTAAATACTGTGTATATTAGTGAGAGTGTCTAAACTAATATATACAACAGACCTAAGTATCTGAATATAGAAACACAAAGGAGAAGCAAGTCTGCGTTTTAAATATTCACTTAGGAACATTTGAAGATGTTTGTATGTGTTTCTCTTTGTTTAAAAAAACTTCCACAGAAACTAGATTGTAAAACTGCATGAATGTAACTAAATTTCAAATTTTAAAAAGTTTACAAATTTTTAAGCCAACAGTTAATAATGGGAAATGCAATTCAGCCTTCAGTCAAGGCTATTTTTAAATGTGGAAATTCAGAGATACAGTTGCATTGATCAAAGTCTATTGTGATTATTACTTTTCCATCCTCATACTAAACTTTATATGGAAAAAAAACATATTTCCATGATTCAGAAAGAACATATCCTAATTTAATCTAAACTGAACAAGAATAACATTTTAAATCATTTCTCTACTACCTTCTCATAGTTATCCAATTTCATCCTTAAAGGGTAATTTTTGATGTTTTTTGCCCACGGACATTATTCCAAAGCCAGAAGAGACACGTGGGTACATCAGCATTAGTCGGTGGTTTCCAAATGGTGAGGAGCTCTGACCACCTTCTACAAAAGGCCTCTTGGAATGTGGCCGTTAACTCAAGTGTTTCCATTACAAGACGCTGATACCAATCTCCAGGGACTGGAGCAGAGAAGAAGAGTTCTAATGCATGGCTAACAAGATGGCAAGCAGTAGGTTGCCTAGAAGGTTCCTTGACTAAAGGGGTACCCTTAACTTCCCACCCACAGCTGTTTTTCCAACCCCACAGGTAATTCTGGAATGCGGCTACCAAATCAAGGCACAATTCCTCAAAGACTTGCCCAAGATTTGCAGACACAGGGTGGGGTGGGGTGGGGTAAGTTGGGGCATGGTGGGGTACAGGCAAAGCAGGGTAGAGAGTGAAGAAAAGGACCCTATAGGTAAAGAGAGGGTTCTTGGATAAAAGATAACAAGTGGAAACCTAAGCCCTATTTCAAGAAAGCTATTAGGACAAACCCCGACATACCCACAGGTCTGGTATTTTCCATCCCAAGTCAATTTGCTATATGTTACCTTGATTTCACCTACACTTGATCAAAACAACTACCCAGAAAGTGAAAAAATCCAGAGCTTCAGTCTAAACAAATTTAACCAACTTTTGCCCAATTTGTGGAACATCCTTCTTGAATTGACAACATGGAAACAACCAAACACAGACCATCATTTGAAACACTTCCTGTTATAACCAGAACCTAGAAATTAACGGGAATTCCACCTTAGTAATGGTTTCACATTCCTACCTTATCACCAGAGATCCTTGAAATGTTTATAAGTTTGGATTTGTGATATGTCTGAAGCTAAAATATTTCTGGTGTTTTCAGCAAGGAACAAAGATGGACACTGATTGAAAGAAATTTCCAAACATTCTCTTCCATCTCCAGTAAGAATACTGACACTGCTTCTATGGTAAACACGTCTGCCCCTAAGGTGAACAGAAAGTAAGGGTCTCTTTCTTTAGAGGATTTAGCAATGCTACACAGATTATCTGCCACAACACACAAGAATGAGGTTTGTCTAGGGGCTTCGGAGAAGCATACATTTGCTTTCTCAAAGGAAGAGATAAAACCAAGTGGAAATGTGATAATAGGCATTTAGGCAAAAGCAGGTGTTTCTCTAGAATAATGCCCTATATTCTAGGTCTGCAGTTCCTACAGGATCCCATGTGGATAAAGGGAAGGGCACATAGGATTTCAATTTGATCTTCCTCTGGTTAGACTCATCCAAGGTGACTGTCCCCTGTCGGCTCCCCATGGCCAAGACAGCCTAGATGGAGAAAGGTAGAAGATAAGAAGCTTCATGAAGTCATGGAGAAACTCAAAAGCAGAGAGGCTTTCTACAGAGGGAACCAAGGCCATCTTAAGGATCAAGAGTCCAGATAAACCTCAGATTCACTGTCTAAATGACCATGTCTCTAGTCATAGAGTAGACACTCAACGTGTCTCTGAAACACAAAGCTCAGAGCCATGAGCCTCTCTATCTGCCTGGCCCATTGCATCTGGTCACCTTCCAGAAAGAAAAAGGACCAGACAGAGGTACATAACCAACCGTAGCAATGACCCTCCTTTGCTCAGCCCACCTCCCTTCTCCCAGCTATGCCCAACTCTCGCTGCTTCACTCAACTCTCCAAGAAAGGGTCATGAGAGATGGGTGACTAACATAGGAAGAGAGAAGACAAGTGAGTAAAGAGCCTCTGAGGACACTCAGGGGCTGCAGAGTGAAGATAAAGCTCATCCCTGGTTTCTCCTAAGAACAAGGATTCCCTCATTACACCAAGAACCATTTTACAAGCCGAGGACCTGGCACAGAGCGATTCCTTTCAGCCACAGACATCCTCCCACTTTTATCTCTCTGAATTTTATTTCTACATGGTTCCTTGCTACAGTGCACCAAACAGCATAAACCTCACATGGGATTTGGTCCAGGGCAGTATGAAAATAGTATCTGTGTGAAGACAGATATCATAATATATAAACAAAAATAAATAAATTAAATAAGTCTGATTAAAGAAAAAAAAACATTTTCCTAGGAGTTTATGTTTTTGCAAAACTAGCTTTACATATAATACACATAAATTATCAGAATTTCCACTTACATTGTTTTAAAAATATATATATTTAACAAAACATTCCTAAATGTACAATATCTGGTTTTGTAAATCACTCGGGTGGATTTTAAGACCAAGCCCTAAAAGTTATACAGATTTGCATCAGAGAGGAGACTGAGGCTGGCTCTACACAATTGTTTTGCTCTTCAATCTGGAAATTCCCAAAGATGGACCGTCTCCCTTCCCCTGATCTGCACTTTACCAGAACGAGCATGCTGGCCCAGTCTCCAGAAGAGGCACTGTGCAGACGCAGTCTGAGTCAGAAAAATGGGGAAACTGGTCTTCCCCTTCCTGGACTTGGATGGTGCATTTCAACAAGTGGGGACAGAACAGTACCTGGCAGAGGCCTGGGAAGATATAGCCCTCATAGCTCTCTAGCCAGGGGGGGAGGGACATTGGGGAGGCCAAGTACACTGCGTTTCCCATCTGTTACACAAAGTCAAACCAATGAAGAACAACCAACGCAAACAAAGAAATTAGCACAACCCTAGGTATAGAGACACCTTGACAAACTCCTTGGTGGGCTTACACTGAGCTCCAATTTCTGAAACACAGGGCAAAGCTGGAAGTCAAGTGCCCTTGATCATTGCGGCAAGTGAGCTGCGGCCCTTCAGACTTCATAAATTTTGTCCTGCAGGTAGCTGAACAGGGAATCCAGGCCTTTGGAGGAACTCCAGAGCTGCTTCAGCATGAGGCATTCTTTTTCATTCACATCTTCAAGCACCGATTTCAGGAAGCTGCGGACAAGGCATTTCGACTCCTCCAGCACCTGAAGGGAAAGGCACAGGCCTTGTTATCCAGGCACCAGGGACTCTGCTCCAGAAGAACACATTTGGCCTGTGAGGCACCAGTCAACCTTCTGATGCCCAAAGGCAGAGGAGGCTGCCCACTGCAGTCTGGGTTTCCCAGGCCCGTGTCCCCAGCAATGCCAGGAATGGGTTCCAGGTGTGCTATGATGCTGAGCCCACAGTCCCTGGGATGACTGAGTGGAGCCCACATCACCCCCAACCCCAAGAGCTTTGGCTTTTACCCAAGGGCAACATAAACTCAGTATCACTTTCTATGGTGTCATGAAAAAGTTTAGAAAACACTACTTTCACCTCCTTCTGCTTCATTCTCATTATCTGTGAGAGGACAGTAATGATACCTCACTCAAGGATGGCTGGGATCACAGAGTAAGGTAATGACATGAAGTAAGGTTGTCCAAGCATCCATCTGAGCCACCTCAACAGCAATGCCTCTCCTTCAAGCTTAGTAGTAAGAGCAGTGGTAATAATGGTAGCAATCACTGTAATAATGAGTATAATTACAATAATTGTAGTAATGAGTGAGAATAGTGAGAATAAAAATAGTAGTAAAACTGTAGTATTATAGAAGTAATAATAGTAGTAATGTTGTTAAAGGAGCAATAGTAGTAATGTCAGTAATATAGTAGTGATAATAGTGACGATATTAACAATACTATAGCATGATAGCAGTAATTACAGTAATGATATTAGTAATGCAGTGGTAATAATAGTAACAATAATCATAGTAATGAATAGTAACAATTATATTTGTCATAGTATTAATAATACCAATGCCACTACAATCACCATTAAGGTCTATGTTTAAAAAAAAATGCCACAGAAGTTTTTTAAACAATAACCAATAAGGTCTATGAGCAGTACTATTCCTTCGTTCTGTCATTTCTTGCTCATGATAGCTCCATGACTAAGTAGTCTCCACAGGATAGATGAAGGACCTACACTCAATAAGTGAAGTTGCCAGAGTTGCCTGATGGACATGGCTACAAACATCTGGCTGATTCTAACAGGTTGCACCGCTGCCTCGTTCTGGCAGAGGCTCTGCTGGGAAGTGCAGCATCCAAGCATCCCTCCTTTGGCCTCCACCATCCTCTGCTGATGTCAGAACTCCAGTTCCCATTCTCCAAAAGCGTGTTCACATAGAAAAAGGCAAGACAAGAGCTCCCTTGCTCAAGCAGGCTGGGAAGGGGCTGTGATCTTATTCTTCAGCCTGGGCTAGAGGCTAACAGGCAGTGAGGATGAACTGGCAAACCAAGACTGCCTCTTTCCTCCCAAGAATTCCTCTGAAGAACACCATCTCCCAGAGGCTGTGGGTCGATTCCTTTCTTGGGGAAATCAACCCAAAGCTCCTGAATTCATAAACATTAATAGGAGAGATTTCCTTGCTGTATTTAACAGCTGGTTTCACCTGAAAACCTCAACTGCCCAAAGACCCAACTCCTCAGTGGGGCTTGGAGGCCTTTCTCCCACCTTCCTTTTCCTACTTTGTCCCTGGATTGCCCTGGGCACCTGCTCACACCACCATGAGTTGCTACCTAACCTCCCCATAGGTTTGGAACCCGTGTGCTCTAACTCACGCTGCTGCTGCTTCTTAGAATTTCTACCTGCCTCTCCAAATTGGAACAGAAGAAGTAAAATTGTCATTATATGTGGATGGCCTGATATTATATATGAAAAACCATGAAGACTCCACCATAAAACTGTTAGATCTAATAAATGAATTCAGTTAGGTTGCAGGATACAAAATTAATATTCAGAAATATGTTGCATTTCTATATATTTAAAAACAATCCCATTTACAATTGCATCAAAATGAATAAAATACACAGGAATAAATTTAACCAAGGAGATTAAACACCTTTACTCAGAAAACTCTTAAGACATTGATGAAAGAAACTGAAGATGACACAAATAAATGGAAGGATAGACCATGCTCATGGTTTGGAAGATTGACATTTTTAAAATGCCCATACAAGCCAAGGCAATCTACAGATTTAATGCAATCCCTATAAAAATGCCAATGACATTTTTCATAGAATTAGAACAATAATCCTAAAAGAACTTTTTAAAATATTTTTATTGATTTTCAGAGCGTGAAGAGAGAGAAAGACAGAGAGAGGGAGGGAGAAACATCAATGTAAGAGTAAAACATCGACTGCCTCCCCTACCGTGTCTTCAGCCTGCAATCTGGGCATGTGTCCAGACCAGGAATCAAACAACAACCCTACGGTGCACAGGACGATGCCCAACCAATCAAGCCACACCAGCCAGGGCAATAATCCTAAACTTTATATAAAACCACAAAAGACCCCAAATTGCCAAGACAATCTGGAGGAATAAGAACAAAGTTGGAGGTATCATGTTCCCTGGTTTCAAACTATACTATAAAGTTATAGTAATCAAAATAGTATAGCAATGGCACAAAAACAAATAGTTCAATGGAACAGAACAGAGAGTCAGAAATAGACCCACAATTCTATGGTCAATTAATCTACAACAAGGGAGGCAAGAATATATAATGAAGAAATGACAGTTTCTTCAATAAATGGTGTTGGGGAAACTGGATAGATACATGCATAAAATGAATATGAACCACCTTCTTCCTCCATATACAAAAATAAACTCAATACCATAAAACTCCTAGGAAAAAACTTGGGCAGTAAACTTTCTGACATCAGTCTTAGAGATATTTTTTGGATATGTCTCCCTGAGCAAAGGCAACAAAAGCAAAAGTAAAAAAACGAAATTACATCAAACTAAAAAGCTTTTGCACAGAGAAGGAAACCATCAATAAAAAGATCACCCACTAAATGGAAGAAGATATTCACAAATGCTACATCTGACAAGAGGTAAATATTCAAAATATATAAGGAACTCACAGTTTAACACACACACACACAGAAAAGACCCTACAAACAATCCAATTAAAAAATTGACAGAGGACCTAAATAGATATTTCTCCATAGAGGACATACAGATGGGAAAAAGACAAATGGAAAAATGCTCAACATCACTAATCATCAGGGAAATACAAATCAAAACTACAATGAGATATCACTTCACACCTGTTAGAATTGCTATTTTTAAAAAGCTAACAAATAAGTGATAGTGAGGATATGATGAAATGGGAACCCTCATGCATTGTTGGTGAGGTTATAAATTTGTGTAGCCACTGTAGAAAGTGGTATGGAGATTCCTCAAAAAATTTAAATATAGAACTGCCATACAACCCAGCAATTCCACTTCTGGGTATCTATTCAAAGAAAAGAAAACACTAATTCTAAAAGATATATGCCACCCTATGTTCACTGAAGCATTATTTAAATAGCCAAGATATTATACAACCCAGGATTCCATCAGTAGATGAATGGATAATGAAGATTATACACATACACACACATACACACATAATGAAATATTATTCAGCAATAAATAGGATGAAATATTGCCATTTGCAACCACATAGATGGACTTAGAGGGTATCTATGCTAAGTGAAATAAATCAGAGAAAGTAAATACCATATGATTTCACTTATATGTGGAATCTAAAGAACAAAATAAAACAGAAACAGACTCATAGATACAGGAAACAAATTGATGGTTGGCAGATGGGAGGAGGGTTGAGGGACTGGGTGAAAAAGGTAAAAGGATTAAGAAGTACAAATTGGTACTCACAAAATAGTCACAGGGATATAAAGTATAGCATAGGGAATACAGTCAATAATCTATGATAATGAAAGCGAAATATGCTAATGAGACCAGACAGCGGTCCTTCCGGACGTCCTTCTGGACAAAGCCGGGGCTGCGAGGGCTGAGGCAGCCACTGCAGCTGCAAGGGCTGAGCCCCTTTACATGAATTTTGTGCATCAGGCCTCTAGTAGTATAATAACTATGTATGGTGCCAAGTAATCATCAGGGGAATCTCTACACAAATTACATAAATGTCTAACCACTATGTGGTACACCTAAAACTAATCTACACTAATAAAAGAGAAATATGCAAATTGACCATACCTCTGTAACGCCCATCAGCCAATCAGTAGTGAGTATGCAAATTAACCCAACAAAGATGATGGGTTAATTTGCATACACAGGTGCCTGCTATGAGGGGGAGGGCGGGGGGCGGAGGGAGCTACAGGAGTGGCGCTGCGGCCGGGAGCGAGGACTTGCAGGCTCCTGGGCAGCCGGGAGCGAAGCCAGGGGAAGGAAGGCCTATTCTTGCACGAATCTTCATGCAATGAGCCTCTAGTATAAAATAATGCTGAATGTCAAAACTAATTAAAAACACAAATAAAAAATAAACAAAACCAAAGAATAAACAAAACACAATAACAACAGACTCAGATACAGAGAACAAACTGATGGTTGCCCAGAGGGAACGGGGTAGGGAGATCGGTGAAAAAAGTGAAGGAGATATGAGGTACAAACTTCCAATTATAAAATAAATAAGCCAGGGGGATGTAATTAATGTACAGTGCAGGGAAGAATTAATAATATTGTAATAACTTTGTATGCTGACAGATGGGGTACTAGACTTATCAGGGTGATCACTTTGTAAGGTATATAAATGTAGAATCACTATGTTGTACACTCGAAACTACTATAATATTCTATGTCAACTATACTTTACCAAAAATATTCTTTAAAATGTCTACCGGCCTATGCAGCTGACTCTAGGGTCATCAACCATCCCCATTTGCCCAGGACCAGGGGCTTTCCTGGAAACCAGGGGTTTTCAGTGTTAAAACCAGGAGTGTCCTAGACAAATGGGCACGGTTGGTCACCATAATCCTCGGGAAGATTTAAAGAGAATCCATATAAAGAGAATCCATGATAAGTGTTCATGAGCAATTCAGGACTATCACCACCCATCATCACCACTGGCATAGTCAGGCTTCCAGGGAGCAGAGTTTACATACAGTAGGGGCCTAATAAAGGCTGGTGAGTCCAATCAGGAGCGCACAGCAGCTCGGTGGGGGTTCAGGATAGGCAGGGAGAAGGGCGGGAAGGTCACAGGTCTGGCCCCATAAACCCAGCATAGAAAGTGTCCCCTGGCCTTATTCTTCAAAGCTTCTTTCTCATTTCCTGAGCAGGCCCTGTGGTTGCAGGGGTGGCCTTTCCTCCACCTCTCAACAGGATATTTCCATACGGTGCTCAGAGTGACTTTTATGAGATAAAATCAACACTTAATTAAAAATCGGCGCCTCTGAGGAGGTGTCATTTATTTGTCTGTTTTTCTCAGTGTGTCTTCAGAGTCCAGCGGCAATGCTTGAATGTGCCAAGTGCTCAGTGGGCAGGGAAATACAAGGACCGTGTGGGCTGCTTCCTCTCGTCCCTCGGCTGGTTTCATACACTTTGCCCTTATTTGCCTTTGCTTATTGTTTCTTTGAAAACTATAGATGTTTTGTGTCTGGGGAGTGTTGAGGACTTTCTTTTAAGGCAACGCCTTCTTCCCCAGAGTATAAATCTCTTCTGTGAGGTTTTTCAAATTGGAGATGATGGGGAATACTAATAATGTTGGCCGTCTCCCTCCAGATTTAAGCTCTCAACACTGAGACAAGGCATCTGATAAATTACACAGGGCCTCTCAAGTACTCCCTGCATGGCCTGTAAGCAAGTCCATTAGTCCCTGTCAGCTCATTGCTTTCATCTGCAAAATGGATCTCTCTCTTTGTTTTTTTAATGACATCATAGAGGAAGGGAGAGAGAGAAACATCAATGATGAGAGAGAATCATTGATTGGCTGCCTCCTGCATGCCCCCTTTTGGGGATCAAGCCCACAACCCGGGCATGTGCCTTGACCAGGAATCAAACCATGACCTCCTGGTTCACAGGTCGATGCTCAACCACTGACCTACACCGGCTGGGCTCTTGCACTGATAAGAACACAAGAGACACAGGACTCACCAGTGCACTGCAGGATGCCATCTCCTTGACCCGCAGCATGACCTCCTGGCTGAACGTGGTCGGCCAGAAGACCTGGGACACCAGTCCTCTGCTGCAAGCCTCCTGGGCAGTGAGCTTCCGCCCACAGAAGAGCATCTCATTGGCCTGAAAAAGCAAAGGCAGGGGAAGGCTGAGAGCCCGGAGCGCCTCTCGTGTCTGCTAGTGATGCCTGCGCTTGCTGTCAGTGTTCCAGGTCTGGAAGGCCGGAGACTCAACCAGGTGCAATAAGCTTTGGAAACTATAATCAAACACTGTGTCTATGTGCATCTTTCTGAGCAAAGGGTCCACGGATTTCATTAAATTCCCAAAGAAGCCATGTACCTACTGTAGCTCTGTTTGCCCAATTACCCCCCACCTATATGTCTGGCAGCAGACCCACAGAAGTAGGCACACACCTCCAACTGGGTGCATTTCTGTGCTGCGTGGTGACTGGCCTGGGGTTGAACACCCTAGATAATCAAGCTCTCTATGGGGTTTCCAAGCTGAAGGCCCTGGGGAAGAATCTTTCTCCTTCTCTGGTTGCCAGCAAAAATCATTGAGCCCAGGCCACCGACTGCTGTGTCCCCACTCTGTGGAGAGGCAGGTCCACAACGAAGGAAGGAATGGAAAATAAGAGAACTGACCGTACTTGAATTCCTGGACCCATCACCCACCAGGGGCATTCCACTTCTGGACCTGTCAGTTATGGAAATCATTCTTCTTCCCCCTGATCCCCTTAAGGCAAAGTGTTTTCATCACAGGCAGCCAAAAAGGTCTTATGTAACTAACACCAACACAGAACAGTGTCTCTCCTGGTGGCCCAGGGCTGTGCACAGACACTGCCCAGTCTTGAAAGGTGGAAAGTAACCCTTGCCTTCTGAACACTCCTCTGCACCCCACTCCCCAAAGAATTTCCTTTTGTTTTGAAGTTCACAGCTGTCAACAGACTTCTGGGAAGACCTCCGTGGATAAGGTCCTGGGCACAAACAGAGCATAATGCTGTCACCACTGAAATTTACCAACAGGTGACTCTCGCACTGATAATTAGGGCGTTATGGTCATGGCCATGTGACAGGGTCCTTATCTCTTTCAGGATGAGTCCCTACCTCCTTCACAGGGCAGACAACCCCTCCCTAATCGGCCTTCCACCTGCCTCCCCTTCTTCCTTCCTGTCCCATATGCTTAGCTGCTCCATGACAGACATGGAAATGTCAAGCTCCCTGAACCTCTGCTTCCATGTCCGGCTTCCCCCTTTGTTCTGGTTGTCACTGATGGGTCATGATGACCCAAAGGACAATTTTTCACGCCAGAGTGGAAAACTTGATCAGGTCACAAGTCCATAGGATGCATTTGGTTAGAGGTTGGAAGACAAATATATATGTCATTATACTTATTTAGGAACACCTCAGTCTCAGGAGAAATGAAAGGAACTCAGTAGAAGGAGCCAAACAGGAGACAGTCCACAAGAAGAACATATCTCAAACAGCCACATTCTTGGAGTTTCAAAAATGATTGCAATGAAGGAGAAAAAGAGAGAAGACTGTACAAAGTTAACATTTCTGTGGCCACAGAGGATGGGGAGGAACTGGAGTGGCAGTGAGCTGGGGCAGAACACAGTGGCTGAGATCAAAAGGGAAAGTGTTGCTTCCCGGGCTCCCTGCCTGCCTCATTTTCCTGCCACCCATGAGACTGAGCGGCCTAGAGCAGCCCTCAGGGCACTGCTGAATCCGAATGGCCTTATCTGTCCCCACTGTAGGCCCTGCTGCATAGACGTGGTGCTGGTGGGTTTGAGGGCTAAGGGTAACCTCTGCTGGTCTCTTGGTTGCTATTCCTGCTTCATGCTACCATCAAAGAGAGACAGCCCTCACAGAAGCGGTGGGAGGGGGCCTCGCATCCTTCTAGACTCATTCAAGCAGTGCCCCTGCTGGGAGCCTCCTCACCTGCCCCTGTGGGGTTTGGCCCTGTCATCTGGATCATGATTCTTTGGTAGTTTTCTGGGGTCTCCCAGGACCACCAGCATCTGCAGGCAGAATGCTCCCAAGCAGTCCTGGGGGGCCAAAGCAGACCGTGGTGAAGCCTGCACCACATTGAATCCATCTCAAAATGCTACCTCTCAGACCAAGTAGACCAACCACTTTCTGAACCCTTCCTATATCCTAGTGGTGCTAGTCGTAGACTCACTCATCAGAGACGGGTTCCATTTTAAAGCATACTGGTTAAGAGCACAGGCTCTGTGTTCATATTCCACAACTTCCATTGTTACTGTGTGACCTGAGACAACTCACTTAACCTCTCTGATTCTCAGTCTCCACATCTGTCAAGAGGGGATAACAGTAGTCCTACCTTACAGGTGTGTCTTGAGGACAAACTGAGTTAATGGCTGTCAAGCACTAGCCCCAGTGAGTGCTCTCTGAGCTGTTATGACTCACCCCTGCCCAGACTTGCTTCTGGCTGCTAGTGTAGAGTCTGATCACAGCCTACAGTGGGTTCTAGGACCTTGCTTGAACACCACTCTGCCTGCTTATGAGGAGGCTTACCAGCGCGACACCCAGGATCTGGGGGAAGGTGTACGAGGAGCAGCCGGCGGGCGTGAGGCGGATGGTGGCATAGGGGGTCTGAAACCAGGCCTTCTCGCTGGCCCACACGATGTCGCAGAGGGGCAGGATGGAGGCACCCAGGCCCAGGGCGGGCCCGTTGATTGCCACCACGATGGGCTTCTTAAACTGGATAAAGGCCTTCACAAAGTCCCTGGGGAAAAGAGAAGACCCTCTTTAACAGGTGGCCAGGCTTGCTGAGACCATGTGACGCCCTTGATTGCAGTGAGGCTGAAATAAGCTTCCCCAGGTGCAGTGAAGCACCTGTAGGTCCTCAGAGAAGAGCGGGTGCCAGGCCAGGGTCTCATTTTCCCAGACGCTGGGCCACTGAGCTACAGTCACAGGCCTGCCACCCTCTGAGGTTGGTGCCAGATTCCCAGAAGGGACCTAATGGGTGACCACATGTCCGGGTCTGCCCAGATGGCCCCAGGTTATGCCCATTGAGCCAACACTGCCCTTCTACTCCCTACACACTGACAAAAACTGTACATACCCCTAGAAAGACAACCTGAATGTTAAGATTCAGAACCAGAACTCGAACCAAAAAGAGGGTGTTACAAAGAGGCATATTTGAACTCAAGGAGAGAAGGAATGTTCCAACAGCACTGGCTGAAGGTGGGGTGATGGCTCCAGGAGGTGTGAACTCCTCGTTATCAGAGATAACCTTGGCTCGATGATAACTTTAGGTGAAATTATAGAGAATTCAAGCTTCAGATGGTGGGCATGGGTAGGGATTGGTGACATCTAAAATGTCGTTCAATTCCAGGAAAGATTCTGAATTACCTAAAGGGATGCCAGATTCTCAAGGGTAGTTCTAGAATGCTGACGAGGGTCTATATGTTAGGGTGACCAAAATTGAGGAAAGATGCTGGACTCCCCTGGAGGCATGAGGCATCTGGAATAATGGCTACAGGATTAGGAAATATTTTATCTCCATGACCTTCTGCATTGAGCAAGGTTACAGCCTGCATCTTTATCCATTATGCAGAGCCACCCAAAATAACCTGTATTTCCTTTACCTTAGACACTTTTTGCCTCCCTGCTACTTGCTATATAAGACCTATAAAATTTTAATATTCAATCTGACATGGAGGAAAGATCCAAGGTGTCTAGAAAATCTGCATCCTTCATTATTCTCTGGTGATACATTGGAAACTACCAAGAACTCACAAGAATAAAATTCAAACTCCCAACCATGACCTTGGGCTACCTTTGCTTAGGTCTCCAGGCTTATCTCATGTCTATGCACCCCTGCTCTCTGTGCATGAGCTACACAGCCCTTCTGAGAGTTCTTGGAAAACAGCATTATCGCAATTTGCAATTATCCTAATCACTTGCTTGCTTAGTTGTTTTTAAATTCTCCTCCCCTCCAGCTCCATAAGAAAATCCATAAGTCTGCCTTGTGCACTGCTTGGTTTGATACATATTGAAATTAACACTCAGTAAATAGCTGTTGAATAGATACAGGATTCTCCCAGAATGAGAGCAAAGACTGCAGATGTGTGGCAGTAACATACTATTTCTTCACCAGACTTTATCCCCCCCCCCCCGCCCCCGCTTCCCCTTCCCTCTTCTTCCTGAGTCTACTGCTAGAACACATTTCCCAGTCTCCCTTGAAATTGGCTGTGGCCAAGTAACCTAGTGCTAGCCAAAGGAATGTGAGTGGAAACCATATACACACTTCTAAGCCTGGTTTGTGGAAACTTCTCACCTTTTCATCTTGACGGGTATGGCAATCTTATTGAGCCACAAGATAGAAGGAGTCCGGGTTCCTGAGTCATCACTTTGAGGCAAGCCATGGGCTCATCAGTAACATCTATTTTAGGTTCACATATGCTAGAAGTAAATTTCTATCACAACTGAGCCATCATATATATTTGGGTTTATTTGTTACAGCAGCTAATACTTAACTAATACAAATGTAAACCTGATTCATCCCTGCTCAATGGTTACCATTCTCCCCAATTCTTATCAAAATATGTGGTTACCATGGTGATATGCTGGGACTTAATTCAATTGTGAAAAGACTTCTTAATATTCTGCTGGGGTTGGGGGTACCTTATGACCCATATATCTTCATGAAAGAATGCACCCTTGACCCAGGCTTGAGGCATCACATTTCCTGACTCGTATGATTCTGGAGTAGATGATGGAGTTATACCAGCCACTTCTGGCCCCACTGCAGCTGACCCCAAAAGGACACTGCCACAAAGAAGAGTGTTGTCACCATGGCCTTCTGATTTCTGGTTTTCCAGGCCCACTTCCTGGCTTGATTTCTCAACCTGATGATCTCAGTCACTGGTTTTAACAAGTGCTTTTTACCAAATACAACTTGCAGTCTGCAGTGATATAGGGCTTGTTTGCAGGATCCTTGGACCCACAGGGTTTGGGTGATTTTTGACAGACATTCCATTCCTAAAGATACTCGCTCAATTACAGGATCCTGGATCTCAGAGTGGGAAGGACTTCAAGAGTCATCGAGACAAATCTTCCACTTGGTACATAATTCTCCCCACAGCGTCCTGAGGGTGCATCCTCTGACCTCTGTTGGACATTTTCAAACAAGAGGGTCCTTCCCTAACAAGACGCCTTCCTATTGTGACTTCATGTGGTCTCTCTGATACTTGGATTCACTCTGCTCCATCATCCACATGACAGTCCTTCAGGAATTCAGCTCCACTCTCACGACCTTCCAGAAGCTTTCCCTTCCAGACCCCAGAGCCTTTTACTCTTTGGTTTCCAACATGAGCTCCATGCCGGGGCATCAAGGGCCCCAGAGAAAGGCTAAGGGGACTAAATGTGCATGGCTCCCCCTGACCCCTCCTGCAGTCCAAGCAGTTCATTTCCTTGACATAAAAAGATGATGCACAGACCATCTCCCCATCCTTCTCCTTTCACCTCAAGCAGATCTCTATCACAAGGGCCCAGAGGGTGTAGAAGCCATATAGCAAACAGGATATTGCATTACAGACGCTACTCAGATATCTGATTCTTGATGGTGGGGCTGCGCTAGGGAGATGACTCCCCATCTTCCCCAGCAGCCATGTCTGCCACGCTTACCCTGGCCCTTGAAGCTTCCTCCACTCAACCTGAGTCATGTGGCTTTTGCTTGCCTGAGCTGCTGGGCTGTTCAGAGGCAGGTGAAGGAGCAAAAACTTTGGGATCTGAAAGACTTGCGGTCAAGTCTCAACTGAGCCTCTAAGTAGGGGTGAGATCTTGGATGAGTTACACGGTCTCTGCAGCCTCATTTTCCTACTGGGAAGATGGGAAAGCCACTGGTGCATCCCCACAGGCCATATGAGAATTGCATGAGGCATCCACCCAGGGCACCGGCACAGCGCCTGACATAGCGGGGGGCACCCTTGATCGCTGCTGCGGAGCATGGACGCAGCTTTCCTTCCACATTCAGTGGTCTGTGAACTACCCTCTGGCCTAAAGGAGACTCAGAAGCAAAATTCTGCTCACAGGGATGTCTGGATTTTACCAGGAGCAACTGGCATTTCTTTTGTGAGCCAGTTATTCATTCCTTTTAACCAGAGCCACGGGGTGGAGCCCTCCCACTGCCAAGTCTGCTGGTTCAGGGCCTGTGAGCTCCTGATATACGTGCACTTTAGGAGCGCACTCCATCGTCAGACTCAGGCTCAGCTAAAACTGGGAATAACATGAAAATAATTCTTTAAACTTCTTCCAAGTACTTATTATGTGCAGGAACAGGCCAAGTATTTCATGTGGGTCATCTGACTGCTCTTCGTCCTAGCACCCCGCCAGCAGGCCACCGCATCACCTGTGAGGAGTTCAGGTGCGGGCAGCCTCTTTCAAGATGGGGCAGACGGCTTTGTTTGGGGCTCGGGGAGAGGCTTCTGCAGAATGAATCATCCTAGCTCTCCCCACATCTGCTAGTTCATTCAGCAAACATCTGCAGAGTGAGCGCAGTGCACCGGGTCGTGTGTAGGAGCGCCACTGGGGGAGCGATGGCTGTGGCCGTGTGGCATGCTCAAGATCCTGCAGGTCAGCGCAGCCCAGCACAGCCCAGCGCATGCACGTCCCAAGAGAATTGCGAGGCATCAGAATAGATTATAGGTTCTATGGCTAAAATATGTCTCAGCCATGCTCGAATGTGAACAACGTTCTTTCCCAAGAAACTTCTGACTGTAAATATGTTGACATGCCTGGGAAGTCTGTGTGAGCAGGGACAGAACTTCTAGCGTGGCCCAAACTCAGTTAAGACAGTGCCCTTTGCTCACGATGCTCCTCTGGAAATCTGAAGATGTATCTTCAGAGATACATCTGAGAAATGTATCTCTGCCACATCGTGTCCCCAACTCTGGAGTGTGGCTGCTGGAGGGAGCACTGCAAAGTCAGTGGAGCTGGGCCTCCCTGGGGGTGTGTGGTGGTGAATAGCAAGCCACGGTCACTTTCTGACCCAGGGACACCCTTCTCTACTAGGCATATAGTCTGCACCCCACCTGTCCCTTCTTGAGACTACGCACCCTCCCTGTCCCTTCCATCACCTTCCTCCTCACCTTCTTCTCTTACAGCCAACTTTCTTCTCTTGCATAAAAATAGGGACCTTTTTGTTTCTACAACTTTTAGTGCTCTCAGTCACTGGTGCTCTCAGATTACCCTCTTGGTTAGGATGGAGCAGGGGTTCTCAACCCTGGCTGCACATTCGAACCACAGAGGGAACTTTAAAACCAAAGATATGCTGGTCCCACCCCATGCTCATTAACTCAGAATCTCCTGGGGGTGCTGCCAAGCAGCTGGGGTTTGAAAAGCTCCCTGGGGAGTCTCTGTGCTGCTGGGGCTGAGAACCCGTGGCCTAGAGGACACCCCATTCCTCATCCCTCCCGCGTCCCTGGCGGTGCATGCATTTCGAGCTTCTGCTCCCTTTGACACACTGGGAAGAATTCCCGCGGCCCTCTCTCCCTCCACTCTGCCTAAGAGAAACTCACCTTCCCGATGAGAAGGCAAATGTTTGAATACCACTGGCTGCCTTTCTCCAGTGGTGAGCTAATGTGCTCAGCATCTCCTCAAAATTGGGACCTCTAGAAATCAGCTAATGCCTCCGCAGAAATTCATAAACCAGACCAGTGGTCAGCAAACTCATTAGTCAACAGAGCCAAATATCAACAGTACAATGACTGAAATTTCTTTTGAGAGCCGAAAACCGACTTCTGCGCATGGGCCACGAAGTTTCAATCACACTGTACGTGCGCGCCCACACGTGGTATTTTGTGGAAGAGCCACACTCAAGGGGCCAAAGAGCCGCATGTGGCTCGCGAGCCGCAGTTTGCTGACCACTGAACCAGACGAAGGCTACGGCCAAGGTGCTCCTCAGCTACAGAGATGGGCACCCCATCTCCAATGGTCCCATAAATGAGGAAGGAGGCTTACTGGGGACCCTGCTGCTCCCCTGCCACCTGACAGGAGCAGAGAACAAACCACTGTGGCATGGCCAGGGCTGTCTGCACCCGGAGAGCCTGAGAGCTGCATGAAACCACATGCTTTTTCTAATAACATCATTTGGGATTTTCATGTCTCTTTTGGGGGAGACATGAGTTCTGCAGCAGGAAGCACACAGGGGTTTGCACCATAGACTCCAGTGAATGCATCACCCTGATTGGGACTCAGAACCCCATGTGTGTGTGAGGCCATCTCTGTGCTATCTCTTGGAGACTCTGCATACCCTGAAAGCCTCCCACAGCCTCATGGGAATCAGCCTCCATGTGATGATGTCACAACACAGTGAGGCTGGAGGGTCCAGAAAATCCCTAACCTGTGGCCCAAGGTTTCCTGACAGCCTGTGGAATAAGTGTTCCTTCTCAAGAGACCAGGCAGCATTACTGAACTGTGACTCCTGTCTGAGGTGAGCAGTGAGTGTGGGTGCACTCTGGCAGCCCTTGCTGGAAATCACACGAGCTCACTTGCTTTTGATAAATCTCTAAAGAAGGGGGGACATAATTACCGGTTAGTATCCCAAAAGAGATACTGATTGTTGGGATCAGATATCACCCCAGGATCCCAACTTTTGCCCCAAAGGCAACAAGAGAGGGGAAAATACTCCCCACACCGCCGAGGGAACCAATCCATCCTCCTCCCCGGTGCTGAGCCATGTCAGCTCCAGGTACAGAAATGCCCAGAAAGTCAAAGATTTCACCATCAGAAAGAGGGCAGGAGAAGTGTGGATAATGATGGGCATTACCAGATGCTGGGCTGAATATAAGAAAATAAAATATTTGGGGGATCAAAAGAATAAAATGCAATCTTATGGAGTAAAGGCGTCCCTAATTTGGGCAGGAAAATATGGGACGTCCAATCAAACTCCAAATTTCATACAAACAACAAATATTTTTTACTATAAGTATATCCCAAATGTTGTACGGGACATACTTATGCTAAAAAAAAAATCAACAACATTATTTGTTGTTTGAAGAGTTTAACTGAACAGCCTATATATTTGTTGTTTGAAGAGTTTAACTGAGCAGCCTATATTTTTATGTGCTCAATTTGGCAATCCTAGGTGGGTCCCCTAGTGTCCGAACAGGAGCAGAGCTCACCTGATGGACTCTGCAATGCGGGTGCTCTCCTTTCGCCGGTCACTGGACAACCGGCCAATTAGGTAGGAGTAATCCAGGCCGCTGCAGAACACACTGCCCACAGCACTGAGGAGTAGCAGTTTGCTGTCATCTGTGGCCGCGTTGCAGAGAGCTCGCCGGACCTCCTTCATGATCTGCGGGCAGATATGGATTTGCGGAGATGTTAAATGTTTGTCTGGAAGCCGGGGCAGAGGTGAGTAAATCTGCTCTGTCTGAGCAGGGAGCCTCCCCTGATTACGAGCCATGTCCAGACCTCGCAAAGAAACAGCAAAACCAGAGCTCCCCTACACCCTCCTTGAAGCAGGCACAGAAGGCTAACGAGGTGGTAGAGGGGTCACTGGCTGCAGACTTGGAAGCCTGGCTTGGAGTCCTTTAATCCCTGGTAACTCTGAAAATCTTCCAGCGTTTGCTTGGTTAGCCCTTTTCAAGGCGAGGGGGGAAATTCCTGCGCACAGCAGGTGAGCTATGTAAGCCATCTCTAAAAAGCCAAATTAATTCTATACTCTTACTCATCCTTAATTCAAAAAAGACCCTTACACAGCTTATGGGTGAGAAGTGGGCTTTGCATCAGACCCATAAAATATTCAAGGTACCAGGAAAATAACCATCCAACATAAATTCTGTATCTAGCTAAACTATCATTCAAAATCAAGGGTAAAAAGTAGGCATTTTCAGTAAGAGAATGTTTACCACGCTTAGACTCTCACTGAAAGAACTAAAAAATGATGCACTTCAAGAAGAAAACTATATTCAGAAGAGAAAAAAAAACACACAAAACCTGACATTCAAGGAACAAAGCCACCAAAGAAACTGGTGAAAGTGTTGCTAAATCAATGTAAGAACTGATGATAAAAATCACCATACTGATATTGACTAATGGGGGTGCACAAGATACATCTTTGGTCCTGGGCACTAATATTGTGTCAGATGAGAGAAGGGGTGACCAGAGTTAGAGCATACCTAGGTTATGTATCTGGGAGAGATGGACAGGTAACGATTACATTTAGGTTTTACTATGTGAACATAACTTATGGATAACTTCTTAAAAGTACATAAAGAAAGTTCAATCACTCAATCCAACAGGAGTTATGGGGAAAGAAAAAATAAGCTCAGAAAGAGTATGGTAAGAGAAAACAAGGCATGCACTTGCCTGGGTAAAGCTGAGAGTGCCTTGGGGGAGACAATAAGTGAATAGGCTTTTATTTTATTTTAAAGATTTTTATTGATTTTTAGCGAGAGAGAAAGAGAGAGGGAGAGAGAGAGAAACATCTGTGTGAGAGAGGAACATTGCCTCCTATCAGGGTTCGAGTCCACAACCCAGGTATGTGCCGGGAATTGAACCAGCAACCTTTCAGAACATGGGATGACACCCAATCAACTGAGCCACAGCAACCAGGGCGTGAATAGGCTTTTAAAGAATCATTATTGATCTTTCAATAGGCATAATCATAGGACACAGTGTTGAAATGTTCTGAAAGTATTGTTTTTTTAAATATACTTTTTAGGGAACCCCCATTTGTTAAGCACTTAGAGGTACCAGTGTCATTTCCACACAATACTTTATTCCAAACAGAAATCCTGGAAGAAAGGGAATTGCATCCCGCTTTTGTAGGTAGACCAAGGAAAACTCAGAGAAGTGAAGTTGTCCAAGGTCACCAGTAACAGGCAGAACCACGATGCAAATCTCACCCCAACACCCCTTCTCTTTCTACTACCTTCTCTTTCTACTGCTCCACACTGTAGAATGACTTAAATAAATGGATGGATTTGAGTGAATAAACAGAGCTAGATGTCCATCTGAATCAGCATCTGCCGGCCTATGCGTGCTCTGTGAGAGGGATGGGACAAGCACTTTCCACTCTCACAGGGTGTAAGCCACAGGTGCCCATTTTGAACATCAAAAAAGGTAACAGGCCACTATCTTGTGGGTCTTTTCATGTATCTGCCTCCAAAAGCAGACAGTCTGACCTACATGTGAATCTGCTGTAAGGCGTGATTCTACTCATGACTCAGAGAGTAGTCTCTCTCTGAGGTCACACTTGCTTGTCAATTAGTAAAAACACAAAATCAAACGAAGCAGCCACCTCCTTTGTGAATTAAATGGAAAGCAAATTTGTGTTTTGTTGATGCAACAAATGTACTAACTACATTTCTTAATTTTAAAAAAATTGTGTCTAGTGAGTATACTATCTATGCCTTTGCCTATCTCATGTTGATAATCCAATTTGGACTGATGGCTGGACCTTCTTGAAGGACCTGACTTTTATAATGTAACTGGTTTGTTTAAAGTAGAATGTGTTAAAAGCATCACCCTCCTTTACCTTCTTACACAGAATACATTGCCCACTGTCACTACTCGGTGGCCACTTGCTGGCCTGAAACAGACCGGTCCCCTCAGGGGCTCCTGGGTTTGCCTCTAGAACAAACGCTCCCAGATCTCTCTACATATTAAAGCCCTAAATCTGTTTGTGAGAATTATTCCCCTTGCCACTCGCTCCTGCTGTTAGGGTCCACTAGAGAAAGCACCCTCCTCCTGCTACTTGTAGCTTCTGACCTGCCGTGGGTTGGAACCAGATAATCAAATGCATTCGGAGGGGTGTGAAATGAGAGGAAATCAGGGTCCCCCTCTCCACTTCATCTTTACTTGCTGAGCTCAGTCACCCAGGGCTACCTCCACTGCAACCACCTTCCTGAAGGCCTTCCCACATATACCCAAGTAAACGCACACTCTTCCTTCTCCTGACAGCCCAAGTGTTTAAACTCCCCGCTCTGACACTCTCCCTTGTCCAATGTGTGCATCCTTAGCTAATCCTGCCTTCTACCTAATTTAAATTCCTGTTTGGGCAGCCTCAGTGATGGCCCTCAATGATCCCTTCCTCTGGTATTCACGCCCCTGTGTAATCCTCAACCCTGGAGTGTAGACTGGACCCAGTGACTCACTTCTAGCCACGAGAATACAGCAAAGTGATGGGATGTCCCTTTCACAAGAAAATTTGGATGCAAAAAGACGATAGCTTGTCCTGGCTCTCTTCTCCTGCTGACTCTCTTTCTTCGAGCTCTCAGTCTGGAGGAAGCAAGTAGCCAGCTAGTGAGTAGCTCATGGAGCAGTTACTCATAGTCCACATGGAGTAGCCACATAGCAAGACACTAATGTCTCTGGCCAGTGAGGACCTGAGACCTGCCAACACTGGGGAAGCTTGAAAGTGGATCCTCCTCTGTTGAGCCATTGGTTGAGGCTGCAGCCCCAACCAACACCTTGACAGCAGGCTTATGAGAGACCCTGAGCCAGAAGCATCAGCTAAGCCACAACTGGATTCCTGACCCACAGAAACTGTGAGATAATAAATGTTTGTTGTCTTAAGATGCTAAGTTTAGGGCACTTTGTTATGCAGTAACAGATTAATACAATCCCTTAAGAGCTGAAATAGTATTCTGTTCATCTGAATAACCCTTGTAACACCTAGTCCAGAAATTTGCACATACTAGAATTTAATAAACATTTATTAAATTGAGTGAATGGCACAGTATCCAACCTTCAAAAAGTTTATAGGCTAATGGGGGGAATGAAACATTTAACAAATTATCACACAAATACATGTACACTAACAGCTGCAATAAGTTCTGGTAGGCAGGGGTGCATAGTGCTAGGAAGGCATACGAAAGACCTGATCTGGTCAGGGAGGTGAGGGAAGACTCTGGTGGAAGTGATGGCTAAGCTGAGATCTGAATGAAGAGCAAAGGTCTGCTAAGTTAGAAGGAAAAGAAAAAATTTTCGGTCAGAAAGACAAGTATATACAAAGGTGCTGGGGCAGATGTGAGCATGGAAAAAGGCCAGAGTAACTGGAATGCAAGAGGAGAGAAGAGTGATGTGTGATAAGAGATGGAACTGGAGAGATGGGCAGGGTCAGAATGCATCAGCCCCCCAGGCCACATTACGGTTTTTGATTCTTAATAAGAGCGATCATAAGCCACTGATGTGTGTACGTGTGTGTGTGTGTGTGTGTGTGTGTGTGTGTGTGTGTGTGTATAGAAAGTGTAACTTGATCAGATTAGCTCTTCCAGCTGATCACTCTGCCTACCCTGTGGTGAATGGATTAAAAGGAAGGACACATGAAAGGGGGCAGACTTGTTAGCAGTTTATTACAATAGAAAAGATAGCCTAGTGGTCTGGACTATAAGGGTTATGAAGGAAATTGAGAGGAAACACATTTAAGAGCTATTCAAGATATTCAAGTTAACAGGCCTTGGGAATGGTGTGGATATGGGGTATGATCAAGAGGGCCGAGGGTTGACTCCCATGTTGGGTGTGCCCATGGATGCTGGCATGTGTCTCTGAGCACTGGCGAAAACCAGGAGTTGAGTGAGGGCTTGGGATCCTCTCCTAATGGGGAAGCAGATAAGCTTTGAATCACTAAGACGTTGGGCAATCTATGTTGCTGGCTCTTTCCTTAAGGAGCATTCCATTATGTTCCTGGTTCTTTGCTTTATTCCAGAGAGGAGAATTATTACAACATACCCA
This sequence comes from Plecotus auritus, assembly GCF_963455305.1. Lineage (NCBI taxonomy): Eukaryota > Metazoa > Chordata > Mammalia > Chiroptera > Vespertilionidae > Plecotus > Plecotus auritus. The sequence continues at coordinate 37,434,512 of NC_137785.1, read as the reverse complement.
CTAGCCTCAGAATCTAGTTAAAAAACCTAGTAATGTATGAATTTTTGCCCATGAGGCCACTGTCAATTAGAAAAAGAAATTCAATTAAGACCGTGAAGGTGGCCCTCCCAGTTCCTCCAAGAGTGAGCAAGACCGAGTCGTTGGTGGCCATTAAATTGCCTCTGTTTCCTCTTAACAATGATAGGAACATTGAATACCTCCTATGTGCCAGGTACTCTGTGAGCCTCTTTGCAGACAAGCAAGACACTGTATAACTTCTATAAATGAGGGAGCTCAGGGAGGCAAAATAACTTCCTGAGGTAACAGAAGTGGTGAGTTGGTGCAGGCAGGACTCAACACCCAGGATGGCTAGACTCCAAAGTCTGCATTCCTCCACTAACACCACCTCTTCATTTCAACAGGACTTTACCCAGTTGCCGGTTTATCCATAGTCAATCCACACTGGTTGTAGAGACAGCTAAAAACAACAGATCAATGTGTTGTTGTTTTTCCATTTTTCTATCATTCTTTTACCAACAGACACCAATTAGAAATGGACCTCTAATTAACCAAGCCCACAGGAGGTAAGAACCGATGCACCTTACATCAGTCAGAGGCAACACATTTTCCATGATGAGTAACAGTTAACACACAAGGCTACTCCAAAGGGACAGGATGAACTGGGAGACTTCACACTTACTCGATTAATCGAAGGAAAATGCTGTGTCTTTTAAAGCATGCTTTTAAAAAGCAGTGAAGTAGAAAAAAAATCCAAGAATTGGTCTCATTTGGATGCTTTATGATGAGCTTAAAAATAACAAGGTTTGCAGGTGTATAAACTTGTACAGAGCAGCCTTCGAGGTAAGCCACGCTCTGGACTTCTCTGAAGCTGACACAGAGGTCTGCCCAGCACAAAACCCCCAGATGGTTCCTGAAGGTGGAGGAGGGAGAGAGCCCAGAACACCATGCTTAAAGGAGGGGCAACAAGCAGCCATGAACCCCACAAACTGCACAGACTTTAGCCACATCCCTTCTCTTACACTTGGCATCATTCCTGAGGGTCACACCCACAATCCCATAAAACAGCCCTAGTCTACAATAAGACATGTGATTGCAAGGTCAAGGACTCAGCAATCCCCCACCCACCCCACCTGGGCCTCCCTAAGTGTACTAGATACACTGGGCAATGCCAGACCATCCTACCAATCCCAGTCTGGGTGGTCAGCCCCTCCTTGACCCTTGACTGTGTCCCCTCAAACACACCCCTATGTTAACCCTCCATGTCTTCATTGCTACTATGGAGATAAGAGTGCAGGATACTGCAGGGAAGGAAGATACCATGCTGAGTGCGAGAAATGAAATGGGGGCAACCTGACAACAGTCCTGACCTTCTGAAGCTAAGCTGTGTGAGCCTGGGCCTGTGAATTTCTCTAAGCCTGTTTTCTCATCTGTGAAGATGTGGTCACAGTTACCCTACATCAGAAGGGTACTGGTGGGATGGAATGGGATAAAGAGCAAATACAAGGCCTGAAGAGTCGCAGCTAGCTGGAACGGCCCTGGTTTTTGTCCTTTACCACTCTGCTGCCCCAGAGCTAGAGAGGACGGTGGAGCTAGAGAGGACTGCTTGGATGAGTGCTTCCCACATCTGCACCACTAAGAGTCTCTCAAAAATGTATATATCTTCTTTGTTCCTCCTAAGTACCCCTTATTTTGAATGATGTTGTCTCCCTAACTGCATTAAGTCGTCATTGTTTCCCTGTTCTATTCACCTAGGATGTCAGAATAAATAGCATTAAAAAAGTTACCTAGAAAAAATAAATTAGACTTCATCACAATTTCAGAACTTGTATGTCCAAGGACACTATATAGAGAGTAAAATGACAACCCACAGAATGGGCGGGAGTACTTTCAAATCATATACCAGATAAGGGTAATATAGTATAAAAGACAATAAAGACACAATAATAAAAAACACTAATTTTTTTTAAAAAAAGTATTGGGGTGAAGGCTTGAGAGGAGGTGGGGGCTACATGGAGGGGGTAAAGGAGAGATTGGGGGATATCTGTAATAGTGTCAAGATAAAAAAAATTAAAAATAAAAAAATAAAAATAGGCAAAGGATTGGAATAGAAATTTCTCCAAAGAAGACAGACAAATGGCCAATAACACATGGAAAGATTCCCATCAGGAAAATGCAAATTAAAATCACTAGTTACCACCTCACAACTAATAAAACCTAATTACCTAGCATGACTAATTAAAAAGATACAATAGCCCTGGCCAATGTGACTCAGTGGTTTGAGCATCGGCCTGCGCACTGAAGGGTCATGGGTTCAATTCCCGGTCAAGGGCATGTATCTGGGTTGCAGGCTCGATCCCTGGCTCTGGTTGGGGCGAGTGTCAGAGGCAACCAATCAATGTCTCTCACATCAATGTTTCTCTCTCTCTTTTTCTCTCCCTCCCTCTAAAATCAATGGAAAAAAAATATACTCAGGTGAGGATTCACAACAATAAAAAGATACAATAACAAGTGTTAGGGAGGATGTGGGGAAATTAGAATCCTCACACACTGCTGGTACAAATGTAAAACGGTGAGTACCTGTGGAAAATAGTTTGGCAGTTCCTCTGAAAGGTAAACTTAGTTACCTTATCACTCAGCAATTCCACAATTAGCAATATACCCAAGAAAACTAAAAATGTATGTTCAGCCCTAACTGGTTTGGCTCAGTGGATAGAGTGTCAGCCTGCGGACTGAAAGGTCCCAGGTTCGATTGGGGTCAAGGGCATGTACCTTGGTTGCGGGCACATCCCCAATAGGGGGTGTGCAGGCAGCTGATCAATGTTTCTCTCTCATCGATGTTTCTAACTCTCTATCCCTCTCCCTTCCTCTCTGTAAAAAATCAATAAAATATATTTTAAAAATTAAAAAAAAAACGTATGTTCATACAAAAACTTGTACACAAATGCTCATAGCGATATTATTCATAATTGTCAAAGTGGAACCAACCCAAATCTCCTTCAGCTAAAGCACTAATTCACTAAATGGAAAATATCCATGCCATGAATATTTTCATGCTAAGCCCTGGCACACGCTGCAGCACGGGTAAACCGTGAAAACATGATGCTGAGTGAAAGCCTGTCATGGAAGGCCACCTACTATATGATCCATTTCTATGAAATGCCCAGAACAGACAAATCTACAGAGACAGGAGGTAGACCAGTGGTTGCCAGGGGCTGGAGGGAGAGAGAATGGGAGTGACTGCTAATGATTACAGGGTTTCCATTTGGGGTGATGGAAATATTCTGGAATTAGTGGTGATGGTTGTGCAACTTTGTAAATATATTAAAAATATCACTGAATTGTTCATTTTAAAAGGGTGAAATTTATGGTATATGAATTATATGTCAAAAAATTTAAGTGAGCTGAGTAAATATCATTCCATCTGCAACAATGAAATTGGACTTGCTTATTATAATGCAGCCTGAGGCCTCATCTGACCAAGTTCTGACCAGCTGACTGAATCTCTCCATTTACCAGCACCTTCATCTGTAAAATGGGACAATAACGTTACCTAGTCAGAAAGATCAAATGGAAAATGCACGAAAGTGATTAGCAAATTGTGTCCTGCCATCAAGTGTCTGTGTACACGCTGGCTACTTCCATCGGAGGCTCCCTGAAGGAACAAAGAGAAGCCAGCACCCCAATCTGATAGATGAGAGGCCCTCCCCAGCCTGCCCCTCCCCTCTGGTCCTGCCCCCTCACCTCGGGGGTTAGCGCGTTGTTGTCTGAGGTCTGACTGGACAGCAGGATGTGTGTGAACCCCTCTTCCTTCCGCACGACAATGTCCCGAAACCGACAGTTGCTTTCATTCTGGCGGACGCTGTACCTGAGCCTCTTGTCAAAGACGTAGTCCTTCTCCGTGTCCAGCTTCCTCTTCACCGAGCTGTGCATGTTTAATCCCCCGTTGGTCAGAGCAGAGCCTTCCAAAATCAGATAAACCAAGTGAGACACTCAGACAGGGACCATCGTGCAAGAGCAAGCTCAGAGAGCATTCAGATTGTCATTGGATGGATCGGATGTGGCTGGGACCCCCAAGCAGCCTCTGTTCTGGGTGGTGTAGGGCCTGGGCCACACTTGCTATATCTCCAAATTCAGAAGAGGATAGAGAGGGCTCTCTGAGAAGGACCCCATGTGATCCTTGATTCCCCTCTCCCACACATAGGCTTGCTTCTGCTTGGATGCCTTTTAGCAGAAAGGAACCACTGCTTTGAAAGCGTATAGCCACAAGACAAAACAAAAGACTTGCAGCTCTATTTGTAACCATCAAAGATTGGGAGCAACCAATATGTCCTTTACCAGGTGCATGGATAAACAAACAATGGTCCATTCATACAAGGGGATATTATTCTACAATAAAACTAAGTTAGCTAGCAAATCACAAAAATACAGGAACGAATCTTAAATGAAGACTAAGTTAAAGAAGCCAGTCTGAAAAGGCTACACATTGCCTGAATCCAATTATATAACATTCCAGAAAAGGCACAGTGTAGAAACTGTGAAAAGGTCAGTAGTTGCCAGGAGTTTGGGTGGAATGAGAAGCGGTGGATAGGTGAAGATCGGGGAATTTTTTTTTTTTTTAGGGCAGGGAAACTGTTCTGTATGACACCATAATGGTGAATATGAGACATTACACATTTGTTGAATCCCAAAGAACTTCATAGCACAGTGTACCTTACAGTACGCAAATTTTAAAAAAATGAAGAAACCAGGAGATTCCCAGGATGGAATGCAGCATGTGATCAAAGAATGTAACTGTTCTACAAATGTAGGAAACAACCTCGCTGAAGGGGGTGGGGAAAAGGTGCTGACCTAAAGAAGCCTAGGAATGAGAGGAGTCTGTAAAACTACAGGCGAAATAACCTGTACAGAAGCGTGTACTCTAATTGACAAAGTTGATTCCCACGGAAGTAGGTAGGAGTTAAAATTTTTGATACCATGATACATGTGTGCTGGAAATGAACAGCTAAGTAGACAGTGAAGCAGATGACAGGAACAAGTTTTCTCACTGTCAGAGTGAGATTTACAGATAAGCAAGGGAAGGAGGTTAAAATGATCCACGTGATGACAGATTAGAATTAAAGACATCAACGTGAGCTCAGATTTATTAGCTTAATACAGTTACAGATGACTACGTACAAAAATATTTATAGGTAAGTGTATGTATACAGGTTAATAGATACGCATGTATTTCCTTATTCTGTCAGCTGAGAGAATCAATGACATGCCAACAGCAGCAAGCACACCCAGGGCCCAGATCTCGATTTCTAATACCGTTCTCAAGAAAAGGAACCAGGGCTCCCTGGAGAAATGGCTGATTCTAGGAAACCCATCAGATAGGCTTGTCATGGCTGAAAGAAAGGAAGCACTAAAATTTTTTTTAATTACCTTACAATGATGGGGTTTTCTAAAAGGACACAGAGCAATTAAAGAGCTCATGATGGCCAAGGATGGAGCAATTTGAGCAACAAAATCAAGTAGTATTGCATTATAACTGAAAGGGTAAAACCAAGATCCACGTGTCCACACTGATATAAATAAATGATGGAGTAAGTGGATAAATGGGAGAGAAGAGACAATTCTCCCATGCACCAGAACTCAATAGTTTGTGCAAACACTCTGCCTTCAAGGGGGAGGAGCATAACATCACACTTCCTAAGTGTGGGCTGCACACAGTGACTCCTTCCAAACAGTACAATATGGAAAGTTGGGGGGTGGGGGAGGTGAGTAACCGACAGTGGAGATCCCTGATGGACAGTTGGAGAAGCCAAGGCCACCTCAGCCAGATGATCAAGGTCAACATCCACAGTGATAAGTCAAGGTGACAGCATGTACCCTTGATTATGATGGGAAGAGAGTGGCACTTCACCTCTGTGGTCTTCCTCTCAGTAACCCACATCATGAGGACATTTTCAAACAAATGCAGATTGAGGGGCGTTTGGCAAAGTACCTAATCAGTACACTTCAAAGCTGTGAAGGAAAGTCCGAACCGGGCCATGATGACTAGAAAACCAGGAAAGTCTGAGAAACTGTCACAGCCAGGAGGGACCAAAGGAGATGTGAGGATGGAAAGTAATGTGGGATCTAAGAAAACCTGACTGATGTATGGACTTTAGTTAATAATAATGCATCAATACTGGTTCATCAACTGTAACAAATGTACCACACAAATGCAAGATATTAATAATAGGAGAGGCTGAGTGTGGGTATATAGAAACTCTTTGTATTAGCTTCCAAATTTCTCTGTAAACCTGAACCAGTTTAAAAAGTGAAGTTTATTTGCCCTGGCCAGTGCTGCCCAGTGGCTAGAGTGTTGGCCCACGCACTGAAGAGTCAAGGGTTCGATTCCTGGTCAAGGGCATGTACCTGGGTTACAGGTTCAATCCCCAGCCCGGTTGGGGCACATGTGGGAGGCAACCAAGTGATGTGTCTCTCTCACACATCTATGTTTCTCTCTCTCTCTCTCTCTCTCTCTCTCTCTCTCTCTCTCTCTCTCTCCTCCCCTCCCACTCTCTATAAAGCAATGGTAAAAAAAATATCCTTGGGTGAGGATTAACAACAAAAGGGGAAGTATATTATAATGAACACATTCCAACAGTAAGTTAATAATACATTTTTTAAAACCACAACACACTTCTCGGGTGATTCTTACATGCAGGCAAGTTTGTCGTGGCCCAGTAGTTCTTACACTTGAGCAGGCATCAGAACCCCCTGGAGAAAACCCAGCCTGCCGGGCCCACCCCACGGTGCTGCCATCACTCCCAAGACCAGGCTTTGAGAAGCAGGGTCCAGACAACCCAGGTATCCTCCATCACCAGGCAGTTCCCCACCCCCAGGCATGAGAAGTCTCCCTCAAACCCTAGACTTGAACAGTGATGAAGGCCTGAAAATCTTGAGTTCAGCATTTCTGCTGGGGGCACGGAATGGAGCCCCATCTCAAAAAACAAGCTCACTAGGCTGCAGTGATGTGGGAGGAAGACTACAAGGAAACAAAGAGAAGGATTTACTCTGTGCTAAGCATTACTGGACCTTTCATTTCGTTTTTGGCAAGGAAGGGAACGAAGTCACGATGGAGATAGCAATGCTGCATCCCAACCAGGAGCTAGTCCCCTGAGGCCAAACCTGGCCCTCTTAGGAAAATCTACAGTGGACTCGTCCTGGCTGCTTATCCTCAGAGAGCGGGATCGAATGACATACATATTTAAAGGACCCATGATATAAGTAAACAAGGAATAAATGGTAGCTTTTGTTTTCTAATCATCATAGCCCAGCTCAACATAAAAGTATTTCAATAATCCTCTCTCTCCAGCAACACTGTAAGCATTTTGAGCGCAGGGCCACTGTCACATACAACACAGGCCAGCATATCACCTGTGCACCGGAAGTCCATGGGAATTGTTCCTTGGCCTCTGGAGCCCTGGGTCCACCTCTGGGTGGACTCAGATCCTTAACTAGCATTGGGGGTCCTGGTAGCTCAAGAACCAAGCCAAAGGCAGAGACCAGGAAGTGCTTCACCCGACCCCTCCTCGGGAATGCTGGGCCCCCCCCAGGTGAGCGCCCAGCCTGGAAGGGGCACAGAGGCAGCGGTGCCTGTGTCCTCCCCGCTGCCCCGAAGCTGCCTAGTCTTGTACTTTTCCATCACTCGAAGCAACTGGGCTTTGTCAAACACCACAATGCCAGTAAAGTGATTCAATGAACTCTGGAAAGTAAACTTGAGCATTTAATTAAAAGGCTTGTGTAAAGGGAGCTGTGTCTTCAGGGTAACCTCAAAACCTTCAGCTCCTAGGAGGGGCTTCCTAATTGGGGCTGGCCACAGTTTCTGCAGCAGTCCAGGCGGATCCGGATCCACGGGGCGGTCCTGGGGGCAGAGGTGAGCGCATTACAGCCTGCGGAGAAGTCAGAACCTCAGGGCGCTGGTACATCAATGCTTTCCAGGGCTGGGAAGGGTCTGAATAAAATCCTCCCGCGCCCCAACCAAACTGAGGTGCTAATTAACAGTTATATCAAGGAGGAGGATGGGAGGGTTACCTGTGTTGAGCTTTATATGTTGTCTCTAAATTTCTCAGCAGTCTGATGAAAGCACCACGGCGAGTCCATTTTGCAGATAAGGAAAAGTGAATAATGTGCTGGAAGCCACAGAGGTAAAGCCAGGATAGGAGATAGCTGTCTCCCATTGGATTCATTCATTCACTCAAAATCTATTATCACCTCCCTATGGGCTATCATACTAGATGATGGATATCCAAAAAATAACTGAAAAAATAAGATCCCTACCCTCACGGAGCTTGCTTGGTGGGGGCAGTGTAAAGTAAAAAAGTAAATTAATACTGCATCAGATCCTGTTTCTGATTGTAAGTGGCTACAACGGGCCCTGTGTTTTAGGAGACCCAGAGGAAAGTCACCCCAGAGCCCAACAAACTAACTTCACACAGAGCTGCCCTCAAGCCTCTCCCCTTCTGGGGCATTGAACCTTCGAAAAGACTGCAGCAAGCTGGCAGGGAAGATGCCATGGGAAGTAGAACATTCCAGAAGCATGGAAGTCTAGGGCTTTGCAGCCAGACAGTGTAAGAAGCCCAGCCCTACATTTGCTAATTGGGAAAAGCTATGAAGAAGTCACATGAGCTTCTTGAGCATTCGTGTCCTTGATTATTAGATGGGGTCAATAGTACCTGCTTTTCAGGGTTGTTGAGATATTTCAATTAAAGAACTGATAAGGGATTTAACAAGTGCCCAGCTCATCCCAGGCACTCTGTAAGTGTTAGCTGAAGGACACTAAATCATTTCACAAAAGAGGAATTAACTGCTGAGTCCTCAAAGCCTGACATGCCTGTTCCCAGACCACACCCTCCCTCTAAGCCCGAGGCACTGACCCAGGCCATGCGATGGGCATTCCAGGCACAGGGAACTGACTGCCCTGCTGAGCTGGAAGTGAGGGTGAACCCAGTGACAGGCCAGCATTCAGGCCTCCCCATTCCCTCTCGTAAGCTGTAAGGCTGGTGGCTCAATATCCACTCTGTGCCCCCACTTCCCACGTGGGAATGGCAGAAACCATTCCTGCCTCACAGAATTGTGGTAAAGTAAAAGGAATGATGTGCGCTGCACTTCTGGGACATAGGAAACCCTCCATCATGCTCCTTCCTTCCTTCTATTTCCTTTGAATCTTCTCACATGCCTTCCTTCAAAATACAAAGGACTATCTGCCATTAAGAAGGCTAAAAAAAAAAAAAAAGAAGAAGAAGAAGAAGGCTCCATAACATCAGGCTCTGACACAGACCCTCTGCTCCAAATACACAGGTAAATACTAGGCTCACCAACAAGATCATAGTCTGTGTGTATGAGAGGGAGCACATCAACACAAAGTAGGAAGTGAGGCTGAGAGCTGGAGTGGTGGGCAGGGGGTAGATTCAGGGGCAGCAGAGAGCAAATTTCCCATGAAAGATGGCAGAGGGGACCCAGGCCCACGGCCTGACACGAGGGGGTGGCATGAGGCCCGGCCATGAAAGCACAACCACAAGACCAAACCATGTGCTGCCCAAGGCTAAGGCTTTATCTGGGCCAGGTGGAGGCAAACACAACTATTAGAGAGAAAGAGAGGGAAAAGAAGAGAAAGAAAGAAAAACAAAACACTTCCTTCTTGAAATAAGCCTGTACTCCAAAATTCCAAAACACGAAGCTATCTAATGCTTAGAAATCTAGCCCACAAAATCAACACTTATGACATGAATTATTCCAAATAAAATAAAATGAATATCATAAAACAATCTGACAAGGACTTTAAACAGGAATCTTTAGAATGCTCAAAATGATAGATGCAAGGAAAACATTCATTTAAGATAAATAAGAAATTCTCAAACAAATACAGACAGAAAGAACAGGGTAAGGTAAAGAATTAATTAAAAACCAAACAAATGGGGCAAAAAAAAATATTTGCATATCACAGATAAAAGACAAAGATCACCAAATTGTAAAAGTATAAACACTGAAGACAAAAGGACCAAAATGTCCTCCAAGAAAAAATGAACAGACATTCTTATTAAACATAAGGAAAGATTTCAGCCCTAGCCGGTTTGGCTCAGTGGATAGAGCGTCAGCCTGCGGACTCAAGGGTCCCAGGTTCGATTCCGGTCAAGGGCATGTACCTTGGTTGCAGGCACATCCCCAATAGGGGGTGTGCAGGAGGCAGCTGATTGATGCTTCTCTCTCACTGATGTTTCTAACTCTCTCTCCCTCTCCCTTTCTCTCTGTAAAAAATCAATAAAATATATTTTTTAAAAAAGAAAAGACTTCAATTTCACTCAATAATGCAAATTAAAAATCATAGGAAAAGAAATAAAGATTAAAACTATACTGAGATACCATTTTACCCACCAACTTGGCAAAAGTTCAAAATCTTGACACAATACTCATCTAGAGAGGATCTGGGGAGTCAGGCATTCTCTTAATTGTGGGTAGAATGCAAAATGGTACAACTGCTAAGGAAGGAAATTTGGCAATATTTAACAAAACTCCCATGCACTTATTCTCAACCCAGCAATCCCACTTCTAGAATTTTAACATGATAATATGCTTCTAGCAGTATAAAATATATATGTGCATAATTTACACTGCAAAATATGGGAGGGGGAGAAGGAAGTGATCAAAAGAATAACCAGTCAAAAGGACATAAGAGGCAGCTCCAAGGGGCTCCCACTAGCAAACTCTGGGATAATTTGAACATAAAAATAAGTAAGGGCAGTAAATGGATCATAAACTGTTGCATAAAATAAGAATCCTCAAGTCTGCAATGACAGACAGACAGACTGACAAATGATGAATGGATAAGTGAGAGCAATATCATATTAAGTATTTCAGTGAAGATGAATAACTTTAATCTTCAGACAACATCAGACAAACCCAAAGTGAGGAACACTATGTAAAATAACTGACTTGTAGTCTTCAAAAATGTCAGAATCATTAAAGACAATGGAAGACTGAAAAACTGTTCCAGATTAAAGGAGACTTGAGACATGACAACTAAAGTGATCACAGGATTCTGGACTGAACTCTATATTGGAGGCGAAAATTATCTAAAGGACATTATTGAGATAATAGAAAAAATTGAAATATGGACCACAGATTAAATAAAAGTATTCGTCAGTGCTAATTTCTTGAAGTTCATAACTGTACTATGTTGAGTTATGAGAATATTCTTTTTCTTAGAAAATACCCTTACTAAGTATTAAGGGATAAAGATGCATGACATACACAATCTACACTCAAATGGTTAAGAAAACAATAACTTGTATAATCAAATGGTTCAGAAAGAGAATAATCATTTGTACAATTTGTATATAAAATATGAGTATATTTATACACACACGTACATATGCACACACAGAAAGGGAGCAAACATGGCATAATGTTAAAAACTGGTAGATCTGAAAAGGATTTCTTTACAATGTTTTCTGTAAATTTGAAATTATTTCAAAGCAAAAGGTTACATAGATTTAAAAACAAATATTCTGCAAATAAGAATCAAATTAAAATTCAATACAAGGGATAATTCTAGGAAAGGAATATTTGAAGAGGTAACAGCTGAATATTTTCCAGGACTTAGAAAAAAAGACAGTTTCTTAGCATGAAAGAGCACTTTGAGCATGAAGCAGGATAAAAGATAAATGATAATAAAACTGCACAATGTCATGGGGAAAAGAAAAGATCTTAAAATATAGCATGGAGAGAAAAAATTATCTAAAAGGAATGATAAACTAATAGCAAAAGCAATAACAGAGTGCTAAAAAATGAAGTATCATCAAAATGCTGAGAGAAAATAACTATAAAATTCTTCAACCAAAAATGTCATACCCAACTAAAACAGCATTTAAAGGTCTAAGTAAATGGGCATTTTCAGATATCCCACCACTATGAGAATTTATCTACTGCAGCCTCTAAAAGAATTATAAAGAAAAACTTCAGCAAATCAAAAAATTAATTTACAGAAAGACAAGATAAAAGAAAAAAATAATTTTTACAAATGTAGTAAATATAATTACTGGCTGCAAAAGATAATAAAAATAATGTTTGGTGTTTAAACAACATTGAGAAGACAAAACAAAATCAAGATGTACAGAGAGAAGTTAAAGTAAAAAAAAAATCCTCCTTGCTATATTCAATAGGAAGACATTATATTTATTAGAAAAAATTACAGTTAAGTATGTATGCTAAAAGTTAAGAATCAAAATACAATCTATACCCAGCTTTCAAAACAGCCCAGCGAGAGGGAATATATAAAACATATCAACACAATAAAAAAGCATAAAAAGGTCAGGGGATAGGGACAGGAGAGGGAGCAGGGAAATAGAATGATAAAAATAAAATGCAAAATAGGAGAGAAAAATCAAAATAGTATATTAATAAATCATTAATCTGAATAGATTAAACTCATTTATTAAAAGATAGAGATAAGATTGAACAAAATAATAAAGGATCCAGGTGTGTTGAAGATTCCCTAAGGAGAGACTCTTAAAGACAGAAAAAGGCATCTTAACTCAGGCAGTGGGGGAAAGACACCTGCCCAATGCACCAAGAAACGGCAGAATGACTCCAAAATTGTTAAGAAATGGTATATGGCTGTCAATGTGCAGCAAGAAAATCTGTGTGAGGAAATACACTGCAGTTGGTAGGATACACAAGCACAAAAACAAACCTGTTATCTAAAAGACAAGGGGAAGCTGCCCTGAGACTAGGAGGGCAGAAGGTAAAGGGCTGAAGGAGGCCACAGAGGACTAGACAGACAAGGGACAGATCACAGGACACTTCTGCCATGCAACATCAGTTTCAGGAGACACGGCCATTCTACACAGGGCTCAGAGTCCCTGCTCATGTACCACCAAGAACATGTCACACCCCCAGGCATAGAAGAGCATCAAGCTTCCTCTGGACAGGGAAGAAGGGAGAAAAAGCTTAGACAGAGGATGCTATCCCCAGTTGAGAGATGTGTTATCCTGCTGGTTCCACATGTACAAAGTATTTCTTTTATTATCATGGGCAACTGGGCTAGGAGCCATCTACACATGCCCAGAATAATCCAAAATGGTGACTTCCAGGGCCAGTACAACATCAATCTCAAAGTCTTTACTCTCAATTGCTCACCATAATGCAACAATTCTATTTTGTTGAGTGCTTACTGTGTGATTCACATTGCTTACCTCATTCAACCCTAATAAAAACCTTGTAAGGCACTATTTTATCCCAATTTTACAAAAGAGAAAAGCAAAACTCAAAGTCATGCCACTAGAAAGTGCCAGGGAAGGGTCCACACAGCATCTCTAAACTTGATGTTAACTTGACTCAAGCATCAAGACTCTGAAACCTAACCTGGTCTCAGGCCATCCCCCTGGAGTTGGCTCTGAGGGATCTTTCGCTTTTCTTCCAAAGATCCCAATCTTTGCTAAAAAAAAAAAAAAAAAAAAAAGAATGAAAGAAAATTTAGTCATTACACCTGGCTTGGTGTCACATGACACTATTACCAAGCCACACTCATTTCCTGGCATTATCATCATCTATACACCTGCCTGATGCCCCCACTAGATGGTGGGCTCTTTGGGGACAAGACTGAGAGTTATTCATTTTTGTATCTGAAGCACTGAGCTCAGTGCCCAGAAGATAGAAACTACTCAACACACCGTTCATCAAGTGAATGAATAGGTGAATAACAAATGGAGGAAACTGCCATGACTGGTTGGTTGAGCATTGTCCTGTGCACCAAAAGGTCACCAGTTCAATTCCCAGTCAGAGCACATGCCCAGGTTTTGGGTTCTGTCCCTGGTCAGGGTGTGTGTGGAAGGCAACTGATAGATGTTTCTCTCCCTCTCCCTTCCTCTCTCTCTCAAATCAATAACAATATTTTATTTTTAATGGAGGAAACTAACTTATGCAACACATACTATATACAACCTTATTGTACTTTGTACCAACCTCATAATTAACTCTCCTGAGGTTGGCCATTCTGTATTCATTTCTCAATGTGTTGATCACATTTCCAAACCTTTGTATTGGTTATATGTATGAAAACACTGGTTTTCTAAATCAGGTTGATCTCACACCTAGATGACGCTGTACTCATATCACACCTGGCCCTCCTGCCTCACAACAGCTGAGTGAGATCTCACCTCTCAAAGATGCCCCGGGAGAGAACACAGTGTGAGTGCTATGAAGTTTCCTTCCCTTGAGAAGAAAATAGTAACAACTTTGGTGGTTTGAGCTATTAGCACACAAAAGGGAGAAGTCAAGATCCCAGAAACATTCTCTCTCCTGGAACGCTCTTCCTCTCTTGCCCTCATCCTCCTCACTGCAGCTCGCTGTTAACTGCTTAGGAATTCTTCCAGAGCAGCTCACCCCTCTTCTCGTGGCTGTTTGTACATCCTTCCCTTTTAACAGCCTACAGCCTTTACACTACAAGTAATCATTCTGCAGGATAATTATCTTGCAAATCCTGACATACCTTTTCTCACATGTCTGACTCCCTCCTCACCCTCAGACAGATTCTTAAAAGCAGGGGCTATGTTGGTCATTCCTCTATCTTCAGAAACAGTGCAGCCCAGCACACAGAAGGGGCTCCATCACTGCTGAATAAATAAGTGAGCAGATAAACAAGTAAGTGCTACATGTATAATGGAGGGCCTCCAGAGGTTCCTACCTCCTGGCCAGAAAAGGCCACCTGAGAGAGAAGCTGGAAAGCAGGGTAAGGAAAGTTCAGTGAATTGGCTCCCAGTCCCATAAAAAGACCACAAGCCAGGTGTTTCCCTTCCTGTCCATTCTCCTCAGCTTTCCAGTCCTGATCACTCTCTTAGGAAGCAGATAGAATTCGCAGACAGAAGTGGGGACTGAGACCACCCTGAGGGTTGGGTTAAGGGTGAGCTTAAAAAAGGAAGAGAAGACCCATTGGGGTTAGGGTTTTCCAGCTGCAGTTCTTAGAAGAGAGAGTGATAGCTCTTGTGCCTGAGAACCGTTCCCTAGTCTGTGGTTGACTCACCAAAGATCCCTAAAGCATGGCCAACCGTTCTGGGGGTGTACCAAGAGGGGAAGTGAGAGGTTGCAACGTTTACATGTCAAGACCATTTTTCTGGCCTGGCTGGTGTGGCTCAGTGATTGAGTGATGACTCATGAACCAGGAGGTTACGGTTTGATTCCATCAGGGCACATGCCTGGGTTGCGGGCTCAATCCCGTGATGGGTGGGGGGAAAGCAGGAGGCAGCCGATCAATGATTCTCTCTCACCTTTGATATTTCTTTCTAGCTCTCTCTCCCTCTCCCTTCCTCTCTCTGAAATCAATTTGAAAAAACATATATTTTAAAAAACAAGGCCCTTTTTCTGTCTCAGCATATCAGATTCAGCAGCTGGGACAACAGCTTCTTTCAACAGGAGCCAGCTGGGTGGTCAGGATCTTTAGAGGTGGGAGAAGGGAATAGAAGTTGGGAAAAAAAACAACAGTCACTCCACCTACTTATGTCATGAGAGTTCAAAGTGCCTAACCTGCACCTGAACTCTGTGTTTCATGGCTGCTCATTGTCCAGACCTTAACTGTCACCAAATATGAATCCCTGATCTCGGGGATGAATTCAACAGCAAAGCTCAAATTTGCAGGTAGATTTTTAAAATCTTACTTAGCCATGTTAGCCATCATCTAGCATGTTATAATTATGCCTCCTGCGATAATTCACTAACTACAAATTTCAAGGAAGTTTAGGTTCAAGGATTATTTAGAATTGCTAAGAGTGACGATCATACATCTTATGATGTTTATTGTCAGGCATCTAAACAGCAGAGCAAAGCATGAATTTAAAATGCAAAAGAGACTGATTAAAAGGACCGTTTGCCATGGTTTAAATGTCTCCTGTGTTAAAACTGTCCAAGGCCGTGCCAACCCTCAAAGCACTCCTAGGCCAGAATCCTTGGCTCACAGAGAAAGATCCCCTAGCGCAGTTGGTCGGCAAACTCATTAGTCAACAGAGCCAAATATCAACAGTACAACGATTGAAATTTCTTTTGAGAGCTAAATTTTTTAAACTTAAACTTCTTCTAACGCCACTTCTTCAAAATAGACTCGCCCAGGCCGTGGTATTTTGTGGAAGAGCCACACTCAAGGGGCCAAAGAGCCGCATGTGGCTCGCGAGCCACAGTTTGCCGACCACTGCCCTAGGGTCTTCAAAGTATAAAGCGACCCTATTGAAAATTTATTTTCTCATCTCTTCTTGTCACTCCTCTACTGACAAACTCTACCTCTGCCTTATCCTGTCCTCCAAACTGAACTCCCTCTCCTGCCCCTGAAATACCCTAATTTCCAGGGCTGTTCCAGGTTCTCTAAAACACTCTGCACTTTCCTGCTTCTGGACCTTTTGCTTCAGCTGTCCCCGGGCCTAGAATGCTATTGCCATCTACCTTCACACATCAGATCCTCAGGGCCACCTGCATTGCTTCTCTTCCAGACAGCTGTCTCTTTCTCCCCAAGTGCCCAGGAACAGGCCCTTCCGGAGTTCTGTCCAGGCCCTTCCGGAGTTCTCAGCACACTCAGCTCTGCAGCTGGTCATTGGGACCATCTGATACCTTAATTAGCTTAATGAGCTTCAAGTTCTTTGGAAGAGAGGCTAGTCCTCTCTCTATCCCCAGTTGCCAACACCCAGTGGGAGCAAAGTCAATGCCTCTTTGACTGTATTGTAAGGGGGGTGGTGGTGGTGGTGGTGGTGGTGGTGGTGGTGGTGGTGGTGGTGGTGACAGAAATGATCTCAAAAGGCTAAGAGAGCCTCCAACCATGAGGCGGCTCTCCTCTGTGCATGCAGGTAACAGCAACAGGTAAGAATATGGGCCTGGAGCTAGACCACTAGATCTGAATCCTGGAATAGTCACCTACCAACTGACAGACCACAGCACAGGTGGGTTACTTGCCTCCATATGCCTCAGTTTCCTTATCTGTAAAATAAAGAAAGAAAGAGACCCTACCTCCCAGGACAAACTGAGTTACTGTTCTTAGAACAGGGCATGGCTCCTGGCACAGGCTCAATAAATAAATGTTGGCTTTTTCTGACATGGTATGGAAATTGTTTATTTATTTGTCTTTTCCTTATTTGCTTTCTTCCCTAAATTGTGAGCATCTTCTCATTCATGGTTATATTCCCAGAGCAAGGCACACAGTGACTCACTTCTAGATGCACAGTGCTGACTTCTGGCAGTCACTAAATGTTTGATGAAGAAAGCATAAATGGAGTTTATTGGTGATGTCACATATTTTATTCAAATATTCTTAATAAAATACAGTTCTTACCATCCAGAACATTTCCCCTTCTCTTTGCCTGACCAAACTCTTCTCATTTTTCAGGCCTCAGGTTAGATGTGGGCCTACCACCTGGAAGTCCTTTCTCTAACCTCCTAATTCCAGTGAATTCTGCACTCATGCAGGGCACTCACATGCCCATCACAGTGTGCTGTAAAGGTCAGCCACTTCTCAGGTTTTCCCAATAGAGTGTGAGCTGGGCAAGGACAGCAACCATCTCTTACACACATCCATGGCCTCGGCACGCAACACCATGCCTGGCACACACGGGTACTCAGTAAACCTGTGGCCAATTGTTTCTCTTTCACCACCAAGTGCCAGGAGGAGTCACTGGTGGGAAGCCAGACCAGCAATGGGACGTCGCGTTTAAACTCCAGGAGATCAGCACAGATCCACTCCTCACCAGTGTGAAGAAGTGCGAGAGAACTGAGAAAGAGGCCAAAGGTGGGAAAACCACCTGACTTCTTTTTTACAGAAGAATTAAGAATTAACTTGGAGACAGGAACCTCCAACCCAGGGTCACTGCCACCAAGAGGGCAGGTGGAAGACTCAAGACTGACTTCCATCGAGGATAGAAGTGACAGGGTTAGTCGTCCCGCTGCCCTGAAGTGGGGCCTCTTGAATTCACTTTGCTGGTTTACTTAAGCAGAACAAGAATTAATATCCTAGTACTGATGACAAAGCAACAGGGCATATGGTGGTAGGGTAAGAAAGCATGCCTCTGAGGAAAGCAAGGGGCTCCATAAGCAGCGCGGTCTAAGAAGGGTGTGGGGGGGGAGAAATTAACATTCTCTCAGCACTGACATGAGCCGGGACCCATCATTTAATCCCTTGTGGTAAGTACTGTTATTCCCATAGTACAGAGGGGAAAGCTGAGGCTCCAGAGCTGGTGAGACCTGCCCAGTCAGTGACTCAGCCAGAGACAGTTTGCACTTGAATTCAAAGCCCACATTCACGTCTTCCAGTTTCTTCCTCACCATGCTGCCTCCAAAGTTCACAGCAAGTTTGTTTTTGTTTTTGTTTTCACAGCAAGTTTAAAGAGAAATCTCAAAATCCTTTCTGTAGCTGGGACTTCTACTAAGAAATCCACTGCATTTCCTCTTCCATCATGAGGGACTACACTAAGAACAGAAAAACCACCCAAATGAAATGCACTCTGCTTGCTGCACATGATCCCGCACAACCCTTGATGGAGTGCAGTGTGTGTGTGTGGGGGGGGGGGGGCGGCGGGGGGGTGGAATGAACCCAGGAGATTAATTAAGAGCTGGCGAGACTGTGTGGATATTAAGGGTGGAGAAGCGTAGCAAGTCGGGCCTTCATGGCAGATGGTGAAAACAACTCTCAGATGAGACAGGGGAAAGGGAATCCTTCAGCTGCTGCACAGAGCCCTGACAAAACACTAGCTCTCCATGACACGCTACAGGAGCAGGAGCGCGCGCAATGTGAGATGGCAAGACAAGCCCAGGTGGGAGGGGTGATACCGAGACAGTGAGGGGAGCATTTAGCAGGTATGAGGAGAATTCAGGGTGGGGCCTCAGGACCCACATCTGAAGCAGGAAAGGCTTCTTGCTTCCTATTTTGTCCATTCATTCATTCACTCCATCATTTGGCCGGTATTTCTTAAGCACCTACTCTATGCCTGGCACTGTTGGGTGCAGGAGATACAACTGTGAGGGAAAATAGAGACCATGCCTGCCCCAGTGGAGCTCATGGCCTAGTGAGGGAGGCAGAGATTATCCAGGTAATCGGGTTGTGACCATTTCAAATGGGGGTGAGAGCTGTCAGTGAAGTAACACGGTTCTACGTGTGCAAATGAAACTGGAGGCTGACCTACAAGGGGGCGTCAGGGAAGGTTTTCACTGCTTGAGCGAGCCATGAAGGATGAAAAGGGGAAGTATTCACAAGTGAGCTGGAGGGGAGGGGAACACAGGCAAATGGTGTGGGGAAGGGTGGGAGGCAGACCTGGAGAGTGCGGGCTGCATGAGGGCTTCCTTACCCCTTCCAGAAAGAATCTAAAACACCATCCTGGCTCCATCTGTCTGGTTCTTCAGCCGACCCTGATGCACAGGGAATTCTCTGGGGGCCTTCAGCCTCCCCTGGGGGTGGTCAGGAACTGGCTGGGCTCCCATAGTCTTTGTGATCTGGTGTCACACACCCACATGCTGACGCAGGCTCTGTGGCCCTGTGCATGCTGTCATCTGTCATCCCACCACCCCTGCCTCTTTCCTCATTCATTCTGGCTCATTCTATCAGACTCAGCTTGCATATCACCTCCTCCAAGGAGCCCATTCCTAACTCCCCTCCCAAGGTGGCTTAGGACTCTGCCTACAGCTCCCTCAGTGTCTTCCGCATATCTCCATGATGGCATAAGGAATTTCAATGATTTGTCTGAACAGTGTCTGGTATACAGCAGTTGCCCGGTGAGTACTGGTTGAGTTAACATATATAACAAGGGATAATATGCACAATATGTAACGTGCTCTAAAAATCAAATAGGAAACTACGAAGACCCAGGTAGAAAAATGGGCAAAGGACTGAAATAACAATAGCTAATATTTATCAAATGTCTACCGTATGCCAGGTAATATGCTAGGGGCTTTTTATGAATGAAATCACTAATACTTTACCCCAACTCCATGAGGTATGAATATATCTGCATCTTATGAATGAACAATTTGGCCCAGAGAAGCTAAGCAATTTGCCTGAAGCAATATGGCCAAATGCCCTTGTCTGCACATAATACTGAGTGTCACCTTCTCTACACTTGGCCCAGGGAAAGAAACACAGAGGCAGGAACATGAGAAGATGCCACCCTTGTCTGCAAACTAAAATCAAAACAGCAGAGGCTGGGGAAGCATGACAATGACTGGCAATGCCAGGGCTGGCAAGAGTGTGCGTCTTTAGAGGCAGCCTAAATGCCCATCATAGAGAGAACCATTTACCTGCACACTATAAAACCCTGGGCCGCTAAAGGGGGGAAGCAGATCCACATGCCTGACACAGACAGGTTTCTGAGTTTAAAGCAAGATGTTCTCACCATCTCTGACCTTTACTCAGATGTCATCTTTTCAGTGGAGGCCTTGGTTTCTTACCTGTGCGCATGTGTATGTGTGTCTTTTCATCTAAGGCCCAGAGAAAAATCACTCAGGACCGGAGGGTCCACCTCCCTGGAACGCCAAGTCAGCATCTTTGGAACCATGGAAGATGTTTCAAAGGAAGGCTGCCAGAACTTCCTCAGGACCCAGGGAAAGGTGTGCTGATTTGAACCTAAATCCCGGAAGTGCCTTTTTTCCTGTATAAAATGGTTCACAGACCTCTGACAGCTTCAGCATCGCCAGACCTGACACCATATCCCAACTCCTCCCCTCGGTGTTCTGTGTCAACTCTGAGCCTCAGTTTCCCCACCTAGAAGCAAGACCATTTGTAGTTAACCCTGTTATGATGCTATGTAGTTAAGTTGCTAAATCCGAAAACCACGGAGGAGATGACGTAGTATCTGGACAGCAGACACAAAAAACGAGGCTTAGACTTTGGAAGGAGTTCAGCATCACCATAATCATCGGTGTGAGGGTGGGGGTGGGGTACAAGTTGTGAGTCTGGGGTTTAACCCCAATGGAAAGGAGAAGCTTTTCACTAATGGTGGCAACCTGAGTTTTAGTATTGTTTTGCAACCCTCTGCAGACTGTTACTGCTAGCACTTGGGGGTGGACTTCTACTCCCCACCCCACTTACTTTGGTTTACCACTGATGATGAATGGCAACTTGGAAACAGCTCCTAAGGTGTTTTGTTTTTTGGTGTGCCTTTTTTTTATGTGGTTGTGAGAGGAAAACAGTATCTGAGCTGGCAGGGAAAGTAATTAGTCCATTTCCGAATCTTGACAGTGGTCAAGATTCCATCTGCCTCTTTTGGATGCCAAAATCAAATCCAGGATCGGGGAACCAATTGGGAGCATGGATTTCCCCCCTTGGACCTGCCATGGGTCAAGTTCGCAGTCAGATTTTCCATCACAGCCTGGCACTTTTCACACAGAGGCAGTGGCCAAGTTGGACCAGTCTTCACATTACCACATAAAAGGGTTTCATTAGCACAAGTCACTTACTTGCCACACGTTGAAAGACAAAACATAAGAACCCCTTAGGTTTTTGTTGTTGTTATTGGTTTGGAAAATGACCCACTTTTGAAAAAGAAAAAGGTTGGTCAAAGTCTGTTGGCTTGGGAGTGGGTGTTTGAACTGTGTTAAAAGAACAGCTGTGGCCAGGGAAATAAATACCTGTGTTAACAGAGGCCGCAGCATGGACACCCTCTGTGGACTTTCTGTGATTTATTAGATGTCTTGGGGCCGCTGCCCATGACACATGGGCTTCCCTGAGCCAGCTTCCCCTAGGCCTCTTCCAGGGATAAGCTGGGCACCTTCAGAAGCAGTGGTGATTCTAAAGGTCAGGAGCTGGGGTCCAGTTCAGGGCACAGAGTGAGAAGTTTCTGGCACAATCATGATTTTGAGGCAGTACTGAGGAGATGGTAGTAGGCCCAGGAGGGTTATTCAGGACTTTGACAACTATATCTTCAAGGGAAACTGGCCTATAATTTTCCTTGCTCCTCCTCCTGTCTGGTCTGGAAATCCAGGTTATACTGGCCCCATCAACGGAGTTGGAGTGCTTTCTCTTTTTCTGTTCTCTGCAACCATTTGGATAAGAGAGGGATTATCTGTTCTAGAATATTTGGTAGGCTTGCCTATAAAACCATTGGGCATTCTGTTTATGAGAGGTCTATAATGGCTGAGTTAGTGACTTCTTCAATAGTTACTGCTTTATTCAGGTTTCCTAGTCCTCCTTGTGTCTGTTTTGTTAGTTGTATTTTTCTACTGACCATTTTATCCAGGTTTTCAAACTGAGTGACACAGAGTTAGTCATAGTATCTCAGGCTTGGAAGGATTACATGCACCCAGGGAAAAAGCAAAAGGGTGAGCCCAAGAAGTGGCTCCTGCCCCAACAGCACGCCCAGCCCTATTCTAGGCACGTGTGCAGAACTGGCTGGGCAGTGGTCTGGGGGCCAGCTCTGCCTGGGCTTTGCTTCTAATCCTAACCTGAACATTTGTAACCTCAGTCTCCTCGATGGAGTGGGTACATCAACAGCTACCACTTAGGGCTGCTATAAGGATCATGAAAAGTACTTTGTAAACTCCAAGGCCTCATCATTCCCATACTCTCAAACTTTCAATTTATAAATTCTCAAAAATGCAAACTTAAGGTCCAGGCCAAAGGCGCTTCAAATCTCCCCAGTGCCACCAACTGGTATTCTCCTTGTTTTTCTTGAATTTATTGGGGTGACCTTGGTTAGTAAAATTATACAGGTTTCAGGTGTACAATTCTGTAATACATCATCTGTATATTGTATTGTGTGTTCACCACCCCAAGTCAAGTCTCCTTCCACCACCATTTATCCCCCCGCCCCTTTACCCTCTTCGACCACCCCTCTCCACCCTCTCCCTCTGATAATCACCATACTGTTGTCTGTTTCTATGAGGTTGTTTTTTGTGGGTGTTTTTTTTTTCTTAATCCCTTTACCTTTTCACCCAGCTCCCAAACCCCCTCCCCTCTGACAGCTGTCAGTCTGTTCTCTGTATCTGTGAGTCTGTTACCACCAACCGGTATTCTCAATCACTGTCTGTCATTTTCATCTCAACCATCTTGGTGCTTATTTGTCTGGAGCAGTGGTTCTGAAACTGGGTCCCTGGCCCTGCAGCAGTATCTGGGAACTTGCTAGAAATGCAGATTCTCAGCCCCCCTCCCCCAAACCTACTAAATCAGAAACTCTGGGGTTGGCACAGCAGTCTGAGTGGGGGTTTTTGTTTGTTTCCTTATTTGTTTTTAGTAATCTGTGTTTTAACGTCCCCCTCCACCAGGATCTGATACTGGTTTGATGTTCCAGAGCCCTATATTCTTGAAAGTCCCAGGACATGTCCCATGCTCATGCTCAGTTCTGAAGTGCTGTTAAACTCCATTATGTTCAACAAAGGAAAAAACTATAATCATGTTGAAAGAGTGAGTAGGAAGAGATAAATAAACATTATACAAGTGAAAGCTGAGATAATTTTAAAGATCAATGGAGAGAACATGACAAATGCTGCACGTTGGTGTGGGATGACTCACTCGATGATAGGAACAATGCTGAAGACACGAATCAAGCAGAGTGTCTGGGAAGCAGTGCCTGCGCAACAGACAACAGTCTCAGGACACAGGGAAAATGATCTCAAATTCGTAGAAATGTGAACACAGGGCCACAGGCTCAGCATCAAGAGTGGACACTCACTGGCTTCATGGGAGTCTGGAGAACGCTGGGCATCTGTGTGTTGTGCTGGGGTTTAGAGTGACAGGTTGGCTCCTAGTTAGGGATATTTCCACAGGTGAAAGGCTCACCTGAATCCGTAAAGTGCCGATGCTCTAGCATGGTCGGCAAACTGCAGCTCGCGAGCCACATGCAACTCACGAGCCGCGGTTTGCCGCTCTGTTGACTAATGAGTTTGCCGACCACTGGGATAGGGCAGTGGTCAACAGAGCCAAATATCAACAGTACAACGATTGAAATTTCTTTTGAGAGCCAAATTTTTTAAACTTAAACTATATAGGTAGGTACATTGTTATTAACTTAATTAGGGTACTCCTTCAATCGCACTGTACGTGCGCGCCCGCACGTGGTATTTTGTGGAAGAGCCACACACAAGGGGCCAAAGAGCTGCATGTGGCTCGCAAGCCACGGTTTGCCGACCACTGGGATAGGGGCTTAATCACAAGGAACAACAGCCTGTAATTATTGGAATCGAGAGTCTAGGTCAGTGGTCGGCAAACTCATTAGTCAACAGAGCGGCAAACCGCGGGTCACGAGCCGCAGTTTGCCAACCACTGCTCTAGCCTATTTACTAGTAGGCCAGAGAGCACAAACCAGTCTTCCTGGACCAGACCACGGGAGTTAGCAACCGAAAGTTTTTCCACACAGATGAAACTTCTCTGTTTTAGAGTAAAAAGAGATGCCTGGTAGGAAGTGCATCAGAAAGGAGAAATTATGTCAGGTTTTAAACTTTGAAGGACCAAATCACATTCCCATTTACAAAGTGAAAATCCAGCCATTATCTTTGGATCTACCCCTATGGATCGATAAACCATCACTTACAACCAAACGCATCCACAGGAACTAATGGACATACATACCCAGGGCCATTAAAATTCAGCATTTAAAATGCAGAACCCCCCACCCTATCTCCTGAGATCCTGATTCATTCAACTGGGGTGGAGCCCATTTTTAACAAGTCCCCTAAGGGATACTGAGGCAGATGGTCCCCAGACCACAGGGCCGATTGCCATTATGGAAGAAAAATTAGAATCAAGAGCCGTACTGAGTTGCTTCACAAACACTGCTGGGGAGAATGCAGCCTGAAACCAAAACACCACCCTCCAAAGCCCCGATTTAGCACTTGTTCCCACAGCACAGATCAGGGAAGTCAGCAGTAAATGAGTAACGTGTTACATAATTTGCTTTTCTGTATGCAGAACCTTAATCCACCAAAGAGAAGTTAAAATCATATAAAAAGCAACAGCCCACCCCCAAAACAAATGCTGGGGAAGCGTAGCCAGGATCTCCCCAGCCACCTTCTGCTAGACAAAGATGAGTCCTCCTAGGTGCTGAAAACCCCATAAGCTCGCCCTTGTGCCACTGGGAACTGGACCCTTTGGTAAAGGTGCCCAGGAACGGCGGGGGTGGGGGGGTAAAAGAGGAGGAGGAAGAGGACATACGTTCCACATGAGCACTGACATGGCATCATCAAGGCTTCCCTCTTCTTGAAAACATAAGTGGAAACATGTACTTGAGTATGCCTCTGACCCGTTGTTGGAAAGTTCTGGAACCACAGCACACCTTCTGCCTTGGATCTTGTCCAAGAACCCCAAACCATCCTCTCTCTCTAGAAAGGATTCCCAGTCTTTTCCTCTCCCCAGTTACCCCAAGACCTGAACAATAAGCTAGTTCTCACCAGAGTGTTAAAGGCTGACAGTGGTTGGAGCATTTATCACCCCAGCAACCACAGAAGATGTCACGGTGGGAATGGCAAAGTCATACCATGTGTATAACATATGTATTACTCCTAATGAGCCAACCTCAGGAGTTCTCAACTAGTTCTAGACCGAGCTAGAGACATCCACTTTGAACTTATTGCAGCATATATTGTAAGTTTCAGAGGGATTAGTCCTTATCTATCTTTTTATTATGCTACTCCAAGCAGTTAAATAGTGACTAACCCTTAGAAAGTTTTCAAAAAAATAAGTTTTGAGTTGACTTACATTGACATCTGATATAAAATTTAATTGCCACCCTCATATTGCCACAGTGCATTAGAGTTACCCAGGGTACTTGTGAAAAAAACATCTTCTCCCTGGCCACTGTGGCTCCGTTGGTTGGGTGTCATCCTGTGCACCATGAGGTTTCCAGTTTGATTCCCAGTCAGGGCACATGCTTGGGATGTGGGCTCGACCACCAGTGGGGAGCGTGCAGGAGGCAGCTGATCTATGATTCTCTCTCTCCCCACTTCCCTCTATCTCTCTAAAAAAAAAAAAAAAAACACAATAAAAATATATTTAAATAAACAAATACAAATAAAAGCCCATCTTCTGGGCTCCACCCCAGACATAGTAAATCAGACTCTCTGGGACCTGCATTCTTAACAAGGTGCCAGCCAACCTTACACATGTGCAATCTGAGAACACTGCCTTCACCTTATGGGGAATCTCCAGGACACTAATGCTATGGGATGTAATTAAACAACAGGGCCCTTTGGGAACACTCAAAGCAGAACACAATAGAGGCAGGTAGCTTCCTCCTCTCTACCAAGGATGGGCCCCAGTGGAGTACAGAACACAGGAAAAAATGGGGCCAACAAGACACCCGAGTTGAGAAAGGTCTGGAGAAGCATTCTGGAGCTCAGGTTGGACATGAACAAGGCCACCTCTGATCCAAGCAGGCTTGTCCTTGCCTATTTCCCCCAATGTGGGATAGCATGCCCATCATCAGATCAAGAATCAGGGGGCAACGACTAGGTCAAAGGATGGAGAGCAAATGGCGAGCACTCTGCCCCACTTGGGAAAGTTGCAGGGAACAAGAAGTATACCTTCATCTAGACTTCTCCACTGCCTTCTCTCCTTCATGCTGCAGTTTGGCAGCTTAAGTGAGCAAACTATCCTCCCTCATACTTCTCCCATCTCTCTGCAGGCACATTTTGAGCCAGGACAGGGCACTTCTACCAGCCAGGGTATAAGGAATCATGCCCAGGTTTCTTCTGTCTGCATCCCAGGAACCTCAGAAACTCCCCTCGCCAGCCCCCCCCCCGCCCCCAAGACAGGGAATTCCTTTACTGCCAGCAGTTGTCATAGGAGCATCAAACACGGATGTTTGTGCCAGGCCTCATTTACACGAGCCCACTCCTCCTGGAAAGATGAATTTTTTAAGCAAACAGCGTTTACATATGGTAGCAGGCAGAATCATGTCAGCATCAAGAATCCCTAGACGGAAACAGGAATCAATCTGGGGCAGAGACTGCTAAATAAATCCTGACTGGGTGAAACTCCTCTCTGGAGAAGGAGGAACCTGCAAGGGATTGCTCAGATTCCCCGGCAAAAGTCCCTAAAGATATCACACTCTCCCCAGCGGGACACACTGAGCACTCGGAACTCTGAAAGCACCATCACCCATCCCTCCGGGAGCTCTTCTAGCCTGTCCCACCGGTGTCCATGCACCCGTTCCCACCCACACCCTGGTTCCACCCAGGCCATTGAGGGCCCTACTCTGTTGAGCACAGGCACTCCACACTCGTGCAGGATTTCCTGACATCCCAAGGCTCAGGGTTCTGGCAGCAAAGGGAAAAAATGTCACCAAATAGACACACAGATATCTAAGAACTGGGGGAGTGCACGTAGGAGGTACACACAGCTAACCTGGAAGACTCGGCCATAAGGACTCAGTCTGGGAGCAATTTGACTATTAGAGAAATGTCCGGCTTGGGAGTTTGAATTACCTGGGTTATTGCCTCCTCTGTCTTTAAGTTTGCCTTTGGGAACTGGGTAAGGGGGAGGAATTCTATCATCTTTGCTGTTACTTCCAGGATGGAGTAAGAAGTTAGGGGCCAACCAAAAGAATGTGCACAGGATGGGACAGGGCAGCATGTAGGATGTAACTCAGAAATGGGGAAAGGTCATGCATGTTAGCTATAGATGAGGGGCAAGAAGCTTCAGCTTACATATGAGTTCGTAAAATCCAAGTCCAAACTGGGTCTGAGGAGGACCAGACTCCAACCCAGACCTCACTTCTGTGGGCTACACTGCCAGGCACCCTAGGAGATTGAAAGCAAGGGCTCTGAGAGATGTGTGCCACCCCGAAAAGGCACTGGCCCTCAGGGGACATGAGCCTCAGATCCTGGTAGGTCAGGACTTTGAGATACCCTCACAGGAGAACGTCTAGGATGGTTACCATGGCCTCGGGTGTCTTCAAGTGCAGTCAGGAATTTTGGACCCATTCCAGCCCTTGGCTGGAGTACCACTGGCCTGCCCTACCCTACATTCATGGGTATCTGTAACCAATGTGAGCCCATGGCCAAGCCCACATGGCCCTGGGTGAGAGAGACCAAGGGAGAATTACTGCCTAGCTAAAAGTCAGGGGAAGATGGGGGTCTTGTGTGTGCATGCAAAGCCCCCACCCGCCATGGCTGAAGCCAAATGCAGGAGAAAGACAAGCCACATACCGAGCCCGTTCTCTGCTAGTGCCGCATGGGTGATATCACACTCGCCCAGGTCTTGCTCGCCAATGTCATTCAAATCCAAGCCAGGCTGGTGGGACCCGTTTCCAAAGTGCCTCTCGTCCTTCTCGGATCCAGTGTCCCCATTTTCCATTCCATTTTGAGCCTTTTTCAGGGGCATTATTTGCAATCCACTGGGGGTAGTCCTGTAAGACACCGTCTTGGCGGCCCTGTCGCCTGCCGCAGGGGGCTTGGCTGGATACCCTTTCTTCGGCTTGGACAGGGAAGGGTTGATTCGCTTCCGTTTATGAGAAGTCCCCTTGCTCTTCCCAGATTCTGAAGGTCTATTGGAGAGTTTCTCCACCGATGGGCCTCGGCTGTCGCGCAGGAGCTTGGAGGCGCTGGCCTGCTTCCCTGACTTGATCCTCTTGTCCTTGGACACATGCAGCCCATTGAATTCATCGATAAACTCCTCACAGTGCAGCAGATGGTGCTCTGGCTCCCATGTGTCCTCTGTGCTCCCATAGCCTTTCCATCGGATGAGGTACTCCCATTTTCCTTTCTTGTTCTTCCTCTTGTCTACAATCCTTTCGACCTGGTATACAAGATGAGAGCCAGGAAAGAGAGAAAGGAAAAAATCAGTCCCAGACAACAAGAACAGCACAAAGCCCTCAGGACTTAGGCTACGTTCTGGGGGCAACAACCGTGACACTTTCAGGAGCATTCAAGGTGGCTGGTTTATTTTAGGACATCACTGAATGGAACCCAAGGTACCTGGTCATTTCCCGTGATTTACTGATGCTATGCCTGGCTGGTGGCATCTGTCTGTCCATCCATCCAAGGTTTATTCTTGCTTGAAATCACACTGCAAGTTTTCATTAAAGATCTTTATTCTTTTCATTGCACCAAAGTAGAATTAGACTTTTAAAGGCCAATTTGCTGTTAGTTTTTCACCCCTACTACTGCTGCTGCTGCTGCTGCTGCTACTACTACTACTACTACTACTACTAATAATAATAATAATAAATAATACATAATATTTATTAAGCATTTATATGGTAGGCACTACTATGCTGATGTATCCTTACTTATAATACTAATGATTAGTAATATTGATTGGGCACAGATGAGGCAGACATTACACTAAATGCTGGGCATGGATGTCCCTATTTCCTTTTGTCCTGACAACAACCCAGTGCGGTAGGTATTCTTTTTAACCCCATTTTACAGTGAGGAAACTTGGGCTCAGAGAGATGAAATCACTCACCAAATTCCAATCTGGTAAAGGCAGGGCTGGGATTGGAACCACACTCCCCCGAGATGTATTTTCTTAATCATTACGCCATACCAACTCTCAATAACAAAAATCTTCCATATTGATAAAAATGAATTGATTTGCCAAAGCCCAATTCCCCCCATTCAGAGTCCCATGCTGCAACACAGGGGGTGAAACTGAGGCAAGGTGATAGGTAATATTTGCAAAGACCCTATTATGTGCGTTGTATAACCCATGAGTGTATTCATGCTATTATTACTCCCATTTGATAGAAGAAGGGATTGAGGATGGGGCAACTCCCCTACAATGCAGGGCTAAGAGGGGTGAGATCTGAACCTAAATCCATCTGGCTGTAAAGCCATGTGCTACTGTCTTCATACCTTCAAATGTAAGATAATCTCCTCTGTCTTCAAGTAATCCCATGGAAAAACACACTTAGGAAAATGCCAGTCCTAACGCTAACAACCAGTGTATCTAGGTGAAGGGTATGTGAGGGTCATTTATTAACCTTTCAACTTTGCTATAGATTTGAATTTTTTAATTTAAAAAAGTGACAGAAAATTTTAATGTTCTACCCCCAACAAGCAAAATTTCAAGGAAAGATTAAAAAATTATATTCAAACATTTATTATATTTCAATGTCAACATAATATACTTTTCTAGAATAGAAATTTGACATTAAGTAACAACCTAGAAGTTTATAAAAAGAAAAAATAATATGAGAGGGGGAAAGTGGGTATATAGTTGATAATTGTTGAAGGTGGGGAATGGGTATGTGGAGGTTCATTATATGACTGTTAACATGTTTAAATTTTTATGTTTAATTTTTTCCATAATAAAAAATAAGAAAATTTTGAACACTGAAATTTTTGTACCACAACAGAGGCTATGAAAAATAATTAAATGACTTCCATTGCTTTGCACTAAATAAATAAGCAAATAGCTAAGACATACTGCATCTTCATAATACTGCTTCTTTGTAGACAATTTTAATTGTCTCCTTAATTGATTAATCTTCAATCAAATAGGCTTACTTCTATTAAAATTTATTTCCTTATAAAATGCCCTGTGAACATCTGTTTTAAATTTAGTAAATAATTTTTAGCAGTATAATACAAACTCTAACAGTTTTAAAAAGTAAAATCATACAAAACTAATATAACTTCCAATCTTTGGGTCAGGGAATGGGACTAGCTAAGCATTCATTTATGATAATGTTCAGGAAGTCAAGAGTGTTTCTGGAAGAGCCTGCAGTTTGCACATTTGAAGGATGTTGAAGGGGGAAAACCTCCACAGGTTGACAGAGGGAGGAAAGTGAACAAGCAAACAACAGCATTCCTGAGAACACCAACCTACAAGAGTCAGGAGCAAGCCCAGATATGGCTTGGGAGCTAAGGAATTTGTGTTGACAAGAGGGTCTCCAGCTTTAGAAAGCATATGCTTGGCCCCCAGGATGGAGAAACTTCTTCCCCAGATGAAGCAGAAAACCACGCTAGACAAAGAGCCAACACAATGAATAGGTTTGTAGGTGGATAGGTACGTGGACAGGTGAATGGAAAAATGGATGGCTGGTGGAAGAATAAACAGGTGGGAGGATAGTAGAATCAGGGATGAATAAAAGGATGGGTAAATGGACTGATGGCTGGATGGATGGGTGACGGGTAAAAGGGTGAGTAGAGAAGTGAATTCTAGAATAAATGGTGGCTGGATAGCACTCATTCATCCAAATGAGTGTGGTATAGTATTTAAGAGCATGGGCCATGGAGCAAGACTATCTGGCTTCAATCTCCTGCAAAGCCTTCTATCATGTGTTCTTGAGCAACTTACTAAACCTCTTTGGGCCTCAGATGACTCATCTAGCAAGGGGGAAATAACAGTACGTCATAGGGTAGTTGTGGAGAGTATACAAATAAGTAGTTTTGCATTCCAAAGTAAAGGTCATTTAATCTTGCAAATCCTCCTGTGAATACAAACCTTGATGGTAATCTAAAGACAGATTGTTTCCCTATCCTGCAGAATATGACCCTCTTAGAATATGCAATGCCTCCCTGGGAAGATGACAAAGTCCACCACTTAGATGGCTCTCAAAGCAGGGTTGCTGGAGAAATCTGGGGAGTCAGCAAGGGTGCAGTGTCAACACCCCTAATTGGAACCACAACAAAGGTGGGGGGAGGGGCAGCTTGGTTTTTCCCCCTCCACATTACTGGAGGATTGAGTCACAGAGTCACAAGTGCTTTATAGGTGACAGAAAGGTCACTGCTTTCACCTCTGGTCCCATCCACAAATCCACTGCATGGCTTGACCACCATTTCTACTCAAATTAACCCAATGACAACAATGAACCCTATTAACAGGATTGTCCCTAATAGTCTGATGTGTGGGGAGGAAAAACTGTGGGTTCCACCTCTTTCTACCCACATGACCCTGGGCAAATTGCCCAACCACTCTGGCCCTCAGTGTCCCCATCTGTAAAACAGTAATAGCAATAATAATAACAACAATAATAATAGCAATGGCAGCCGCTACCTGAAAGATTATTGGAAGAAAGAAAGAAATACAATGGGGACAGTAAAGTGCCTTGAACACTACAGAGCACAAGGAGGTGAGTGGAATTGCTCTAATACGTATGAAACTTCAGAGGACAAAAGTGCTGGTATATACATTATTTCCTGCACACTCTAAACATTTTTTAAAGTTTTTTTTTAGGTTTAGAAAACAATTGATTTTTTCTGAAAGACCAAAATGCCCACAAGGAGTTTATACCCCATCATACCCCATCTGCTGGGACTTAATCTCCTCCCTCAGATATCGTGTAAGTTTCCTGACCCTCTTCTCCTCGTTTTCTCAGGAGCATCACAAATAGAATCAGAATTCTAATTTGTTCTGTTGCTAACAAAGGCCCATGTTATTCATGATGTGATCTTGCGAAGGATTGCAACCTTCTCTGTCCAAGAAATTCTTTCTTCCTCTTAAGCTCCCCCAATCTCCACCACTATCCCCTAACTCCACACACCTGCTGACAACAGAGACCTGGGCCTCCAAGTGCTAGGGGCTGGCTCCTGATGCCTCCACCCCCTACCTGCACAGGACCCCCTCCACCCTTCACATGGTGACAACCCCATCAATCCCCTTCCCTTTTCCATGCACTTGATAACCACCGCGTGGGTGATATTTTAAAACTTTGTGCTCACACACACCCGCCAGCTTCTCTTTTCAAAGACAAGCAATCTGAGACTATGGACTATTCCTTAGAGTTCAATCAAATCATTAATAACATTTACTCTCTGTAATTGCAGCTAATATGGCATGCCATTCTACTGCAGGTGGGAGCAGGAGAATTCTGATGCATTATTAGTGGTGCCACAATGACGAATGGATAGCTATCTCATTAGGAAAAATAATTATGGCAATCACCATTATTAGAACACTAGTGGCCTGGTGCACGGATTCATCACATTGAAAGGAAGTTAATTAGAAGAAATATTTTAATATCGCTATTCACCCTATCTCTATAATAGAAGTGTCAACCAAATTCACGATCGACAATGACAGATCAAAACACATGCATGTGACTGATGCCAGCAAGAGCTTTATATGTATCATGCATGTGTGAGTCAACTTAGCCTTTTATATATACAGAATAAACTTGCTTAATTAGACCTGCTTTCTGATTTAACTGAACTTTTTCCAGCCCAGTGAAGCACCCCAACTTCTCTTTCAGGTAATTGTCAACAACTCAGCAGTAAATATCAACATGAAACAGATTATTATTGTAGATCACACAGGGAGAACAAAGGGTAAAATATTTAACTGCAGCAGTGTTTGACTATATTCTGCACAGTGAGAAAACCTGAAGTCATTTTCAAGGTCCATCATTTCTTACTTCTTTTCAGTCGGGTCAAGTTTCTAAACTTTCTAAATCTCCATTTTCCGGCTAATGAAAAGAAAATAGGATTCTACAGAGTCTCCTATCTACCTACTCCAGGACTTCTGTGAGGATCAAATGAGATGAGGCACAGGAAAACACTTCACAAATATTTGGTTAAAGTATAAAATGTTTGCACCTGGCTATAAAGCAAGTCATGTTCCCAGGCTGAAGAAACTCCAAGGAGGCTAGTCACTAGGGAGAGGAAGCCAGGCGTTGCTACATGAAGTCATTACCTGGCACCAACAGTGACCATTTTGGGCTGGGCTGGGCTGTGGGCCGCATTTTGCGCCATTGGGTCTCGGCAGCGTCGGGTGCGATTTGGTGGGGTGTCGCTCCAGGGTGGTGGTGGGGCCTGTGTACCATTTGGGAGAAACCAAGTATTACTTTGTCGGTGCTAGGTCCACAGTGCCGTTTCTTTGTAAAGGGCCAGTGTGCGTCATGGCAGCTCCTGTGTTGAGCGTCTGCCCCCTGGTAGTCAGTACACATCATAGTGACCGGTCAGATGGTTAGAGAAACACTTGGCATATTAGCCTCTTATATATAAACTAGAGGCCCGGTGCATGAAATTCGTGCACGGGGGTGTGTGTCTCTCAGCCCAGCCTGCACCCTCTCCAATCTGGGGATGTCCCTTTAGGCCCAATCCTAACAGGGCAGTCAGACATCCCTCTCACAATCCAGGACTGCTGGCTCCCAATTGCTCACCTGCCTTCCTGATTGTCCCTAACCGCTTCTGCCTGCCAGCCTGATCACCCCCTAACCACTCCCCTGCCAGCCTGATTGATGCCTAACTGCTCCCTTGCCAGCCTGATTGCCCCTAACTGCCCTCCCCTGCAGGCCTGGTCACCCCTAACTGCCCTCCCCTGCAGGCCTGGTCCCTCCCAACTGCCCTCCCCTGCTGGCCTGATCACCCACAACTGCCCTCCTTGCAGGCCTGGTCTCTCCCAACTGCCCTACCCTGCTGGCCATCTTATGGCAGCCATCTTGTGTCCACATGGGGGCAGCCATCTTGTGTGTTGGAGTGATGGTCAATTTGCATATTACTCTTTTATTAGATAGGATAGAGGCCTGGTGCACGGGTGGGGGCCGGCTGGTTTGCCCTGAAGGGTGTCCAGGATCAGGGTGGGGGTTCTCTTGGGGCATGGGGTGGCCTGGGCGAGGGGCCTGTGGTAGTTTACAGGCCAGCCACACCCCCCGGCGACCCAAGCGGAGACCCTGGTATCTGGGATTTATTTATCTTCTATAATTGAAACTTTGTAGCCTTGAGCAGAGGCCAGGGCAGGCCAGGAAGCTTGGCTTCCTCCATCACCAGGGAAACCCAAGCCTCCTGCTTGCTCTGTGGCTGCAGCCATTTTTGTTGGGATTTATTTATCTTCTATAATTGAAACTTTGTAGCCTTGAGTGGAGGCCAAGGCAGGCCAGGAAGCTTGGCTTCCTCCATCACCGGGGGCAACCCAAGCTTCCTGCTCTTTCCAGCTCTGTGGCTGCTGCCATTTTTGTTGGGATTTATTTATCTTCTATAATTGAAACTTTGTAGCCTTGAGTGGAGTCCAGGGCCGGCCAGGGTGTGCAGGAAGCTTGGCTTCCTCCATTGCCAGGGAAACCCAAGCTTCCTGCTCGCTCCGTGGCTGCAGCCATCTTGGTTGGGTTAATTTGAATACTCGCTCTTGATTGGCTGGTGGGCGTGGCTTGTGAATGTAGTGGAGGTGTGGTCAATTTGCATATTACTCTTTTATTAGATAGTTCTAGAGGCCCGGTGCACAAAATTCATGCACTGGGGGGGGGAGTTCCCTCAGCCCAACCTGCCCCCTCTCACAGTCCAGGAGCCCTCAGGGGATGTCCTACTGACAGCTTAGTCCCACTCCCCGTGTGGAGCAGGCCTAAGCCACAGTCTGGCCTCCCTCTGCGGGAGGCGACCGGACTGATCAGGGGAAGGCGCCAGCCCCATCACCCCGCTGCTGCCATTGCCAGCCACTGCAGCCGCCAAGTTGTTTTCATCAACACGGACTCCAGTTTCTTCACCACAAAAAAATGACAACTTTCTTTAGCATTTTCAAGATGTCTCTTTCATAGGATATGACATTTCTTTCTTTCCTTTTTTTTATCCTCATCTGAGGATATTTTTCCATTGATTTTTAGAGAGCGTGGAAGAGAGAGAGAAAGACAGAGAGAAACATCAAAGTGAGAGGAACATTTTGATTGGTTGCCTCCTGCATGAGCCCTGACCTGGGCCCCGGCCAGGGAAAAGCCTGCAACCTAGGCACATGCCCTTGATCAGAATCAAACCCGGACCCTGCAGTTGGCAGGCTAAGGCTCTATCCACTGAGCAAAACCAGCTAGGGCAGGATATGACATTTCTTATCCTCCAGCAGCAGACCTTCATTTTTTCCTCCAGGAGTGAGGTGGAAAAACCCTAGATCACTGTCTTGGATTCTTATTACTCAAGTTACCAAGAACTCTGTGAGTGGCGTACCGGGAGCTTAGCCAATGAGTGGTCAGAGAGGTGTTTCCTCTGCAGCTCATGCACAGAGGCAGGACTGCTGGTGCACCACGGCGGGCAGGCTCCCCTGTCTCCATTCCAGGTCTGCGCCATCCGTGGCTTGCCTTACCTCGCACACAGTTCCCTCCCGCCCACCTGCGTGTGCAGCCTCCTCCTGAGCGGTCGTGATGTTACGGCGTCCTGGACAATTTGCTTATTACCTCTTTATATAGATAGATGATAGATAGATACATACATACATACAAAGTTCCAGGAACTGTGCTAAGCACTTACCTACAAGGTGTTAGATTTTGCCTCCACACCCAGGCTTTAAGCTAGACATTATTATTCTAACATCATTTGACAGGTGAGGAAATTGAGGCTCCAAGAAGGTAGGTAACTTTCCCTGGATCACAGTCAGTAGGTGGTTAGCCAAGATTGGAACCCTAGTTCGTCTGATTCCTCAGCCCAAGCTCTTAGCCACCTGGCCACACTGCATCAGTGGGAAACCATCAGGCTGGTAGGGGACACAGCCCTTAAATGAATGATCACAAAATACCATATACTAACAAAGGATGGAAAGTGCTCTGATGGTGAAGAGAAAGGTGCTGTGAGAAAGAATGGCATTGGGACAGAGTTACCTCAGATAGGATGGGCAGGAAGGTTCCTCTGAGAAAAAAACAATTTAAGCTGAGACCAAACTGGGCCTTCAGAGATGGAGCAAATTTGGACCAATGAGAGGCCTGATCAAGCAGAGAGGGTCACTCCCCACCTTCCTCCTCAGTTTCCCACTGGTAGATTAACCAAACACCACCTCCACCACCTAACATGTATTCCACATATACAAAGTGCCAGCCACTTGTATGTGATCCCTGCATATCAACTATTTGTTACACACATGAACTCGTTTGATCTTCAGAATAACCCAACAAGGCAAGTAATTGTATTCTCTTTTTTTATAAATGATAAAATTGAGGCACCAGAGGTGAAGAGTCTTGGCCAAGGCCCTGTCTCTAACAATCAGCAGAGACCTAAGTAAGACTTGATCCAAGGCATCTTGGCTCCAGACCCATGCTTTCAATGACTTCACTATATGTAATCCTGTCCAGTGGGCCCAACCTGATAGAGGCTGGCAGCATATCTGCAGCTTCAGACGCTCACCTTCAACCCCTGCCAAGGTCACAGAAAACCTATTGCACCTTTACATGGCCTAGGAGTGGCCTCCTGAGCTTGACTCTCCTGAGGAGCATGCCATGTGTCTCCTTCACCTTCTGCTCCAACTCTCCATTGGCCCAAATGGAAACAGACAAATCGTCAATCATATTTCCTATCCCAGCTCCCCACAAAGTGAAACAGCATATAAAATTATAATAACTCGGGAGCCCAAGATACCAAAGATTTTCCAGACTTGAAGGAATGCCCCCACACCAAATGAGGTTGGGTTGAGAAACTTTGGGTTACAAGTACATGTCTGAACCTCTGAATGCAAAGAGCAAGGCCAATAAAGAATAAAGGAAAATGGCCCTGGCTGGCGTAGCTCAGTGGTTAGAGCACCGGCCCAGGCACCAAAGGGTCATGGGTTCGATTCCCGGTCAAGGGCATGTACTTGGATTGCAGGTTTGATCCCTGGCCCTGGTCAGGGCATGTGTGGGAAGCAACCAACTGATGTCTCTTTCTTTCACATCAATGTTTCTCTCTTCCCCTTCTTCCTTTCTTTCCACTTTCTCTAAAAAGCAATGGGAAAAATATCCTTGGGTGAGAATTAATAAAAAATAAATAAGAAAGGGAGGGAGAGAGGGTGAGAGGGAGGGAGGGGAGAAAGAATAAAGGAAGATGACCATGCCTACTGTCTGCTCAGACATATACCAGAGCAGCCATCCCTAGACAATCCCTGATTCTAGATCTCAGGCCACACATCCACCGGACCTCTCTTTGTGTATCCTTTCAACATCCTGGGATGGCTCCCTTGGGGGTAGAAAGGTACAGGGACCACATCATTACAACTTGATGTTTGAAGTCCTTGGGAAAAATAAAGACAAGAGAATTTTGTGGAGCAACAGGTATGGGCTGTGCCAGGTCTAGAAGACTGATTGCTTCAGATCCTCTAGTCAGATAAGGCAGTACAAAGAGGTGGCACTTCCTTTTCCATCCAGCAAAACTACACCAGGAAAACAGACCAAGACACTCAGCTCCATGCCATGTAGTTTAAGCACCTCTGGGTGAAAGTCTGAATGGGGAACTCAGTGGCATCCAAATAATGAGGGGCCAAGAAGAATCCACACACACACTCTACTGGAAAATGCAAAACCAGAGAGACCTTTCTTTGATCAAAAACACACAGATTAAATACTGGTAATAGTAATCTCATATTTATAAAAACTCCTAAAGCATATAAGAATATGATCCTAACTAAAAATTCTCAATAAAATCTAAGAAAAGTATTACTATACATTTAATGATAATATTTGTGTCATCTTTTCAAATACTGCAGAAAATATGAGCTCTGTTTTTGAGAGAGGCAAAAAGGATAAGTGATGAAATAAAACCAACAGGTAGATAAAGAAACGGAAATAAAAGAAGACTCATTTACATAAGAAAGGATGAAAGGAAACCACAGGGAAAAATGCAAGCAAAGAAATAAAATGCCCATTGGAACCAGGAAAGG
This sequence comes from Plecotus auritus, assembly GCF_963455305.1. Taxonomy (NCBI): domain Eukaryota; kingdom Metazoa; phylum Chordata; class Mammalia; order Chiroptera; family Vespertilionidae; genus Plecotus; species Plecotus auritus. Next base: position 37,396,048 of record NC_137785.1, on the reverse strand, counting down.
ACAGAATTCAAATGCTGAGAATCAAATCAGTGAGATGGACAACATACTTGAAAAGCTCTCCAAGAATGCAGAAGAACACAGGTTTTTAAAGAAAACATTAAGGAAAATGAGAAATAGACACTCTGCCAATATTAGTCTAGCAGAGGGAAAAATCAAAATGGAACAAGAACACTAAGAAGATGTATAGAAGAAATCTCTGTATCTTGAGTCTGTCTGTCAAAAAAAGATCTCTGTGGTGTAAAAAGTAGAGGTTGAAAGTCAATCAACTTTATCTCTACTCTTGCAAAACTTCTTAATTTCAAAAAATTAAACTCCCCACACACACACAACAACCCTACCCCAACCAAAATGGTAGGACAAAATCAGGCAGACTTCAGAGAGCATTAAATGCCAGATCACAAGTTGAAAAAAATAAGTATTGTAAATTTAAGTATTTTAAAACCAGTTCAATGAACCTTCCGATGAGGAGGAAGACAACGCATGTGTAAAGGGACAAAATATAAACTACACATTTGAAAAATGAGCTTGGAGGATCTCATAGTGCCAGAAAATAAGAAAGTGTGCAAAAATAAGTAAATAAAGACAATGATGGGGGAATGCCTAAGGAGCCCACTGAAAAAGTTCCCAATGGCAAAAGCTGAAACAATTTGAATAACAAAATAAACAGCTGCAGTACTACATTTATAACCCCAAGAATAAAATAAATATCCGTGAGTTCCTCTGTTATAAAAAAAATAAATAAAAATGAATGAATTATCAGAAGCTGGCCTGCAAGCCAAATCTGGCCTGATGCCTGTCTTTAAAAAATGAAGATTTATTGCCCTGCCCTTGGCTCGGTAGATAGAGTGTCGGCCTGTGGACTGAAGGGTTTTAGGTTCAATTCCAGCCAAGGGCATGTACCTTGGTTGCAGGCTCAATCCCCAGCCCCGGTCAGGGCATGTGCAGGAGGCAACCAATAGATGTCTCTCTCTCACATCAATGATTCCTCTCTCTCTCTCTGTCTCTCCCCCTCTCTTCCACTCTGGTGAGGATTAACAACAACAACTAAGATTTTTTGGAACATAACCATGCCCAGCCATTTATGTATCTATGGCTGTTTCACACTAAAGAGTAGAGTTAATCATGTGACAGAGACCTATCGCCCACAAAGTCTAAAATATTTGCTATCTAAAGTCTGCTTATTCTGGAATAATTAAACAAACAGGGAAAAGGGTTAAACGGTCCTTATAGAAGTATTCCAATAATAAATTTAAAAGAATAAGGGACACAGAGAAACCAGCTTTAGAATATACAGTAATAAATGGTACAGGCAAGATTCACACAAAAAATGCTAAAATAAGTGGGTAAAACTTCAGAGAGAAATGGGTATTTGCATAGCCTCACAGTATCTCCCCTGACATATTAATTAACCACCATGATAGTTTTAACAGATGCCCACCAATTGATACCCCTCCCTTTAGGAGGCAGAGCTTAATTCCTCTCACCTGAGTGACTGCACTTAATTACTTTCTAACAAACAGAGTGAGCAAAGGAAAAATAGTTACTATACAGCTGAGAAATCTGGCAAACCCCAGTGATCAAGGTAATAGCACTAGTGATCAACCACGCTGATGTCATATATACTCTGATATGATTCACTGAGAAGGCCACTTCCCCTTGGTGATATGATCCCCAAACCCATTACCTCATGGGGAAAAAAAAAACATCAGACAAACCCAAATTGAGGACAGTCTACAAAATACTTGACCAGTACTGTTGAAAAAGTGTCAAGGTCATGCAATGCAATGAAAGACCAAAATACTGCCTTAGATTGGAGGTTACTGAGGAAAAGTAATAACTAAATGCAATATGGATTGGATCCTGAAACAGAAGAGGATATTCATGGAAATACTGGTGACACCTAATTAAGTCTGTAGTTCAGTTCACAGTGCAGCACCGATGTTAATTTCTTCGTTTTGATAAATATACATGGTATCAGACGAAAACAATCATGAAACCTGGTTAAGGGGGTATATGGGAACTCTTGAGTACTATGCAACTCTTCTGAAAAATACATAATTAGTTCAAATGTTTTAAAAAGTACAACTATGGGTTGTACTACAACTTTTTTACTGTAAAAGCATCTGAATAATAAATAGTAACAACAATCATAAAACCTAACAATTGTAAGAATTCATTACATACTTATTCACTTAGTGATAAGAGTTAAAAGAAAGAGCAAAAATGTATTAGGCAGGATCAAATTTTGTAAAGAACATCAAAGTAAAATTGAAGAGCAAAATGCATTCAATTAGAAAGGGAGGATTTTTTAATTAAAAATACAAACCTAAATACATAATAGTCATGAACTTTTCTGCACTGAATAGATAAAAAATTAACTTTAAAAAATTCAACAGAAAATGGAAACAATCTGAAGATTTAAACTCAATACTTTCAGACTGAGACAGATCAAGAAGATAGAAAATATGGATATAAAGAATCTGAATTATACAAAGATGACGGTCAATCTGGTAAATATGACACATATTTGCATCAGAAATTAATTGAAAGTGATGAAAGAAAATATTCTCAATCAATAACTTGATAGCCAACAAAAACTCTTTTTATGAAAAAGAAAAAAAATTCCTCAGGCAAAAACTAGGGGAATTAATCTCCAGCAGACATACTCTATACAAAACGTTAAAGGAAATTCTTCAGACAGAAGGAATATAATACCAGACAGAAACTTGGGTCTACACAAAGAAATAAAGAGCACTGAAATTGGGATAAATGAAGGTAAAAATAAACTATTTTTTTCTTACTTTTAAATGCTCTAAAGTTCAACGCCTATCTTCAACAAAAAGAGCAGCAATGTATTGTGTGTTCGTGGCATATGCAAAGGTAACATGAATGACAACAATAGGACGAAGGCAGGAGGGAAATGAGAATATACTGTTGCAAGGATGTTAAATTATATGTGAAGCAGTATAAATTATAAGAAGGTACACTGAGTAAAGATATGTAAAGTAAGCTTTAGGACAATTAGTTTTAAAAATGAACAAGAGATAAATAATTATACAGATTTTTAAAATCATGAGAAATGCTGAATTTTTAAAAATATTTTAAGTCAAGCCGAAACCGGTTTGGCTCAGTGGATGGAGTGTCGGCCTGCGGACTGAAGGGTCCCGGGTTCGATTCCAGTCAGGGGCATGTGCCTTGGTTGCGGGCACATCCCCAGTGGGGTGTGTGCAGGAGGCAGCTGATCGATGTTTCTCTCTCATCGATGTTTCTGGCTCTCTGTCCCTCTCCCTTCCTCTCTGTAGAGAATCAATGGAATATATTTTTAAAAAAAATTTAAAAATATTTTAAGTCAAAATAAGGTAGAAAAATTAGCAAAATGTTTGTGCTAGGGATCAGTGAGATACATCAGGGACACTCTCTGAATATTCACCAACTCCCTTCTTTCCTTTCCTTTCTTACACTTCCCTCATCCAAGCCAGACACTGCTAGTCAATCACAGCACTTGCCTCAATCAGTCCAGACCAACCCAAGATGCTCAGCACAGGACCCAGTACACAGAAGCACTTGGTAAATTCTTATTTTTTAATATAATACTCTAGACAGCCACAGCTACTCTCTCAGGAAATATAAAAGAAAGAACTCATTCATTCATTCATTCATTCATTCAACAAATAGATACTGAATGTGTATCACACACCACGCACTGTAGTAGACACCAAAGGTGCAATGGTGAGTAAAAGCAAGTGTGGTCCTTACTCTCATGGAACGTAAAATCTGGGTGGGAGCCGGTGGGAGGCAGATCCTAATCAATAATGTCACCAATCAATACATAATGCAAAATGAGATAACTGCCCTACACAAAAGGATGATGTTCAATGGTAGCAGACCTGTTCTTGGAGGTCAGGAAAGGCTCCTCTGAAAAAGCAACGCTCTAGCTGAGAATGGAAAGAGGGGCAATAAAATGTCTTTAACTAAAAGGGAGTGTGGGGGAGGGGTGCAGAGGGAAGAGAGTTTCATTCAGAGGGAACAGAATGTGCAAAGGCTCTGAGCCAAGTAGGAGTGTGGTCAATTTGAGGAATAGAGAGGTGGTTGCCTAAAGTGAGGAGAGGGAGAGGAGTAGGTTGATAAATGAGACTGAGAGGTTGGCAGGAGCCAAACACTGCCAGGTCTTCAAGGGCATGTTAAGAACTCTGACCTCGTAGTTATCCTAAGAACAAGAGAAGCCACTCCAGGGTGTGACAAAATAAGGGAGCTGGAAAAGGCGCAGGGCCATTTCCCCTGGCCCAGGTCAGATATGCTTATACTCTAGGTAGGCGCTTTCTTGCCTCCAGCTTCATGGAAAAGTGCTCATTCTTGTCTACTCTGTATCTTTCCCTTAGGATCACACACACACTCAGCTACCAAAGATCAAATACCCAAATCAAAAGCTAATAAAAACTTGTTTTACTCATACTAGTTGCCCCTGAGCCACAGGCCTAGCAACCTCCCAAGAACTTTCAAAGGGTTTATGAAAAGCCAATGGCCCTCCACCCTCTCACCAGAGCATGAGCTCACAAATCAGACAGCAAAGCGGGACCCATCCTCTCAAAGCTGGTGGTGCAGGGCTCAAGCTCAAAACAAGATCAACCTAAGCCTGGATCCGGGCTCTATTCATGGGAGCAGAGGTGAATGTTGGAAGACCTGGCTCTGTGGGGGACTTAGATGAATCACACCTTCAGATTCATCTTCTGGCTGACAGAGTGATGGTCTGAACTGCAGCAGTCACAGGTTCTCCACCTGTGTTCCAGAAAGCCCTACAAATCAATGAAGGTGTCCCACAAAGTCAACTCGGAGCAGAGAGGGCTACTAAACTCCCCACTTTCAACTCCCTTCACTCAGAGCCAGCCTCTCTGCTTGGGTATAGATATCGGGAAACTGCCTGGCATTTGGTGCTAAAAAGAACATTTTTAGACAATAAAAATAAATGTGAAACACCTTGAACAAAATGATTCCTTGTTCAAGGAGCCTTCCACAAGTTTCCTTCCAGTTCCATAATTTTAAATGCCTTGTTAGGGGAAACAACCTCAAAGAGACCAGAACACAAAGACTCTTCAGGTTGGTGTCTCTAAACTCCAGACACTTTAGTGGTATCATTCTGATGACCAGACCCAAAGCTGAAGTCATAACCCTTTCCTAGGTTTTAATGTTTGTACAAAAAAAAGATCCCTGTTTGTAACAGAATGGTCAAATCCAGCACTCCAGACTGGCACCCCTAAAGTTAGGAGAATGCAGTTTATCTGAACCTTGGCACAGATCAAAGGTTGGTACTTCAAGGGTGCTATTACACAAGGCACAACTGTTTCACTGCCATTCACTGGAAACATTCCAGTAAGAGACCATTAATACCTCTTAGACCAGCGGTCGCCAACTTTTCGGAACTCACAGATCACCAGCAGTCCATGGACCACCGTTTGGCGAGCGCAGTCTTAGACCACAAGTATTTTCTCTCCAGTAGGGTGTTGGGGTTCTGAGGAGGGCTAGATGGCCTTATAAATCATTCTTCTCTCAGCAGCAGGGCTGAGAGGACAGCACTCTCACTGCCGGAGCAAAGATGGTACCCTTCCCTCCCTCATGTCTCTTGAGAAGGTTGTGGAGGATGTTAGTCAACAGAAAAACCAGAATGGAATCCTATATAATAAAGAGGTAATATGCAAACTGACCATCACTCCAACACACAAGATAGCCGCCCCCATGTGGTCAAAGATGGCCGCCCCCATGTGGATACAAGATGGCCACCATAAGATGGCCAGCAGGGGAGGGCAGTTGTGGGCCATCAGGCCAGCAGGGGAGGGCAGTTGGGAGGGACCAGGCCTGCAAGGGAGGTCAGTTAAGCGTGACCAGGCCTACAGGGGAAGGCAGTTAGGGGCAATTGGGCTGGCAGGGGAGGGTAGTTAGGGGTGACCAGGCCGGCAGGGGAGCAGTTAGGTGTCAATCAGGCTAGCAGGGGAATGGTTAGGGGTGATCAGGCTGACAGGCAGAAGTAGTTAGGGGCAATCAGTCAGGCAGGCATGTGAGCGGCTGGGAGCCAGCAGTCCTGGATTGTGAAAGGGATGTCCCAGATTGGAGAGGGTGCAGGCTGGGCTGAGGGACACACACACATACATACACACACACACCGTGCACGAATTTCGTGCACCGGGCCTCTAGTCTATCATCCTATCTAATAAAAGAGTAATATGCAGATTGACCGTCACTCCAACACACAAGATGGCTGCCCCCATGTGGTCAAAGATGGCTGCCCCCATGTGGACACAAGAAGGCCACCACAAGATGGCCAGCAGGGGAGGGCAGTTGGGAGGGACCAGGTCTGCCAGGGAGGGCAGTTGGGGGCGATCAAGCCTGCAGGGGAGGGCAATTAGGGGTGACCAGGCCGGCAGAGGAGGGAAGTTGGGGGCGAACGGGGAGGGCAGTTAGGGGTGACCAGGCCTGCAGGGGAGGGCAGTTAGGGGCAATCAGGCTGGCAGGGGAGTGGTTAGGGGGTGATCAGGCTGGCAGGCAGAAGCGGTTAGGGGCAATCAGGAAGGCAGGCAGGCAAGCAGTTGGGAGCCATCAGTCCTGGATTGTGAGAGGGATGTCCGACTGCCCGTTTAGGCCCGATCCTAAACAGGCAGTCAGACATTTCTTGAGGGGTCCCATATTGGAGAGGGTGCAGGCTGGGCTGAGGGACACCCCCCCCCCATACACGAATTTCGTGCACCAGGTCTCTAGTACCTAATAATAGACAACCATGTAAATTGACCGTACCTCTGCTACGCTAACAGCCAATCAGAGTGAGTATGCAAATTAACCCAATAAAGATGGGGGTTAATTTGCATACGTAGGCGCCCAGCAGCCTGGGTCCCGGGCACTTTCTCAGCACCCAGGTCACTCCAAGGTAGGCTTCCATGGGTCCTGACCAACCTGGGAAGGGCCTAAGCCAGGGGGCTCCAGGGCAGGGGCGGAGCCGGGTGACCGATCCGAGGGAGCTGGGGGTCCCCTGCCCAGGCCCCAAGCTCCAGCCAGAGGCTTGGCGCCTGGGCAGGGGCGGAGCCGGGTGATTGGGCGATTGGAGAGAGCTGGGGGTCCCTTGTCCAGGCCCCAAGCCCCAGCCAGAGGCTTGGGGCCTGGGCAGGGGCAGAGCTGGGTGATCAGAGGGAGCTGGGGGTCCCCTGCCCAGGCCCCAAGCCCCGGCCAGAGGCTTGGGGCCTGGGCAGGGGCAGAGCTAGGCGATCAGAGGGAGCTGGGGGGCCCCTGCCTAGGCACCAAGGCTACAGGCCTCACAGGGCTGTAGCTGGTGATCAGAGGAAGCTGGGGGTCCCCTGCCCAGGCCCCAAGCCCCTGCCAGAGGTTTGGGGCCTGGGCAGGGGCAGAGCTGGGTGATCGGAGGGAGCTGGGGGTCCCCTGCCCAGGCCCCAAGCCCCAGCCAGAGGCTTGGGGCCTAGGCAGGGGTGTCCCATTTTGAAGATGCAGTTCAGAGAGGATTCCCATCAAGGAAAAAACTCAACTTGTCCCATGAGACTGTAAAGAGCCTCACTTTACCCAAGAGGTAATCAATAAATATTAGCCGGTAGTCAGACTTCCATTTTTAAATAAATGAATAAATGAATGGGTTGTTATTTAGGAATGGAAAGTACTAGAAGCCCATTGTGTAGTTCAAATTGTTCTCAGTCCCCAACTAAGAAAACAGAACAGATGGGAATTTGATAATGATGGAATCTTTATCATACATAAAAACTGATGCAATCTTTATTTATTATAAAGCAAAGTGAAGCAATTATCTATCTTTGTATTTTTAAATACGAAGAAAAAATGCTCTTAGCAACACAGCTCCTGTTTGCAAATTGAACAGGAGCGTAAGATGCCAGTCAAACAAAAGGCAATATAAATAGAAAGCATGGTGAGCTCTCCTGTAACTTGTTTTGAAAACACAAATCTATTCCAACGCAATTGATATAAGAGAACAATCTGAGCCTAGCACAGATTCTGCATTGGCTTGTGCATGATTTTCGTCCATCAGAAACACTAGGTGAATGCAGAGACAAACACCCAGACGAAATGAGCCACGTAGGGTACACACCTCACATGTTCACCACGTGTTCTGAGCCATACCTATCCACATCTTTCCTCAACTCAGACAACCATCCTTCCTCACAACACAATCACTCAGAAGCTGCAATCCTTCTCACACTCAGTTGCACAGGCCGACTTCCAGTCACATTAATTGTAGCATGTATGTGTTTGTTCCTTAACCACTTAGCCTGTGCAGAACAGTGCTACCTACTTTTTTATTACTGTGTCACTGGTAACGTTTTCTAATTTTGTGCCCTAACCCCACTTTCCCCATAAGCCCTGTGGGTTTTTTAATTGCATGATTCTGGATAGCACAGTGAATTTTAGGAATACCCAAGCCCCAGGATAGCAGAACTTACTGTTCTCCCACAGTTGATTAAATTTTGAAAAAGGAAGTATATAGCATTATTAATTGGTACATCCTTCTAGCAGTCAGGTGACAATACAAGGTGGTGCGAAAGCAGGTTTACAGTTGTAAGTATGTGAAACAGTTTATTCCTGTATTATCATTTACTAATTATTGCATTATTTTCATATGAACAATTGTAACCCTACTTTTGCCCCAGTCTATATTGACCAAGCTATGTCCATAGTAACCCCATTCTAGGAAACACAAGACATAATTCAACAGGGATTACAGACATAATTCAACAGGAAAAAAGAAATGAGATGAATGCATTAAGATGTTCATTGTGACATTGATGTGTGTGTGTGTGTGTGTGTGTGTGTGTGTGTGTGTGTGTAAAGCCACCAAACTTTAAAATTTATAAATACTATGTAACCAAATAGTAAATGAAATGATATATATACATTAGGTGAAAAAGGAGGGGGGGTATGTAAACCGATTAATAGTATGAAAACAAAGAGAAAAATATTTGTTTATACACACATATATAGAGAGTTGTGTTTTAAAAATATTTTAAAGTTAAGTCACCCAGAAGGGTTTTAAATATGCTAATTTTCCATCTTTTTAAAAAATCAGAAATAGTTCTTCACTGCAGATCACATACCCAGCACACTATTTCTAGATGTGAAGGAAGTAATTTGAAATTTTAGTTTTGTGAATACATATTTTTGTAACAGTACAAATCTGAATTCTGAACTACAGCTGGTTATCTTCATTTGTCACTAAAACTAATTTGCAGCCCTGCCGCTTGCTGTAAATATGGAAACAATTGTCCCTTTGCAACATGCAAACACACAAGGCAAAGCATACCAACAGAAAGTAAAGGTTTTATTGAACAACAGGTAAGCTGTTGCTTGCACACTGATTGTGTTGATCAGAGAAAAAGAGGTGGTAGAGTTTGATGCAAGCAAGGCCATTGCCAGGAAGGCTACTTTCTGGACAAACCAGATGGTCAACAGAAGTGGGGCATTTTCATGTTTAGCACAGAAGGAACCGACCAATGGACTCTGTGAAAAATATAGAGTCCACATCAGAGTCTCCAAATCTGCCCAAACTCTTAAGCAGGGAACCAGACGTTGACAGTGCATGTGGGGTCTTGGGTAGGGCAGACACGCCCAAGGGGATAAAGATGGGATTACTTCGAATTTTTGAGTGTTTTTACTGTGTTTTAGTTGATTTCTAATTTCATTCCATTGTGATCTGAGAAGATACTAGATATGATTTCAATCTTCTTGATCTTGTAGAAATTTGTTTTGTGTCCTAACATGTGGTGTATCTTTGAAAATGACCCATGTGCATTTGAGAAGAATATATACTCTGCAGCTTTGGGGTGAAATGTTCTATAAATGTCAATTAAAACCATCTGATCCAGTGTGTCATTTAGAGTCAAGTGTTTCCTTGTTAATTTTTTGTCTGAAGGATTTAGCCAGTGAAATCAGCAGGGTGTTAAAGTCTCCTACTATGACTGTATTGTTGTCAATCACTCCCTTAAAGTCCTCTAGAAGTTTTATGTATATATTTAGGTATTGACATATGTATCTACCAGGGTTATATCCTCTTGTTGGAGCGATCCCATTAGTACCGTGTTTCCTCGAAAATAAGACATCCTCCAAAAATAAGACCTACTTACAGGTTTCCTTCTGGGTGAAATATAAGGCATCCCCCAAAAATAAGGCCCCCAGGCTCTGTCTCAGAATGAAAATTGATTTACCGTAAACTGGTCGCTAGGGCCGCCCCGACTGGCGCCTAGCAACCAGTGACGTTACGCGGAGTCCTGACGTCACTGCTGTGTGGAGGCGGAGCGGAGGTTGGAGTGAGCAGTGAGCGCGGGGCGGGAGAGAGGAGGAGACTTTCACAGATGCGTGTAGAAGAACAGGAGGATTAGCGCGGACGGGACGCAGCGAAGGTGGTGAGTGCTGGTCTGTCTCTGGTGACACTATCTGATGCTCGCGGCCACCTTCATGATGACTGAAGGTTCTCAGTCAGTGGCAGACCCTGCTCCAGCCCAGATCCAGGCCCCAGCAAGCCCAGTGACAGTCCCCAGGCAGGCCCCAGGGGGTAAATGTCTGATACAGGGGTAGGGGGGATGTCTAGTGAAGGTGTTCAGTGGCACAGGGGTGGGGGGAGGGGGATCACTTAAAATGACACAGGAGGATCAGAGGGGGCAATCAAAATGACACAGGAGGATCAAAAGGGGTTACTAAAATGGTAATCCCCCCTCTGATTCTCCTGTGCCATTTTGATTCCCCCCTCTGATCCCCCTGTGTCATTTTGAGTGATCCCCCTCCCCCCACCTTGATACCCCAATTCCTTTTTTTTTACCCCTAGAAATGAAAAAAAAAGCTACTCCGTGGAGTACAAGAAAGGAATCGTGGAAGACCCTTGGGGCCAAAATCTTACTGCTTTCTGCAAAGAGAAGATGTTGAGTATCCGATTGGTCCGAAAATGGCAAGCAGAGTATGGTAACCTCATTGAACAAGTGGACAAGGGAAATGCTAAAAAGCGCAAGTGTGGATCAGGTCGGCAACCATTATTTTCCGAGCTGGAAGACCTGATCTGTGAATGGGTTGTTGACAGAATAGCAAAGGCTTTGGTTGTGAATAGGGCTCAAATTCAAGAATTTGCCCTTGCAATGGCACCACAGTTTGACATAGCCCCCGAAGACTTCAAAGCATTTCAACACTGGCTGGATAATTTCCTTCAGCGAAGTGAGCTGTCTTTAAGAAGATCTACAACATTGTTTAGGTTGGAAGATACTCAAGTTATTAAGCGAGCACTTGCATTCAAGTCCTTTATTGATGATGCTGACTTCTCTAAATACAATCTTTCCAACATGATTGCTATGGATGAAACTGCAGTGTTTATGGGCCAATCATCTCAAACAACAATTGAACAGCAGGTTGCCTCCTTGGCATACATTCCCTCCACTGCTTACGAAAGTGCACGTGTTTCCTGTATTTTGGCAATTCGTCTGGATGGCACTAAAATCCCACCTTTAATCATTTCTAAGGGCAAGAAGGAAAAGATTGAACGTGTTTTGGATGTTTTTATTCTTGAAACTGAAAAAGCCTGGGCCACACAAGCAGTTATAAGGAAGTGGGTCGATTTAATGCTGCCGCTTGTTATGCGAGGGAGCCAAAGAGGTCTGCTAGTCTGGGATGCAGCCAGCACTCACCACGCTAAAGACATGAAGACATTTCTTCATGAAAGAAAAATAGATCAGATAATGATTCCCGCAGGAATGACGGCCTATCTCCAGACTCTTGATATTGCAATAAACAAGCCATTCAAAGACAATTTGCGCATGGAAATTAATGACTACATTGAAAATAGAATGGAGAGAAATCAGCGTGGAAACTTTGTGAAACCTAAACTGCAAGAAGTTGTGACTTGGGTGAAGAATTCATGGGAGAAAATCACTGACAGTTGCATTGCAAATGCACTGCGAGCAGGCTACCTTGACAAGAAGTACTCATTTAAAGACAGTGCTATTGCTAAACATGAGAGATTTGGTCCACTGATTCTGAAAGAAATGGAGTCACAAGAAATTCACCAAGAAATTCAGGAATTGGATTGTTATGATGATGTTCCAGAAGATGATGACATGATTGTCATTGAATAAATGAGTAAATTCTTGATACTGTAGGATTCACAGTTTGTCTGGTTTGTGTTGACAACTACCGTACTACCGTACCGTATACAGGTAATAAATTTCCTTTATTTTCATTTAACAATAAATGTGTACCGTATTCTTCTTCATGGAAAAATAAGACATCCCCTGAAAATAAGACCTAGCGTGTCTTTGGGGGCAAAAATTAATATAAGGCACTGTCTTATTTTCGGGGAAACACGGTATTATGTACTGACCTTTGTTGTCTCTTGTGATGGCTTTCATTTTGAAGTCCATTTTGTCAAATATGAGTATTGCCACCCCAGCTTTTTCTTCGTTTCCATTTGCATGGAAAAAAATTTTCCAACCCTTCATTCTGATCCTGTGTGAGTCTTTTGTTCTGAGGTGGATCTCTTGTAGACAGCATATAATTGTGTCATGTTTTCATATCCATTCAGCTACACTATGTCTTTTGATTGGAGCATTTAATCCATTTACATTTAATGTTATTATTGATAGGTACTTATTTACTGCCATTTTAATTCTTTATGCCTATGTTTCTCTCTCTATTTCTTCTTCTCATTACAACAGTCCCTTTAACATTTCTTGCAGTGCTGGTTTGGTAGTGATAAACTCCTTTAGCCTTTTTTTTTTTTTTTTTTTTTTTTTTTGGTCTGGGAAGTGCTTTATTTCACCATCTATTTTGAATGATAGACTTGCTGGATATAGTAATCTTGGTTTCAGATCCTTGCTTTTCATTACCTTGATACTTCATGCCATTCCCTTCTGGCCTGTAGAGTTTCTGATGACAAATCAGCTAACAGCCTTACTGGAGCTCCTTTGTAGGTAACAATTACTTTTCTCTTGCTTGTCTTTAATTTTTGGCATTTTAAATGCAGGAATAAAAGTATCTCTGGGCATGGGCCTGTTTGGGTTCTTCTTGCTTGGGACTCTCTGTACCTCCTGAATTTGTGTGACTTTTTCCTTTACCAGGTTAGGGAAGTTTTCTGCCATTATTTCTTCAAACATGTTCTCTATCCCTTGCTCGCTTTCTGCCCCTTCTGGCACTCCTATTATGTGAATATTGTTGCATTTTATGTTGTCCTGCAACTCCCTTAAGCTGTCCTCCTGATTTTTGTCTTTTCTTTTTGGTTCTCTGATTGAGTGATTTTTTTTTCTACCCTGTCTTCTAATTCCCCGATCTGATCCTTGGCTTCTCCTAATCTGCTGTGTTTTCCTTCCACTATGTTCTTTATTAGTGCTATGTCATTCCTCATAGTTATTATATCTTTTCTCATGCTGTTGAGTATCTTTGCCATCATTATTCTGAACTCTATGTCCGATAAATTTCTTCTCTCCATTTCATTTAGCTCTTCTTCTGAAGAATTCTCTTGTTCTTTCATTTGGGACTTTTTTTATCTCCCCATTTTGGCTGCCTATTTGGGTTTTGTCTGTGTGTTAGGTAGATCTACTGTGACTCCCAATCTCTAGTGCAGAACAGTGTAGGATGCTGTTTGTGACTGGTCCTGAGTACCCTATTTAGAGCTACCAGCAATCCACAGCTTGTGGCTCCCTCTGGTTGGCTTAGTGCCTTTGGATAGGAACAAGATGTGCACCAAGGTCTTCTTATGCTACCCCCCAGGCCCAGGATTAGATCAGGCAAGACTCAAAGCATCCAGAGGCCTGCCTCTGCCTGCAATCCCACTGACCTTCAGTTTTGATTAGCTTCAGACTATCAACCACAGAGTGGGGCGAGAGGTCTTCCAATAGGGTGGGGCAACTGCCTCCACCACGCCTCCCACCCCAGGCAAAAACTACCTGGCTAGCAAAGGTCTGCCAGAAAAAGATGTCCTCTGCAGTGTGAGGAAATGACTGTTCATAGGAAACCGGAGTGGCTGCCCTTGGAGCTCCAACCCCAAAGTCCCAAACCTGGCTTTTGCTCATATAGCTCCAGTCCACTCTGCCCTCCCTCTGCTGGAGCCCAAAGTGAGTGGCTACACACAAAATTTTGTGTGTTGGCCCTTTAAGAGGGTGCCTGCATTTCTAGCCATTTCTCACTGGAAGACAGTAATCGTGCTGCTTTTCACAGCCAGAAATTATGTGGGCACCTTTCTCAGTTCTGGTGATCTAGGTTGGGGAGCCAAGCTTGGGTTTTAGACCCCAGAGTTCTCAGTGGGAACCCCTCACAGCTGAGGTAGCTCTCCATAACCTCAGCTGCTGTCTGTGGGAGCCCGGCCAGCCCTTTCACACCTCCATATTTCTCACCAGGCGCCATGCGGTCTCCACTTTCTGTCCTTCATTATCAAGGTTCTTTCCAGCTAGTCTTCAGTTGATTTTTCAGGGTGTTTTTTCTGTATTTTAGTTGTATTTCCAGTTTGGTCTTGGGAGAGCATCAGTGTTGCATCCACTTACTCTGCTGCCATTTTAATCCTCTCAAGATGGATTACTTTGAATGTTTAACAGAAAATCCTGTTTTTGTTGGCTTTCCCATACCAAAAAGTTATCTCCTCCTCTGAACACCTGGGATGCAAAGTAGGAAAGAGTGTTCCAACTTTGGATCTTAACAGCCCTGGGATTTAATTTGAACTATTTTTTGTGTGACCCTCAACAAATTACTTTACCTCTCTAGGCCTCCCTTTCCTCTTAAAAAAAATGCAGGAATAAAAGTATCTCTCAAATGTTTGTTCTGAGGAGTCTTTTAAAAAGCAACATACCTGGTCCTGAGAGGGGCTTAATAAATCCTCATTAAATCTCAAGTTTAATATTTTAAAACATTCCTACTGCCTCTCCTCCCAACCTCGACTTTATCTATGCTTGATGTCTCCAGAAAGAACATAATGGTCTGGCTGACCCCGCTCAATGTGGCACCAGGGATAGAAACTCCAACAGGATCCAAAATTACCCATTATCCAACCAACACTGGATTAGGACAACTAGCTTCACCCACACCAACATTCCAAGCTGCATGTGTGAGGATGGTGAGGGTGGAAGGCAAGAGGAACAGTGAATATTAAGAATTGTTTGTCACACTTAAAAAAAAGAAAGAAACCATACCACTGCTCATTGTGATTCAAATGAATGCAGTTATGTTTGTGCCTGTTTTAAAGTAATATTCAAAAGCCCCTCAAAAATAATCACTTGATGTTAGAGAGGTTGGAGAGAAAAAGGAACCCTCATTCATTGCTGGTGGTATTGTAAATTGGTGCAGCCACTATGGAAAACAATATAAAGATTCCTCAAAAAATTAAGAACATATGATCCAGTAACTCCTATTCTGAGTATCTACCCCCAAAATTTTTAAACAAGATATATGCACTCCTATGTTCATTGTAACATTATTCAGAATGGCCAAGACATGAAAATGATCAAAGTGTCTTTTGTTAAATTATTGGATAAAGAACATGAGATACATATATACAATGAAATATTTTTCAGCTATAAGAAAATATGAAATATTGCCATTTGCAACAACATGGATGGATCTTGATAATACCATGCTAAGTAAAATAAGATGAAAAAAGTCAAGAACTGTATGATTTCAATCATATGTGGGATATAAAACTGAAAGCAACAAATGATCAAACAAGATGAACAGAAACTCATAGATACAGTAACAGTATGGTGGCTACCAGAGGGAAAGGGGAGGTGGTAAAGGGTAAAGGGAGTCAAATATATATATGGTGACAGAAAGATATTTTACTTTGGGTGGTGGACACACAATGCAATATATAGATGATATATTATAGAATTGTATACTTGAAACCTATGTAATTTTATTAAGCAATGTCACCCCAATGAATTTAATTTTTAAAATTTTTTAAATCACTTTATCATCTGGAATCTGTTCCTGTAACCATTGGTGTAAATTATCACTGCCTGGTGTCCTTTGTCTGCCCTTGAAATTCTCTCTGATTCATTTCTCAGCATTATAATGATGTTGGTTGCTGGCTCTGCTACATGGCAGCTAGCCCCTCACGTCTCTCTGCAGCAGCAAGAAATTGAATACTCACAGATAGGATCCCCTCCCAAACATCAGCCCAAGGGCAGCCATATCTCCTCCCTCCACTGTGTGGGAACAGGTGGGCTACTGCTAGGAGGACTCAGTAGGTCTGAGCAGAGTGCTTAGGAAAAAAATCATAATGCCACACCCCCCACCTCCCAGGTGTATATGGAGCTGCAAAGCAAGAGCTCTGAGATGAAAGGGAAATATAGTGGCTAAAAGAAAATGCAATTGCTAAGAAACACATTTCCTTTCATCTGATTTATGTAGTATGCATAGCTGGCTCTGTCACTTTGGTATACCCACTGGCTGTCACTAGATAAGTAACACCCAGCCCAAAGGGGCACTGCCCTCCTTAGTAACAAATGAGTGCTTTCTGCTGATACCTAACAGAAAAGGACAAGAGGAGGAGGCCACCGGATATTGCAAGCCAAGGGCACCATTGTCCAGGGGTGTGTGGCTTCATTAATAAAGTGTTTAGATGCAAACAAGAGCCTTTCCATGGCCCCCAGCAATGCTACTTAATTGTACAAGAGTAATTCTTTAAGACATTACATTCCTTGAGCACATGGTCCCTGATCTACTGAGCTCCGTATTCTCCTCCTTCTCATACCGCCTCATGTAATGCCTGGCATGCTATAGGCACTTAATAAGGGCTAGGTGGATGGGTGGTTAGGTGCATGTGTAGGCAGAAGCATGGATGAATACATGAAGGGGTAGCTGGATGAAGTTTTTAAACAAGCTACGAGAAGCTGTGAGTTCAGTGCATTGAAAGGGAAATTCTAAAATCATTCAGGTGACAATCAGATTGCCATCTGCTATTTGTAGACAAACATTCAGAATATTGGCAGCATTTTAATTAAATCAAATGGCCATTGAGATGCACTGTAACAACAGCCTGGGCTACTGTTCAAGAAGTTCTATTGGAATATTGATGCTTAGCCCAGAGCTCAAAAGATCCCTCTAAACCTTTGATTAGCTTCAATCAGAGATTCAATAGACATCTAAGGATGACCAAGACCTTGACATTTATTCCACCATCCTGCCTCTAGCAACAGATTTATGAAAGTGACCCCGTATGGCTAGATCACAGTCATTCATTTACACCATGCTCTCTTGGGACACTCATTCTTGGAACCCAGCAGCCATGCTGTGAGGAAGCCCAAGAGAGCCCAGATGGAAAGAACACATGTAGGTGTTCCAGCTGACAGCACAGCTCAGGTCCCAGCCAACAGCCAGGACCAACCACCAGACATGCAAGTAAAGATGCTTCCAGATGATTCCAGCCCCAGCCATCAAGTCACCCCAGCCTTCAGGCCTTCATGGTGGAGGCCCTAGACACTGCGGAGCAGAGACAAACCATTCCCATGTTCCCTGCCTGAATTCCTGACCCACGAGCATTCATGTTTTCCACCAGTAATTTATGAGGTGGCTTATTTGGCAGCAACGTTAATTGGAACACTAAAACTGAAACACTGTCCCCAAATCCATGCCACTTAGCTGGAGCCTTGACACTGAGCCTCCATCCTGTTGGCCCCAAAATGGCAGAGTTGGCCCTTTCCTCCTATACCTTTAGATATCTGTTAAGGTCTTATTAACACCAATAAAATAAATAAATCAAGATGCTACTGCTCACCTGGTTTACTGCCCATTTTTTATACATCTGTTCCTGTGTCTCATGCATTAGGTCGGACTTCCTTGTATTTGCCATAAGTTCTGGCCAATTCAGTAAAATCAGTTACTCTATCCCTGACCCCAGCTCTCTTTGCTTCTCCAATTGTTCTGGTCCATAAAACCCAGCATACTTCACATAGATGCCAACCTGGGAACCCTCAAAAGGAAATATCACCTCCGCATTCCACTCTCAATCTAACTCGGAGGCTCACCTGAGGCTGGCAGTGAAAGGTAAATTACTGCAAAAATAGGTTATTGTCATATCTTATCAAAAGCTCCATTTTTAGATATAAATGGAAAGGTAAGCATTTATAAAGCTCCTTAGTGGACAGGCAGATTCCACAGAACCGCATCAATATGATGTTTCAATCCATCCTGCCAAGTAGGACATAACCAGAGCCTCAAGCATACTCAGAGCCCCTGACGTCACTCAGGATCAGAGACATAATCCCCAGGCAGAAACATCAGTAGACACAGAGGGGGTGGTTAAGATTATGCAAATCAGTGACACAACTTACTCACCCAGAGGAGCAAATGAGAGGAGAGCCAAGTAAGTATAACTGAAGTATGACACACAAACACAACTAGGGCCTCGGTCTTAGCCATGAACTTGACTGTGGCTGCAAGAACCAGAGCAGTAAAGAGAAGAAGAAATGTATGGCTCAAGCCCCAAAGAAGAAGCTGGGGAGGACATATTGCACTCCGTATCTTGGCAATGGCCTGAGGATACAGGAAACCTTGTGGAACCTCAAGTTATGACCCTTCCAAAATCAACAGTGACCGATGGCTTTGGAAGACCATAAGTACCACCAACACCCTAACTAAGCCAGCTATCCAAGAGAAGTTATTTTGACAACCAGAGGGTTTTCCTCCTTGCCTCCCATATCCAAGACCTACTATTTTACTTCCTCAATTTCCTCCCAAGACACTTACAGTTCTCCACTGGTACTGCCCTAGGGCAATCCACCCGCAGCTCACAGCAGCCTCCAAGTGGAAAACCCTCGGTTCTCCACACTACCTCCAGATTTTTTCATAGTGAAATATAATCATGTCACACACACACACACACACACACACACACACACACACACACACACACACCCAGCCCTTCTTAAAACTCTTCAATGGAGTCCCACAGCTCAAAGGAAAAAGTGCAAAATCCTTAATATGGTCTTTAAGGCATTGCACAGTTTGGCATCTGCCTACATCTCCTGCTCAGTCATACCTCTCCCCTCCATAAACACACACACTCAGCCTCCACACACTCTCTACCCTCCAACCACTTTCTGGAACCATCTATGCCCCCAATCCTCACCTCAGGGCCTGCCTGATGCCCTGAAAGGTTCTTTGATTTTCCATCCTTCTCCTAATTAACTGCTACCCACTTCTTAGATTCACAAAAAGAAAGGGGGTGGAGGGGTTCTGAAACAGACTTCCTGGGTTCAAATTCCAGCCCTGTCACTGATTTGCACAGAGAGCTAAAACTCTAGGCATCTCGGGTGGGATAAATAATCATTCCTACTTCGTGGGGTCCCTCTGACGATAAAGAATTAACATATATAAATTAAGTTAAAATGATCATAAGTGGGCCTAACACATCAAAATCACTAGTTAACTATAAGCCCCTTATTTTTATTCCAGCTGAAATGTCACTTCCACAGAGAGAAGCTTCCTCTGTGGCCCCACACAATAAGATTTATCCATTAAATGCTTTCCTTCAAAGCATTTAGTGCCTCATAACTTTAGTGGAACTATTTGATTAGTGTATGTCTCACCCACTGGTCACAAGAGCAGGGTATGTGTCTGATTTTGCTCACATTATATGCCAGTTCTTAGTATGGCTCCTGGCATACAGTAGGTATTCAAATTAAAACCACATGAATGGAGTGATCAGTGGGTGGGTGGGTGGGTGGATGGATGGGTGAATGAATGGAAGGTTGAATGGACAGATGGATAGATGGATGGATGGATGGACGAATGCATGGGTGGATGGACAAAGGGATAGATAGATGCAGGGATGGATGAATATAAAGACAGCCCAGATGACACAGAATGCAGAGGCTAGCCACTCTCACTATCCAACATTATTCCCAGCAGCTTCACCTTCATGAGCTACCACAGCCCTGGACTGTCTGTGTATCTTCTATGATGACCTTGATGACCTTGAGTATCATCAATTATCTTTCCCACCTCACTGTTTTTGATGGGCTCCCTATTATAGAAAGACAGCAATAGGGCCAGAGGGAGATGAATTTCCTCATAGCAACAGAGTAAGACACTCCAATGATGATGCACTGAACACGGCCACTGCAGCAAAGGAAGGTCAGTGAAGATAGTGGTATCCTGAGACGGGGTGATCAAGAGCCCCCAGCCCTGGTCCAAGATTCCACCAGGGCAGCTTCAAAGGAGGCTGATTCACCTCCTTTGGAACGAAGAAAAGAAAACCCTGTGGCAAACTGGAGATTGAGCCAGATCCCTTCTCGGGTCTCCTCCACTCTAAGGGGTACAGGAAGTATTCATGAGAACTGCTGGGGATGTGGAGCAGTGAAGAAAAGAGACGAGGCCCCTTGGGGGTTACTGGGATACATGGAACACAGAAAATAAATAATTAAAATAAAGGATTAGTTCATTGCAAGTTTGCGAGGTACAAAGCAGGCAAGTAAATATGGGGGGCAGGGAAGTCTCTGTCATATACTAGAAATCCCCGACATGTAGAATGTGACATGGTTCTTAAAAGAGTTATCCCATGAAGTTTTGTGGAGGCAAACCAGGAGTGCATTGAGCAGGTCTGCTGCTAATAAGCTTCTCACTTGAAATGCCAAACAGTGCTGTAAGGCCCTCATAGAGAGGTGCAGAGGTGCCCAGCTCTCCCTGCATGTGCAATGTGCCTCAGCTGTCTGGCTCATGTGGGGTGCCTTCCCAGGCACTGGCACCCTGACAAACCCAGGAAAGGCAATTATCCCCCTTACCAGATGTAGCAATTGAGGCTCAATGAGTCAGTCACATGGCTGAACCAGAATGAAACCCAACACTTACCTCCTAAGCCCATGCTCTCACTGCTGTACTGGGCGCCACGAGGAGTGAGAAGTGGGTTTTGTTTTATCTTTGCACAAAATGAGGGGCCTCATTTAAAATGAAATGTTAATGCACAATAGTCACTGTCAAGATAATCTGTAAGTAAAACTCACACTTGTTTAAAGATAGAGGGCAAACTGTCACGTAAGTGACAAACAGTGATAAACTCATGGCCACCTTGACACTAAGGTGGCTCAGAAACCACTTCTTGCATCCAAGGAATGGGTAGATGTTAATTAGGGGAAGAGAGGAGGGAAATAAAAGCACCTTATATGCACAATTCCACCTACTCTTCACATCTCCCCACTGAAGGCGAGGTTAGGACCATCATACCTAATTTACAGATGTGGAAACGGAAGATTTAAGAGTTAAAGTGCTTATTTAAGGGCTAAGAGTTGAACCACTCCAGCACTTAAGATCACCTAACCACCTTGAACAGAGGTGACTTACTGCTCTGAGGCAAGGCAGGCTGGAAAGGTGGCCAGGCTCAGGTGTAGAATCAGCCACTCTGGAGAAAGGATACATCTGAAGGAACCGGGCATCCAGTCTAGCTAGTATAGCCTAACACCCAAGGCCCCAGCAGCAGATGGTAGGTGGCGCTGCCTGGCAGGATGGGGAACCCAGAATAGTGGGCCTGCAGGCGTCATCAGTAAAGCTGCCCAAGTAAGAGAGTCCCAGTAGCCAGGCCTGTGTTGGAGACAGAAGCCCAGTACCTAAGAAAGGTACTGACAGAGCAAGGGAGGGCCTGGTATCTAGAGATATGGGGAGGGTACAAAGGAGGCAAGGATTGGGGCCAGGAAACAATGCAAGTTCCAGGAGCAAAACCAGGAAACCAGACAGAATTATTCTTGGCAATGAGACCAAAGTTGTCAGAGCACAAGTTCTGGGCTTGATGACATAAGGAACTCCCAAGGGACTCTTTGAAGAGAACAACAATCTTTCATTCCTTAAGTGAGTATTGACTGAGCACCTGTTATGTTCCTGGCCAAGGTGGGACCCCAGAGATACAGCTTTGAACATGACAGACACACTCCTGCCCTGTCCCCTCAACCTTGAGTTTCAGGTCCAGGGCAATGTCTCTGAAGCCAGCAGCTGAGGGCCCTCTGGAGCAGGGGCGGGGTATAAAATGCAGATTCCTGGGCCCTGCACCAGAGCTGAGAAGGAAGTTAGGAACAGGAGCCTGGACTTGTCAGAGCCTCAATTTCCCCATTTGTAAATAGGACTAGGAATAAGACTGGTTCAGGGTAGCTATATTAAATGATTATACCCAGCACGTGATAGGGATTTGACACAAGCCAAGATCATCATGATCTTCATTTTAATTTTCTGCATCATCATCTAGGAATAGGGTCTCTATGAGTCTTCATTTCAACAAGACCAGGAATCATCGGCACGCACTAAATTTTGAGAACCCCGCATTGTTTTTAGCTCTACAGGCAGTTCCTGCTTTTCCAACATAGGAACCAGCCAACAACTCAGAATTAAGACAAACAAGCATCTGTATCCAGGCTGCCTGGACTAACACATGGTTATCTGGGACCCCAATTCTGAACCACCACCACCACCCCCACCTAGACATAACAACAGGAAACAAGGAGGCCATCCAGATGAGCTTCATGCTGTGCAGTCATGGAGGACAGGAAGCACCTTGCTCACAGCTTGTTTCTGTCTGTGCAGAGATTATAACAGCAGAATCAGCCCAAGGGGAAACCAAGAAGTGGCCAAGGTCTGCCTTCATCACCTTCTTTCCCACCCCAGCCCTCCCCTGGCATCTCTGCCTCTCAGCCCTGTTAATTGAGGGAGGAGTTTCAAAAGCATCGTCCATATTACCTGAGCTGAATCCTTTCGCAAAAATGTCCCTGTCTCCCATGCCTCACACTGTAAAGCTACTGGCCTCTAATTATACAGCAAAAGGACATGTAGGTAGAAATGGGCAGGTCACAAATGAAGGTGGGAGGAGAGAAAATATGGGTTTCTCCAGGGCCCTGAAACTGTGCAAACTAAGGGGGTGAAGGCTCTCAGCTAGTTCAGGGAGCTCCTTCCACTTCCCTTAACCACTCCCCTCCCTGTGGACGCCCAGATTCCATGCTGGAACCTGGTATTCACTGAAGGTCACCTGACCTCTAAGTGCCAGGAAACCAATGAAGCAAGGAAACAAAAACTAGGGACCAGGTTTGCCCATGCAGATTTGATGCTAATTCGTGCCGCCTCTGTGGACAATCACTATTTAGGACCAGGCAGTGCAAAAACAACCCATGTATATCAATGCCTCCAAGGGACTTGGTGGGTGCTTTCATTTGCTCCAACAGAAAATACTCTGGCAATGAGTACGCGCTCTTCTACCAGAGAAAGGAACTCGGTGCTCTGCTGATGTCTTCAAATGTTAAGGGCACTTTGCTCGGGACTATCTACCCATCCCCTCAACGTGACCTCTGAGGGAGTTGTTGCTGCTGGGAACGCATATCCCTGGCATTTCTACCTGGGATCTGAGATGCATCTTCCTCTTGGGCCAACATACAAACAACGGTAGGCTGCAGCCCATACTATTAGCACTATTATTCTGCAGCATCAGTGAGTGAAGACCTCAGTTGGCCTGGGAATACAACTTGGAATACTATTTCTAGTATAAGTTTAAATCTTGAGAGCCCAACCACTTCAGAAATTGAGCATGTGTGGTTCCCGAAAGGCTTTCTTTAGAATCATCAGTGGGGTAACTTTTTATTGTTATTGATTTCAGAGAGGAATGGAGAGGGAAAGATAGAAACATCAATGATGAGTGAGAATCATTGATGGGCTGCCTCCTGCATGCCCCCACTGTAGATCAAGCCTGCAACCCGGGCATGTGCCCTTGACCAGAATCAAACCTGGGACCCTTTGGTCCACAGGCCGACGTTCTATTCACTGAGCCAAACCAGCCAGGGCGGTATCTTTTCTTAAGAGAACAGACTAAAATAACCAACGAGAACCCACATTATATCATTAGAAGGAAGTGGCTACAGAGATGTGCTCATTCTGAAGATACTCTAAACACAGGGAACACAGTTTCTCTAAGACCCCAGGGGGAAATGTCACCTCCTCCCAGGCGGTATGGGCTTCCTCTTCAGTGTCCCCAATACCCGTTCCAAACAAGGAGCACAACAAATCACAATGAGAACAACCCCCATAGTACAAGAGCACTAAGAAAAGCCATCACGGCCATTGGCTGGCTGTCCCCATGTGCCTGACTCCTGTGAACCACTTCACCTGCGGTAACTTGCTGACTCCGCACAACAATCCTCGGGGGTACCTACTGCTATCATTCCCATTCGACAGGCGAGCAAACTGAGGCTCTGAAACACTAAGGGGTCTGCTTCAACTCATAGCTAACATGTGCTGGAGTCAGGATTCAAAGCCATAACTGACTCAGAAGCCTGGGCTCTTTCCCAAGGCATAAGCAAGTCTGAGCAGAGAAAACACTGCCCCTCAGGAAGTCCTTCCATCAGGAATATTGGATAGCGGTGATGACTGTCCAGGCTGCTCCTAGAGCTGCGAGTTCTTCCTTGTCTGCTGAAGTCAAACACAGCCCTGGCGCCTGCTGCCCAGCTGCGACACCGGTGACCACCTCCTTCGAAGCAGATTTATCATCTAGCATATAATCTGCCATATTTCAGTGATTCTAAAAAGCACACCATTCTCCATTAGATCATCTCTGCAATCAGGACTGAAATCAAGGCCGACCTTCTGCCTCTCCAGGACTGAGCTGAGAAGCACCCGCAGGCCAGACTCAGCTGTCATGTCCCCTCCCTACCATTGAACCTGAGTCCAGGAGCCCCCGACTGCATGCTTGGGGACTGTGCACCGGGCAGGGCAAGGCAGAAATCTGACATCTCCCAGCTGTACCAGGGGCCCTATAGAGACCCTTCTGATGAAGAGGTGGGTGGGGAACGCCTCAGGAGTTAAGATAACTTCTAAAAGGGCTCTATAAACAAAATAAAACAAAAAAAAAAAATGCCCGTGATAAGGATGCATTGAATCATCATATAATGAACAGAGCAGTATTTCTTTTAGTGCAGTGGTTCTCAATTTTGACTACACACTGGCTTCATCTGAGAAGTTTGGGGTTTTTTAATACTGATAAAAAATAAGGTGGGAAATGAATGAATGGGAAAATGAATGTATGAATAAAGCCCATGCTTAAATCCCAACTTATTGGTGTAATTGGTATGGGGTATGGCCTGGAAATCGAGATGTGTGAAAGCTCTCCTGGAGATTCTAAGGTTTAGAGGTATATAAAAGAAGAGAGAACCTTAGCATTAGTGGTGTTTCAGGTTACAAAAAACAAATCAATGCTGAACTTTCAGAATTTGTCCAATAAACTCAACCACATCCCCCAAATATGCCCCAGCTCCTTTTAATGAGATACTTTATCAAGTCAGCAATGGCCAAGCTGCCAACAATAGCATAGGTACGCAAGCTTCATGTCTATCTTATCTGTAATTATCAGGAGATACCTACGACTAGTTTTACTAGGCCCATGTTACAGATGAGGTTATTGAGGCTCAAATCAGTCCAATAACTTACCCAAGGTTACAGAGGAAGTCATTGGCAGACCTCCAAAACATATGTCCTTTGCAAAACATCAAGCTGGCTGGCCAATATATTGTGTTCCCTCCAGGAGCTAGAATGCACTCCAGGAGGCAGACTGGTACCCTAGTCATTGTCATACAAGCTGCCTTGAGCTCTCCAAGTACAAAGGGCTGAGGAGGTCCACAAGAGGGGAAAATATTCTTGACTGGAAGAGTCAGTCTCAATAGAGAAGAACACTGGGCTTGGTCCTTGGAGGATCAGGATGATTTCCACTAGCAGAGCAGAGGAGAGGGCTCAGGCATAGAGGGACCAAGTGTCATGACCCATCCTGCTGCAGGAAAAAGGCCTTTTCCCTGCCAAGGACAGCAGGAGCGCTCTATATCCATCCTCCACGCCCCTGTGTGTCACAGTACGCATTTCAGACACATGCTCAGGCCTATCATTTGCCTCCAAGTGCATTTAGGTGTGTGGTATGGGTCCAGGAATTCCTGGAAAGAGAAAAAGTAACCCCAAGGAGCCATCTCACACCATCTCCTTTTAGGAGCTGTTTCTCTGGGCACAAAGGCTGCATTCCCCAAAGTGTGAACCTAAGAACAGGGAGCTTTGCCCAGAAGAGTTGTAGTAATTAATCGCTGGCCTGGTATCAAGTCCAGCTTCCGCCTCACAGCCCTGAGGAACTGAACTGAACATCTTACAATTTGCATTCTGCCTGTGGATAAATCTGAGGCTGGAAGATGGGGCATCTCTAAGTAAGGACCTTAACTCCAAATGTCTCTGCACCCCAGACTCCCAGATGCAAAACTTCCAAGTGCCAAGTGCATCTTGGTCCCAATGGGTCTCCCTTGTGAAGGTCCACCACACTCCAGTGCTGTGACCTCATTGGGAAGCCTGGTGGGACAAACACCATCCGCCAGCACACTGACTTTATCTCAACAAGCCCTTTTCCTTTCTTACTGATCCCACAATGGGTTATTCTCATCTGTTCCTCAGAACAGGGGTTGGCAAACCACAGCCTGCAAATCTGGCCCACCATCTGTTTTTTTAAATAAAGTTTTATCGATAACACAGTCATGCACATTTATTTACATATTATCTATATGAGGTTACTTTCGCCTCACAAGAAACAATGCCCCTGAAACCGGTGCTGGACATGTAGAGTGAATGAGAAATTGACCTTTTTTAATTCAGTCCACTGAGAGTTGAAGTTGTTAACCACAGCATAAATTAGCCCATAATAACTGTTACACTCCAGGGATAGTAAAAAACACACACACACACGTAAGGTGTAAATATAGGTTAAAAGGTAAGAGAAGACATACTGAGTTTAACTAGGACAACAAAAATGACACTTTTAATGCTGAATATAATTGGTTGCCAATCTGTTTTACCAGGAAAGTAAAAATAAATATGTAAATAACCTTTTTAATAAACACAAAAAAATCTGGGATTCAAATTCAGTAAGTCACTTTAATCTACTTTGAAAATTTTACAAGAGAATTTTATGAGTACTTTTATTGCCCATCTTACTAAACACATATGTGCTGAGGTAAGGATCATTAAAGTTTTCAGCACACTAATAAATTTAGCATTGATCTAGTTGTTAAAAGAATGGAGTGAGAGTTGAAATATTGGGCACTTTCACATTCTTCGTTTCGTATTTTTGAAATTCACTTATTTTCATAAGAAGTGTCTGCTTTACGATATGCAAGGAAAAATAAAGATGAAAACAAACAAAGGATTACATTTTTTAAAGAAGGTTGCCAACCCCTGCCAAAAACAAATAAGGAGGAAAAAGGAGAAACCTGGAGAAATTATTTGTCTTATGTCCCTGTCAAAGAGCTCTTTTCTTTTTTAATTGATGGGAGAGAGAGAGAAACATTGATTTGTAGTTCCACTTATTGATGCAGGGTTGCTTGTATGTGCCTTGACCAAGGATCAACCCTGCACCTTGGCATATCCAGACAACACTCTAACCAACTGAGCTACCTAGCCAGGACACGGAGCTTTTTTTCTATGCTTTTTTTTTTTTTCTCTCAAAGAATAAATCTGCTTCAAAACTTTGGAGATGCCCCATTTTTTACAGGACGAAGATCCTGATTCCTTAGCATGGTTCATAAAATCGCAAAACAGTCTGTGCCAACCACAGCCACATGACAAGCACACACAGCATGGCATGACATGGCATGAGATGGATCAGTGTGCCTTGCCGGCAGTAAATCAGCGCTGTGTAAAATTTTTACTTCCTACACATACACACACACACACATATTTGTGCACTGAGCCCACGATGCAAATTATATTTCTTTCAGTAGGTAACAGTCAAAAAAATTTCGAAAGCCACTGGACTAAAATTCTATGGATTTAATCTCAAATCTACCCACTTCTCTGCATCACCAAGTCACAAAACCTCTCATCTGAGCCTTCCCTGTAAGCCCCACCTGGTCTTCCTGCTTCAGTCTTGACCTCTACCAATGGGCTTACACATGGTGACCAACTCTGAAAAACCCTGTTCTGAAGCCTTGTGGGGTTTCCCTCCATGTTAAGAATAAAATCCAGGCTTCTTACTACAGCCTAGAGCTTCACCATGGTCTGAAGCCTGCCTGCCTGCCTCGCTCCTGTACCACATTCCAGCCATGCTGCCTCAGACATGTTCGGCTTGTTCCCATCATAGAACATTTGTGAGTAGCATCCCCTTAAATACTGGGGTTGAATTGATCTTAAGCTAAATTAATATATTAACCAAATATATTGAGGATATACTGGACTTGGATAGTCCCAGTGCCCATACACCCACCCCCAACACACACACACACACACACACACACACACACACACACACACACGCCTTGCTTCACCAACTCCAATTTATCCTATAGGTCCTACTTTAATATCACTTCCTCTGTGCATCTTCCCTGACACCCTAGACAAAATCAGGAATGCCTAAATTTTTAGCACCCTTTTCTATCCCTTAAAACATCATCTCAATTGTAATTAGCAATTTGTGTGATTCATAGTGACTATTCCCTTTTGCCCTTGGATTGCAAGCCCCATGTAGCAGGATCTATGTGTATCCCATGCAACACTGTGTCCATAGCAACCCCCTGGCCCACAGTAGGTGCTTAAGAAACGTTCATTGAATGACTGAGTCCACACATCTCATCCTACAATCTGCAAATCTCAGTCTACAAATTTCAAAGTTCCATCATCACGTCATTCACTATGGCCTAAACCAGATGCAGAATTTTGAGACATTCACAAGAAATTCTGGCAATGGGTATTTTTGACTTATCTGAAAAACCAGAACCCAGACAGAATTCAAAAATACTTGACATATTTGGCTCCTGAAAGCCTGCCAGCCCCAGTGTGAGTGGGCATGCTTTTAAGACGAGCATGTGCCTGCTATTCAAAAGTGGGAACTGAGTTCTATAGCCTGGATTAGTGAACCCCCATTTTTTTTCAAATTCTCACTTGTCACAAACATTCTTGGTGTCATTCTACCCACAGGCTTCTAATATTCTGGGGCATGTATCTCTCATCTTCTGAAGTAGAATGACAATTAGTCACTCATTGGCCTTTAAAAGGGCCACTTGTGAAATGTTCCTTAGCATTTATTTAAGCTTCCTCCATTATGTGTATCTGAGTCACACAAAAAACAATGAAATTGACTTCAAGTTCAAAAATGATTTGCTAATCAGGAAAAAAAATGTCAGGTTCAGATGAATTAAGATTGGACATGAGTTCAAACTGTTGAAGCTGGCTAATGGGTTCTTATAATATTCTATTCTTGTGTATGTTTGACATTTTTCCATGTGAACACTGAAAAATTATTTGATGAGCATTTAGTGACTCAAATCAATATTCATCCCTATTTTTGCTCCAAATAATAACCATTTGTTATTATAATCGGTAAATGAAGGAGTACATAAAATAAAGAGAATGATTTTAGCCCAGCAAACAATAATTGTATGACCCTATCTCCAATTTAATTATAACTCTTTACTAAAATAACATTAAATTGTGAATGAATTTCTAATTACTATGCATAAAAAGTTAAATTCCACTTAGATGAAGTTTTAAATAACTGAAAACATGAACCTAAGTACAGAGCTTAGCATTCAATATGTATTTACTGAATGAAAGACCAGCTGAGGCAGCTTTCCCAATTAAACTACAACTATTTTTAGCCTAAGCAAAGAGAAAAAGGAGATTAATAATGTCTAGGGTTCATATCTTGGTTCTGATATCATTCTCTAATAAAAGCAAAAAGGGCTCCTTGGAGAAATAACTGATTCTAGGGTGTTGGGGCAAGGATATACAAAATGAGCCTGGAGCATCTTATAATGGCAATGTAAGAAAGTGACATTAAAATAATATTTTTGTAAATGCAGGCATGTCAAAGGCACACAGGAGCCAACATGAAAAAGCTTCCAACAGCTAAAAGCTGGAACAATTTGAGCAAACAAAATAAATCATGTAGCAACCAATTTATAAAATAAATATCTATTAGTCTGATTATGTAAATTTGTGATTAAATAACTAAATAAATTAGGGAGACGAGACATAGCTCCCATACAGAATTCCAAATAAAATTTCAAATGTAGATTTCCCCATAAGAAGTTGGAGCTTAACTCTTCACTCTGGAGTATGGGCTGAGTTTGTCACTTGCTTTCAAAGAACAGAGTATGAAAAGAGGAAGGTGAGTACCTTTACAGTGGAGAAATTGGACATGACTTCAGTCAGGTGGTCAAGGTCAACATCAACAGTGATAAGTCATGTACCCTTTTAATATGATGAGAATGGCACTTTACCTCTGGGGTATTCTTGTAAAAGCCTATAACCCAATCCCATCAAGAGAAAAACATTGGACAACCCTAAATTGAGAGACATTCTACAAAATACCTGCCTGTTACTTTTCAAAACTGTCAAGAGCAGTGGCTTGAGAGTCTGAGAAAATTTCATAGATGATAGACGGCCAAGAAGACATGACTAAGGGTGATGTGTCATTCTGAATGAAATCCTGTGTTCTAGAAATGAGCCACGGATGCCCCCTATAGATTGGCCCCTAAGTTGTTTATTTCTTCATAACAGGTTGTGAAGCTTGCCGACACAAAACTCAAAATTTCACATACACTATTGTTTTAAACATAGCCCAAATGAGCAGATTTTTAGCCACTTAGAACCTGCTTGCTTTGCATACTCCCAAAACTGCACCTAACATCTGCCACTCATAGATTAGATTAACTCTGTAACTACAAAGACTCCAAGCCCCTGCTGCCTTTCACAGCTCTCAGAACCAGACCTTCCACTGGCTGCTGAGCAACATCACCTAGACCAGTGTTCGGCAAACTGCGGCTCGCGAGCCACATGCGGCTCGCAAGCCGCGGTTTGCCACTCCATTGACTGAGTTTGCCGACCACTGACCTAGACACATAAGGCCGCTGTCCAGTCCTCCGTCCGCCCCAGGATTTTTTTTGTCCTCCCCCCTTTTGAGTAGTGGCCCCTTACCATAGCCACTGGATGACTGTGACCAACATACCATAGTAATCTAAGATATTAGCAATAGAGAAAACTGGGTGAGGAGTATAGAGACACTCTCTGTAGTATTTCTGTAGATTTTCCATGAATCTAAAACTATTCTAAAAGTATATTTAAAAGTTAAAGCTTAAGCAAAGAGTAAAAAGGTATATTTAAAGTTAAAGAATGATAAGAAGAGGCAGAATTTCTGTAATAGCTGTGTGAGCACAGCAAATTCTCTCATCCCAAAAAACAACCACTTAACTGGTAAAAATTATAGAAGAAAAAAATAACATTTAACATCTCTGGAAATTGTCCTAAGTACATACAGAAAAAATAGAAACATTTATAAAATAATATCTACTAAATCTCAATAACAATAGCGAGAGTCTGTGGCACTTGATCCATGACCTGCCCAGTTCTAAGTTACAGAAGCTCTACTGCAAGAAGGAGGTCTCCCCAGCTCCCAGTCTAGAGCTACAATTTCTCCCTAGGTGGGGCAAGCCCCCGGAGTCTTCATCTTCCCTTCCTGCCCCACCTCTCCACCAGCTCCGTGTTGAAGAAACTCAGGTACAAGTGAGGGACTAGGAATTCTTTCCCTAACACAGATCCTACTAATAGGATGAGGGCTCTACAAATGCTTGACAGGGGTCAAGAAAAATGGGGCTTCAATCACCTCCCTCCAACTCACATTGCTTGCACAATAGAGGCTACATGCATGGAGAGGAAAACTGAGAAGACCAGGGGCTACCATTCTTTCCCCAGTGCCCATGCACAGAGTGGAGGTGTAGCTCTGGGAAATGTGAGCTTCTGTCCCCACCTCCAACCTTTGTGCAGTGGTGGAAAGGTTCTGCCCAAGGGGAGAGAAGCCATCAGAGAACTAATGTTGTCTAGAACAGAGCATGGAGAAAATCATGACTAAGGACATTGTTGAAAACAATGAAGGACTTGGTGGCAAGCAATTAAGAGAGGACTGGTAATTCCATGAAACTAGTAGCAACACGCAAAATGGCACACGAGTCTTAAGTTGAATAGAGAGAGTCAGGGAAAGGGGCAATGAAGAAGGGCCCTCCTGGAATCACACTCATCCCTGGGAATCCAGAAGCCTGGCGCATGTGTTAGGCAACACCCACTGGGAAGAATCAAAGCTAGATGTGGAGCATTCTTAAATGCATTCCCCCACATGAACCCATCAGCAAAGGGCCTTATTGGTTGTAGGAGTTTAAGCATAACCTCAGACCAAACATTGACTGAATAATAAACTACAATGATCCTAGGAAGCTAGGCTTAAAATCACATTCCTCTCTGCTGGTCTGGAAAACTGTGCACATGCCCAGGGCTGTATCCTCTCAGGAGTGACCAGAGAGGAAATATCCCAGATACCAGTCACCAGCATAGGACAAAATTATAAACCCTCTGAACTATGAAAATAGTCTCCAAGCCACAGGCAAATTCCAACAGTAAAGAGTGAAAATCTAACTGGCTGAAAGAGCATAAGCACAACTTTTGACCAATAAGTGGCTTATGTTGACCTAGGAAGCCAAGCTCATAGATAAAAACAAGAGGGAAAAGTGCAGAAGAGACATAAACTGCATACTGCAAAGAAAAGAAACTTCACAGAATTAGTTCAGCCTAGTCATTAAACACATATAAATGACTATATATAAACAAAACAGGCCCCGGTTGGGGGTGGAGAGGGAGAATCAGTATCCATATTTGCTACATGCATTATCTAAAATGATCAGTTTTCAACCAAAAATTATGAGACATGCAAAGAAACATGAGTGCACTGGGGGAGGAGGTGAAAGCAGACAACAGAAACTGTCTTTGAGGGGGCACAAATGTTAGACATAGTAGACTGAGACTTTAAAACAGCTGTTCTAAAGATGTCCCAAGAACTAAATGAAACCATATTTGAAGAATTAAAGGGAAGTATTATGACTATGACACATCAAATAGAAAATATCAATAAGATGGAATTTTTTTTAACAAAAAACAAAATGGAGGGGGGAAAAAAGAGGAACACCTGTAATAATCTGAACAATAAAGATTTATTTTAAAAAAATGGAAATCCTGAAGTTGAAAAATACAATAACCAAATTAAATATATCATTAACAAGACTCATTTGAGTTGATAAAAAAAAAATCAGTGAACTTGAAGGTAAATAAGTAGAGATTACATAATCTGAAGAACAGAAAAAAAAATTAAAAAAATGAACAAAGCCTTAGAAAAATGTGAGACACCATTAAGCATACCAACATATACATAATGGAAGTACCAGGAGATAAAGAGAAAATATATTAAAAGAAATAATAGCCAATGTGTCTCAAATTTGATGAGAAAAGCTAACCTACACTTCCAAGGAGCTCAATGAACTCAGAATAAACACAAAAAGATATCACACCCAGACATATCATAGTCAAATACTGAAACCCAAAGATAAGGAGAAAATCTTTAAAGCAGTAAGAGAAAAATGACTCATCACATACATGGGAACTACAAGAATAACAGATGACTTATCATCAGAAACAATGGAGACCAGAGAGCAGTGGGGCAACATATTCAAAGTACCAAAAAATAAATGTTGTCAACCATGAATCCAATATCTAGCAGAGATAACTTTCAAAAATTAAGGCAAAGTAAAGACATCCCAAGATAAACAAAAACAAAGCATTTGTTGTAGAGCTAAATAAAATAACAACAATGTATAGCTAATACTCCAACAATGGAGATTTACATTTTTTTAATTATTCAATTAATACAAAAGAAGGTAGAAAAGAGAGTAAAAGAAACAATGTACATATAGGACAAATAGAAAACAAACATTATGATGAAAGAACTAAGCCTAACCAAATCAACAATAACATTACATATAAATGGTCTAAAGACCCTAATCAAATTGGAAAAAAAGCAAGAACCAACTATATTTTGGCTACATAGAACACAATTTAAATACAGATACATAAATTGGTTAAATGTAAAAGGGTGTAAAAAGATATGTCAATGCTAACACTCAGAGCCAGAGGCCATATTAATGTCAAAGTTGATTTCACAGGAAAGTATATCACCAAAGAAAAGGAAAGACATTCCATAATGAGAAAAGGGTCAATTCATCAAAAGGACATAAATTTAACATTTATGCATCTAATAATAAAGCCTCCAAATATAAAAACTAATAGAAGTGAAAGGAGACAAGCCCACAATTATTGTCAAAAGCTTAAATATACCTCTCAAAAAATAGTGAAATAAGAACACAGAAAATCAGTACATATATAAAAAAAAAACACTGAACACTACTATCAACCAATTTGACTTAGTTGGCATTCCATCATTACTAGCAATTCCTAGGTGACATGTACACACTAACTAGTAACAGTAGAATGAACATTATTTCCAAATGCATTTAGCATATTTACCAATATAGCTCACAGACAGAGTTATAAAACAAGTCTCAATAAGGTTAAGAGGACTGAAGTCATACAAAGTATGTTCTCTGACCAAAGTGGAATGTGGAATTAAATTAGAAATTAATAACAGAAGGATATCAGAAAAATCCCTAAATATGTGGAAATTAAACAATGTACTTCTAAATAATCTATAGGTCAAATAAGAAATCAAAGTAAATTAGAAAGTATTTTAAACAGAATAAAAATAAAAATAAAGCATATCAAATTTGTGGTATGCTGTTAAACCTACATTAGCAAAAAAGTAAGGTTTCAAGTCAATTACTTAAGATTCTACCTTCAGAACTAAAAAATAAAAATAAATTTAAAACAATTAACCCAAAGCAAAATAAAGGAAATAATAAAGAGGAGAAAACAATGAAACAGAAAACAGAAAAATGATAGCAAAAAATCAATGAAACCTAAAGCTGGTTCAATGAGAAAAATCAATAACACTGATAAACCTCTTCCAGATGGATCAGAAAAAGAGAGAAACTACAAATTAATAACATTAATTATGAGAGAGGTAACATCACCACAGATTCTATAAATATTAAAAGGATAATCAGAGAATGTTATCCTTTTAACTTTTTTTCCAATAAATTTGGCAACTTTATGAAAAGAAAAAATTCTTGGAGACACACAAAGATAAGACACTTGAATTCGAGAGGAAATAGATAACAGGGATGAATTTATTTTGTAGTTTAAAATATTTTCACAGTAGAAACTCCATATTTACCAAACATATACTACCACTAATAATAACAACAACAACAATAGCTCCAATTCAACACAAACTCTTCTAGAAAACTGAAGGAACTCATTTGATCAGGGCAACATTATCCTGCCACCAATATCATATAAATATATTACAAGAAAAGATATCAAACTACAAACCAATATCTACCATGCACATAAATGCAAAATTTCTACAATTTTAGCAAACAAAATCCAAAAATATATAAAAGGATTATATATCATAACCAAGTGGAATTTCCCCCCCCCCCAGAATGTAAAGTTGATTTAACATTCAAAAAGAAAATCAATGGAATTCAGCATACTGACAAACAAAACAATAAAAGTCATACAAATAACTAAGATACAGAAAAAAAAAACACTTGACAAAATCTAATATCCATTCTTGATTTTAAAATTTCAGTAAATTAGGAACAGAAGGAGATTTCCTCTGCTTGATGAAATGCATCTACAAAAACAAAACAAAAAACACCTACAGTTAGCTATCACCACACCTAATGCTGAAAGACTGAATGCTTTCCCCCTTACACCATGAACAAGTCAAGGATGTCTCTCACCACTTCTAGTCAATATTTAGTAGAGGTTCTATCCAGAGCAATCAAGCAAGAAAAAGAAATAAATAGCACCCAGGTTGAAACAAAGAAGCAGAACTGGTTTTATTCCCAGAAAACATTGTCTAGGTAGATAATCAAAGTGAATCTTTAAAAAAATCTACTAGAACTAATAAGTTTCATCACTCTGCATGATACAAGATGAATATATAAATATCAAACATATTTCTACATGCTAGTTATGAACAACCAGAAGTTGAAAAATGTTTTTAAATACCATTCACAATAGCATCAAAATATGTGAAATACTTAAAGATAAATCAGATAAAAAATGTCAAAACTTATACACTGAAAACTACAAAATACTGTTGAGAAAAATTAGAGAACCAGGAAATCCAGCATCTGAAAAACAGGAGTTCATGCCCTGGCTGATTTGGCACAGTGGCTAGAGTGTCGGCCTGCACACTGAAGGGTCCGGGTTCAATTCCGTTCAGGGCACATGCCTGGGTTGTGGGCTCAATCCCCAGATGGGGGCGTGCAGGAGGCAGCTGATCAATGATTCTCTCTCATCATTGATGTTTCTATCTCTCCCTTTCCCTGCCTCTCTGAAATTAATAAAAATATGTTAATAAGTAAGTAAATAAATAAACAAACAAACAGGAGTTCAAGAAAGTAAAAACAGCCCTGGCTGGCGTTGCTCAGGGGTTAGAGCATCAGCTGCGCACTAAAGGGTCACAGGTCCAATTCCTGGTCAAGGGCATGTACCTGGGTTGCAGGTTCAATCCCCAGCTCTGTAGCTCTGGTTGGGGTACGTGCAGAAGGCAACTAATTGATGTGTCTGTTTCTCTCTCTCTGTCTCTGTCTTTCTCTCACCCCCGCCCCTTCCTTTCTCCCTCCCTTCTGCTCTAAAACTCAATGGGAAAAAATATCTTTGGGTGAGGATTAAAAAAAAAATGAAAGAAAAAAAAAACAGAAAAATTAAAAGGGAAGAAATCAATAAGATAATTCTGAAAAATTCCACAACAAATAATATAAAGTTTCCAGACTCACAAAGCCCACTAGGTATCCCACACAATGACCAAAAGCAGGCTAACCCAAGAACTGAATTTCACAGATAAATTCTGGAATCTTTCAAAAATGAAAATAAAGTTTTGCATCCAAAGGACCAGGAACCAGAATAGCTTCAGATTTCTCAAGAGCAACCCTGAACACCAGAAGCAAGAGAGCAATACTTTTAAAATATTAAGGAAAAAGATTTCCAACCTAGAATTCTATACTAAGCCAAAGCAACAATCAAGTGATAGAACAGAATAAAGGCATTTTTATAAGTGGACAATCTCAAAAAATTAACTTCCCATCCATCTTTTTCAAGAATCCTTTTGAGAATATGCTCCACCATAACAAGGGTGTAAATTAAGAAAGAGAACACATACAAGATGCATCACAGTTAAAAAGGCAGAGACTCTCCAAACTGATAGTGAAGAGACTCAGGATGACAGCTGTGCACTAGACCTTGAGGGAAATCAATTCAGACTGGAGCAGGTGTGGCATTATTTTTGGCCAACAACAGCACAAGGCTCTAGGGCCCCTTTCTCTCCAGAATAAACAGGCATAATGAAAGTCACTTGCGCCATCACTTTTAAAATTTTATTTTTCAGCTATAGTTTACACTCGATTTTATTTTGTATTAGTTTCAGGTGTACAGCATAGTGGTCAGATAATCATATACTTTATAAAGTATTCCCCCCAATATTCCCAGTACCCACCTGACACCATACATAGCCATCATTTATTATTGATCAGATCCATAATGATAACAAGTGTACGAATGGCACTGAATGATGAGAAAATAAAGTACCATATTTCACTGATGCTGACACCACTTTTTTCACACTTTAACATCTCTGAAGTCAAGATATATCTTACAATTGAGGGAGTGTCATGGTTTAACTGGCTGCATATTTTCTGTCTTAGTGGTCAATCATTATCATTGACAGCATTTTAGAGTCAATGAAATACAGGATGTTCCCTACAAGACTGGCTACACTCATCTGTAGGCCCCTTCCAATCAAAATCATGGCAAGAACCTTCTTGCTCCCTATAGGCTGCAATACCGAGAAAAAACACAAATCTGTTTCATCAAGAAAAAGTCTCCTCCATAAACATACAAGCTTGAACATGCACAGAATTTCTTACACAAAGCTAGTAACTCATGTGGTCATGTCTGAGAGATGTTTAAGCAGTATGACTTTCCCTATGTACCCTTTTGACCCTTTTGAATTTTGTACCATGAGTATGCTTTACCTATAAAAAATAAAAGTTCAAAATAATTTAGTAAATGAATGTATAAGAAATATTTAGAAGGAAGTCTAAGATTCTGGGCATTAGCTGTGATGAAGATGCCACTGAACAGCCAAATAGTGATACAAGGACTTCCTTTTGTTCCATTTGTTATAAAAAAACTAACTAAACTAACCTCTCTTTTACTTATTTTTTATTTAAGTATAGTTGGTATACAATCCTATATTGGTTATATTAGTTTCAGGTGTACAATAAATACCGTAGGTCCTTGGGTTATGTCAGAGATCCGTTCCTACGGCGCAATGTAACGTGATTTTCGCCGTAAGTCGGAACCCACCTACATAAGCACCTACGTCACTCACATGGTCACATGGAGCACAGACACAGCAGTAATGAAGTGAAAGAGTCAAAAAAATTTAAAAGAGATAACAATTCCTGACCTTTACTTGTGGTAAATAAATAATAAAAAAACATAAAGCACATATGTACATACGTCGAAATGATGGAACTTTTTTTTTTTTATAAATACTGTAAATGGGAGATGGCGACATAACCACAAAACGATCAGCCCACCCTAAATAAGAGTCAAGTTGAGAATGCTGAGGAACGATAAACCACACACATTTTAATTCTGTCGCCTGTCTCAAGGTGTGATGATCCATTCAGTCTATCAAAAGACATGAAAAGGCCATTGAACAAAACAGACTCAAAGACATCTTTAGAAAAGGGTGAAGACTGCAGCAACAAGCCAATGTATCCCATGTCTCCCGATAACGTTCTTCCCACAACCACTTCCACCCACCCCCACAGCACTGGCATCTCTTGTAGGAAGGGTTAAGGTCATTTACTGGGAGGGTATGGAGTTAGGAGGACACTGAGAAAGCTGAATTCATAAAATCAGTTGTCAAAAATATATAAAGCTTTTGATATTATTCCAGAATCTCTGCTGCATATATTTTAAGTTACCCTGAGAATATCAAAGGGGCCATAGCTGCAGCTTGGTTGGCGAGTGGGATGGAATGAGTAGGAAGCCAATTTCTTTATGTGCTGGAAGCACTCCGAATAGTTTCATAATGCCATTTTGGCTAAGCAGTGGCCTCACCCTATTCCAACATTCTGAAAATTCTGGACATTCTCCAAGGCTCCCTGGACAGGTTTATGGCAGCTTCCTGGAAGGCATTAGTGACCTCTCTTCATAATCAGTAGGATGTGGCAGTTTCTAAACTCCCTCTGGGGACATCACCACTATGCCAAGATGGAGAAATGCCTGTCTGAACAAGAGGAAATGGAGTGTCTTGGATGTGCCTCTTCCCCAGTGCTTTGTCAAAAAACGCAAGTAAAGCAGTTGTCACCACAAAAAAATGAGAAAGAAGATAACCCCACTACCCTGAGGATAAAGTATGCAGTAGTGATACTGGGATTTTAGATGCTCCCATAACAGATCACAAACATAATGATTACCTGTGACCAGAACTACTAACTGATCTTCTACCTACAGTCCCCTTCCTCCAATCTCATTGCCACTCAGACACCAGGCTGGGCTTTCTAAAATATAAAACTCTGCAATGGCTCCCCAGTAGGATTGAGTCCATTCCTGATGGCAAGACAGACAAGGTCTCCCATTATTCTGAATGGGAGACTGGCTTTGCTAAGTAATTATGGCCAGAAATAAAGACAACAGATAAATTAGCATATAAAAAAAGGTATATTCAGTGAACTTAATACCAAACCATCATAATTTATTTAGCTACCTGGGTGGACGTTTCATAAGTTATCTTCTCATAGACTATATTAGGAAATGCCATCATGCAAGATGTGGTATTTCAAGAGTATTGCTTTGAGACTTTATTTAGCCAATGTGTATGTCTTGTTGAATCTAATGGTGGGGCTGGGGGAACTTTCAAGGTAGAACCACGGTAGCCAGGCTACACAGAGTAGAACTTTGGGTCAAAACCACTTACATGTTTGTACCACGTAGTTTTGGGGGAACATTTTACCTGGGCACGAGGTTATAATGGTTGGAATGTAGGCCAAGAAGACAAGAGAATGCCAGAGGTACTGGGGGTGAAGTCACAGTTGGAAACCAGACATAGTGTGAACAGACAGGACAACTAGGAAGAAAGCAACTGGACAGAAACTCGGAAAGGGAAGTCGGCTTGGGAAATGGGATAAGGGAAATGGGATAAGAGGAAGTCAATCTGTTTGTCAATTAGAGGTATGGGGTTTGGACTCATTCCTTCAACAAGGTTTATTTCATTAGTACCTACTATATGAAAGACGCTGTGCTGGGCCTTGAGGATATGGACATAAATTCCAGGAAACAGGTACTGCATGACTCATTGCCACATGCACATGCCCTCCAGAGCTGGTCCCCAGTTTTGTAACCCAGCACTAGTTTCTTCAATTTAAGGTGCAGGAAGTCATGATAGATCTTCCACCATAGTATGTTCCAGCTACTGATAATCATTGGACATCTAAGGCTGTGATACTGCGCATGTCCTTCCATTCAGAGGCTTTCCAGCAATCCCCAGGTGCTGAGCTCATCCTGTCTCCTCCACCCATCTTGCCTAAGTGCACCTGCTGCCAGCACCACAAAACTTGCATTTCTCTCCAAGCTAGAGCCTCTTTCTTGGTACTTGGTTGGTTCCTCTAGTCATACCACTTGTTTGCCCTCTCTCTGCCATCAAGGGCAAGAACTCTTCAAAAGAGCATGAAATGATATCAGGAAAAAAAGTGAGGAATATGCTAGATCCCAGCAGCCAAAGAGATAATGGTGCCCAAGCTACTGAACTTGCCAATAAGCCATGAAGAAAATTACATTGATTGTACTCTTCTGCATTGTAACAGGTGTGTACATAAATCATTAAAATATCTGAGATGAAATGGTGTTGCATAGGGCAATTCTAAACAAAATGTAGTCCTTACAGACTTCAGCAAGTTTCCCCCGACTCTAAGCATCAGTTTCCTCATCTGTACAATGGGGTTAAGAATGACCTCTTCACTGTCAGAACTAACTGGCCTAATTCATATAACCACTTAGCTCTGTGCCTGGCACAGTATACACCCTCAGTGAATGGGGGTGATTACCATTATCACCATGGCTAATATCATAAGGTTCCAGAGGCCCGAGGGGGGTGGGAAGGGCTGACAGGAATTCTCAAAGGCAGCACAGACCCCATTGCCGCAGATTCCAACCACAGCTCTGGGGACTTGGTCTGAAGGAGCAACCCATAATTTTTGCTCATAGACATCACAGAAATAATTTTCCTCAGGGGCCTCACAGAAATGATCATGGGACTCTACAGAGTGCTCTCTGCAAGTGCACTGCTTTCCGTCGGCTCCTTCCATCTGAACAGTCTCCAAAAAAAACCTAAGCCAGTCAGGGAGCTTTGATCAGCTCCTACTTTTGGACAAGATATTTGTCTCTCACTGCCTCCAACACTGCCTGTCCACAACAGAGTCTAGAGAAAGTAGTGAAAAAGCGGGAACTTTGGAATCACCAAGCCTGGGTCTGTATATACCAGCTCAGGAGCCTTGGCAGGTCAATAACCACTCCCAACCTCAGCCAGCTCTGGCCTCTGGACTAAAGGTCTCCTTCCCAGCCTGCTCTCAGTCGCCAGCCCTTTATGGCACAGAACAGTGACCTTGAGACTGTGGAACACCCAGCTGTGACTGCTGGCCACAGGCCCGGGGCAATGTGTGTAAACTTTTGGGCCATTTGGTGGCTCCTAAATCTGATTGCAAATGGTGACACATCCCCATCATCAATATGCTTATAACTCACATTGTTTCCAGGCTCTTAATGAACATTTTCTCATTTGTCTGTTCTTGTTTCTAATGGCAAAATATGACACTTAACGGTCACGCACAGAATACAAATACAAATAACCCCTTGAGTGAGTTTAGTTTGCAAAACTCTCCAAAACACAGCATTCAACAAATTAAGCACACACTGTTACTTTACTAAATGCTTACTATGTGCCACAACATCAGTGGAAAACAGAAGTACAAACTGAATCCCCATCTAGTGCTCTGAGGAGGAGCTGGGAAGATACAGCTGGACAACATAGCCAGCATGAACTTGTGTGTTGAGGGGAGGCAGAGTAGCAGTGGGCTGAAAGCTGGGACAGGGTTCAGATTTCATGCACTCAAAAAGTAACCTGGGGCCCTAAAAAGGAAAAAGTACTGATACTTGCTACATTCTGGCAAGTGAAAGAAGTAAGAAACAAAAGACCATGTTTTATATGATTCCATCTATATGAAAAGTCCAGAATAAGCAAAATCCCTAGAGACAGAAAGTAGATTTGTAGTTGCCAGGGGCTGGGGGTAAAAGGGAAAAGGGGGGTGACTACTAATGGGTATGAGTTCCTTTTGGAGGTGATAAAAATGTTCTAAAATTTACTCTGATTATGGTTGTGCAAGTCTGTATATACTTTGTGGTGGGTGAATTATATCTCAATAAAGGTATTTTTTAAATAAAGTGACTTTGGGAAAATATATTAACTTCTCCAAGCCTCAGTTTCTTCATCTGTAAAATGGAGATAATGATAGTGGCAAGTTTTTAATTATTTTGAAAAGTCAGAGTTGGATAACTTCATTAAAATTACTCCCTGCTTTAACCACTATTATTATCAGCTTTGAAAGATCAGGGGATTATTCATAATACGCAAAAGGTGGAAGCTACCCAATGTCCATCAAGGGATAAATGGATAAAGTAAGGTATCTACATATAATCAAAAATTATTCTGCCTTAAAAAGGAAGGAAATCTTACAATATGCTACATCATGGATGAAACTTGAGGACATTGTGCTCACTGAAATAAGCCAGTCACAAAAAGACAAATACTGTATGATTCCACTTACATGAGGTGCTTAGAGCAGTCAAATTCATAGGGACAGAAAGTTGAAGGTGGTTACCAAGGGCTGAGGGAGGGGAAATGGGAAGTTAGAGTTTAAATGAGAACACAATTTAGTTTTGCAAAATGGTAAGACCTCTGGAGATGGAGAGTGTTGATGGTCATGCAACCATGTGAATGAATGCAATACCACCGAACTGTACACTTAAAAAAGGCTAAGATGGTAAATTTTATGTTATATGTATTTTACCACAATTTTTTAAAATGTAGAAAGTGGGGTGATATAAGAGCTGCAGAAAGGGATCATTGTGGTGTGGAGGGAGGACCGTGGAGAAGGCTTCATAGGACACAAAGCAAAGCAGACTGACGGAGCTCCTCAGTGCCAGCAGTCCCAGGACAGAGCCAGCACACCAGACGGACCCGGGTGCTGCCTTCCAAGTGCTCTGCCTTCCTCCCACTCTGCCACCTAGCACCAGGCCACAGAGCACGAAGTACCAGCTGAGAGCTTGGGGGCATGGGAGCAGGAGTGAGTCACTAGAGCTCTGTTGTCAGATAGACTGACTCCCTGCCAGTCAAGGACACTCCCCAGAAACAGAAGCCCCACACCTGGGGCATCCTAGCCACACACAGGCCCTACAAGTCCAATGATCCAGAAATGTTGATCTGGATAATCCCAACAGAACAGCTCAAATCTGCTGAGAGTGAAGTCGAGTCACAGAATGTTCAGGAAGATAAGGCTTTGGCATTATTCATGGTTTTCCTTTGTTAGATTTGCCCCCATGTGGCTGTGCCAGGTGTGGGTACAGGAGGGTGCTGGGGAGAAATTACAGAAGACAAGAGAGTTGTTTATAGGATTCTAACTCAGAAAAAAAGAGACTGACTAAATTAGGCAGAAATGGCAACCACAGTCCCAGTTTGTCCCTTTAGTGTGCCTTGTCACTCTGGCATAGCCTGAAGAATAAGCATGTCCAGGAAGATGCAGGAAAAAAAAAACAACAGGTGCCTGAAATTTGGCTCTATGTTCCCTACTGCAACCTCCATCACTTAAAGGCCCAAGATTATATATATATATATATATATATATATATATATATATATATATCCTCATTTTTTACCTTTATCTTCTAAAGTGGTAGAGGTTGGGGGAGGGAAGAAGGGAGTACAAAAACAGCCAGACATAAGCATGGACATATGTATCTGGGAAGTACTTGGAAGGCCTAATCCAGAGGTACACTATGACACCCACCATT
The DNA here is from genome assembly GCF_963455305.1 of Plecotus auritus. NCBI lineage: Eukaryota > Metazoa > Chordata > Mammalia > Chiroptera > Vespertilionidae > Plecotus > Plecotus auritus. Next base: position 37,351,957 of record NC_137785.1, on the reverse strand, counting down.
TCAAGTTCTATAATGCATGAAACTCCACCATTAAAAATGCAGCACTGATGTCCAAAACCATTATTTTAAGTATTATTTTAGAAACTCTAGCCAATGCAATAAGGCAGAAAACAAAAATATAGAGGTAATCTATAGGAAATAATCTAAAAATATTATTTTCATACATCATCATAAATCTAAATAGCTCAAGAGAAACTAATTGAAAAAATTTTAAATGTATAAGAAAATTCAAAAGACATCTAGTTACAAAATAAAGATAAAATCAACATTCAGCAATAACTAGTTAGAAAATATAGTAGGCAAAAAATTCTATTTATGGAGGCAACAAAAAAATAAAATGCCTAGAAATAAATTTAACAAAAAATGTGCAAGATTAAATGAAGAAATCCATAAAACAACTGTGATACATAAAGAAATGACTTCACCAAGTAGAGACACTTCTATATTTGTGGATGGGAAGTTTCATTACTATAAACATGTTAATTTTCTTAAAATTAACTTTACATTTAAAGCAATTTCCATCAGAATCCCATCTGGATATTTTAAACCTGACAAATTTATTTTAAGTAAATAAGAAACAGTAATAGCCCAGAAATTTTTTAAACAAATAGAAAAATGAATTCAGAACTTGCATCACTATTTATTAAGACATAAAGCTACAATAAAGTAGTAACTAGTATAAGCACAAAAAAATGAAATTGCACAAAAAGCCCAGAAATGGACTGATGTATATGCATTTACATGATTCGAATTTTGAATATAATAAAAATGGCATTTTAGATTCTAGATTCAGCAAAAAAAAAAGTGGTCTGGATAACTGGTTAACTATTTAAAGAAAAACTGTGAGATGCCTAAGTCATATTATCAATCAACATAAGTACAGTTTAATTAAAGAATTAAATGTAAAAAATATATACACATATATGAGATAGAGAAAGGTCTTTCTAAGCTTAAAAGCATTTATTACATAAAGATTTTAAATTTTTATATATCAGTGTCATAATCTAAATTTGAAAAACATTCTAAAGCAAAGATGTATAACATAAATTGTAAATAAACATTTATTTCTAATATTGAAATGAATCTTATGATTCAGTAAAACACAGATGAACACATTTATGGAAAAGAAAAAAGGAATGTGGGAAGGTAAAGAAATGTGAAATGACCAGGAAACAAACAAAAGATATTTAAATTCACCAGTAATAAAAGTTTGAAAAACAAAACAATGAATTGGCTTTTTTTCCCTGCAAAATTGGCAAAAGTTAAAATAACTGACCAGCACTGGCAGTTATTTGCCTCAATGGGCACCCTTACATTTATTGGGAAGGTTAATTTACAACATTCCCGAAGGGCAATTTTTTTTTTTTTTTTTTTTTTGCAATACCCATAAAAATATCCCTTTGAAATAGTCACATCTTCTGATCAGTAATTCCACTTTTAGAAAATAGCCTAAGGAAATAGCAGAACTATGTGCAAAGTTTCAACATCATCATCACATGTTATGGGCACCATGTGCACTTACTTATTAGGCACAGTTCTATGCTCTAAATGGATTGAGTAATTTAATCTTAAGAAAATAATATCTAGATCCTGATGTCATCTTCATTTTTACAGATGAGGAAGCTGAAGGATAGAGAGATGAAGAAAAATATCCAAGGTCACAAAACTACTATCTGGTACTAGTAAAGCCGATATTCAAACCCAGGCAGTGTGACTGCCTAACCCCAGACTCTTAAACACTAAGACATCATTGGGAACGCATCAATATCAATAGCAAAATTTTACATTACCTAATGTCAAACAATAGGGGAGTGATTAAATATATTCTGGCATGTGCACATAATAGGATGGATGGATCGATGAATGGATGGCCCAAATCACAAAACATTTGTTTAGAAATCTGTCCTTATTTTTATTGCCATTTCTATATATTGAACATTAACTTCATGGCAGGCAAGTTTCAGGTATCATTTTAACCCTAACCAAAACAGGCAAGAGACAAACAGTAAAACCCAAGGCTTCTGCTCCTAGGAGTAAAGGGAGGGTACAGACATTGTGAGGAAGACCTGGGACCAGAAGGTGTTCTTTCCAAAGTTCTTAAAAACTCTGTTTCATAAAATAGGGAGAGTTCAAAGAAAGTCACAAACTGTGAAAGTCTTTATTTAAAGTCCGGGTCTCAAAAAAAAAACCAGACTGAGATCCCAACAATTGTCTACATTGATACAATAGGGCTGATAGAAGGAGGCAGCACCCTGGTGAGGACGGAGTGTGTGGGATACAGAAGAGTTCCAAGGACGCTGTAAAAGTGAGGACAAGATAAGAGGATTCGGATCAAACCAAGAGAGATGTGCCCTACATCCTGCTCTCCCCCAGGTCTCACCTACGCCCCAGTGAGGAGGAGCAGCATTAACCCCCAAAACCGTATGGCATTGTGAGCTCTATGCACATTATTTGTTGTTATCTAAATACAGGGAAGATGATTTTCTATAACAAAAAATTGTATTAGGTTGAAACTTTTTAATATTTATTTTTTAAAACATTTAATCCCTTCAAATACAATTAAGTATGAACACAGGCAACTGAAGGCAACATCCTGGTGCCCAGAAGAAACCAAAAGAAATATAAAGTGCCTCAACCTACTAAGTGCTCAATAAATCAGTTAGTGGTTGGAGCGGTGGTGGGACTATGCTTTTCATACTGGCTTCCCTGATACCTCTAAGGCAGTGGTCGGCAAACTCCTTAGTCAACAGAGTCAAATATCAACAGTACAACGATTGAAATTTCTTTGAGAGCCAAATTTTTTAAACTTAAACTTCTTCTAACGCCACTTCTTCAAAATATACTTGCCCAGGCTGTGGTATTTTGTGGAAGAGCCACACTCAAGGGATCAAAGAGCCGCATGTGGCTCACGAGCCGCAGTTTGCCGACCATGGTTCTAAGGGAACAGGGAATATTCTACTTGAGTGAGTCATGTAAATACTTCACACCCACTGACTCACTTAATAACTCATTTAATACTTCAAACCCGGAAGTTAGGTATTATTATTCCCATTTGAAAAATAAAGAAACTGAGGCATAGGGAAATTAAAGCAACTTATCAAAGTCACACCTTAAGGCAACAAGAGATTCAAATCAAACCAGCATGCTTCTAAGTCCAGAGATGCAGAAAAGGCCAGTGTCCTGGGAAACTCGCTCCAGGAAGTGGTTAGCACATGTGGGCAGATGTTACCCTGTCTCCATGCTTCCCTTTCCTGCCTGATGTCTCCACATCACCATTCCCTGAGCAACTCTAGTAAACCACAACAGAGCTGCAGACAGTTGTCCAGGACTCTTCCTCCCCTCTACATGCTGAATCCTTTAACGCCCACTTCACAGAGGACACCATGAAAATATCTTTCCCACAGGAGCCCCAATTCTGTAGTCCTGATCTTAGAAGGCAACAAGGTAATGACCAAAAAGGAGAAAGAAATTACCATGTAGGAGCACCCTACACTAAGTACTTCACATCCATCATTTTATTTAATCCTCCCAACAGCCTTTCAAGAAAATGTCACAGTCCCCAACTGACAGGTGAAGAAACTGAGCCTCTGGGAGGCTGAGCCACTTGCCCAAGTGATAGGTATCACAGCAGCTTACCAAGACCTGCAGTGAAAGGCCACATGGGGGTCTCAACCGAACTAAGGTTTTGACAGCATGTGTCAACACAGCAAGGGACTTTCTAGTTAAGTGAGCTCCACAGGCTCTCTCCCAGTTGACAGGGTGAAGAAGCAGTGACCTTGTCCTGTGACCACCAGCAGCACACTCACTCATAATCAGAAAGGTGACAACCTTGGACCACTACTCACCCTCCTGCTATCCTATCTAATAAAAGAGTAATATGCAGATTGACAATCACTCCAACACACAAGATGGCTGCCCCCATGTGGTCAAAGATCCTGCCCCCATGTGGACACAAGATGGCCACCACAAGATGGCCAGCAGGGGAGGGCAGTTGGGAGGGACGAGGCCTGCAAGGGAGGGTAGTTGTGGGCAATCAGGCCAGCAGGGGAGGGCAGTTGGGAGGGACCCAGGCCTGCAAGGGAGGGCAGTTAGGGGTGACCAGGCCTGCAGGGGAGGGCAGTTAGGGGAAAACAGGCTGGCAGGGGAGCAGTTAGGCATCAATCAGGCTGGCAGGGGAGTGGTTAGGAGGTGATCAGGCTAGCAGGCAGAAGCGGTTAGGGGCAATCAGGAGGGCAGGCAGGCGAGCAGTTAGGAGCCAGCAGTCCTAGATTGTGAGAGGGATGTCCGACTGCCCATTTAGGCCTGATCCCAGTGGGATCGGGCCTAAGCCTAAACGGGCAGTCGGACATCCCTCAAGGGGTCCCAGATTGGAGAGGGTGCAGGCTGGGCTGTGGGTCAACCCGCCCCCCATGCACGAATTTCGTGCACCGGGCCTCTAGTAAGTTATAAAATCCCAACAGAAGGAAGCAGTGGCACTGAGCCACCTGCCCCTCTCCCCTCAGGAAAGCTCTGCAGGCAGGCACCCAGAGGCCCTCTGGTGCCATGCACATGCAAAGCCCTACAGGGTGGGCGATGGACATGGAATACTAAAAACACCACTGCTAGAAGCCCTCCAGCTGATGACATGCTTTCCCAGAACTTGTTTCCTTCACCTGCACAAGAATCTCAAGAGCCAGGTGTTGCTAGCAATCCTGCCCATTCAACAAAACAACCAAGGTAAGAAGTTCAAGCAACCTGGCCCAGGGCCCGCGGCTTCAATGTAGGGGTCTGGGATTTTTACCCAAGACCCTCTAATTCCAAGTCCCATGGTTTGTGCATGACACCAGGGAACCTCTTTCATATGAACTGAGCATCTGAAAGCCAGATGTCCACTCCTTATGACATTAGGGACTCTGCAGCCAGGAGTCAGAGGAAACCCTGTCTCAAATACTCAAAACCCCCAAAGTGAAAGGCAGTTGGCAGTGGAATCAGGAGTGCCTGGGGTGCATAATCCCAGCCAATCACTAACTAGCTGTGTGACCTTGGAAACACCACTTTGCCTCTCCGGGCTTTGAGTTTCTCACCCATAAAAGGAGAATAATAACAGCAACCACCTATTAAGTTGGTCTGAAGATTAAATGAGCTAACACCTACAATACACTTCAAATAATGTCTGTTACTATAAACACTCAGTAAATCAATATATGTTAGCAACTATAATTATTACTATTGTTACAAACCGATGACAGTGCGCAAGTTACCAGCTTATAACAGGAGGTAATATTGCTGTAGATTTGACTTTCGGGAGCAAAACAACACAACTGTAACATTACTCAGTGATGTCTGTGGGGGATTTTTTGTTATTAATCTTCACCGGAGGATATTCTTCCACTGATTTTTAAAGACAGTAGAAGGGAGTGGGAGAGATAGAGAGCGAAACATGGATGTAAGAAAGACACATCAATTGGTTGCTCCTCCCCGCTTCCCCCCTCCATCCCCCCCCACACACACACACCACAACCAGGGCCTGGGATGGAGCCTGCAACCAAAGTACACACCCTTGACCAGAATTGAACCTGGGACTCTTTAGTACACAGGCCGACACCATCCACTGAGCCACACCAGCTAGGGCGCCTGTGGGGAATTTGAAATCAACCCCAGCCCTGACTGGTTTTGCTCAGTGGTTAGAGCATCAGCCCAAGGACTGAAGGGTCATGGGTTCAATTCCCAGTCAAGGGCATATACCTGGGTTGCAGGCTCAATCCCTGGCCTGCCTGGGCAGAAGGCAACCAATTGATGTGTATCTCTCATGTCGACATTTCTCTCTTTTTCCTTCCCTGTCCTCCATTCTCTGTCTAAAAAAAAAAAAGGAAAAATATCCTCGGGTGAGGATTAAAAAAAAAATAAAAATCAACCCCATACCAAACACTGAGGTGTCCTTATTTGCTTGGAAAGATTTCTGCACTGACCTTTCATTCATGCTGCCCTCTTGCCTCAGAGGACAGGGGAGGGCAGGGAGGACCAATGACACCACTGGCTTCCCCAGAACAACTCACATGTTGCCTCCACCTGGTTATATAGCCCTTTGGGTGTGAGGATACCCTTCCTACTGTTGAGCAGCATGCCTGCCACTGAGCTGAGTCAGCTCTACCCCCACCCCATTCCTTGGAATCTGAAGAGTAGAGGGGAAAGGGGATGAAATACACAAGACTAAGCCTGTTCCCAAGGCCTCCCTTCTACCTTTGGCTCTGGGGATGCGGCACCTCTCCAGCAGGTACCACGCAGGGTGTTAGGCTGCACCTGGGTGAAAATGAAGGGCAATTATCACTCCCACCATCATGAAGACTGCAAATGGCGGGAGACTGAAATTGCACCCTGCCTGTCTGCGTGGAGGCATGGGCTGAGAGTGTAACAAATTGACACAAAATTATGCTACTCCGCTGACCAGGCAGATCTGACTTGATCCCGAGTTCTCTGAACTCAGCAGTGAATTGTGCTCCAGGAAGAAAAGGGCTTCTTGAAACGTGCTCAAAACGTTCCATTTGGCACTGACTCCAATAGTGGCCACTTGTTTTCTTCTCAAAGCCAGATTTTTAAAGTGCGGATTCTAAGCAATTTTCCTTGCATCCTCTCAAGTGTTCTGGAATCTTCTGACTGTTCAGAATTGGTGCTGAAGACAGGAAAAGTAACCCCAAGAATGTAGGGCACAGGAAATGAAGTGCCCAAGACAGACTGAGAACTATGCCTGGCTCGGTCCAGACAGGATCTTCACATGGCACCAGACCTGCCAGGGAAGAACCACACCTCGCGGTGAGCAGGTCCCCTCCCCAGGGTGGGGAGGAGGCCTGTGCGGTTGCAGGAGGGTCTCTGCAGAAGGGCACAGCTGGGAGACAGGCTTTTCTTCACAACCGTATCACTGTCGACTTGGGGTCATCTTAACACTGAACATTTAAAAACTGGTTGACTTCTCTTAAAGTCCAGATTCCCAGCTTCTCTTTTAAAATAAAAATAATAATAGGAGAAAGAAAGAACTGGCAGCCCATGTCTACATTCCGACAACTGGCTGGATTTTAACAACCATTACCCTTCCTGGGTGTGCCACAATCCCTACTGCTGACTCCTTGAACTTCTTACCTCGGCTGTTTTGTTGAATGGGCAGGATTGCTAGCAACACCTGGCTCTTGAGATACTTGTGCAGGTGACGGAAACAAGTTCTGGGAAAGCATTGTGTCCCAAAGCTGAGGGTCAGTCACTGTCTATTATCAAATGTGGACTTGGCAATATATTTATGGCATCGAAATATTTATGGCACCAAAAAAATACTAATGAAACAAAAGGCAGACAAAAAGGCCACATTTTAAGAAGACTGGGGAACGGTCCACCACAGGGCATTTTCCTCATTTGTACTGCCAGCCTGGACCCCCTGGGGAAGAGCATAGCATCTCCTGTCAGAGGGGCCTGGGACCAAATCCTGCCTAGGCAACTTCTCAGTGGTGGGACCGTGGGTATGTGCTTCTCTCTCCAAACCTTGGGTTCCTCCGTATTAAAGTACCTAGGCTCCACAGGGCTTGGGAAAGGATTTAAAAAGATAATGCATACGAAGTGCTAGACACGGGGCCTGGGACCCAGTAAGTGCTCAGTAAACGCTGGCAGTCCTTGTTATTGATGTTGTCAGAAGCAGCAATGAGGTGGCGTGGGAGCTGGTGGGAGCAGGTGGAAGTTTTCCCGTGGAGTCCCTTCTTCCATCAGGCATGGGCTTGCCCCCTCCTAACTTTTAAGGCTGGAGAAGCATGTGCCACTCAAAAGAATCATGGCCACACCCCCGGGCTGCCCACACAGACTCCTCTAGACCAGTGGTCAGCAAACTCATTAATCAACAGAGCGGCAAACCGCGGCTCGCGAGCCGTATGTGGCTCATGAATCGCAGTTTGCCGACCACTGCTCTTGACCACTGAGCATATCCCCAGGTTCTTTGCCTTGCAGCTTCATCTGTGTTTCCTGCATGTACACCTTTTATCTGGCCTCTCCTGCTCCGTCTGAAAGGAACACCCTTCCCAACTCTGCAGGCCCTTACTCACATTTAGACTCTGGTCAGACATCAGCACCTAAAAGCCTTTCTTGAATTCTCAGTCAAGATTCCTGAATCCCAAATCCTATTTTATATCTGTTCATCTCCCCACCTAGACCATGAGACCTTTAAAAGCAGGGCAGAGTCAGCTCTGTGACCCCATCCCCAGGCCAGTGCCCAGCACAGAGTGTACACAGCACCCAAGCTCAGCTACAGAGCTGTTCACACCACTAGGTGATTCTGGAAAGACAGCCGAGTATAAAGGAAAGATGCGGGTTCGGGAGCGAGAGCTGTCTCCTGGCTCTGCCATTTAAACTCAGGGTAACCCTGAGCCAGTCCACTTAATCCTCAGAGTCCTGGTTTGCACAAATGGAAGGCTGGGTTAACATGAAGGATCTTTGTGAAGAACAGATAACATTAGCAAAACAACACAGCGCATTATTATCAGCAACCACCAACCACTATCAGATCCAGCACCACAACCACCAAGAACAAATCCCTCCCTTCCCCATCCCCAACTTAACTTGTGATCCCTGAACTTGAACTGTTCCGTCTCTCACTCTCCTAACCTCCACCTCTGCACTGAGAGCTCTGAGGAACATAATGTGGCCATGGGTTCCATATAAGCCCACCCTGACGTAAAGATATCCATCAAAGAGGGGAATGTCACAGAAGGGAGCTAATTGTATGTTCTCTCTGTACATAAAGAACATTTAAGATATGGGCTTCAGATATAAAGTGCATGCAAAGCTGTATGCACAATGTGGTCCCAATTGTGTAAAATATGTAAAGCAAAACAGATCCAAAGAAACTTGCCCAAATGTTGAAAGTGGAGAATGATTATGGGTCCCTAGTATTTATTATTTATACTTTTGTTTTCCAAATTTTCTCTAGTAATCACATTTTATTTTATGATTAAAAAGTTAAAACTATCAAATTCCTAGCAGTGTTTTAAGTAGAGCAAGTAATTGATTAATCAATTGTTGAAAAAGTAAATTATTAAAAATATATAAAGCAATTGGTGATCTGTCTCTAGTAGTCTTAGACCATTCACAATAATAAATGCAAAACATAGTCTTTTCAAATAAATGTCCATGGAACATTTACAAAAAATATTGACCAAGTATTAGTCCACCAGAAATACTCAATAAATACCAAAACCCAGAAATTAAATTCTGTCCACAAAGCAATAAAAAAGCAAAATCAATAGCTAAAAAATAAGCAAACCTTAGAACACCCCGATAATTAAGCTTTGGCTAAGGAAGGTAATCCAAACAAATGATGGTAACAGCTCCAACATACACCAAAATGTACAGGATTTCGCCAAAGCTGATCTCAGAGGGGAAAAAATTAGCTTTACATGAATTTGTTTAATAAAACAAGAATGAATGAAAATTTGGGATGTACTTAGTACAAAAAGCTGAAAACAACAACAAAAAAAGATCCTAATCAAAGCAAGAGAAAGGGATTAATTTTTAAGTACAAAATAATTAAGAGAAATAAACAGTAAAAAGGATAAACTGGGTCAAAAAATTTAACTATTAGTGCCTTTTAAAGGGGCTGGTAAAAAATATAAACCTCTAGCAAACCAAACAAGAGAAACTCAAAACCCAAAACACTACTTATGAGAAATAGGTTATAAACACAGAGAGATTCTAAACTATTATATTTCCTCTGCAACCAATAAAATGGGAAAAACAGAAGAAAGTAATGATTATATATTTTTTAAAAGATCAATTTTCAAAAGACCTGACTAAACTAATAACCAAGAAAGACATCAGGAAAAGGTGCCAATGAACAAGTGGGGCTGGGTTGGTTGAGCCATGACCAAGTGACCGTGTTAATAAACTCAGACTTCCCAAGGATAACGTAAAAGCTGGTCGATAGAATCTAGATTACAGAAAAATATGGGAACCCCCAATGTATTTTGGAATCATAATTCTGGTTCCAAAATAACATAGACAATGCAAGAAAAACAAAACAAAACACAAAAAGACTTTAAACTCCAATTCCAGCCAACACAGAGCAACTTTTTGGAAACCAACGTCTCTGCCAAGAACAACTAGGAAAGCTGCTAAGATACATCACCTGAGACATTCAAGTGCTGCCAAGGCAGCCAGGATTTGAAGCACCACAACCTCAGAGAAAAAATTCATGGAGGTGTGCCTGACATTCTGCATTCCTGCCGCCCCCTTGGGTTATTTGCCAGTCTTTAACAGGTGGGGTTAGATGCTGCAAAGCTTGGCGGAAACACACACACAAAATACAGAAAAACACATGGAAGCTAAAGGGAGCTTCCCACAGTCTAACAGGGCTAGGAAGACCAAAAAATATGGTTATTAGCACCTAGCAAGGGCTTGAGAGGGCAATCAAGACTTGCAGGTCCAAAAGATGGGATAGAAGGGAGGCAGAAAGAAGCATGCCTATACTCTGTACCTGCTTTCCTTTCAAAGCAGTTGATGATTCCTAATAAAAATTTTTAAAAAATGAGAGGCTAAAGTGCTGAGCAAAAAGAAGCTGAATAGCTGAGCTTAACTTTCAGAAGGCTTGTGGTGCTGGGGAAATTCTCTTTGGAGTTCAGGATATACTAAGGCAGACATAAACACCAAGGCTCTCAGGGAGAGGGGGGTAATCAGAAGTAGCCAAGCCTCACAAAGACTGCAAACCAGCCTCAGTTTCTGATCAAAGTGAGGTTATCTGATGCTTCTCTGCTTGATGGAGGACAGGGTAAATCCTCTCAGAAGACAGGCTGGGTGAATCCTCTTTGCAAGAAGGGCACATCATCCGGGCCCTGAATAGCAGTCCATCATTCCGGCACACCAAGAAGTAGGACCCAAAGGGTTTGCTGTAAAAATAGGAAGCGAAGAAGGAACACAGGGGTAAAGAATAAAAATGGCGACAAATAAGTACCTATCAATAACTTTAAATGTAAACAGATTAAATGCCCCAATCAAAATACATAGGGTAACGGATTGGATAAGAAAACAAGACCCATATATCTGCTGTCTACAAGAAACCCACCTCAGAAAAAAAGACGCACACAGACTGAGGGTGAAGGGATGGAAAAAGGTTTTCCAGGCAAATGGAACTGAAAAAAAAGCTGGGGTAGCAATACTTGTATCTGACAAATTAGATCTCAAAGTGAAAGAAATAACAAGATATAAGGAAGGCCACTTCATAATACAAAAAGGAGCAATCCAACAAGAAGAAATAACTCTGGTAAACATATACACACCCAATACAGGAGCACCCAAATACATAAAAAAAACTCCTGGAGGATATCAAGGTAGAGATTGACAGCAATAAAATCATAGTAGGAGACTTTAATAACCCACTATCACCACTGGACAAATCCTCTAAACAAAAAATCAGCAAAGAAACATCAATCCTAAATGACTCACTAGACCAGATGGAATTAATTGACATCTTCAGAACATTTCACCCCAAAGCCACAGAATATACATTCTTCTCAAGTGCACATGGGTCATTTTCAAAGATAGACCATATGCTGGGACATAGGCAAAATCTCTTCAAATTCAAGAAGATAGAAATCATATCAAGCATCTTCTCAGACCACAGCGGCATAAAACTGCAAATCAACTACAATAAAAACAACCCAAAGAAATTAAACACATGGAGACTAAACAGCATGTTATTAAACAATGACTGGGTTACCAGAGAGATCAAGGAAGAAATAAAAAACATCATGGCAACAAATGACAATGAAAACACAACAATCCAAAATCTATGGGACACCGCGAAAGCAGTCTTGAAAGGGAAGTTCATAGCTCTACAAGCATACTGCAAAAAAACAAGAAACAATGGTAATAAATTACCTAACCCAACAACTCAAAGAGTTAGAAAAAGAGCAACAAGAAAAGTCCAGTGTAAGCAGAAGGAAGGAAATAATAAAGATCAGAGCAGAGATAAACGACATAGAGACCAAAAAAACAATACAAAAGATCAACAAAACCAAGAGCTGGTTCTTTGAAAGAATAAACAAGATTGATGAACCTCTAGCCAGGCTCACCAAGAAGCAAAGAGAGAGGACCCAAATAAACAAAATCAGAAATGAAAGAGGTGAAATAACAACAGATCCCGCCGAAATACAAAGGATTGTTCATAAATACTACGAACAACTCTATTCCAACAAACTGGACAACCTGGAGGAAATGGACATATTCCTAGAAAAATATAACCTTCCAAAACTCAATCAGGAAGAATCTAAACAGCTCAATATGCCAGTAACTATGGAAGAAATTGAAGCAGTCATCAAAAAGCTTCCGGCAAACAAAAGCCCGGGGCCAGACAGCTTCACAGGAGAGTTTTACCAAACATTCAAGGAAGAACTAAAACCTATCCTCCTCAGACTTTTCCAAAAAATTCAAGAGGAAGGAACACTTCCAAGCTCCTTCTATGAAGCCAGCATCACCCTAATACAGGGGTGGGCAAACTTTTTGACTCGAGGGCCACAATGGGTACTTAAACTGGACCAGAGGGCCAGAACAAAAGCATGGATGGAGTGTTTGTGTGAACTAATATAAATTCAAAGTAAAGGAGCGGAGGGGAGAGCAAGAGAACCGTCCGCTCTTTCGGCTCCGCGGGCCGGATAGAACAGCCAAACGGGCCGGATCCGGCCCGCAGGCCGTGGTTTGCCCACGGCTGCCCTAATACCAAAACCAGATAAAGACAACACACTGAGAGAGAATTACAGGCCAATATCCCTCATGAACATAGATGCCAAAATCCTCAACAAAATTTTAGCAAATCGGATCCAGCACTACATCACAAAGATCGTACACCATGACCACGTAGGATTTATCCCAGGAATGCAAGGATTGTACAATATCCGCAAATCAATTAACATGATACATCACATAAACAAATTGAGAGATAAAAATCACATAGTCATATCAATTGATGCAGAAAAAGCATTTGACAAAATCCAACACCCTTTCTTGATAAAAACTCTCAACAAGGTGGGAATAGAAGGATCATACCCCAACATAATAAAAGCTATATATGATAAACCCACAGCTAACATCATACTCAATGGGCAAAAACTAAAACCATTTCCCCTAAGAACAGGACAAGACAGGGATGCCCACTCTCACCACTCCTGTTTGACACAGTACTGGAAGTATTAGCCATTGCAATTAGACAAGAAGAAGAAATAAAAGGCATCCAAATTGGAAAAGAAGAAGTAAAGCTGTCCTTATTTGCAGATGACATGATATTGTACATAAAAAAACCCAAAAGACTCCATCAAAAAACTAACAGACTTAATAAATGAATTCGGCAATGTAGCAGGATACAAAATTAATGCCAAGAAATCTATGGCATTTCTATACACCAATAGTGAACTTACAGAAAGAGAGACTAAAAAAGCAATCCCATTTACCATCGCACCAAAAAAATTAAGATACCTAGGAATAAACTTAACTGAGGTAAAAGACCCTATACGTGGAAAACTACAGGACACTGAAAAAAGAGATAGAGGAAGACATAAACAGATGAAAGAATATACCATGTTCATGAATTGGTAGAATCAACATCATTAAAATGTCCATACCACCCAAAGCAATCTATAGATTCAATGCACTTCCCATTAAAATACCAACGGCATATTTCACAGACCTAGAAAGAACTCTCCAAAAATTCATCTGGAATAAAAAAAGACCCCGAATAGCCACAGCAATTCTGAGAAAGAAGAACAAAGTAGGTGGGATCTCAATGCCAAATTTCAAGCTGTATTACAAAGCCACTGTTCTTAAAACAGCCTGGTACTGGCACAAAAACAGGTATATAGACCAATGGAATAGAATAGAGAATCCAGATATTGACCCAAACCACTATACACAATTAATATTTGACAAAGGAGGCATGAACATACAATGGAGTCAAAACAGTCTCTTCAATAAATGGTGTTGGGAAAATTGGACAGATACATGCAAAAAAATGAAACTAGATCACCAACTTACACCATACACAAAAATAAACTTAAAATGGATACAGACTTAAACATAAGACGGGAAACCATAAAAATACTAGAGGAATCCACAGGCAGCAAAATCTCAGACATATGCCGAAAGAACTTCTTCACTGATACTGCCCCTAGGGCAATGGAAGCCAAATAGAAAATAAACAAATGGGACTACATCAAAATAAAAAGCTTTTGCACAGCAAAAGAAACTATCAACAAAACAACAAGAAACCCCACTGTATGGGAGAACATATTTGCAAATGTTATCACTGATAAAGGTTTAATCTCCAACATCTACAGGTAGCTTATACAACTTAATAAAAAGAAGATAAATGATCCAATAAAAAAATGGGCAACGGACCTAAATAGAATCTTTTCGAAAGAAGACAGAAGGAAGGCCAAGAGACACATGAAAACATGCTCAAAGTCACTAATTATCCGAGAGATGCAAATCAAAACAACAATGCGATACCATCTCACACCTGTCATAATGGCTATCATCAACAAATCAACAAACGACAAGTGTTGGCGAGGATGCGGAGAAAAAGGAACCCTCGTGCACTGCTGGTGGGAATGCAGACTGGTGCAGCCACTGTGGAGAACAGTATGAAGTTTCCTCAAAAAACTGAAAATGGAACTCCCATTTGACCCAGTAATCCCACTCCTAGGAATATATTCTAAGAAACTAGAAACACCTATCAGAAAGGATATATGCACCCCTATGTTCATAGCAGCACAATTTACAATAGCTAAGATTTGGAAACAGCCTAGGTGCCCGTCAGCAGATGACTGGATCAGAAAACTATGGTACATCTACACAATGGAATACTATGCTGCCATAAAAAAGAATGAATTATTACCTTTTGTAGGCACCTGGATGGAATTAGAGAACATTATGCTAAGTGAAATAAGCCAATCAATGAAAGAAAAATACCACATGATCTCACTCATTTGGGGATAATAAAAAACATTGTAAACTGATGAACAAAAAGATAGATACAGAGGCAGTGAAGCATCAAACAGACTGTCAAATTACAGCGGGAAGGTTAGGGAGAGGTGGGGGAAATAAGAGATCAACCAAAGGACTTATATGCATGCATATAAGAGTAACCAACAGATGCAAAACATTGGGGGGTGAGGGCATGTATGGGAGTGGGGCCGGGGGGGCAATGGTAAGATATGTACACATATAATACCTTAATAAAAATATATATAAAAGAAAAAAAAAAAGAAGTAGGACCCAAAGTAGAGCCACAGGGGATACAAATACTAGAGTTATCAAACACAGCCTTTAAAATATCGGCCCCCAAAAATAAGCATGTGGAGAATTTAACCAGAGCAGAATTAATCTAAAACTAAGAAACAATAAATGAAATTAAGAATTCAGCCCGGCCGGAGTGGCTCAGTTTATTGGGCATCATCCTGTGCACCAAAGGGTTGCCAGTTTGATTCCTGGTCAGAACACATGCCTGGGTTGCAGTTCGATCCCTGCTCAGGGTGCACGTGGAAGGCAACTGATCAATGTTTCTCTATCACATCAACATTTCTCTCTCTCCTTCTCCCTTCCTCCCTTCCTCGCTCCCTCCCTTCTTCTCTCTCCCCCTTCGTCACTTTTAATGTGTCCTCAGATGACGATTTAAAAAATAATAATTCAAAAACAATAATAATTCAATAAATGAGTTTAAGAGCATATAAAACACAGATTGAATGAGTAAATATATTAGAAGAAAATATTCATATGGGAACAGAGAGCAAAGACAGGTAGAAATGGTTCAAAAAAGAAAGCACTGATTTTCAGTTTCCAATTTCTGTGACATAAATACACCCACCATCACTGATTTTAAGCTGCCAATGTGACATCACTGAATGTAGAGTTGGAAAGAGATGTGCACAATCAGCTCTCAGGAGCACACCATCGTTACAAACAGAATTTGAAAAAGTTATTAAGAAAGAAGAAAATTTCTGAAATTTGGAAATGTAAGAAATAATGAAAATCAACAGAAAAAAATAAATATTGGGAGTAAATATAAATTAATATTCATTATATAAAACAAGAATGGCACGTGGTCTTTAAAATAACTGTGGAATTAAAAGCATGACAACATTAACAAAAGAAGAAGAAATGGGGTAAAAAGAATCAATGTTTTCTAAGGTCTAGGTAGTGGTAAAATTCTCATTTACATTTAATAAGTCAAAGGTCAATCAATCCTATATAATAATCCTATATAATAAAGGGTAATATGCAAATTAACCCTCACACCATCACAAGATGGCTGCGCCCACAGCAGAGGTGGGGGTTCCCGTAACACAAGATGGCTGCGCCCACAGCAAAAGTGGGGTTCCCATAACAAGCAATCAGCAGGGACCTGAGGCTGCGTGGCGCCAGGCCAGGGCGGGGGACCTGAGGCAATGACCCCCGCCCAGCGGGGCTTGACGGGGGACCTCAGGCTGCGCCCCCCTCACCTAGAAGGGCTTGATAGGGGACCTCAGGCCGCGCTCCCCACCCTGGCGCCAGGCTGGCGGACCTCAGGCTGCACCCCCTGCCCCGGCACCAGGCCGGGGGACCTCAGGCCGTGCCCTCAGCTCCAGCACTGGGCTGAGGGACCTCAGGCCGTGCCCCTCGCCAAGCGGGGCTTGACGGGGGACCTCATGCCGTGCCCCCTGCCTGACGGGGCTTGATGGGGTACCTCAGGCCACACCCCCTGCCCAGTAGGGCTTGACGGGGGACCTCAAGGCATGCCCCCTGCCCCGGTGCTGGGCCAGAGGACCTCAGGCCACGCCCTCAGCCCCAGCGCTGGGCTGGTGGGCCTCTGGCCACGCCCCCTGTCCCGGTGCTGGGCTGGGGGACCTCAGGCCATGCCCACCTCCCCAGCGCCAGACTGGGCGACCTCAGGCCATGCCCCCTGCCCAGCGGGGCTTGACAGGGTACCTCAGGCTGTGCCCCCCACCCAGCGGGGCTTGATGGGGGACCTCAAGGCGCACCCCCTACCCCTGGTGCTGGTCCAGGGGACCACAGGCCACGCCCTCTGCACCAGGCCGGGGGACCTCAGGCCGCGCTCCCCGCACAGCAGGGCTTGACGGGGGACCCCAGGCTGCCCCCTTCGCCCCGGGCTGGGGGACTTTAGGCTGCGCCCCCCCACCCTAGTGCCGGGGGACCTGAGGCTGAGGCTGTGCCCCCCACCTGGCGGGGCTTGACGGGGGACCTGAGGCTGTGCCCACCGCCAGGCCAGGGGGCCTGAGGCTGTGCACCGCACCTGGCGGGGCTTGACAGGGTTGGGGCCGACTGGGTCTGGATTGAGCCCAATGAGGGTGGGGCTGGCCAGGTCTGGGTCTCACATGATTTCGAGGTGCGAGCAGGTGGGCGGGGACTTGACTCTGGGTCCTGTGGTGAGCCCCAGACTCTGACAGGAGGAAGATTTTCATATACATTTTACTAATTTTCTTTCATCTCTGACACTACTATTATAGAGAAAGGGCAAATAGCAATATTAAAATATTTCCTTTAATTAATTCCCTTTTAATGTGCACGAATTTTTGTGCACCGGGCCACTAGTTTATTATAAAGGGAACACTGCAATAGGGAAAGAATGGCCTTTTCAAGAAATAGTAGATTCCCAATTTTAAAATTTTTTTTGGCCCTACCTCACACCATATACAAAAACATCAATCCAAATCCATCACCTACCTAAATGCAATCGGTAAAACAATAAAAATTCTAGAAGATAACATAGGAGAACATCTTCATAACCTTCAGGTAGAAAAAATCTTAAATTAGGACCCAAAAAGCATAAAGGAACAATATAAACAAAAAGGTTGATCAACTGAATTTCATTAAAACCAAGAACTTGTACTTATCAAAAAGCACAATTAAGAGAATAAAAAGGTAATCCATAGATCACGCAAAGATATGCAGAACACATATTTCTGACAAAGGATTTGTTTCCAAAATATATAATCCACTTGATCAAAGGCCAGGGTTTTGAGAAGAACAGTCACAGGAGAGGGGGTTATAGTGAGATAATGATGATAAAGGCATGTCTTATACATCACCATATTTAATCTTCACAATAATCCTTTGAGGTAAGCGCATTTTTTTATCCGTTTTATAGGCCTGGCACAATCCTAGTCTCCAAAATGCACCCAAGAGCAACCACCACTGAGATGCTTGGCTAGACACAAACTGTAACCAATCCTTGCCAATCTGTAATATACTAGGAAGGAGGTGACTATATCACAGGTCCACCTGGGCAGAGGGGCTGCAACCAATATATGGGTAGACTATATTAAATTTAGACTATATGGCTTTCTGAGGGCTGTGTAGACAAGAGTCTGGGATTCAGGACAAATGGAGATTAAGCCAGGAGCTAAGGCCACCCCAATATCAGATATTAGAAGACACTGCCATTAGTGAAAAGGATGTTCTGCAAAGGAACTTCACGTGGCTTGGAAAATATGCCAGAATCTGAGAGCTGTCACATCCCTCATGATCCATAAAAGGTGGCCTCATGTGGCCAAGAGTAATACTGTGGGAAGGGCAGTCCAATGTCAGCCCAGGTGTCTCCATGGCCTGTCTGTGGTGTGACTCTGGACAAGTCAATTTGTCATTCTAAGCCTTACTTCCCTTATCTGTACAATGGAGAAGATAACAGCCCTCCATCAGAGAGGACTCAGCAGGGGAAGCCACATGGAGCCCTGGCATACAGTAGGAGCTCAATAAATTACTATGTTGGGGTTTTAACGTTCATTTGGGAGTGTGATGGGATTTAGCCTCTGTCCTTCCAAAGATTAATGACCTGCTGATTGGCGGTGGTGGGGGCGGGGGCGGTAGGGAGGCAGCCTCAGAACTTCACTCCTGCACTTGGGCAGTGGCCCACCAACACAACCTGCACTTCATGAGTGGGAAGAAAAGAGGTTGGTTGGTAAGGGGCTCTCTTACTGGCTGCCTCCCTCACTTCCATTCTAGAGTCTGTCTTCTCATCCACATTCTACTTAATGTGTGTTTTTTTAAGATGGCAAAATATGTTAAATGCCTGAGATATCCTGTTTGCTCAGCAAGTGTCAGTACACTTCTGTGTGTCAGCAGGAATGTGTGGACACTGCTTGCAATTGGAGAGCAAAGATAACTGTGAATTCTTCCCCTTAATCTACCAAGGAGTCTAGGTATCTCAGATCTATGTGAGGATGAATAAATAGGAAGGCTTCCCAACCCCCTCACCCCAGAGCCCTCCTCAGGAAGAGGGGAAAGCTGTGAGGAACCAGAGCCCATGCTCAGCACTTCACCCTTTGTCTACGGAGAACTGGCATCTGTGGGAAATGGCTTTTAATACCTAGATCAAGAAAAGGCATAGCTGTCCTTGATGACCCAAAGGGCCAATAAAGGATCTGGCCATAGAAAGCAGAAGCCTGGAAAATATTCTTACCCTCTGACCTGCTAATCCTGCTTCTGGAAACCTATCCTAAGAGAATAATTTTAGACACAGAAAAATGCAGAATATTCATCACAGAGCTATACAGAAATTCCAAACATATAAACAAAAGCCTCCACCATGTAGGAAAGACTCTCTTAAATAATTATTGGGCCAATGGATAAAGAAACAAAATTACAAATTAATTAGAAAATAGCAATAGTGATACTATAGCATGTAATAATCTAGGAGAGAGATATGGCAAAAACTATAATCCTAAGAGAATTATTAAGTAATTTTATTATTTAAAAAGAAAGTAAAAAATTAATGCAGCAATAATCCAATTCAAGGAGTTAGAAAGAGAACAACAAAATAAAACCTAAGAAAAACATAATCAAGGTATTATTAAGGTTAAAAGCAGGAATGGATTCATTAAAAACTAAAAAGCAGAATTCAAGAGCTGGTTCTCTGAAAAACACTACTATAAACAAAAACTACCACCAACAGGCAAACTTCTATCTCGTCTAATGAAAACCATAATGAAAAACACACAAATAGGCACAGTAAAGAATGAAAAAATAGTATTTAACAAAAAAAAAATATGACAGCAACTCACAAATGAGGGGAAATTATTTAAAATTTAATAAATTTGAAAATGCTCAATAAAATGTAAGATTTTCTGGATAAATACAAAAGAACACAATTTACTTAATAAGAAATAAGAACATCAAATTAAGCAAAAGCTATAGATGAATTTAAAAAGGTTGCTAAAGAATGCTCTCTGAAGCTTCATAAAATGTTCCCAGCAGAGTAAAAAAGGAACGTTTCCCCATTCATTTTATGACATTTAGTGACCTTGACAGAAAAATCTCACACACGCAGTAAAACCACAGCCCAGTATCACTTATAAATATACATGAAAAGAACTCTAAATAATTTTTTTTTGAAATCCACTAGTATTAATAAAAGGAAATAAACATCTATTAGCAAGAATTTGTCCTAGAAAAATATAATAAATTAATATAATCATCATATCCATTAGTTTAAAAAAATCACGACTTCAATAATTTTTAAAAGGCATCTAATACCATTCCCCATTTTTTAAAAATAGCAAACCAGGGCCAGAAGAACATTCTTAGCCTTAAACTAATAGTCAGCATCAAACTTAAGCTGATATAATACAAGCATTTCCATTAAAATCATGGGTCAGGATCCTATCACAACTAGCATTTAATACTGATAAATAAACCTGAAAGTATTTAACACTGGTAAACAAATCAAGTAAAAGACATGAGCTCCCATTGTCAGGAATGGCAGGGAAACCATTATTTGCTTAAGATAAAACTGGAGAATTAAGCAGAAGACTATAATAATTAATAAGAGAGTCAAAACACTGCAGGTTATAAAAATAAGTATTCAATAACCAGCAATTTGCCCTATAAAATTAATTTTCAAAAATATAATAGGGAAAGATGTATTCTCAGTAATAAAAACAAAACTGAACAGAACAATATGCCTGGGGGAGGGAATATAACAAGAAATATGTAAAATCCAATGAGGAAATAAAAAAAAATTATTGAAGGATATAAATGAGACCTGGGCAAATTAGAGAGAAAAGCCAATTGGTCTATTATAAATATGTCAGTTTTTCCCAAGTTTAACAATAAATTAAACACCATTCCAATCTCAGCTACTAAGATTTTATTTTACTTGAAATTGATTCCACAAATCCATATGGAATATAACTTGGCAATAAAATTTTGAAGTACAAGAATAAAATTGTTATATATGTTAAATAGAAAGTTTAGTCCTAAGTAGTATGATTTATTTATTTATTTATTTATTTATTTATTTATTTATTTATTTTTGGCAAGCCCTTCAATATGAGCTGGCCTCTCATGTGTTCTCTCAGGTAACTGAATGATTCTAACTACTGATTAGAGTCATGACCTATATACCAACGGAATATTATCTCATTTAAAAATAACATGCTAAAAGAATAAATACCTTGCTAAAAGAATAATGAGGCAAAAATAATAAATTATAATCATTTTTAATATTGGAGTACTTTTGTGATGATGGCTATGAGCACAGCAATCAAGTCATTCTTTTTTATTGATTTAAGAGACAGAAGGGAGAGGGAGAGAAAGAGAGAGAAACATCAATCTGTTGCCTCTTGCAGGCACTCTGACTAGGGATCCAACACACAACCCAGGCATGTGCCGTGAATGGCAAACAGATTGGCGACCTTTTAGTTCATGGGATGATGCTCAACCAATTGAGCCACACCAGCCAGGGCCTTTTAGGCTTTGGATAGTGTTTACTGCTTATGTGGATAAGAAGGGGGCGTTACAACCTCCCCACGCCTTGAAGGTAGCAAAACAGACCCCACTTAAGAGTGTAAGACGATACCTGGAAGTAAATGCATAATATAAAGACACAGTTGCATAGGTAAAACTGCACTGAAAAAAAAAAAACTAATAGTAATAACAAATTCAGGGATTGCACAAACCACTTCAAGTCTAACCACACTTGCACAAGTTTCCCTCTAAGACCAGGAAACTCACGGGGGATTCTAAGATTCCCTGAAACATGTGGAAAGCCTTGAACTATATTTCTTTCCTATGAGGTCCTGTCCTAAATTCTAAGAAAATGGACTCAGACTGTTTTGAAATTAATAGAGTTATTACAATTACTAGAAATTACTGTTTTAGGGTAAATTAACTGTAGAGGCACAAAGATTCTATTTAGAGATTAGTGCTTTCATTTTAAGGAAAAGGTGAAAATCTACATTTACAAATTGAATGTTACTATTCACTATATAAAGGTGGTTTAAAGATAGCAGGCTGCCCTCCTGCAATTACAATATTATGCAAATTGGTGATGCATTCATCTATTGTCCAGGCACCTGGGGTAGGCGAGAACTTAATGTCAATAGCAACTGCCCCTAAAAAAGCATCCTGCTATATATCCAAAAAAGTCCACTGCCTCTGGTATATTAAAAACACTGTCAAAATAGTTGAATTCCTTGCAAGCATCTTCTCACCTAGGCCTCTATTATTGGTGAGAGGATAAAAAACTTATAAAAGTAAATACATCACTAACTACAACAGTGAGTATTTAATGCAGGAAGAATGAAATGAGAGCAAGAAGACTCAGAGGTAACCAGTTATCCAGGGCTGTATTCTCGAAATCATTGAATACGAAACTGTAGAAATCTTAATTCCAATCCATCTCCTAAGGCTATGTGACTTTGGAAAAGTTACTTAGCCACTGTGAGCTCTTGTTTCCTCATCTGTAAATTTGGGTACATCAAAGCATATATCTATGCCCAGGGGTTGTATTAAATACACAAACAGCTTAATAAGGAACCTGACACCTGGTAAAGGTACCATAAACGTTGATGGTGGTAGTTTTGATGGTTATTATTTAATCATTGTCAACCTTACCACAGCTCTCAATACAACTGGCTAACAAGCCCCTCCCCACCCACAGATCAGAATCACCTGTGGAAAGTTTTTAAACACATGTATACATAAACTACACCCCTTGCAATTGTTGACTAGGTTGGTTTGGGGCTAGGCTAGGCTAATGCCACTGTGTTTTAAAAACCCCACAGGTGATTTAGATGTGCACCTCCATTTGAGAACCCAAACTTTAGGAAAGCAGACTCAAAACACTTTAAGATTCAAAGGCTATGTCCATTGTCCAGGGATGCTAAGAAGAAAGATGATTCAAATGAACTTCAGAAGAGCCCCCAGAGTGAAATTCTGACGATGCAAGTGCAGATGATCCCAAGAAAGAAAAGGGAAGAAAAGTTACCTGAGGAAGAATGTGTCTGCGCAAGGAGGTGAGCTTTGGCTCCAAAGGGACATGAACCAAAGGCAGAAGAAGCTGAGTATAACTACGGTCAAAAACAGTAGGCAACGCTAAGACCCAAAAGGAGCTGACAACTGTCAGCCTGTTAGTATCAAGTCATTTCAGACCACAGGGTAATACAGGGAAGGCCCCTCCACTACTTGGAAAAGACACTAGTCACACCAAATGAAACTATTATTCTCAGACTCTGTATTTGTAAATTTGTTTACTAGATAAAATTTATTTCTCACCCCCCAAATCAATACCCAAGGGATTTTGTGGACATTCAAGGATGTGCAAAGAGCAGGAAAATTTTTGAGTCGTCCAACATGCACGTGTTTCCAGCGGAGGTTGAATTAGGCAACATCTGCCTTCACAGTTCAGCTCTCATACTGTAAACAAGTGTCCTTCTTCTATTTAGTGCCATGTTCTTTGCATTTTTGTGCTTTTTGTTGGTAATTTCACTGTTTAAAAAAGCCCCCAGGTGCAGTGTTGAAGTGCTATCTAGCGTCTGCAAGAGCAAGACTATGAAAATACATGAGTTAGATGAGCTTTCTTCAGGCACGAATTCAATGGTAATGAATCACATATGTGTATTAAATAAGGTGTCCTTGAACAGAAACACAGATAAAACGAGGTTATGTATTGATCAGTTGACAAAAATATGCCCAGAGACTTGTAAGAACAAAACCATGTATTTCCTCCAGGGAAATGATTCAGTATCGGCTAATTGCATGTTCGCAGTGACTTTATAAAGAACCTGACTATGACTAAGAAGCACTGCAAATATTGAAAACCAACTGTAGCCACTCAAAACCTGATTTGCTTCCATCATCTCCAACAAAGACTAGGACCCTGAGTAAAACAAAGTCAGAGTAAGGGAGCACCAATCCACTTTAAAAGTTTCAGACCTCTGAGCTCAGATTAATTACATTCTCGAGTTCCAAAATAATGCAGATTCTTCAATTCAACCAATATTTACTGAGACATAAAGGCAGGTGCCATATGAAGGGATAAAGTGGTGAAGAGGAACAGAAATCACTATCCTTGGGAAGCTTACATTACACTATTTAAAAACTTACTTTTTAAATAAGGTTAAAGAAAATATATGGTATTTCAAAGAGTGTTAAAAACTAGGAGAAGGGGAAAAATAGAGAAGGGGTATCAAGTGAGAAAGGAGTGTTGAAAATGAAATAGGGTACCCAGGAAAAGCAGAGAGAAATAAGAGATGTAAAAGAAACGACTCATAAATATTGAAAAGGACAAGACAAAAAGTAGTCTTTAATGTGGTATGATTTAATATGTTAAAAAGTGTGTGAAATATAAGCATCTTATAAAAACAAGCATTTATTGTATATAATATAGTAAGTCCTCAATGTCGTCAGTCGGTTCTGCAACTTTAAGCAAAACAATGCATAAGGAAACAAATTTCACCACAGGCTAGTTGATACAAACAAGAATTAAGTTCCTATGTAATCTCATCAACATTATAAGGAAATGATGTTGAACAAAACGACATTATTTGAGGACCTGCTACATATAAAAATCACTTACTTTCTCATATTCCAACATTCTATATGTATAAAAGCCTAATATGCAAAGCATCCTCTCGGGAGTTCGAACAACCGGGAGTTTGATCGCTCGCTAGGACATGCGCTGACCACCAGGAGGCAGCACAGAACGAAGGAAGGCCCTGGTCAGGCAGCCAGCAGTCGCTATGTACCCTACCCGTGCACGAATTTCATGCACTGGGCCTCTAGTAGCCTCTATAAAACACAATTTTAAAACATTCTCTACTCAGTAGCTTCAAAAGCTATATACAACCTAAGACTGGCCTTAAGAAATACCCATGACCTATATAAAGACAACTGCAAAACTGTTCTGAGAGATGTAAAAAGAGATTTAGAACAATGGAGTTAGGTGTCTTATTCCCAAGAGGAAGACTAAAGAGAAAAAAGGATCAAAATCTCCCCAAATTACATTTTAAGAATGATGCAATTCCAATCCTCATTCCAATGGGAAAATAGAAAAAATATTTTCCTATAAGAATAATTAAAAGAGACAAGTATTATCAATACCAAAATATTTATAATGAATAAAAGGGTATGTTGCTGAGACAAGAACAGACAGAACTACGGAAAATAATAGAGATTGAAAGCTTGCTAGTGAGCATTCATGCACTGTAGTGAGACACCAGTGAGATAAATGGTCTTGGATATATACTGTAGGAGTCATCTCCATCTGTGGGAAAGGAGTTTAGTAAATAAATAGACCTGGGACAATTGGTTAGTAACATGGAATGGGTTGAATTTAGCTCCTCGTACAATATGCCTGAATTAATTCCATACAAATTATACACCATAAATAAATGTTGCATAAATTATTCCTTAATGTTCTCCTGTTTTTATCTTACTCCAGAGGATAAGCAAAAGGGCAAAGCATCAGTCTGGTAACAAGGAATTGTCCACATTATTATTATGATTATTTCCCTTCGGAAATAGAACTTAAAAAAAAAAAAAAAAAAAAAAAAAACAGCCCTAGCCGGTATAGCTCAGGTTGGAGTATCGGCCAGTATACCAAAGAGTGTGGCTTTTATTCCCAGTCAGGACATGCCTAGGTTTGGGGTTTGATCCCCTGTCGGGGTGCATATGGGAAGGCAACCAATTGATCTTTCTCTTTCTCTCTCTCCTTCCCCTCCCTCCTATCCCCCTCTTTCTAAAATGAATAAGCCTGTCATAAAACCAATAAACAAGCGTTAAAACCAATAAACCAACAAACATATCCTTGGGTGAGGATTTAAACTATTTGCACCTCTTCCACAAAATGTTAAAATAAGAATAAGATGGTGCTCTGACTAAATATAAATTACCAAAAATTACTCAAGGAGAAATATGAAAAACTCAACAGCCATTGAAAATGCTTTCAAAAATTGTCACAGAAAAATAATCTAGACAGAAAATATAACCAACTTATTTGTTTCCAAATACATTCAAAAGAAAGCTTAATTGACATGTTGTATAAATTATTTCTAAAAACAAATAAAAACAAAAGGTTAATCAATTCCTTTCCTAAAACCAACATTATCCTGACATTAACAATTTGACTAAATTAGCACACACACATTTCTCAGTATCAATACAAAAATTCTAAACACACAGCAGCTAGCTGAACTTAACAATCCTATATAATAAAAGCCTAATATGCAAATCGACTGAACTGCACAATGACCAGTCGCTATGATGCACACTGACCACCAAGGGGCAGAAGCTCAATGCAGGAGCTGCCCCCTGGTGGTCAGTGCGCTCCCACAGGGGGAGCACCGCTCAGCCAGAGCTGGGCTCATGGCTGGCAAGCACAGCGGTGGTGGCGGGAGCCTTTCCTGCCTCTGCTGCAGGCAGGCGATAAGGAGCGAGGGGTCCCAGACTGTGAGAGCCCTGGTCTGTGAGAGGGATGTCTGACTCCCCTAGGGGATCGGGCCTAAGCCGCAAGGTAGACATCCCCCAAGGGGTCCCAGACTGCGAGAGGGCACAGGCCAGGCTGAGGGACCTCCCTCTCCCCCAGTGCACAAATATCGTGCACCGGGCCTCTAGTACTAAAATAAAAACTGCATTATCACCACATGTACTTATTTCAAAATAAGGAAAGTTAGCCTTAGAAAGTTGGTTACTAAATTATATAAAGGGATAAGGAGGAAGATTATATGATCACCCCAGTATGAAAAAATATGTAACACTTGTTAAAAAGAAAAATAGTAAATGAGGTATAGGAACTTTAACAGAAAATATATCTGCCTTTTATCAGTAACCACTGCCTTAATTAATGATGAAATAAAAGGCAGTTTTATTAAATCAGGAACAAGGTATAAGACACAAATGCTGGCTATCACACTACTATATAGTGCATTCTGAAAATTATGGCTAATAAAATAAGAGTAGAAAAATATACAAGTGTATAAAGATGGGTGAGGTAATATAATCTGAGGATGATGTGACCACGTAAAATTCCAAAAGAACTGAATGAAATATATTAGATTGATAAGAATTCAGAAGGTGAATAGTTAAATAAAAATAGCCAAAAAAATGTACTCTTCTAATATACAGTAGTCTCTCTGTATCCAAGGTTTTGCTTTCTGTGGTTTCAATTACCCACAGTCAACTGAGGTCTGAAAATATTAAATGGAAAATTCTCCCTCACTTCATCTCATCACATGGGTACTATATATCAGGGGTGGGCAAACTTTTTGACTCGAGGGCCACAATGGGTTCTTAAACTGGACCGGAGGGCCGGAACAAAAGCATGGATGGAGTGTTTGTGTGAACTAATATAAATTCAAAGTAAAAGAGCGGAGGGGAGAGCAAGAGAACCGGATAGTACAGCCGGATCTGGCCCGCGGGCCATAGTTTGCACACGGCTGTACTATATCATCTCACATCATCACGAGAATAAGATATTTTAAGAGAGACCACATTCACATAAGTTTTATTACAGTATATTGTTAGAGTTGTTCTATTTTATTATTAGTTACTAGAGGCCCGGTGCACGAAATTCATGCACGGGGGGGGGGGGGGTTGTCCCTCAGCCCAGCCTGCACCCTCTCCAATCTGAGACCCCTCGAGGGATGTCCGACGGCCTGTTTAGGCCCGATCCCAGTAGGATCAGGCCTAAACGGGCAGTCAGACATTCCTCTCACAATCCAGGACTGCTGGCTCTCAACTGCTCGCCTGCATGCCTTCCTGATGCCCCTAACCACTTCTGCCTGCCAACCTGATCACCCCCTAACCACTCCCCTGCCAGCCTGATTGATGCCTAACTGCTCCCCTGCCAGCCTGTTTTCCCCCTAACTGCCCTCCCCCGCAGGCCTGGGTCCTCCCAACTGCCCTTCCCTGCAGTCCTGGTCCCTCCCAACTGCCCTCCCCTGCCAGCCTGGTCACCCCTAACTGCCCTCCCCCGCAGGCCTGGGTCCTCCCAACTGCCCTTCCCTGCAGTCCTGGTCCCTCCCAACTGCCCTCCCCTGCTGGCCTGATCACCCACAACTGCCCTCCCTTGCAGGCCTGGTCCCTCCCAACTGCCCTCCCCTGCTGGCCATCTTGTGGTGGCCATGTTGTGTCCACATGGGGGCAGGATCTTTGACCACATGGGGGCAGCCATCTTGTGTGCTGGAGTGATGGTCAATCTGCAGATTACTCTTTTATTAGATAGGTTTGTTGTTAATATGTTACTGTGCTAATTTGTAAATTAAACTTTATCATAGGTATGTACAGGGTAAGACAAAAGTAGGTTTGGTTGTTTGTATGGAAAATAATACAATAATTAATAAATAATTATACAAGGATAAACTCTGTGTTTCACGTACTCACAACTGTAAACCTACTTTTGCCCCACCCTGCATATTTAGAAAAAAAAAAAACATTATATATAGGGTCCGATATTACTTGTGGTTTCAGGCATCCATTGGGGGGTTCTGGAATGTAGACCCTGTGGCTAAGAGGGGACTACGGTATAAACAATAATGAATTATACATAAAAACGTACTCACACGAGCAACACGTTTTTAAACTACCTAGTAATAACCTTAGGATCTGAATCTCAAAAACTTTACTAACACACTTAAAAGGAGTTTTACCAGGGAGAAATGTTTTATTGAATGAGAAGACTCAAATCACAATGATGTCAACTTTCCCCAAAGTGATCTGTAACTCTAGTGCAATTAAAAGAAGAATCTCACTAGAATTTTATTTTGAAACTTTATCAACAGAAATAATCAAAAGTACTTTGAGAAAAGAATTATGAAAGTAAACTTGAATTACCAAATAAAATATTTTTAAAAGAACAATAATTCAAACTGTGAAAGACAGTGGAATGTCCATGAACAAAATCATAGTAATATATGAAATAATCCCATCAATACTAGATATGATATTTAAAATCAGAAGAAAATAATTATTCAATAAATAGGCTAAAACAATAGATTAACAATGGCAGTGACCGTATCCCTACTTCACACCATACAAGCAAAACAAATTACAGCTATATTAAATGTGCACTTTAATGTATAAAAATTGTGCCATAAAAGAAATAAAAGATTAAAGATGAATGGTTAGGTACTTTGGCATAAGGAAGACTTTCTCCCTACTTCAAGGAAAGAAATTAGGAAGAAAAGAATAAAGAGAGGAATGGAGGGAGGGAGGAAAGAAGGGAGAGGAGGGAGGGAGGGAGGGAGGACAAATGAGAAGTAATCATAAATACGCATATATTTAATCTGGTATAAAATTTAAGTTACTTTCCATATTTAAAAAACCCAATAGGCAAAATTCACAACTACTCAGAAAAAAATATTTGTGTTAATGTATGCTATAGACAAGGATTAAACTCATTAATAGTTTTTTGAGTCTTTACATATCAATAAGAAATGAAAATACCTCTCAAGTTACTACCAGTAGTGTTGAGAGCCTAGTGAAATAAACATACCAGTCACCACTGGCAATATCTGTTCTGGATGGCAAGCAAATCCCTTCTGGAGAACAATTTGGCATTAGCAAAAGTCTTTATAAAGGGCATACTCATTGATCTTTCACATCTAGAAACTGATCCTAAGGAAATAAAAGCAACATGTACCAAGATTTCTAAAAAAAAATTGTTACACTGCCATTTAAAATATGTAATGAAAATTTCAAAACAAACTAAGTAAATAATTTAATATACTACAACAAGGTGATAAAATATATGGTATAGCACAGTGGTCGGCAAACTGCGGCTCACAAGCCACATGCGGCTCTTTGGCCCCTTGAGTTTTTAGCAAAGGCCAGCTTAGGAGTACCCTAATTAAGTTAATAACAATGTACCTACCTATATAGTTTAAGTTTAAAAAATGTGGCTCTCAAAAGAAATTTCAATCGTTGTACTGTTGATATTTGGCTCTGTTGACTAATGAGTTTGCTGACCACTGGTATAACACATTGAAATTATGTCATAGGCACTACTAAATAAAGTAAGGAAAACATAAAATATCACTAAAAAGAGTTAAAAGATATTTTGCATAGTATAGTCATAATTTTGTATTATATAGCTATTACATATGCATTTAGATATCCCTTATGTAAGTAGAAAAAGAGATTAGATGGATATACATCTATGTTAACAGATGTATACTATTAAATAAGAGAACTGGGGTTTTTTTCTTTTCTTTTTTTTCTATTTTTAAAAATTTTGACAGGAAATAAGTATTTGCTTTATAATCTGATTTTTCAAATGTATTTAGAAAACATGAAATAGGGAAAAGGAACTGAGTTAAAATAGTTGAGAAGAAGACATCTGAATACCTATTACTGTAGCCAATTTCAACCCTACAGACCCAAATTTACTATAATCTGAGGACCTGACAACAATCTGTAAAGAAAGTTTTAGAACAATGACTGGCAATATTTTTTAATCCTGAAAAATAAGAATTGCATGGAGAAGAGTTACACACCCTGCTTTTCCTATTCTACAAACTGCTAACTCAGTAACTTTGTGTAAATTCTTGGTAAAAATCCTAAAATGCATTTTTGAAAAGTCAGTTTATAGGTCTATATGAAAGTATGGAATTATTTATCAACTAGAGGCCTGGTGCATGAAAATTCATGCACTGGAGGGGGGGGTCCCTCACCCCGGCCTGCCCCCTCTCACAGTCCAGGAGCCCTCAGGGGCAGGAGGCGACCCAGCGATCAGGGGAAGGCGACGCCCCATCACACCTCTGCTGCTGCCACTGCCAACAGCGCAAGCCTCAGCCAGCCTGGTTAGCTGCGCCTCAGGCCAGCCCTGGGCCGCTGGGAAGCTGCCATCCGAGGCTTGCCTGTGCCTCAGGCAGGCCCTGGGAGGCTGGGGGGCTGAGGGGACTGGGGGACTCTGAAGGCAGGCGTGCCAGCAGGGCTGAGGGGACTGGGCGCCGCCATCTTTGAGTGTGTGACAGTCAATTAGCATATTCCCTCCTTATTGGCTGTGGGCACCGCCATATTTGAGGGCGGGGCAGTCAATTAGCATATTTCCTCCTTATTGGCTGTGGGCTCTGCCATCTTTGAGGGAAGGGCAGTCAATTAGCATTTTCTCTCCTCATTGGCTGTGAGCACCACCATCTTTGAGGGTGGGGCAGTCAATTAGCATATTCCCTCCTTATTGGCTGTGGGCTCCGCCATCTTTGAGGGCAGGGCAGTCAATTAGCATTTTCCCTCCTTATTGGCTGTGGGCGCTGCCATTTTTGAGGGTGGGGCAGTCAATTAGCATATTCCCTCCTTATTGGCTGTGGGTGCCATCATTTTGCGATGGCGTGAGGGTCAATTAGCATATTCCCTCCTTATTAGATAACAACATTGAGCCACTATAACAAGCAAGACCCTCATACCAATCTCATTTCCTCCTTTAATAGGATTCACATAGTTGACAGGAGGAAAATGATGCAGATGTGTGATATCTTAAAAGCAACAAAGCATGTGACAAAATTTTCAGTATCATTTAGATTAAGACTGAAAAATGTTACTAACACAAAGGTAGTGTCAGTAAAAAAATAGTAAACTAAGGACCTCCAAAAATTCTCTCCTCCATAAAAGCAATAAGAAAACTTGCAAAAATTATCAGAACCAACTTTTTCAGATCCCTGGAAATTAACCAAAGGCTTGCAGCAATCCTAGGAGTATTTATTCAAGAAACATATCTTAATTTCAGTAAGA
Source organism: Plecotus auritus (assembly GCF_963455305.1). NCBI lineage: Eukaryota > Metazoa > Chordata > Mammalia > Chiroptera > Vespertilionidae > Plecotus > Plecotus auritus. Next base: position 37,319,962 of record NC_137785.1, on the reverse strand, counting down.
AAAGCTCTGTGATGTTTTAACTTGCCCTATTTCATGCCTGGTACTCACTTGTCCAAAACACTTCTCTATTTTATCTGTGTTAAAGCCCAGAAATTAAAAAAAATAATAATAATAATAATACAAACAGGAGATAACATCCAATCAATTTTCAAAATAATTTCAAAAAGCAGTAAAGTGGCAAGGTGCTCACTTAACAGATATAATTGTAATATACATACTTAGGTTAGAGAACCAAAAGAGAAGAACAGGCTCTAGATCAGGGGTGGGCAAACTTTTTGACTCGAGGGCCACAATGGGTTCTTAGACTGGACCGGAGGGCCGGAACAAAAGCATGGATGGAGTGTTTGTGTGAACTAATATAAATTCAAAGTAAAGGAGCGGAGGGGAGAGCAAGAGAACAGGATAGAACAGCCGGATCCGGCCCGCGGGCCGTAGTTTGCCCACGGCTGCTCTAGATCCATTACTGGGAACTGTTTGTGTTAAAAGAAATTTAGAAGGTTTTCAATGACCTCAAGATTCATATCACACAATCAAGTAACAAAATGGCATTTTAAAAATGCCCATTCTGTTCAATCCATCAAGAAGATATAATGATTATATATATATGTACACCTAACAACACAGCCCCAAAATATGTATATGAAGCAAAACGACAGAATGGAAGAGAGAAGTGCACAGTTCTACAATAGCTGAAGACTTCAATAACCCACACTTAATAAGGAATAGAACACAGAGATCAATAATGGAACAGACGATTTGAAGAACACTATAAACCAGTTATACCAGACATACACATAACAGAATTCTCAACAGCTGAATATACAGTACATTCTTCTCAAGTGCACATGGTACATTCTCCAAAACAGACCAATTGTTAGGCCACAAAACAAGTTTTAATAAATTTTAAAAGATTTAAATGACACAATGTCTCTTTTCTGACCACAATGGAATAAACTTAGGAATCAATAATAGGGAAATTGGAAAACTCACAATACATGAAAATTAAACAGCACTCAAACAACTAATCAGTCGAAGAAAAAAAATTAAAGGGAAAATTAGAAAATATTTTATAGCAAAAACAAAACATATCAAAACTTATGAGATGCAATGAAAATAGGACTCAGAGGGAAATTTATAGCTATAAACACCTACATGAAAAATAATAAAGATTACAAATCAATAACCTAACTATTTACCTTAAGGAAGTAGGGGGGAAAAAGAGCAAAGGAAGTCCAAAGCAGAAGGAAGGAAATAATAAAGATGAGAGTGAAAACAAACAAAATAGAGAATAAAAAAAGATAAATATCATATGATCTCACTTATATGTGGAATCTAATGAACAAAATAAATTGACAAACAAAATAGAAACAGAGGCATGGATACATGGAACAGACTGACAGCTTTCAGAGGGGAGGAGGGTGGTGGGGACTAGATGAAAGAAGGTGAAGGGATTAGCCAAAGAACATATAGGCATAACCCATAAACACAGACAACAGTATGGTAATGGCCAGTAGGAAGGGGGGCAGGAGCTGGGTGCAAGTGGGCAAAACGGGGTGGGGGGATAGGGATATATGTAATAGTGTCAACAACAACAAAAAGAAAAGTACAAAAAACAAATTTAAATAAAGAAAGGCTAAAGATTTGAATAAAAAAAATAGGAAAAATTAACAAAACCAAAAGTTGGTTCTTTGAAAATATCAAAAAAATTGCCAAACCTTTACCTAGACTAAGAAAAAAAGAGATTTAAATTGCTAAAATCAGAAATTACATGACATTACTACAGACCTTACAGAAATAAAGAGAGAATTATGAATGAATGCTATAAAGAAAATAGCATTGTTCATGTATGTTATACTATTTGTTGGATACCTACTTACATGAAAAAATTGAATAACCTACATGAAATGGAAAAATTCCTAGAAACTATCCATACTGACTCAAGAATAAACAGACACCATGTATTTGAGTGTTTTTTAATTTTTTTATTATAGTTTTTATTTCTAACTTCATGCCATTGTGATCTGAGAAGATACTTGGTATTCTTAAAATTTGTATAGACTTGTTTTGTGTCCTAACATGTAATCTATCTCTGAGAATGTTCCATGTGCACTTGAGAAGAATGTATATTCTGTTGCTTTGGGGTGAAATGTTCTGTAAATATCAGTTAGATCCATCTGATCTAGTGTGTCATTTATGGCCTCTGTTTCCTTGTTGATTTTTTGTCTGGAAGATCTACCCAGTGATGTTAGTGGGGTGTTAAAATCCCCTACTTGACTGTATTGCTGTCAATCTCTCCCTTAAAGTCCATAAAGATTTTTTTTATGTTCTTAGGGTGTCCTATAGTGGGGCATATATGTTTACAAGGGTTATATTTTCTTACTGAATCATTCCTTTTAATACTATATAGTGGCCTTCTTTGTCTCTTGTTATGGCCTTTGTTTTGAAGTCTATTTTGTCTGATATCTCACGTAGCAGAATTTTTGCCAATACATCTCCTAGGGCAAAAGAAACTAAGGAGACAAATGGGACTACATCAAAATAAAAAACTTCTGCACAGCAAAAGAAACCACCATAAAAATTAAAAGGAAACCCACTGTATGGGAGAACATATTTGCCAATGATACATCTGATAAGGGTTAATATCCAAAATATATAAAGTACTCATGCAACTAAACAAAAGACCAACAATCCAATTTAAAAATGGACAGAAGCCCAGCCAGAGTGACTCAGTGGCTGAGCGTCTACCTATGAACCAGGAGGTCACGGTTCGATTCCTGGTTGGGGCACATGTCCGGGGTTGTGGGCTCAATTCCCAGTGTGGGGTGTGCAGGAGGCAGCTGATCAATGACTCTCTCATCATTGATATTTCTCTCTCTCCCTCTCCCTACCTCTCTGAAATCAATAAAAATATTTATTTTTTTAAGTGGGCAGAAGACCTGAATAGACATTTCTCCAAAGAGGACATATAAATGGCCAAGGGACATATGAAAAAATGCTCAAAGCCTCTAATCAACAGAGAAATGCAAATTAAAATCACAATGAGATATCTCATACCTGTCAGAATGGCTATCATCAAAAAAATCAACAAACAAGTGCTGGCAAGGATGTGAAGAAAAGGGAACAATAGTTCACTGCTGGTGGGAATGCAGACTGGTGCAGCCACTATGGAAAACAGCATGGAGTTTCCTCAAAAAATTAAAAATGGAACTTCCATTTGACCCAGTAATCCCACTTCTGGGAACATATCCTAAAAACTCCGTAACACCAATCAGAAAGAATATATGCACTCCTGTGTTCATAGCAGTGTTATTTACAATAGCTAAGATTTGGAAACAGCCCAAGTGCCCATCAGTAGATGAATGGATAAAAAAGCTTGGGACATTTATACAATGGAATACTATGCAACTGTATAAAAAAAGAGAGAGAGAGAGATCTCTTACCCTTTGGAACAGCATGGATGGACCTGGAGAATATTATGCTAAGTGAAATAAGCCAATCTGAGAAAGACAAATATCACATGATCTCACTAATTTGTGGAACTTAATGAACAAAATGAATTAACCAACAAAATAAGACCCAGAGCATGGAGGTATAGAACAGACTGACATACCTTAATGTGGCAATGGGGGGACGAGAGAAGCTAAACCAAAGAATGTATATAGTTATATGCATAGCCCATGGTCATGGGCAACAGGGTGGTGAAGACCTGGAGGGGTGGGTAGGGGCTGGGAGTAGAGGGGTATCTGGGGGGAAATGGGAGACATCTGTAATACTATCTACACTAATAAAAGAGAAACATGCAAATTGACCATACCTCCACTACACCCACAAGCCACGCCCACAAGCCAATCAGGAGTGAGTATGCGAACTAACCCAACCAAGATGGCTGCAGCCATGGAGTGAGCAGGAGGCTTGGGTTTCCCCGGTGATGGAGGAAGCCAAGCTTCCTGGCCGGCCCTGGCCTCCACTCAAGGCTACAAAGTTTCAATTATAGAAGATAAATAAATCCCAACAAAAATGGTGGTGGCCATGGAGCTGAAGCAAGCAGGAGGTCTGGGTTGCCCCTGGTGATGGAGGAAGCCAAGTTTCCTGGCTGGCCCTGGCCTCCGCTCAAGGCTACAAAGTTTCAATTGTAGAAGATAAATAAATCCCAGATGCCAGGGCCTCCCGCTTGGGTTGCCGGGGGTTGTGGCCTGCCTGCAAACCACCACAGGACCCTCGCCCAGGCCACCCCACCCTGATCCAGGACACCCTTCAGGGCAAACCAGTCGACCCCCACCGGTACACCAGGCCTCTATCCTATCTAATAAAAGAGTAATATGCAAATTGACCATCACTCCAACATACAAGATGGCTGCCCCCATGTCGTCAAAGATGGCTGCCCCCACGTGGACACAAGATGGCCGCCACAAGATGGCCAGCAGGGAAGGGAAGTTAGGAGGGACCAAGCCTGCAAGGGAGGGCAGTTGGGGGCAATCAAGCCTGCAGGGGAGAGCAGTTAGGGGTGACCAGGCCGACAGAGGAGGGAAGTTGGGGACGAACAGTAGGGAAGGGCAGTTGGGGAGACCAGGCCTGCAGGGGAGGGCAGTTAGGGGTGACCAGGCCTTCAGGGGAGGGCAGTTAGGGGTGATCAGGCCTGCAGGGGAGGGCAGTTAGGGGCAATCAGACTGGCAGGGGAGCAGTTAGGCATCAATCAGGCTGGCAGGGGAGTGGTTAGGGGTGATCAGGCTGGCAGGCAGAAGCAGTTAGGGGCAATCAGGAAGGCAGGCAGGGGAGCAGTTGGGAGCCAGCAGTCCTGGATTGTGAGAGGAATGTCCGACTGCCCGTTTAGGCCCGATCCCAGTAGGACATCCCTAAACAGGCAGTCGGACATCCCTCGAGGGGTCCCAAATTGGAGAGGGTGCAGGCTGGGCTGAGGGACACACCCCCCATGCATGAATTTCATGCACCGGGCCTCTAGTCAACAATAAATATATATATTTAATTAATGAATAATAAAAATGGAATATAACAATGTGATTTTTAAAATATATATATATTTTATTGATTTGCGAGAGGGAGAGAGAGACAGAAACATCAATGATGAGAGAGAACCATTAATAGGCTGCCTCCTGTACGCCACCACACTGGGGATCAAGCCCATGACCCAGGCATGTGCCCTGACTGGGCATCGAACCATGACCTCCTGCTGATATAATACATATATCCCTATCCCCCCACCCCGTTTTGCCCACTTTCACTCAACCCCTAAGCCACACCAGCTGGGCACAAGGTAATTTTTTAACAATAATCTTTATTAGTGTACTTTCAAAGGTACATATAATCCTGAACTACCACATTTACATAGTTATCATTTACTCTCTAAAGTTGTTTACATGTATTTTCTTCCAAACTGTCTGATGAGTGCATTTTTGTACTAATCTGAAACATAAATTAAAATATTGTTCTTTGAAAAAAAAATAAATAGAAAATCTATATAGACCTATAACAAGGAGATTGAATCAGTAATCAAAACTTGCAAAAAAAAAAAAAAAAAAAAAAGGGCCAGGTCCAGATGACTTCACTGGTAAATTCTACCAAATATTTAAAGAAGAATAAACACAATCCTTCTCAAAATCTTCCAAAAATTTAAAGAGGAGGAAATACTTCCTAATTCATTTTATGATGCCAACATTACCCTGATACCAAAGCCAAACAAGACATAGCAAAAAAAGTAGGCCAATATCTCTTAAGAATACAGCTGTAAAAATTCTCATCAAAATACTAGCAAATCAAATCCAGCAGCATATTAAAAGGATCATAAAATATGACCAAGTGGAATTTATACCAGGAATGCAAGGGTGGTTCAACATATAAAAACCAATAGATGTAATACACTACATTAATAGAATGAAGAAACACATGACTATTTCAAGTGACACAGAAAAGGCATTTGACAATATTCAACATCCTTTCATAATAAAAAACATCCAGAAAACTAGATACATAAGGAAACTTTCTCAACATGATAAAGAGCATTTATGGAAAATCCACAGCCAACATCATACTCAATGGTAAAAGGATGAAAGTTTTTCTCCTAACCTCAAGAACAAGACTGCAATGTCTGCTTTCTCCCCTTCTATTCAAACTGAATTTCTACTCCAAATCTAACACCAAAACCAAGGGCAATGAAATAAAAAATAGATAATGAATTAAAATCACAACTTTTGTACATCAAAGAACATTGTCAAGAGAGTGAAAAGACAACCCGTAGAATTCGAGGATATATTTTCAAATCATATATCTGATAAGAATTTAATATCCATAATATGTAAAGAACTCCTACAACTCAACAATAGAAAAACAACCCAATTTAAAAATGGACAAAGCACATGAATAGACATTTCTTCAAAGAAGATACAAATGTCAATAATTTGTATCTTCTTTGAAGAACTGTTCACATGAAAACATGTTCAACATCATTAGTCAATTAAGGAAATATAAGTCAAAACCATGAGATACTATTTCTTAACTATCAATATGGCTACAATATTTTTTTAATTAAGCTACCAAAATTGACTCAAGAATAAATACATAAATAATCAGACCGACAACAAGGAGATTGAATCAGTAATCAAAACTTCCTAACAAAAATGGCCACACCCAGCCAGCGTGACTCAGTGGTTGAGCACCAACCTATGAACCAGGGGTCACAATTCGATTCCTTGTCAGGGTACATGCCTGGATTGTGGACTCAATCCCTCAGTGCGGGTTATGCAGGAGGCAGCCAATCAATGATTCTCTCTGATCCTTGATGTTTTTTTCTCTCTCTTTCTCTCTCCCTCTCCCTTCCTCTCTGAAATCAATATATATATATATATATATATATATATATATATATATATATATATATATATATATATATATATTAAAGGCCAGGATCAGATGGCTTCATTGGTAAATAAAAAGTAACAAGTATTAGTGAAGATGTGCATAAATTGGAACCCTCAGTGCATTGCTGGTGAGAATGTAAGATGCTGCAGATGTGGTTAACAGCCAGTTTTTTCAAAAAGTTAAAGATAGAATTACAATATAACCCAACAATTCCACTTTTTGGGTATACTGTATATCCAAAAGAATAGAAAATGGGTTCTCAAACAGATACTTGCAAGCCAAGTTCATAGCAGCATTGTTCACAATAGCCAAAAAGTAAAAAACCCAAGTGCCCATCAACAGATGAACAGATAAACAAAATGTGGTATACATATATACTAGGGTATATTAATCAGTCATAAAAAGGAAATTCTGATTGCATGCCACAACATGCATAAACCTTAAAAACACTATGGTAAGTCAAACAAATCCAGATACAAAAGGCCATATATTGCATGATCCTATTTATATGAAACTAGAGGCCCGGTGCACGAAATTCGTGCATGGAGGGTGTGTCCCTCAGCCCAGCCTGCACCCTCTCCAATCTGGGACCCCTCGAGGGATGTCTGACTGCCCGTTTAGGCCCAATCCTACCGGTAGGATCGGGCCTAAATGGGCAGTCGGACATCCCTCTCACAATCCAGGACTGCTGGCTCCCAACTGCTCGCCTGCCTAGCTTCCTGATTGCCCCTAACCGCTTCTGCCTACCAGCCTGATCACCCCTAACCACTCCCCTGCCAGCCTGATTGATGCCTAACTGCTCCCCTGCCAGCCTGATTGCCCCTAACTGCCTTCCCCTGCAGGCCTGGTCACCCCTAACTGCCCTCCCCTGCAGGCCTGGTCCCCCCCAACTGCCCTCCCCTGCAGGCCTGGTCCCCTCCAACTGCTCTCATCTGAAGGCCTGGGTCCCCCCTCAACTGCCCTTCCGTGCAGGCCCGGTCACTTCCAACTTCCCTCCTCTGCCAGCCTGGTCACCCCTAACTGCCCTCCCCTGCAGGCCTGATCACCCACAACTGCTCTCCCTTGCAGGCCTGGTCCCTCCCAACTGCCCTCCCTTGCTGGCCATCTTATGGTGGCCATCTTGTGTCCACATGGGGGCAGCCATCTTTGACCACATGGGGGAAGCCATCTTGTATGTTGGAGTGATGGTCAATTTGCATATTACTCTTTTATTAGATAGAATATCCAAAATAGGTAAATCCATAAAGACAGAGAGTAGAGTAGTGGTTGCCATGAGAGGGAGAAATGGAGAATGAGTACTTAATGGGCATGAGGTTTCCTCCTGGTGTGATAAAAAAAATGTTTTGGAATAAGATAGTGGTGATGGTTGCACAACATTGTAAAAATTTAAATGCCACTGAACTGTACACTTAAAAATGTTTAACATGGCAAATTTTATGTTATATTTTACCACAATAAAAAAAAAACAGTATACATATGTATGTAAAACTTTGTCATAAAAAGCTAATACAACTTTTACTACACTTATTCTACTATTTTTATCTTTTATACTTTATTAACCTTTTTTGCTTTTATTTATATTTATTCCTTCCTTTCATTTGTTATTCTTTTTATAACTTTTTGAGATGAACAATTAGTTTATTCCTTTTTGTTTTTATTCCAATGTGTTATAAATGTTCCTCAAACCACCAATTTACCAATCGCACAGAAGTTCCAAGACTATTGTTTCATTCATGTTATTTTTTAAATATTTATTCTGAAATTCAGGTTCTGGTTTTTCCTGAGATTAAATTAATTTTTAAAAAGTCCAAATTACAAGAAGTGAACTTTGCTGATAAAGCAAGAACTATTCTAGGTAATACATTTAAAGTAGGGCATTAAACAGATTAGAGATATCCATGAGAGAACAACCAGGAGGGTGAAGGACTAGGAAACATAGCTGATAAAAGCAGGAAGAAAAAAAAGATAGGGATACTTACTCCGGAGGAGAAAGGAGTCCTAGTTTCTAGTAGCCCAGAACTTTCTGGAATACTTGAAAAACTTCCACAAGCACCTGTTAGGCTCTAGGTGCTGTAGATAAATCACTGAAGCAGAGGTGACCCTGCCTTCAAGAAGACAGTCCTTAAATAAGTACAAAAATAATGGACTGATTACAAGCACCAATGTTGTGAAGGATAAGCACAGGGTTCTCAGAGAATACATAACAGGGAGGTCTACCCTGATCTGGGGTCAGAGAAGGCACCCTCAATGAATCCACTTCAGAGCTGAAAAGTGAGGGACGAGCAGACCAGGCAGAGTCAGGGGCCTTCAGACAGGAGAAACAGCATGCGGAAACGTCCTGAGGCAAAGGAGGTTTGAATGACCTGAGAAGAGGCAGAGTGTGGTACACTGGGAAGCAAAGGGAGCATGGTGTTAGCTGAGCCTGGAAAGGCAGGCAGGTGTTATATCTTGTTAAGTATTTGGGACATTTGCCCAAGAGTGATGGAAGGCCAATGAAGACTTTGGAAAGAGAGTGACATGTTCAGAATTACCTTTTCAATCAATCACTTTAGATATGGTAGGAGAACATAGGGTGGCAAAGAGGAAATGTTGGGGAGTCCAGTTAAGAAGGTTATTGTTTCTTCCAGAGGGAGAAAGGGGTAGCATGGACTTGGATGGCAGGAGGGGAAATGGCGCTACCTAGGAAACGAAACTGATAGTTTTTGGTGACTGAATTTATCATGCTTACCAACAGGTAGAAATTGCTCAAGAAGGCAGACTTTGGTTCACAAAGCATTTTCCAACAGCTAACACCCTATGCCAAAATAAAAGATTCTGCCCTTAAAGACAGAGCACCCTATATTCTTGGAAAGTTTCCCAGGAAGGTAGGTGATCATATGTGAAGGATGTATGTGCTGGGTGAAGAATTAAAACTAGATGACATCTAAGATATTCCAACCTCTAAGACTCTTTGCTAAAATCAATATAAATGTCAGGCCATCTGGACAACTCAATGTAAAACACCTAGGAAAGAAATAAATCATGTCTGTTTATGTATGTATATGAATTATCTTATATTTCTGTTTTCCTCTCTATTCAAGCTTAGTTTTGTACAGAAAAATACACTGATAAACTACCATCAGTACTTTACCGCTTATCACGCAGATGGTGAACAAATAGTATTATATTAGTATAGCTCTTGCTGGTTCCTTGTATTTCTTTATGTATTTGTATATATGTTTCTACTCATTTGTGCATTTTATCTTAATTTTAGTAAATATCAATAATGTGTATGCTCTGCCAAGTGAGCAGATCCATTCGATAGAATCTGAGATTATTTGCTTCACCAACAGGAAGCCAAGTTGTTTTGAGCACAAATCCATATAAGGCACTGTTGTCCACCAGGCACCAAACTGTAAGTACAGTATATGGTAGTAAAGAAAGAGTTTCAAACACACTATCCTGCCATTTCCAACCACAAAGGGATACAAACACCATGCTAACCAAAAGGGGGGTGGGAGGGTAGGAAGCACATGGAAAAATGTACCAGGCTCAGAAATATACTGAAACAATGAGACTAAAAAATGTTACTGCCTTCAAAGCCAGTGTTCTCCTCAATACTAAAGTCTGAGTGAAGGTGAAACAACACAGACCTGACTGGTGTTGCTAACTGGTTAGAGCATAGGCCCTTGGACCAAAGGGTCACAGGTTTGATCCCCAGCCCCAGCACAAGCGGGAGGCAACCAATCAATATGTCTTTCTAACTCAATGTTTCTCTCTCTCTCTCTCTCTCTCTCTCTCTCTCTCTCTCTCTCTCTCTCTCTCTCTCTCGCTTCCTCTCTCTTTAAAATCAATAAAAACATAAAAAAGGTCAACCAACACCAAGACCCTGAAACTGGTTCCTCCACAAGCACTTCTTGGTAATTACTAAAACAATATGTGTTAAAGCATAGTTGACAAATATCTACTCAGACAGACTCAAAGAGGGGCTTTCCCATTCCAATAATTCATTTCACAGGCACTCCACATACCAACACACAGAATGGCCTATGGCAATCCCTCTCTTCAATTAATGATATGACATACACAACTGTGTGTTCATGCTATAAGCATAGAGAAGCAAGATTTCCTTGTTCCTTTTCTTCTTAGTGCAGCCCTCACTGACTTATACCTGGGATTCAGTGTAAAACAGAGGCAAGAGAGTGTGAAGGTAGAAGTGCCACCTACCAACAAGAGGAGGAAAGTTAGAAGGGAAAGATGAGTAGTGGTGTCACAGTTTAAATCTTGGCTCGACCAACAGCTTCTAAATCATAAAATGGGGATGCTACTAGTACCCATCTTGCAGGAAGAACTAAATGAGATCATGTACATGAAGAATTTAGACAATGTCTGGCACTCAATAAACACTCATTAAATGTTATTATTACTGTTTTTCCTATTATTGTTAAGATTATGTTATACAAGAATCATAGCAAGTTGTACTTCAATAACCTCTTTATTCAACAACCAGAATCAGAGAGTGGATTTCTTCAAAAGGCATACCAATTCATTAAGTCAAAAACTAATGGGATTTGCATCAGCTTCCCCCAAAAGTCAATACTGTAGACATGGCCACGCAAGACTGGGCAAATAATAAAACACAGAAGTGCCTCAACATATCAAACACTTTGCCATCTTTGCCATGCTTGATGACCAAGGTAAGAAAACAATCCACGAATTTCTACATAGTACCAAACCATATATCAATTCAGAGATAAAATTAGGTCTATAGTTGAAGAAAGTCCTTGCATCCCAAAGGCAGCCATTGTGTAGTTCCCTTCCTCTTTCTGTTAAAGACCCTTAACTAAGTTGTTTCACAGGGCTCCGTGTGTACCATATTCTTCAACGTGAATGTGGTTTTAGGTGGCCACACAGACAAGCAAATCTAGCAATGTAAATATCAAGACACAAAAAGTTTTACCCCTTCATTTTTTACTACAGCAGGTGCTTTGGATTTCATTACTTGATCTGACATCCAACAGTTCGTAAATGAGTTTGGATTTCCAAGAAAAGTTAAGATATGGAGTGATCCCCATAATGGCAAGGCCTGTGATGTCAGTCAGTCGAGGCAGGTCCTGACCCCACTGTCCATCAACAAGAGAATTAAATAAGATTCAAGGCTGTGCTGAGCTTCACTGGCCTCCTTTACTAAGTCTTGCATAAGAAAGCAATAATGACGTCAAGATTTTCAAGGCGACTCTACAGAATAGTCCAGGAAAATATTGTCTCTGTCTCATGAATGATTTTAGTAAAGGCAAATAGTGAGCATTTATATCCTTTAATAGAGTAAAAGAAGCCAACACTTGCCCTAGTTGGTGTGCCTCAGTTAACTGAGCATCATTCCATGCACCAAGAAAGTCACTGGTTTGATTCCAGGTCAGGGCACATGCCCAGATTGCAGGCTCAATCCCCAGTAGGGGGCATGCAGGAGGCAGTCAATCAATGTTTCTCTCCAATCAATACTTCTATCTCTCTCTCCCTCTCTCTCCCTCTCTCTTTAAAGTCAATAAAAATATTTTTTAAAAAGATGCCAACACTTTTTTACCTTTATTTTTTTCCTTGTTATTGAATGTATTGGGGTGACTCTGGTTAACAAAAATATACAGGTTTCATGTGCACAATTCCACATCATCTATACACTGTACTGTGTGTTCACCACCCCAAGTCAAGTCTCTGTCCATCACCATTTATCCCCCCTATACCCTCCTCGCCTCCCCCATCCACTCCCACAGCAGTCACCACACTGTTGTCCCTGCCCATGAATTTTTTCTATTTTTTCTCAATCCCTCCACTCCCTCCAGTCCCATCCCCCAACCAACAACAGCTGTCAGCTTGCTCTCTATCCATGAGTCTGTCAGTCACTATTTTGCTTGTTAGTTAAATTTGTTCATTGGATTCCACATATAAGTGAGATCATATGGTACTTGTCTTTCTCTGACTGGTTTATTTCATGTAACATAATGCTCTCCTGTTCCATCCATTCTCTTGTAAAGGGTAAGAGATCTTTCTTTTTTACAGCTGCATAGTATTCCATTGTGTAAATGTACCACAGCTTTTTTACCCACTTGGGCTGCTTCCAAATTTGGGCTAGTGTAAGTAACACTGCAATGAACATAGGGGTACATATATTCTTGAAATGGTGTTTCAGGTTTCTTTGGATATATTCCAAGAAGTGGAATTGCTGGGTCATAAAGCAGTTACATTTTTAATTTTTTGAGGTAACTCCATACTGCTTTCCATAGTAGTTGTACCAATATGCATTCCCATACAGGGCACAAGGGTTCCCTTTTCTTCACTTCCTCACCAACACTTGTTGTTTGTTGATTTATTGATAATAGCCATTCTGACAGGTGTGAGGTGATAGTTTATTGTGGTTTTAATTTGCATTTCTCTAATTATTAGTGACGTTGAGCATCTTTTCATCTATCTATGGGCCATCTGTATGTCATCTCTGGAGAAGTGTCTATTCAGGATTGTTTGCTTTTTGGTGTGGAGAAGAGGCCAACATTTTTTTAAAAAATACATGTGGGTGTTTTTTTTTATTTGAGAGAGAGAGAGAGAAAGAGAGAAAACGAGCCCATAACCTGGGCATATGTTCTGACCAGGAATCGAACCAGCAACCTTGAGGTACACAGGATGTCACTCAACCAACTAAGCCACATAGGCCAGGGCGAGGCCAACACTTTTAATCACTTGCTGGATATGTTAGTGAAGACTAAAAAGATGACTTCAAAACTCCCATCCAACTCCAAGTTTCAGCAACCCTCTGAATACAAGACTGCATTAGCTTTATTGATAATACAAAGCTGGATGCTGTCAGTGAGTTTTGCTTATAAGAAATCAATTCCACTGATTAATTCACCAATAAAAACATAGAAAGTAGACTCAAAGAGTTATAAGCCTGTAAGAAAACTGAAATGTTGAAAATGCCTTCAAGTTTCATACAAAACAGTTTTTAGTGATATCGAAGACAATTTCAACCTATGTGAATTCTTTCATTCAACAGACTGTTTTTTGAGTCTTGCAATATGCTAAGCTAAAGTTGGAACAAGACACAAAGATTCACTGCCCTCAGAAAACTTACAATCTGGTGGGAGATTTAGAAAATAAGATAATAAATTACAACATATCTGAGTGTTATAATGAGAGAAGAACACGGTTCCACTGGAGCCCAAAGAAAACCCTTGATGAGTCAGGGAATTTTTGCCAAGAGATTAAAGCTGAGATTCAAAGGATAAATAGCAATTAATCAAGCAAAAATGTGGCAGGGCTGATAACAGAGAGTGCTCCACTCACTTAGAAGGGGATTAAAGTAGAGCACCTGGCACACAAGGAACAGAGGACAGGTCTCCCCGGATAAACTATATGCTAAGTGGAGAACTTAGTAGGATGTGAGAAGATGTCAAATCACAAAGCACCTAAATCACTTAAAGATATTTCATCAAGAGAGAGACATAACAACATGGTGGGTTTAGCAGGATCCTTGTTATGGAGAAAAACTGGACTACATGCAGAGATATCACCTGAGCGGTGCTGGAGTGACCAAAACAATGGGAGTTGTCTCTTAAATTAAAGTGGTGAGAGTGAACATGAAGAAAAAAGATGATTAAATATGCAGGATGCTGATTCAACAGAACATACACTGTTTCTGGGTCAAAAAGGAGGCCATACTTCTAGCTAAGGAACAGGTGGATGGCTGATCTAGGAACCCAGAAGGAAAAGCACATTTTACATAGGAAGATCCTAGGTAAAACTTTGGATATTTTGAGTTTTATGAGAGACCAAGTGGAGTTGGATAGATAGCTCTGGAGCTCAGGAGAAAAATCCAGACAAGTGTCAGAGTCTAGGAAATCATCCATACAGTCACTGTAGCACAAGAAGAGAACAGAAGAGCCCTGGGTCAAAACTGTAAGAACCTCCAAAATGTAAGGAACAGGCAACAGAAGATGAATACACAAAGGCAACTGATGAGCAGAAGAAACATTTGGGGAAAATGTCTCGATAATAAGGGGCTGGTCAGGTGGGTGCAAGACTTACCTGGTGACCACTTTGTAAGTTATATAAATGTCTAGCCACTATGCTATACACCTGAAACTAATATTGATTGAATATCAAGTGTAACTGAAAAATTAATGAAAGAAAATTTTTTAAAGAATAAGGGTCAGGGACCCAACAACCTCTGAAATATGCTCCTACAGGTGGTCTTGTGCTACATGATATATGGAGAAACAAGAGAATCATAAGAGAGACATGATAAAATGGGGGAGTTAGAAAGATCCTTGTGAGTACCTACCATAGTTCTAGATCTGTTGAAACATAATTTTTAAAACACTGGACAACCACCACCATCACCCAACACATGCTTGTCTGTCAGTACTCAAGACCCAAGATGACCAAAGAGGCTGTCAAATGACAAATGTGTGTCTTCAAAGTAGGCACTGATAACCTAAAATATAACCAAGGTGACATATGTGTATTCTGGAGGATCCAGGGCAGAGAGACTCACCAATGAGTGAATGGCAACAATTGATGGTGATATTCCACCCAAGATCATGTGATATTCCACCCAGGTCCCCTTCAGGGTCGATGTGCCCATCCCCTCAGCTTCTAGAAATATTCTGCTGCTCAAGGTTCACAGATATGTCCCTCAAAGGGAAATGTCCTCCACCCCAGGAACCATCCCTGCTCAAGAACATACTCCCTCCCATAGGCTGCCTCCCAGCAGTGACTGGCTGATGCAGGGATTGGAGGACCCAGTTCCCTTGCCTTGATCTGCGACATTTCTGAAGGGCCATCCTAGCTTCAGAGCTGCCCATAGGATCAGATGAGACGTTAGCAGTAACCTCACTGCAGGTCAGTTTCACCATCTGTCCAATCCTACTTTCCTCACTTCCTTACAGGTGTATCTCTAGAGAGCATTCTCTAAATACAATTCTTCATTTCAGAGTCCATTTCCAGGCAACCCAATGTAAAATGAATGGTGTACATCAAACTGGGCCAAGCCACAGAGGCTAAAATAAAAGAGGCAGAGTTGCCAATGCAGAGGCAGCTGTAAACCTCGCAGCAGTCTTTGTGTATGTCAGCATGAAAGGGACTCTGTCACATGCAGGACTTCACAGAGATGGGTTACTCTCCATCTAGTCATCAACTGTGATGAGGGACAATGGCTTGAATGTTTCCATTCATTTTATGGGACTGTTATTACCTAATAAATCTATACAAGATCTGCTAGAAGGCAAAATGAAAACTTGAAGTTCAAGGACAATCTGAAGGAATCCTCTTAGAAAAGGGAGAGAGTAACACCAAACAGGAAGCCTAAAAGCAGTGGTCGGCAAACTCATTAGTCAACAGAGCGGCAAACCGCGGCTCACGAGCCACATGTGGCTCACGAGCCGCAGTTTGCCGACCACTGCCTTAAAGGAAGTTCACTCAAGAGAAGGCCAAGGTGTTCTGGAAGCATAGGCTTGATCATTTTCAATGAGTCATTCAACAAGTATTTGTTAAAATGCTACGATGTGCCCAGCCAAGTGCCACGAGATGGGAATACCATCATGAATAATGCGGACATGGGGAAAAAATGGTGGCAGAATAGACAGACGTGTCCCAAGCCTTGTCCCAGAGCAGATAGAAAGATGAGCTGAGGGTCACACAGGGAGTGTGTGTTGGTGAGTTAAGGGACAGCTATACTCCAGGAGAAGGTGGGGGACTACTGGACGGGGCTCCCCTGACCGGGCAGCCCCCACTGCTGCTGGGTTCCCTCCCGGAGCCACCAGCTCGGACACGGAGACCACGCCATCTTGAAGGGGAAAGTGGATGTTATTGGAAGCCTGAAAATCTGCAACTACGGCACCCACCGAACAGCTGAGAACCCCAGAAAACCAGTCCCCAATTGGCACAAACACGCGGATTCAGAGGAGCTCTACACTCCACCACAGAAAGGTCAGATTTCGCCTGGGATAAGGTGAGGTCTCTGGTCCCGGCAGGACAGAGAAACGCGCTCACTGCGGGAGCTGGAGGACCAGGGGAAGTCTGCGCCTAGAAAAATCTGTGGCTGTTGGGACTGGCGTGATCCGTGAATGTGGAAGGGGGTCCTAAGAGCTGCTAACAGAAGGGATTTCTAAAAAGCAATCCATTTTGATCTGACGCAGAAGGACAGCCTAAGAATTTTAAAAATGTGCTGGCTGCTTGGACACGGGGGGAAGGAAGGACTGCGCACACTTGCACTTTCTCCTCTTTAAATCCTTCCTTCTGATTGCTGAGCCCAGTGCATGGGATCACCCAGTTGGGGACACCCTAGGAGACTGCAGGGGAAAGTTGTTTTTCTGGAACCTGGGGATCGGAGTGGAGAGTGACCGTCAGAGAACCAGCTCTTGGGCAGCCCACTCCCACAAATCGATACTGAGTGCCACAGGGAAAACAGGGAAAGCAGGATCTAAGCACAGCTAGAGAGGACCTATAGACCCGGAGTTCAATCCAGAAACACTGGCACCCAAAGGATGAATCACAAATTGACTCTTGTATAATCACAAATAAAGGAATACAAGAGAGTAAGACACACTGCCTGCTTAAAAATCAGGACTGGCTTACAACACTGAGGAGCAGTGGAATGCAGGGAACTGCAATACTGTCCTGACTGAGAAACAGGCATGCCAAACAGAACAATAGAGGAAGTGAATGACCTTCACTACTGCACATTTTGTTTTTATGTTTTTATTTTTTATTTTTTTTCATCTTTTACTTAAGACACTAATTTTTTTCTTTTTTCCTCACTTGATTTTACCTTTTTAATTATTACATTTTTATTTTCAATCAGTATTATTACTACTACTATTTTACCTTTTTTTCAAAAAAAAGGGTCATTTTATTTTCTCTTTGACTTTGAGATTAGTGTTCTACATTCTATTTTCATCTTTCCTTTAGCATCATTCTACTCTATCTCAACTCTACCTTTATGCCATCACTCTTTTGCAAACCTTTCCCCTTTTGTTGTCCCGTTTCTCTTACCCTTCTCCTGCTTTAGATTCTCCCTATTCTTTTTTTTACCCCCTGTTAAAATTTCACCCTATTTATATATCTGATTTCCAATCCCCTGCTCCAAGTTCATACACACCTCTCTCTTCTGTCTTCACTATCCAAAAAATTGTTTTTCTCTCTGTCCTTTTGTTGTGGTTTGCTTGAATGCTGATTATATCCATTTTTATGCTTGTTTGTGAGATTGTTTTGCTTATTTTTTTTCTGTTTTGTTTTTTTGTTTGGTTTGTTTTTGTTTGTTTTTTGCTTGTTTTCCCTCACCTCGCTTGGTATTAGTTGTTGTTTGTAGTTTGTATTCATCTCCAGGTACTTGTTGCTGGCATTTGCTAGAATTAGTGGCTGTTCTATTGGAGTTTTCTCCCCATATATAGAGTTTGTTCCCCTTTCCTTTCTTATTCTCTTTCTTTTCTCTATTTTTCTTTTTTTTTTCCTTTTCCCAATTTCATTTTGGCACTCCTTTCTTTTTTTTTCCCCCCCTCCTTTTCTTTCTCTCCTATCCCCCAATTTGCCTTTCTCTGGTGGTCACGTTTATTTGGGGTTATTAATATCATGAATACATTTCTGTTCAGTGCCTTCTGTGTTGTACCTGGTTGTGTTATATTTTGTGCCTTTAAATCAATGCAGGAGAGAGAGAACTACATAACCAGACACCCAGAGAAGAGAGACCAAAGGGAGACAAAGAAACAGCCTGCATATGAAAGAAAAGCAGGCATCACCAGAAAAGGAAGTAAACGAAATGGAGGCAAGCAACCTGTCAGAGAAAGAATTCAGAGAAATGGTCATAAGGTGGCTGAAAAGAATGGAAGACAAATTTGACAATATGAGTAAGAACCAAGAGGAAATGAAGAACCAAGAAGAAATGAAAAATCACATTGCTGCTGTAAAGAACTCAATAGAAAGCATCAAGAGTAGACTAGAAGAAGCAGAGGACCACATCAGTGAGCAAGACAATAAGGTAGGAAAAAATACTCAAGAAGAGCAGCTTCTAGAAAAAAAATTAAAAAGCAGGAGGAGAGCCTAAGGGAACTTTGGGACAACACGAAACAAAACAACATCCACATAATAGGGGTTCCAGAAGGAGAGGAATCTGAGCAAGGAAAAGAAAACCTGTTTGAAGAAATAATGACAGAAAACTTCCCTGATATAGGGAAGAAAAAAACCCACACAAATCCAAGAAGCTCACAGAGTCCCAAGCAAAATGAACCCCAAAAGACCGACGCCAAGGCACATCATAATTAAATTGGCAAACACCAACGACAAAGTAAGAATCTTAAAAGCGGCAAGAGAGAGACAGAAAGTTACATACAAAGGAACCCCCATCAGACCAGCAACTGATTTCTCAACAGAAACTCATCAGGCCAGAAGGGAATGGAATGAAATATACGAAGTCATGCAAAGCAAGGGTCTGAATCCAAGAATACTGTACCCAGCAAGGCTATCAATCAAAATTGAAGGTGAAATCAGGAGCTTCACAGACAAAAAAGGACTAAGGGAATTTATTACCACCAAACCAGCAATGCAAGAAATGCTAAAGGGTCTGCTGTAAAAAAAAAAAAAAAAAGAAGAAAAAGAAATAGGAAGCGAAGAAGGAACACAGGGGTAAAGAATAAAAATGGCGACAAATAAGTACTTATCAATAATAACTTTAAATGTAAATGGATTAAATGCCCCAATCAAAATACATAGGGTAACAGATTGGATAAGAAAACAAGACACATATATCTGCTGTCTACAAGAAACCCACCTCAGAAAAAAAGACGCACACAGACTGAGGGTGAAGGGATGGAAAAAGGTTTTCCAGGCAAATGGAACTGAAAAAAAAGCTGGGGTAGCAATACTTATATCTGACAAATTAGATCTCAAAGTGAAGGACATAACAAGAGATAAGGAAGGCCACTTCATAATACTAAAGGGAGCAATCCAACAAGAAGAAATAACTCTGGTAAATATATACACACCCAATACAGGAGCACCCAAATACATACAAAAAACTCTTTGAGGATAACAAAGGAGAGATTGACAGCAATACAATCATAGTAGGAGACTTTAATACCCCACTATCACCACTGGACAAATCCTCTAAACAAAAAAATCAGCAAAGAAACATCAATCCTAAATGACTCAATAGACCAGATGGAATTAATTGACATCTTCAGAACATTTCACCCCAAAGCCACAGAATATACATTCTTCTAAAGTGCACATGGGTCATTTTCAAAGACAGACCATATGTTGGGACATAGGCAAAGTCTCTTCAAATTCAAGAAGATAGAAATCATATCAAGCATCTTCTCAGATCACAGTGGCATAAAACTGGAAATCAACTACAATAAAAAACAACCCAAAGAAATCAAACACATGGAGACTAAACAGCATGCTATCAAACAATGACTGGGTTACCAGAGAGATCAAGGAAGAAATAAAAAACATCATGGCAACAAATGACAATGAAAACACAACAATCCAAAATCTATGGGACACAGCGAAAGCAGTGTTGAGAGGGAAGTTCATAGCTCTACAAGCCTACTGCAAAAAAAAACAAGAAACAATGGTAATAAATTACCTAACCCTAAAACTCAAAGAGTTAGAAAGACAGCAACAAGAAAATCCCAGTGTAAGCAGAAGGAAGGAAATAATAAAGATCAGAGTGGAGATAAATGACATAGAGACCAAAAAAACAATACAAAAGATCAACAAAACCAAGAGCTGGTTCTTTGAAAGGATAAACAAGATTGATGAACCTCTAGCCAGACTCACCAAGAAGCAAAGAGAGAGGACCCAAATAAACAAAATCAGAAATGAAAGAGGTGAAATAACAATAGACCCCACCGAAATACAAAGGATTGTTAAAAAAAATACTACGAACAACTCTATTCCAACAAACTGGACAACCTGGAGGAAATGGACATATTCCTAGAAAAATATAACCTTCCAAAACTCAATCAGGAAGAATCTAAACAGCTCAATAGGCCAATAACTATGGAAGAAATTGAAGCAGTCATCAAAAAGCTTCTGGCAAACAAAAGCCCGGGCCAGACGGCTTCACAGGGGAGTTTTACCAAATATTCAAGGAAGAACTAAAAACTATCCTCCTCAGACTGTTCCAAAAATTCAAGAGGAAGGAACACCTCCCAGCTCCTTCTATGAAGCCAGCATCACCCTAATACCAAAACCAGATAAAGATAACACAATGAAAGAGAATTACAGGCCAATATCCCTCATGAACATAGATGCCAAAATCCTCAACAAAATTCTAGCAAATCGGATCCAGCACTACATCAGAAAGATCATACACCATGACCAAGTAGGATTTATCCCAGGAATGCAAGGATGGTGCAATATCCGCAATCAATAAACGTGATACATCACATAAACAAATTGAGAGAAAAAAATCACATAGTCATATCAATTGATGCAGAAAAAGCATCTGACAAAATCCAACACCCTTTCTTGATAAAAACTCTCAACAAGGTGGGAATAGAAGGATCATACCTCAACATAATAAAACTATATATGATAAACCCACAGCTAACATCATACTCAATGGGCAAAAACAAAAACCATTTCCCCTAAGAACAGGAACAAGACAGGGATGCCCACTCTCACCACTCATGTTCGACATAGTACTGGAAGTATTAGCCATTGCAATTAGACAAGAAGAAGAAATAAAAGGCTTCCAAATTGGAAAAGAAGAAGTAAAGCTGTCCTTTTTTGCAGATGACATGATATTGTACATAAAAAAACAGAAAGACTCCATCAAAAAACTAATAGACTTAATAAATGAATTCGGCAATGTAGCAGGATACAAAATTAACGCCAAGAAATCTATGGCATTTCTATACACCAATAGTGAACTTATAGAAAGAGAGACTAAAAAAGCAATCCCATTTACCATCGCACCAAAAAAATTGAGATACCTAGGAATAAACTTAACTAAGGAGGTAAAAGACCTATATGCGGAAAACTACAGGAACTGAAAAAAAGAGATAGAGGAAGACGTAAACAGATGGAAGAACATACCATGTTCATGGATTGGAAGAATCAACATTAAAATGTCCATACTACCCAAAGCAATCTATAGATTCAATGCACTCCCCATTAAAATACCAACGGCATATTTCACAGACCTAGAAAGAACTCTCCAAAAATTCATCTGGAATAAAAAAAGACCCCGAATAGCCATAGCAATCCTGAGAAAGAAGAACAAAGTAGGTGGGATCTCAATACCAGATTTCAAGCTGTATTACAAAACCACTGTTCTCAAAACTGCCTGGTACTGGCATAAGAACAAACATATAGAACAATAGAATAGAATAGAGAACCCAGAAATCGACCCAAATCACTATGCTCAATTAATATTTGACAAAGGAGGCATGAACATACAATGGAGTCAAGACAGTCTCTTCAATAAATGGTGTTGGGAAAATTGGACAGATACATGCAAAAACATGAAACTAGACCATCAACTTACACCATACACAAAAATAAACTCAAAACAGATCAAGGACTTAAACATACGACAAGAAACCCTAAAAATACTAGAGGAATCCACCGCCAGAAAAATCTCTGACATATGCCGAAGCAATTTCTTCACTGATACTGCTCCTTGGGCAATGGAAATTAAAGAAAAAATAAACAAATGGGATTACATCAAAATAAAAAGCTTTTGCACAGTAAAGGAGACCATCAATAAAACAACAAGAAAGCCCACTGCATGGGAGAACATATTTGCCAATGATATCAACGATAAGGGTTTAATCTCCAACATTTACAGGGAACTCATGCAGCTTAACAAAAAGAAGATAAACAACCCAATCAAAAAATGGGCAACTGATCTAAATAGACACTTTTCAAAAGAAGACAGAAGGAAGGCCAAGAGACATATGAAAACATGCTCAAAGTCACTAATCATCAGAGACATGCAAATCAAAACAACAATGCGGTACCATCTCACACCTGTCAGAATGGCTACCATCAACAAATCAACCAACGACAAGTGCTGGCGAGGATGCGGAGAAAAAGGAACCCTCGTGCACTGCTGGTGGGAATGCAGACTGGTGCAGCCACTGTGGAGAACAGTATGGAGTTTCCTCAAAAAACTAAAAATGGAGCTCCCATTTGACCCAGTGATCCCACTTCTAGGAATATATCCAAAGAAACTAGAAACATGAATCAGAAAGGATATATGCACCCCTATGTTCATAGCAGCACAATTCACCATAGCTAAGATTTGGAAACAGCCTAAGTGCCCATCAGCAGATGAGTGGATTAAAAAACTGTGGTACATCTACACAATGGAATACTACGCTGTGGTAAAAAAGGAGTTCTTACCATTTGCAACAACATGAATGGAGATGGAGAGCATTATGGTAAGTGAAATAAGCCAGGCAGAGAAAGATAAATATCACATGATCTCACTCATTTGTGGAATATAATGAACGGCATAGACTGATGAACAAAAATAGATGCAGAGACAGAGAAACATCAATCAGAAAGTCAAACCTCAGGGAATGTAGGGAAGGGTGGAGGTAAGGGGGAGAGATCAGCCAAAGGACTTACATGCATGCATATAAGCCTAATCAATGGACACAGACAACAGGGGGGTGGGGTCATGAATGGGAGGTGGGGGGTATTGGGGGAATAAGGATACATATGTAATACCTTAATCAATAAAGAAATTAAAAAAATATATTGCAGACATGGTCCCTACCCTTACAAAGCTTAGAGTCTAGCAGAAAATGCTGGAGCTCAGCAATGCAAGCCTTTCCCCAATCAAAATGTTTCTAGGAAACCTAACATAAAATCAGAAGCATGTGGTAATTTCTTAGTGCAGATGTAGTTTGTAAATGTAACTTATGACACTTTTTTTATCACTGAGTTAACTCAGGAGCTCAGTAAAAACTATTTTCATTACTAGCACCATTTTTAAATGAGGTCCGAGGATGTTAGCTGTCTTCCTAGAACAGCCTGGGAAATGTATATCTGCATTTGGTTAGTTTTCCAATAAGAAAATGATCTTGATTTTCTCTGAAACGTGGTTATAAGAGGCAGCAGGTTTGGTTTGGTTTGATCATCCTGTTTTGCAATCTCAGAGCATTTAGCATTCTAACTGATCCTGAAGTCTAAAAGAAGAGATGAAGGAAATGTCTGTTCCATGGTTGAACCTCTAACATAGAATAACTGCTCACATTCCTTCTCTCAAATTTGAAAGTCAGGGCAGAAGGACCTAGAACTCTCAGTAAGCGCAACATTACATTTTTATAGCATATAAGAATACAAGGTGTTAGACATTTAGTCATTATCACACACTATTACACCACATCTAGAACATTCACCAACCACCACAACCTGAACTTCGAGTCATTTTTAATTAGAAACGACCAATTAAATGCATATAAAACATGTTTGCTTGTACATTTTGTGTAAGGTGATATGAACAGGCCTGAATTTTTTAAGACCATTGCAGACATACAACATTGCTAAAACAATGTATATACCAGAAGTTCAAATATATGTCCAGACATGGCAGGAAAAGCTGTATTCTTTTTTTAAATTTTTGTTGAAATTATTATATATGTCTTCTTTTTCCCCCATTGACTTCTCCCTGCCCACTCCCACCCCCAGCACATGCTCTCACCCCCTACTGTGTCCACTGGTTATGCTTATATGTATGCATACAAGTCCTTTGGTTAATCTCTTACCCCCCACTCCCCACCCACTCCTGCCTTCCCTCTGAGGTTTAACAGTCGGTTCAATGCTTCTATGTCTTTATTTTTGTCCATCAGTTTATGTTGTTCATTATATTCCACAAATTAGTGAGATCTGATATTTGTCTTTCTCTGACTGACTTATTTCACTCAGCATAACGTTCACCAGGTCCATCCATGCTGCTGCAAATGGTAAGAGTTCTTTCTTTTTCACAGCAGCATAGTATTCTATTGTGTAGATGTACCACAGTTTTTTAATCCACTCATCTGCTGATGGGCACTTAGGCTGTTTCCAAATCTTAGCTATGGTGAATTGTGCTGCTATACACATAGGGGTGCATATATTCTTTCTGATTGGTGTTTCCGATTTCTTTGGATATATTCCTAAAAGTGGGATGACTAGGTCAAATGGGAGTTCAATTTTTAATTTTTTGAGGAAACTCGATAATTTTCCACAGTGGCTGCACCAGTCTGCATCCCCACCAGCAGTTCCTTTTTCTCCACATCCTCTCCAGCACTTGTCATTTGTTGATATGTTGATGGTAGCCATTCTGACAGGTGTGAGATGGTACCTCACTGTCGTTTTGATTTGCATCTCTCAGATGATTAGTGACTTTGAGCATTTTTTTTCATATGTCTCTTGGCTTTCTGTATGCCCACTTTCGAAAAGTGTCTATTTAGGTCTTTTGCCCATTTTTTTATTGGATTATCTTCCTTTGTTGAGTTGTAGGAGTTCCCTATAAATTTTGGAGATTAAACCCTTATCAGATGTAACATTGGTAAATATGCTCTCCCATACAGTGGGCTTTCTTATTGTTTTGTTGGTTTCTTTTGTGGTACAGAAGCTTTTTACTTTGATGTAGTCCCATTTGTTTATTTTCTCCTTAGTTTCCATTATCCTAGGAGATGTGTCAGTAAAGATATTGGTATGAGTTATGTCTGATATTTTGTTGCCTTTGGATTTTTTAAAGATTTTTACAGTTTCCTATCTTTATCCATTTTGAGTTTATTTTTGTGTATGGTGTCAAGTTGCTGGTCTGGTTTCATTTTTTTTCTTTTTGCATGTATCTGTCCAATTTTCCCAACACCATTTATTGAAGAGACTGTCTTGACTCCATTGTATGCCCTTGCCTCCTTTGTCAAATATTAATTGAGCATAATTGCTTGGATCGATTTCTGGGTTCTCTATTCTGTTCCATTGATCTATATGTCTGTTCTTGTGCCAGTACCAGGCAGTTTTGAAAACAGTGGCTTTGTAATATAGTTTGATATCTGGTATTGTGATCCTTACAACTTTTTTCTTCTTTCTCAGGGTTGCTGTGGCTATTTGGGGGTTTTTATTATTCTGTATAAAATTTTGGACAGTTTGTTCTACGTCTGTGAAATATGCCATTGGTATTTTAATGGGGATTGCATTGAATCTATAGATTGCTTTGGGTAGTATGGACATTTTAATGATGTTGATTCTACCAATCCATGAACACGGTATATTCTTCCACTTGTTTATAACTTCCTCTATCTCTTTTTTTCAATGTCCTATAGTTTTCTGAGTACAGATCTTTTGCCTCCTTGGTTAAGTTTATTCCTAAGTATCTTAATTTTTTTTGTTTCAAAGGTAAATAGGAATGTTTGTTTAGTTTCTCTTTCTGTAAGTTGATTATTGGTGTGTAAAAATGCCATCGATTTCTGAGTGTTAATTTTTTATCCTGCTACGTTGCTGAATTCATTTATTAAATCTAGTAGTTTATTGATGGAGTCTTTAGGGTTTTCAATGTACAGTATCACATCATCTGAGAAAAATGACAGTTTTACTTCTTTTCCAATTTGGATTCCTTTTATTTCTTCTTCTTGTCTGATCACTATGTCTAGCACTTCCAGTACTATGTTGAACAGGAGTGGTGAAAGTGGGCATCCCTGTCTTGTTCCTGTTCTTAGGGGAAATGGTTTTAGTTTTTGCCCACTGAGTATGATGTTGGCTGTAGAGGTTTGTCATCGAAGGCTTTTATTATATTGAAGTATGATCCCTTTATTCTCACTTTGCTGAGAGTTTTTATCAAAAAAAAGGGTGAAAAGCTGTATTCTGAGGTCTGCTCACCAAAAAAAGAAAAGAAAAAAAAAAGAGTTGACCTGGCTGTCATTTTAACACACTGGACACTCCAATGTGTTAAAAATATGGTCTATAACTACATGTGGGTGTTAGGTTTTTTAATGATCACAATCTGAACAACAGTTTAAAAGACATTCATGGCTGCAGCCTCAGCACTTACCATAGTTCTAGGCACATAGTTGACAAACAATAAATATTTGGTTGATGGATTATTGAACAAGACTATTTTTAAATAAAATAAAATCCAGCATTTGTATAAAATTCACGGTTTGTTAGTACTGAGACATAATTTTTAAAGCACTGGACTAGAAGACAAAGAAATGAAAATCAAAGAGGAAAATTCCTTCATTGAGAATCTGAGAATATGGTGGTGATCTTTGGCAGGGGAATTCCTGGCGTGGCAGAGTGTGGCCCAGAGCCCCAGTCCCACAGATGTGTCCTTAAAGTTTCCAGGCTGACAATCCTCTGAGTCATTTACAAAGCAATGTAGTGGTGGGTCAATGCTGGGGATTCTGAGAGAGATGGGGTCAAGAGGGAGTAACTGGGAACAGCATCCTTTATAGTAAGAGAAAGCAGGGTATACAATGACAAACTAATGGCCCTCCAAGTCTTCTCAGGAACCAGTTACTTTATCAGTCCTGGTCAACTGGTGGGGCTTTCACTGGAGTGATGTGACCTTTGGAAGCTGCAGCTTCTATCCACTGTCTAAGGCTAACTGGGCAATGTCAGAAGGAGATGATGCACTAAAAGAAGGGGCAATAAGGGGTGGGTTGGGACAAGAGGAGCTACTCTTCATCATTCACTCAACCACCAGAGCCAAAGGCTGACTCAAGGCAGAACCAGGAGAGGGCTACCCTAGAGGTCTAGCACCTATCTATGCCTGCCATCCCAAACATGGCTCCACTGGAACAACTCTAGTTGATACCAAGGCTGAGCAGGGTTCTTGGAACTCTAGGCTTACCCCTCTTCACACATGTATACAAATAAGATGACAGCTACTAACAAATAAGGTGTTTATTGAAGAAGTAACAGACTCAAACAGGAGAGTTTTCAAAAACAGAAGAGATCTCATTTTACAGCAGAGGCCACCAAGGTTCAAAAGGATTAAAAGAATTATCTGGCCATAGCTGGTTTGGCTCAATGGATAGAGTGTCGGTCTATGGACTGAAGGATCCTGGGTTCGATTCCAGTCAAGGGCACATGCCTGGGTTGCGGCCTCAATCCCCAGTAGGGAGCGTGCAGGAGGCAGCCGATCAGTGATTCTCATCATTGATGTTTCTATCTCTCTCTCCCTCTCCCTTCCTCTCTGAAATGAATAAAAATGTATTTTTTTAAAAAGAATTATCTGGTCACACAATGTTATCAAATGGTGTCGTGTGAATGGGAACACTGGCTGTTTCAATCAGGATTCATCCAGAGAAGCAGTACCACTAGAATATATGTATTAATTTATTACAAGGAATTGGCTTACATGGTTGTGATGCTGGCTGGGCAAGTCTGAAGTACATAGGGCAGGCCATTAGGAAGGACAAGATGGAACTCTTCCAGGCTGAAGCTGGTGTCCACAGATGGAATTTCTTCTTCAGGGAAGCCTCAGTTCTAGTCTTAAGACCTTCCAACTGTTTGAATCAGGTCCACCAAGATAATCTAGGACAACCTCCCCTGGTAAAGTCAACTGATTATGGACTTTAATCATATCTACACAATACCTTTACAACACCTGGATTAGTGTTTGAATGAATAGCTGAGGACTGGAGCTAACCAAGGTGACACATAAAACTGACCATCACATTCATCAGTAGTGTTCCATCCAGTCTACCTCTCCTCTCACAAGAATGCTAGTGTGGCAAAACCTTAAGGAAGAACTTTATCCTCTTGTTCTCAACTTGCAAGATCTCTTTCTTGAACAAATTTTACTTAGCAAGGTTCCTTATGACTACATTATACATGTCCTACTATTTTTCTCCATGTAAAGCCACTGAACACACCAGACCAGGCGTCCTCAAACTACGGCCTGCGGGCCACATGCGGCCCGCCGAGGACATTTATCTGGCCCGCTGGGTGCCACTGCCTGTCCTGCTTAGCAGCCGACTCGTCCCGGGCCCGCAGTGCGCATAGGAATTTGTTCATAGTTTTTTTTTTAAACTATAGTCCGGCCCTCCAACGGTCTGAGGGACAGTGAACTGGCCCCCTGTTTGAAAAGTTTGAGGACCCCTGCACCAGACTGTTATAGGTCAGCGAGAGAAGAATTTGTAAGGTTTATGAAAAATTACTTCTTCTAAGCATGTAGGATCCAATAACCAAAACTCTATATACACTACAACATTTTATTATCCAAGTCATACAAAATAGCAGAGCATGTGTAGAAGTAGGAGAACGGAGATGGCTGATCCATTCTCCAACTCCATCCTTGGATAGCACATTCACTCACTCCTCGCTATCACACCCAAGATTCTTAAGTGTCACCCAAATAAGAAGTCTTTACATGCACATTTCTCACACACCCCCACTCATCATCACACTGCAATCAAGTCCTCCCCCAGCTGCCAATACACTGTATGGAACAGATGTTCCCCCAGGTGACCAATGACTTACTGGTTATGAAATCCAAAGGACACTGGTTGTTGACCATATCTTCTTTCTTGAAATGTAATTTTTCACTGCCTTCCATAACAACAAAGCCTCTTGTTTTTCCTCTTCCTCTCCTGCTAGTCTTTGTATATCTGATCTTTCTCTACTTCCATTCTTTAAATGTCCATTTTCTCCAGTACTCCATCATTGGACCTTCCTCATGTTTATACACTGTCATTGGCTTTTATTATAATCTATACATAAATGATTCCCAATCTCTACCTTCATGGTAAATAATGCGTCTGAGCTTCAGACTCACATGATCTGCCACTATGGACATCTGTATCTGCATGTCCCACAAACACTCTGAATTCATTGTTCTTTCCGCTGCCTTCAATCAATGTGTCTTCCTAGGTTCTCTATCTCCATGACTGGTCTCACAAGACACCTAATGGACTAAAATAGAAATCAATCCCTACATACTGTCAATAAGGTTTTATTTGAAAGGGAGAGGGGAGAATGCAGCTGAAAATCACACTTTCTAGCCTCCTTTGTAGCTAGATGACCATATAATTAGGTTCCAGCCAATGAGCTGAAAGCAGGATTGTATGGAACTTCTAAACAGCTGTTTATAGAGGATGACTCAACTTTTTCCCTTCCCTCCTTCTTGCTTCTTCCTTCCCTTTATGAAAAAGATGGCTAGGGCTCCATGACCATCCTGGAACAAGTAGTGACCTTGAGGACAGAGGCCACAGCTGAAGATGAAAGAGACAGAGGGAGCCTGGTACCCTGAGAACTTCATAGAGCATAATACCAAGCTGGAACTCCATGCTTATTTCAATTCACATTAGAAAAAAAAAATCTTGTTTAAGTTACTGTATATTTTCTATTACACGCTTTCAAGCATATACTGACTGATATAGAAATTGTGTTCTTTTTAAATCTTTCAATTCCATCCAGGTATCTCCATCTCCACTACCACTCCCTTAGTTCAATCCACCAACACTGCTTGTTTCAATTACTGAAACAGCATATTAACTGGTCACCCTGCTTCTAGTCTTCTTTCAAACTAATCCATTGTCCATTTCTGGAAATCAAAGAAACAGCCTTTCAGTCCATGGGACCACACCCAGACAACTGAGCCCCACTGGCCAGGATGTAAACTGCTTTGACTCTATCTCCCACCAAACCATAGGCTCATTGAGAGCATAATGTCATCATCCCTCTAGTGCTTGGCATATATTTGGTGTTCTATTAATGTGAAATAAATTGTGATGGTGCTATGAATTCAACCACATCTATACCTCTCCTCACCATCCAAAAGATGCAGAATAATCCATATCTTTAGAATCTAAATGTATGTCTCCAATACATATGATTTTCAATAGTAACAATGCCTAAGCACAAAGCTGTAAGGGATGGACTGACCTGTTAAGGGCAAACACTAGCCAGGAGGAGATTCAAGCAAACTGTATTTTCATTAGATTTGTTTTGGGGTTTGATTCTAGTTATAAAGTTCATTAGATTTCAACAGTCTGCCTCAATCCATTTTTGCGAATAAGCCCTGCTATTTTTTAGTGCATGATTTTTCAAAACACAAGGTGTACATATATCACTATAGCAGAAATCGCTATGTTCATCCCAGCAGCAAAGTCAATTTTTAACTAAATTTCTTTCAACAAAACTAAAATTATCCTATTATTGTTATTTGTTTTGTGTGTTTTTGGAATGAAATTAAAGCAGTATTTTCATACACACACACACACACACACACACACACACACACATAATCACATGCACATATACGTTAAATAAATATCAACGCATGCATCACTCCCCAAAAAGACATATGGTACATTTCATCCTTTTAAAATAGACTTTGGGAAGTATAAATAAACTGAATGTTGACAAATACACAAGGAACTATCACTGTCAAGCCCATCTCTATAAATTGGCCACTGCTGACTTACTCTATAGAAATACAGCATTCCCTTTGAACATTTTTGCCAAGTGCAGACCTCCTCCACAATACTAGCTAACACAAGGGAGGGAGTGTAAAATACTGCCCAAAATCCACATGAAAAGCCACATGGTTGAAGCTTAGATGCATTCAATCCTTCTAATGAATAACAGTGTAGTTCTCTGGAAAGGAATTCACTCACTTCCTTCCAGAAGGAACTGACAGCCACCCCTACACATGGTGTTAACACCACTAAGAGACCATGAGCCAGGGAAGAAAAGAGAACAAAGAGTAACACCACAAGGATAACAAAGGTCACCCAATGTACTTTATATATACTTAATTCAGTCTTCTGTTCACTGATTAGGTCAACAAGTATCTGAATGTGCCAGGAGTTAGGGACAAAGAGATGGACAAGACAAGAGAACTGGGTTCCTGATACCCAAACATCTTAACAAATGATTGGCTAGAATCCTGGTATTGCAAGCTCTAATGCTTCCTGAAGCCGGATAAACAATGTAAGAGTGAAGGAGAATAGGCACATGGTAATAGGGAGTGTGGGACAAGGACAAACTAGAGATCACATGCTCCCTCTAAAGTTACTTAAATCCATTTTTCTGATTTGCCTTTGAGGTAAAGCAACATACATAGGTAGCCTAGACCTGGTTCATAGACTACCACTTTATGACCCTTATGTTTAGCAGAATGTAGACCAGAGCACCTGGATAAGAGATAACCTGTGTTAGCTAGTATCCAGACAGATACCTGATGCTAAAATCAACCAATATTTAAGATCATTTTTCTGTAAGTGATGGCTATAATACAACAAATGATGAGAACTCTACTATAGGAAAAACAAAGTATAACAATCTACCAAGATCCAAAATTTTGAAAACTGAGCTTGAGTCCATATTTCTTCATTATGACTGAAGAGTGCTATTACATAATCAAAGTTTTAATTTTCTGACCTAAAATCTACTATGTGGGGGAGGTTTACGCTTTACAATTTAGTTATCTGAAATACCAAAGAGAAGATGAAGAATCTCTATAACTCAAATCACATCTTCACCAGAAAGGGTCAAGAATAATGTCAGTAGATACACAAGTGAAATATATCAATTACAAATGTAATAGTTCTTAGCCCATCCAAAATGTGGTTTCTTGGTTAGAGGTTACAAGAAGCCATTTTATAAATACTCAAATATATATTTAATGTAATACCAATATTGAGCATTAGATCAGTTTCCTTCTCTTTTTTCTTTCAAGGTCAATCAAAGTACTAAATCCAAGTGTTATCCTCAAGTAAACATCCTATTTTTTACACACACAACAAATTTACAGTTAAAGCTACATATGTTAATGTACAATTAGCACTTCTTAATTGTTTTTAAAGCTCAATTTGGACAACAATTTAAATTCTTCAGTATATGTTAAGTGGTGTAGACACAAGCTATAAAAATGTTGACATTGGTTATAGTCTCATAATTCAATTTAGCCTTTTAAGTAATGTCTATGCAAAAAAGAACAGCCACAGGAAAATTATTTTACATCTAGTATAATTACCTACTATCACAGAAGTAATTATTATTATTGTCCTGTTTATTGAATTTCAATAAAAACTCTTGAGGTGCTAAGGTAGTTCCAAGGACAGTGTGAAAACTCCCCTTTTAACAGACTCATCTGGCAACTATAATTACCAATGTTAAGGAGGGCAGTTTCAGATGAACATTAAACAAGAAATTATCCCCTGAAGATTCATAAGTTCCAAACTTTACATGGGTAAGTACTGACAGTTCCTAATATGTTCTCTTAACGCCTTCATGATGTAACTTTTTAGTCAGGCATGGTCAGCAGCTCTAAAATGACTCAATAACAATGGGTAGAAAAATCCACACTCCCAATGAGATGAGTTTTGCCCCTGAACAATATCTACTTTTGTCCAATGCACAAATAGGACTAGTTATACTTCAAAAAGCTCAATCAAACCTCCCACTTTACTGTGCTTCAACTTTTGATTTCAGAAATTGCTCTGCCATCTTAACCCAGACCAAAGTGCTTCCTGGGTGACCCATTGGCCATAACCTGACAGAATTTTTCACCAAGTTTCTACCCAACTTCATCTTCCTTATTAGCATAGGGATGAGGAATGCAATAGAGAAGAGGTCAACTTGCATCATTCTCTCAGTGAGTGCTAAGATCACCCATCCATCCCACCAGAGCCCACCTGCTAGTGGTCCATGACTAGGCCTCACCAAGTCCAGAATCATTAAAAGACCTAGCCTAGTGGCACAGGAAGCCAAGATGCTAACTTTCTTGTTCTCCATTCTTCTCACGCCAGCCAGTAAATCCACCATTTTGAAAAAACTTCAGCTGTTCAGAGGGCCAGAGAAAAAAGCTCATTGAAGGTGAATCACCCCTGCATTCTCTTCTGGGTGAATCACCCCTGCAGTCTCTTACCCACGAGGCTAATTCTACCTTTTCAGAATTTTACCAAAAACTTTTACCAAAAGCCTCGAGAACCAGGGTGAGTGTTAATGGAGTCAAGGTCCAAGCTAACTGATGACGCTTGTTTCTTGGAGGACCTTTGGGCTGAAGATGGCTGGTCTCTTAGCTTCCTCATCCTGAACCTTCTCTTGGGGACCAATACCTCTTCGGGGGCACTCTCCCCAAGGAGTAGAAGTTGTTCTTATTTTGTCCACTTGTGGGGAATCCAAATGCATGAACAGTTGTGTCCAGAGCTAGCTAGAACCTAGCTTCCCATAGGCCATGGCTGTTTACTGTTTCAAAGATGACAGATTAATGTATATCTTGACCACTTTTGAGACGCTTTCGAAGTATCAGATGCGGGTCACTACCCATGTGTACCTGGAGACAGGTATCCACTCAAGATGACAGAGTGTTGGGAGCACTGCTCACATCCCATGTCTTCTAGCAACGTGTTAGCACCCACCTTCCACGTTCACCTTCCACCGAGGGCCATCTGCAGCGCCCCCTTCCGCCCCCAGTGAGCAACACACCTGCAAGGACCGCCCCCCACGCCCCGGCCTGGAGGGCTTCTCACCCTGTCTGGGGCAGCAGGTGGGGGGAGGGGGCACTGGCCTGGTGGCCCGGGAGAGCGGTTTGACGGGGCGTCTCCCGAACCCCCACCCTGCCGCCTCCTCCGCACCTCCCCCACCAGGACCGCGCTTCGCCCGGGCTGGGCTCCGCTCCCACCGCCCGCCCCCCCCCCCTCCCGCGCCCCCGGCCCACCCCGGGCCACGCACCTCCCGCCCTGCACCCGCTCTGGCCGCGATACGGCCCCCCGCATTCCCGGCACGTCCGGCTCTGACTTTTACCTGTACTTTCTGTACTCGAGGCGGCTCGTCGGGCGAGAAACACCTCCCCGGGACCGCTACCTCCCCCGCCCCGGCTCCGCCCGGCTTCCTCCTTCCCCTCCAAGGCCGCAAAGTAGATGGAGTAAGAGTGTGTGTGCGAGAGAAAGAGAAAGAGGGAGCGGGCGCGGGCGCCGCGGGAGGGCGGGCGGGAGGGAGGCGCGCCCGGCCCCTGCCGCCCTCCGGCCGCCGCTGCCGCGAGCTCGGCAACTCCGGCTCGCGCCCGGCCCCGGCTCCGGCCCGGTCCCCGCCGCCCGCCGCCGCCCACGGGCTGGGGCCGCCCGAGCCCCCGCGTCCCCGTACCTCGTAAAGGTCCCCAGAAGCCATGCCAGGCTGCGGAACTTGGCTCGCCGGGTGTGCGCGTCGGCTCCTCGCTCGCGCCCTCCGTGCGTGTGCGCGGGGGGCTAGGGTGCGCGTGTGTGCGCGCGTGTGTGTGCGAGTGTGTGTGTGGTGTGTTGAGTAAACTGTGTTTTTGCAGAATGACAGGCTTGGGGGCTGCCTATGCGCAGAATCAGAGCGGGCGGCGGCGGAGCTGGCGTAACCGGCAGCGGCGGCGGCGGCGGCGGTGGCGGCGGCACTAGCGCGGGCAGCAGCGACGGCCGCGCAGCACGCCCGGGTGGCACCGACGCGGCCCGAGCGCCGCGGCCCCCCGACCCGGCGGCGGTGGCTGCAGCGGGCAACGGCTCGCCCCGGCGCCGCCTGCAGGAAGCCGCCCCGCGCCCGCCGCCGGCCCGGACGCTGCTGCCACTGGGCGAGTCCCCGCCCCCCGGGAACCCGGCCCGGCCCCCGGGGC
Source organism: Plecotus auritus (assembly GCF_963455305.1). Lineage (NCBI taxonomy): Eukaryota > Metazoa > Chordata > Mammalia > Chiroptera > Vespertilionidae > Plecotus > Plecotus auritus. The sequence goes on along the minus strand of NC_137785.1, from coordinate 37,284,531 downwards.
GGGAGGGGGGCGGGGGCGATTGCGGGGCCGCGCCCCGGGGGACCGGTCCGGTGTAGGGGAACGCTAGGGGCCGCCCCGCCGCCCCGGGCCGCCTCTCGAGGAGGCCGGTGGAGCCCCCCGGGAGTGACGGGCCAGGTGCTCGCACTTCGAACCTGGGCCCAGGCTGCGAAGGGGCGGCCGGGAGACAGGTAGAGGGCTATGGGTGACAGGTCGCAGGGCAGGGGCCCCAGGGGGGCTCAGCGAGTCCCAGGTCCTCACCTCTTCCCCCCACCCCAGCAAGGGAGTGGGCGCCGCCCTAGAAGACCTGGCTCCTTGGGGCTGCACCGCCGGACCTTGGCTGCATAACCCCTTCCTCCAGGCTGGTTTGTAAGGTGTGGCGGCCACAGGGAGGAGGGAAGAAATGGCTCATCCAGAGGCGCCAGGGAGAGCTAGGACAGCGTCCCATAAACCCTAGAAACTCTTTAGAGCCTGGCTTGGCCTTCCCTCAACACCACCACCACCACCTCAAAATTCACTCATCCATTATTCAACAAATGGTTTCCAAAGTCTACCCAAACTGCACAGTGTTCCTGGAAAGACACAATTGGGACCCTGCCCACAAGGGACTTTGAATCCAAAAGGAGAGACTAACCACAGCACGTGAGGATTCAATCCTTCAACAAAAAGGAGTTCCTACTATGTGCCAGCGCCAGAGCGGGAGGGACTGGAAAGGCTTCCTAAAATCCAAACTCCTAAAGTCACCTCTTTCTACTAATATCATGGATATCTGGTCACCCTTCTATTTAAAGGCTTCTCTCTATAAAAGATATAGTTAACTCAGAACCCGAGAAGGCAAGGTGTTCTGAAATGGGAGGAACGATCCTCCTCATCCCAGTCCCAAAAATGTCCCGCTGGTTAGTTTCTCCATCATCCCTCCATTATTTCACACTTGTAACACCTTGAACAAGTCATTTTATCCATCTGAACCTTGATTCCCTCATGTATAAACTGGGGATAGTGTAAACACCTAAAATGGTGTGAAAATTAGAGGATCTATGTATATATGAAATGAACTATACCAGCAGATCTCAATAAAGATTATTTGTGTCTGGATCTAGTCCCTGAACTGACCTTGTGAAGAGCAAGATGGCAAAGGGGTATGTCTGACAAAGGGAAAGGGCTTAATTCAATCCAGAGGATGTCAAACTTAAAAGTCACCAAATTTTCAATTTAAAAATTCCACAGAATCTGGACCACAAAGTTTTCATGTCTGGCTCATTCTAGGATCCAGGAGTTTGTATATGCTGTTCCCTCTGCCTAGAATGTCTTTGTACATTGAATCCATCTGGAAAACTCTTCATCTTCTGGCACGGGCTTATCTTTGTATCACAAGCATCTATCACTATTCCTGCCAGAGAGTAGATACACAGTAAATGTTGGTCCAACTATTCCAACACAACAAAGTTTATACCAATTTCTAGTTTAAAATCCCATATTAAAATGGTGAGAGTGGGAACAAAGGTGAGGTGTGGAAAACTATAAATAACAAAGTGTATTTGTTTTAGAAACTATGGAAATTATTATAGCAGTTCTCTTTCTCATACTATTTTCCCAATGGTCATGGTTTTAAATAATAACATTAATAATCAGTTCTCTATCTGTACGTTGCAAAACAAATTTTAATTTGATCTTTAATTTGTACTTGGGAATACATGCACCACCATAGCATGAGGATATCATTTGGAAGTAGAAGACAAGAAAGAAACTGGGTTTGGAAATAATATGCTCAGCCAAATTTGAATATATAATCAGTAGTTTTACAAAAACACCAAGGGCTTGACTTGTGCTGGCCAAATACTCCCTAGAAATGTGAGCACAGTTTGTAAAACTCTAGTCTAGACAATAGTTGTCTACAGAGTTCACAGAAAGGGGTGTTCACTGTGGATTGGCACACTAAGGAAGTATTTTATGGAATAATGGATTGAAATGGATCTTGAAGACTCGTAGAAAATGAGTGTTTTAATTTGAGGAAAGAGATAAGGGTAGATGGTAAGCCGTGCTGCAATGGGAGGGTGTGAGAAGATTGGAAAGTTGATTTGTGGATGTCACCGATCACTGTATAGCAAATGCGGGTCAGTTCATGAAGAGTTGTAAACACCAAGTTAAGAAATTTTTAGTGTGTCAGCAGTGGAAAACTGAAGACTTTTTACTTTATCAAAAGCATGTGGCCATCAAAAGTGTGCATTAGAAAACAAATTCTAGAAGAAATATGAGAAATGGACTACAGAGGGTGAGGTTAGAGGCAAGGAGACCAATTGCAATGGTCCACGGTGGTGGCCGTAGAAATGAAGAAGAAAAACTGGATTGGCAAGACGTCCAGAGGAAGAGTCTGCTGGCCACCAACTTTCATTATAGTTACTCCACCCACTTCCATAAAGCGTTTGATCCAAATCAACAGGACTCAGTGACTAACAGGATGTCTGTGTGTATGCTAAGAACTGGGGTGAGCAACTAAGGAAAGAAAGGATAGAGAAATGACTAAGGTTTTAAACGAAATGACTGAGCTACCCATCCATCATTACACTGTTTTATTTTGCTTACCCTCAGACCATTACTGGCTTCCAGAAAAGCCAGATGCTTCCTGAAGGATGAAGGGAAGGGTCTTCACCCTCTGTGGGAAGGTCAGCCCAATCAGTGGACTGTTCTCCAGGTTCTTCTGATGACATAGGACCACTGTTGCTCATGGAGAATGAAAGGTTCCTACAAACGTTCCACAAACTAGAATAGACTCTTCATACACTCATAATACAAGGGCAAGCAATAGAAACTCAACTCAAACTAATTTAAAACAAAGAGAATTTATTGACTCACAGAGACTAGGAAGGATGGAATTGCTCTCAGGGTTGGCTGTATTCAAGTTCTCAAAGGATATAAAGTGGCCTCTCTCACTCTGCCTTTTTCTGCTTGCTGACATCTTTCCTGTTGAAAACCAGCTTCCTCCATGCATCTCAAATCATCTGGTTTAGAGACCTCATACAGTATTTCTAAATCCCAGAGAAGGGCTCTTCTTGGCTGATGTACCTCATGTGCACTGGTTTTGAACCAATTACTGTAGTCAATCACTGATAGTACTCTATGATTATCTAACTTGTCATACACCCACCTATAGGACAGGAAGAGCACAATGACTGGCAGCTTTAGCAGAATTACATCATTGCAAGTGGGGATGAGCACAAGCCCAAAGGAATGGGTGAAGGGATACTGGTAAGGTAAGCATCCACTATATCCTGGATCAAGCCTGGGGCAGATAGGAAACTTAGAAGCAAGGGCAGTGGCTGCCTAGACCTTGCAATGGTGCTAGCTTAATATCCAAGGAAAGGTTGTATCCTCTGCCCTGACGGTGGCATTAGAATGTGACAATATTCTCCTTCTAGTATTACTTGAGACATGATCTTGACCTCCTGTATAATGTGGTGGTTGAATATATGGACTCTAGAGTCAGATTGCCTGAGCCAATTCTTGCATTATCATTGCTATATGCTATGGGGTTCTTGGCTTAACCTATCTTTCCATTTCCAATTTTTTTTTTCTTTTTGCTGCACAATAAGCTATCTATAAAACTTTGTGATGTAAAATAAAAGGTATTTCTTTTTTAAAAAAATAAATGTTTATTCAGATTATTACAATTATTTCTCCTTTTTCCCCCCATAGCTCCCCTCCACCCAGTTCCCACCCCACCTTCTGCCCTTACCTCCCCCCCACTGTCCTCATCCATAGGTGTATGATTTTTGTCCAGTCTCTTCCTGAACCCCCCCATACCCCTTTCCCCCTGAGAATTATCAGTCCACTCCCTTCCTATGCCCCTGATTCTATTATATTCACCAGATTATTCTGTTCCTCAGGTTTTTAATTCACTTGATTTTTAGGTTCACTTGTTGATAGATATGTATTTGTTGTTCATAATTTTTCTCTTTACTTTTTTCTTCTTCCTCTTCTTTAAGAATACCTTTCAGCATTTCATATAATACTGGTTTGGTGGTGATGAACTCCTTCAGCTTTTTCTTATCTGTGAAGCTCTTTATCTGCCCTTCAATTCTGAATGATAGCTTTGCTGGGTAGAGTAATCTTGGTTGTAGGTTCTTGTTATTCATCACATTGAAAATTTCTTGCCACTCCCATCTGGTCTGCATAGTTTCTGTTGAGAAGTCAGCTGACAGTCGTATGGGTGCTCCCTTGTAGGTAACTAACTGTTTGTCTCTTGCTGCTTTTAATATTCTCTCTTTGTCTTTTGCTCTTGGCATTTTAATTATGATGTATCTTGTTCTGGTCCTCTTTGGATTCCTTTTGTTTGGGGTTCTATGCGCTTCCTGGACTTGTAAGTCTATTTCTTTCACCAGGTGGGGGAAGTTTTCAGTCATTATTTCTTCAAATAGGTTTTCAGTATCCTGCTCTCTCTCTTCTTCTGGCACCCCCATAATTCTGATGTTGGTACGCTTGAAGTTGTCCCAGAGTCTTCTTACACTATCTTCAACTTTTTGGATTTTTTTTTTTGCTTTTTGCTTTTTCGGTTGAGTGTTTTTTGCTTCTTTGTATTTCAATTCTTTGACTTGATTTTTGTGTTCCTCTTGTCTGTTTTTGGGTCTCTGTATAATATTTTTTATTTCAGTCAGTGTATGTTTAATTTCTAGTTGGTCCTTTTTCATATCTTCGAGGGTCTCGTTATATTTATCGGCCTTTTCTAGGATATTCTTAAAAAGCCTTATAACCGTGGTTTTGAATTCTATATCCAGTCATTTGTTTTCCTCCATTTCTTTTGTTTGTGATCTGATTCTTTGACGCCGCATTTTCACTGCTTCCCTGAGTGGGTAAGGTAGATTTGTGTGCTAGGTTTCCAATATGGCCCAGTGGGTCTGCCTCCCCAGTTAACCTGAGGTGGACACTCTTGGTGCACCCCTTTGTGGACTGTGTGTACAGCCCTGTTGTAATTAAGTCTTTATTATTGTTGGTATCACTGGGAAGAATTGACCTCCAGGCCAGTTGGCTGTAAGGATCAGCTGTGTCTATGCTGGGAGAAGTTCGGTGCTGGAGACAGCCTTATAGGATTAGACTTGCCAAATTGCAATAGCCTCTGTGCTCAGCTTGGATGGGGTGGAGTCTCAGTCTTGGCTTCCCATCAGCCTTGCCCTTGCACGCATATGCGCGCCTTCAGACCTCTGCATTCCCTGGCTCCCGAGTCTCCGCCCCAGAGTCCAGACTCCCCCCACAAGAGCGTGGGTGCCCAGGGGCTCGCCTGGAACTGGGGTTCACTGCAGTCAGAACTGGGGCTCAGTGCAGTCAGGAGCCTCTGACTCCCTTCCACTAGGGAAAGCCTGTGGCAACCTCCGCAGCCTTTGTGCGCACTGGCACGCGCGCGCCTTCAGACTTCTGCCTTTCCCAGCTCCTGAGTCTCCGCCCGAGAGTCCAGACTCCCCCCACAAGAGCGTGGGTCCACAGGGGCTCGCCCGGAACTGGGGTTCAGTGCAGTCAGAACTGGGGTTCAGTGCGGTCGGGGGCTTCCTTCCCCCTTCCGCCAGAGAAAGTCAGCCAGGCTCTCAGCCGCCCTTCCTCTCTGCGCGCACAAAGACCCTTTGCCGTACCTCCAATTCTCTGTGAGCTTTTCTCTTTCCTTCTAGTTGTAGAATTTTCACTCAGCCAGCTTTCCTGTGGTTCTGGATGGTGTCCGTTCTGTCTTTTAGTTGTAGTTTTGAAATTGTTGTGAGAGGCAGCAGTTTAGGTGTTTACCTATGCCGCCATCTTGGTTTTTTCCAAAGGTATTTCTTATCTCACAGTTTCTGTGGGTTAGGGAATCAGGAGCAGCTTAACTGAGTGGTTCTGGATTACAGTTTTTTATGGGATTTCAGGCAAAATGTTGGCTAGGACTGCAGTTATTTGAAGAGTTAACTGAGACTATAGGATCTACCTCCAAGATAGTGCCCACACATGGCTGTTAGCAGGAGGCTTCAGCTCCTAGCCATGTGAGCCTCTTTACAGGGTTACTTGAGTGTCCTCTTGTCATTCTCATCTGGTCCCCCTAAATAAAGCAAAACTGTCAAAGCTTCAGCTCTTTAATTAATCTGATGTCTTAGTCCATACTAAGAAGGCTATTTGATACAGAGGTGAACTGCAGCATGTCAGACTGAATGACTGGAGATGCCATCTGATCCATATCCCTCACTTTAAAAAAGAAAAAACTAAAACTCAGATTGGGTGAACCAGGAGAGAGAGAGCAAGGAGGAAGTCACAATGCCTTTGACCATCTAAGCTTGGAAGCCAACCACTGTCACTTCTACTATATTCTATTCTTTAGAACTGAGCCTCTAAGCCTACATCACACTCAAAGGGAGGTAAATTAGTTCCCACCTTTTAAAGGGAGGGCTGTCAAAGAAATTGTGGACATACTTTATTTTTTTAATATATTTTTATTGATTTCAGAGAGGAAGGGAGAGGGAGAGAGAGATGGAAACATCAATGATGAGAGAGAATCATTGATCAGCTGCTTCCTACACACCTCCCACTGGGGATCGAGCCCATAACCTGAGCATGTGCCCTGACCTGGAATCAAACCATGACCTCCTGGTTCATAGGTCGACACTCAACCACTGAGCCACACCAGCCAGGCGATTGTGGACATATTTTAAAACCATCACACCACATCTGTAAATTGAGATGATAGATAGCCCATAGCATCATTTATGAATTAGATAGGATAATCCATGCAAGGCAACAACTGCCACTAATAACAGCTGAATAATTGCAACTGCTATAATTACTATACCAACTACTACTATTACCAGTTTCAAACTTGATATGTGTCACTAATAACCTTGAATAGTTAAGATTAATATTGAAATGCATTAAATCAAATAAAACCTTCAAAATGAATATTGCTCTCAAGCCACATAGAAACTTTTATTACTAATTAACTTTATTTTATAAAAGTAATAGAAGTTGTACTTATTCAGTGTCTATAAAATGCTAGATATTATTCTCATTGAACAAAACAAAGAATGCCCTGCCTTCATGGGGCTTATAATACAGTGGAGGAGACAGGATACAACAAGGAAAGAGGAAAGAGAGAAAGAGAGGGAGGGAGGGAGGGAGGGAGGAAGGGAGAGAGAGAGAGAGAGAGAGAGAGAGAGAGAGAGAGAGAGAGAGAGAGAATTATTTTAGGTATTGATAAGAACAAAAAATCAACTAAGTAAAAAGACACAGTACCTATGCCTGGGCCAGGTACTAATTTAAATAAGGTGTTTAGGCAAGATGTCACCAAGTTGGTAACATTTGTGCTGAAACCTAAACAAAGTGATGGAGAGCACAAATTAAATCAGAAGGCAGAGAATGTCAGGAAAATAGCAAGGGGAACACCCTGAGGCTGAAGGAGCTTGGTATGTTCAAGGTCCAGCAATTAAGCAGGTGGGGTTGAACTGAGCATGAGAGTGCATGGGAAAAGGTAAATCAAAAGCTATGCAAAGGCCAGGTATTTGTAGGAACTTGTAGTGATATGAGAGGGCAAAGAATTGGGACTTTAAGTGATATGAGCGGTCATTGGAATAACATTGAACGGGGGAATAAGATGATTGGATTACTTGGCTCCTGGGTAGAGAATGGAATGAAAACGGACAAGAGGAATACTGAACGCCATAACAGAATCCAGGTGTAAGACCCTAGTGTTGTGGTCTAAGGAAGAAGGTGTCAAGAAAAAGAGGAGTGGTTAGATTGGGGGTATATGGGAGGGTATGTAGGATATAAGGAAACTAGAAGAATCCTAAAATTTTGGTCTGAATGTCTGGATGAATGGAGTTGCCATCTACTCAGGTAGGAAAATGGGGCTGGGGGGAGCAGCATATTCGGCAGGTGGTATTAGGTCTGGGTGAGGGCAAATCAATAATACAGTTTTAGGACATGCTAATTTTGAGATGTGTGTTAGACATTCAAGTAAAGATGAGGGGGTATTCAATATGCAAATCAGGAACTCAAACTGGACATACTGGGAAGGATCAGCACATTAATAGTAAGGAAAGGGACCAGTTATGATTACCGATGGAGTGGGCACAGACCTAAAAAAGAAGAGGACCTAGGATGGAGCCCTAAGGCAGTTGAGCATTTAAAGGTCAGAAGGAGAGTGAGGAGGCAGCAGAGGAGTCTGAGAAGAGGTGATTGAAATTCGAGGAAAACAAGAGAGTGTTGTATCCCAAATCCAAGTGAGAGACAGAGGACTGAAAAATACCAGTGGAGGGTTGAGTAAGAAAAAGACGGATTGCCCACGGGATTTGGCAAGGTGGAAATCTTTGACAGGACCAGTTTCAGTGGAGCAGTAAAGTTGGAAGCTAGACTGAAGGGAGTTAAAGGGAGTTTGGGCAGAGAGGAAGTGCAGATGGCGAGTGCAGGTGACTCATTCCAGGCCTTTTGCTATAAAGAGCAGAGAAATGGGTCAGTAGGTGGAGGGGGCGTTGGATGCAGGAAGGGTTTTTTAAATAGATGATATGACAGCATGGCTATAGAATTATAAGAATAACACAATAAAGAGGAGGAAATGGCCATGGAGTACAGAGGAGAAAGAACTGCAGAAACAGTTCTCTCTCCCGAGGGGGAGGGGACAAAGAAGGCCAAAGTGGAGTTAGGAGCACAGAGTCTACCTATACTGGGTTGAATGGTGTATCCTTAAAATCCATGTCCATGTAGAACTGGAATGTGACTTTATTTGCAGATGTGATTAGTTAAAATGAGATCATAGTATTAAGGCTGGCCCTAATATAGTAACTGATGTCCTCATAAGGAGAGAAAATAGAGGCGGACATACAAAGGGAGAATTTCATGTGATGATGGAAACAGAGATTGGAGCAATGTGTCTACAAGCCAAGTAATGCCAAGGATTGTCAGCAACCACCGGGAACTAGGATGGAAGAATCTTTCCCACAGCCATCGGAGGGAGTGTGGCCTTGCCAACACCTTGATTTCAGACTTCTAGCCTCCAGAACGTGAGAGAATACATTTTCGTTATTTTTAAGCCAACACGTTTATAGTAAACTATTGTGGCACAGAAAACTAATAAACCATCCACTGGAAGAATAAGGAAGGCCAAGTACAAGGCTGCAGATGAAGTCGTTGGCAGATTTGGAAATCTCTTCTATTATTTCTATATTTTCTGTGAAATAAGCCATGAAATCATCAGGTGAAAGTGAGGAGAAAGGAAAGGTATCAGATAGGGGAATATGATTTGCCTGAAGCAATACTGGTTTAGCCTGTTGTCCCCAAAATCTATTAATAGCAGCCCCTTTCACTCCCAAGGATATCTAGATTTAGACATTAAATGTATGATTTTTCAAGTTTATAGATGTTTGAGAACAGATTTAAAAATAAGAAAAGTCAACTCAGAGAAGAGTGGATTGACTAGAAAAATATAATGGCCTTGCTGGGAGGTACTGAAAGCCCACTGGAAATGTGTGGTCATAAGTTAATCAGACCAGTCAGACCAGTAAGCATGGTTGTGATTGATCCAATTACATACAGTTGTTCAGAGAACAAGCTGAGCACTGGGTTTAGCCCAGGGCAGGATTTGCTGTATCAGTTCAATGGAAGAAGAGGGAAAAGGGAGTTAGGAATATATGTAAGGAAGTGATTATAATGATAGCATGATGGTTGCTCAATGTAAACTAAAGCGAAGTATGATGACATGGGGACTGGGGTAGAGGTAATACAAGCAAAATTGTTGATCAATGAATTGGAGCAAAGATTATTAGAGTAAGAAGGACTCTTGAAATGATGCAGTTAGTAAGATGCCCCTACTCAGTAGCAACTACCTTGGGCTCCATGCTTTGCACATGTGATTATTTTTGTATCCTTCAACTCCTTGTTGCTTACCCTACTGGCACTGCAAGGACCTGCCATTGTCCCAGCAGGAAAGGCAGGATCAATGTTCAGAACCTTGAAGATGTTAAGAATGGAGGGTGAATTTGAGGTGAAGACTGAGGAATGGAAAAAAAAAACTAGATATTGGAGCTGGAAGAGGGGCTGCTAAGTAAGAACAGGAGAGCAAAAAGGAAGGACCTCCTGGAAACCCAACAGAAATATTCTTTGAATGACCTCATCTGAAGGAAAACTAATGAAATGTGTTGAGATGTTTATGGGCTCCAATGATTTTCAATGGAGTGAACCTGCCATTCCTTTTTGGCATTGTAGGCAGAACTCAATTATTATATGCATGTTGTATCATTGTATCCTTTCAACAAGGTAAGAACCATTGGCTTCATTTTACAGATGTAAGAAGAAAAGGCCATGGCACCTAGCATATACTTTTGAAGTGGCAGGTAGAGCTTCTGTTATGTTAAGTTGGCCCAGACTCCCTCTGGCCTATGTGCTTGGCAAAAAATGATTTCTTGCAGAGACCACCAGGGGAGAAAGAAAAACCAAGTGTTTGGCCTTGAACTTTGACTAAGAATTGATCCCGTGACTTTGAAATCTCAGGGTAGGAGAAGGGTGGATTCTGGGAAGCAAACTATCTTTTTTTAAGGGTGTGTGTGTGTGTGTGTGTGTGTGTGTGTGTGTGTGTGTGTGTGTGTTGTAAGAAGAAGGAACTTAATTTTTTTGGCCCAACACTCCTTTGTCTAGAAAGATCAAATACAATTTTTATTTCTACATACAAAATCAGTGACATTATTGTGAAACCTATGTACCTATCAGTGTGGTTTCAAATGACTACACTGCCCTGTGTACCAGAGGTTCTCATTTTCCTTTTATCTCAGGACCCACTGACACTCATGATAAATAGTAACTACAAAGAGTTTGGTTTATGTGGGGTGTATCTATTGATAGTCAGTGTATTTGAAAGAATTTTAAACATGGAATTTATGCACATGAAAATAGCACACAAACACACACTCCATTAGTTACCAGAAAGATAAAGTTATCTGGAGTCATGTAACTTCTGGAAAAGTCCTTTGCACATTGGTGAAAGAATGAGAGTGAAAAAAGCAAAAACATCTCAGCATTATTATGAAAATTGTCTGTGTAGATCCCTGAATTGGTTTCAGGGGCCATGAGGTTGCCTGAACCACTCTGAAAATTGCAGCTCCACAGAATCATGTAAAAGGCTGTCTTTGTTGTGCCTAAAATTGCATCTTTGATGGTTACATGAAAATGTTTCTTTTCTAAGTAGACTTAGACTGCATTGTTCTTATATCTTGGGAGGTGAGTGCATGTTCTCATTCATGCAGGTTCCCCCAAAGGAGCGGGGAATAGAGGCCCAGAGTTCCCTACACGGGACCTAAGCACATCCTTCTTTACCACAAACTTCTGGAGGAACCTCAAAGGAACACAGCTAAATGTACTGGTGAAACCCTACAGGGGGGATTCTCCTCCACCTCATCATCCTATTCTTTCTCCTTCTCCTTCTTTCATTTAACCTTTTTGAAAAATTCCAAACCTATGCAAAAGTAGAGAGAAAAATGCAGTGAGCCTGCATGTGCCCATTACCCAGTTACAAAACTCACCAGTCCAACGCCATTCTTATTTCACCTCTACTACCTCCTTTCATCACCCCACAAACTAGATTATTTTGGCGCAAGTCTCAAACATCACACCATTTCATCTGAAACATGTCAGTATGGATCTCTATAATATAAGTACTGCTCTCTTAAATGCAACCACAACACCACCATCACACAAATTAATATTAATTCCATGATGTCATCAAATACTCAATTGATGTCCAAATTTCCCCAGTTGTCTCATAAATACTTTTTGACATTTGGTTTGTATAAGTCAGGATCCAAACATCCACACCTTGCATTTGTTTGCAATCTCCCTTAAATCTTTAGGTATCTCCCTCCTCCCACACTCTTCCTGTTTTGTTTTTCTTGCAATTTATTAGCTAGAGAAATTAGATCATTTGTCATCAACGTCATCTAGCATGTGCTTCTGTACCCAGTATTTTCTATGTGTTGGTAGCTAGGTCTAGATTAGGACTTATTTGGGGGCAAAAATATTTCATAGTTGGTACTAGGTACACTTCCACCATAAGGCACGTGTCTGCTTGTTTTTCTTTTTGTGATTTTAGTAGCAAATGATGATTTTTGCCTAGATACATTTCACTGGGGTTGTAAAGTGGTGACTGTCATTCCTTCCTTATTTATCAGCTGGATACTTCTATGAAATCTTCCCTGTGCAACTCTTTGGTTGCCCTAAGATATATTTGTACAAAAAAAAAAAAAAAAAAGCTGGCTAAATGTTTCTTTCTTTCCTTTTATTTATAAGTTTTTTAAATCATGAGTTGGTTCTCTAACATCTCCAAAAGATCATGAGGTATTCGTTTTAGTGGCATTATAAACTCATGAATGTTAATCTATTTAATATGTTTCATCCCATTACCATTGTTCCTCTTCTTACGGCTTCAAATAGCTCCTGTTTTGGTCAGCAGAGCCTCTTCCAGTTGGTTCTTGAGTCTTTGAATGCATCCTTGCTTTCTGTTATGAGAAGATGCTTGGACATCTTGACTGCTTCCTGTACCAGACCTACTATCCATCATTTCACCAAAGATCCCTGTGTTTGTTTTTTTACTGAGAAATGGCATTAAGATACCATAAAATGAACACCAGCTGGTGGCTATATGTTGGTCATTATTTCTAGGCTGGACAAAGCTAGAAATGTTTTGTAGGCATTTAGTTCTTAGAGTATCTCACAAGGGATGTCCAGTCACATTCCTTTGCTTTAAAGTCGCTTGAAATAGGTTTTCTCTGACTGGTTAAATCACCAACTCACTACACATTTAGATTCATTTGTTTTCATTTTGAATTTGATTTTTAGGGATTGCATTTTTATTTTTATTTAGTTTTTTAATTGTGTAAATATTTACATGTTTCCAAAGTTTAATCTACAGATGGGGTATATATAGGTAGGTCTAGCTTCTATAATTTTTCTTCCACTCGGTTCCCTCTCTCCCCTTGTAGACAACCATTTTAATTCATGGTTTATAATTGCATTTTTAATATAAACAAATATATACATACTCCCTTTTTTAGGTAAATGTAAGTATATTATGTACACTTTTTTTGTCACTAAACATTCCCTGGAAATAATTTAGCATTATTTAGAATTATTCTTCTTATAGCTGCATAATGCTCCATGATATAGCAGTATCATAGTTTATTCATCCTGTTGATGGACAACCGTTTGCAGTTACAAATAGTACCGCAATGATTAGCTTTGTCTCTTTGAATTTATGCTAGCCTATAGGAGGATTTCAATTTTATGCTGAATAATTGGACTTCAGAAAATGTACTGATCATTACAATCTGCTAGAAGACAGGGTGTTCAAAAGCAAGCCCCACCCCTGTGGGTAAAGCACTAGCGTTACTTTTATTTCTGAGGGGAGTGGTCGCTGAAACTGTCAATCATCATGGCAGGAAACCAATATGGAGATAACAGAGGGTACTTACTTAAGGAGGGAACCTGAGTCTCCATGAAAGAGAAAGGTGGTAGATGAAGCCATTGGAGAATACAGGCGAATGAAGTGGACCTCCCCAGAATTACCCAGTCTAGGAAGTGGCCCTGGCACGTGGACTTGGGGACTCAGAGAACAATCCAGTAATTTGTTTTAACATTCTCTATGCTCAATTTCTCTTATTTTATCTCAAGTTCTTTAGACAAGTTTTGTAAAACATGACAGCGGCATCTCAGTTGTCCAATGGGAAAATTCAGAGACAAGCCTGTATATATGATTGGAATGCAGCGATAAAGCACAGAGTAGTTGTCCTTCCTTATGCCCTGCCCCCAAGGCTCAGAGAGCGGCAGCAGCAGCAGCTCAAGAGAAGGTAGTGGCTCACAGTTCCAGAGAATGGGTGAACACTAAGCCTGTAGAAATTCTTATGGCACAGAGAATGGTGCCATGGAACTAAGAGATGGTCCAAATTCGGTTCCTTATCAACTTGTTGAGTGGAGTCAGACTCCCTGATGAAGAAAGGCCACAGAAAAGAGGCATAGATGCATAGACACTTATTCTCAAGAGGTCTTTCTGTTTAAGTAGAAAAGGACTGTTGTGTGTTGGCTGAGGAATATTATTGATATAAAATTAAGTGATTAATAAGCAGGCTTCAAAACAAGGAGTTCATTTTTCTAATTAACCATATATACAATGTAAAATATTTATTTATGGTGTGTAAATAGACACATCAAAATGAAAATGATAGCAATGAAATCAGAACAAGTTATGAAGTCATGAGTAATTTTTCTCATTGTTTTAAAATTTTTTCCATATTGAGTATGTGTTTATTGTGAAATTAAAATGTTATATTAAGATAAACAAAAATGGGCAAGGACATTCATAGGCAATATAGAAATGAAAAAATATGAATGAGCAATGAACTTATAAAAAGAGTATTCAAACACACTTGTAATAAGAGAAATCCAATGCAAAATAAATAATAAATAAATAATTTTTTAAATCCAATGTAAAACAATAGCAAGCTGTCATTTTAATTAATTAATTGATGATTTATTTATTTATTATTATTTTCTTTTAGTTAATCCTCACCAGAGGATATTTTTTCCATTGATTTTTCTAGAGATAGTGGAAGGGAGGGGGAGAGACAGAGAGAGAAAAACATCCATGTGAGATTCATCAATTGGTTGCCTCTGGCACATGCCCCGACTGGAGCCAGGGATAGAGCCTGCAACAGAGGTATGTGCCCGTGACCAGGAATTGAACCCAAGACCCTTCAGTCCATGAGTCAATGCTCTAACCACTGAGTCAAAGTGGCTAGGGTGATGATTTTTAAAAATTATCCCAATATCTAGTATTGCTAAAGATGTAAAGAAAATAGCACATATACAATCTTGGTCAGGAGCTATGTTAATGCTGTCTTTTGTGGAAGGAAATTTGACAGTTTAGACATTCTCAGACATTATCTCTACAGGATAGGTAGGAGATAACCTAAAGGCAAGGTGTATGTTTTTTCCTAGAGAAAATTATTGTATTGATTCCAAAACAGCATGGCTAAAGATCCACATAAAGAAGAAGAATTTTTTTTCTCTTCATTAATAGAAGGGTAAAATGGTACTTTTTTTCTGAAGGTATAGATGTCAACTATAATTTCACAAAGTAAAAGTGATAACTGAATTTATCTGAGAAAAGGGCAGACCAAAACAATAAGAAGCCTGGAAACAGGAAGAATCTAGGGAAAAACCTGCCTCTGAAGGTGAGCTACTCCAAAATGCAGAAGAAATTTTTCAAAACCTGGTTGGGATTCTCAAAAAAAGGACAAAAAATAATAGATTACATAAATAATGATAAAAGTGCCATAAGAAAAAATAGAGGTAGCCCGCCAGCAAGGCTCAGTGGTTGAGCATCCACCTATGAACCAGGATGTCATAGTTTGATTCCCCGTCAGGGCACATAGCCAGGTTATAGAGTCAACCCCAGTGTGGACATGCAGAAGGCAGCTGATCAATAATTCTCTCTCATCATTGATGTTTCTATCTCTCCTCCATTCCTCTCTGAAATCAATAAAAAAAATAATTTTTTTAAAGATAGAGTTAAATAGGCAAAAGAGGTAAAAGGGAAGATGAGTGACAGAAAACTTAAAATGAAGTAGCAGAATTAAAGTCAACATTAAAGAGAATAAATGACAGTATGTGATGTGAACAGCTAATGTAAGAATACCTCCCAGAATTTAAAATAAAAGGACAACAATATTAAGTTAAAGAGAGAAAATATAACAATCATGGGAGATGAAGGATGAGGAACAAGGATGTGATTTTTAAAAAGTACAACTGAAGAAGAGAAAAAATAAAACAAAATCTGAAAATATAGAAGAAAACAGCGATGAGCTAAAGTCTTACTACTTTATAAAAATTTAGAATGTTAACAATTTTATACAAAGCAGTAGTTTATATGCAAAGGCAATGCAATAACATTCTCACATGAACAAGAACTCAGAAAATGTACTTTAGTTTTAGACCCTGGTTTCAACAAAAAGAAGATACACAACCCAATCAAAAAATGGGCAACTGATCTAAATAGACACTTTTCGAAAGAAGACAGAAGGAAGGCCAAGAGACATATGAAAACCTGCTCACAGTCGCTAATCATCAGAGAGATGCAAATCAAAACAACAATGCAGTACCATCTCACACCTGTCAGAATAGCTATTATCAACAAATCAACAAATGACAAGTGCTGGTGAGGATGTGGAGAAAAAGGAACCCTCGTGCACTGCTGGTGGGAATGCAGACTGGTGCAGCCACTGTGGAGAACAGTATGGAGTTTCCTCAAAAAACTAAAAATGGAACTCCCATTTGACCCAGTGATCCCACTTCTAGGAATATATCCCAAGAAACTAGAAACACGAATCAGAAAGGATATATGCACCCCTATGTTCATAGCAGCACAATTTACAATAGCTAAGATTTGGAAACAGCCTAAATGCCCATCAGCAGATGAGTGGATTAAAACACTGTGGTACATCTACACAATGGAATACTACACTGCAGTAAAAAAGAAGGAGTTCCTACCATTTGCAACAACATGGATGGAGATGGAGAGTATTATGTTAAGTGAAATAAGCCAGGCAGAGGAAGATAAGTATCACATGATCTCACTCATTTGTGGAATATAATGAACGGCATAAACTGATGAACAAGAACAAATCCAGAGACTGAGAAACGTCAAACAGCACGTCATACCACAGGGAAGGTAGGGGAGGGTGGGGGTAAGGGGGAGAGATCAACCAAGGGACTTGTGTGCATGCATATGAGCCTAATCAATGAACACAGACAACAAGGGGGTGGGACATAAGTAGGGGGTGGGGGGTTATGGGGGGATAATTTGTGTTTTTGCCTCCCTGACAAAATTTATATAAGGTTACAAAAAGAAATTGAGAGCCAGTTTGAAATTTAATAGCCATGGCCTAGAGCAAAGAATATCCTTACATGATATTATTCTACAATGTTATTAAAATTTTAGATATTTTACAACAGCATATTGTACAATTATCCCAAATAAACTTACAAACTAATTCTTGGAATGTTTGGCAGCAATTTAAAAAAAAAAAAGGACATGAAAGGATATAATCCCTTTCAGAAGGAATTAAGGCGCTGGGAAGGCACTTGAGCATTCTATATTGGCCCCTCTTGCCTTTTGTGCCAAGAGGGACCCTCTTCTCACAATCCAATTGCCCTCAGCTGTTGCCTGAGCTTTCTTGCTGGTACCATGGATCTGTCTCTCGCCCAATCGTGTGAGCTGGGCCCTCCCTGGAGAAGAAACCTGAGTTCCCCGAGATATGTGATCAGTTCTGGGGCCCCGCCAGCAGGCCAGGGGATTCCCAAGGCAGGTACTGGGCGTGGAGGCCACGGGGGCATAGGCCACCAAGGAGACAGAACTGAACCTCACATCACCCTGCTTGGCCCTGGAGGATGACTGGTTAGCCAGAGACAGGTAAGATTCCTCAGGGAAGGAACAACCTAAGACAGGCACAGTCTCAGAGGGGCCATCAGGAGAGAACTTGGGGATCAACAGAAGTGGGGCACAGACCCTCAACCCCCAACCTTGCAGGGGCCTGAACCCTCACCCCGTCTGAGTGAGGTCTCCTGCCCCCATGGCTGCTTTGCTTTCCATGCCCAGCTCAGATCGGGACACAGGTGACAGACAGTGACTTGGCCCAGCTCAGACTGGGACCCAGGTAACAGACAGAGACTTGGCCGACAGCAGCTGCCCTATATCTAAATCCAGCCTAGCACCAGGAATGCTCAGGGCCTACTCAAGAATGCAAATAATCTTTTCCACTAATATTTACAGGGTAAACTAAGATTGTTGGTAGAGTATTAAATTTGACAGTAAAATAATAATCAAGTTTTCAGATTAATTTAAATAGGCTAATTGAAATAAGTGAATATTCAAGGAAATGTAATTGTACTGGACAAAAAGCTGTTCCTAATGTGGTAATTAAAATTTCTATTGGTAGTTCACTTCATGGTAAAATTCCTGAACATGCAATGAAACTAAAGCAGTCATATTTTTGTCAAAAAATTAAAATTTAAAGTCATCAAGACTGCATTATAAAAGTTACAAAAGCCTCCATTAATCAAAAAAGGGGGGATAGAAGGGTAATATCATGTAAGGAAAAATATCCTATAAGTAAATTACATCTAGAAAACTTTTACTTTACAAAATTAGTTTTCATTTGTAATGCTAACAGCAAGACACCCATGAAAAACACACATGGTGTCAAAGGAAAATCGTTTGGGCAAAAATAAAAAGGATCCCAAATCAATTATATAGAAAAGATTCCTTTATTAACTTTTGGTCGAGAATATGTTTGTATATTTTCCGAAAACAACTCCAAGACCATGTGGATTCCTGCAACAGAGAGGAATTGACAGGTCTGCTCCAACCACGAAGACAAGAGGAGAAACAGTCCAGAAATGGAAGACGCTGACGACGCCTTGCCATGCTAGCAGTCAGCAGCTGTGCGACGCAGCAGGTTGCCTAGGACCAAACCAGAGAGGGTCGGACCTGCATTGCCACCATGTGCCCACCATCCAGATATCATTGCTGACATGTACACTTAAGGAACTGTTTGACATTGAAACGGGGACTCAGAACTGTTGGACATGGAAATTGTGACTCAAACATTTTTTGTTATTATATGTTTATTTCTAGTCTGCAGAGGCAAGATTTTTTAAAGGAATGAAATGGGGGGAAAAATAGATACAGAGGCAAAGAAGCATTGAACAGACTGTCAAACTACAGTGGGAAGGCAGAGGAGGTTGCGGCAGGGGGTGGGGCGCTATAAGAGATCAACCGAAGGACTTGTACACATGCATATAAGCATAACCAATGGATAAAAACACTGGGGGGAGGGGGCAGGTAAAGGCATGTACTGGGGGGAAGGGGAAGCCGGGGGGAAGGTCAATGGGGAAGGAAAAAAAAAAAAGGAGATATATGTACTACTATTTGTAATACTTCAAACAATTAAAAAAAATATGTCAGCATTAAATTTTTACCAATAGTAGGTGATTGTTGAACTGTGAAATGGACCAGATAGTGAGTTTCTTAAAGGCAGGGTACATACATTGCATTTTTGGGTGAATTCTCCACAGTAGTTCACCTATAGCACATAGCACCAATTTTTCTTCAAATAAATCATATTGATAATTACAAAAAAAAAAGACCCTGGTTTTACACTCGGCCGGCATGGCTCAGTGATTGAGCATCAACCTATGAACCAGGAGGTCACAGTTCATTCTCAGTCAGGGCACGTGCCTGGGTTACGGGCTTGATCCCATGTGGGGGGTGTAGGAGGCAGCCGATCAATGATTCTCTCTCATCATTGATATTTCTATCTCTCTCTCCCTCTCCCTTCCTCTCTGAAATCAATAAAATTAAAAAAAAACAGCTGGTTTTACCACCAAAGGGACCTTTCATATGAGATTTATTTCATAGGGGGTTAATTCATCAGGAAACATTTCACGTTATGAGAATCTTGGAACCGTCTACAACTTCACAACTGTGGGAGTTAGATAATGAAATCTCCCCTTCATGAAATGTACAACACTGTCCTACCAAATTATGTATAAGAAAATATTAAAACTGCAGTGACATTATTTAGAAGTTACACACAACAAAAAAATAGATAATATCAAAATTAATGGAATACAGTCAAGTTGTTTATCAGCGGGAAATTTATGGAGTTAAATGCTTTCATGATTAAACAATACTGAAAATAAATAAACTAAGCACTTAACTTTTAAAAAACTTAAAAAAGGTATGAAATTTTAAAATATGGAATTAACACAGATATAAATGACAGTCGAAACATAAATCTGAACTCTGATTCCTTGAAAACACCAACACATTCCAAGGCTAGTCAAGACAAAGAAGGAAGGAAAGTATGGAAAGAGGGAGGAAGGGAGAGAGAGAGAGAGAGAGAGAGAGAGAGAGAGAGAGAGAGAGAGAGAGAGAGAGATGGGAGTAATAACATGAGAAAGAAGGAAATGAGGGAAGGAGAGAGGAAAGGGAAGAATCATATAATGTTAGGAATGGTAAAAGGTCTTACTTTGAACAGATCCAGTTCTGAAAATCTATAAAAGTCCATATGCTTCTATAACTAAGGTAACAATATAAAGTGGTTGCTATTTTCTCCTTAGTTTCCTTTGCCCTAAGAGATGTATCAGTAAACATATTGCTATAAAAGATGACTAAGATTTTGCTGCCTAAAATCTTCTTTTAAGATTTGTGGTTTCACGACTTACATTTAAGTCTTTTATTCATTTTTAGTTTATTCTTGTGTATGGTGTAAGTTGATGGTCTAGTTTCATTTTTTTTTTTTTGCATGTACCTGTCCAATTTTCCCGACACCATTTATTGAAGAGATTGCCTTTATCCCATTTGACCCAGTAAGCCCACTTCTAGGAATATATCATAAGAAACAAGAAACAGGAGGAGGAAAAGTGGCGGTGGAATAGACAGACGTGTTCCGAGCCTTGTCCCGGAGAGGAAAGAAAGAACAGCTGAGGGTCGCACGAGGAGTGTTTGTTGGAGAGTTGAGGAACAGCTAAACTCCAGAAGAAGGTGGGGGACTGCTAGACGGGGTTCCCCTGACCTGGCAGCCCCCACTGCGGCTGGGTCCTCTCCCGAAGCTACGGGCTCCTACGAGGAGTTTGCGCCATCTTGAACGGGAAAGTGGAGCTTATCAGAAGCCTGAGAATCCACAACTGTGGCACCCATGGAACAGCTGCGAGCCCCAGAACAACGCTCCCCAATTGGCACAAACACACGGATTCAGAGGAGCTCTGCACTCCACCACGGAAAGGTCAGATTTCACCTGGGATAAGGTGAGGTCTCTGGTCCTGGCAGGAGAGAGGAACGCACATTTTGCAGGAGCTGGAGGACCAGGGAAGTCTGTGCCGAGAAAAATCCGTGGCTGTTGGGGCTGGCGTGATCTGTGAATGTGGAAGGGGGTCCTCAAAGCTGCTAACAGAAGGGCTCTCTAAAAAGCAACCCATTTTGATCTGACGTGCAGGGACACCCCAAGAGTTTGAAAGGGGTGCCAGCTACCTAGAATTGCGCGCAGCCCGGAGTTCGCACACTTGGGCTTTTTCATCTTCAAATCCTTGCTTCTGATTACTAAGCCCAATACATAGAATCACCCAGTTGGGGACACCCTGGGAGACTACAGGGGAAAGTGTTTTTCTGGAACCTGGGGATCGGAGCAGGGAGTGACCATAGGAGAGCCAGCTCTGACGCAGCCCACTCCCACAAACCAGTAGTGAGTGCCACAGGGAAAGAAGGATGTAAATACAGGCTAGAGAGGCCATAGATAGACCCAGAAGTCAATCCAGAAATACTGCCACCCAGGGGCTGAATCACAAATTGACTCTTGTGTAATCAAAAATAAAGGAATACAAGAAATTAAGACACACCGCCTGCTTAAAATCAGGACTGGCTTACAACACTGAAGAGCAGTGGAACGCAGGGAACTGCAATACTGTCCGGACTGAGAAACAGGCGTGCCAAACAGAAAAACAGAGGAAGTGAATGACCTTCACTACTCCACATTTTATTTTTATTTTTTATTTTTTTATTTTCATTTTTTGCATCTTTTACTCAAGAAACTAATTTTTTTCTTTTTTCCTCACTTGATTTTATCTTTTTAATTATTACATTTTTATTTTCAATCAGTATTATTACTTCTGCTATTTTATCTTTTTTTTTTTAAGTGTCATTTTATTTTCTCTTCATTTTGTTTTGGGATTAGTGTTCTACATTCTATTTTCATCTTTCCTTTAGCATCGTTTTACTTTATCTCAACTCTACCTTTATGCAATCACTCTCTTCCTAACCTTCCCCTTTTCGGTGTCCTGTTTATCTTACCCCTTTCCTGCTTTAGATTTTCCCTATTCTTTCTGTTTACCCCTTGTTAAAATTTCACCCTACTTACATATCTAATCTCCAATCCCCTGCTCCAAGTCCATACACACCTCTCTCTTCGCTGTCTGAACTATCCAAAAAATTGTTTTTCTCTCTGTCCTTTGGTTGTTGTTCGCTTGAATGTTGATTATATCGGATTTTTATGCTTTTTTGTGAGATTGTTTTGCTTATTCTTCTTTTGTTTGTTTATTTTTTTGTTCGTTTTGTGCTTCTGTTTTTCCTTGCCTCACTCAATATTAGTTGGTGCTGTAGTTTGTATTAATCCCCAGGTACTTGTTGCTGGCATTTGCTGGGATTAGTGATTGTTCTATTGGAGTTTTATGCCCATATATATAGTTTGTTCCCCTTTCTCTCTTAGTCTCTTTCTTGTCTCTCTTACTTTTGTTTTTTCCTTTTCCAAATTTCATTTTGACACTCCTTTTTTTTCCCTTTCTTTCTTTTTCCTCTTCTTCTTTCTCTCCTATCCCTTATTTGCCTTTCTCTTCTGGTAACCTTTATTGGAGGTTATTAATATCATGAATACATTTCTATTCAGTGCTGTGTGTGTGGTACCTGGTAGTGCTGTATTTTGTGCCTTTAAATCAGCGCAGGAGAGAACTACATAACCAGACATCCAGAGAAGAGAGACCATGGGGAGACAAAGAAACAGCCCGCATATGAAAGAAAAGCAGGCATCACCAGAAAAGGAAGTAAACGAAATTGAGGCAAGCAACCTTCCAGAAAAAGAATTCCGAGAAATGGTCATAAGGTGGCTGAAAAGAATGGAAGACAAATTTAACAATATGAGCAAGAACCAAGAGGAAATAAAGAAGAACCAAGAAGAAATAAAAAATGACATTGCTGCTATAAAGAACTCAATAGAAAGCATCAAGTGTAGACTAGAAGAAGCAGAGGACCGCATCAGTGAGCTAGAAGACAAGATGGGGAAAAATACCCAAGTAGAGCAACTTCTAGAAAAAAATTAAAAGGCAGGAGGAGAGCCTAAGGGAACTTTGGGACAACACGAAACAAAACAACATCTGCATAATAGGGGTTACAGAAGGAAAGGAAGCTGAGCAAGGAATAGAAAACCTGTTTGAAGAAATAATGACAGAAAACTTTCCTGATATAGGGAAGAAAAAACCCACACAAATCCAAGAAGCTCACAGAGTCCCAAGCAAAATGAACCCCAAAAGACCAACGCCAAGGGACATCATAATTAAATTGGCAAACACCAACAACAAAGTAAGAATCTTAAAAGCAGCAAGAGAGAGACAGAAAGTTACATACAAAGGAACCCCCATCAGACTAGCAACTGATTTCTCAACAGAAACTCATCAGGCCAGAAGGGAATGGAATGAAATATACAAAGTCATGCAAAGCAAGGGTCTGAAACCAAGAATACTGTAACCAGCAAGGCTAGCAATCAAAATTGAAGGTGAAATCAGGAGCTTCACAGACAAAAAAGGACTAAGGGAATTTATTACCACCAAACCAGCAATGCAAGAAATGCTAAAGGGTCTGCTGTAAAAAAAAAAAAGAAGAAAAAGAAATAGGAAGCGAAGAAGGAACACAGGGGTAAAGAATAAAAATGGCGACAAATAAGTACTTATCAATAATAACTTTAAATGTAAATGGATTAAATGCCCCAATCAAAAGACATAGGGTAACAGATTGGATAAGAAAACAAGACACATATATCTGCTGTCTACAAGAAACCCACCTCAGAAAAAAAGACGCACACAGACTGAGGGTGAAGGGATGGAAAAAGGTTTTCCAGGCAAATGGAACTGAAAAAAAGCTGGGGTAGCAATACTTATATCTGACAAATTAGATCTCAAAGTGAAGGACATTACAAGAGATAAGGAAGGCCACTTCATAATACTAAAGGGAGCAATCCAACAAGAAGAAATAACTCTGGTAAACATATATGCACCCAATACAGGAGCACCCAAATACATGAAAAAACTCCTGGAGGATATCAAGGGAGAGATTGACAGCAGTACAATCATAGTAGGAGACTTTAATACCCCACTATCACCACTGGACAAATCCTCTAAACAAAAAATCAGCAAAGAAACATCAATCCTAAATGACTCACTAGACCAGATGGAATTAATTGACATCTTCAGAACATTTCACCCCAAAACCACAGAATATACATTCTTCTCAAGTGCACATGGATCATTTTCAAAGATAGACCATATGTTGGGACATAGGCGAAGTCTCTTCAAATTCAAGAAGATAGAAATCATATCAAGCATCTTCTCAGACCACAGTGGCATAAAACTGCAAATCAACTACAATAAAAACAACCCAAAGAAATCAAACACATGGAGACTAAACAGCCTGCTATTAAACAATGATTGGGTTACCAGAGAGATCAAGGAAGAAATAAAAAACATCATGGCAACAAATGACAATGAAAACACAACAATCCAAAATCTATGGGACACAGCGAAAGCAGTCTTAAGAGGGAAGTTCATAGCTCTACAAACATACTGCAAAAAAACAAGAAACAATGGTAATAAATTACCTAACCCTACAACTCAAAGAGTTAGAAAAAGAGCAACAAGAAAAGCCCAGTGTAAGCAGAAGGAAGGAAATAAAGATCAGATAGGAGATAAACGACATAGAGACCAAAGAAATAATACAAAAGATCAACAAAACCAAGAGCTGGTTCTTTGAAAGGATAAACAAGATTGATGAACCTCTAGCTAGGCTCACCAAGAAGCAAAGAGAGAGGACCCAAATAAACAAAATCAGAAATGAAAGACGTGAAATAACAACAGATCCCACCGAAATACAAAGGATTGTTAAAAAATACTACGAACAACTCTATTCCAACAAACTGGACAACCTGGAGGAAATGGATATATTCCTAGAAAAATATAACCTTCCAAAACTCAATCAGGAAGAATCTAAACAGCTCAATATGCCAGTAACTATGGAAGAAATTGAAGCAGTCATCAAAAAGTTTCTGGCAAACAAAAGCCCGGGGCCAGACGGCTTCACAGGAGAGTTTTACCAAACATTCAAGGAAGAACTAAAAACTATCCTCCTCAGACTGTTCCAAAAAATTCAAGAGGAAGGAACACTTCCAAGCTCCTTCTATGAAGCCAGCATCACCCTAATACCAAAACCAGATAAAGACAACACAATGAAGGAAAATTACAGGCCAATATCCCTCATGAACGTAGATGCCAAAATCCTCAACAAAATTCTAGCAAATCGGATCCAGCAGTACATCAGAAAGATCATACACTATGACCAAGTAGGGTTTATCCCAGGAATGCAAGGATGGTACAATATCCACAAATCAATAAATGTGATACATCACATAAACAAATTGAGAGATAAAAATCACATAGTCATATCAACTGATGCAGAAAAAGCATCTGACAAAATCCAACACCCTTTCTTGATAAAAACTCTCAACAAGGTGGGAATAGAAGGATCATACCTCAACATAATAAAAACTATATATGATAAACCCACAGCTAACATCATACCCAATGGGCAAAAACTAAAACCATTTCCCCTAAGAACAGGAACAAGACAGGGATGCCCACTCTCACCACTCCTGTTTGACATAGTACTGGAAGTATTAGCCATTGCAATTAGACAAGAAGAAGAAATAAAAGGCATCCAAATTGGAAAAGAAGAAGTAAAGCTGTCCTTATTTGCAAATGACATGATATTGTACATAAAAAACCCGAAAGACTCCATCAAAAAACTAACAGACTTAATAAATGAATTCGGCAATGTAGCAGGATACAAAATTAACGCCAAGAAATCTATGGCATTTCTATACACCAATAGTGAACTTACAGAAAGAGAGACTAAAAAAGCAATCCCATTTACCATCGCACCAAAAATATTAAGATACTTAGGAATAAACCTAACCAAGGAGGTAAAAGACCTATATGCGGAAAACTACAGGACACTGAAAAAAGAGATAGAGGAAGATGTAAACAGATGGAAGAACATACCATGTTCATGGATTGGTAGAATCAACATCATTAAAATGTCCACACTACCCAAAGCAATCTATAGATTCAATGCACTCCCCATTAAAATACTAACGGCATATTTCACAGACCTAGAAAGAACTCTCCAAAAATTCATCTGGAATAAAAAAAGACCCCGAATAGCCACAGCAATCCTGAGAAAGAAGAATAAAGTAGGAGGGATCTCAATACCAGATTTCAAGCTGTATTACAAAGCCACTGTCCTCAGAACAGCCTGGTACTGGCACAAGAACAGACATATAGATCAATGGAATAGAATAGAGAATCCAGATATCGACCCAAACCACTATACACAATTAATATTTGACAAAGGAGGCATGAGCATACAATGGAGTCAAGACAGTCTCTTCAATAAATGGTGTTGGGAATATTGGACAGATACATGCAAAAAAATGAAACTAGATCACCAATTTACACCATACACAAAAATAAACTCAAAATGGATACAGGACTTAAATATAAGACGGGAAACCATAAAAATACTAGAGGAATTCACAGGCAGCAAAATCTCAGACATATGCCAAAAGAACTTTTTCACTGATACTGCCCCTAGGGCAACAGAAGCAAAGAGAAAATAAACAAATGGGACTACATCAAAATAAAAAGCTTTTGCACAGCAAAAGAAACCATCAACAAAACAACAAGAAACCCCACTGTATGGGAGAACATATTTGCAAATGTTATCACTGATAAAGGTTTAATCTCCAACATCTACAGGCAGCTTATACACCTAATAAAAGGAAGATAAATGATCCAATAAAAAAATGGGCAATGGACCTAAATAGAATCTTTTTGAAATAAGACAGAAGGAAGGCCAAGAGACACATGAAAACATGCTCAAAGTCACTAATTATCTGAGAGATGCAAATCAAAACAACAATGCGATACCATCTCACACCTGTCAGAATGGCTATCATCAACAAATCAACAAACGACAAGTGTTGGCAAAGATGCGGAGAAAAAGGAACCCTCGTGCACTGCTGGTGGGAATGCAGACTGGTGCAGCCACTGTGGAGAACAGTATGGAGTTTCCTCAAAAAACTGAAAATGGAACTCCCATTTGACCCAGTAATCCCACTCCTAGGAATATATCCTAAGAAACTAGAAACACGAATCAGAAAGGATATATGCACCCCTATGTTCATAGCAGCACAATTTACAATAGCTAAGATTTGGAAACAGCCTAAATGCCCATCAGCAGATGACTGGATCAGAAAACTATGATACATCTACACAATGGAATACTATGCTGCCATAAAAAAGAAGGAATTATTACCATTGGTAGGCACCTGGATGGAATTAGAGAACATTATGCTAAGTGAAATAAGCCAGTCAATGAAAGAAAAATACCACATGATCTCACTCATTTGGGAATAATGAAAAACATTATAAACTGATGAACAAAAAGATAGACACAGAGGCAGTAAAGCATCAAACAGACTGTCAAATTACAGCGGGAAGGTTAGGGAGAGGTGGGGGAAATAAGAGATCAACTGAAGGACTTATATGCATGCATATAAGAGTAACCAATGGATGCAAAATATTGGGGGGTGAGGGCATGTATGGGAGTGGGGTGGAGGGGGCAATGGTAAGATATGTACACATATAATACCTTAATAAAAAAATTTTTAAATAAAAAAATAAAAAAAAGAGCCAAAACCGGTTTGGCTCAGTGGATAGAGCGTCAGCCTGCAGACTGAAAGGTCCCAGGTTCGATTCCGGTCAAGGGCACGTACCTTGGTTGCGGGCACATCCCCAGTAGGAGGTGTGCAGGAGGCAGCTGATCGATGTTTCTCTCTCATCGATATTTCTAACTCTCTATCCCTCTTCCTTCCTCTCTGTAAAAAATCAATAAAATATATTAAAAAAATAAATAAAATAAAATAAAAAAAGAAACAAGAAACACCAATCAGAAAGAATATATGCACCCCTATATTCATAGCAGCACAATTTACTATAGCTAAGTTTTGGAAACAGCCCAAGTGCCCATCAGGAGATGAGTGGATAAAAAAGCTGTAGTACATTTACACACTAGAATACTATGCAGCTGTAAAAAAGAAAGAACTCTTATCATTTGCAACAGCATGAATGGACCTGGAAAGATAAGTATCACATTATTTCACTCAGATGTGAAATCTAATGAACAACAAAAAAATTGATGAACAAAATAGATCCAGAGACATAGAAGCAAGGAACAGACTGATGGATTTGAGAGGGAAGGTAGGGGTGGGGAGTGATTAACCAAGGAACTTATATACATACTAGAGGCCCTGTGCACCGGTGGGATCCCTCGGCCTGGCTTGTGCCCTCTCACAATCCAGGACCCCTCAGGGGATGTCAGACTGCCAATTTCAGCCTGGTCCCCGCAGGCGAGGCTGAGGGACCCCACTGATGCACAAATCTGTGCACCAGGCCTCTAGTATGCATATAAGATCTTTGGTTAATCTCTTTTTGCCCTCTTCCTTTCCCTCTGAAATTCATCATTCTGTTCCATTTTTCCATGCCAGTGCATTGAGCATCTGCCACCTGGTGGTCAGTGCATTCTACCTGTAGAACAGTAGCACAGTCGCTTAGGCGTTTATATATATAGATATGCATAGCCCATGGACACAGACAATAGAGTGGTGAAGGCCTGAGAGGGGCTAATGTGGGATGAAGGGGTCAATGGGAAAAAAAACAAATAAAAAAGAGGACATCTGTAATACTTTCAACAATAAAGATAAATTTAAAAATAAATAAATAAAGTGACTGCTATCGCCACCTGTTGGTGGCAGACAGAACTGACATCTCTGCTCTGGTTTTGTTCATATTTCCTAAATCTTATAAATTGAAATTAAAATTTCAAAATTGTTTTAAACTTACAACTTCTAAAGTATTTTAAATGATACAAGATACTTTAGATGTTATGTCAGTTAATTTAAAAATTTGATTAAATGTAAAAATGTGTTAAAAATTATAAAAAGCGCCCTGGCCAGCTTGGCTCAGTGGATGGAGCATCAGCCTGCAGACTGAAGGGTCCCAGGTTCCATTCCGGCCAGGGGCACATGGCTGGGTTGCGGACTTGATCCCCAGTGCGGGGTGTGCAAGAGGCAGCCTATCGGTGATTCTCTCTCATCATTGATATTTCTATCTCTCTCTCCTTCTCCCTTCCTCTCTGAAATCAATAAAGAAATATATTTTTTAAAAAATTATAAAAAGCTAACACTGATTTAAGACACATGGCACCATGCAAGTAGTAAAAAGAAAAAAAAATTTAAGTTTTACCCAACATGTTTTAGGACCAGGCAGTGAGTACTTTTAAGAAAGGGATTCCTTAAAAAAATGGGGGGGATTCATTCCTATACTCTTGAAATTGTTCCAAAATGTATAAAAAGAAGGTGACTCTCTAATTTTGTAAAATTAGTATAACTCTGATACCATTAAAAATCTAGCAAGTCCCCACAAAAAAGGAAATTTAAAAGCAAATTAAAATATTAGATATGGATTCAGAAGTCATTTTAAAAATTATATCATGTTAAATAAAACCATATATTCAAATAATATCACAGTGTGTTCAGTTAGCATTATTTCTAGATATGCAAGGATAGTTCAATATGATTAAATCACCCATCTAATTCACCATGGTAATAGATCAAAAGAGAAACTTTGTGAAGATCTTGAAGAATAAAAAGAAAATACTTTAATAAGGTTCAACTATATGCCAGGTTAAAAATCCTATTACACTAGGATTAGAAGAATTGCTCATAAACATCAAGTAAGACTTCCTCTTCTAAAAAATAGGAGTAAGAAAATACCTAAAAAAAAACACAAATCACTATTATTCAGTATTGTCTTGGAATTTTTGATCAGTGCAACAAGTTAGAACAAATGATATGTAAATTACAGAAGGATATATAACTATTTGGCCTAAAGCAAAGAGAAGCTACTAAAAATTATTAAATAAATAAATGAGATCATAGTTCTAATTTTATTTAAAAATAAATATGAAACAACAATGGCTTTCCCATATACTAATTATAATCATTAACAAAATATTATGGGGGAAATTATTTCACAGAATTATCAAACACTCTGAAATTTTTTGAAATAAATTTAAGTTTAAGACACTTTTTAAAAATCTACAACACTCTAAGAAAAATAAAAATAGTTTGGACAATTAAAGTAACTGTGTTCATGGATGACTTACTATTACAAACAAATCAGTCCCCCAAAATTAATCCAAACATATAATGCAATCCAACCAATATCTCAATAGGACTGCTTTTGGGAAATAAATACAGATTTTCCAAAATTCAGCTGGAATAATAAACACAGATATTTTTTAAATGAAGGGAAATAAAGTGGGTCTTTCCCTAGCTGAATTTAAAAATACAACCAGTCCTGGTACAGGACTAGAAAAATAGATCAAGGAAACCCAGTAGAATATCCAGGAACTATAAGAAGGATGTATAAGAACATGGCATCACAGAGCAGCATGGAGAATAAGACTATTAATAAATGGTGTTGAAACAATTGGTGAAGTACTTGGAAAATATAAAGTTAGACCCTATCCAAACATATGGTAAATGGTACTTACTAGTAGTTCTGAATTATCCACTGTTCTTCCTATGAGATTATACTTCCGTGCCCCACTGATGCTGACTTAGCCATGTGACTTGATTTGGCCAATGAATGTGAAAAGAAGTGAATCCTAGAACTCAATGTGCCATTGCATGGTTCCATCATCATTCTTTATTCCTCTGGCAGGTGACAGGGATAGAGGCTGCTCCTTGAGGCTGCGTCCCAGAATGAGGTGTACCTGGAATAGCACCAAAACTAGCCTGCAGCCAATATGGAAAGTGAGTGAGAAATAAATATGCATTATTTTAAGCCACTGAAATCTTGGGTTCAGTTGTTACCATGAACAACCTAAAGAAAAGTTGGATGATACAGAAATAGAAAGATGAAGTGTAAAAAAGAAACCATGATGTCTCTAGAGGAAAATACTGATGAATGTTTATATAATCTTATGTCTAGGTAAATATAACATGGAGGAACAACATTTAAATAAACAATTTAAAGCTTTTGCTACATTTAAAGCTAAAATTTCTTTTGTACAAGGGAGAAACCAAGATGGTGGCATAGGTAAACACCTAAACTGCTGCCTCGCACAACAATTTCAAAACTACAACTAAAAGACAAAACGGACACCATCCAGAACCACAGGAAAGCTGGCTGAGTGGAAATTCTACAACTAGAAGGAAAGAGGAAAGCACATTGAGACTCAGAGGAGCTGCAAATGGCTGAGGTACGGAGACAAGTGCACAGAGGACAGGCGGCTGACTGTATGGGCGGCTGAGTGCGCGGCTGGCTTTCTAAAGCGGGAGGGAGACAGAAGCTCCCGATTGCGCTGAACTCCAGTTCCGGGTGAGTTTCTAGGAAACCAGACTCATTCAGGGAGAAACTGGACTGTCTGGCAGCAGGCGAAACTCGAGGGTGGCTTTCTCTCAGAGGTGCTTACAGCGATTACCGTGGGACACTGAGACCCAGAGGCCTCATAGGGCAGGGCTGATGGGAAGCCAAGGCTCTCTGCTCCGCCCTGTGACTTTGCCCCATCCAAGCTGAGCACAGAGGCTTTTGCAAGTCTTCTCCCATAAGGGTGTCTCCAGCACAGAAGTTCTCCCAGCATAGACACAGCTGATCCTCACAGCCAACTGGCCTGGAGGTCAATTCCTCCCAGTGATACCAACAACAATCAAGACTTAACTACAACAAGGCTGTGCACACAGTCCACAAAGGGGTGCACCAAAAGTGTCCACCTCAGGTAACTGGAGAGGCTGAGCCACTGGGCCATATAGGATACCTAGCACACAAAGCTACTCTATCAACTCAGGGAAGCAGCCAAAATGTGGAAACAATGAAAAAGATCACAAATGAAAGAAATGGAGGAAAGCAAATGACTGGATATAGAGTTCAAAACCACAGTTATAAGGTTTTTCAAGAATTTCCTAGAAAAGGCCGATAAATTTAGCGAGACCCTCGAGGATATGAAAAAGGACCAACTAGAAATTAAGCATACACTGACTGAAATAAAGAATAATTTACAGAGATCCAACACCAGACTGGAGGATCAAGAATCAAGTCAAATATCTGAATTACAAAGAAGCAAAAAACACTCAACCAGAAAAACAAAAAGAAAAGAGAATCCAAAAATATGAAGATAGTGTAAGGAGCCTCTGAGACAACTTCAAGCGTACCAACATCAGAATTATGGGGGTGCCAGAAGAAGAGAGAGAGCAAGATACTGAAAACCTATTTGAAGAAATAATGACCGAAAACTTTTCCCACCTGGTGAAAGAAATAGACTTACAAGTCCAGGAAGCGCCGAGAACCCCAAACAAAAGGAATCCAAAGAGGACCAACCAAGACACATCATAATTAAAATGCCAAGAGCAAAAGACAAAGAGAGAATATTAAAAGCAGCAAGAGAAAAACAGTTATTTACCTACAAGGGAGCACCCATACGATTGTCAGCTGATTTCTCAACAGAAACTATGCAGGCCAAATGGGAGTGGCAAGAAATATTCCAAGTGATGAATAGCAAGAACCTACAACCAAGATTACTCTACCCAGCAAAGCTATCATTCAGAATTGAAGGTCAGATAAAGAGCTTCACAGATAAGAAAAAGCTAAAGGAGTTCATCACCGCCAAACCAGTATTATATGAAATGCTGAAAGGTATTCTTTAAGAAGAGGAAGAAGAAGAAAAAGGCAAAGATAAAAAATATGAACAACAAATACATGTCTATCAACAAGTGAATCTAAAAATCAAGTGAATAAAAAATCTGATGAACAGAATAAACTGGTGAATATAATAGAATCGGGCATAGAAAGGGAGTAGACTGACAATTCTCAGGGGGAAAGGGGTGTGGGGAGTGCAGGAAGAGACTGGACAGAAATCATACACCTATGGATGAGGACAGTGCAGGGTAGGTAAGGGCAGAGGGTGGGGTAGGAACCGGGTGGAGGGGAGCTATGGTGGGAAAAAAGAGGAACAATTGTAAAAATCTGAACAATGAAGATTTATTAAATTAAAAAAATATAAAAAAATAAAATTTCTTTTGTACAAAATACTCAGCCAATAAAAAAACTGGGAATTTTATGTGCAACGTGTCTGTCAAAGGATTCATACATATAAAGTTCTTACATGTGAAAAAAGGATTCATGTTCTAAGGAGCCAAGGGTATTAATTAAAGTCAATTCTCAAAAGAAAGGATTTAAATAAGAACAACTGTTAAAATATATTTGACCTCATGAATTACCAAATAAGTGCTAAAAAATATTGAGATTTCCTTCTTAACTATCTTATTAGCAGAGATAAAATGTATGATCATACCCAGTGTTGGGAAAGGAATAGGGAAAGAGTCACTCTTCTGTGCTGATCTTTAAAGTGTAAATTTTTTGGAAAGCAATTGGGCAAAATATTAGCAGACTTAAAAGTGACTCAAAAAGTCTACTGTCTGGAATTTATCTTTAAAAATATTGGACAAATGGGCAAAAATGTATATACAGCTCAGTGCCATTTCTAATAGGAAAATATCTCTAAATATCTTAAGTGGTTAAGTAAATTATGATACACCTATACAATAGAATACTATACAACCATTAAGGCTGATTATGTAAATATATATTTATAAGAAAAGACATGCACATAAAAAGTGAAGAAACAGCCCTAGCTAGTTTGACTCAGTGGATGGAATGTCAGACTGCGGACTGAAGGGTCCCAGGTTCAATTGCAGTCAAGGGCACATGCCTAGGTTGCAGGCTCGATCCCCAGTGTGGGGAGTGCAGGAGGCAGCCAATCAATGGTTCTCTCTCATCGTTGATATTTCTATCTCTCTCTCCCCCTCTCCCTTCTTCTCTGAAATTAATAAAAATATAATTTTTTTAAAAAAGTGAAGAAACAATTTAAAAACATTTGGTTACTTCCAATTATTTTATAACTAATATTTATATGTGTATATCTTAATTGTGTGTTCATATTTGTTAACATATATAATTTTTAATATCTAAAACTTGAGGAATAGCCAAAACCGGTTTGGCTCAGTGGATAGAGAGTCAGCTTGCGGACTGAAAGGTCCTGGGTTCGATTCCGGTCAAGGGCACGTAACTTGGTTGCGGGCACATCCCCAGTAGGGGGTGTGCAGGAGGCAGCTGATCGATGCTTCTCTCCCATCAATGTTTCTAACTCTCTATCCCTCTTCCTTCTTCACTGTAAAAAATCAACAAAATATATTTTTAAAAAAAACTTGAGGAATAGCTAAATAATTAGTCTTTGGTGTGTGTTTTTTCATATGCAGTTTCAAAATCTTCAACCATGTATTATTTATGTATTAGAAAAGAATAAAATTTTAAAAGAGTATCCTAACAGGTTGTGTTGTTTAAGCCCCATTAGGGTCACAAATCTCTGAGGATATATTGAAAGCTATTGATTGGCTGGCCTTGACAATGCACTTTTACAGCTAGACACAGAATTTTGTATGGATTTTCAGTGACTTCTCATTTCTCTTAAATATAAACCCATGGACATCTAGATAAAAACCCTGGACATAGAAGTACTGTACACCCAATTTCTGTCTATTCTGGATATCATAACCATTCAGTCCAAGTATCCTATCTAATAAAAGAGCAATGTGCAAATTGACCATCACTCCAACACACAAGATGGCTGCCCCCATGTGGACACAAGATGGCTGCCACAAGATGGCCAGCAGGGAAGGGCAGTTGTGGGCAATCAAGCCTGCAGGGGAGGGCAGTTGGGGAGGACCCAGGCCAGCAGGGGAGGACAGTTGTGGGGGACCCAGGCCTGCAGGGGAGTACAGTGAGGGTGACCAGGCCTGCAGGGGAGAGCAGTTAGGGGTGACCAGGCCAGCAGGGGAGGGCAGTTGAGGGGGGACCAGGCCGATAGGGGAGGGCAGTTGGGGATGACCGGGCCAGCAGGGGAGGGCAGTTGGGGGCAACCAGGCTGGAAGGGGAGGGCAGTTAGGGGTGACCAGGCCAGCAGGGGAGGGCAGTTAGGGGCAGTCGGGCTGGCAGGGGAGCAGTTAGGCGTCGATCAGGCTGGCAGGCAGAAGTGGTTAGGGGCAATAAGGCAGGCAGGCAGGTGAGTGGTGGGGAGCCAGCAGTCTGGATTGTGAGAGGGATGTCCCAGATTGGAGAGGGTGCAGGCTTGGCTGAGGGATACCTACCCACACCCCCGCCCCGTGCACAAATTTTGTGCATCGGGCCTCTAGTGTATAATGAACAAGAGGTGGAGTTGTTAAACTTAGTGTTTTATTAAGATGACAAGCATGTTTTGACAATGAATGGTTCCAAGTTCTGTCATGAGAAATACTTCATCTATCCTCCATCGTTAGGAACATCTTACTAGGAAGTATAGACAGACTTCTTGATCTGACTGCCTATCCTCCCAAAGGAATAGGTGAATTCAACTTAACCAGGATGGCCAAAAGAAATAAAGAAACATGCTATACACTGTTCTAGTCTGATTTTCCTGAGTTTGAGGTTC